>NW_026693278.1:2458912-3688368 GCF_021218885.2 Marmota monax
ATCTAGAGTTGATTTCATGAACGTGGGAAAATGTACACAGGTCACATACAAAGGTACAAACACTACCATCCTACAGGGTACAAAGGACTTAAGTGTCCTTGGATTTTGGTATGTTGTTGGGGGGTGGTTCTGGAACCAATCCCCCTCAGATACTGAGGAATGACTGTCTAAACGTCGTAAGTTAGAATCTGTAAATCTCTAGAATCTGTAAATCTCTGTAAATCTGTAAATCTCAATTTATTAATTGTCTTTCCATCCAGATCAGACATGGGGTTCTATGTTAGGATTTTTTTTTCTTAAAAAAAAAAAAAATGCTCATCACACATACACACTTCTAAAATTACGGATCAACCTTTTAGTTTTGCTCATCTTATTCTTGTGTTTCTTTCCAGTTCAAAACCTGTGCAAATTTCAAGGCTACCCAGATCATTTCGCAGGCCCAAAGGAAGCAACAGCAATTCAAACCAGTCTGAGGGATGCTTGACTTTCAAGGTCAGGTCAAGGAGCTATTGGCGACTTCAAGGACATTGGACATTCCACCAGTGGAGGCCTGAGAAGCACTAACCTTGCCAGCAGCAAACAAGTGGCAGCCCTTCACAGCTTCGAAGATGTTGGGCGAGATGTCTGGCTGGGCGGGAAGGTGCGACTGCGCCAGGGACTGCTTCACTTTCTTCACGTCCACCAGACACAGGGCCCGCTCTTCTCCTGAGGGGAAAGGAGCAGCCTCCGTCAGCATGAAGGGAGTAGTGAAGACAGGGAGGGAGGCCCAGTCTAGTTCCAAATAGAAGCTACTGAGATTTCCATACACCCCTCTACACTGAGCACCCCTTATCTGAATTGCTTGAGATCACAAGTGCCTCAGATTTCAGATTTTGGAATATTTATATAAACATAATGAGATCACTTGGGGGTGGGACTCAAGTCTAGATACAAAATTATTTTGTTTCATATATGCTTTATATACATGGCTGCAAGATGATTTTATGACATACTTTAAGAGCTTCTGCAATTTGACAATGACTTGTCTATCATGTGAGGGCAGTTGGAATTGTTGACCTGTAGTACCTCATTAGCACTCAAAATGGCTCGGGTTTTCAAATTAGGGATGCTCACTATTTTAGATCTCAGATGGAAACATTTGGCCTTTTAGTCCAGATTCTAAGGGGGGAAATTCTGCAGACATAAAATTGGAGGAAGAACTGAACTTTTAAACATATTCCTGGGTAAAGAAAGAATGTCTGGGAGCAACAAGGAGAAGAAATTCTATAAAACAACAGGCTTTGACTATGCAAATACGTCAATGTCAAGAAAGACAAATGGAAGGATGGGAACCGTTCCAGATAAAGACAGGATTAAGCGCAACCTTGGCTTGAACCATGAGTTGAGGGGAAGACACTATAAAAAACATTACTGGGCCCCAGGTAAAATCGGACTGTGGGCAATGTATCAGACTATTGTATTATGGCAAGGGTAAAATTTCCTGAAGGCAAAAAAAAAATCATACCATGTGAAACTTTCCCACATGCACATACCAGCATAAGTTTGCCAAAACCCAGAGAAAGTGGAACACCAAGGGTGAAGCCAACAGACACTGTGGGCTTTGGGCAATGACAAAGTGCCCGTGCAGGTTCCTCAACAGCAACCAACGTACCAGGCGGTGTGGACGCTGATGATGCGGGGGGCTGGGGAGTGGGAGGGGGCTGCATGCCAATCTCTGTACCTTCCTCTCGGTTTTGCTGTGAACCTACAACTACTCAACCGTATAATCAGGAAGGAAAACAGGAATGGAGGAAGGCAACAGGCCGGGAGGAAAGGGACAGCACAGAGCCACCATTCCAGGAGTACCAGTCTCTGGCCACGTCACTTCAGTCTGTGGACCCAGCCACACCTAAAACATGTTTTGAATGCTGAGTCAATAATACTGTTTTTCCTTTAAAAAAAAAATTTGCCAACAAAGGAAAAAAAAAAAAAAATTGTGCCATGGTCATGTGAAAGAATGCCCTTGCTCGTAGGATACCCGCACATGGAGGAAGAAAGGAAACTAACAAAATGTTAGCAAGTGGAAACCAGGTGCAGAGGCACATCCCTGTGATCCCAGCAACTCGGGAGGCTGAGGCAAGAGGACAGCAAGTTCAAGTCAGCCCCAGCAACTTTGCAAGATTCTCTGAAATACACTGCCTCAAAATTTAAAAAATAAAATAAAAAAGGACTGGGGAGGTAGCTCAGTGGTAAAACACCCCTGGGTTCAGTCCTCAGTACCAAAAAAAATGTGAGCCCATGGTGAATCTAGATGACATAAGAAAGATCAGGAAGTAATCACACAGAGACTGTGAGAGCAGGAAACTCTAGGAAGGCCAAGGCCCACAGTGCTGCTGATCCAATCAGGACAAGGAATTTGACTTTGATGAATCTTTGAGGCTTGGCACTCGCCATGGTTTAGATATGCTCTGGGGAGCCCCAAGAGTCCATGTGATTGGAGTCTTGGTCCCCAGGGTAGCACTGGTGGGAAGTGCTATGGAATCTTTAAGTGGTGAGACCCAGTGGAAGGTCCTGGGGTCCCTGGAGACATGCTCTCAGAATGGAGTTCTCGTGAGACCCCTTGAGTGCTGGAGAGGGATATTATAGAGGAAGCAAGTCTGGCCCCACCCAGCTCTCCTGTGTGGAGTCTGCTTGCTCCTGAAGCCCTCCCACCATGCTCTCTACCCATGAGGTAATGCAGCCAAGGGTTGGCCTCATCCAGTCAGCGCTGTACTGTTTGGACTTTGAACTTCCAGAACTACAAGCTAGATAAACCTCTTTTCTTCATTAACAGCATGTCTCAGGTGATTCATTATAGTAATGAAAAGCTGACTAACCTAAGCATTCTTCACTATAGGCATAATGGTCAGATGTTCTTTGCAGGTGTCAGACTATGCTCAACTGAACACCAAAAGGGAACCAAACGTGGACAAAAAGGGCCCGTCAGCCGAGGCTTGGCATCCCTCAGGAGGAAAGAGCCACTGCTGCTCCAGCCTTCCACCAGGACAGCCTGCTTTATGCCTCACAAGCCTGAAACCTAGCTCTTAAGTTGTTTCCCTTAAAAGGAAAGGAAAGAGCTGTGCCTTGGCCTCACACCTGCTATCATGAGTAGCTTCTCCAGGTCCTTGATGATATAAATTTGGAAGACTGCTCCAATTCCTGGCACATGGGTTAAGGAGTTTTTCAAGACATTCAGTGCATACAGCCCTTCCTCGGTGCCCACCAACACCACCTGTAAGGACAGAAGTCCAAAGTTAAGGACAGAAGTCCAAAGTAAAGCACAGTCACGTCACCATGACGTGAAAAAAAAGCAGAAGAGCCACAAAGCCTACACAGTCCTCCCTTTCTCGACGGTGTGTGGCTGTAGCCATACACTGGCTGACAGTGCCCAGAAAATATGTTACCTGGTCACTGAAGGGCAGTGTGCAGTTCATGTCCAGCCGGTCATCACCTTCCAGTTTCAGCAGGGAGTTTCCAAGCAATTTCTTTTCATATGTGAAAGGAAAGATGAAACGAAAAAGAGAAGCTTAAAGTCAAACTCAGAAAATACATTTTCTCCTAGCTCCCCACCCCCTTTTTTGTTGTTGTTGGGTTTTGGCACTGGGGATAGCACCCAGGGCCTGTGTAGGTTAGGCAAGCACTCCACCACAGAGCTACGCCCCCAGCCTCTTGCCCAGTAATTCTATCTGAGCTCCAAAGGCAAGATGTAGATATTATGGGTTTCTCTGGGGCGGTTGTTAATTAGCATCAGAGTCATAACTTGGCTTGGACACAGAAGTGAGTGTGTAGACACAGAGCTGCTCTGGAATAGGAAATAGCTGAAGCTACACAGATTTCACCTGCAAAGGATTAGCAAGCCACATGGACGGCTCCTGCTGCCCCCACCCCCAAGGCTGCAGCAAAAGTGCAAGGCACAGTGGGGTCAGCAGCAAACCAACAGCCTCTGAATCTCTTTACCTGAACCCACGCTGTCAGAAGCTCGTAGAAAACCCAGCCACGGGCCTATTGTACACATATCAACGTGGATCTCAGTAAAAGGCTCACGTGTGAGATACAGAACATTCACAAAAACAGGCCTGCCCAGCGAGCACAGCTCTTTCCAGGAGGCTCATGGTTAAGAATTTTCCAACTGCAAACCCTTAAAGTGTTTATTAGGAGCTAAGTGTCTGAAAAGAGCTGTTGGGTCTTGAGTGGAGCAAACGCCAATGAGCAATGAGCACTGTTTGCACCTTCGAACGTTCTGGGGGGAGTGATGCCAATCAAGGAACACCCACGTTCCTAACATCTGAAGGATAAGTAGGACTTCAAACCCGCCCACAGAAGAGCAAATACTGCAGGAGCAACCAGGAAGGTTGGGAAGAGCCTCCCTGAAGTCGACGTGGCTGTGGCAGCCCGCTGTGCTGATTCATGGCCAAGTGCTTGTAACTCAAGCCTTTAAGCCAAAGAACTCTTCAGAGTAAACAGCAGAGCAGATGCCCTTGAGGGAGCACAGGTGGCTGTACTGCTGTCACACGCTCCCTCAGACCCCAAGAGCAGGCTAGCCACTGCCTCCCCTTTCCTCAGAGTTGCCTCAGAGGGCTTGAGATGCTCCATTCCCGCCTTGGAGTTTCACCTCATTGCCACAGAACTCCTGGTCATCACTGTCTAGTGCTGTCACCCCCCAGAGGGCAGCCCAAGGGACACCAGGACAACCCAGGGGACCCCAAGCTAAGTTACCGAACTCCGCCCCCGGGCATACTCACGGCATCGGCTTCTGCCTTCTCCCTAGAAACTCTCCCACCTGCGACAACTGATTCTAAGGCGGTGACCCAGCGCTGTTTGTCAGGAAAGCTGGGAGCTAACAGGTAGAGGGTCCTCCCGGGCCAGCACGTGGTGTGCGGGTGAGATTCCATCTTCAGTATGTATGGGACATCTAGGAGATTCCACAGAGAGCACAGGATTGGGTGTGGACTTCCCCCATTCTCACTGACAGGGATGGCCCTGAGATACAAGACAGCCCACCAAACCACACGGTCCCCGTCACCACGAAGCCAGGGGAGCCAGAGAAGGTGGGCTTCCTTGGCAGAGCCAACCCTCATGTTCCCCTCCAGCCCCGGCTGATCTGCCACGCCCGGCCCACCTGCCCTCACCTGCTTTGGCTGTATTTGCGAGTTCGGAAGCACCAACGGCACCATGAATAGATACATCCCCGTCGGGAAGGCACAGCTCAAATTCTTCCACCGGCCTCTGTCCAGCTTGGTGCAAAGAGGAAGGGGCAGAAAGAAAAACAAAAGAACAGGCACAAGAACGAGGGGAGAAGAGCAGAGCAGAGAGAGAGGGGGACAGAGACAGGGGACGCGTGTAGAGAGAGGCGCACGAGAACAAAGAAGGGAAAGAGGTGTGCAGAGAGGGAAGATAAAAAAAAAAATAAAGTGTGTCAGATGAGTGGCACAGTCAAATTTCTGATGACGATGCGGATTTATGGGTTAGTTGGCTGAGGCGGAAGTTCTCTGAGGCATTAGCAGGTGGAATCTTCAGGGCAGCACCCTGCGGGCTCTCCGGGGGGGAGACCTATAGATGTGAGTATCGCACCAATAACCTTTAGAGAAGTCATTTGGCTTTTAATTTTCAAAAATGGGAGAGCGTAGAAGGCTCGCGAGGCAGTCCAAACAACGCCTTCACGCCAACGCTGGGAGACCTGGGTTAGCCACGTGCAGTGCAGTTCCCCCTGAATTATTAATTTACCTTCTCTGGCTTCATTGTCATAAATGAGGACTTTGGATCCCTCCAGGACAATGTACTTCCTGTCCCAGCCCTGCTGTCCTCGTTTGTTATTCCTGGGAAAAGAAAATTGGGAAAGGAAAATGCTGGAACTCAGAAGAATCAGTCTGAAGGACCCAGGGGAGGGGACCCTCGAAAAGGCATCAGCCCGTGGCCTTCAGCACCAACACCTGGGGACCCCAAGCCACCCTGCAACAATACCTGGGCACTTTCATCCACCCTTCCAGGTGCAGGCTGCTGCTGGGGTCCTTGGTCTGCAGACCCGGGGAGTTCATTTTGTCACGGCAGAAGGCCTCGGTGAAGTGTGTGGCGTATTCGGCGGGCAGGCCGCAGGTGGCTGGCAAGCACGTGGAGCACTTGGGGTGACACATCACCTGACATTCTAGGGGAGAGCAGTGAACACCCTGAAAACACGCTCTCTGGGCTCAGAGTGTGGCCTTCCAGCCGAGCCTGGGGAGTCTCACACCCAAGCAGTTACTGTATACAGGCCCAGCAACCAGCTCGTCCTTAAGGCTTCCCAAGGGCAGGGCCTCCGCAGAGGCAGGAAACAAGACAGCCACATGCTCCCAACCCAGTTTCCCTGGCTTCGATACAGGCTGCCCACAAACAGGTGCGCAAAGGATGTGTCTGTATGGTTCTGTGGGAGAAGACAGGGAGAAGCCATCCTGGCAAAACAGCTGGACACCGACAGAGATGAGGGCACTGCACAGCCTGAGCTGCAGCCAGGAGTATAGGATCATTGCTTCAATGGGGTAAAAATAGTGTCCTCCCACTAAAATGAAGAGCTTAGCTACAAATGCATCTCACGATGAGGAACTTAGGAAAACATGGCCTCCATCTGATGGGTTCCTCAGATGGAGAAACAGGGCCCACCACAGACGCACCACCACTTCTCTTACCGAGACATTTGGATGCCTGACGTCCGAAGTGTACAGTATCCAGACACACAGCACACTTTGTGGCTCGCATGTTCAGTCCTACGTTAAATCGGTGAGGAATATTGTGGTGCATGCGCTCCTTAAGACGCCGGCTATATTCTGAAAGGGGGAAAAAAATTAAATCATCAGAGTACTGCAAATGAAAGTGAGGAGTCACCCACAAAATGAGGGGAAAATATTTGCAAATCATATCTGATTATGAACTTGTGTCTAGAATACATAAAGAACTCTCACAACTCAGTAATAAAAAGACAGCTCAATTAAAAAGTGGGTCAAGGATTTGAATAGATATCTCCCCAAAGTGGATAAATAAATGGCCAATAGGCACATGAAAAGATGCTCAACATCACAGCCATTAGGGAAATGCAAATCAAAACCACAATGCAATGCCACTTCACCACCACTAAGGACATCTAGGACCCAGAAATGGAAAAACAAGAGTTGGTGAGAATGTGGAAAAATTGGAGCCCTTGTACTTGGCCAGGGGGAAAGTGAAATGGTGCAGCCACTTTGGACCTGAGCCTGGCAGATCCTCAGCAAGCTAAACAAAGTTACCGTCTGACCCAGCAAGTCCTCTCCCAGATACACACCCAAGAGAACTGAAAACACTTATCCACACCAGCATGATTTATGCCAGGAAAAAAGTACAGATGATCCAAAAGCCCATTGATGATCATTCCCTGTGCCAAGGAATACCATGCATACAGTCATAAAAGGAAACTGCGTACTGACACCTGCTACAAGGCGGGTGAACTTCAAATACATCACACTCGTGGAAGGAGCCAGACACAAAAGGCCACGCATGGTATGATCCCACTGATAGGAACCCAGAGGAGCAAATCCAGAGATAGAAAGCAGATCTTACTGAAAAACACTGAACTGTACAATTTAAATGGATGAATTTTATCATATGTGAATTATCTTTAAATAAAACAGTTTTGTTTTTAAAAAAAAAAAAAACATTAGAGTAGGTTAGTTGCAGCCTATGAAAGTATTCTGACACAAACAGATGCATCTAAATTTTTATGAATCAACTTCAAGTACCCACCACCTGTTATTAAGTTGTTTGTTTTAGTATTAGGTGTTGAACCCAGGGGTGCCTAACCACGGAGCCACATCCCCAGCCCTTTTTTGTATTTTATTTAGAGACAGGGTCTCACTGAGCTGCTTAGGGTCTCAGTAAGTTGTTGAGGCTGATTTTGAACTCAAAATCCTCCTGCCTTAGCTTCCTGAGCTACTGGGATTATAGGCATGTGCCACTGCACCCAGCAGGAATTGGGTTTTATTTCCTAGTAGATTGATCATCCTATAGTATATGTTTGGGGTCATAAAGAAAACAAGCTTTAAAATTAATTGTAAATATTTTAGTCATAAAGGCTTTGCTTTTCAGATGAAATCATATATCTAGAGCTTTTCAAAATCCAATTTAAAGGGGTAAGGAGAATGGAAAGAAACCCCAGGGAATGACATTGGCCAAATTATATTGTCATGTTGTTTGAATGTGTGAATGTGCAACAATGAAGCTCACCATCACACACAACTATAATGCACCAATAAACATACGGGAGAAAAATCCCATTTAAAAGTAATTATTATGAACTAAAGAATCTCTCAATTTTATGTATATGTACTGACTGAAGAATTCTCTATGTATGTCCAGTTTTTCCATGAATGATCTCCTTTTGTTCATAAATCAACTTTTTAGTCTCAAAGAACTGATTCTTACATCTATGCTGTAAGGCCAACCCTTCACCCCCAGTTTAACCGGTTTCCTCTCAATGGTGACTTAATTAGAGGCAACTTTAGATAGAAAAGCTCTGGACATGTCCCTCTGAATGGTCGGCTCTCTTCCTTTCCTTCGTGAGGAAGGATAACAGCAATGCACTGTGAGCTGGAAGGCGCAGCCCGAGAAGGAGAAGCGTTCACACCTCCCAGGAGGCTGCTCTCCGATGCTCGTCAGTGAGCACCACAGCCAGGAACCACGCTTTCCTCTAGGTTCCCAACACCATCTGGATGACTTCTAGAGCAAAGCTCTTTGACTCAAGGTGTTATGTAAACATAGGAAGAGACCACCTCATGGTGGAAAAGAAACAAGAGCAATAGTGAAATGCCGTGGAGACTCACAGCCCCAGCGGCTTTGATGGTGACGTCATGATGCTAAGCCACGGTTCTGCTCTGTTTTCCCCAAGCCTTTCCAAACCACTCTCCTTGGCCTTTGTAGAAGTCCTTTCCATCTCAAGGTGAACAGAGTATCCTTAGGAACACAAACAAAACTCCTTACCCTGTCAATAGCTAAATAAACTGCCACAAACTATCTACACTTGAAATGTACAAAACCTTTAACCCAATGACTCATTTCCCAACAGTTTATTCCACAGCCACAACACCTACAGAAGTACAGGCTGTTCTCTGCAGCGTGTCTGTGGTTATAGGGAAACAATCTAAGTGCCCAACAGCAGGGGTCTGGTTTAATAGGTGAATCGTATACCCATACCATCTGGGTAGTCCTCTGAAAGCATGAAGTAAGTCCCTGTGTTCTGATGTGTGTCTAACATTTATCTGAAAGGCGTCTTGCAGTGTACGGTATAGTGTGCTATGATATTTATTTACAAGCTGAGAAAAATAGGCTTATTTTCTCACATTCTTTAAATCTGTTCATATAAGATACATGAATTAATAACATGGCTACATTCATGAACTCTGGCTAAAGAACTTGATGAGTGAAAACATCTGACGACTCTGGGTTAAGGGATCTGTCAGGGGAGGGAAAACTCACATTTCACTCTTTATTCCTTAGAATTACTTGTAATTTTTACCATATGACTGCAATTCTTGGAAGGTTAAAAAAAATTCTACATAACTCCAACAGGCCCATAAGAATGGATATGGTCTGAATGAGTCCCCCAAAAGTTCTTGCATTGGAAATTTAATCCTCAAATTCATATGAAGATAGGATTTGAAGAGGGGCCATTGGAAAATCATTAGGGTTAGTGGAGGTGAAGCTAGAGCTCCCACAGTGGCATTCCTTTATACAAAGAGGAAGAGAAACCTGAGCTAGCTCACTTGCTCCATCCTGCCACCACATTATAATGCGGCAGGAAGGCCCTCACCAGATACTGGAGGCACGCTCTTGGTCTTCCCAGCCTCCAGAACTATGAGCCAAATAAACTTCTTTTCTTGACTACCCAGTATCAGGTATTTTGTTATAGCAACAGAAAACAGACTAAGATAAGAATATACCTTCTGGGGTTGAAGACTCCTTTCTGCGGCTAGACGGTGGGGCAAGCAGGCTCATGGCACTGGGCTGGTGCTCAGGTGACCGCACAATGGCGGACATGGCAATCTGCTGCCTCGCTGTGGCTGGAGTAGAAGGATGTGGGTGGTCTGTGGCTTTGCGGTGGGCAGCTGTTGAGAGACCAGTGTGATTTTGGGTTAGCAGAGTTATCAAGAGGACCAGATTAGGCAGACTGCCCCTGGGCTGTCTTTCAAGGCCCCAAGACCAAATGGATATAAGTCATACCAATTTGGGAACATAGAGGAGGCTATAATTTTTTAGACTTGGGGTGTCTGGACTGAAAACTCAGAGGCCATAAACAAAAATGGTGCTTTGACCAATCTCATGGAGCTCAGCCCTCTGCCCCACTCACAGCCTGGAGTGCTTTGTAGATGGAGCCCCTACCTTCCTCCCGGGCAGATCGGAGCTCAATGCGGGTCTTCTGAAGGGCTTCCTCCAGCTCTGCACAGCGAGCTTTTTCCTTCTCCAGGGCCAGCTTCAGCTCATTGTACTGCAGAGGAACCTGTGTGGGTAAAGCAGGGTCCTCTTTCCGTCGACTAAATAAACCCTAGCAATGGAAACAGAGATATCTCCTAACTCCTGGAAACTGGCACTGTGCGCTAGCTAAAGGAAAGCTGACTCGGGAGGAGCAGACCACCAAGGCCAGGAACATACTCACTGTAAGTGTGTTTAGTAAAAATGGCATGTGAAGGGGGAAGGGGTAGGTTGAGCGTCAGCCCATTCCAGCCGGCTGAAAAAAAAGTGAGGTGCGGACGTTTTCGCCAAGAGGGTTAAAGATGCTTGAATTGCCACCACCTCTTCCTTTAGCATTCCCAAGACAGGACAGCCATTTCCTGAGAGTCTTTTCCCCTCAAAAAAATGGAACCAGGAGAGATGGAGTATGGAGCCAGGAGAGATGGTTCAGAGGTCACTCTTGCCTTTGAATTTGTCTCATGATGCTTAGTTACAAGACACAGAGAGGGGTGTTTTTTTGTTTGTTTGTTTTTAAAAGCAAAATTTGATAATGAAGGCTAAAATGATGGTAAAATAAGGGGCTTACTAAAAATGCAAATGGAAACATTTACTGTACACAGAAAAGGAAAACAGAATAATGCAACTGAGACAAAATTAACTTAAAAAATAAGAGATGGAAACACCCTGACTACACCAAGTGACATAACCAGACACCAGTCCACTGCTAAAATAAAAAAGATTAAATATCATAAGCTTAGCAATATATAGTCACATAGTATATGCAAGTTTGAAATCCAACCAGGCAGAGGCTGCTTAGCAGGAGGTAACCTCTGAACGCTGCACTTCCTCGTACAGTAGAGATGGCACCAGGAACACTGGGACCAACCACTGACTTAGTCCTCCAAGCCTTTCTCCTGGATATTCCAAGTCATTAGGCCCTTTTCTATAAAAGCGCTGCCATAGCCACTAGGTTGTACTAAGGCCTTTGGAAGGAAACTGCAAGTTCTTAGAGGCCTGAAACTGTGAACACTTGGCCAAACCTAGTGTGAGGATTTCTGTGTGTTGGGAAAGCCGAGACTGAAGAAGCTACTTTCTGGAGATGGAGGTGTGGCTCAGTAGTAGGGCACTTGCCTACCAGGCCCAAGGCCCTGGGTTTAATACCCAGCACTGAAAAAATAAAATAAAACAACTTATAATGTGTACCTATATATAACCTGCCCATGGTTTGGGTTTTTATCCATAGTTAATTTTAAAAGAATGGTATGGAGAGTATGGCTATCCAGTTGGGCACTCCAAGTCCCAGGGTTCAGTCTCTTCATTAGCTGATCAAAACCACTGGGCCAGATCATTTGTAATTCTTCCTGGAGTCCCATGCAGGTAACCTAAGGACTGATTCAGAGTCCCAGATGTACGACCTACTAATCCCTCTGAATCCCATACATGGGAGCTGCTAATCCTACTATAGTCCTATATAAGGACCTGTGAACCTGTTTAAGCAGGTTTGCATACATGACCTACCTATAAGTCCTTCTCTCTGCAGAGAGGCCCCCACCCCAGCTACTAAGTGGGAGGGGAAAACCACTCCCCTAACACAGAAAGGCCCTACAACTTAAGGGGCCACAAACATCAAGTAAGACTTGATTGATGATATGCTCTGCTAAAGGCTATTCTAATTATCTAAAAACCTATTTTTCAACCCAAAATGAAACAAGACAATACACATTTTTTCTTCTATGTTCCCATGGTTATACATCACAGTGGTATCCACTAAGTCAGGAACCGTGCAGTCAAATTGGCCAACTCCCAGCTGCCGCGCACTTGGACCCACCTTTTTCTTTTTAGCAGGTTGGTCCATTTTGGCTTGCAGAAAATCAATGAGTTTGGTTTGTTGAGAAATAGTGCCTTCCATCTTCACCTTTTCATGAGAGTAGAGAACCTGGAACCATGGCGGGGGGGGGGGGGGAAGATAACCTTAGAGCCAGACAGGAGTGTACTTCCAAATTTGGTACTTTAAGAAAATGAAAAGTAAAGTCGTTAGGACACTGGAAAATCCAACCCAAATAGCATGGGCTGAAATTTATGTGTGTAGTTCCAGTTTTATCAGAATAAAAAAAAAAAAAGATGGAGAGATATATGAGAAAGTAAAAATAAGCAAATGGTTAAGTGTAGGATCCGGGTGGTGGTCACTATGGAAATCTTCCACCATCTCTGAATGTTTGAAAATATTCATAATTAAAGTGTTGGGAAAGGTTCTGTCTCTCTCTCTCTCTCTCTCTCTCTCTCTCTCACACACACACACACACACACATATGCTGTGGGTGGAACCTAGAACATCGAGAGGCTAAGCACCCTCCTGCAGCCCTGCAGAGGGCTCCTCAGCAGATTCCCTCTGTCCACCCTCACCTGAATGTTTTCCAGCTGATACTCCAGATCGCTTCTTTCTGTCTTCAGCAGATCGGCCCTATCCAAAGCTTCTTGCAGCCCTTGAGTCAGACGGAAAATGTGGTTCTTCTGCATGTCCATCTGCTGCTGTAGCTTGGCTTGCTAGTGGGAGAAGGGCCAGAGAAAGACTCGACACCATCCGGAACACTACATGTCCCCCGCTGCTCCTATTCTCAATTAATTTCAGGCATGACACTAGAGGTTCAGCTTTGGAAATCGTGTGCTTCCAGAAATACCACCTGTCTTTATTGTTAAATGACGCGGGCATGGATAAAAAAGAACTTGAAAGAAAATCTCTGATGGCCAAGTCACAAGATCCCCACCATGACAGGAAATCCAGGCTACAGGTCTGCCTTCCCAGTCAGTGATACACTTGAGAATACTTTGATACTTAAGAGCGGACAGCAAAGTCAGCTCCCTGATAGCTAAGTTCCATTTGTCCCTATTTTTTGATCCTTTTAGGATCTTAATGGTCCTTAGGAGAAATCATTGTATGGGCAGTGTAGAATACCTATGGAAGAACTGTATCTACCCCAACTTCATGATCACCATGACTCATACAGGTAATAGCCTCGATCACACTGTGGGGAGAAAGGCAGAGGATCCCAGATACAGTATATAAGTGGTAAAACCCAGGAAAAAAATTCAATTTAATATATTGGAAACAGTTTTGTTCTGAAAAATCTCTCTCCGATTTTTATGTAGAAGTCAACCAGAAAATAGGACAAGTTATAAAGATACTGGTTTTATGGTTCTCTTTCCTAAAATGTGTCTGTTTCTTTCTGAAAATGTGTTCCATCCTGACAAAACTTCAACTAAACCCTGGGTTGTCATCCAACCATACTGCAAGTGACCCAAATAATCTCTTCCCTGGTGGCCTAGACTCTCTGCACACTTAGAGCCAGGAGCTAGGAAAGAGCAATAAACATCACCATGGAGTTTTCAAAAGGTCCATGGCAGATCCCAAAGCCCTCTGTCCCTCTCCCTCTAACTTTATTGCTCTCTGCCTGGTTTTCTTTCCAGTTCTACTGCTTACCTGACCTTCTTCTTGAGAAGGACCTGAGGCATCTGGCTGTAGTCAAAAGAATCTGCACCTTTGGAATCTTTCAGACCCTAGTTTAAATCCTAACTTTAACACTCAACAGCAATATGACCGTGGGCAGGTCCTGCTGCCTCTCAGAGCCTGTTTCTTCATCTGACCGTGGGTAGAACACCTGGCCTCGCTGGATGACACACTGAGCACGGTGCCCAGGGAACAGCAGGTGCCTCATGGATCTCGATGTTTTCCACCTCCTTTGTCTTGCTTTCTTTGCTTCATCCAATTCAGTGCCCTGATCATCTTCCCATCTGCCTTTCCCTACCAATCCTGCCATAAAACAGGAAATACTAACTAAAGATCACCTAGCCTGGGTGTACAACCTGCCTGAAATTTTTTAATACAATTACAGAATCCCCTAAGACACATAAGGAATGAAGGAAGGAAACAACTGAGATGCCCTCTGAAAGGGGGACTCCGTTCCCCACAGCACAGTGACTTCTTCCACAAATTACCCTCTTTAGTCTCTTCCTAGTATTTTAGGACAACACTAATTACTAGGCAGGACCCAGAAAGACAAGTGCTGGAGACAGGGATCTATTTGGTGACAGCCAGGCCCAAAATATTTTTCTAGAATAAATGCATCAACTGTCCATTGGCTTTCCAAGAAATAGGATGGTTATTTACTATAATAAAAACCAAGTCAGAGAGATATTTAGAAATGTTTTTCAAAACCACTTATCTGCTTCCTGGAGAAAGGCAAAAGGAGGTGACTTCCTGGGCCTCAGCCATTGCTTAGACCCACTGACTTTACAGGGGTGACAAGAACCTGGGAGGATGGATGAAGGAGCTGGATGACAGAACCTGAGACATGGAAACCCCAGTGGACAGACAGGAGGGTAGGTGAACAAGCAAGTTCAATAGAATGGTATTTCTTAAAACTTCAATTGAGTAAATATAGAACATAAGGATGTTTTTAAAAAGGAAAAAAAAAAAAAGCTTGTGGAAGTCTAGATGTGATTTTACAGGTCCCTGGATGTCACTGGTGTGATTAAAGAACCCAAGCAATTGGCAGAGAGAGGTTTACAGAAACCAGTATGGAGGGGGAAATATTCCACTAAACAAAGACCTCAGGAACCATATTTGAACCACATGCACTTCCAGAAACTCTCTTTGGAAAGATAGAGCTAGCCAAAAAGATCATTCAGAGCTTGGAGGGATATGAAATGTTTCACTTAGAAAAGAGAAGGCAATCTGGAGTGGGAGAGAGCCTCAGATACTGACTGTAACTGAGATAATAAAAGAAGTCATCTCATAGGACTGTTGATAATACGTGTAAAGTTTTCAGAAGGGGCCCTGGCACCTTGTAAGTGCTAACAAAACATTCATTAAATATTAATTAATTAATTTGATCATTAGTCAATATTAATCTCAATTTTGGTTGGACAGGCCTGACTACTCTCTAATTTCATGTTTTGATATAATAGGACCAGTGGGTGAAAGTTGTAGGTTTTATTTCAGAATAAGAAAGGACTTTCTAAAAATCAGAATTGCTGAAAAATGGGTTGGGATGTCCAAAGTCACTATAGGTATTTTGCCTGAGTTAATGAGGGATGCCCATGAGAAGTGTTGGAAAAGGCAGTGTCTATCTCAGTAGGAGATGAGGATTGGTAACTGGACTTCATCTCTGGCATTACTTCCAATGGGCTGATGGTGGTCTGTAAGAGTCAAGGCAAGAGAGCTTCTAAGGCCATTTCCGGCCCCAGAGGAAAGATGTGGGAGAGAGTTCTATTAGCGAAGTTTGTCCCAGTAAGGCAATAAGGAGACTCATGATGGGAATTTGGATTAGATGACATAAATATTCCTTCTAATTTTGAGACTCTGATTCTGTCCTACTAAAAGTCTCTGTTCCTATGAAGAAGATGTTTAGGTTGGGGCCTTGGGCCCATGGTTACAAAGTGCACTCCGCAACCAGGGATCTCAGCCATGTTTTGGCCAATAAAGATCATTCTCTGTGTGCAAGGCCCTGGGTTTGATGCCCAGCGTTGCCATAAATAAATGAATAGATAACTCATTCTCTATTTCGTAATGGTTTACACTGTCTGAAATTTGACTCAAGCTCAATGTCAGCCAGAAGCCTGTGCTCAAACATCTATCTGTGAGGGACAGACTGGGAGACTGGAAATGTTCTCACATGGGTTAGAAGTGAGAACTGGGGGACTGAGACAGGCTCCCAGCATCCTATTCCTAGCCTTGTCACTGACTCATCATGTCACCTTAGGCCAAAGAACTGAGCTGCTAGGGTCAACCTGCCCTCCTCAGGAAAACAGGACAGTCAGGGGCATCTAGTATTCCTATTTTCTTCCCAGCATGAGCTCAAAGTGGGAATATTGCCTATTGATCCCAGATAAAAGACCAGAACTCTCTATTTGACCCCTAGGTAGAGTTAAAAACTCTAACACAGGTTGAGCATCCCAATTCTAAAAATCCAAAATCTGAAATGCTCCGAAATCCAAAACATTTTGAGCATGAATATGACACTGTTTGTTGAAAATTCTACACCTGATCTCATTGTGCTGAACTGTAATCAAAACACAGGCACATTTTAAAAATTGCATAAAATTCATCAGGCCTGGTGGTGCACACCTGTAATCTTATACACCCGGGAGGCTGAGGCAGGAGGTTCACAATTTCAAGGCCAACTGGGTAACTTAGCAACACCGTGTCACAAAATAAAAAATAAAAGGCCCAGAGCTGTAGCTCAGTGGTGAGCATCCCTGGGTTCAATCCTCAGTATAAAAAAAAAAAAAAAAATTTGCGTAAAATTATTTTCACCTATGTGTGTACAATGTATATGAGTCACAAATGAATTTCATGATTAGACTTGAGTCCTATCTCTATGATAGCTCATTATGCATATATAAAAATATCCCAAAATCTGAAAAAGAATGAATTTCAAAATACTTCTGGGTCCCAGTATTTTGGACAAGAGCTACTCAACCTATATAGTAATATTCTTGGGGTCACTTTCAGTGAATTTCAGTCATACATGTGTGTGTGTAAAACTAATTTTATTTTAAAATTTCTTATTGCAGCGAGGTACACATAATATAAAACTTATATTTTTCTTCCTTTTTTTTTTTGGTCACCCAGGGCCTCCTGCATGGTGGGTCATTGTAGCCATTTGTACACAGGTCAGTAGCATTAAGGACATTCACACTGTTATGCAGTAATTACCAACCATCCATCTGTAGACTTTCTCAAATTCCCACCTTATTTCTCAAGTGTCATTCTATGAGACATTGTATACTCACCTGCAATAGTCTCACTACCCTTTTTAAACTTAACAGCCTAGTGATATTATTCCTATCAGCGGGGCTCAGGAGCTGTGAGCACCATGTGACGACAGGGGATTCTGGGTAACGAAACTGCCAGGCTCACTATGGGTTAAACAGAACACTCTTTGGAGTCCAACTTTTCCTTAGATATCTTTACAAAGTGCATTTGCCCTTGCAGGTCAATTCTAATGAACAAAACAGAATCATTAGTGATTCAACATATAGGGCTTTGGTTGGGAGTGGGAAGTAATCATTAATTTAAATAGCAATTTCCAGAATTCTGTGAAAAGGCACATGAAATAACATAAGGGATGGGGTTAGGAGATCAATTTGAACTTGTCATCTTATGTCTCAAAAGCAGGGCACAATTATTTTTAATTGAATTAAGTGCACATTCAAAAGTCCTCATGAAATTTGGCACTCGGCATAATCTGATCAAATCCCTGCCCTGTGTGGGAAGCTAATTTGCATGGATGTTCTATCAGCATGAAACATAATACACTTTGAATGTTAACTCTAAAGAACAATTTAACTCAATATTCATTCAGCCATGTATTTAATAAACCTCTATTCAGCACGTACTTACTATGTGCTTGACACTCTGTTAAGCACCATGTAGGAGGATACCAGCGACAGGGAGACCCTGCCAGTCAGAGACATATTATTTTAATGTGCTCGATATCTTATAGAATGTATGATGGGACCACCCTACTCTACCTCAAAGGTTCTTACTTCAAAATCTTAAAGTCTGACTTGGATCTGACCACGTGAACATAACAAATTTTCACTTTCTAAATCCCCCCTGGCTCTACCTCCCAGGTAATTTGCACTCACCTCTTCCAGAAGCCTCTGTTTGAGCTCTCGTTCTGTCTCCAGTTTCTGCTGCAGGCTTCGGGCATTCATTTCAAGCATGGCGTGCTTCTTCTCCAGGTCATTGAGCTGGACATTGGGAAAAATTGGCCGTGATGCCACATTTAGGGATGCTAGACACTAACGACTGTCCACAGGCCTTCACATATCAAGTACAATCAAGTTCAAAAAGTCAGAATGTCAGTGGTGTTTTTGAAAACATAGAAGTCCATATAACAGGTAAGTCTCCCATATTGAGGATAGGAATTGTTTCTACGGGATGGGTCACATATATAGCTACTTCGAGTTCTGAGAGGATGACGGTGCAAGAACTTATGGATCTGAAGTTCTTTGGCTGAATTTAATTAAACAGTCCTATGCCAGGAGCTTAATCCTTGCCGAGCATCACAGGTACTAGGATGAAATGTAGTCGAGCACTCTTGAGGATCTCATCAAGTCACATGCCCTGACCATGACGCTTTGCCGTGTGAAAATTGATAAGAGAGGTATAGAAAAGAGAACTTCATCCCAATAAAACAAGACAGAGAAAAGATAATTCTGGAATTTCTGGATTGCTAAAGGACAGCTGGCAACAAAATATTTCAAGAAAAGTCAGTAGGAAAAATAAATCTTCAAGTTAAACATAAAAGGATTCACTTGTCTCTAAATAATACATCTACTTTCCTCACACTTACAAAAAAGAAAGAAAACAAATCAATCTCAGGGAATTCAGGAGCATTCCTGAGCAGGAAGCACCAGCCTTGAATCCAAAATTCTGTTTCTATGAATTTCCAGTAAGGAAATAATCATGAATGCTCATAAAAACTTACGTTCATCAGGTTATTTATATGGCAAAAAAAAAAAAAAAAAAAAAGATTGGAAGAAGCCCAAATTCCCAACACAAGGGGAAATGTATAAATTACATGCCAGCATGCAATTTGATTTTTTCAGGATTGCATGTTCAAAAAAACATTCAGTAACTCAAGAAAAGCTTCTAGTTATACAATGTTTTTTAAAAACAAACAAACCTAAGTTCTAAGTTTACAAAATAAATGTGTGGGTATAGTGTGTGTGTGTGTGTGTGTGTGTGTATGTGTGTGTGTGTGCGCACGTGCGCAAAACATACACAAACAAGATACTGCAAATAAAGTCACCAATGTAACAAGGTAATAGGTTACCAGTCATTTTTCCCTTTACTGTTCTGTGGTTTCTGCATGTTCCAGAATGATCCTAAATAATTACTTTTATAAATGTGGAATAGCAAAGTTATATAAAATACAAAATTCATATTTTTCTCTTTCAAAACTAATAGATAAAATGTCCAAAACATTGGTCCATTGCTCTGCAAATTTCAAGGAATGGTGCATAGACAGAACACAATGTGTTTCCAGTGTGAAATACTAAGGATCACATGTATCATTAGACCCTGCTATGTTTGAATGTGCCCCCCAAAAGTTCTTGCATTGGAGACTCAATCCCCAAATTCACATGTTGATGGTATCTGGAGGTGGGGCCCACGGGAGATAATTGGTATTAGATGAGGTTATAGGGGAAGGGCTCCAGGATAGCATTAAGGGCTTCTTAAGAAGAGAAAGAGACACTGGAGCTAGCACACTTACTCTGCCTCACCATGTGACGTCCTCCCCCATGCTATCATGCAGTGAGAAGGCCCTTACTATGTGCTTGACATTCCCAGCCTGCAGAACTGTGAACCAAACAAACATATATCTATTCTTTACATCTGGCTGCAGGTATTTTGTTAGAATGACAGAATACAGATTCAGATAGGCCCTTTTGTGTCCCTGAACTTGGAAAATGGAGAAGCTGAGCTGTCTATGATTGCAGCAATAGTGAACATTAGTCATTGTCACCATGCTCTTCCCAAGCATGCTCAACATTAAATCCCAAAACTTCTAGAAACAAGATCCCAGAAAACCAAAGAATGGTGCACCCAGACCAAAATTTGGACTCTGGAGCCCAGGCAGGTAGATGTTAAGAAGCCTCTGACCAGCTGTGATAACCCACTTCCTACCACACCCACCTATGCTACTGCCAACCAAAGATGTCCCACAGTGAGTCATAACTGACTTTTTGGAATGAGTGAATGTATACTTATGAAATCTGTTTACCACAGATTGCACTTGAATTTGTGTCAAGCATGCCTTTAAAAGAAGGAAACAAAAATGTTGTCCTAAAAGGCAGAAGGCCCTGGCGCTGACCTTGTCAGAGAGGCTCTCAGCTTTCAGCTTCTGTTCTTTGAGAGCCTGTTGCAGAGCGAGAATCTCAGCCTTGTGCTCCTTCACTGCCAACTCCACCACCTGGCGAGACTCAGTGATCCGCTGGTCAGCTCTTGCCCTGCCAGGAAAACACAGGCCTGCTTTCAGAAGCCCCACCACTGCCCACCTGGAGAAAGGCTGCTGCACCTCTGGTCCTGATGAGCAACTCCACAGGCTGCACCAACCCGAGTCCTTCCTCCAAATTATGTCTTCCTTTCTGGCAGCTTACGGAGCAAAGATCTGACCCACTTCAGATTCTGGGTGAAATAACCCTTGAGAGGCAAAGTTCCTGGAGGACTGACTTTCAAAGGCTGAAGGAAAATCGGCATTTGCAAATGCAACCAGCTGAATAAGGATGTGTAGAGCCTGCCGCTCCCTCCCCACGGGGGTGGACATGGAATGAGTACCCCCTGAAGAACCACTGGGAGACCCCGTTCAATAAAACATTTTCTCTCTTTAAAGCATATGCAGGGGGTAAGTGTTTTGGGTGCTCATTAGGAAACTGAAATCTGAATCTGATGAATGCATGCCTAAATAATCTAAATAATGTTAAAGGACACAAAAGCCAGAAGCAAACTGGAGAAAGTCACTTCCTTACCCCCAGTTAGGTACCACGTTTTCCTGCTTCTACGCTTGGCTTGTACAATCTCCTCCACGGACAAGACTCTCCTTCATTACTCTAGGGACTCAAGTCTTACCTCGTCTTTAAGGATAAACTCAAATGCTGTGTCTTCCATAACCTCTTCCCCAACGTCCCTTCTCCCCCACCCTGTGTCTGAAACAGCAGTATACTCCTCCCCTAGCACACCTCACTCTTTCAGGTGCAAAGAGAATACACAGCTCCCCTCCTCTGCTAGACTCTTAGCCTGTGGAGGACAAGGATTAAGAATTATATTTTACTCACCTCAGTATCCCACTTAATACCAAAAAAGAAAACAAAAAGACAAGAAAAGAAAGAAAGAAAAAGGTAAGACCTCTCACAATTGCCCTGAAAGTAGGCTAAGGCTAGTCTTCCAAGCACAGTCCATAATTACACTTTCCATGTGTGTCTGCGTATTTTTTGATTCTGAGGCTAGATCCGACCCCCAAAATTATCTCTGAAGTACCCTAGAAACAACTCAGATAGGAGCTGGACTTGAGGGTGGGAGGGAAGGGGTCTGTGGGAGAGCAGTGAGAACTTCCACCAAGACGGAAGAAAGCAGGAACAGGGTCTTAAAACAGCAGCCCCTCACCTCAGCAAACACCGTGTACGGGAGGATGTTCAAAACAGAACTACTTCCATTGGTTCCCTTGGAAACTTGAGGGTTTGTGTTTTCTGCCTCCAGCCTTCCCAGCTCAACTGAACTTTGCATATATCATCCCTGCAACACCCTGCACTGAGTGTACTATGGACCAATGCCAAGTGGGAGATACCAACATGAGTAGGATACAGCCTAATTAAGTAGTGGATATTTCTCAGTATAGTTTATCTTTCTTAAGGAATTCAGAGAACCACAGGAAGGTGAGATTCACAGGAAGGCAACATTAGCAGAGCTGTGAAGGGCAACTACAAATCCGCTTCGCAGACACAAAAATCACAGGGCCACTGCTGGCCCACAGTGTCCTCGTGCAACGAGGAAAGGGTTCCTGCTCTTCCAGGTCATTTCCTTCCATCAGTAAGCATTCACAGCATGCCAGTTATGCGAGAACAAACACATTTCTGCCATGAGCTACAAAACTGTCATGGTAACTCTTCAAATCGATGGCATCTTCATTGTAAATGGCCACCCCTGCATCATGCACCTTCTTCCTTTGCAAGAAGGAAACTCCATGCTTGGGGAGATATGGAAACAAACGCTGCTCAAACTCATGATTACCATTTCCTACAACATGGGGTGGGGAGAGGGAGAGGGAAAGGGTGGGAGGGGGAACCCACTCAACTATTCTTGTAGAGTGGTGGTTCTCAACTGGGCGCAATTTCCCCCCAGTCTAAAGGATATTCCTAGGGGTTACTCTGGCTGGATCAGTGTCAGAAAAGCCCAAGCTCATGACTACAGTCTGATATACAGTTTGCATTTCTTCTTTTACAGCCTAAGGTGAGTGGTGTGAATGGGTCAAAAGCCTCTTATGCTGCCATCTTGGAGCAGAACCCAAAGCCAGCCAGCACAGGGGCCACTAAGTTTAAAATCAAAGTGGCTCACACTGGCCTCCCAAAACTTGGAGAAAGGGCTGCTTCTAGCATCTAGTGAGGTTGTGCTCTACAGCCTCCCGTGCAAAGCACAGCTCCCCAACAAAGAATCATCCAACCCAAAATGTCAGCAGTGCCAATGCTGAGAAGCCCTGGCATAAGGGGAAGACTGGCAAGCACACATGACAAGGGTTAAAATGGTGATGGCCTTGCTACATGGTCACAATGATAAGGAAATGATGCACACTGGTAAAAATGATTCTGCAAAGACAGCACTGAGATATTTGCAGTGGCTCCCAGACCTTTGCCAGGGTAAAAAGATACCAGCCACTGTCACAGAATCCAACTGATAGTGTCCAGATTTACTGTCAGGTGACCACCCATCCTGATCTGCCCAAGAGTCTCCTGGTCTTGCAGCCTGGTTCTAGGACCATGGACTCAAAACTCTCAGGAAGACCTAGCCAAAGTCATCTGCCACTGGCTTTCTGCAATCAGGAAGTCCCACCTGCTCTGCTTCTCCGTGTCCAGCATCCTCTGTAACTCTCGAACCCGACACTCAAACTGGGACTTCTCGTCACCAAGGACACTCCTCCAGGCCTCCCACTGGCGCTCCTTCTCCAGCAGCTCATCATTCAGGGCCTCCAAATCCATGACCTGCTCCTCCAGCATCGTGCACGTGGTCTTCAGAGCCTCCATCGTCTACAAATCAATACCACTGGGTCATGCTTTGCAGCAACAAACGTTTCCTAGGGGTTACTCTGGCTGGATCAGTTTCAGAAAAGCCCAACTCCTGACTACAGTCTGAAATGGGGTTTGCATTTCTAAGGTGACTGGTGGGAATGGGTCAAAAGCCACTTGTGCTGCCATCTTGGAGCAGAACCCAAAGCCAGCCAGCACAAGGGCCACTAAGCTTAAAATCAAAGTGGCTCACGCTGGCCTCCCAAAGCATCCAATTTTAATTTTAATCTTTGTTGGTTCTTTTTAGTTCTCCATGACAGTACAATGTATTTTGACATATCATAGATACATAGAGTATAACTTCCCATTTTTTATTCTTCATCTTTTAAAATCAAAATTAAGAAGAACTACTATCTACTTTGTAAAGCCACTTTTTAAAATCTCAAAACCTTGGCAACAAGACATGATTGAAAAGGAGCCTGGTTACTGGACAAAATTTATGTCTTGGAACCCTCCTTCCAAACCCTCGTGAGTGTCCTCCAGGGACCTCAGGGCCTTGCTTAGCCTCCTCACTTGCTTCTGGCTGGTGAGCTGCATCTCCCTCTCGGTGATCTCACGGCGAAGATGGTCCACCTCACTTCGCAGCTGGACTATCTCATCGTTGGCACCAGATGCCTCATCGAGTTGTTTGGACAGGTAGAAGTTTTGGTTGTTGAGTTCAGCGTTGTCCTCAGTCAGCTGGTTTAGCTGCTCCTCCAGGTCTGTGATGACCTGAAAGGGGAAAGGAATCCAGTGATGCTCCAACAGAGTTAATTTTAAGCAATGAACTGCTTAAAACCACACTAGCGATGGTTTTTGCACCTGCGTGACACGGCAATCAAAGCACAGCTGTCTACCCATGAGGCCAGACCTCAATTCCCACACCCACCCAGGTCTCCACTACACAGAGGGAGAAAAAGGAAAGTCTAGGTTCCTTGCTAACTCAGGGTTCATCTGGAAAATACGGCAAAGACAAATCAATCAAAAGTGGCTGCTGTGTGGATGAGGCAAGCTGGCATGAGAGCAGGTTAAAATCAGGGGATCAAAAATACAAGGGAGGGGGAAACGCAAGCCATGAGAAATTTGCCAAGGTGTCACAATCACCTAGTTAGGCTAATGACCTAGACACCATCTACAGATGCTGTCATCAGAAATGGCCACAGTACAGAGAGCCAAACCAAGTTCCTATCAAGGAATACTGACAGGGAAGGACACTGAGAATTAGTTGAATAATTATCACAGGCAATAGATTTAATTTCATGTAATCAAGAGGAAAAAAATCTTAAGGGAAGCTTGGAAAAGTCCTGAAAATACAATACTGCATAACAGCATTGCTTCAATGGATTTTACTCTACAGTTAGCTCTCAGCCTATATGAAATTGTCATTTTATTGAGAGAGATTTAATCTGGTTTTGCTAAATTATTTCCCTGCTCAATGGCAGAATGACTTCAATTCCAGTACATTTAGCTTTTCTAGTCTCTTAGCTGAGGTTTAGTATCGGTGCTTGCAGTGAGCTTTTATATAAAACACTTTAGAAGTTTAAGGGCAATTTTCTAATAATAGTTGGAATGAGGCTTAGGGGCTGTAAATTAAATTTTATGCAACGAAAAGAAGTAAATTAAAAGGAAACGTCTTTAGCGTATGGTTACTTACTTTATGAAATGTTACCATTGTTTCCACGACTAATTCCCTGTTTTAATCCACTCTGATTATCAATTTGAAAAGAAAACAATCTTTCCAAATCCATAAAGTTAGAGAACATCAATTAAGGACATTTGTTCAATGTGGCTTGGAAAACACAGCTTTTCATTTTGTTAACTGAGCTGAGAACCTTCTGAGGTAGGAAAGTGGTGTAGTAATTTGGTTTTTAATGTCAGAACCCATGTTGATTTTAACCTGAGGCAGCTGGCAGCTACAAGAGGGGGATAAAGGTTATTGGGTGAGGCACCTTCTTTATCAAGGGGGAAGCCATACATCTTTGTCATTCCTAGCAGACAGTTAACACCTTGGAGGGTCATTGTGTCACCCTTTCTGTGACATGGTCAACTCTCCCATAGTCAGTGGCAGTGAACAAACAACGACCATGTGTTCAACTTGTGCCATTCTCTAGGGAGCAAACCCACTCATTCGGATACTTTTGCTCCTGGCTATAAGCCTCTCCACCAATTGACTGTGCTTCCTTTAACCTTTTCCCCAAAGACAGTGAGACTGTGGTGAACCAGCTGGGAGACAGGCTGCATAATGGATTCTGGAACCCAAATGGGCCACCTTGGGCTCAGCTGCAGAGGCATCTCCACCTGTGACAATATGTACATACTGGGCTGACTTCTCATATGTTTGTATTGTTTGAGTTTTCTTGTACACAATTTGACCTTAATGTGTCCTGTGAAATATAAGGAATAAAAACTAATGACCAGGGGCTGAGGCTGTAGCTCAGTGGCAGAGCGCTGGCCTAGCATGTGTGAGGCACTGGGTTCGATTCTTAGCACCACATAAAGAGAAACAAAATAAAGGCATTCTGTCTATCAACCAAAAAAAAAACTAATGACCAAAATGTTTAATTTTTTAAGCCTCTTTGGGAACAGATTATAGGAAAGAATGTAGAGAAGTATACAATTCTCACAGAATATATAAATTTACTCGCTAGTCAAAATGCCACTTAAGTCTTCCTTTGATTCATGAAAAAAAAAATAGTTTATTATGAGCCCATTTCTGCCATCTCTTCATTTCTCCCTAAATTAGGTTATAAAGGGCTAAAGGAGAAACACATGGAAAAGCCGTGGGGGGAGGTTTTCACTTACACTTCAATTGCAGGGGGATCACTGGAGTAGGAAGAGCCCCTCCATTTCCCTGTTGTCGCCCAGTTTTCAAGGAGTCTCAAGTCTCTGATTCCTATTCCCAGCTTGTGACTGCTGGTTCTATATTTGGTCATTGTCCCTATTTTGTGCATTTGACAATATGAGGATTCTGAATCCATGTCAAGCTCCCATGCAAAGATTTAAAGCATTTTAACTTCTTACACTTCTGTCTGCTCACGTCACAGCACATCAGCTGTGGACCTGTTTCAAGTGGCTGGAGCTGTAGTTAAGTGTATAGACACATCTATACATGCATTAGTGAGTTTATAGGCGCAAAGCCGACTTGAAACACAGGCAGTAAATTAATGGTCCCAGTGGTTAAAAAAGAAAAGTATAATAGGCAATGTTTACAGTGTCCTTTGAAGTAGGTATTATTGTACCCCCATTTTATACATGGGGAAATTGGGGCAGCAGGGAGGCGAGGTGACTTGCCCAGCAACACGCTGAGAGTGGATAACAAAGCCAGATGCAAAGCCGGCATTCAAAGTCAAGAACCTCTGCTCTTATCCCTATAGCATGCTGCTCCTCTCCAACAGGGAAAGAGCTATTTATTCCTCTTTTTCCCCCCCCAGATCTTTGAAACTTGAAATGATCGACCACTCAGGGTAACCCTTCTTGCTTTTGAACCAAGTCATATGCAAGATGCTTAAGTCTATTTTGGGGCCATGAGTATGCTCTCTTTATACCAAGGGCAAGTGATCTGTTTATTGACAGACTTAGGTTAAGAGTCTGCTAACCTTTGAGCCTCAAGGATAGAGGGTAAAAAAGACAAACTGTAAGGCTGATTCCATCTCAACAGTAAAGATAAGGGAGATAGGTTCCTAAGGCAGGAGCCACAGAACTTCCTTATGTGCTATTTTCGCAGATAAGAAATCTTGCTGCTGTTTTCTAAGAGAGAACAGGGATATAAAGAATTATCTACTCTGTGTCCAATTTTTTTAAAAAATAAAAGTCTCTGTGTGGGGTTATCTGTTGGTTTTCAAGGCTGTCATGCAAACCTCATGGTTCTGAGAAGGAGATCTTGACCCCTCATAGCTAACTGAGAGATCAGGAGAAGTGAGCTGCCAGGTGAATGTCCAGTGAACATTAGGGGTGAAGAAACCAGGCGAATAATGAGCATCAGGCTAAAACCACATAGGCCTGAAATCCTATTTTAATACCTCGCTCTTTCCTGAAGGCAGCTATTTGCATATTATTTATTTTTAATCTTATAGCTGACAGATTGATTCATAATTAAAGCTGTGTCACATGTTTGCCCACCAACTCCCCTCTAAAACAGACTGAGGTAGGGTTTTAGGTGCCAGATTGAATCAAATCCTTTTTTAAATCCCTTCAAAATAGAGCAATGGTCTGAGCTTGACAATCTCATTGCTCCAGCTTGTTGGAAGCTGCTAACTGGGTGCTCCTATCAATTGAGCTATTATGGGAAGGAGTTCTCACCAAAAACAAAGATGACATTTCCTAGTGGGGACAATTTTGGACAGCACCAAAAAGAAAGGAATATCCATCACTCTCTCCCAAAGCGTCTTTAAAGGGGCCTTGAACTTGCAAAAGTATCACTGATATCCGCTTTTGTGATTGAATGTGGCTCTAAAGCAGGGGTTTTCAAGAAGCAGACCATTTTCCAAGCTGGAGGTTATAAGTCCACGGTAATAACACTGCTCAGTGCCTCCCATGGACAAGGCCGTGTGCAAGCGCTTTGTGTGTCTCATCTCATTTAATCCCTGCAGGAAACCTATGAGGGAGGCATTATTACCAAACTCTGTGACTCAGTGTTTCCTAAATCTTACTGTTTCTGAAACTTAAATTTACAGCGGAACTAAGCAGCTCTCTCTCTTCCATCACCCAGAGAACAGTTATTAAATTGATTATGTATCAGACAAGCAGTGGTATATTACAACTAAGTGTAGTCAATTCTATCCCCATTTTACAGACAAAGAAATGGAAGCTTTGGAGGATAATGTCGCATAGGTTACTTGGAGGCTAGTTTATCATTTGAGCTCAGTGCCTGACTCCAGAGAGCATGGCATAGACCATGAAGCCACCCAGTTGCTCAAGCTGACCTGTGGGTGGGGGTCACTTTCTCAGGTTCTCCCTCCCACTTGGGAAGGTCCCCCAGATGCTTTTCCCAGAATACCAGAGGTAAGTGAAGCAATGATTAGAAGTCACTGTCCCAGGAAAAGGAAAGGTGGACAGTCCAAACATTATATAAATAAACCAGACACCAAATTCATCCCACATCCTGGCACTTCCCACTAAAAGTAGACATCCAATTGTTAAAATGGGGGGCAGTGTGGATTACAAAAGCGTAGCAGGGAACCTTTAAAGAGTGATGGGTATGTTCACCATTTTGATTCTTTCGGTTTCACAGGTACATCTACATTATAACACTATGTTGATTGTATACCAATTATACCTCCATAAAGCTATAATTCCTTTTAATTTCTTACTCCAAAAGAAAGAGAGAAAGGAGAATTTCAGATAAATGTAACAAGATTACTGATGAATAATACATTTTAAAACCATTCAAGTTTCAAGAAAACTATGATCTGTATTCTACTCACTGATCATTCATGAATGTGTATGTAATATAAGCAAATAACTCTGGTGTAAAAATAAGAAACCAAGACAACAAGAAACTAAAAACTAGGCAGAAGAGAAGAGATTACAGGAATAAGATCCACCAACTCCTTAAGGAAGGCAGGAGGGATGGAGAAATCAACAGGCATTTTAAGGCATGTCTACCCTGATCCAACCATCATATCTGGAAACACGAACCAAAAATCTGTCTGCCAAACAGAGGCATATTCATGACCTAGCAATTCCACACCTAGCTATAAGCTCACCAAAAATAAGTATCTACAGCCACCAAAGGCCTGCAACAGGGATATTTTTCTAAACAGCTCCATGTATCATGGAAACAACATAAAATGTCCATCAACAAAGAGAACTGATAAATAAACTACACAGTTCTATTCATACGCTGCAAATACTACAGTAATGAAAAGAACAAACTATTGACAGAGGCAACAACATGAAGGGACCTCACAGACAATTTAAACAACAACAATAACAACTACTACTAAGCCCAAAAGAGCATATCTTCTCTGATTCCATTGACATGAAGTTCAAATACAGGCAAAACGAATCTATGGTATCAGAGACCAAAATTAGCAATAATACTGTGAGAAAAGGATGCCAATGAGAAATGAGTACCTGAGGGAGACTTCTGAGGGAAACATCTGCAGCTTTTTTTCCCCCTTTTTGGTACTAAAGATTGAACCCAGGGTTCCCCACCTCCCCAGCCCTTTTTATTTCTCATTCTGAGACAGAGTCTCACTAAGTTGCTTAGGACCTCACTAGGTTGCTGAGGTTGGCCTTGAACCTGCAATCCTCCTGCTTCTGCCCCAGATTTTCTGGGATTATAGGCATGCGCCATTGCAGCCAGCTCAACATCCTGCATCTTGATCTGTACCACAACTGCACAGTTGTCTATAGGTGTAAAAATTTCACTGAGCTGTACACTTAGGATTAGTGTACTTTATGCACTTCACTATCTGCATTTTATATCCAATTTACCTAAATTAAAAAAAAAAAAAAACACAAACTGTTAGGACTTAATGTCCCAGTTATAGTAGCTAAAGAGGAAATAAAGAGCTCATCATCATAAAAACATAAAATATGTATGAAGGGAGGTGTTCCTGGAAATCCACAGATGCAAACAGTACAAACGAGGACAATATCACTAAGGACTAAGAGGTAATAAAGTGGTGAACAGGGGCTGGGGATGTGGCTCAAGCGGTAGCGCGCTCGCCTGGCATGCGTGTGGCCTGGGTTCGATCCTCAGCACCACATACAAAAACAAAGATGTTGTGTCCGCCGAAAACTAAAGAATAAATGTTAAAATTCTTAAAAAAAAAAATAAAAAATAAAGTGGTGAACAGATCAAAGAAAAGATATGGGAACACAACTAGGGACAACATTCCCATCTTGTGAAAGGGGCCTATTTTTGTCTTTCATTTTGATAAAAAATAGACTCTGCATTTCCATTGACTCTACCCTATTATATAACCTATGAATGATGTTTATCTGCTAATAGAATTTACTTCTCCTGATATAAGTACCTTTGCACAAAGGGCCCTAGGCCTTGAATTTGCATGTTACGAAGCCAGACTATGTCTGTTAGGAGTCCGGACATCTAGATGCACAGGAAAATTAGCTGGTCTTGACTCAGCAGAGGCAATAGGCTGGAGAAGCCTTGTGGATACAACTGTCCCTAGCATTTGGAGTCTCTGGCCTGGGGTGGCCCTGGACCCTTCCACACTGAAGAAGGAGGAGGAGTTGCCCTGGAGTTTCTGTGCTGTTGCTGAGATCCAGTGGTAGTTCCACAATGAGAATTATTCTGACCATCCCAGCTTCCTCTTCCCCCAAACATGAGAAATACTCTGGTTTTGATTTTTTAAAAAACTGATAGAACTCTGAGAAACTAGTTATTTGGTGCTCAAAAAAATTTGACTACATTATCTGCTTCATGTTGCAAGTTCATATCAAAATTCAGTCACTGGTATTATAAAGAGATGTCCCCTTTTCCTTCTTTGTTTTAGTTTCATAGTATTTTAGCCATCTTTGGTTAATTAATACTCACAGTACAGCTGTTACGAAGGGCATCAAATTTGCGCTGGATTTCATCTCTATGCGCCTAAAAGGTAAGAAGTTGATTATGAATTTTTCATAGGGTAGAAAGCAACTGTACATGCTACGGGTCAAACACAGAACACAATCTGCCTGGAAGGCTGAGAGTGCTGTTGCAGTAGCCCCAGCCCCTGTTCCACAAGGACTCACTCATCAAGGCGCTCCCCACATCAAAAACAGGTTACAGGAATATACAACGCTATTAATAACAGGGGACTATTGAGACCACACATGCACACCCTGTACACGTATTTCTACATTCCTATTGACATCTAGGGACTTCTGGAAGAAAAGGAAAAAAGCAATAAAGGATGCAGTTTGGACTCTCCTTCACTTGTCCTACCCCCCGTTCTCTTCCCTCTAAACAACTCCTCCCCAGCCTTCTAGACACACACACACACATACACAGAGAGAGAGAGAGAGAGAGAGAGAGAGAGAGAGAGAGAGAGAGAGAGACATGCAGACACAAGACAATTGCCAGGAAAAAGTAGAAATTTTTTTTTCTTTTAAATCAAAAGCTGCTGAGATTCAGAAAATCTTACATTGACCTTGAAGCAAATGAACAGGCATTCTCTGAGGCAAAGCTGCTCCAAAACAGCAGTGTTCACTTGAGTTGACAAAAACTTTTTGAGTGTATGGAGTATGCCTAGCAGTGTGGTAGGGTTAGGAACATGTGGCCTACACCTTCATTCTGGTGAGGAGAGACAGGAAATAGATAAGCACATGACTGCAGACTGGATCAGACACCATGAAGGGGTTAGTAAAAAAGAATAGGAGAGAGTAGATGGGAACTTAGACGAGGCGACCAAGGGGTTTCTCTGAGGAGGTGACATGTACCTTGAAATCTACAGGAGGAGGAGCCAACCTTCAAAATACAGGAGAGGGCAGAGGGCATAGCATTGGTAAAGTCCTCAGGCAAAAAAGGGTTTGGTGTATCTGATGAAGAAAAGCGCAGAGTGGCCACAGGGGGTTGCAAACTTCAGAGAGAGACCCAGTGGCAAGCATGGAAAGTGAGGTTTTTTGATTTTTGGTTTGCTATATTCAATGAAATAGAATAAACAGGACAGAAAACATCAGAATATGCCTTGGGTAGTAAAGGTGAGCACTATCTTAGTAAACTTTTGTTAAGATGCCATACATAACCCATCAGATTCAGATGGCTATCAATTATTAAGGTCTATCACTAATGTACATATCAGTGAGAAAGAAAAGTGTGTCAATTAAACCAGGGCATGTTCATGTCTAAAAAGACTATAAAATGCATCCTGATTTCAGATGCCTTAAAATCAATGAAATACACCATAGAGTTGGCCTTCTATCTGTGGACTCTGCAACCACAAACAGCTGTGGACAGGAAATAGTAGGGGGAAAATTTTGCTTCCTTACTAAATACATATATATTTTTTCTTATTATTGTTCCCTAAACACTATACTATAACAACTAATTACATAGTGTTTACATTATATTAGGTATTATGAATAATCTATATTTAAAGTACATGAGGAGATGCACATAGATTCTATGCAAATACTAAGATTATTTGCATAGAATAGATTAATGCCATTTCATATAAGGGACTTGAGCATCTGCATATTTTGGTATGTGTGGGGTATGGTCCTGCTAAGAATCCCCCCCATACCAAGGGATGAGCGTATACACTTTTAACTAAAAGGATTTGTAGATGGCTTGGGGGTGGACACAAAAGAGGAATCAAAGACATTCTTGAGAAATTAAGTAGATTATGGTATCATTTGCTGAGCTATGAAAACCCAAAGAACTATCCAGTTTCAGGCAGAGGTAAAAGTGGTCCTTCTCTTAAAAATCAAACAAACAAAAAAAGGCTCTCTATAAAAAGAACTTAAGACAACTCAAAAATTTTAGATCTATTATGTATATTTCTCATAAATTAAGGTAAGCTTATAATAGCAGATTAGATAACTTTAGAAGATAAGTAAAATTGAAGACACAGCAATAGAAACTACCCAAAATGAAGCACAGAAAAAAGAGACTTAAAAAATGAACAGAGCATCAGTGAGCTGTGAGACAACTTTGAGAGGTCTAATATGCACATAGTTAGTGTCTCTGAAGTTATACACAGGTGAGACAGAAAAAAAAAAGTTTGAAGAAATAATGGTCACAAATTTCCCAAAGTTGATGAAAGCCATCAAAACACAGATACAAAATGTTCAAAGAACCATTAGCACAAAAAAAAAAAAAGAAGAAGAAGAAGAAGAAGAAAATTAACCTGAAGTACATCGTGATCAAACTGCTTAAAACCAAGAATAAAGGGGGAAATATTAAAACAAACCAGAAAAAAAGACCTGTTACATTTAGAGAAACAAAGACAAGACAGATTTATCATAAAAGATAGTGTATGGGGTGGGGGGAGCTAGAATAGCAAAATCTTTTAAGTACTGAAAGAAAAAAAATAACTATCAACCTAGAATTCTATACCCAGCAAAAATATCTTTCAAAAAATGAAGATGAAATAAAGGCCTTCTCAGACATACCAGAGCTGAAAGAATTTGTCACCACCAGATTTACACTATGTTAAAGGAAGTATTTTGCTCAGAAGGAAAATGACAACAGAAATTTGGACCTACACAAAAGAATGAAGAGCACTGGATAAATGATAAAACAAAATAAATAAAAAACAGATAGTTACATGGACAGATTCATAAATAAAGTTCAAAATAACTTCCCAAATAATTTGTCCATGCTTTCAATGGACTAAATTAATGAATCATAACTTTTCAAAAAAAATTTTTCAATCCGATTTCTGCTGAGTGATATAGTCTAGATACTGAAATGTCACCAAAGGTCCATGTGTTAAGGTTTAGTCCACAGAGTGGCACCATTAGAAGGTTCTGTTGTCCTTTAGGTAGTAGGACTAGTGGAAGGCCCTTACATCCCTGGGGGGCATGCCCTTGAGAGACTTGATGATTTTAACCAGGGGACCCTGGTTTCATTGTCTTCCTCCATCTTTGCTTTCTGCTCATGAGTTGAGCCATGTTGATGCACCACGTACCCTCCATGTGCTGCCTTGCCACAGGCCCAAACAAAAGGAATCAATCAGTCATGGACTGGAACAGCCAAAACTGTGAGCCAAAATAAGCTTTGCCTCTTTATAAGGTAATTATCTCAATATTTTGTTATGATGGTAATTATCCAACATAAGAACATGGCCATCTGCACTATTGTTGAGATCTCATTTGTGATCAATGACACAAGCAGCCTGAGGCCAGCGGCAGCCTGGCCCCAAGGACCACCCAACCCCCTCTAATGCATTCCAAGATAAAAGGCAAGGATCCTTCCTATAAGCCCTTACATTAATCAACTTAGGTCAGGGGTCAACAAACCTTTTCTTAAAATATATTGAGTTTGCTGGAACTTTGGTGGATTCAGATCTGAACTCATAGACCAAGAGCAGCCATAGATAATATGTAAATGAATGTGGCTGTGTTCCAATAAAACTTTATTTACAGAAAACAGGTGACAGAATGGATTCTGTCCACTAGCTGTACTTTCCCAGCACCTGCTCTAAAGGACTATTTGGTGTTAAATGTTTCAAAGACAAATGAGAACCTAAGGGTGGAATCGACTCCTTTGAAGTATAAACAGTGATCATAAAAACAAATTCACTGGCCTATACATGGAGACAAAAACCCTGTTCCACTTTCTTATTATGTTCTACTTTCTTATTAATAGCATAGTTTCCAAATAACACTGCACCATTAAAAACTCATTTATCTGTCCCATTGGAATCTAAAATTTCAATCACTAATAAGGGTTCATTTCCATTAAAATGAACCATATGGTTTTTGGATCATTTCAACACATCAAATAGCAATTCTTTCTGAAAGTACAATTTAATAAACTACAATCGCTAGGACTTTTGATTTATTATTGATTATGAAACATACACACTAAATGAAAAAAAAAAAAAACTGATCCTGTCGAGGATGCTGGAAATACTATAAGCACTAAACTACTGAACTGATTTGAGTAAGAAAATAGTTAAGAAATACATGATTCAAGTTTCTTTACAATAAACTGTGAAAAAAAAACAAAACCAAAGGTCACAAAATAAAATACACAAGGCCAGTAAAATACATAAGATAAACTTTGGATTCCCTCAATGAAAAATGTGAATGCTAACTGGGTATTAGGCACTACAGGGAATAATATCTACCCACTTAAAAATGATTGAGGGTCCCAGAGAGTGCAAATGTTAACAGTTAAAAAGAAAAAAAAAAGTCAAATGATATCTTAGTATTGCTACCAAAATGGTCTGACCTTGAGACCCACTAGGGATCCACAGACTGGCTTGAAAATCACTGACCTAGGAGGTCGGTGGCCTCAAGGGGCTGAGCAGACTGGCCTTGCCTGAGGACCACAGACACCCTCTTTTGGGAGTTTTTATACGGAAAGCTACAAGATGAAGAAAGATAAAGGAAATTACAATGAGGCCACAATGAGAGGAAAGACTTGCAGAACTGAGGAAGGAAACCAGGCTTCAGATGTCTGACCACCTCCTGTGGTCGACAGTCAGGATTCTAGAACCCTCAGGCTTCCATGCAATCCATCCCTTCCCTGGTGGGCAGGCACCTCGCAGGAATGTCACCTTCCATGCCCCAGATTTCATATCTTGACTATCATGCCGATGGCTTGCTAATTAAATTCAGGGTTTGATAATTATGTAAAAGAATGAGAGCGTGCACTGATTGATGATTTTAAGGAATCAAAGAGGATGACTTTGGGATCCTGTGATTCTGCTATGAGGGGAGAAGGATTCTTTTCATTAGTGTCTCTGGCTTAGGACTCTTGATTATTCATCTAGTTTCTTGACTGAATCAGTAAAAGAACATGGAGGCAGGAGCACAAAGCATGTCCCTCAGGCCTTGCTGGTGTTCCCAAAGCACATGCCATCTACCAGGTTGTCCCACACGTAACACATTACATGACAGGTCTGTGCACTGCTCAAATTCTCTTCCCCAGACAAAGGGATCACATGGAATGTTGAATACCAAGTCCAGATCAAAAACCAAAAACAAACAAAAAAATACTTTTCTGGCAATAAGTAATAAGCAATAAAGTTATCTTTAGAAGCAGGTTTCTGTTTAAATTTGACTCTGTTGGTCTCTACCTTGACTCAATCTCAGCTTTTAATAGCCAATTTCAATGCAAGCACAATTAACAGGATGGGTAAAGTGAGAGTGGGAAGGAAGGAAGCATTAGGAAGGCCAACAATACCGCCCCTGCCAATCTTCTTCAACGGAGACCTTTAATTTAACTGTGCTCCACCTAATTTGGCTCAGGGGCGGAGGCCAAACAAAGTAATTGCTCCTTCCAGGCCAGGAGATGGACACCTCTTAGAATTAAACAATAATAGCCCACTTGACCATTCCCTTTTATTGATAAAACATCATGCTGCGAAGCTCACAAATCTCCTGGGAGATCACTTGAGATTCAGGCTGATTTAGTTTGATGGACGCCTGTGTTGAGTCTGAACGTGGGCCTCCCACAATAGGAAAGTATTACATTTATGACCATTTTCTTCTTCTATTGGAAAATATGCTCTTCAGAACAAAAACCACCAAGCCACGTGCTCCCATATATCTATACTCCCGTACTCCCATATCAAGAAGAAGGAAGGGGAAATGTCCACGGCCTCAGAACTGGACTAAAGCATATTGATACAAGCCTTGGATTTCCACAGGATGGGTTTACCAGCAAGGCACTTTAAACAGATATAGTTTCCACAGCACCTTCATCTGCAAGAGCTATCGATAGAGCCCTAGTTTTTAGACCTCAGGAGTTTTTTCTTTTTTTTAAAGAAGACTCTTTGAGGCAGTGATCTCATCTGACTAAATTAAGTCGTGACTGCTGTGCTAGGCTTCTAGCAGCCATTAGACACAGTACATTCCAACCAGCAGCAAGACAGGATTTAAAGGACTGATTTCCCCCAGATAAACAGCAGTGACACATGCTCTATTTTATATCCTCATCCTCCTCCTCCTTTCAAACAAGGGCAGGATAAGATACATGGTCACCACCTGCCCTCCCAATTCCAACAGAGCAGCAAGATAAACTGTCCTCCTCAGCTGCTCTGAAGGAAAAGGACTTGGGGACTCACAGGCCCATCTCCTGGAGAGAAAAGCTGGAGAGAGAGCACTGGGCAGGTAGCAAATGCTCATTAAATATGGATCACATTGCTGACGTTTCTTTCTCTTTCTTTCAGAGCTTGGGTATTTGTACAGGGGGAGAAATATCAATATACAATGCGTTAAGCAACAGAGGTTCAAATTTGGGTGTCTCCCCCAGCGGCTAAGAAATGCAGTCTGTGGTGCCTCTTCACCCCAGCAAGGGCCAGGCCTTCTTGGCTGCACTCCTGTACTTAACTTTCATTTTGAGCTCCCCTTTGCTTTTTCAGGCACTTATTTTCTCTTTGCCTTGTCTTTCTTCTTGTGTCCTGTTTTACCGTTTTGTATCTTGCCAAACTGTTTTTGATCCATTTTAAAACAAAGCAGAATATACAAAGAATTTCGTGACTTTTTTTTTTTTTCAAACTAAATATTGGGTGTCACTGAATGAGCGTCCTCATACAGATGACAGAATTTAAAGTCTCAATCAATACCCAGAGTTGGTACAAGTCCTGGACAATCTAGGCTGCACAAGTATTTTCCACCAGGATCGTATAAGCCGTTGTGTTCCTGATTAGTTCCTAAGGATTCTGGCACTCAAAGATCACATCCCCAATTTGGTTCAAACACTGGGATCCCCAAACCCAACAGTAGAAGATAACTTCTAAGAATAAAACTGGTTTAAAGATACACACACACACACACACACGTTATTTTTAAATAAGGTAATCATTAAGCACTAGAGATATTAGCTGATGGTGGTAAGGCCAGTATCCAAGTTGAATCAGAATGAACAAGGTACCCATTTAGGAAACACCAAACCCAATCAGCTGCATTGTACCCTGCCCACAGGAGAGGGCACCCTGACCAGAAGGCATGAGTATACCCATCTGCTTGGCAGGTACAGAACGTTACTGGGAGAACCATGTGTGCGTGGCTGAGATTAGCCACGAAAACTCATTTGGCTTTCTAGGCTCGGAATCCAGGCCCACCAAGCAGCCTTCTAAGAGTAATAGGGTTTTCTAAGTAGAATTCCCTAAAGGAGAAAGAAAACAGGAGGACTGGCCACCCAGAATGCCCTGGTTAACTTGGCACTTGTATCTCTCTAAGTTGCTGATGAGTTGGCATTTTACTTTTAAGACTCTTGAAAGCTTTGTTAACCCTGTGAGAATGCTTGGCTGTGGGAAAATAACTAAAAAGTCTCATTTTTAGACTCCCAGAAAGAACCAAGTTCCAAGTCCAGTGAAGCCCCTCCAAGCTCTACCTCCTGACAACACAACCAGCTGAGTAACTCAGTCTCTCAGAAAGAGCAGGTAAGCCAGGTCCCTTTTAGAGAAAGAACCTCTGACTCGGAAGACTGTCCCATCCAGCTCATGCCAGAGGCATACAAAGGACATGAAGCAGAATCTCCAGCTTAAAATAAAGATAACACCAATGAGTTTAACCAAAATAAAAAACAGAAATATGGTAGCAAGACTGCTGTAAGATAGAAGATCATCGTCATCATTATTATTATTATTTTAATGACTATTAAAAATGAATGTAGAAGACCCAGGTAAACAAACTGGCTGAAATCGAATTTTTTAACATGATTGTTTTTAAAAGATGGAAGAAACATAAATAAAGGAGGAGTTTTTCAGGGTACCAAGGAAAGCTCAGATATTACCAGTCAAGCTTACATACTAATTCCAACATAGGAAAAGTCTACCTGAGCCAATTTGCTGCCCATTAACCATCTCTGGATGGCTTTTTCCCTCTTGGAGTCTCTAAGAGTGAGCAAAGGTCCTCAGTGCCACACTCACCCCAGCCCAGACCTTCTGAGCCTCCTGGACCTACCGTGAGAGCCTGGATCTCCTCTTCCGCTTCTGCTGTGGTCTCCTCCAGCTCTGTCTTAGCTTGCCGAAGCTGGCTCTCCAGGGCAGCCCGGGCGGCCTGCAGGGCTGTCAGCTGGGACTCGCGCTCCTGCAGGGACAACTGCAGCTCCGTGAGCTGGCGCTTCAGCTCCAGTTTCTGCTCCTCGTGCTCCAGGCTGACCTGAGGAGAGACAAGAGAAAGTGAAGACCCTCAAGCTGCTCGACCTACAAGCTTAAACCTGCTCTTGGAACTATCTTCCAGGGACTCCCTAGGGGCAGGGAAATGCAAGAAAATGGGCCTGACTTCCAGGTGTTTCAGAAATCAGCAGAACAGAGAGCACACGCCTAGGATGCACAGCTGGCCCTCCAGATCCCTAGCTTCTGCCCGAGTTCAACCAACCATGGATTGAAAATATTTGGAGAAAAATAAATTGCATATTTACTCAACATGCACAGACTTATCATTATTCCCTAAATAATACAGTCTAGCAGCTATGCACAGAGCATTTGCATTGTATTAGGTATTTCTAAGTACTCTAGGGACGAGTTAAAGTATATAAGAGGATGCATGTAGATTCTATACAAACACTTCTCCATTTTATAAGACACTGAGCAGCTGCAGATTTTGGTATCTCTGAGGGATCCTGGAACCAAGGCCCTGAGGATACCAAGACTATATATACTAACCATCTGCTACCTACAAATACTCAAAGGCCTGGGAAAATGAGAAGAATATCAAATGAAAATTACAATTATTCTTTTTTTTTTAGTTATTGATAGACTTTTTAATTTTATTTGTTTATTTATATGCGGTGCTGAGAATCAAACCCAGTGCCTCACATGTGCTAGGCAAATGCTCCACTGCTGAGCCCTAGCCCCAGCCCCACGACAATTATTTTTACTAGAAACACTTAAAGAAATACAAATAGTCTCATATTAGTAACAGGAAAGACTTTACAATTATAATGTAAATGGAACAGCAAGTGAATTGTACTTATTTCAACTGTTCATGCTCTGACTCGTTCTCATTAGGTGCTCCGCGTTCTTTCCTCACTTTGAGGTAACCTTTCTTCTCTCCATCTGCCTGTCCATCCACCTCCCTACTCAACAGTTCATCCATTCAATTGCTGAAATGTATTCAGCAATTTCTGTGTTAAAAGGAATATGGAGATGAAAGACGGTCTCTGCCTTCAAGTTGATGAGAAATTAAAAACCATCTACTCCCACATAGTGTGGTCACTGCAACAATCAGGACGTGTGGGGACTTGGAGGGAACATATGGGGGGGGGCAAACTCTGAATCTGAATTTACAAGAGTCAAACAAGCAGATAAGAGGGATGGAAAATTGCAGATAGGGGAAGCAAGACACTCGAACATACAGAGGTGAACGAGACCACGACACTTCTGTTGACCTAACAGACACAGGCAAGGTCGTTCTAGGGACCAAGGCCAAGCAAATGAGAGATGCCCTCTGCCTTCAGGGGCTCACGGTCTAAGGAGACCGCCAAGAGAAACCCAGGTGGTGACCTCAGCACATCAGGCTGTAGGGTCCAGAGGAGCCTTCCTGCTGAGAAGCCTCCCTAGCAAAGGTGGCATCCAAGTCTAAAGGCCACAGGCACAAAGAGAAGGAGGACTTATAAAAACCTTGACCAACAGGATCTGGCAGTCAACTTAAGCTGGGGCAGTGAACAAAGGACAGAGGGGAGTTAGGGAGAGTGAGGTCAGAGGGGAGGAGCAGGGAATAGCCAGTTGAGAGGAGAAAGGTACCAAAGTCCATGCTAAGGTGTTGAACCTGAGTTCCCTGGGAGACAACGGGTCAGAAACTCATGAGAAAGACCTCGCTGGAGATCCAGATCTGGGGCTTCATAGCAAACCAGTGGGAGAATCGTGCTCTACAGCCTCTCTAGTAATGATGGCAACTTGCTGTGGTGGCAGCAAATGGTGCCTACGACGTGCTGGGCGCTGTGTAAACTCACCGCACCTCGTAACACCCAACAAGGGAGGTATGCTATCACCTACACTTACAGATAAGCGCACTTGGTGGTGAGACATCAGACCACTGGGCAAATGTCACATAGCTAAAGATGGCAGGGGTAGCATTCCAACTCAGGAACTCTGGCTCAAGCCCATGCTAGCAAAGACTGTGTATGTCTATTAGAATGCCAGCATCAGGGCACTGGGACTCTAACAGTTAGCCTGAACATCCCTGATGCCCCTCAGCAAAACCACGAGAGGTAGGAAGAGCAAGTCCAGTGCCTTCGGGTTGAGGCTAGGGCCTTTGCCCTCGGTCTCAACAGCAGCGTGTTGCCAGGAGGAGATGGACTGGCCTTGTTCTATTTAAAGCTAACTCTAAAACACCCAGGGAGAATACAGAGCCTGAGCCTCTCATGAAACATTTTTAAGTTTCTTCTATCATCCCAGGGCTACTAATTATACTAATTTTAAAAGAAGAAAAGCAGCAAGCTTCCCTGGGGTCATTTTAACTGTCCAGCTGTGCTACAGCCGCAGGACAGGCTTGGTAAGATACACGTGTGTATGTGGAAAGGGAAGGGAAGAGACAGCCAGTCCCAGCTAACAGGCTGAAGAACTCTGCCTGGGTTATTTACACCCACACCTGAGGCTGACTCTGCCAGCAAACGTAACAAGATCACGAAAGGCTTTGGACATCCCAGAACAAGAGCTCTCCAACTCCAGGGAGCATATGAATCACCCAGGTGCTTGTTAAAAATGCAAATTCCTGTACTCCTTTCCAATTTCATTTTCAAAAGCTAAAGATGACATAAAGGATGCTACACTTTACCATGCTCCAGATGATTCTAATGGAGGGTCTGCACTGCTGACAAACATGAGATTATACTTTTTTTTTTCTGTCCTTTGGAGAAGAGGCTTGATTTTAATACTCAAGTACAAATTAAGACACACCACAACACTAGTATTCCTCAAGGTCTAGTCCTCAGACCTGTCTGCTTAATAGTCTTTTCCTTAAGGAAGAGCATCAGCTTTCTGAAGAACTCCAACACAAATATCTGAGCACCTACTGCGCCCTAGACTGGCCTTCACTCCCAGCCCTCATCCTACTTCCAACAACTGCTCTCTGTACCTCCAGTCCTGCTTCTGTAGGTCCAGCTAATCCTGGCCACCCGGCTGAAAGCCCCCAAGATCAGGAACACACCGTATCCCTATGCTAATCACTGGCACACAGCAGGAATTTAGTGAATGCACAATGTGACTTTATGGCTTCAACACAGCTACAATCAAAGTTGCACTACTTTCCTCTCAAAAACCTGGTTTCTCTTCCAAGCTTCTGTGTATCTCTGAAGAGAACTACTTCCATGAAGCCAGCTCAGTTTGGCTGTGTCTATTAATCTACACACTCAGCACTGCCACGCAGCATGCGTGGATGACCCAGTGAGGCCCTCATTCCTCCTGCTGAAGGAGGAATCACTCCACTCCCATTTGACAGATGCACCAATTTACATAATCCCCACGTGAGCCAGGGAGGAGATACAATGACATTTTACAGGTGAGGAAACTAACGCACAGAGATTGAGTAGCTTGCAAAACTACAAAAGAGATCACAAAACTAATAGGAAGTCTAAGCCACTAAGAGGTGAATTCTAAGCCAAATCCATGGGGTCCACTCTGTTCCTGGTCACCATACACAATGCCTCCTGTGTATGTACTGGCTGATGCTTGGAAGCAGGCTGGTTTGGAGCCTAAGTCCCCCACCCCCTCCTAAAAGCTCGGGAGACCACCCCTCACTCTCACCTCCCTCAGCCTGGTCTCCAGCTCCAGCAGCCGACTCTTGTCACTGTGATCTTGGTGGCTGATTTTCTCCAGCTGTTCTTCCAGCTTTCGGTTCTGGGCCTCCAATTTCCCAGCCTGCGTCTCCAGGTAAAACTTCTGCTGCCTGAGTTCTGAAATCATCTCTTCCTGGGCCTTCCTGGTAGGGGTGATGGGAGGATCCAAACAAAATCACAGCCACATCAGAGGTGAACACGTCTCCTCAGGACAGACAGAAACAGAGTGAGACGGGAGTCCTCATTAAGCAGACTGTAATGGTTCTGAAGTTATCTCCCTCCTGATCTGGCCTCATAGGCATGAGCCAGGCCTGGGGATCCTAAAAACCATTTAGTCACCACTGCCAGAGTCCCTCTCCTATGGGGTTAGGGGTGGTCAAGACAGATGCAAAATATGCTAACAGTTCATTCACAGGGCAGGCCTTTTGAGTTTTTTCTTTGAGAGCTGCTACAGGAGAGCAGAAAGGGGCCTCCTCAGAGCATAGGAGTGCCCCCAGTAGCTCATTAACACAGGCTCTGGGAAAGAAACTGGAATGCGAAGAAATAATGCTATCTTTCCTCCTCTCCGCCAAACTGCTTGCAAACATCACAAACCTTAGTGACTCAAAGACCAAATCCAGCCCACCAAACTGCTTAAGATTAAAATGGGAATCTATGGGGAGGAAAAATCATAGAGACTGTAATTCTCTGGGTAGAGAGATTATGATCCAAGTGCTCCTGAAGACAGTCCCTACAGAACCCCAGCCCTCCTGCCCTGGGGTGCAGCCTAACCACAGCAAAACGATGCCTGATGCCTGACAGGGTACACACGAGATCACCTCTCATTGCAAGAGGCAAGACTGGGAAAGGAGGACAGCACCTTTCCAAAAGCAAATGATAAACAGTCTTATTAAAGCAAAACACTCTAATTTGAGGTGGTAATTTGAGGCATTTAAGAAAACCCAACTCAAAAGAAAGGCCATGGTGAAGTGAGACCACTAAAGAGGACAAAATTATACAAGCGTAGGCAGGCTAGGCCAAAGTACAGAAGTAATTAACTCTGCTCCAGCTCCATCAGAGAGAAGGAAAACAGAGTTTGTGTGCCAGAGGAGAAGACCAAAACATAAAAACGTACACAGTTAGAACCTGAACACTTACATGTTCCTTTGGGTGAAGAGACTGCTGTTTGCTGCCAGTTTATTGGCTTCAGACAGTTCCACAATCCTCTGTTCCAGGGATCTGATCTTGGAATCCATAGCGTTGATCATCTGAAACACAAGGACCTCTGACCCTCACACTCAGAGTTACACCAGAATGGGATTCACATGGGCCAGGTGAGCCAGGGTAAAGTCTCTCTGAAATGCCAGCAGTTTGGCCACAGGTAACAAGTGCACCAACTAGTCTGTACCCTAAAGATCACAGATGTCACCAAACAGATGGCACTCAGTTGTTTTTCCAACCAAAATTAAACATCTCCACACTAGCTAAGTGGCTGGCATTAAAAGCACACAGAAGGACCTGCTCAGGAACCTGGCACCCGGTTCCTGTAAGAAGCAGACCTCTTTACATCCTGGTTGTCATCCACATGTGAGCTGGGCCTGCAGGGCCTCTAACCTCAACCCACAAGTTCATATTTAGAGCATCATATTTTTTTCTTTTTTTAAAATATATTTTTTAAAAATATTTTTTGTAGTTGCAGATGAACAGCATGCCTTTATTTTATTTATTTTTATGTGGTGCTAAGGATCTAATCCAGTGCCTCACACATGCTAGGTAAATGCTCTGCCATTTTGAGCTATAGCCCCAGCCCTAGAGCACCATATTTTTCTACTTCAGAGTTTCCACAACTTATTGAATCATAAGAACCAGGGTGGGGTAGGATGGGCACTGGTTAAAGTTATATCTTCTCAGGACCCCCAGCCACGCACACACACAAACACACACACACACACACTTAGAGGGTCTAATGTGGAGAGTTTCAACAGAGTCTGAGGTAATATGAATACAGTATCAACAAGCATCACAGGTGAATCCTATGAGCTTTGAGTTTCTGAAACAACGGACTATGAGGATTAGCAAGGAGAGAGATGCAGGAGAACAAGGACCATCTTGTCAGGGGCATTCTGAGGGACCACATCCTAGTGGGTACAGATGAGCATGGGTTTTAAAGAAGAGCAAGCACGGCCACCTGGAGCCACAGCTCTGTTGCCTTCAGGACAGGAAGCAGTTTCAAAGGTAGCTTCCTATTACCTACAGGACTGCACAGGGATAAGTCACCAGATGAAATGGAGTCACCTCAAATGAATGACTCTTGGCAGGTTTTAAAAACCCTCCTTGAAAAAAATGGGCTCTTTGAGCCCTTCTACCTACCGCCTTCTGCTCGCTGAGAATCTTGCCCTTCTCATGGGCCTCCTCCTCGTGTCTCTGCATCAGGTTCTCCAGGCTCTCCTTATCTGCCAAGTCTTTCTTTATCTGATTGTCCAACACCTACAGAAACGAGAGAAGACGCCAACATCACAGGTAGCCAAGCGGGGAGCTGAGGGAGCCCAAACAGGGGCACTTGAGAAAAAAGGAGGAGGGGAGGGGGAAGCTCAGAGAAGCAAGGGCCTCCAAACTCTAGAGCTATGAGAAGGCCAAAATCAGGAGGGGTCTGTCAAACAGGATGAGATTAGGAACTCAAGGACCAACATCGAATGGCAAGTCACAGACAGATTTGAACTAGGAACTTATGTGAAAGTCAGCAGCCAAACAGATCAGAGCAGTACATCCAGAATGAGGCAGACTCCAGAATGAGCGGGAGGAAAAGATCTCTTCAGTGATCTAGAAAATAAAGTTCCTATGACTTTTAAATATTACGACTTTTTCTCAGCCAATGCACCAGTAGCTTTCAAAACATTGCTTGTTCCTAATTGTACAGAATGAATTCTGGGTTCTCCTGGGATGTGTGTGGAGGAACAGGAAGTCTGACCAAGGCTGATATTCAGAAAAGGCAGGGGACAAGAGGATGTTGCCCACCCATGAGGCAGGTGGACAGGCAATGGGTGGGAAAGACAACATAAAAGAATGCGGGGGAAATGCCACTTTCCTCCATTCTTCTTCTGATCCAGCTAGAGGGGAAGAAGTTATTGGGAACAGAAACTTTTCCCAGGGGAAGAGAAACCATGTATTCTCTGAACCAAGAACACCACTGTAAGCACCTACTATTCCCAGGAGGAAAAAAATAACAGTGATGGTGTCTGTCACCAAGCACCAGCTTGACCTAATGTTCTGCAGGGCACACCCAGCCCTGCCAGTTGCCAAAACAATAAGTGAAAAAGAAAGGAAGAAAGAAGACCTTATAAATTGCCCAAGCCTTTGACCACGACTCTATGTCTCTCATCACAGAGGATCCATTCTGCTTCCGCAAATGGCACCAACTGCATCAAGAAGGACAACAGGATACTGGGAATAAAGCTGAAAGAATTGGGGTCACGGACGGGATTGAAATGTGCCTTTCCCACAATGTCTATTGTGAAGGGGCCTGCATAGCTCATGGGGACATCGTCCCTAAAAACAGCCAGTCCACAGGGAAGGGGTCCACATGATAAAGGAAAGAACAGATTTCAAAGAGGGCTTTAAACCAAAACTGATAGATGAAAAAAATAATAATAAATAGAATAGGAGTTGGTGGAGAGGAGCAAAAGGTGGAGAGCAGGGTCATGGGAGGAGGGACGCAGCTCAATAGGATGATAGGCCGCCAACTCTCTTGGACGTCTGAGGGTGATGCTAAAATTATGAGCCAGAGCAGGGCAGAATCTAGGGTATGATCATAATTATTACTAAAATGGCCTTACATAAGCTAGAACAAGGCACAAAAAGCAGAAAAGGTTAAAAAGGAATGGTTTTGAACAGATTCCAGTAGGGCACACGGAAGAAAACAGATCTTCCCTTAACACTCCCTGGGATCTATAAAACAAAGCTCTTTCTCTCTAGAAGGTAGCAGAGATCATATAATAAGCTCCTTTTTCATGAGGAGCTAAGGCAACGAAAGACATGTGCAGAAAAAAAATCTGTTCTAAGTGATGGATACCAATGAGAGGTCTTGTGGACCAAAGAGACAAGCCTCTATTGTGAATGGGAAGCATCTCTCACCTTAACAGGACTCAACTGGCAGAAGGACAAACAAGAAGATGTAGTGGTTTGGGAGATGAGCAAGGACTTTGTTTGAAATGAGGGACCAGTGAAGACACCTAAATCAACCCAAGACAAGCATGGCTTTTGGCAGGAATGACAGTTTAATCACTCAAATCACAGAAAGGGCTTTACAAAGGGTCATGGTCATCATACTAAGGTGCCTTGGACTACTGTATACAGTCTCATTATTTTCTGAAAACTACTTTATTACAAAGATAAAAGCCTGGAAGCCAGTAAGAGTTCCAAACTAAAAGGAATAGCATATGAAATTTAAAATTCATTAAAGTAGGGCAGTTCACAGGAGAAAACTTCTTTTTTTTTGGTACTGGGGATTAAACTCAGGGGCACTCCACCACGGAGCCACATCCCCAGCCCTTTTTTTTTTTTTTGTATTTTCCTTAGAGACAGGGTCTCACTGAGTTGCTTAGCACCCTTGCTTTTGCTAAGGCTGGCTTTGAACTTGTGATCCTCCTGCCTCAGCCTCCTGAGCTGCCCCTGAGCCACTGGGATTAGAGGCGTGCGCCACTGTGCCTGGCGAGAACACTTTGAGGTCACTTCTGGGTTATTTCATACATATACATGTATATGCATATATATATATACAAATACATGGACATATATACACATTTTTTATTTGTTTGTTTGTTGTTGTTTTCTTCTTTCTGCAGTGCTGAGGATTGAATCCAGGGCTCAGGTCTGGTAGGTAAATGCTCTGCCACTGAGCTACACTCCCAACCCTTTTTATTTTTTATTTTGAGACAGCATCTTGTTAAGTTGCCCAGGCTAACTTTGAACTTGTGATCCCCCTGACTCAACCATCAAGCCTAACTCCTACACTTCTTTTAATAAAAAAATAACTGAAGTCAAGTCAGGAGTAAAAGAAGAAAGACGCCCAGGTGGTGCTGGTGGCAACGCTGTGTGAGCACGTACATGTTAGTCTCATCCCCAAGAAAGAGCCACTCAACGGAGGATACCAGCTCTGGAAGTCCATGACAAGACTGTCATAAAAGTTAACAGTCTCCTTCAACATCCGGACTGGGAAGGGGAAGAGATAATGCTGAGATATAAGGACCAACATCTGAGTCTCAAGAACCCGACAGTGGATTAAAGGCCTGGGGAAAACTGTAATGGAAACCCGCTGTGATTTTAAAATGCAACTGATAGGCTGACATGTTTCTGAAAATACAGTGGGCCAAACGAACGGGGCCAGCCCTCCTCCAGAACATGATCTAGAATTATAGATAAAATACAGAAATGTTTTCCCAGAAGTATCTATAAGCTGGCAAGAGAATCAAGATGTCATAGACAAAAAAAAAAAAAAATCTAAAGGAAAACAGAAACTGGGAGAGGTAAGAAAGATATAAAGCTGTTTTTAACCTGAGGCATTTGCTCAACCAAATGAACTTGAGCTTCAGTTCTGACAGCCTCAAACATCAAGAAGAGACAGAAATCAAAAGCCAAGAGTTACCCCTTATGGTGGGTGCACATTTTCATCCAAACCTTAACAAATTCCCACTAATAATTTTCCAAGGAAAATGAACAGCATACCAGGCACACAAGGAAACAGGCACTGTGAGGGAAGGGCAGGGATGAAAACAGCAGAGTAAAAGCAGACCTTTGAAGTACAGATCATCAAACAACGACACTTCATGCATATCAAGAAATAAAAGACTTTAAAAAATAAACGACTTGAAAATGAAAACATGGAATTTAAAAGTATTGTTTTAAACAATCTAGCAAACTTGGGAATGAACCAAACAGAAATTCTAAAAATGTACTATCTGGACATGATAGCACATGCCTGTAATCCCAGTGACTCAGGAGGCTGAGAAAGGAGGATCACAAGTTTGAGACCAGCCTGGGTAATTTAGAGAGACCCTGTCTCACAATAAAAATAAAAACGGCTAGGGTGTACTCTGTGATAAAGTGCTCGTGTATTCAAATCCCAGTACCAAAGTGAAACAAAACAAAAAACTATTACTAAAATTAAAAACTCAGTAACAGGGCTGGGGATGTGGCTCAAGTGGTAACGCGCTCGCCTGGCATGTGTGGGGCACTGGGTTCTATCCTCAGCACCACATAAAAATAAAATAAAGATGGTGTGTCCACCGAAAACTGAAAAAAAAAAAGAAAAAAAAAAACCTCAGTAACAGATTAGACACTGCTAAGAAAGAATTAGTAAACTGGAAAACAAGTCAGAAGAACTTACCCAAATGTAGCACAAAGAGACAAACAAATGGAAAATAAGAGAAAGGACAGATTTGAGGTGATATAACACACACCTAATCAAATTCCCAAAAGGAAAGACAGAAGAGATAATAACCATCAAGTTCTTGGAATTGATCAAAAAAGACATTAACCTATTCAATACTCCAGTAAATCTCAAGCAGGACAAATCAAAAGAAATCCACATCTAGACACCTCACACTAAAACTTCAGAATTAAAAATGCAGTGAAATTTTAAAGAAAAACAATAGATTACTTTCAAAGAGAACAATGTAGATTGACAGATGACTTCATAATGACAATATTAAGAGCCCAAGTTAATGGAATGTGTTTTACAAGAGTGTTTGTTACAAGAAGACAACAGCCAATGTACACTTTGATCCCATCAAAACCTCTTTAGAATAAGGATGAAAAATAAGCACATGTTCAGACAAACACAGAAGACAGCTTGTCACCAGCAGTTCTGTACTAAAGCAAGTTCTCAAGGATATACTTTAAACAGAAGGGAAAGAAGCTGAGGTTTGAGATGCAGGAAGAAAATTAAAAGTAAGGAATGTGGTGCATGCATGGCTAAATCTAAATTATCATAAACTAGCAAGGCCCGGTGGTGCATGCCTATAATCGGGTGGCTGAGGCAGGAGGATCACAAGTTCAAAGCCAGCATCAGCAAAAGTGAGGCTCTAAGCAAGTCAGTGAGACCCTGTCTCTAAATGAAATATAAAAAGGGTTGGGGTTATGGCTCAGTGGTGGAGTGCCTCTGAGTTCAATCCCTGGTACCAAAAAAAAAAAAAAAAAAAAAAATCTAAATTATCATAAACTGAGTGGTAGCAGTCTTTAAAAAATGTTTTTAATGGAATTGAAATATATAATGGCCAAAAATTTTTTTTTGAACTTCAGACCCCAAACTTCCCATCATGGAGTGAGTATAGCATTTACCCCAAATAGTCCTTTGGTTTATCAAGAAGTGGCCCTAAGTACCCAGGAAGAGAAGAAAGCCATATGGTCCTATAGAAGGAAGGCCAGAGAAGACCAGAAAGTATCTTTACTTTAATTTTTTCCTCGTAGTGCTGTTCTTTCTGCTTCAGGTGTACTTCTAGGTGCTGAGCTGAGATCTGGGCCTCCCGGTGTTTCTCCTCCAGCTCCTGGACACGAAAGAAGAGATGGTCAGGTGTGCCAAAGGAAGGACACAGCCAATGTACCTTAGACACCCAGAGGAAACAAGACTTTAGCACAGGTGCCACAGGTAACAGGTAGCTGCTTCTCCATTACTAGCCTAAGGCTCTCAGGAAGGAAACCACCACAGTGCCTTGGCCCTGGTTTTCCAAGTCCAAGTATTCGCACCACATATGTATACACAGCTGTGAGGCTGTGAGGCCTGGGATCAGATATATGTCAGCACGACAGGTCACACAAAGGCAGCTGTTCAACTTTGCACGGAGAAATGAGGATTACAAGGCAACACTTGGAAGTTTGGTCAGCACAGAGCCCTTGATCACTGTCTTGAGCCTCAGGCCATTTTCGCTCTTATGGCAGCCTTAAATGAGAAAAGTAATTTTGATTTATTATGTGATCAACAACATTTTGTGTTTCGTTCATTAACAAAATTATTGCTCAAGAACCCTAGCTAAAAAGGAAAACTAGTGTTACAATTCAAACACTTTGAGATCTGAATGATTACTTTAGCCAGCTGCTATGTGGAGAATGTGAAGATCAGGAGATGTGTATGTGACATAACGTAGACACGAAACAATGCTCATGGGAACAAAGACAAACACAAAACACACTGGTAATAATGACAAAAAATACATGCATTCGTATTAAAGATGGGAAGAGAATATGGAGTAATATAAATAACTTAAATTTGAGGTTTGCCGAGTCCTTTTATTGTTAAGCTTTCTGCTTTTAAATAAAATTGTAATTCATTTGAAAATTATAGCAACTCATTTGCCAATGTATTATAAACTGATCTTTTAAAGGTAGTATTCAATTCATTGAACCATTCTCTAAATGCACAGAGAGCTGCATCTAAGTTAATTCTTATGAATCTGGACCCATTAGTTAATTACTGATATCAAAAGTCATTACTCCAAGTTTTCATCTCTTCGCACTATTATGAAATTTTTCTTTGAAGTGGAAGCAATTATGGGAATTTTGAAGAATGAGGAAATTATACAGGATATGTCCATAAAATGGGAGGAAAAAAGTACTTTGCGATTCACATGCACATAAAATGTTAGTGATTAAGCTTTTGAAATTTTAAAATCTGCAAGCATGGGCTTTGTTTGGGGGCCATTGAAATGCTCAATCTTAAGACCAGGTGCACAAAATCTACTGCAATATAACAGATGTGATCTTGTAAAGTTGAACGTAAACAGGATTCTAATTAATAAAAACATTGTTAAGGGCTTTATGTGTACTCGCTAAAGTATTGCCTGCAATGACTTCTCTGATTAAAGCAAAAGACTTTGCTGTAATAAGAGTCCCAATTATCTGTTTTGAAAGTTCTTATCAGAATAGCAAATATTTTAAAGCAAAATGACATTTTGGAGTCTGTTTCCAAGCATCACCATTACGTAACAGTATTAAGGACCACTCTTTGCCCATGTCCTAGATACTTTGCAGCCTCAGCACAGGGTTCTTGAGCAAAAGGCACCTTCTGTTAAATGAAGTCACAACCACAAAGGTACTTGGGCAGGTGGCAAGATACATTCAGACAAAGAAATCCACTTGTTTTTCCTTTCAGTTAGAAATCACTTGATAAGCATCTTTCCTTATTTCAGTCTTCATAACATGGCACAGAAAAGGAAATCAGAATCTAAAAATAGGTCCAAAATCAGATACTGAGACTGACGACTTTATGACCAAATTTCTGGTCTACATATGAATAGGAGTTTATAACACATAATCCAGGAGTGCAGGACTCTATATTGTTACATTTTAATTACCAAAAAACCTTTGGAGAAACAGAAATCAAAAATCTGGCTGTTTGGTGGTTTGGCATTTTTTGTTGTTGTTGTCATTTTTCAAACGGATCTTTTTCTATATGTTTGGATTGACCCTTTAGTCACGTTATACAAAGACTGTTGTTGTTCACTGCTATATTTCCAGCTCCTGGAACAGTGCCTGACACATAGTAGAAGCTCATTAAATATTTGTTGAATGAATGAATGAACACATCACCATTAAACAGAGAAACATTTTGTAACCACAAGAGAGTTAACCACTTTGTACCAAACAAGAGATACTGGTGGTGGAATCTAATCTCATTCACGATAAAATTTCACATACTTGACGATAGCCAAGAGAAACTTAGATGATGGAACAAGAGGACAGAAAGGGTAGACTAACAGTCACATTCGTCTTTGTGTGCAGACATATAAATATATAGTATGTGTATATATATATATACACACACACATGAAGACTGGGTGTCAAGGGAAAACAACTCAACCAACCCCTCTTTTACCTGTTTGTTCAAGAACATCCATATATTCACTGGTATACACAAACGAGAAACAGTGTCAAGTGTCAGGGTGTTGGGGTTTGATGTTAAGTACTGTATGAGCCTATAAGTTGGCCATTCTTTAGTTTGTATAGTTGCTGGTGCCTCATTTCCCAGAGGTGATGCGAAGAGAGAGAGATGACTTGGCCTGCCCTCCACCTCACCTTTCGTGGAGAGGAACCGCCCAATTACTTTGGAGCCTTGCCAAGGGGTAGGACAGGAGGGAGTTATGAAGGGATCCCAGGTCACCACTGAGTCTTTCAAACGTGATATCAAATTTCTGGTTTGGGGACTGAGATCCAAGGAGAGAGCCCTTCGAGGGCCTGCCTTCTTCCCTGGCAGGGACAAAACTTCAATGTAACTGCACCTTGAGCCACCTGGGCCTTCCTCCATGAGGTTAATTTGGCCATCAGAGCGTGAGACAGAATCAGGATAAGAAACCTTAAAAAAGACCTGCCATATCTAAGGAAATTGAAAAAAATAATAATAATAACCAACTGTAGCAGAAAAAGTGAGTGGGTGAACATGGATCTATGACAAATACTACTCTGAGAAAAATAATTCTGTATGACTAATTTCTTCTCTCAAAGCAAGAACACAGGTTTCAGCCTTAAAGGTCTAAAACCCCAACAGCTTTTTAAACTGGCAATGCAAAATTAATGGCCATACAAAGCTCTGCTAATAGAAGGATGTAAATGCTCCTATAAAAATATATCAAAAATAATAGATGCATGTTCGACTAAAATAAAAAATGCCAGGCAGTAGCAAACAGAGCAAAAAATAGTACTGACGGATCTATTACCAGTGCCGAAACGTCCGATATTAGGTCATTCATACTGTTCTGGGATGTGGTACACACTGAAACCACCTCTCTTAATTCACCAAGTTGGTGAAACCTCCCATGTGATAGCATTTAATTCTCCTCCTTACCCCCTTCCCTTTGCAACCTCTGACCTGTTATCTTTGAACTTTCCAACTTTCATTCCTGCTCACCAGAATTTTATCAGCCATCTGCTGGATCTGTTGGGATTTTGTCTGGATGTCATCCTTCAGTCTGTTTTCTCTACGCTCCATGGTCTCTAGTCTCTTTACCTTGTTCTCCAGAGAATGGCGGCGTTCCTGTAGATCATGAATCAATCAGAGAGTTTTAATGGAGCAACCGCTACGGGTATATCACCTGCACCATGGGAAAGAGCCCTCAAGAAGCATACACTCGAATCAGGAAGAAAAGTCTCAGGCACCTGAAGCAACAGCGAGGAAAATAAGACTCTATGATTCAGGTGCCCAGCTGTGTAGATTACAAGAGTGCATTCATTCATTCAAATATTTACCAAGCACCTACTATCTGCAAAGTACCACACTAGACCTCACGGGAAATACGAGAGGAAGAAGAGCAATCCCTGCCCTTGGAAAGAGAGAAGGCGTACACAAGTCACACCACACAGGCTGAGAGGGGGAAGACCCACAAAGCACACAGGGACAAGCACTGTGGTGGGGGGGACAAGCAGGAAAGGGGACTTTTAACAGCAGAGTGATACAAGTGCGAGCTGTGAGGAGGGACGGTGTGGGGAGGTTTGGAGTGGATGGGGGTGGGGGACAGGAAGGCGGATGGCATTGCACACAAAGAAGGCCTGCTACCAGAAACATGGAGGTGAGAGCCAACTTAGGCCCCAAGGAAAGCCAGACTGGCTACAGCACAGGATAGACAGGGGACCAAGCAGCTGAGAAGGTGAAAGGATAGCATTTGTGGGTAAAATGTGAAGAGCTTCCTGTACTAGGCTCAGGGGTGCACCTAGGATACATGGGACCCCTGAAATAGTTGGGGTGGGGCAGGGGTCCCCAGGGGCCATGAATCTGTGCAAGTGAGGTGGAAGAAAAAGGATCAAGAAATCACTCCATTAGTTAGCTAAAAGGAAAAGGGTTCGGACCAGATGGCAACAGGAACGGCAAGAGTGGGTGAAGGGGAGGGAGGGAGCATCTCTTATGGGACTGAGTGACTCATTGAATGGCAGGGCCCAAGGACTCAGAGAGGACACTAAGGTTTCAAGCCTAGTGTGACCAGAAGAACGATGGTGGCCCTGACTGGCAAGAGAAAACTAAAAAGGGGAACCAGCTTGTGGGGAAGGAGACTCGACTAAGTTCATTCTAAATTTAAGGCACTGTTCAGACATCCAGCTAGGATTTCAAGGGAGCAACGGGAAATAGAGCCAGGAAAGAGCCACAAAGAGCCACATACCAGCAGATTTCCACCCAGACTGTGACGGGAAATGCAAAGACCCAGCAGGAGAGAGAAACAACTACAGCACATGCATTCTGCGGGACAATCACCAAGGGCTGGGGAGGCAGAGACCAGCAAAGAAGTGTCACTTTTTACCCTACACTTATCTGTGCAGTTTTAAGTTTTGACAGTGAAAAGGCACTCCCGTATTTTCTGTGTGATTATATAAATGATTTCAAAACAACAACAACAACAACAACAAAGAATTCGAGGGAGAGAAGAGGCCCCAAAATGTGGATCTGAGAGTCGTCCGCACGCGGGGAGCAGGGGAAGATCAATATGTTATTAACACTGTCGAGAAGACGGCAAGGCAAACAGGAAGGGGAAGGAAAACTCCGAGGTGGCCAGACAGGGGGCTGACACACTATGAATGCTCCCAGATTGGCCAGGAGCTCAGAGGGAAGCGGGCAGACAGGAAAGCTCTTGTGGAGGCATCTTTCACTTTGGAGCTGTGGAGACAGATCTCTTTCCTCTTGGGGAGAAGCTTTCCAGGCCTGTCAAGTTTCAAAGGGATCTTCAGAAGGGAAGCAGTTTGGTCAAACATAAGCAAGTGACGCTCTGCAGCTTCTTTCCCTGGGCACAGCTGAGGCCGGTCGTGCGGGCGCCTGGGGGCAGTCCACCGCGGGCTGGAGGCCCCTGCTCACCTCGGCTTCCACCAGCTTCTTTCTTATGCCTTCAGAAGAGTCTTCTCGGTTCTGCAGCTTCTCCAGCTCCCTCTCGGCTCGCTCCTTGGCCTGGCGGATGTTCTGCAGCAGCTCGGTGGCCTCTGTGCTGGCTTTTACCGCCTGTGAGGAAAGAAGGTGCAGGGCACAGAAATCCAAATCCACTCAGTGAAAAAGATGGTGACATGCCCTAAGTGGTACTTTCAGGGAACACTGAGAGTACACTCTCTCCATCTCCCAAAACAGTAAAAGCGTTCTTTCTATTCTGTATTCCATCTATGCTAAGGTGCTACTTTATTTTTAACATCCCTGAATTTGGAATGCATCCTACAATGAAGATTGATGCATTTTTCTTTCTTGTAGTACATAAAATAATGGTGTACCTGATAATCATTTGCATCTTTAATTCAATGTAATGTCGTGAATGCAAACAAAAAGGTCTAGATGGATTGACCTATCTAGCAATTAAAGTATTTACCTCTGATCATTAATTTCCTTCTTATTTTAATTATCTCGTTTGCTAATTTTCCTATGGGGAATTTGCACTACTCTTACAAGAAGAAAACAAGATAAAAGCTATAATTTAAATATTTTTCTTTAAATAAGTCCCTTTCAAAGGTTAGGCATAGTATTAATGATAATTCACAAAATCCAGATTTACAGGGAAAAAAACTAAACCTCTTAAAGTTTATTCTGTATTTACTAATTTTTATTTTGGCCATAAATACACTAGTGGTCTTATAGCACCATAGGAAAGGAAAGACCCAAATTCATGGGACTAACAACTTCACACGTATTTTGCTTTAAATCAAAATTTTAAAAAGTAGTGGGGCTGGGACTGTAGCTCAGTGGTAGAGCACTTGCCTTGCATGTGTAAGGTACTGGGTTCGATCCTCAGCATCACATAAAAATAAATAAATAAATAAAGATATTGTACCAACTACAACTAAAAAAAAAAATTTAAAAAAAAAAAGGAGAAACTGCAAGAAAACGCCAACTCCGAGACACGCACTGTCCCGTAAGGGAGCCTCTAGCCCCATGTGGTCACTGAGCACTTGAAATATGGCAGAAAATTCACTTTTTAAATTTTACTTTTGAGTTTAATTTTAAGTTAAATGAAAAGGGGAATTGGTGTCTGGCGAGTATAGAGTTTTGATATAAGAAGATGAAAAATTTCCAGAGATATCGCCCAACCACATTGAATGTACTTAACTTTACTAGACCGTACACTGAGAAATGGTTATTTAATGTTATGTGGAATATTTTTAATCACAATAATAATAAATAAATAAATATTGGCTCTATTAAACCAAGCCAGCCAACACCTACACAAACACTCTGACAGGAGAGGCATGTCCCAGAACCAAATTCATTCCAGCCCTTGAGTTAAGCATCTAGTGATTGGACAAAGGCAAGGCTTGAAAACTGAAAAGTTCTCACCACAAATAAATAAATAAATATATGGAGTGACAGGTGTGTTAATTACCTTACTTCACAACTGAGGGAACAAATCGGAGCACCATGGTATACGTTATAAACAGAGGCAATTTTTATTTATCAAGTTATATCTTCATAAAGCTAAGGTAATAATAAGTCAATAAAAATTATTAATAAAAATAGAAGCAGGGGATTAACAAAGATTTTGCAGGACACTATCTACAAACACTACCCCCCACCATCACCAACCAGGGGATGACTCCAGGGATCCCCCAACCATCCTCCGGGCAGTCATGCTTCTGATAGAACGGCCCAGGCTTCTCCCACAAATGTGCAAACCGGGAGCCTGGCCCCCTGAGGCGCGAGAAGCCGCCTCCCGGGTGCTGTTGTAGTATAATTAGAACTTTTACTTGAGAGTCTCACACAGCTTGGTTTTTAAAAATAAACACTGCTGACACGTCTCAAAAGGAAAAAGTATATTCAGAACTCTGATATTTTCAGGTAATAGCTCCCTCCCCCTTCATTTTCCTCGGCTCTGAGTGACTAATTCTATTTCTTTCATCTTCAGTGCTCTGGGACAAGGCAAAGAAAAGTCTATGGAAATGGGGGGAAGTTCCTGAGAAATCACCCCGGGCTTACCTTTTCCAGCTTTTCTTGGAGCTCCCGGATTTTGAGCTGCTGCTCGGCATTGATCTATAATTGAAATCCCAGGAAATAAGGAAAAAAGGTAAATCAGCATTAACATCTGCATTTAGTGCAGTTCCAGTCCCTGGAGGTTTTCAGGGGGGTCTTGGGGGTTTGTCTTCCAAGACCTGCTCAAGGTGAGGAGGAGCGGTGGCCTATCAGAGAAGTCTGTGGATGTCGGGTGCAAACTTCCATGAGGACTTTTCCTCTAGGACAAATAACACGTATGTAGCCAAAAGACTAGAAGTCGCAGAGTGCTCCCACGCAATGGGAACTCTCATTCATGTTTTATTAAGTGTCTGCGTTTATGTGTTACTGTGAGGAAGATTGACAAAAAATGAAGTGTCCTTTATCCTTCTGAGAACCAGAGCTAAAGCTCAACATGGTCACCCGAGGCAGACCATCGAGAAAACCTGGAGGGGCTGGGAGCACAGCTCAGGGGTTGAGCATGTGTTCGACTTGGGGTTGCATCCCTGGCACCAAAAAATTAAAGAAAATAAAGTAAAATAAATGTAGAAGAGATTTCTCGAGTCTTTGAGAAAGTATTCTTAATCGATGACTCAATACTGACAGCAATATTTAAAAATCTACCCCACAGAGCAAAGCCAATCACAGAAAATATACCTTCTCAAGTTTGGAATATTCTCCTGCTTCAGGCTTCCCTTGATCCTTAGCCTGTAATTACAAAGGTAAAACACACTGGGAAATCTTAACAACCTAAAAGTCTTATAGACAACAGCACCAATTTTACTTTCTTGGTCTCTGAGACCAAAATAATAATAATAAACAATAATAATGTTATCTCCTGTAAGAAAAAGATCAGGAGTTTTCCAAAAACATCCCATTATTTCTCAAACCTATACTCACTAAGCTAGTGCTCCCTTGTGTCTTGCTAAGATCATCCATGACTGTGCCCAAAGAGCATCCTCCTGGGGGATGGCTGACTACCTTCATCAGTTTATGCTGACATTCTGTCGCTTTCCGCTTGAACTCTTCGGCGGCAAGCCGAGACTCTCTCAGCTCAGATTCGTACAGATCGCTTCGTCTTCTTGCTGAGACAAGATCCTCTTCCAACTGATTCATCATCAGCCTCATTTCTTCCACTTGAGCCTGGTACTCCTAAAGAGCAGGCAATGCAACAAAGGTGAACTCTGGAACTCCGGGAGGAAAAGACAGGCTACCGACCATGGAGGGAGAGGCACGTTGACAGAGAAGGACAGAGGACCGACCCACAAACAGAGAGAGGTGAGTGGACAGACAGACCCAGCAAGAGACAGAGTGGGCAAAGGGGAGGAGCACCAGGAAGAGGAGGGAGCAGATTAGATCTCTACACTGCCTTCCTGTGTATCATGGATCTCACACGCCGAAAATAGGATCCTCTGAGCAAATGACACCACACATTATGAGCTGCACCTTAAGGCAGAACTCAGGAGCGTGTAGAGGGCTGTCCTTTAGACGAAGATAAACTGCTTACGTGTAGTTCTCCTCCAAGGGTAATCATTCCTATAGATTTGTCCTTTAGAAGTCATGTGCTCCTAACACAATTAGACATGGTACTAGTTTTAAAATTAACCTTTCAGACGGCACCAGAGGGTAATTGGAAGTCTCAGTGGAAAGCATCTGAGAAGGTGAAACTCATCATTGTCAGTTTCTCACCATTAATTTTTCTGGCCCCAAAATTGAAGGATGAGCTTAACATTGCTCCTGCAAAGCAAGTCACCCTGAAATCTGGAAGAATCACAAAACACTGGCTCTGGATAAAATAACTCGTGAGGAAAAAGTCTCAGGAAAGAATTATCTCATTCCCCAGAGCAAAAATTTTTCAAGTGATCCAAACAGCCCTGACCTTTTCAAAAATGAATTGCTAAAATCAAAACACAACATTTGAACGGAGATTTTTTTTTTCCCATGATGGGATTTACCAGATGAAATGGGCAATGGTTTTGAAAAATTCTGGATCAAGTATAAAGAAAGATATTCTTCATTAGCAAAGTCAAGGCTAAGTATAAGGATTATATCTGAATAAGCACTAATCAAATCCAAGGTGACTAGGGTGGGGAGGAGGTATAATATGAAAGGTACAAGGGATTAAACAAAAGACTGTCTTCGATGTTCATAAAACACAGCAACGCCTCCAAGACCTCTTCTCCCAGGAAATAACTGGTAAGGGATTTTTTTTTAAACCAATAAGTTTGCCATTTATGCTTTTTTAATAACAGGATATTAGAACACTTTTTGTCCCACCATAACAGGTGATCTCTTAATATGCATGAAGGGGAGGTGATGTTTTTACAAAGAGCGGTAGTTTCCATGTAAGCAGCTCTTCCGCTCCAAAGGTAGAGAGGAAAGGAAAATGTGAGCCCAAGGAAGGGTGTGGGTCTCACTTCACTCTCTCCCACCCAAAATACACTGTCACTCAAGTACAGTTTAGGATGCTGGGCACGTGGACCCTGGGTGGGGCACACTGAGTAATGATGCTTCATAGCCTGCATACGATCATCAAAACCCATCAGAATTCACAACACAAGTGAAATGGTGTATGTGTTTTGCTTGGGGTTTCTGGACCCTCCTCTGCCAGGGCCACATATGACAGTGACTTTCGTGACTTTTGACACTAGGCCTGCCCTGGCTTCTTCCCCCAATCAAAAGAAAAAAAAAAAAAATTACATGTATATATAAATGCATACACGTATATACACACATATGCATAAATGTTTTATAACTGCATTTATTTAAATATAAGAATGTCAATATTATCTATGTATTTGATATAAAAGTTCAATTCTTTTGGAAGGATTTAAAAAATAAGTATTTTACATGACCCTAAAAGTATAGTGGCCCCTTGTCCCTGAGCCTGCTGTGCCTAATGGGAAAACCAGTCCTGCCCACACATAAACCCCAACTATGAGGGCAGTAAAGGGCTGAGGAGTCTCAGGCATCTATTGTCCTCAAGCTCTCTTTTTGGTCTTGAATTTATGTGAGTGCCGAGGGAACGTAATTTTTGTGTTTTGTCAGGAGCAAGGATAGAACGTCTGTCCCACTGGGCCCCCGTCATCTCTCCTTCCTGAGCTGTCAGCACCCAGGGGAAAGAAGGCAATATCCTTGTCGTCTATCGGAGCTCTTGGATCACCTGACCTGTTACAGGCAGCAAAAGGAACCTAACACATTTGCTGATCTTCTGTTATTAGACTGGAGACTTCAAGGAAATCCTATAAATCCAACAGCTAACCAAATCCCTATTTGGGGAGAAAGCTGAGAGATGATCGGTCTGTTCCCAGGGTTGCTGGGTGACAGCTGTCAACTCTGAGTATGGGACATCTGTGGGCAAGAGCTGGGCAGGTCAGAGGAGGAACCAGGGACAACTATGATGGCCCATCTAAAGTAACTCTTCTGAATGGAGCTTCAGAGTTTGGGGGAAGGAAGGAGCAGGCATGGTCCTATTCATCCAGATACCCCCCAAAAACAAAAGGCTTTGGGGTAACCACACCTCTATTTCCTTTCCTGAGGAGGGGATGGGTGAGGAGGAATCAGCAGTTGCTATAACAGTGCCTGAATCAAACTATCCCAAGTGACCTTAAGGTATTTTCATTTAAAGTCGAATCCAAATACTCTATAAGGGGTAGCTAGGTAGGTAGAAGGAATATATATTTTTTAAAAACTAAACCGTTGTACAGAAAATTAGCTTTTTAAAGGAAGAACAGGGAATTAATCCCAAATCTGGGAGGAATCAATATGCTGAAAGACAAATACTGGAAGTTTGCTGTAAGCATTAAAAGCTTTTTCCTGGTTTGCAAATATCCTGCTCTCACAAAACATATCACAAGTTATTTCAGTGTATCCTCCTTTCAGTGAGAAATACAATCTGAAACCAAGAAGATTTCTTCCCCCAAATGGAACTTTTAGCAGTCATTAAATCTAAAACTCCACATGTATGCCAACTGTGATATGAATCATAAAAGACATTTCTTTGAACTCAATGACCAGCATAAACCTTTTCAAAATGTCCTGATAATTCTGTTTCTATGGAATTTATGGACCCCAGCTGCTCCCTCTGGTGGCCAAACACAGCTTTCATTTCCCCAGGACGTCTCCAAAAAGTAAAATTTCCAAACACATTGAACTAGTGAGAGAACAAGAATCCTACCTCCTGAAACTTTTAGGATGAAAAACTACATTGATAAAAGGGGCATGAGTCACCTGTCAAAGCAGAGTTCTCAGAGTGTGTGTGTTCCCTTCAACATCTCTAAGGTTAGTATTGTTCAGAGGAGCCTGGTGATCCGCTTGCAGTTTCCTATGCACATTTATTTATAACAATTTTATCACGCAGGGGGATATTAATCTATCACTTAAAATATCAAGGGGACAAACATAGTATGACAACAGGGCGCCCCCCCCACAAAGCACTCTTTTCTTTAAATGGATCAAGTCCTTTGCAGGAGCTTCTCGGGTTCATACCACCCAGATGGCCAAGTCTGTGCTACCCCAAGATGAAAATGCTCATTTCCATCAGTGTTCCCATTAGGTTTTCTGAAGTGAATGAGAGTTGCCTGGCAGCTGATAATTCAGCTCTCCAATTACTCATTGCCATCTATTCATTAAAGTTTCTATTTACAGTTTCTTCAAAAGACAGAAAAATCCATGCTAAAAAGGAAACAATGAGGCAATATAAAAAATGAGCCATCTAGAAAGAAAACCCTTTTAGAAAGGAGGAAAAATATAAAGAGAGAGGGAGAGTGGGCTTTTTAAAGACATCGGTTCCCTTTTCTGAACACACAGGGGACGGTTTTCTGCTTTCGGATATGGTTATGTTCATCCTGACTTGGCCTGAATGGCTCAAAGTTTTCTTCTAGGATATTTTTTTGCATAAGTAAAACTATGAATTATCCTGGCTCCTCTCAATGTGGGTCTGGAAGGCTATAAAAATATTTAATATTTTTGGAAACATCTAAAGCAATGGTTAGCAAATTTTCTCTACAAAAAGTCACAGAGTGAGCAGTTTCAGCTCCGCAGACCAAACAATCTCTGTGACGTTTCACCTCTGCCTCCACAGAGTGAACCGTAGCAGTGACAGACAGGTTAATGAATGAGCATGGCTGCGCTCCAGGAAAACCGTACTTATGGACACAGAAATTCGGATATCATGAAATTTCCACATGTCACAAATTATTATTATTTTTCTTTTGATTTTTTTTCCCAACAATCTAAAAACATAAAAACCATTCTTGGCTTATGAGCCATAGGAAAAAAATGGTGGGTCAGATTTATCAGAGGCTGAAGTTTGCCTAACTTTGCTCTGAACCAACAACTTTTTAAAAAGAGTAGACATTATGGGATGAGACTTCAAAAAGAGTTGCACAACAAGCACAGTATGATTTATATAAACCATGGACAATCTCAAGTGACCTACCTACCTTCTTCTCCCCCTCCAACCCCATTCTCTCTCCTCCCCCACCCTCACCCTCTCTATCTCTCAAACATGCCTGAACTTGGAGGACCCCAGCCGGCCAAGTGGCTGCTCTGCTCCAGGCAAGCTGTCGTACCTGCTCTTTGATTTCTTGGAGCTTCCGGCTCTGCTCTCTGATGTCATGGAGAAGCTGCAGTGCTTTGTCATCCTCCTGGGACACCTCCATCCGTGCTTGCTCCAAACTTCGCTTTAAGCTCTGCAGAAAGCAAAAATTTTAATAGGGATGCTCCACGGATCCTGCTCTGGTTGAAAAGATTCATTAAGGGAGCCGCAAGCTGCTTCGCCGACACCAGCACAGTTTCAGGTGACAGACCAAAGTTGACAATTTCCAGTTGGTTGCCGATTCCAGTTTTTCATCCTGTAAAACCCCTTGATTCAAGAAACATCTCAAGCTTGTGACCTTATGGATCCAGCCTAAAACTCTATCAACCCTGCCACCATCTACCTAATTCCATCTCCTGCACCATCTACCTAATTCTCGAAGGTACTTACTTGTATGTATAGGAGTAAAAACCAGTAAGATCCCTCGGCCATTAAACCACCATCTAGTCTTTTCTGTTACACTAACTATTCAGGGACCCTCAGGTAGATATGCTTCTTTCAAAGCTGCAATTATTTCCTCTACCCAGTTGTTATTTGAGAGTTCAGTGGACTATCTCCCCTTCCTGGCTAATTTTTCTTGAACACCTATCATCCATAAGGTTCCCTCAATGCTTCAATGGCACTGAAATATGTATCTGAAATACACAGCTGAATAACTTCACCCACCACTGAAAGGCAGCCAAGTCTGGAATGGAAACATAGCAGTTATTCTTAATCAGCCACGTTCTATAGATTTCCTCTCCCTTGTGGGGAGAAAAAAAAAAAAAAAACTTTAAAAATGTGTGATTCAACTTCTTAAGACTGTTTTTAATTGGGCACATTAAAAAAACACCTGAATGAAAAATTTAACGAGACAATGGAGAAGACAGTCTACTCTTGTGAAGGAAAGAAAAAACAAAAGTCACATGGTAAATGACAGCTGTCACTACACTGTTTCTAGGGAATGGGAGATTGATTGGGGGCAGGTTGGAAATGTTTTCTTGTATACATTTGGGAGTTTGGTTCCCAAGGCTGATTGTTTCGGGCATGGTGTGGACCAGAGAGGTTGGGATGGGAGATGTTAGGACCCTCTGCAACTTGCTGCAGTGACGGCTGACTCCCATCTCCAGGCTCCGTGGTATCAGCAGCCTATCTCGACCTTCTGTGGGAAATGAGTGCAGCCTCCTTCCCCAGGGACCTCACACCTGGTTCGTGCTGCTCTGAAATCGCAGATCTCGTCTTGCACTCTCCCTGTCTCTACTCTCTGCCACTGGCTGTGATGTGCCTCATGAAGCTGTCATGAAACAGGATGAGACACACACAACAGGAAGTGCCACCTCCAAGGGAAGGGGGCTTTGGGGAAGGCTCACACTGCATTCTGTGATGTAGGTGGCAAGGTCCTGCTCCAGGAGGGATCTCTGAGTCTCAGAGGCCTTCAGCTCCACCTCCTTCTGACTAAGCACAGCCTCCACCTCTGACACTCTCCGATGTAACCGGGTCATTTCCTGCTCCATCTGAAACAGACACATCGACAGGTTAAAAGGGCCCCTGGAGGTCCTTCGGAGCAATCAAATCCCAAGCAGCCTCCGAAACCACCTGGTGGTCTGGGCTACTGCTAAATCGCCAAAAGTTGGGGTTGGAAATACCATTGTTTCTTCGCCCGGGAGCACACAGGTCTTCGCAAGGACAGTCACCAAACGCTAAGTCACTCCTCTCATCCAAGTCCTGCTTCACACTTGGTCACTTCTCTAACCCCGTTAGCAAGGAAGCCACCATCATCATTTTTCACCTGTTTGCTTTTTGCTTTTGTTTTTTGTTTGGCTTTTGCAGACGTCACTTTAAAATTTATCCCAAATCCATCTTGATCCCCCCCATCTCCTTGCAAAGATCTAGAGGGCAAATCCAGGACAGGGCAAGGAGCTATGTGTGCGTCTGCACTCTCAGAGGAGTCCCAGGCAAGCAGTGGCCTTTATTAGTTTCCAGAGAGTTGTCTCTGGGCAGGAGCAGTGAGTGTTAACAGACGTGGAGCATAATCAACACAGTGGCCGCAGTGACAGAAGCAGGAGTTTTTAAGGACTAGGAAGAGAGACTTCTCATCACTCAAAGCAGATGGGATGCATCTCAGCCACAGGTGAGGACCCCCGCCACCTGCCGGAAGGAGCAGACTTCGGGCTGGGTCATGCTGAGAAGCGGGCCGTTTTAAATCCAGGGCCTCCTCTGGTTAAGATTTAAAGGATTGACGGCAACGTCAAGGCCCGAATTCATCTCCCTCTGAGCTGCTGGAGGCGCGACTTCAGCGAGGGAGGGACGGCCTCGCTCTCTATGGATCAGGCGGCTCAGTGCCAGCAGCGGCCCCAGGCGGGTCCCTTGGCATATATTGACGGGAGGATCCTGGAGCAAGGAGGGAGGCCGACTGCAGAGATAAATACCTTGTGACACTTGTCCTGAGAGTCTTGCAGCTCTTTGCTTTTGATGAGAAGTTTCTTTTCCATGGAGCTAGTCTTGGCAGGGGAGTCCAGACCCGACACAACAGACCTGGACAGAAGAAAAACAGAGTCAAGGAGGCCCGCAGGGGAGCCTGAGGCACCGAGGCAGAGACGAGGGACCTTTTAGTGTTCTGGAGCCACCAGCAAAGCTGGCTCAAGTGGCTTCTCATGACATCAAGGCCGTGAGGCAGAGGGGTGGAAGTGGGGGAGGACTCTGATGCAGGTAGCCCTGTGTGAACCGAGGCACCATGGACCTGAGGCAGGGACTCCGCCTCTCTGAGCTCAGTCTGCATATCCGGGGGGTGGTGTGATCAGAGGAACAAGGCCCACAGGCGAGTGCACACGGGAAATGCCCAGCATCGTGCCTGGTGTGCTTCCTCCACTCATACACTCTGTTTCAGTAACCTTCTGGGCACTGGCACAAGACAGTGATCGAGACACAGGGGTCCCTGCCCCCTGGGAGCTGACGTTCTGAGAACGTCAGGTAGATTCATAAACAAAAAAGATAACTTTGACAAAAGGAAGAAATGGAGTGGGGCTGGGGACCTGTTTTAAGCCAGGGAGATCAGGGAGGGCTTTTCAGAGGAGAAGACATTTGACCTGAGACCTAAAGGATAAGAAGGTGCTGGCCATACAAAGCTCTGGAAGGAAACAGGGAGAGGGTGCAAAGGCCCTGCGGCAGAAAGGAACTGACACAGCAAGTGCACGATGAATGTTATTAGTCACTACACTGATCAAGGTGTCACCCCTTGCCCCGGCCCAACCCAGCCAGTTTGGTTTTGTTTCATTTTATAAAAACAGCTAATGCTTATGATGACGTGCCAAATAATGCCCACTTTCCCTTCCCCAAGAAGGTCTATGTCCTAATCCCCAGAAGCTATGAATATGTTACCACATGTGGCAAAAGGTGCAGATTGGTTAAATTAAAGGTCTTGAATTAGGGTGCTGTCTTGGATTACTGAGGTAGGTCCAATGTCATCACAAAGGTCCTCACTAATGGAAACAGAGGAGGGCAGGAGACGTGACAGTGGAGGCAAGGGTCAGAGATTTGAGGACACTACACTACAGGTAGCTGCTAGAAGCTGGAAAAGGCAAGGAGACAGATTCTGCCCTAGAACCTCTAGGGAGTGGACAGCCCTGTCTAGACTGATCTCAGCCCAGTAAAACCCATTTATGACTTCTGACCCCCAGAACTGTAAGATGATAAACTTGTGTTGTGTAAAAGCCACTACGTTGGTAATGATTTGTTACAGCAACAACACAAAACTCACACTCTTATTGAGCCCTGGCCCACACCTGGTTCTATTCCAATGTTAGCCATGTTTTAACTCTTTACTCCTCACAACAAGCCGATGAAGTAGATATAATTTATTATCCTCATTTTCGGATGAGGAAATTGAGGCCTAGGGAGGTTGAGTAACCTGCCAGTTGACAAATGGCTTCTGTTGCTCTCAATAGGGAGCTGGGGGAAAGAGACTGGCTTTATGCACCCAATATAACTCTCCGGAAAACATCACAAAAATAATGTAACAGGCAGTAGACCAGGATGCTCTCCCCACAGAAAGGACAAACTTAACCCCACACAGTGCTCATCCTGAGAAGCAGTTGACTAACCCCAGAGGAGATGCAAGTTCTCATTCAGGGCAGCCTCCCTCAGTGGTTGGTACCTGGGTACAAACCTGGCATCGGTGGAGGGCAGGCCCAGGTGATATCAAGCAAAGTCTCTCACACATGGAGGGACATGGCAGACCCCACCCCTTACGCACAGTCTGTCTTTGTCACCTTGCTCACAGGATTGTAGGACCCGGTTATCAATGACTCCTTGGGTCTTCCTGTCAGACAAGTTCTGCTTTCTGCTGCCCCAAATGACTTCCCTGCCTAAAAGAGGTCAGTTCCCTGCAGCAATGCAAAACACCTCTCTGCCCAATGACAAGGGCTGGCATGATCTGTGCTGGCTGGCTATCCCCCAGGGACAGTTCTGCACACTCACACCATGGAGCAGCCAAGAGCATCAACACCCTAAGTCCCACTGCTCTGTTCAAAATCTGACCCCAGCGCTCAAGAGCTGTGGGCCTTTCCGAGCCTCAGTTTCCTTGTCTCTCAAATGGAGACGATTCTCACCCTCCTTCAGAGTGCCTGGGACGGTTCAGTGGATGGTTCACACACGGCCCTCAGCACGGCGCCAGGCACCTCACGAGGGTTCAGTAAATGTCAAGCGTTACCATTATTGTTTTGTTTTCATTATTACTCCACGCAACTCTATAAACAGCACGTGCCTCTCGAGCCTAAAACAGTTGCTTGAAATGGTAACACAGGGGGCTGAACGTGCTCTGTGCCATTATTCACATTAAAACAAATGGTGATTATTCACAGAAATAGGCAACAGGGAATGAAATCCAGAAATAAATCTTTTTAAAGATCTCATATTGGGCTAGAAATTTTAACACCTCTCAACAGCCTGTTTTCTAGCCAACACACACACGCACACGCACACGCACACGCACACACACTTTCTCTTCGTTTTCATATGAGATGCAATGCTCTGCTGGCCTGGCCTTGAGTTTCCTCCACTATTTCCTTTATTCTTAGTGTGTGGGGCAGGGAACAAGATCAACACCACCCAAGTGGGAGGAGTGATCCCTGGTCCTTCCGTAATCAAGGGTCACCCACATGTCACTAAGTCACAGACATGACATGCGTCAAGGTGACAACATGGGCCACAGCTCTTGGTGCCTCAGCACAAAATGGGCTCCCTTTAAAGAACAATTCCATGGGCCCGTGATGGGGGATGGGCGTGGCCCACAAAACTTAATGACACATGGAGGGCAGGCCCGGCCGGCCATGCTGGATGTTTACAGGGCCCTGCTCCGTGTGCAAACAGACTGCTTATTCACAAAAAAGAAAAAGAAAGCATCTCTAGGTCATTCATTAACGGGGCCCCGAGCGGGGGAGATGTGCAGCCAGCACTCGCTGGGGACAGTGAGACAGCTCTCCTCGTCACCGAGGTCCAACTCCGCAGTCTGCTATTTTGATGCTTGACAAATGCTCACTGTTTAGAAGTTCTAAGTACAGCAATTAAGAGCTCTTCAAAATAAATACGCTAAAGAAATCATTTTTCTTAGAATAAATAAAAAAATCACATCTAAAAAAAGCTCTGGTAAAAAAAAAAAATGCTGTGACTAAACCCAGCATAGAGCAATAGTCACATAAATAATAACAGGATTGGAGGGTGAGGCTGGAGGGTGGAGGGGAAAGGTCAACACGGCCTCCTCTAAATTCCCTGGTCCCCAGCCCCACTGCACCGTCTGCACCACACACTGATGTGCAGGGCCCACCCAGTGCGAGTACAGCTGAAACCCACGGGCTGGGAGGGCAGCCTGGGCACCACCATTTTTATAAAGCTCCTAAGTGACTCTAATGCACAATCAGGATTGAGGACCGTCATGCTCATCAGAAGAAAGTGCTTGTGATTTAGGATCCAAGCATTCAAAACTCATAACTCTCCCCAGCATTTGGTTCCACGTGGCATTCGGGTTGGCCACTCGGTATCGGGGCCTTGTGTTCATTATTTGAGTGTGAGAACCCCATTTAACATTCAGCATGGTGGGCTATGAATTTCATTCAAGACAAAGTTCAGGCATGAGACAATGAATCTCACTGACTATTCTAAAATATACCATCTCCATGAACTTCTAGAAAAAAAAAATGTTAGACAGGTACAGCTCACTTAGAATATTTACCTTCTATTTATTTTTCTTGTACACATGAAAATCAGTTCCTAGCACCAATGGCAAGCTCTCAATAGAGAGTTCTGAAGGAAAGAGATCCACACACTGCCAATAGACATTTTGAAATTCTATCATAATTCATTTTTATAAGATTTTCATTAGCCATCCTTCTGACTTTCAAAGCAATATCAAATCATTGCTGATAAATGTGTTATTCTAGAATTGAGTGTAATGTAAATCACTGCTCAAGAGCTTCCATCAATGCTGGCCTCAGAGCCACCAAACTATCACCAAACACAGCTTCTTGTTCTTCAAGCAGTAACTTGCTGGTCTTTGAAATCTTCCAAAAATGTTCCACTTCATCAAGCACAATATAATTTAAAGGCAGACACCACTACTGTTTTAAGGAGTCTGCAGAGACTCCTGCAGCTAGTCAGAACTCCAAGGCTCTGAGCAATGTGGTACTGAACTACAGCTATTCATCTAGTCATGAAGTTCCATTGACCCTGGAATGGGACAGAGTCTACCTGCTAGCTGGAGAGTCCTCCAAGAAGTGGCCTTTGTTTTCAAAATTCTTAAGTGTCAACAAATATTTTTTATGCACTTCCATGAATATAAGCGGGGGAGGGCGAGAACACAAGGAGGCCACAATCCTGAGCCTCAGGAGCAGCACCTGCAGTCCAGCGCTTCCCAGCCAGAGCCATTGCACCCCCCAGTGGATGTCTGGCAGTGTCTAGAGACTTTATTTTCATGACTGGGGTGGGAATGCTATCAACACCTAGAGAAATACTATCATAATTCATTTTTATAAGATTGTCATTAGCCATCCTGCTCAACAACCTACGCTGCCCAGGAGAGTCCCGACCACAAGATTCATCCAGCTCAAAAGGTCAGGAGCACCAAGCTGAGAAACCCTGCTGTAGAGGGTATAAGGTAAAGGGAGTGACAATCCAGGAGAGAGACCTCTTGCCATAGCCCACATCGTGAGGACTGGTGCCCGCTTTCGAAGCCCTCGCTATGTGCCGGGCACTATGCTCACCCTCCTCAGATTGTCCCCTGGATCTTCGGGAATCCTATGACCTGGTATCATCATCCGCATGGCCCCAGGCAGAGGAAGAGCTGAGGCCATAGCTTCTCCGCCTCCCGTCACATGACAATGATGATGGGCGGGCAGATGCAGGGCAGCAGAGCTGGGGGTTCAGAGGGGAGGGCTCTGAAATCAACACTCATGAGTTCGAATCTTAACTCTGTCACTGCTGGCTAGACAGCACCAAGAAAAGTGCCACAGACGCTCAGAGGGGCAAGGGCGCAGAGGAAAGGGAGAATGGGTCACCAAGAGAAGGTGACCTCTAGCTGTGACGGGCCAAGCCTGAGCCCAGGACAACCTGGGGACCCAGGAACATCGATAAGCCAGGTCAGTCTACTGCCACCCCCGGAAACAGCTCAACCCACACAAGAGCTGCTCTCCCTCCATCACCTGGAGGCTCAGGGGGGTAATTAAATGGGAAACAGGATGGATATTAGAACCAGACCGGTTCGTGCTCTGGGCTCACCGAGATGCAATACAATGAGGCTGCTAATAAAAGAACATGCAGCCTGCCCACACATTGCTTGCCTACTCCTCCTGGTCACATCTCGGATACACAGCCAGTTGTCCCCATGGAGAGAAACGGCACTTCTGAGCAGCGGGTGCATGCAGCCACCCACCCACACACAGCAGTGCTGTCTCTTCCAGCACGAAGCCAAGTTTGGGTTTTCCTTTTTTTCCAGCTTCTATTTTCTAGAAAAATTTACTCTGAAATCAACTTCTCTTCCTGATATACACATCTGCTTTATAATTATAGAGGCGCAGAGAGTATTGAGAGAGGCAGTGGCACACGACATGGGGAGGGGTGGGTTGGCAGCTGCCAGTGCGACACAGAGGACGTGTCTTCTTAACATGTATTAGACATGACCTAGAAACTGCTTCACATGGAACCTCAACATCGAAGTGAAAATGATTAAATGTGGTTTTCTCAATGATGGGCCTATAAATAATCCCACATCACCAGAAAGAATCCCTGAATAAAGCTCTTCACAGAATACTTCATATCAAAAGAGAATACAATGTGTCCTGTGTGAGTACTCACTGATCTCTGCTGTAATGATTAGGACCACTTGTGAGTATCAAGCCATTCACTGCTTCCCTGAGGAAGAGGACCGGATGCCTGCAAAATATGCTGCCAGATCCCATGTCACAAGTCACAGACATTCCTGAGATAGCCAAGGGCAGATGCTCCATGCTATAGTGAGAGTAATCAAAATTAGCTCAGCGAAGGGCCTCACCTTCATTGTGGTCAATGGCACTAAAAACTCATACATCCGTAAGATGTAATGTGGTAGAAAAATTGTTAAAAAAAAACCCATCAGGATTCTGTTCCCCCAAAATATAGGGGCTTTTAAGATGCTGCATTCTGAAATTTGTGAACTAACTTTAAAAACCCATTTTAAAAGACACAGTGGTATCTGTCATGAGCACTTGGAAATATCGAAAACACTGCTCTCGCAAAGAGCTGCAGAGCCTGTCTAGCTTTGGGGCCACACACACACACACACCCCACATATATACATACACACACACACACACTCATACACCACATACAAACACACCACATATATACACACACACACCCCACATACATACACACACCCTCCCCACATACATACACACACACACCCCCCACATACACACACACACACACCCACATACACACACACACTGATACACTCTACCAGCAGTGGTCTCCAGATAAATTAGAGCATTTGTTTTTAAATAATTAATATGTAGCTCAAAAATCAGTTAACAAAAACTATACTGTTAATAAAAGTATAGCTTCCTTATGAGATTTTTAACACATTTCCCACCTCTAAGCCAGCGCCTAGCTTTGCAGGCTAATTCATTGACACCTTTCCATCTCTTGCCTGAATGAGTACAACAACCTAACTTACCTCCTGAATCTCATCTCTCTACTGCTCAACAATGATCAGAGGGACCTTTGTAAATGAGGGACAGATACTCCAAATCACTTCTCAAAATCCTACAAAGCTTTCCTACTCAGGGTATTCAGAGCCATATTCAGGTTCGGCCAACCCCAACCCAACCATGCTTCCCATGATCCAGCTGCCCCAGTGGGACCCACAGGCTAGCCCAGCCTGGGGGTCTCTGCCCTTTTACTCTCTGCTTGGAATACTCTTCCCATTTCTTTGGCAACCAGCTCCTTGTTATCATTCTGGCTGGACACACTGTGCAGCAGGAATGCTTCACTGCTGCCTCTCCCTTCCAAAGTGCTCGGCACACAGTAGGCTCTCAAATCTTTATTGAGTGGATGAACGAACACATGAATAAACGTCCATCTGTCCCAGCAGAAAGCAAGCTCCATGAAGATCCTGCGTTCACTGCCATGCCTCAGGCTCCAGCACAGAAGGCCTTCCTGAGTGGACCACTAAGTACTGGTTTCAGGCAGTTGAGTCACCACCCACAGTGACACAGGGAGCACCTATGAGGCGACTTGTAAGTCCATGCTGAGCACCTGCTCTGAGCATCGAAAGTGACCGTCCCAACTCAGTCCCCATCCCGGTTCTGATTTCTTCAGAGCCCGGCCTCCATCTGAAACCGTCTCACATGTGTACTGACCGCCCTGAGAACACTGGCCTGAGAGGGCAGGGAACTGGCTGTCTGGCTCACAGCTGGGCCACAGCTTAGAACAGAGAACCTGAGGAGTGAAGGAATGAATGAACAGACGAAGGGCGAGCCAGCACTTCTGTGTCCCTGGAGGCTGCAGTTTAAAGGCCACAGTGGATCAAAGGAATCCAAAATGAGAAGGACAGGGCACGGACACTGGCACCAAAGACCCTTCTGGCCTCCGCATCAGAGATGACCTATATTGGTTCTGAGACGGCAATGTCACAGTGACGCGCACACTCTCCATTCAGGGGACACTCAAACTCACAAAAGGGGGTGGGAGGACGTGACATCCATGCTGGGCACAGAACACAGTTTCCACTGGAACCAGATTGTGCGGGAACCTCGGGAGTGTTTCATGGAATACGCAGATTTAACCAACACATCATCGACTCCATTCAGAGTGAAAAGTTGGATGGAGATATTAGGACATCTGTCAGGCACCCCACGTGGAGTTGGAGTCTCTCAATGGGAAGAAACCAGTGAGATGTCTTTATAGAGTGGAAGCAAAGGGAAAAGGAGAGTCGACAGCACCCCAGCCCCAGCCCCAAATAACAATAACTACCATGAAATGAACACCCGTCCCTAACGAGAGCTCCATGCATCTCCCCAGGAAACCTACCAGAGAGGTTCTATTACACCTCCCACTTTAGAGGTGAGAGAGCTGAGGCTGCAAGAAGTGAAAGGCCCTGTTCACACAACTAGGAAGAGGTGGAGCCCAGATCTGAACCCAGGTCTCTCCAGTTCCAAAGCCTGGACTTTCAATGGTATGCTATAGTTTGCTCCTAAAAATAAAGCTTTCATCAGCTGTAAAGCTAAAAGTTGGAAAAATCGGCCACCCTCTGCTATATGCAAGCTCTGTGAGCTTCCAGAAGTAACCCAAGCTTCATGATCACCAGCTTTCTTATCTGTAAAATGACAAGTGTTTCCGGGACTAAGCACTTAGAACGGGGCCTGGTGCACAGTGAACTCTCGGGAAAGCCACGCTTTCACCTTGATTATCAGACAAGTGCATAATCTTGTGTGACCTAGCAAAGTCATGGCTGGTAGAGGCAGGGTTGGGGGACAGAGGTCTGGAGGCAACTAGATTCAAGGCTAAGTCTCAGATTGGTTATTACTTGCGAAACTTCAGGAAAGTAAGCTAAGCTCCCAAGCCTCGGTGTTCTCATCTGTAAAACAGGGATGATATTAGCCACTTCACAGAGCTATGGTGAGATCAGGAGGACTGAGTGAGATAATGCATGTAAAACCCCCAGAATAAATAGCTCTGGATACACGGGAGGTGCCTCCAAAAAGAGGCTTTCATTAACAGGTACATGAATTGTGCAGAAGGATTTGGCATCATCCCTGGCCACACTAGTCTAATTCAATTCAATAAATGTTACACCTGCCAGGGGCAAAGCCCCGTCTCAGGCAAAAGAAGAAAGACCTGGTTCTGCCTCAGTGAGCCTGGGGTAGTTTGGCCAGACCCAGGGAACAAGGAGGAGGTTCAACTGAAGAGGCAGGCTAGGGTCCTGGCATACCAGGCTTGAATGTCAAGTTCAGGAGAGGCCATTAATTCTATGCATACTGGAATGCTGTTGAAGGTCTCAGCAGGCAAATGATATCATCCAACCTATGCTTTGGAAGAATTCCACCCTCTGGAGAATGGAGTACAGCCAGGAAAGCCTGAGGCAGAGCAATCAGTTAGGAAGCAACTGCAACAGTCCAAGCAAAAGTCCATTAAGGGTGACAGTGAGGACAGAACAGTGCGCACAGACGCAAGTATCTCCGAGGTACAACGTGGAGGACTTGGCAACTGATGATAGGCAAAAAGAGTTAGAGATGACTCCATTTTCTTGCCTAGAAGGGTAGGGAAGTGGGGGGGCGGTTCTGAAATAAAATTAGGAAGAAGGCCAAGGGGGAAGTGGGAGTTAAACTCAAGGAATGGAATGAGATCACCAAGAACAAACTAGAAAGAGAACTGAGGATGGAACTTCAGGTGATGGGGATTCATTTTAAGGGCCTGAAACAAAGATGGTGGCCACAGAATTGGAAGGGAAACCCAGTATCCAGAATGCAGAGGAGACAGAGCAGAAAGCCATCCAGAAAAAATAATTAATAGTGTCACATGACGAGGTGGACACCACTGGATTTGGGGGCTGAATGTCACCAGCGGCTTCTGATAAGTCATTTCAGTAGAGGCATGGAAGAAGAGGAATGGAATAGAGACCGTGCTTTCAGGACGTTTGTCAGAGAGGAGAGGAGATGACAGGCGAGTAAAGGGAACCGAGAGAAATCCACTTCAGCAGAGAGGAGTTGCCAAACTGGAGCGGAGCTCGAGAACATGTAGCACCATTTAGTCAATGACTGCCTTCGTACGGGATCCGAGGCAACCATGCAAATTAGCAAGTGTAGGCCAGCACAAAACACACTTGACAGATCTTCTGAGCCTAATCTTTAGAACTGGGATGGGACTGTTGGATCTGATTTCCTAAAGGTATCTTTAAGACAAGTGAGAAGGCGGCAGAGTGGTCCTGCCAGGGCTGCAAGGCAGCACGCACAGTCTAAATAGAGAACAGAATAAGGCAAACAGCAGAACAGGATGTGCTTGACTAGGAGAAAGAAGAAGTTGAAGGAGAAGAGGAAAATCAACACAACTCGCCCAGGCAAGCGTCAGACATGCAGTCCAGACGACAGTGGGACAGAAATAGCACAGGGCACTTGAGGGCAGCCACCCTGAGCAAGGACTCGTTATGGTTTCTTAACTTATTTGGAAAATACAGCAGATACATGCCTTCGGGTACCAGAGAAGACACTGTCATTGTTGCTGACTATTAAAAAAAATCAAATCACAGATGAAACTCTGCAATAGGGATCTGGGCAGCAAGCACAATGTCAAAGAGCCTTTGGCTGCATGTGGAAGGAAAGCAATCATTAAAGAGATGATCCTCCAACTCCCAAGTATTTCAATAAAAAGGGACTGGTTGGAGAATTGCGGCCCTCTTCCGCCAGAATGAGTTATCTCAGGCAGATGGGAGGCACCTGGAAGGATGAAACAAACATTTGAGGAGACATGATCCGAGAGCCATCACAAAACTGAGATTTGCTCCCACAAAAGTGACTTGGATCAGCTCATCAAAGGCTTGCTGAGGCTGGGGATGTGGCTCAAGCCGTAGCGCGCTCGCCTGGCATGCGTGCGGCCCGGGTTCGATCCTCAACACCACATACAAACAAAGATGTTGTGTCCGCCAAATACTAAAAAATAAATATTAAAAAAAAATATTTAAAAAAAAAAAAAAAAAGGCTTGCTGAGCAGTTATGGACGATCAGCTTGAAGCCTGGTAAGAATCAGGTCAAGGCGGTTTGCTGTCCTCGTTGAGCCTGCACTCCAGCAAGCAAGAACTCTCAGGGAGAGCGGGCACAGGGCACGTGTCATACGCATGCGTGCACACATACCAGGTGAGAGTCTCCAGAGGAGAAGAGGAAGAAATAGAGAAATCCAATAGCTCTACAGTCCACCTACTCAACAAACCCACAGAAATGGAAAACAAAGCCCAGCATTCAGACCTACCTGGCAGCTCCCCTGATCTCACAATCTCCCTGCCCCAAATGCATGGCTCTTCATTCCAACAATGGCCTCCGCTTCTGACAAGCATGTGACCCTGAGCATCCTACACAAAGTTCCTGATTTTTCCCGCCTGTGGCATTTATACGTGGCAGTGGAGCACAGAGGCTATGAGACTCTGGAGCCACACTGCCCGGGCTCAAGTCCTGACTGAGCTACCAAAAGCCGCAAGATCTTGGGCAAGCTGCTGGGTCTTCATGCCTCAGTTTCCTCACATGCAGAACGAGAGTGATGCGTCCACATTCCTCTTGGACTGTTGTGGAGTTTAAATGAGTTAATCTGTGCAAAGAGCTCAGAGCAGGGCCCAGTGAAGAGTCAGTACCCTGTAAGCTATTGTTATCACTCTGCCCACCTGAAATTCTCTCTGCCTTCCTCTCTACCGATCCAAATCTGTGGCCTTTTAAAGAGCCAACCCAAATATCTCCTTTCCATTAGCACACTTGTAAGCCTGGTGCCAGCACGTGTGTTTACTGAGGGCCTATCCTGTCCTGAGCTCCAGGAAGACCAGAATAAATAAGCCCCAGCCGAGCCCTGGAAATCCCAATCTACACAGGGAAACGAACAGACATTCCAAGAAGGATTATCATTGTCATTTGGCAAGAACTGTGAGTTGGCAGTACCCATTACGTGCCCCCTGTTACATTTTGCCTTACTCTCCTAACTTGCCTTAAGCGGGTAATGTCCAATTTGTACCACGCTGTTCTGCAGCAAAGGTGTGTGCTTTGTGTTCTCTGAATAGTTTCAACAAATCTGCTTTGACAGAGAACACCAGAATGGGGAGGGATCTTGTAATTCTGTCCCCCACAGTCTACTCTTCTCCAATGGCCACCTTTTGCCAGTGAGGATTTGGCAACTGCAGGTTAATCTTGCCCTTGGTCAAGGTGGTTAAGCACTTCCAGGAGAAAATTCCTAAGGGCTGGGAAGCTGGGTTTGGGTCTGATGTGACTTTAGACTACCTAATATTTGCCAAGTCCTTTCCAAATCCTCTTGGCAGAAAGACAGACACAAACATAGACTGGTGTACTCGTAAGAACAAAAATAATGACAACGAACATTTATTGAGGCTTTCTCGTGCACTGGATATTAGAGCAAGGGCTTTGGGTGTTTCATCCAATCCTCCTACCTTCCTACAGAGAGGCACCACTGCTACCCCACTTCGCAGCTGAGGTACCTAACTTACATAGAAGCCCCAGCAGAGCAAGAGGAGGCATCAAAACTGGCTTTCTGGAAACTTCGAAAGGTGGGGTGGTGGTGACTCTTCATTCCTCCACCGTGGCTGCACAGCTGGTCCCATCACTACAGTCAGATCCACCCAGAAGGAAAGAGCCTGCGGGCAAAAGGAAGAGAAGGCCCCCTTCCTAAAGCAGGGCCCCCAGACACCATGAGCCCACAAACCCAGTGTCGCCAAGATCCCAGTGCTCCTGCAAGATTGCCAACTTCTCCAAACACAGAAAACCAGCTTGTGTGGAACACACCAGAACCAACTGGTTTTTACCTTGTAGGTCCCCACCTTCTGAAGGCCTGCAGAAATGCACTGTGTGCCAGCAAGAGTTCAAATGAGGCAGTGCCTCAACCTAAGTGGAAGAAGGAAGGATGAAGAGAAATGTGCCCCATGCTAACAGGGAGGCAAGAATGCTGGGGTCCATTTATTTTTAAACCTTGAACACACTGAGATTTCTGTCACTACTCTACTATTGTAAAGTTCAAGCAAACAGTTCAAGGAACAACTGGGCATTCAGAGCTTAGGAATTTCATTTGGGGTTTCTGTTGGCTAAAAAGGAAAAGAGGCACCAGAAAGACTCTGTCTAAAACTCACCTTCCCATAGTGCCTCCCCAAAGATAACCAGGTCTAGTTCCCCATGATCCCTCCTGCTCTCCCCAACCCAGGCTGCCAGGAACTCCCCCATCTGCCTCATCCACTGAAATGCTGAGATCAAGATCGCTGCTAAACCTAAAATCAGGATGCACTCAAAGCTGGCTGGGGTCCCCCATCAAAAAAAAAAAAAAAAAGATCGTAAAAAGTGAGAAGCAACCACAACAGTAAAAATTATTTCGTGGCCAGAGTCTCTGTGAAAATTCCTCGCTCATTCAGCTCCACCTCCGAATGTTTCATTCAATTCACTGGCAACAAATCTGGGGTCAATTTTCCTGGCACAGTACAGCAGCATCTGCAGTTGCCTCCGTGGTGTGAACAGTGAGTAACGGCACAGGTAATCGGTGTGTGTAAATAAAACCTGTGATGCCAAAAACACGGAGAGAGAGGAAAGGAAACTCAGGAAGACCCTGGAGGTCAATGGGTGGCAAAGGTGACTCCTCCGGGAAATGCCTCTCCCCTGCAAATTAATTCCCAAACTGTCAACAGAACCGCAGGAGCTGCTAAGCAATGTCATCCCTACGTCTCTTTTACTGGATTTCTAATTGATCCTAATCTGACATGTCCAGGGTCACCTACATCCAACAGGTGGAGAGCATTAGGAAATGATGCTGTAGGTTGCATCCACAGAGCTGCCCTTGGCACAGCAGCCAAGTCCGACGACAGCATCACAGAACCAGATGAGAGGGGAAAGAAAATCTTTCTGACTCCAACCCCAAATTGGCATGGAAAAGGCACTGGAGTTCCTCAAAGATGGGAATACACCAATTCCATCCTCCAGAGAACAAACACACAGTTTTGTCTGTATGGACTGTTTTTTGGTTTTTTTTTTGTTTGTTTTTTGTTTTTGTTTTTTTAATGAGAATCGTATTAAACATTCTGTCGGGGCATTAACAGAAGCTCAATGGATGCTCCAGAGAGAGACTTTGAACTCCCAAAGGTGAAATCGCAAATCTTCAGACACAGTAAGCAACATAAACACATTCTGGGAGAAAGGACCCTGAGTAAATAAAATCAAGAAATATTTATCTAGGACCCGGGCCTTAACACTGAGATGCCCTGTCAGGGAGCTCCCTCAACTGAGCTTTCTGGGAGCAGCAGGAAGACACAATTAGAGTCTTCCTGAAAAATAAGCAATTAATCACACATGCTTCAGATTAATTGCGGTGCCTGAAATCCTCCTTACCATTCTCCCTTTGCCCCTGAAATCCAACTCCCCAGTGTCCTCCCTGATTGTTCAGATCAAGATTACCACCCTAAGCCAGCGCTCGCCCTGACCCAACCAGCCTACTGCCAACCGCAACTACGACTCCCCACACGCCTCCTTCCAGCCCGCTCAGTGACCTTCAGTGTGTCGTGAGTGTCAAGGTGGCATTGCCCACAGGGCTAGCATCCTTCAACGCTGGGCCTCCACTCCTGCCCTGCTCTGACACTGATGCAACCTCCCAGCCCAGCTGGGCCACCGCAAATCCATCCGACGGCACATTCAACAGCTAGTCAGGCTGCTGCCTCTCCTACCACAGTCCAGATTGCTTTGGGAGGTAGAGCAAAGAATCCAGAAAGGCACATCCAACGCGCCCAAATTCCACCTGAATTTTCAACGTGATCTCCAGCAAGAGAATAAAGAAAGCCCACCTCAACATGGCCCACATAAAAACCTCTCCCAAATTCAACCACAGCCCACGGCCCTATCCCATATCAAATGCCCAAATCCCCATAATAATCTGAAATCTTTTCAGGAACCTCACAGTCAAAACGGCACCCATGGGGAGACACCATCCAGGAACCAGTACGACATCCCTTCAAATTGATATCTAAACTACAAATACAACAAACAGGGAATGGATGCTGCCAAGGAGAAAATCAAATTCTGCTTATCTCCTAAGTGGGCACCAACTAATTACCCAACATCACCCCCAAGAGCCTCAAAGTGAGGGAGTCGAGGTGCCTGGGGAACAACACAGTCGGTCTAAGACCTTCCTGGGGAACTTGCTTCTCTGAAAACGGAATGGCATCAAGCTCCCACATCCAGAGACTACTGCATTTTGCAGAAATTCTAGGAGACTGGAAGCCAGGACCCTCCGATCCAAACACAGCGTAAATGCATTTTTCAATAGTTTTTTGTAAGAAAGGAGAAAGACCTGCTAGGTCAAGGTGTTTGCGGCGATATTTATATTTCCATTTTCCAGTTTCCTGGTTGGTTTGCCCCCACATCCCCCCCCCCCCGCCCTCATGAAGCCCAGTTTCTGTGAATCAGTGACTCGGCTACATCACTCTCTCTCCTGGTGGCTCCCACTGACGGGGCTTTCTCTGGCCGCCAGTGCTCTCCTGGCTCAGAGGCTCAGCTGCCAGATCCCTGATCTTGCAGCATACTTGGAGAGGAGCCGAGCATCGTCTCTCTGTTAGAGCTCTGGTTCAGCCACTTGCAGCTCAGTTAAACCCATCAGGAAACCTTTAGCTCACGAGCCACAGTTTGGAGGATTCTGTCAATACGGCAAGACAGCAACCATCCACCCACTCGAGACAGACAGATACAGAGATGATGGATACAGAGATGGGCAGCTCGTCTTAACTCCTGCACGATTTCCCTTTGACCAAAAATCTGCACTGCTAGAAATCCACTCTCTCCTCCTCACTAAAGACGACCAAAGACTGGAAAACTAGCCCAAAGTAACGAATTCACAATGATGATGCCACAAACAGGAGCAGGCACCTCACAGGCTGCAAAGCGAGGATATTAACAGTCTAGCCCCCCAAAGCCCAAACAGGTAGCCTGCTCTCCAAATGCAGACAGATCACCAGCCTCCCTCCGCCGCACTCCCCCACCCTCCCACCGCCACCGCTGCCACCACCACCTTTGGCTCTGTTTGCCGTGCAGGCAAATGCAGGTCCCCCAGAAAGTCCAATTTTCACTTACTCAGATCTACCAAGAATCCCCAGTGCCTTGCTGTACGAAAACCCCACAAACGGCAGTTCTTCGCCCGAGAAACCCGAGGGGCTCAGCTGGCACGGAGAGGATGAAACCCACGAATTCTTCTCTGGTTCATCAAAATTGGAGGTGTCATCATCAGACTTGAGGGTGGGGACGAAGGGGGGGGGCGCTGGTTAAAGAAAAACAAGAAGAGGTGGGAGAGAAAAAAAATTTCAGATGGATTCCACACTGTTGCAGAGCAGAGCGTCTGACTCCTTCGGCGTTGGCGACAGCACTGCAGCGCCTGCTTTCAATCTAGCTCCTCGCAGCAGACCCAGCCTGGCTCCTACAGCAACAAGAGATTAACCCCTTCCCTGCCAACATGGCCACCGACCCGCAGACAGGCTGCCTCCCCGGCGGGGGCAAAGTGAAGAATAAACTCAAACAGGTCAACCGGTGCCACACAAGTGCTGGACCACTCACAAGAGCCCCTGCCTGACATTTCCAGAAGGCTGCTGGTGGGGCATCAGCTGGCGGGGCATCAGCTGGCTGGTGCCAGGTGACCTAACCCTACCTAGTCTCTCCTGGTCTGAGTGATCAGTGAAACCAGATGGAAAGTCTCTATCGTGGATTAACCAGAAGAGGAGGAAGGAACAGAAAAGGGGACTTGGGAGGTTTTGAGACTCAGGCTGGATACCACCGCAGTGGACTTCACTCATCTCTGGAGGAGTCTGCTAGGAGATCTCAAGAACCACTTTTTTTTTTTTTTTTAAGTTCATCACCCCTCCTCCCCAGCGCAATCATGCCCCTGGAATCCACTGCAGTTTAATCAGCATAATGAAACACCAGCCAAGTAAAGTTCCTCCTGGCGGGGAGGGTGGGTGCACAGAGGGGCAGCTGGGCGCGGGTCCTACCTCTTTACGGCATGACTCCTGGCTAGGGTGCACCACATCCTCTCTGCTCCCTGCCACCTACTGAGCTCTCCCGCTCAGGGAGGTAGACACCTGTCCATCAGTCACCAAGAGGCTGCCCATCACCGGGGGCTCCCAGGGGTACCTCCAGCCAGAAGCGTTACTATGGCTGCCGGCTGGGGCGTCCGTGGTGGGCCGGCCGGGGGGCAGGTGGCCAGCCGGCATCACATCCCCCGCAGTGCAGGCTGCACGCTCCCCACTCTGAGGCGCGTGCTCTGGCGGTAACCCCACCTGGCCGATCTGAGTGACAGAGCGGCATGAGTCACTGCCCGCCAGGGCTCGCTAGAGCTCCCCCTAGGACAGTTGTCACAGCCCTTCACAGCCCAGGCTTCTTTTTTAACTCCTTCTTTTCTGGACAAAGCTGTAAGCCAGATAGGAGCAGCTCTCCGTTTTCCACTTGCAGACTCAAAAAAACTCCGGCTGTCTCGAAAGCACCCCAGGACAACATCTGAAGCCATGCTGAGAAGGAACCCGGTGGTGAAGGGACCTGGAGGAGTGAGGGTATGAGCAGAGATCTGGCTGCTGGGGAAAGTGCAAAAGAACATTCTCAGAGCTTCAGGTGCACTGGGATGAGGTGGGAGAGGTAGGAAGATGGAAAATGGAAAATGTGCACTACCAGAAAATTATCTAACACCTCCAAGCTGCCTCAAGAGAATTTGAATCTTCCCTGTAAGAATTACATGCTTAATACTTTAAAACTTAGCTGATGGGAAGAAAATTTAGATTGAATGCTTCAGCCCATATCCCATGTGTACGTCCATCAATACAAGCTCAAATCCCATCCAAGTTCAATTACTCAATAGCTTTTTCGAAAGGAAAAAATTAGGGGAAATTATAATTCATAATGATCAAAAAGATAAGTTTCCCATCCCATAATAAGGAAACTTAGATAAAGAGAGGAAATTTATGTAGAGAGATTTGCAGTTGACACTAATTAGGAACACAGTGGTTAATAGCACATGCACTAAAATCTGAGTTAAAATCCCAGCTCTACTACGGGCTGTGTGATCCCAGGAAAATCACTTAACCTCTCTGTGCCTTTAGCTACAACATAGGAATAACTACTTCAAAGGGGTGTTAAGAGGTTTAAATAAAAGAGCCCATATAAAGAGCTTGGCACAGCTCTTAGCATACAGCTAATACCCATAAAGACTCTTTGCCATTATTATTATTGCTCACATGAGGTGCACTTTTATGGCAGATCTTGCAGTTATTAGGAGTGAGGTACAGTAGAATCTCTACTGAATATTTTCTCCTGTGCAAGGCACAGACCCATCAAGGTGAATGTTTATGTTAATCCTATCGTATCATTTAATTCCTAGCAGAAGCTTAATTCCCTTTCCACTATATACTAATTCATCTTCAGGAGACTAAAATAGAATTCCATTTCTGAGTGAGGAGTATGATTAATAGAGGGGTAGGAGCCACACTCCGAGAAATAATTATGACTTTTGAGTTTCTATACTATAAAATAAGATTCATCCATAAAACTCCGTCATGCTCAAAGTACCTTAATGTGGTCAAGATTGGAAAGAGGGCTGGATCATTTTCACATTAAAAGAAAGGAGAAGTCATTGTGAAATTCTCCAGCTAGTAACAGGTAAGATGTTCAAAAATGAAAAGGTAGGTTGCAACCTCTAGACAGGTAAGTGCAAGAGGAACTCTGAAAAGAAAGGCTTTGCAAGACCACATTTATGCAGGGGCAAAGCCAGAGAGAAATGGAGGAAATGAAAATAATCTGCTCTCCAAAAAGTGCTGGGGATGCTCGGCAGGGTCCTTTAGTGGAAAAGAAATAAGGCAGCTAGGAGAAACCATGGTCTCAGGTGGGGTGTCTACATTCACAGTATCCTGCACAGTGTGAGAATCACAGTTCAGGAAATTATCAAGAGGACTGTTCTCTTAGAACACTGGCAGCACAAGTGGAAAATGACTTACAGGGACACTTTCACAGCCCAGGGCACACGGGAGGTTGGTGTCTGCCTGTCTGCCTGTCTGCCTGCCTGCCTGTCTGCCTGTCTCCCTCTCCCTCTTTCACACACACACACTCTCTACCATGAAAGAACAGGAGCAGACACAAGAAAGGAGAGAATTTACCCTCCAAAAGCTGTAGCTAAAAGAAAAATCTGAAATGGATCATAAAATAAATTTGAATTTATTACCAATGTAAATGAGTAGAAATTTGAATAAAAGAATAAGACTCTTTGAAAAAGAACCAAGCTTTGGGGCTAGGGTTATGGCTCAGCAGTAGAGTGCTCGCCTCGCATGTGCAAAGCCCTGGGTTTGATCCTCAGCACTACTTAAAAATGAATAAATAAATAAATAATAAAGGTTATTGTGTACAACTACAAAAAAATATATATTGAAAAAGAACCGAGCTTATTTTTGAACGGAACAGAACTTCCAGAAATGAAAAGGACTGTTGAATTTAAAGTTTAAAACTCACTAGATATGTTAAATAGCAGGTTAGACACAGCTGAAGAGAAACTTAGTGAACTAGTGATTAGATCTGAGGAAATCACATAGAGCCATGATACTCAAAATGTGATCCATAGACTGGAAGCATCACCATCGCCCAGGAGCTGGCTAGAAGTGCAGAGTCTCAGGCCTAACTCCACTGAATGACAACTTGCAGCCTAACAAGATCCTCAGGTGATTTATAGGGATTTGTGATTGAGAAGCACTTGTGTAGAAGGCAACACCCAATGACAAAGAGATGGGAAACCTGAGAGCCTGGGAGACAAAGAACCACATAGCTGAACACACTTTTAACAGGGGACCAGCAAGAGACAGTAGCAAAGTCGCTTAAAGTCTGGATGCCACACTTCAAAACAATTATGTAAAGCTCCGTCAAGTCTAACACCTACCAAAGTAGAGATCACATCTATCTTAGGAAGTAATTCTCCAGTTCCTTGTGCCTTTTGAAAAAATGTTTCTTTTTGATCCTCATAAACCCAACCAACCCCCTTTTTTTCTTTTAAAAACATCACTGGAGGGCTGGGGTTGTGGCTCAGTGGTAGAGCGCTTGCCTAGCATACATAAGGCACTGGGTTCGATTCTCAGCATCACATAAAAATAATTAAAAAAAAAAAAAAAAAAAAAAAAAAAATATATATATATATATATATATATATATATATATATATATATATATCTCACACTGGGCTGGGCTGGGCTGGGCTGTAGTTCAGTGGTAAAGTACTTGTCTGGCATTCATAAGGTCCTGGGTAACCTATGGCATTACAAAAACAGCAGGGGCTGTGAGGTTTTAATAGATTATTGAAATCATACCAATTGGTTTTGATGGAGGTACATATGGCAATCCAGCATACAGAGTAGTTCCAGGCACATAGTAGGTACACATAATATTTTTAATATGTTTTTTAGTTATATATTGACACAATGCCTTTATTTATTTATTTTTATGTGGTGCAGAGGATCAAACCCAGTGCCTCACACGTGCTAGGAAGAGCTCCACCACTGAGCTAAGCCCCAGCCCCCTCAATAAATATTGAATAAGGAAATATATAATTAGACGGCTTGAATAAGGGTCTTACAAAGAGAGCACCTAGCATAATACAGACCACAGAGGCATTTGATGTTTGAATTAAATGAAGAGGCTTTGATAATCGAGATTGTTCCATCTGAAAACTATGTTAATGAGTACCTCCGTTCCTATCTCCTGATACAGTGCTATGAGATCATCAGCTCTCTCCGCCACAGGCCCACTGCCCTCACCAACGACAAGGAAGAAGTCATACATCACGCTCTGGGGTTCACTGGCAAAAGCCACTAGGGGGGAAAAAATCTTTCCCTGTATAGTTTTTAAATAAGTTAACCTGTTTGAGGTGACATCAGGACATATTCTCCTTAGTGGCAAAGGCTATACAAGTAACATTTTAAGGATTTTTTTTCTTTTTTTTTTCCAGCAATAAGATAGATGGCAGAACAAGGCTTTCAGAAACAAAGAGCTATTTTAAGAACTGTGGTTAATTTCTCTTCTATAAATTCTCTTTCTCTCTTCTATCTCCCCCTTTTTTTAATACTGATATTCATTAAAAACCTTGGGGGGGGGAGGAATTCATCATCTTCAAAAATATTTTTAAAAAACAAACAAGGAAAAAATCAAATGGATTCACCCAGTTGGCTCTGCTTCTTTCTAACATGCTCCACTGAGCCCTGGTTACTCCATTCCCATCTTTAGTTTTTCAGAATGCCAAACATTAATTTTAAAAACAGAAAATATTTTCTAATTAGCCAGGCACAGTGGTGCCCTCCTGCAATCCAGCTACTCCAGAGGCTGAGGCAGGAGGATTGTAAGTTCAAGGCCAACTGGGCAACTTAGCCAGACCCTATCTCAAAATGAAATAAAAAGGACTGGGGATGCAGCCTAGTGGTAGAGCACCACCCAACCTGTGACTGAATCTCAAAGTTGGTTAAAAGGTATCCAGCCAGGCGCAGCGGCACACGCCTATAATCTCAGCAGCTTAGGAGGCTGAGGCAGGAGGATAGCGAGTTTAAAGCCAGCCTCAGCAAAAGCAAGGCCCTAAGCAACTCAGTGAGACCCTGTCTCTAAATAAAATACAAAACAGGACTGGGGATGTGGCTCAGGGGTTGAGTGCCCCTGAGTTCAATCCCTGGTAGCCCCCCCCCCGCCCCAAAAAAAAGGTATCTTCATGGGCTGACGTGGGAAAGAGCACTATTTTAGAAAAGCTACCATGGCAATAGTAGTGGCCCAAGAGTGACATGGGAAATGAGGCTGGGGAGTGAGAGAAAGTGAAATCTGGGCAGGACCTTGAAGGTGGAGCCCTGGATCCAACGGGCAGACATAATAGCAGACAGGCATTGCAGTGGCGAGACGAAGAGGTCAGGGCTAGAAGCTGTAACAGAGGAGTCTATAGGCAAGTTGACACGAGAGGACCTACACTAAGGAGGTGGTGAGAGAAACAGAGAGGCAGTGACGGACAGGAGACAGGCTCCCGCAATAAGTGACACAATTTGACAACTGACACAAGAGCAGAGAGTTTAGGAATATTGAATGACAAAATACTCAAAGAGAAAGGCTTCAATGGGAAACAAAAGAAAGATATACAATGTTTGAGGCCTCCTGGGAACTAACCCCAAAAGTAAGGTAGGGGCTCAGCAAATAAGTTGGTTAGTAAATATACAGGAGTCATTTCACCCAAGAGAACAGGTAACATTATCTAAAGCCTGAGGTCCACCCTGAACCCTCTCTCCTCCCAGTGGGAAGCCATCAGATATGATTCATCCACACCATGCCTTGCATAAGAAATTCATAAAGAACACAAAGCAGACCCAGTTTGCAACAGCTTTAAGTAAAAAAAAAAAAAAGTTATCCCAACTCTTTGACTCCCCCAAGAATCATAAAGAGATGTTAGGATAATGGTGCTCTGGGCTGGTGATCAATTTTTACAATGCTGTCTTCAAAGTAAATGGATAAGGAAGCTAGCATTACTAAAGTTTGCCTCGATCAATCAAACTAAAGAATGCTGTTGGGGGGGGGGGGGCGCTGGCTGCCAACAGCTAAGCAGATGTCCTCTCTAGTGGACGATCTCGGGGGATGTCAATGGAGTTTTCATTCTGGCTCTCGCCATACTCAAAAGCCATGTTCCTCCTTCAAGGCTCCTCGAGGGCAAGTTTTTGGTAATCAGCTTGTGTTTTCCCACAGAGGGAAAAGTCCCAGACGCTTCCCCTCACTCCTGCACTGGGCTTTGGCCAGGCTGCACATCACTTCAGCTTTGCTTTGTTCAACCCGCCTTGGTCTGGGTCCTCAGAACATGGAAAGAAGCCTCTCCATGAGCTTAGACACACATTCAAGGGGAACTTCTCCTGTTGCAACCAGTCTCTGCAAAGCCCTGTTTGATTATAGCCAGTGTCTCAGGCGGGTGGAGCTCCCTGGGGACACATTTAGATAAAAGTGAAGGAGCTAGTTCATTGGCTTCCATTCCCCAGGACCTGTTACTAGTGGCCTGGCAGGTTTCACTTCCAACCCCTTCCCCTGGGAATCAGCCACAGCCAAGAACGCAGCAAATGCATTTGCATTCTTCACCGCTCTCCCCACCCCACCCCACGCCTACAGGTTCTCACTAAATTGCCCAGGCTGGCCTAGAATTTGGCAATCCTTCCTGCCTCAGCCTCCAGAGTAGCTGGGATTACAGGTGTGCACCACCAAGCCTGGATGCCTCCCCATCTCTTTAGTATTCTTTTCTCCAACATTTTAAAATTTTACTCTTAACTTTTTATGATAATTTTCACACACAACAAAGAAGGGAGTGGAATGAACCCCCAGATGCCCATTACCCAGCTCCAACACCTAGCAATGCCCACTCTTACTCCTCTCACCTCAGCCCCCCCTTTGTTTGCATACTTGTCGATTATTAAGAGAAAAGCACAGATTTGGGCGGGATGGGGGGGGGTAACCAGGGATTGAATTCAGGGACACCTGACCACTGAGCCACATCCCCAGTCCTTTTTTATATTTTATTTAGTCACAGGGTCTCACTGAGTTACTTAGGGCCTCGCTAAGTTGCTGGCTTTGAACTCGAAATCCTCCTGCCTCAGCCTCCCAAGTCACTGGGATTAGAGGCGTGCGCCATGCGCCAGCGCCCCGGCAAACCCCAGATATGATATCATTTCACCTGTAATTACTGCAGGAGGTACCTCTAACAAGGGTTTCTCATTTGTGCACTGCTGACGATGAGGAATGCAGAATTCTTTATTGGGGGGCAGAGCAGCCGTATGTGTATTATAGGGTGTATGGCAGCATTTTTGACCTCCAGCTACAACATGTCAACAGCACCCCCCCAAGACCACCAAAAATGTCTCCAAACACTGTCCAATGTCCCTAGGGGGCAAAATCCCCTCCCACTTGAGAGTCACTGCTCTGACAGATAGGGATGCTTTTAAAAACTTAAGCACAGTGTCATCATCACAACCAACAAAATGAACAATGCCCTAACATTATCTAATACCATGCCTGTGCTCAATTTTCTCCAGGTGTCCCCAAAATAACTCTTTATACTTGGTTTGTTTGAACCAAGGTTCACACTGGTTTGGTTTGATGTGTCTATTTCAACCTCTAGCATTCCTCAACTGTATGTTTTTTTAAATACCATTTATTGGTTTGAGAAACTAGATCAAGCATCCTCACAGAATTTCCCACATTCTGAACTTGGCTGACTACTTCTTTGTAGCATCATTTAACACATTTCTCTGTCCCCTATGTTTCCTGTAGATTGGTAGATAAATCCACGGCCTTCTGGACATTCATTTGCAATTTTTTTGGCATGAACATCGCCCAGCATATGTTATCGGACTTGATTTCACATGACACTAGGGAACACACAGTGTCTGCTTGTCTCGCCTCTTGTGATGTTAAGAATGATCCACGGGTTCTGATGATGTCAGCCTGATCCCTCCAATTTCTCACCTAATGGTTTCAGCATCCGTGATGATCATTGCCTGAGGTCACTATTTCATAAAAAAATTGCAAAATGGTGGTTTTCTAATTTCATCCTTCTACGTTTATTAGAGCACATCAACATTCTGGTTGCCCTGCATACAATTCAAATAAGAAGGCAGGATTAGTGCTTGGTTCTTTCCCTATATTTAGCAACATTCCGAGTAATGATTTAGGGCCTTAGCAACCTCCAGGAGTGACCAATGAGATTTCTCTTTTAGTATCATTATGAACTCATGAATGTTTATACCTTCCATGTTTCAAGCCACTGCAATCTTGCTGATACTCAAATTGTTCCATTCTAGGCCAGTGAATGCCGATGAGACATTCTTGTGAGAAAAAGTCAAATCAGAATGTATTTGAACCTTTGGAGCTGCATTCCCAGTTTACAGGGGTGGAAGAACAAACACCCCATCCCCCACCGAAGTCACAAGGAGACAAATCCAGAATGTGAGAGTATTCTAAAAGAAAATGACCAGGTTTCTTGTCAAGTCAATGTCATGAATATCCATATGCCTGTCCAAGAACTTTCTAATTTTGAAGAAATTCAAACCCATCTCCACAGCAGAATCTATTCCAAAATATGAGTGACTTTAAATCCAGCATTGGAGTGTTAGCAAGGATGTGGAAGAAGGTCTCTCATACACCGTTGGTGGGAATGTAAACACTACAGCCACATTGGGAAAGTATGGTGCACTCTTAATAGGTTAAACACATGGCTGCCGTGTGATCAGCCATCCCATTCCTGGATACTTACCCAAGAGAAATGAATGCACATGCCCGGGGCCTGTATACTAGTGATAAAAGCAATCCTATTTAAATGTTCTAGAAATAATTGCAATATTAATTATTTAAATATTTAAACAGCCAAAAAACTGGCAACAACCCAAACATCTATGAGCAGGTGAGTAGATTAATAAAGTGTGATACATCCATACAATGGACTCCTACCCAGCAATGAGAGAAACCAACGTGTGATACCCCCACATCTACAACACAGGTTACTCTCGGAACAACGCTGAATAAAAGAAGCCCGGCGATGTAAGTATATGTTCAATTGACATAAACTTTAGAAAAAACAAACTGAGCTACACTGAGAGAAAGGAGACCAGCCGTTGCCCTGAGGGCAAGGGACAGGGATGAGGAGGAATAAAGGGAGGATGAAAAGGGGCAGAGGACAGGAGTGATGGACATGCTGGTTCTTCTAAGCCTGGTGATGGCTTCACTGGTGTGTACCAAGGTTGCTTTGTCCCCACTCCTTTCCTGACCTAAGGGGCTTCCACGCAGGCTTGTCCTGTAAGGCAGGGGTATTGGATAAGCACCTCCAGTCTCATCCTTTACTCCCCACTCAACATGAAGGCAGGAGCTCCTGGGACTCGTCAGAGCTGGACAGATGTCACCGGGCCATGCTTTACTAGGCGGGGGACTCACATGCCTCACAAGTAAGGCCCACGCTTAACACTCCCTCTCTCGGGGCCCACATCCCCCCTTGGCAGGTGTTCAGCTGAGTGACAGTGACCGTCCTCCTCAGTGCCAGCAGCCCGGTGGCAGGTCCTCCTGTCCATGAGAGAAGGCCCACCATCCTAAGGTCATTAGGTTGGGGAATTTACCAGAGACCTCCATAGAAGGTTACTGAAAACCCACCTTTCCAAGAACACAGTGGGTATTTTGGTCCCTAACTGGCTATCAGTTCTCTGCATGTGTCCTTTATAAGTCAGAATTTTGAAGGACAGAATGGAGGGCTTAGATCTCAAACTGCCAGCTCTGAAGATGCATTTTCCACCCCCCGGGATAAACAGAGTTGGCCATGTTTATTTCCTCTGAAATGAGACACTGGAAATCGTTTCCAAACCCTCAGTCCTGAACCACCTGGGCCTCCCACTCTGTCTCTACGCTTTCATCTCTTGTGACTCCCGCCAACCATCTCCTTTAGTCCTATCCAACCTTCACCCTCAGAAAATGAGTGCAAATGCAATCACCATACTTCATAGAATTGATTAGGAAGCTGGCTGCTGAATAGAGTCCCAGATGTTTAATATAATTTTGAATCTTTGGCCAAATCATTTCTATTCTTGCTTGTTTGTGATAGGTTTTCCAGCGAGTGAGAATTTAAGGGTGGAAGACTCCAATTTATGAGCTCTCTAACAAACCTAGTCCCCATTTCTCACCTTCTACCAGGAAAGGCATTGCTTTATTCAACTGGAATTGATTCACCCAACTGGAATCTGGCCTGGAACCACTGGCTTCTGCTGAGTGGCACTATAAAAAGCAGCCATGTGGAACTTACCAGGGCACATATAGAAAGGATGGTGTCCACCTCCTCACAGGGGGCTCATTTATTGGAAACCCGATGGTGAAATTCCTAAAGCTCAGTATCCAGAAAATTGGATCTTCACTGAGCAAATCATTGTGGAGTAAGGCTCTTGGAACCGGTCACTGTCTCCTTTCTGCTTTGGCCACCAGGAGACTGGGGAGTCCCTAAGTATTCTTCCTCTGGCAACGTAACAGAACCACCTTTGTTCTCACTTTTAATCCTGACTTAATTTACCTTACCCGGATACTTCCTTCACCCACATGTCTACATTTACTTATTTATTTATTCCTATCTTCTTAATATTGCAATTATTTCTAGAACAAGCTTTCTCCATTTATCTTGGACTGAAGTGGACTATTACATATTTTTAACATCTCTAGATGCCGCCTGTAAATTCGGTCTGGAGGGGGAAATCCTATAATCCTAATTCATAACATTTAGCTCTTTTTAGCCTATTTCCTCCTCTTAGTAACTTAACCTCTAAAAACAGAACAGCTCCCAAGAGGCACATAAATATTCTCCTGCATATCCCAGAAGAGACCATAAGAGCTACTGACTACATATCTTCATTTCGCCTTTTTTATGTTCTAGCAGGTGGTGCCTACGTGTCCCTGGGTTGAATTTCTGCGGTCACTACTGTTGCCTCCCCATCTTTCTACCCTCCTTTTCCTCCATGAGAGTGCCCCAAACTGCCTCAGCCCCTCTTCCTCCTGCCCTGATGGGGAGATATGCACCAGGGTGAACCGTGCCCCAAAGGGAAGTCCACCTCCATCCTCCCCAAACTAGCTTAGAAAATGAAACATGGCCGAATACCTGCTCAAGTGATGGGAAGCCCCAAACAAGCTGGCCTTTAAAAGGCCCAAAACAAATAAACACACATACAAAATACACAAGGCACTGAGAGGATGCTCTTCTATAGGCAGAATGCTAAAATAAACAAGCAGAATATGAATGTTAAAACCATAGGGGTTTTCACTTGGGAGGAAGAGTGCCGCTTGTCAGAAATCAACAGCAGAGCGGCAAACCCAAAGGATAAATGTGGCACAGTCTTATAAAAACCTTTCCTCCATTTTTTTTTTCAATGATTGAGGGAAATAACCTGCCAATAAAAACTCCTAAAATCTTGGAAAGCAGTATAAATACGCTGCTAAGAGTATAGTCTGGCCCGGCTTAGTGGCGCACACCTGTAAACCCAGCAGCTCAGGAGGCTGAGGCAGGAGGATTGCAAGTTCGAGGACAGCCTAAGCAACCTAGCAAGATCCTAAGCAAGTTAGTGAGACCCGGTCTCAAAATAAAAAATAAAGTTGACTAGGATGAAGTGGTAAAGTGCCCCTAGGTTAAATCCCCAGTTCAAAGAAAAAGTACAGTCCGTGCCGGTGTTTATATTAACAGAGTATTTGGGAAAGCTATACCAAAAATCCAACAGCAGGAGTTCACTTTGGGGCATGGGGTGGGAGACATTTTTCACTGTATAACTTTCTGAACCACTTGAATTTTTACCATAGAATGTACTACTTTTTCAAAAAATTAAAGCAAAGAGAACTTGAGTCAGAGAGACCTGAGTCCATGACCTTCCCTCGGGGGCTCCTCTCTTTAGGCTTCGGAGTCCTCATATGTATTGTGGGACTAATTAGAAAACCTAACTCATAGGGGGTTGGGAAAAGTAGGCAGGACAATAATATGCTTTGCTGACTCTGGCACACAGTAGGTACTCAATAAATGGCATGGCAATAGACGTATTCATGAACACCACTTAATGCATCGTAATTAAAAGTGAACAGGAGCTCATGGTAAAGAAGAGAGGGTGGGGGAGGTATGAAATGTCTTTTTGCTATCAGAAGATAGATTAGGTTAGGGCTGAGGATGTGGCTCAAGCGGTAGGGCGCTCGCCTGGCATGCGTGCGGCCCGGGTTCGATCCTCAGCACCACATACAGAAGATAGATTAGGTTAAACCAGCAAATTTAAGGATATGAAGGATATAAAGTCAGAGGGGGAAAAAAGCTTTGAATTCCTCAAAAACATAGTATAAAATCCAACAGTTCTAAGCAGTCCCATCTACCCATGGAATCCTTTGCCAAAAAACAGCCTCCTCCTAACCTGAGCCCAGAACAAAATGAGGAAGACACAATGATAAGCCAGAAACTCCAAGACTGACAGGTCTGATTTTTCTCTTCCTGCATGGCTTTGTAAATGCTAATGCGCACAGGATTACCTGGGGATCTTATTAAAATGCAGCTTCTGACTTAGCAGGACTGAGTCTCTGCATCTCTAACAAGTTCCCAGGTGATGCTGATGATGCTGGTCCATGGACCACACTCTGAGTAGGAAGTTCCTACTGACCCCAGATAACACTTCTGCGGTTTGTTAGCATGGTGGTCTCGAGGGATTAAGATTACTAGAATGTTATCTCTGCTGGTAACAATCCAGCCAATTCTTCTAAATCAATGGTTCTCAACTGGCACCAACTGACACTGGGCAGTGCCTGGTGACATTGTGGGTTGTCACAACCACAGAGGAAGATGCTACAGATATCTGTGGGTAAAGGCCAGGGATGCTGCTGAGCATCCTGCAATCCACACACCACCCCCCATGACAAAGAATTATCTGACCCCAAATGTCAACAGAGCCCATGTTGAGAGACGCTGTTCTAAATAATAGGAAACAAGATGAACCCTGAGACTCCTCTGTTCCTTCTGACATTATAAATCCTGACTCTAGAAACGGGCCATGGATCCCTCATGTCTTAGACTAAATCTGAGATACGAGGAGGATAACAAGTTAGCAGGATGTGATATGTGGAGAAGGGGTCAGGGGTCACAGGTCACAGTCTATGGTCTATGTTTTGTTTAAAATCAAACACATGTGGTTCAGTAACCCCACAGGCAATCTACAAAGCATGAAACCTCCTATCACTTTGAGGTACAGCAATTTCACAAGACCATGAATCTGTTCAAGCAAAGGGCCAGTTAGGATCTTAGACTGTAAGCTATACGAAGGCAAGGCCACGTCCAAATTCGCTTATCAGTAGAGCCACAGCACCTAAAATAGCACTTAGCACACTATAGATAAATCTTGCAGAATCAAAAGCTACTGCAATTCCGAATGTTCTTAAATAGACCCAGAGGTTATCTACTCTCTATTGTGACATGGTTTATTATTTGCCATCATCAAAACATTATTACTAATAACAATGCCAAGGCCCATATGGTTCTGTGGAAAGAACACAGTCTGTTTGCACCAGGGCCTCGTGCATGCTGGACAAGTATGGAGCTACACCCCCAGTCTTTTATTTTGAGACAGTGTCTCCCTAAATTGCCCAGGCTAGCCTGGAACTTGCAATCCTCCTGCCTCAGCCTCCCAGGTAGCTGGGATTGCAAGTGTGTTCCACCAGGCCTGGCTAAGCACACAGGTTTTGAACTGCACAAAATTTGACCCAAATCCAGACTCGCTTACTTGTTATACAACCCTGGGCAAGTTGCCACAGTATCCATGTCTGTAAAATGGGTATAAAGTTCTTACATTGAACAGAATTTTTTTCTGAAGCAATACAGTGTGATATACTTGAATACCACACGACTGGCACAGAATAGATGCTCTCTCCACATATCATGCTAAAGGACTGGCATTTTAAAACTTGGCAAGTTACATGGTGCTCATTTTTTGCACACAAAAATTTTCAAGAATGTCACCCGGGGCTTGGTCGACATGGCATGCCTCTCCTCTAAGCCAAAGACCCTCACGATTAAGGTTAAGGTTCGTCAAGCAAACACAAGGTATGCATTTGAGGTCTCACTACACCCATTCAGAGCCAGGCAGTGAATAAAGATCCACGACAACAAGGACACATGTTTGGAAGGACAACAACACGGCGTGACATCAGCACGGGATCACCATGCACTCACCACTCACAAAGACAAAGGGCCTGAAAAATCAGGATACATTGGCAGGAACTGTACCTTTCTGAAAATAGTGAAAGGAGTAATGGACAACACGGTTCCCCAGAGCATCAGCCATAAGTGTTGGAGGAAATCACCCACAATCATCACCCCTGCTTTACGCCCTTCTCTCTGTCTTGGATGACAGGTACAGGTGTGCTGGTTCCAGCCACATCACTATGCCCTGCAGGGAAGGACAGGGTTAAAAAGGTGTGACAAAAGAGTACCAGGCAGCAAAACTCTTCCACCGACAGAAGCAGGTAGGATACACCAAATAAGGCAGGTGTGACCCCAGAGGCTCTGACTGGCTCCTGCTTTCAAGAAGCCCAGAAAACTCAAGCAGAGTGTGAGCAGAATCCCGCCCCAAATCTGAAGTGTCACTGAAGGGCACAGCCTGAAGCAGCTGGTGGGCTTAAGAAACCCCCTACTGAAACTTGGAGAGCAGCCTGGATACAATGATGACTATAAGCCACAAAAACACAATCTTGTGTGAGGCTAGGGGCGAAACATCAGAGTGATGGGCACCTGGAGACCCACAGGGGTGGCCGCAACTCATCTCGGGGATTCTCACTTGCTGGGAGACTCAGTATCCCTCAAGTGGGTCAGATCCCTGGTTCACGCGGCGCTGCCCACAGCATCCCCCCAGCAGCAGGACCTAGAAGGGCACAGATGCTCTGCCTGACCTCAGTGTCAAAGCCAACGCATGTCCTAGTTTCTCTCAGTAGCCACTCCTAGTTCTGTCATTCATAAATCTGTCCAGACCCTTCCTAAATTGCATTTATACCTCCTGCAAGGACCACCTCTTGAGATAATGAGTTTCAGAAGATTATTACCTGCTGTGTTAAGCAGTACTTCCTTTCATTGGTTACAACAAGAAAAAGAAGAATTAGGGGTGAAACAGCAGAGAGGCTAATGTTGCTTTCATCAAGGGACCATCTTGTATTGTGGAAAGCAGAAATGTTCAGCAGCCTGGAACCCAAGGCACTGAAGCAGCAACCATGAACTTAAGAAACTTGATGATTTCAAGTGTTTTGGTTGATAATGTCACACCACATGTGTTTATGAAAAGCAGGACTGGACAAAGGCATAATTTATGTTAGAGTTACCTAGTTAGCAAATGGCTCAAAGAGCACAGAGTTCAACAATGCTCTCAATCACAAAACCCTGTGCTGATTGCAAACAGGCAGGGCAAACGGGAAGATCTGCTAGGAGACAACTGAAATTCACACCATGCCGCTCTACAGAGTCAGGAAAAGGCTCTCCTGAACCTCAGTGGGTGAGAAGCTCCTAGCCCCTGGCTGAGCTGCACCAAGTATCTATGCCAGGCTGAGCCCCTTCAATATAAACACCCTAATTGCAACATGGTACCCTGGACTGATTCCCTGGAACAGCAAAGGAACATGAGTTGGAAAACTGGTGAAATCTAAATAAAATCTGAAGTTTAGTTAACAGTAATATGAAAATATTAATCTTAGTTTTGACAAATGTCAAACCATTAAGTAAGGGGTTCCCATTAGGGACAACTAAGTGAAGGGTAGGCTGGGACTGTTGTACTATCCTTTGACTTTTCTACAAACTTAATATTCCAAAATTTAAAAAAAAAATTAAAGCAAATCTATTCTGTGAGTCTTTAGAGCCACTACACTGGGAGTTGGGAGTCAATAAAACCCATCAAAGTTTTTAAGATTCAGGATTCAGTCTCGGGGAAGAGAAGTCCCTGATACAAAACACAATGAGGGTAGGAGGATGTGGGTTAAGGATAAGAAAAACTGAAAGACTAAGCGAATATTTATTAGGGTAAGGAAAAAATAAACAGAAGGCCACAGAAGGCGTGGTGGACCCTACAAGGCCACGTGTGAATGTGACCAAGTCTAGAGTGACCTACCACACAGCTGCCTCATCCCAAGAACAACCAGAGCTTCTCGAGGACATGGGGCTGGGGTGTAGCTCAGGGTTAGAGCATGTGCTCAGCTCTCATTAAGGCCCTGGGTTTAATTCCCGTCACCAAAAAAAAAAAAATACAAAATGGGCCTCATGATGGACAAATGTCAAGAACCACTTTTGAGAATGGCATGTACCCTCCCCAGGCTCTGTACGATTCATAGAAAAATAGTTAAAAACTCAATAAGCCTAAAACCTGTAGGGAGGCTAGAAGGAAAAGACTAGAACAAAATCTAGGAATCTTGTCACAGTTGGCCCTGAATGTCCACAGATTCTATATCTTCAGATTAAACCAATTGAGGATTGAAAATACTCCAAAAAACCTGCATCTGCACTGAATGCATACAGACTTTTTTCCTTATTATTCCCCGAGCAATAGAGTATAACAATTATTTACATAGCAGTAAATCACATCAGGCATTAGAAGTCATCTAGAGATGATTAAAGTATACAGAAGGATGTACATAGGTCATATGCAAATACAGCTCTGTTTTATATAAATAGAGACTTGAGCATCCTAAGATTTTGCTATGCCTGAGGGGTGCTAGAGCCAGTCCTCCTCAGATACCAAGGGAACACTCTCATACCAAAACAACATCAAGGTTTACCAAAACAAAGAATGAAGTTACTCAGATAATTAATCGCCATTCACTGACTTTCTTAAGTAGAGACATGTAGTTGGGCATAATCAGCACATTTGTGCATAAAAAATTAATTGCTTGTTCAGAAAGATAAGAGATTAAAAAGGCAAGACTAGGGAAGATTAAGTACTTGAACAGCAGCTAAAAATTCTATCAAAATCTTTCAAAAAGCATAAAAGGAAGAATGCTGAAAATATATTACTGATTAAAAAGTCTCAACTTTAGAGGTTTGGTGGGAGGATTGTGTAAAGATTAGAAAAAATGAAAATAGTGTAGCTACCAAAATGATATGGGTTGGATCTTAAATGTCCCCCAAAGGACATGTCTGGAAGGCTTGATTGCCAATTTGCGGCACTATTGGGAGGGAGTGGAACCTTTCCGAGACAGGGCCTAGTCAGGTCTAGGACCCAGGGAACAGGCTCCCTCCAACATGTATTCCTGCTATGATGTACTATGCCACCACAGGCTCAAAGCCACAGGGCCAGGTGACCATGGACTGAAACCTCTAAAACCCGGAGCCAAAACAAACTTTTCCTCCTTTTAAGTCAATTTTCTCAGGTATTTTGTCAGAACAACGACAACCAGAACTACAATCCAGAAGAAAAATGTGTGCCAAAAAAATATTTATGGAAATGCTCCCCAGTGAAATATTTTGGCAGGAGGTTAGAAAAACCATCAAAATAGCCTTCAACTGGACAATTCTGGATCTTAATGACTCTTGTGTCACAGCCAAATGCACAAGAGGTTATACAAGTTGAATATACCTCATTTGAAATGCTTGGGATCAGAAGTGTTTTAGATTTCAGATTTTTCGGATTTTGGAAAATTTAGATCTACATAATGAGATATCTTGGGGATGGAGCCCAAGTCTAAGCACAAAGTTCATTTATATTTCATATGCGCTTTGTACACACATACATAGGCTGACGGTAATTCTAAGCAGTATCTTTAGGGTGCCGTGTTTAGACAGCAACCCCTCATGAGATCAGATGTGGAATTTTCCACCTGTGGCATTGTGTTTGTGCTCAAAAACTTTCAGATTTTGGAAGCGTTTTGAACTTTGGGATTAGGGAAGTTCAACCTGTAATTACAACATGGCTCCAATCAGAAGCCTGGTTTTGATACCTAAAAACAAGTCCTACCTCCCCTCATTACCAAAAATAAAACACTCAAACAGGCAAACTGCTCTCCCCTTGGCTCTAAGCCAAACTGATCATTGGGTCAGGTCATTAAATCACATGTAATCAACAACATGTGTAAGGAATTATCCTAAAAAGATATCGCCAATCTGTTTTAAAAAAAAACCAAGCTCTTTGGTTTTGTTGATAATAAATCAGGTTTTTGTTTATAATTAATCGATTCAGTTTGCAAAGCTGATCACACAGTGATGTGTGCATGAGTCCACAGTACATACACATTAGATATTATACGTATATGAACAGGGAAATATCATAGAGGGAAACAAAGGAACACAGCAGGGAGCTTGCCTCCCCGCAGGCCCAGCCATTAGCGGAGCAGCCTGGGCACCCTGCCTGATCTCAGTGTCCTCTTCCTAATCTGTGAATGAAATAGCTAGGTCCATGTTTCCTCCTGGAAGAAACTGTCAAACCAGGAGACAAGCTTCAATCCCCATCAATCTGCACCTCAAACTTACTGTGAGGTAATACTCTAAAGACCACAAAAATGTAGAGTTTGACAAATGACCCAGTTGTAAGCAAATAATGCTAAAGCAGAATTACTCCTCAGACAGATATGTCAATAGCCCTTTTCTCTTCCTACATGTAACTAAAGCCTTTATTTATGTCATTTACCCCAGCTGCTTTGAACTGGAGTAATTTCAGGTTGCTCATAAATATTTTTCAATCCCAACACCCAAATTTAAAAAACATGCTCTACTTACAGTTACGAATGTCATTCCAGTCGATTTTAGAGAAGAAAGGGTGGCAACAGAGGCCCTCAAACTTCAACCTTTCTCTCTGGCCACACAACAAACTTTGAATGAGATCAAGGAATCCACTGCTCACTTTGGGGTCATCCGGAAATTTCAAAAACCGCTGCTCCAAAAAAAATACAATAATTCATTTCTTTAGCAGTGATTCAATTTCTCATATCCCAAAGAATATTTCTCATATATGCAAGTTTTCTTTTTACTTTTTTTTTTTTTTAAAGAAAGTTTTATATCCTCTTAACTTTGGACCAAAGGCATGTTCTCAAAATAAGTGGCCTATTCATATCAATAGGCCTGGTTCCTTTGTAGGGGCTTCATCTCCTCCTCGGCTTGACCTCTGCTCCCCTCTCCAGCTCATCTTGCATGCTCCACATCTCTCTCTTTGCTGTCCAACAATGATGAGCTATTTAAAGTTCCCTGGACACATCATGCTGTTCTCCCGGCCTAGAACTCCCTCCCCACCCACCAGCCTTCCCTGGCACCCTTTCCTACCCTGGTGCTCATTTCCACAGGCTCCCTCTGTACTCTGCTCTTGCCCTGACACAATGTACTGCAGTTTTTGACTGATGATGAGAAAGGGCAGTGAGGGCCTCCTTGCTCATCACTGGGAACCCAGTACCTCCCGGTATCTGCTACAATTCACTTGTGACTGAATTACTCAATGAGTGAGTGAACTGAAATGAAGAATGAAGGAAATAAATCAGCCCCAAGAGTCATCTAAGGGGAAACTTCAACTCAAGAGGAGACTCAAGAATAACAATGTATGTACATTAAGAATGTGTATTAACCATTCCAGGAAGATGAAAATTGAATGAGATATGAAAACCTAAGAAATAAGTTCCCTTTTTGCCTTTTGGTTGAAACTGAAAACTACATATTTATCATATCCTTAAGAATGAGCTTATTATAGTGAAAATTACAGTTATTAGAAAACAGGTGATCCTTTGCTTGTTTTGGGTTTTATTTTTTTGCAGTACTGGGGACAGAACCTAGGCCTCTCCATTTTAGGCAAGTGTTCTACTACTGAGCTACACTCCCAGCCCAGAAAATACTTTTATTTTACTTTATATACATATATTAATATAATTCTAATTAATTTTCTTATTCAATTTTACTACATATTTGATAATTCTCAGAAGCAGTACAACATAAAATCAAGAGCATGGGCTTCAGAGTCGGGCTGCCTGTGTTATGTGGGGCAAGTTACATAACTTCTCTGTGATTTGGTTTTCTCATCTGCAAATGAAAATTATCATAATAATAATACCTACCTCAGTGTTGTCTGAAGATGAATTAAGCTAATAAACTATATTTCATCAATTCAAAGACTCACATTTATGCACATTTAACAGAAGTGAAATCAAGATGCATTTTATAATCAATAAAAATATTAAAATTAATTGGCAGCAGTTTTTCTTTTCTAGTGATACATGAAATAATGACATAGTCTTACAATTACTGGCAATTACAATTATAGTTTAATTCTATGAACTATAATTAATAAAGTGTTAGCACAGCTTTTGGCACAAAGTGAGTGTCATGCTGGTTTACACATAAACATTCATTCACACCATTTTTAAACGGCATTTCTCAATGTTACTTTGAAATCTAATGGCCCTTTACCTGGAAGTTCATGATGTTATTGAAGGTTCTGGCTGAGGTTCCCTCCGTGAATGGGGTTCTCCCATAAACCATTTCGTAAGCAATGACTCCCACGGACCACCAGTCACAGTCTGTACCGTAGACACCTTTCCCGTCCCCATTCATAATGGTCAGCACTTCAGGAGCCATGTAATCTGGGGTCCCAATCGGGAGTTTGGAGTTCACCTAGAATCCCATCAGTAAACTGAATTCAGCAAACTTTCAAGTGTCCTCAAGTAGAGTGCCAAAGCCACATCAGACCCAAGCTGATCTGCCACTGATCAAACCTCTGTCAAGTAGCACATTATCAGGAAACGCAAACATTTACTAATTTTCTTTTTTTAAAGCGCACAATACAATCCAAAGGCAGCAGGACAAAATGTGTTGATGACCTTCACCCCTTGGTTGTACAAATGGAAGCTGGGCATGTGGCATCAATGAAGGTGTTTCCTGGTGTCTCCTGATACAGGTTCCTGATTTGCTAGAACTTCTTTTACTTAAGAAAACAGCAAAATGATTATAAAGCCTAACAAGCAATCTAGAAGATCAGTCTAACCATCACTAAGGAACTGGCAGCTAACAGGCAATGTAATATTACAAATGCAGGTTAGATCTCAAGTTCAAAAAAACTGGGAAATAGATTCTGGAATCCGCATTCCCATGTTAGCCTGCCCGCAGGGTGTGACATGACCAATACCTTCCACCCAGCGTTGGATGTTAATAAGTTCATTTTCCTCACCTCACTCTTTCTCCTGTGATCCCTCCCCACTGTTTAAAACCAATCCAATGGTGCCCCAGCACCTGACCTTGGGAAGGCATTAGGACAACGTAGGAAGTGTTTTCATAAAGGTAAAAGTATTCCATTTTTAGGAACTGTCCTTTTCTCCCTGAGAATTTGTCCTTCTGGATGTTTTAGTGTTTAAATGTGCTTTGTTTCTTGAAATGATGCTGATGAAAGAATTAGGTCTTCTGCCCCTCATTCCAAACCACTCACTGGGGGGCCCCGTACGTGGCAGCCCGTCTGGTCTTCAAAATTGTTTTGAAGTTTTAATGAGCCATGAAATTTGAAGTCTGAGGATCACCTGTCTAACCTCCCTCCCCATCAAAACAGGAAGGCCCTGACTTTAGTCACATACCACGTTAACCAGATGTCCTATTACCCCACGTGGCAAATGGGCTTCTCTCGGGTCAACAGTTAAATGGTATGAAAGAACCTTCTCCTCATTAAAGGATGTTAAGTGCCCCCGAGAAAGCCCAGAGATTGGGGGATATGGCCACACACCTGTAAGACTGGACTTCATATCAAGAAAGTAAATTTGCTTTGCTTTAATTGGGTATTGAGAGAAAAGGGAATGTTTAGAGAGGACACTGTGAGGCCTCCTTTCCCCAGTGATACTGGATGAAGCTCTTCCAGCCCGAAACTAAGCTTGTTCATTCCTTTGACCGAGATCCTTTTATTAAAAGAAATGAGATTTTTCTGGAATTCTCCCATCTCCTCTCATTTTATACACACACACACACACACACACACACACACACCCCAATATGTGTGCAATACAGGAATATATAAATCATTCCTATAATTCTCCCGTCCCTCTTCCTTATCCCTTTCCCTTTCCTCAGGCCCACATTCTGATACAGGATTCTGGGCTAGGAATGGGCTCAGTGACAGAGCACTTTGCTGTGCACAAGGCCCTAGGCTCCATTCCCAGCACCAAAAAAAAAAAGTTCAGTGGTGTAGGTTCTTCCCATTTCTGACACTAATCACCATTGCTTTGGGCAACAGGATCTCCTCTACAAGCCCCCACTCAGGAAAGCTGGACAGTCCGATCACCCAAGAAACCCACAAGCAGACCTGTGCTAAAGGACAGAAGTGAGAGCGAAGGGGCCACATTGTGGTCCAGACCGAGCCACAGCATGATTGAGGCTTAAGTCGAGGAAGGGAAAGCCTTGATATTGGGAAGTCTAAGCCAAGACTCTGTCCTATGAGCTCAGCACAGGGTTAGGATTAAACTATAGGATCTTGGCAAAAACCACAATCCTAGCACTGAGCAAGAGGTATTCTTTAACAAAACAAGAACTGTCACATCTTGGCTTAGCTAAATAATAATAATGTCACTAGATTGTTGATCAAATGCCTAATTACCTTGCAGGACCAGAACTACACAGTTGTCAAATAAGCACTATAGGATTTTATTTTATTTCCATATAGGCTGTTCCACAATATTGCTTTCCTTGTTTGCAGCTGACAGGACAGAGTCACTGGTTCACATCCAGAGAGTTAAACTTGACTTGGTAACATATCAGGGTGACCCAGTCAGAAAGCATAAAATATCAATGCCTCATTTTAAAACTAATGATTAGACTTATTAAAAAGAGTCAGATAACACATACCTTGCCCCATCATAGGTATGTGATTAAATATATTTACATCCAACAATTTTCTAAATTTCATTATTAATTTAGAAAGCTATGACAGGAAAAAAAAAATACCAACTGGCTTGCTCACTATACAATTCCACATAGTGTTTACTTGCCATTAAAAAGACTTCTAGTGACTGACCATTAGTCACTGACCTCCAAGCACCTTAACCTGGTCAACACACACATAAACTTACATGTCCTGATGGGGATTTTGCAGTATGCTTTCACTCTCCTCTGGTAGCAATTCAGCCAGCTAAGCTGAGTGAGATGTTAAAAGTGAACATGCACCTGGAGTCCAACGTGCCCACAGCACACTATTCCACAAGGCTCCAATAAATTTGGTTAATTTTTACTATATTGACAGGGAAAATAAACCAGCTCAGCAGGAGACAATAAGAAAGTGGCCAGGGGACAGAAGAGTCTGCTATATTTGAGGAAACAGAAGGAAAAGGAAAGAAAGGAAGGGAGGGAGGGAAAAAGAAAAGGGTTAACTTAGCAGACTCTTATACCAAAAGCAAATGAGGAAGTAAGAAAACCATCCCAACCCCTTTTCATAAAATGCTTACATGTAAAACTGTTTAAAACCTAAGTCTCTCCATCTAGATGCCCAGGGCATACACACACACCTGCAGAAACAGGGAAAACGGAATTCTCACTATGTTGTTCCTCTTGTGCAAAAGAAAATTACATCTTTTCACTCCTACGTAAATCTAAACAGGAAGAGTGCCTATGGGCTTCCAACTGCTCAAAGGGGCTCTTTATTGCTGAAAAATGCTACAATGTGCTTAACTAGAATCTCCTTACAACTCTTTTCAAGAAAGAAGAATAACCGATTGGAACTGGGAGAGGTTTACCAGTCTCTCAGATTCTTATAAGGTGAAGTGGGTGACCCAAGTCACACAGCAGGTCCTGTGGTCACTAGGCCTCTGCTCCTACTGAATAACATAAAATACTCCAAGGTAAAACACAAAATACTTCTGAATAAGAAACTTGAGATAAAGACAATGGACAGTGGAAAAACCTCAACGTATCTAAGATTCAGAAATATCTAAAAAACAAAGTTTGGGAAAGGCAGGAGAAAGGACTGATTGACTTTTGGGTGACAGTAATTGAAATAAATGTGGATATATTTTTCTAGTATACTCTGAGTGCAGAAAATATATCCAACCTACTTTAGGCCTATAAAACATTCTATTCAAAGGAAACATATATTTAACCCTCCAACATTGATCAAAACTATTTTTTTAATTATACTAATTCTATATTCACACTTAAAATGATCTAGAATTGTAAATTATTGCTCTTCTGTAATAAAACAGCCTTTACATGTAAAATAAGGCTAAAAGTTCCCTCTTATCTATTTCTCACATTTTGACCCTAAAGGTACAGGGAGAAAAGAGGTACAATATTCTAAGTGTGCATATGCAATGATGTAACTCCCTGACCAAGATAATGGGAGACTGAGCTTTGAGCTACAAATAAACCTGAGTGCCTCCAAGAGGATCCTGCCTGGAGTGAAAGTTGCTACAATTAGAGGAACTGAAAAAGGCAATTGGCAGCACCAGAAGAGAGAAACTTGACTAGGAACTCGCCTCCCTACCAAGTGCTCTGAAGAGAGTTCCTCTAGATGTGGAGATAGGCTCTTATTCTCAATTCTTATTTACGAAGCAATGACTATGGATCTTAATCCAGTTTCCTGGGTAGGTTTTCTATGGCAAGCATGTTGCCAGCTCTGATTAATGAGCTTCTTGAGGCTTCTCAGTCTACTATAGACATTCTCAACTCAGAGTGGTAATTTTGCTCCCCTCCCTCCAGGGACATCTGGCAATGGCTGGAGACATTTTTGGTTGTCATAATTGATAGGGAAGGTACTTTGGGACCTGGTGGGTAGAGATCAGGTATATAGCTAAATATCCTAAAACACCACAATAAAGAAAAGGCAACAGAGCTGAAGTTATACTATCAAGACTACAGACATACACTGCAATTTATTCTCAAATGCATGAGTTTCTGGGTTTTAATTTTTTGAGATGGGGTCTTTCTAAGTTGCAAAGGCTGACCTTGAACTTTCAATCTTCCTGCCTCAACCTCCTGAGTAGCTGGGGTTATAAACATGTGACATCATGCCTAGCTCTGATGTGTGAGTTTATTAATGCCACTAATACAATGCATAAGTTTTTTAATCTTAGAAGACAGTTTTGTGTTATTTTTTCCTCTGCCTTAATCTACTAAATTTAATATAAGTTTTCATGCCTGTTTTGGAGTTATACTTAATTTTTCTTGCAGGGGCACTAAGGCTTAAACTCAGTGCCTTGCCAGTGCCACCCATATGCTCTACCACTGAGCTACATCCCAGTCCTTCTATATCATTTTTAAAGCATAAAATGCTTTGAATCTATAATCTTATTCTTACTGTGATGATTAAGTGAGCAGATTATAAGAACATAACTTGAAAAAAATAATAGTGCTGAGGTTGAGAAATCCTAATTCTGGACAGCATTTGGAGCCTGTTTTCCAAGGGTCCAAACATTTAAGTAAATTATCTTCAGCAGGTCTCAGGTCCTCAGAACACACAGGCCAGACGCTGAAGTAGAGTGTGTTAACCCAACTCTCAGCCTTCTCCTAGTACCAACCTAATAACACCCGCCTTTCCTCCAAAGCATTTTCAGGCAATTTTACATACTGTCCTATTCATAAAGGACTTAACTTAGACCTGGGGGGCATTTTGAAAAGCAGCTTCTAACCTCTTAATTTGTGCATTTTAACTAGAGACAATATTTTCTAGAGAAAAGAATAAAGGCCAAGTTCTTAAGGATTTGTCTAGGTCACCAAGTGGCTCAGTTGTGAAATTAATCTTAAAACCTAAGTCGATTTTCTCTTAGACCATTCTTTTTGCAAGCTGACCTCAAAATTCACATTTTAGTAAAAACTGACTTTCTTAGAGGATTTTTTAACTCTAATTTTTTTAAACTTTGTCATCTTTTTCATGAAGTGTTCTTACTCTTGATCTCAATAGCTCCACTCCTGCCTTCCTAATTAGCATGTGGAATACAGTTTAATTTACTAAAGGTCCAAGACTTAAAAATGACATTTTGAGCACTGGTTCTTGACACTTAAGGATATTTAATTCAAATGCTCTGATTAGCTTCAGTTTTGTTGCATAGGAAACAGAGGATTTGAGAAAAAGAAGGTTACATTACATAAAATATTTCAACAAAATATTTTAAAGTAAAAACGATACTACATCAGAAGTTTCTAAGAGACAAGAAAAATGAAGGCAAAAACAAAATAAACATTTTCCTTTCTTTTTAACCAAACTGTTCCTAAAGATGTTTCATATGGTCTAAAAAGGCATTATACATAAAAGGGTGCTATGAATAATTCCACATCCCCATTCCCACCCTATCCCTCTAGGAGTAGTAGTATCCTGGCAGATGAAGTCTCCAAAAGGTTGCTCATCACTGTATCCCATTATTTCCCAAATTTATGAGGCTCAAGGAATGCTTTTTTTGGCATAACCTCTATTAAGCTATTTTATTCCATTGTTACCATTTGATTTGAATTCATTTTAGCAGCTGATCCAAAATCCACCAACTTGATGTGTCCTGTTCGGTCAATGAGAACATTCTCTGGCTTGATGTCGCTGTAAGAAAATGAGGACCCTGAATTAGCACTGTGCTTGATAATCAGCAAGCAATCGCTAACCTAGGTTCTCAATCAAAGCAAGAACCTTAGTGTATGTATTCCACTGCATAGACCCTGCCTATTGATGGATATAATTGGCATACATTTTGAAAAAAAAAAAAAAGGAAGGAAGAACAGAGAAATAAAAAGGAAAAGAAGCAAATCCATGTTATTATATGGATTATTTCTCCTACAGACACATATTTTACATAACAAAACTAAGGCCAAAGAAGCTAAATGAGAACTTAACCAAGGTCATGCAACTAGCCAATGGAAAAGCTGAGCCTTTGCCCAGATTTTATGAATATTGCTCTGTCATTATATTCCCACAACATGTTCAGATTTTAAAAAACAGTATGAGTGAAGACGAGAAGAAGCACTTATCACTGAGGATTTTGTGGTGCACCTTTATGAGTTACTAATGGATAAAGTTAAAAGTGTGCTATGGTTTGGATCTTTAGTGACCCCCAAAGGCCCATGTGTTAAAGGCTTAGTTCCAAGCATGGTGCTTTTAGGAGGTGACAGAATCTTTAAGATTGGATCCTTGTTCTGTTGTAGATATGAGGTGTCTCCCAAAAGTTCATGTATGAGGCCATGCAAGAATGCTTAGAGGTGAAATAATTGGGTTATGAAGCCTTAACCTAATCAGGGCATTAACCCACTTGAATGGGTTAACTGGGTGGTAACTGTAGGCAGGGAGGATGTAGCTGAAGGCAAGGTGGATCACTGGAGTGTGCCTTTGGTGTACTCTGTCCTTAGCAAGCAGAGCAGAGCACTCTCTTCTTCCTGGTGCCAGGTCCCATGCTGTTTTCCTCTGCCACACTCTTTTTTTTTTTTTCCTTTGGACTTACAGATGGTTTTATTTAAGAGAATAGGAAGTAGAAGGAAGATGGCTCCTCGGCCACACTCTTCCACCCTGATGTGCTGCCTTACTGCAGGCCCAGAGCCATGGAGTTGCCCCTCCATGACTGAGGCTTCTGAAACCATCAGCCCCAAAATAAACTTTCCTTCTCTAATTGTTTTTGTCTTATCTTCTGGTCACAACATCGAAAAAGCTGACTAAAACAATGCCAGATCACTGGGGGCTTGGCCTCAAAGAGGGCTGTTGACCTTGGTCTCTTCCTCTGCTTTGCCCCCCACTGGTGAATAAGTGGTCGTGCTACATCATGTGCTTTTGCTGTGGTGTGTGGCCTTACCAGAGACCCAAAATGACAAGAGAAAATTCATCATGGGCTGAAACCTCCAAAACTGTGAGCCAAAACACCCTTCTCCCTTGTAAGCCGATTATCTCAAGCATTTGACACAGGGGAAAGAGAAAGCTGACTGCCCTGACGCAAAGTACACTCCATGTCTCCCTGTGGCACGCCAGGTCCTTCCACAAATCAAATTCCACGTATCTACCATATAACTCAAAGAACCCATGCAAGGGTTCCTGATCCTATTAGCTACATTAACTATTAACAGATGGTACTAGTAAATTTGGTGCTAGTAAACTTGAGAATATTACAATTTTAGATCTATTTCACTGGTGAATTCACAAGCTGACACGTCTGCCATTTTGGAAAGTTTTCTTTCAACCATTTACAGGTAAGATTGTCTAAAAACTGGATGAATCGTTATTTTGATCCTGAAATCTTTCATCCACTCATTTCCATGCAGTAACTCTTCCATGATACAGACAAATTCTCAGTATGCTATTAAGGAATCTCACTTACCGGTGTACATATCCCATCTGATGAACACTGTGAACAGCCAAAATCAGTTCAGCTAGGTAAAACTGAATCATATTTTCATCTAATTGGTCCTCATATCTATTCAAAAGTGACAGCAAATCCCCTCCAGGCTGATATTCCATGACCTGTATACAATACCAAAGTTATTAATTTTTCACACACCCCAAAAAGAGGGAATGCTTCAATTAGATCTTCCAATACCACCTGACATGTTATAATTACAATGTCTCCACAAAGCAATGAAGATGTGTGAGACATAGTGTAAGACATAGGATAAGGTCCCTGCCCTGCGGAAATTACATCCATTACCCAAGAGAACTGATATAATGAAAGACTAGTCCCAGGCACCGTGCACAACATTTGCAAGGCAAAACTTGAAAAGTTGAATTAATTCCACCTACTCCCCCATCCACCCACCCAACTTAATACCCCATTCCCTAGGATTCGGTACATACTGTAGATGGATATTCCTGGAGGGCAACAAACTCTCTTACCTCCTTTTTGCATTCCCCTCAGCATCCAGCAGAATATAGGAGGCGTGCAATAAATGCGACACTATTTTTTCCTTTTACAGACAGTGTAGAGGCAATTGACAGTCTCTATTAAAAATCTAACCATGAATATGTACCCTTTGACCTAATAATCCCACTTTTTAAAAAAACTATTTTTAGTTGTAGTTGGATGATATCTTTACTAATTTTTTAATGCAGTGCTGAGAATTGAACCCAGTGCCTCACACATGCTACCACTGAGCCACAACCCCAGCTCTGTAATTCCACTTTTAACCATTTATTATTTTATGATAATTTGCAGATAGGTAGATAAATAAGTAGATCCATTGAAGCATTGTGAGTAACAGAAAAAAAGAAAGAAAGAAACCTGGAAATCTTCCAAGTATCTATCCATAATAGCTAAATTATGATATATTGAAACGATGGGATATGATAAAGATATTAAAAACAAATGAAATCCATCTATTCCTACTACCATGGAAAGCTGCCCATGATAATATAAAGTGACATCCTGTATAGGATAAAGTATAACCTCTTTTTTATGAGGCAAAAAGTAGCAGATTTATTGGTGGATACAGGAAAAATCTAGAAGAAGAACATAAAGCTTCAGGTAAATGTTTGATTAGTTTAAATTTTTTTTTCTTTTGCCCCAAGGACCTGAAATCCTTCCTCCTTTTGAGGATAACCAGCTGTGATATTCCTGAGTCAACACAGGGCCTTCAGGCCAGTTAACCAGTTGGCAGCAGACTCCACCTGATAACTTCACCTCTTTACCTTTCAGTCTCATTCCCTGTAAACTAAGATAAGACTAAACCCCTTGCAATACTTTTTTTATATTCAGATTAAACAAGACAAGGTCCTGGGAGGTCCAGCACAGTGCCTGGTACCAACATGACGTCAGCCACCATTCAATCCCTGTCCTTCCCCTTCCTGTACTGTGGGCATGCTTTCCTGGCTGGAGAGAAGACGGGGCCCACTTTGACCACTGCTGCAACCAGGTTGACCTTCATGGAGTTTGCCTGTCCTTTGTTCTGACTTGAATTTTACTGACCATTCTACAAATGTCTTTTAAGTTATATTCAATCTTTCCTAGAAAAAGGCAAGATTCAAATAGCCTTCTTTTGAAAAACCCTGAATGTCCCAAACACTATATTCTGAAAACCAATTTTGGGATGTAAATTCTCACTATTATCCCCCCCAAAACTCTTGTTTGCCTTTAGTTAAGAATTAGAAGAAAGTTCTAGAAAGTCTAAAATAGTTGAACAGATCCCTAAATGCCCCAAACTGGTTCAGTAAAGATACCAGAAAGTCTGCCCAGCACCAGGTCAAGCCAAACCAGATCCCCCTGGGGAAGCCAGGGACTTACACATCCTCCCTGAAGGCTCCTTGGAACCTGGCAATCTGCCACATTCGCACAGCTTCTTACACTCAGCAGACACCCAGCCAGGCTCCGGACAATTACATTAGAAGAGCACGATTCCATTTACACTGCAATTACCGAAAACAACTGGATTTGTGAACTAACAAGGAGGACAACACTTAGAGGGGCAGCACCTAACATGCATACCATTTACCCAAATTCACAGCAGATGTAAGATGTTCGGCCCAGCCCTTGAACCCACAGAAGCCACCTGGTTCCCTCTAGCCACCCACTCATCCCAACCTGGCTCTCCATAGGCCCTAGGTATGTGGGTAAATGCTAATTTGTACGTCTGTTTTAAATACATATTGCCATCAAAAAAGGTCTTAAACATAAAAAAAAATGCACAGATAATAACAGAAGTACTCATACTTTCAGAACTCAAATGCCTTAAAATAAGAACAATGCATATTTATGATGACATGCTGCAGTTGTAAATTTCCTATGGTTCCATTAAAGATTTGAAAAAACAGAACAGCTTTTAAGTTTAAGGCTCAGAAAGTCAAATATATAACAGCCACTGGCAACTTCTAAGAGCTCTCAAACTGATCATTACTTGGTTCTTAGTGTCTACTCCTAAAGATTTGATTTGTTATGACCAGCAGAATAGTACAGAAAATAAGAAGCATCTCTTTCAAGACAAAGAGGATGTATTCTTTGCTCCTATTCAGAAGACTCCCTGCCAAACTACATTAATCTTTTCTATGGATCAAACAACTTTCCATCTCTCCAAAAATCCTGGATTGATGAGAAAACAACCAACAAAAACCAGCATGCTTTACTATGTTGGGCCAAAATAGACATTCTAAAAGACAAACATTTAAATAGACAGGGTCCTTATCAGAGAAACTAATCAAACTTGACTCCTGCCCCCCAACACAATTCCAGATTACAGCGTTAAAAATTGAACTGTGCACATTAGGAGAACATAGTTTGGCCATTTACTGGGTAAATTTGGCTTCTGGAACACATGGAGTCCATGGGAAAGAAAGTTTGTGCAAATCAAAAAGCTTAATCAATCATTATGCTATTAGGCTTAAAGATACAATGAAGAACCAGGACTTGGGGACTTTCAGAAACACTTTGGGACTGTTAAAAATGGTACCAAATCAAGAGACTCCAAAAGCATCACTGAAAGTCACAAATTGTAAGTCTTGAAGTCTCCACACCAGATGACCTACTGTGAAACAAAGAGCGGTGTCAGCAGATGCTATGAACTAGTTAAGTCCAACGTCATCATCCAGGCTGTCCCAGAGTCTCCGTACTGCGTCTGGTTGTATCCAAAAATGTGACTCTGACCCTGACTTTTACTACTCAGAGATGCCCAGTGAGGTGCTCACGTATCTCCCTCAGAAAAAATGTGGCTTCTAATTCAAGAAGACTTTCAGCTATCTAAAGCATGGTTTCCCAGGCCCACCTGCCCATCAGAATCACCAGAAGAAAGACTTTTTAAAAATAAGACGTATTGCCAGATGCAGAGGTACACACCTGTAAACCCATTGACTAGGATGGGCAGCTGAGGCAGAATGATCAAGTTCATGGCCAGACTGGACAACTTAGCAAGACCTATCTCAAAATAAAAAGGGCTAAGGATGCAGGGTGCAGTGGCGCACACCTGTAATCCCAGCAGCTTGGGAGGCTAAGGCAGGAGGACTGTAGTTCAAAGCCAGCCTCAGCAAAAGTGAGGTGCTAAGCAACTCAGTGTGACCTTTTCTCCTAGTAAAATATAAAATAGAGCTGGGGATGTGGATCAGTGGTCAAGTGCCCTTGAGTTTACTCCCCGATAGAAAAACAAAAGGACTAAGAATACAAAGTGCATTGGTAAAGCACCCCTACATTCAAACCCTAGCACTGCAAAAAAAAAAAAAAAAAAAAGACTATTCATCCAAATAAACACCTGAGTGCCTACTATGTGCAACTGTTCTAGATATTAGGAATAGAGCAGTGAATAAGACAAAAATCCCTGCCTTCATGGCAGGCATCCTAGTGGAACAAAACAGAATTTCAGATGATAATAGTCATCATCATCAACAATGTGCAAAAAGAGTAACACACATCTCCTTCCCACCTCAACCACTGAGGAAGCTTGTTAAAAACATGGATTCCAGAGACTGACTGGCTCCAGACTTTACAGATCTAGCTCCATGGGTGGAGTCCAGGAACCTGAATATTTAAGGAGCTCCTAGGGTGATTCTGATGTAGCTTAGTCCAGCACTGAAGTGGTACCCGCTGCTGACAAGGCTGTGGAACCAGTGTGGCTTCTTATTCAAACTGGATTAAAAGGTTCCACAGCAGAGGAGAGGTACCCTTGAATGGACCTTGGCTTTAATACAGCCATCACGTCTGCTGTGCGTATTTTTTCAGTGACTACCTGAATATCAAGACAAGATCACTGACAACAAAGGGCTGGAAAATAACCAGTCCATCAGCACTGAAGCGATGAGCTTCCATCCTTGCAAGGACTGAAGATGTCTCCTGCACACAATGAGCAGCTGTAGGTCACCCCGATGGTGATCACCAAGGACAGTAATCAGAAGCAGACAGACAGGAGGGGGGAAGAGCCCTCTAGTGAAACAGCCCTAAACAATGTGGCAACCCTGCTGACGGCTGAGAAAGCGCAGCAGCTGACAGACGAGCCCGAGCCCGGCTTGGAGCTATAATGGACTTGCTCTTTTAAAACAAAGACTTTCAGGCCAACAGAGACAGACCCTTCTGATGGCAGCAGCTGCAGATGCTAATTAAAGGGCAAATCTTACATGTGTTCAGTTTGGAAGGAGCGGATGCTTCTCTGTTGGTGTTTCCATCTATACCCCAAGTACTGAGATAGCAATTTCCAAGCACTGCATTGAATTTAAAGTGAAGGACAAATGCAGACCCTCATGCATGCTAGTGTGCCCGGGCGTGCTTGCATGCACACACATGCATGTGGGGGGGGGGGAATGAATGTTTAACAGTTCTTTAGTACTGCTACGGTTTGAATGTGTCTCCCTGAAGTTCCTGTGTTGGAAACTTAACCCCTAAACCCATACCTTTTTTAAAAAAATATTTGTAGTTATTGATTTAACTCCTTCCTTCCTTCCTCCCTCCCTCCCTCCCTCCCTCCCTTCCTTCCTTCCTTCCTTCCTTCCGCTGAGAATCAAACCCCCAGTGCCTCACACATGCTAAGCAAGTGCTCTACTACTGAGCCACAACTACAGCTCTAAACTCATATCTTGATGGGATTTTGAGGTGGGACCTTTTGGGAGTAATATGGGTTAGATGAAGTCAGGAGAGTGGGGCCTCTGCAATGGCATTAGTGGCATTATAAGAAGAGGCAGAGAAATCCAGACTCACATATTTGCTCTCTCTTGCCATGTGATGATGCAGCAAGAAGTCCTTCACCAGATGCCAAGCAGATACCAGAGTCATTTTCATGGACCTCTCATCCTCCAGAACCATTAGCTATCTAAGTCTCTATTCTTTATAATTTACCCAGTCTCAGGTTATAGCACCAGAAAACAGACTAAGACAAGGACTCTGTTATAATTTGAATAGGCATCATTAGAGGCATGCTATTCTAGGGTGGCTAAGAGGGTCTTAAAAGTGTTACCTTGAAATGCTTGCACATTCAGTATTACTGAAAGTGACATTTATAAAAAAAAAAAATGTGATGATACCAATGGCTTCCATGAATACTCTTCCAATTCTCCTGATCTTTGGCATGTGGGAGGAAGGGAAGGCATTATTTAAGCAGAGTGACACCTGGCAGAGACCCTATATTATTCTTCATGAAGGGCTGGGTGACCCAAAAAAAAAAGAGAGAAGGCCCTTTGTCTCAGAAAATATGAATCCTAGTCTGATTCAACCATCTATTAAAAAAGCCCTTATTGAGGATTGAATCATCCAGAATCTTGGCAAGAGAGAGACAGTACACTCAAACCAGGTAATTGTGGACATTAATTAATGAAGGGGTTATTTACAAAGGTAAAAATTAGCTTAAAAGGAAACAAACATAGTATGATAGGACACCCCAGGGCTAGCAACAGCAAGAACATATGTGTCACTCCTAGGCCTGGAAGACAAGGAAAGGGATTTCAGATATGTACACTATTGCTGGCAGGACAAGAGGAAGAAGCAATGATCAGAAAATAACCAGAGCTACAGCTGTAGATGACGATTCTCAAAGTGAGGTCCCCAGAGCAGGAGCAGCAGTATCACCTGAACACTTAATGGAAATGCAAATTTCAGGGTCCCACCCAGAGCTATTGAACCAGGGGAATGAAAGGGGACAATGTGATTAAACTGTGGCTCCTAAAATGGCAAAACTCTCAACACACTCACGTGAGATACACATGAAAACACAAAACAACTATTTTTAAAGGCACAAAAAAACTCATAGAACCCACCCCCCAGCTGCCAAGGCAATAACACACTCAGCAACTGAATTGGGGTCAAAAAAAGGAATTAATATCTCATTCGACTATGAGAAAATTGAAGCTGAAAAGGCCAACAACTCTGGAGAGACCAAACAAGGAAAAGTAATAAAACAAGAACGATATTCCAAGGAACAGCCTCTCTCTGAAGGGCAGCTGGCTTCGAAACCCTGGCTTCTGAAGTGGCAGCGCGTGAGCACATGCCTGGTGAGTTTTGAGAAGTGCCTGAAAAAATCAGATAATCTTAGCCAAGAGATCAAAACAGCACATGTCTCGCTGTCAAAACTATCATAAGCTGCACATTTCAGTAAACAATGGAGTTGCATTCATTAACTCTCTCCTGGCTCCCAATGACAAAAACATCATGGGGGGGTGTTCACTAAGTCCCTGGGGTCAGTACCTAGAAACAGTCCACTTCCAGATTACTCCAAATTGCACAGGTGCAGTTTAAAAGTGAGAGAGGATATATAAAAAGCTAATCCCAAGCAGCACATCACAGTCATGAGGCAATCAGCAATCATTTTGGATAAAGTGGTGCAATACAATGAGTCAAAATATGGAAGGTGGAGTTAGGAGGCCTGGCTTCGGATCCCAGCTCCTCCTCTGTGGCAGACTCAACTGTCCCCACAAAAGCCATCCTTCCTTTCTTCCATAGTAATAACAATACCTGGACATAGGCCATGCAGCTAGACAATACATGCCCAAGTCTCCCTGGTTGGTAGATGTGCATTCACATGACTAAATTCTGGCAAGCAGAATGTGGGAGGAATGGTGGCCCCCACTTCCACATCATTCTGTGTGAAAGAAACTTGCCTGCCCTGAATTCCTGCTCTTTTTTCTTTTTTAAATATTTATTTATTTATGTATCTTTAGTTTTATGTGGATACATTAGTTTGTTTTTATGTGGTGCCAAGGATTGAACCCACTACCTCATGCATGCTAGGCGAGCACTCTACCACTGAGCCACCACCCCAGCCCATGCTCTTTTTTCTTAACAGCCAGCTGGAACAAAAACATGAAATGGCCCAACTTCAACCATGTAAAAAAATGTAAGGAATGGAGGAGCCACAAGATGGAAGGAACCTGGGTCCCTGGATTATCAAATACAACAGAGCTGTTCCATTAGCCTAGAATGGATACTGGAGACTCTTTGTTATAGCAGCTGAGCTTATACCATAACTAACACCTCTCAGTCCAACTGGGGACAAACATTTGGAATGAACAGAGAGAAGACAATGGAAGGTTACAGGAGGGAAAGAAAGTTCATGGGTCAATTATAGGCTGAGAGCAAGGGCAGTCTGAAGAGCCCCTAAATATGAAAAATATCAACCCCAAAAAAAATCTCACAAAAAAATTTAGATACAACAATACTGAAAGTGGCAGGTTGTAAAACAATGTTTTCTTTGTTAAGATCAGCTCCTTCACTGAAGGACACTGATGAAGGCATCTGTTGCACAGAACTGAACAGATTTCTCCATGAACCAGATCAACAAAGCACTGCTTCCACGGGCAGCCTGCCAGAACACCAAACTAGCCTGTTATATAGAACCAGACAGTAAAAGGGAATTCGCGACCATTTTCTATGCACCAGAAAATGGTAAGCCTCATTCATTGGTATGTCACTGCAAATGGAAATTTTTAAGCCTCAAAATTCGAAAGAAACCAAGTTCAATTTCCCTGCATTGCATTCCAATTTTTGAAAATCTTATTGGGTCTATCTTGAATTACGTACTTTAGAGAGCAAAACTCCCACTGCTAACATAATATGATTTTGTAACACAATAAGTAAATTTGTATGTAAATCAGATTTCTATGAAATTAATCATACATTCATCTAATAAATATTTCTTAGGCATTCATTTGGCAAAGCTCTATTGGGAACAAGAGAGAGATAATTGCTCCCCTCATGGAGAAAGTAGCCTAGTGGAAGAGCCCAGCTGTCACTCATGTAGGGGAAGTAGAGGGTGCTATGGGCATAGAGCAGTGGGCATTCATCCCAGAAGCAGAGGGTCCAAGAAGTTTTCTAGAAGCAACATCTGATCCAAGCCCAGAAAGAAAACCCGGAGTTAGTCAGGTAAATAGAGAAAGAATGAAGAGCATGCAGAAGAGTCAGAAGCAAGGTCAAAGATCCAAAGAAAGTTCAGGATGCATATAAAACAAAAGGAGAGAAATGGTGCTGGATGAGTGCACTCGGAGGCATGTGAACCACGCAGAAGAGTCTGGACTTCTTCCAGGTGACAGTGGGGCGTCTTGAAGAATTCTAACAGCAAGATGACTCGGCCGCAATATGTGGGCAACCTGGAGGGTGGGGCAAGACAGATGGCAGGGAGAACACTCGGGAGGTTACGACAGTAATGCAGGCCAAAGAAAACAGAGGGGTCTCACTCAGGAGAGGTAGGACTGGAAAGCAGGGATGGCCAAGATGCACAGTAGGTAGAATTTTATTTGTTTTTCATTGATTTAAAATGTATCCTTTAATTAAACTATATTAGCATTACAAATTGGCATTCAACTGTCAGGGGAGCTTACCACAATATCTAAGTTTCACCAAGCTCCAAAGATCTATAAGTGGTCAATAAGCATGATGGAATTTCAGTTCTTTATAGTGCCAATACAAATCCAGGATTCCCTTAGTTTGCAGCAGAATGTGTTTGGAGACTCAGAATGTTTCAGATTTTGGAAAGGCCAAGTGAAGCATACACTTTATATTACATACCACTGGACCAGGGGGCTGGACCAGCACCTCATAATCAAATGCATTCATAATTTTGTGGCAAAATGCGAGAATAGTCACACTAAAGGGAATAAATAAAGAGACAAGTGGCCTGAAGAGTTCAGGTCAGACTCTGCTGCAAACTTAATTCAAGTCAGTTCTGCTGCCAAACAAGTGAAAAAAAGAACTTGAGGTTATTCAGAGCTCTGGGCATTTAGGAATTACAGATAAGGGATAGTAGAACTATCAACACATCATCATTCCCATGCTGTTTGAGTTTCTATATGAAAATCATACCTCTATAAAGCATTTTACTCCAAAATACCAAATCACTTGAGAAGAAAATACAGACAAGGAAATAATTGCAAGATCCCATTGGTAATACTCAATTGAGCTACTAAAGAAGGGTATAAAAATGTTCTTGAATCCAAGTATCAATGGACTGAGGCAAACAGCACTTAAGAAAATAGCTGTTTTTAAGATGTTTCCCATCTTGCAAGACGGCAGATGGAAAATCTGAAAAGAAACTGAAGATGTCAATGCCAGGGGTAAGATCAAGAGGGATGGCCCACAGCCAGAGTGACTAAATAAGAAAAAACCCCGCAGCTGGGACCCTGTCCTAGAGGAGGAACCAGCAGCCATCACCATTCTGAGAGGTATGACAGGAGGGCTTTATCCAAGCAGAAGTTCCCAGGAGCTAAATCCACAACTAAGAACTAAAAAGAAAGGCACGGTTCCTTCCACTATAACAAAGCCAGGCTGTGGTAATAAGAATGATAACACCAAAGCAGGAAATTCTCAAAATGCCCAGATACCACCCTCTGAAGATGTCACCTGAAAACCACTGTACCATGACAAAGCACTAGAGTCAGCAGGGAGGAAAAGCACAGCTGGGGTTCCCCACAAGACTCCTCTGATCTTCGTCATTGACCTCCAGGAAGGCAAGCAGGTGCCCATCAAGCCACTGAGCAGTGGCTTACCACATGTGACTAGACCACTAAATCTTCCACTGAGTTCCATTACACAGAAACTCAAAATTGGCCATCACCTGTACCAAAACTGACCTTCATAGCATGAGAATCCGAAACAATGTTGAACTGTAAAAAGCAGCAGCTTCATGAGACAAGGCATCAAAGTGAGCTCTTTAATCCAAAGGAAGAGAAAAATGAGTTTACAGAACAGTGAAGGGCAAACAGGAAAACTGTGAACTCTCAATATTTGCAAAAAAAAAAAAAAAAAAAAAAAAAAAAATCTCAGTCCTTCCTGACCCCAGGGCTGCCTATGCTCTATGTTGCCTTGAAAATGAGGCTTAACCCCACAAGCTGGTGTCCTAACCTCTTAAAGAGCTCTCAGTAAAATACCCAAAACAACACGAACACACACCCAAGAAGCAAACAAAACAAGCAGAAGTGCTGCTATATCCAGAAAGCAAACGAAGAAGCCTGACCATCCAAACAGGACAGGCTCCACGAGACACGGAGAGCACAAGGCAAGTGTCCCCTGGACAGCAAGTGGCCTGGAACAGAGGTGACCCCAGAAATACACCAAGGTCATCAGAGGAGGTGAGGGCTCCACACTCCAAGTCCCAAGGAAAGAAAGTGTCCATGGAAAGGGACACGCCAGTGCACGGCCAGGCTCCCAAGGCCTCATGTGACAACACACTCACTCAGAAGGCTGGGTGAAGCCAGGGGCTTCTCCACAGGCTCTGGGTTCTCAACTAGTTCGAAACCAAGGCAGATCACAGACAAAGTGCCCAGCAAGAGTCCAAGACAGATGACCGTTCATCTCTCTTCACTTTTTGTTACGTGAGCTTCTATTAAAGTTTATCTCCATCCAAGGTAATATGATAAATTTTGTTTTGTTTTTGATACTGAAGATTGAACACGGAAGTGCTCTTCCACTGAGATACATACCCAGCCCTTCTTTTTATTTTATTTCTTTTTTTATTCTCAGACAGGGTCTCACTAAGTTGCTGAGGCTGACCTCAAATCTGCAATCCTCCTGCCTCAGTCTCACAATCACTGGGATTACAGGCAGGTGCCCCCACACCCACCTTAGCCTTGTTTTACAGGCTGAGTCAGGAACAAAAATTGTTTTGGACACAATATCTTTATTTTATTTATTTATTTTTATGTGGTGCTGAGGATGGAACCCAGGGCCTTGCACATGCTAGAAGAGCACGCTACTACTGAGCCACAACCCCAGCCCTAGGATACATGTTTTAAACTTATGAATGTCATCCCCCAAGAACCTAAACAAGGCCCTAAATCAGACTCCCTGCGTACCAGGGAAAACTATGCCGCCACCCTGAAGAAAGAAGCAGGGGCCAGCTCAGTGAAGTCCCTGGGTTCAACCTCCAGCACCAAAAATAAAGAAAGAATGAAGCATACCTCTATGTACTGACATGCAAGGGTGTCTGGGATAAAGTGTTAAAAGGAAAAGAAGGAAAGAAAAAAAAAGCAAGCTGAAGAGTCAGATGGAGAGTAACATACCACTTTTATATGAGCAGATTCAATCCCCCCAGCCCCCCAGGCCATAGTTAAGGGTCAAAAAGAACATCACCAACGCTAACACTTGTCTCCCTAGAGGGGGATTTGGGGGGAAAAAAAATAGAGGCCTATCTCTCCTACTTCATACATGTCTCAGCGTGTAGGTTCTCTCTTTTTTTTAACTGACACATAATAATTTTACACATTCGTTGGGTACCGTGTGAGATTCCAAAACAGGTATACAATGTGCAATCATCAAACCAGAATAATTAAAATACCCATTGCCTCAAATATTTATCATGTTTACGTTGGGAACATTCAAAATCTCCTCTCCTAGTTATTTTGAAATGTATAATAAATTGTTAGCTATAGTCACCCTACCGTGCTAAAGGACACCAACACCCAAGCCTCCTTGGTGTTGGTATTTTTGAACACATTAACCAGCCTTCCTCTATCATTGCCCTCCCCACCCTTCCAAGCCCCTGGAAACCACCATTCTACTCTCCGCTTGTAGTAGATCAACTCTTCTAGCTTCTCCATGAGTGAGAACAGGCTGCATTTTCTCCTAACAAATTAAATCAAAGCAAGATTCTATTAAAAGCAGTTACAGATGATTCCCAAATAAGCCATTTCTTGTTATTGCCCTGTAAACCAGAGCTGCAGGACTCAGGAGTCACCAGGTGTTTCTAAATGGGCTGGCTTTTCATCTTAGAACAAGGAGAACAGGGAGACGCCTGGGAGTCAGAAAAGTGACTGAATGAATGAGAGGTGCCACGGACGTCAGGGGCAAGAACCACATTCAACTCTGCAACTGTGGCACCTGCCTGTCAGGAGCTCGGCTCATTCCAGAGAGATGGATGTAAAGACTCACCAGGTAAAGGTTATTTTTATCCTGGAAGGCATACTGTAATTGGGGGATCCAAGGGCTTGTGCTCCGAGATAATATGTTCCGTTCTTCCTCAAAAAATGAAACCTAGGGAAAAAAGAAACCCTTTAGATAATTATAATACAAAGAACCGAATTGGGGGTAGGGGAGTGACCTTTGCTCTGTCTTGAAGCCTAAACTCGCAGTTCTTTTTTTTTTTTTGGTGGTGCTAAGAATTGAACCCAGGGCCTTGTGCATGTGAGGCAAGCACTCTGCCAACTGAGCTACATCCCCAGCCCCCTAAACTCACGTTTCCAAAGAAAAAAAGCCATCCCGTAGCCTGGCATTCCACAAATCTGTTATTCACCTACTTGGTTCACAATGTTTGCCAGATCCACATAATAACTGTCCAATTATTTACTTAGCATCTTTCTTTAAAGTCAACCTACTTCCATGGAATCTAAATATCTCTGTCCCTCACATTCCTATGTTCATATAGGAATACACAACCAGTGTAACTCAACATCATGTACAACCACAAAAATGGGAAGTTACATTCCACGTATGTCTGAAATGTCAAAATACACTCTACTGTCATGTAGAACTAAAAAAGAATAAAAATAAATAAATATCTCTGCCCCTCTTCACCGTCCCTTCTTGAACAGTTCGGTCTGAAAGCCAGCGGTGGAGTGCAAGGGAAGCACTGGGGAACCTCAGTGCCAAGAGCAGGGCATCAGTAGCTGGCAGTGCACAGGGCGGCCACCAGGCATGAGGCAGCTAGTGTGGCTATCAGGGGCCAACGCCAGGGAAGGAGGACACCCACATGTAAGGGTGATCTCAAACAAGTTATTAGGGCTTACCAAGAGGACAGGGAATAACAACAAAGATAGTAGAGAGGATGCAGGCAGATGAAAAAGTACATAAAAATATTAAATTTACAATCTCAGAGAAAGGGTTACTGCTATGATTTGGATAAATGACCCCCAAAGGCTCATGTGTTAAAGGTTTGGTTCTCGGCCCACTGTGCTATGGGGGATTTTTAAGAGGTAGGCATGCCCTCCAAGGGAATGCTGGGAGACGCTAGCCCTTCATTGTGCTTTCACACCCTGACCATGCAGTGAAGAGTTCCGCTGCATGTTGCTGCCTCACCACAGGCCCAAGAGCAACAGGGCCAAATAGCTATGGACTGAATCCTATAATCTGTGAGTCAAAATAATCCTTTTTTTTTTTTAATAAGCTGATTTTCAGGTATTTGTTATAGTAAAAGAAAGCTAACATAGTTATAAACATGGAAAGGGTGAAAACTAAAATGAACCCTCTTGAGTTGGATTGGAATTAGAAAATACTAGTGTGAATATAGTTTTCAATACATAGCTACATAGAAATAAATACAGAAGTAAATGTGTGTGTGTGTGTGTGTGTGCGCGCGCGCTATATAAGTAGGTATACTGTACATATATACTTGTATTCCTTAGCACTGTCCCCTGAAAGGAGTCTGAGAGCAGTGTCATCCCAGTAGCAAACAGAACATCCAGTGTCCAGATCTTGGCCTCTAAACACCATTTCCACAAAACAGGGCTCCTTGGAGAACTGATGCAGGAAAAGTAAGCATATGTGAAAACCCAGAACATCCTGCAGTACCAGAAAACAAGAAAGTACTCAAGAATGATGTGTCAGAGGGACACAAAAGCCAACCTAAAGAGACAACTTGGAGACAATTCAATATAAAAATAAATAATGATAGTAACAGATTGTTACAATAGTAACACATTGACTGAAATAGAAAAAAAAAAATCAAGTCCACATAAATATAAATGAATAAATCGTAAGTTTTATGAGGAATAGGATATTTACATTGTTGGAAGGAACCTCCTCATATAATTCTGATTTGGGTACAAAGGAGGAAAGCTTAACTCCACAGTAGAAGAGCATGGCAAGCAGATTAATGCAGTAATCAAAGTGACCATCACCCAGAATGTGACAAATGGAAACCCCTGGGAATCGGAATAGTGAATTGGAACAGCATCTCCCACCTGCAATATTTCTGCCAACGATCTATAACCAGGATCTAAACCTGAGTCATATCAGACATATCCAAGTTCTACGAAACAACTGGCCTGTAATCATCAGAATCATACAGGTCACGAGAGCCAGGAAAAATTAAGAAAGATACTGAAAAATTAAGGAAAGAGACTGAAGAGATAGGACAAGTAAATGTCAGGTGTGACCCTGGACTGGTTCCTTGATCTGAAAGATGTAATGGGGACAGCTGGTGAAACCTGAAGGGAGTCTGAAGACTAGCAGGCACTAAGGCCTCATTACTCATTTCCTGATATTTGGGGAAGTGGGGGTACCTGGGATTGATCTCAGGGGCACTCGACCACTGAACCACATCCCCAGCCCTATTTTGTATTTTATTTAGAGACAGGGTCTCACTGAGTTGCTTAGTACCTCGCTATTGCTGAGGCTGGCTTTGAACTCTCGATCCTCCTGTCTCAGCCTCCCCAGCCACTGGGATTACAGGTGTGCGCCACTGCACCCAGATCATTTCGTGATTTTGACGGTAGTGTGGTAGTTCCTGAGAAAATGTCCTTGGTGAAGGATATACACACTAAAGTTTCAGAAGTACTTTAGTTTAGAAGTACAGGTCAGGTTGACAACTTACTTTTAAAGGGTTCAGCACGGGAAACATTGTACTTTCCAACGGCTAATTCTTCCTATTGACCTGGCTAGTTCACAGCACTCAGTTATTCAGTCAAACACTAACCCAGGTGTTGCTGTGAAGGTGTTTCATAGATGCAGTTATCATCTACAATCAGTTGCCTTTAAGGAAATGTTCCTCAGTAACCTGGGTGGGCCTCATCCAATCAGTTGAAAGGCCTTAAGAACAAAATTGCAGTTTCCCTGAGGAAGAAGTTCTGCCTCAGGACTGCATCATCAGCTCCTACTCAAGAATTTCCACCTACTCTCCCGCCCTACAAACTTTAGATTTCCAGTTTCCACATTATATAAAAATCAACCACTTGAAATAAATTCTACAGAAATGTATATACACATGCATTTTATGTGTATATGCTATATGATCCTTGTGTGTATGTAAATTTTAGTGCATATATATTGTGTGTATACATGTGTGCATGTATGTATGTATGTGTGTGTTTGCACACACAAATACAATCATCACTTGGTATCCATGGGAGACTAGTTCCAGGACCCCTGCAAATACCAAAATCTACAGATGCTCAAGTCCCTGATACAGTACTTACATAGAACCCACACACTTCTTCCCATATACTTAAAATCTCTTCTAGGCTACTTATAATACTTCATTATAAGTGCTATGCAAATAGTTATACTATATTTTTTTAGGGAATAATGACAAAAAGAAAAAGCCAATACATATTCAGTACACATGCAATTATTTTCCCCCTAAATATTTTTCTCAGTTTTCAGTTCACTGAATCCACAGAAGCAGAACCCACCAATACAGAGAGCAAACTATAAACATCAAATATTTCAGGAAAAAACATACTGTATGTGGGGCTGGGATTGTGGCTCAGTGGTAGATCACTCGCCTAGAACGTGTGAGGCACTGGGTTCAATCCTCAGCACCACACACAAATAAATAAATAAAATAAAGGTATTTGTCAATCTACAACTTTAAAAGTATTTTAAAAATATATCCATACTGTATGTGATGGTTATATACACACATGTATACTGGTTCCATTTCTCTTGAGAGCCCGACTGATACATTGCACTTGCAACTTTTCTATAAATTTGTGATTGCTTCAAAATGTAAATAAATGTGATTTTTAAATATACCTCCCAGATGGAAAAGGGTAGGAAATACTGAATGAATTTAACAAAATCATGTTATATGCATATAGAAATGTACCACAGGAAATTTCTTTATGTATATGTAGAGAGTAGCAATCAAAAATAAACAAACACTAGTGAAAGGAACATCAGGAGAGAGGAAGGAGAATGAGGAGGGAGGAGAGTAGGAATGGGAACTGAAATCCTTACATGTATGAGTTCATCAAAATATATATAACTACTATGTATGATTATAATGCTCTATAAAAACAAACAAATAAATAAACCTCCTATTTAGTTCCAACTGTGAAAGTACAGGCTTTGATGTGCTAGTTAACATTAAGCTATTAAATGTTTTTAAATAGTTTGTCCATGCACACCCCCAGGGATACATCCAAGCCATGTGGAGAACAGCCCCCCAGCCCCAGTCACTGGCTGCCCCCGAGGCTACCCCTTCCTTTTGCTGACACAGAAAAGGTGTTCATGGAGATTGGCAGAACGCAACAGTCTCCACTTTTACTTACTTGCCACTCACTCTGACCCCTGAAACTTCCATTAAAGTAAATGGTCTCTGAGGACCTCTTCTGGTTGTCACAGGACTCTGGGCTCCCAGGTGACAGGCTTTGCTTGCAGGATACCACTTCTCCTTAACCTCCTCTCCAACTTTTCCTTTCAGTTTCTCCCTGTGCTAGCTTCTCTCTCTCATGTCCTTAAATCCCAAACCCTTACCAGGATTCCAAGAAGGACCCTACTTTTCTCTTACATTCACCCTCTTAAGAAATGGGTGGATGGTTTTCATTAACTCCTGCATGTGTGTGATTTTAAAAAGCTCAGCCCACACCTCACTGTGGTCATTTCGGGTCATTCATCTGGAGAAGGACACATCTGTCTGAACATCTCTATGATCTGCCTGCAGTGTGGAATGCTGAATCTGTTTCTGTTTCTTTTTCTTTTTTTTTAACACAACGCCTTTATTTTTATGTGGTGCTGAGGATTGAACCCAGGTCCCGCCCATGCTAGGGGAGCACTCTACTGCTGAGCCACAATCCCAGCCCCCTGAATCCATCTGTTACATGCACTATTTCCCATCTAAGACATAAGCACGTCAAGGTTGAGCTACATCTAAGGCCTCTACCCGAGGACCTAGAAATACACCCAACACAGTGAATGCTCACCAAGTGTGCACTGATGATGGATGGTTCCTACCCTGACGTGGGAGGCTGGGTGAACAGCTCCACTCCTGTCTTCCAAACTATTTGCAACATCCATCATTTTTCCTTCCTATGATGCTGCTCACATTTTATTCCAAAATACAGAGGCCACATCATCCTTGGTCTCTGACAAGCAGCTTTCCACTCTCCACTGCTTTTTTGATTAGAGGCCGCACGCAGTCACTCAAATCCACTGGGAACCAGACTCTGATCCCAACCCCTCCTTCCAAAAGCCTAAATGATCCCAGGCACCTCAAGAAGTGAACTACAATTCAAAACAACAGTTCTTGGGGGAGATGGGGAGGTATTGTGTAATGGGTACAAAGTTTCTGATTGGGATGATGAAAAAGTTCCAGAAATGGATGGTGGTTTTGGTTGTATGACATTGTGAATGCTCTTAAAATCACTGAATCTTACACAAAAATGGGGATATGCAAGGAGATTTTGTTATGCTTATAACACAATGAAAAAAAATAAGATTCCTGAGATTTCCCAATTGTCCTCTACCCAACCATTTCTCTGTATATCTGTTCTAAATCACTAAACACACACACACACACACACACACACACACACACACACACACACCCCTACAGAGCATTCCGGTACCCAGACCATGTCACTGATGGCCACACTTCTACCTCACATGCTCTCATCACTTCTCTCTGCCCAGAATATACCTTCCTTTTCATCAGTGAGGACTTTCCCTAACTGTCTTGGGCTACAGGACATCTCTCCTCACATCATCATTAATGAATTTACTAATTGCTCTCCCCCTCTGTGATGCTTTAGCTGGTAAGCACCTGCTTTCAATGCTTGCATTTTTTTCTCCACTTTCCAAGGCTGTTATTAAACCCTGAAAGTAATAGCCATGGAACTTCAATTCTTTCTGTAGGCTTCCTGTGGAGCTGGGTACATTATCGGACACATGATGTGCACCAGAATGCCTGTAACTAATAAATTACTCTCTGAACTCCAAGGCTGATGGTAGTCTCTCTAAAACACAGCAGATGAATCAATATGCCTAGAGACAGCAGCCTTTCTTAAAAGAAAGAAAAATACCACACCAAAAAAATAACTTCTTAACCTGTTATCAAACAAGCAACTCTCTAGCTACATAACAATTTTATTTAACTTCTTCAAAGGCCTATTTTAAAGTCAAATATACATGTCCACAACACAAATATCTAAAGCACATATAAAAGCAAATGCTATCTGATTTCCCCTATAATATGCACATCCCTGGATCCCCAGCTGACAGTCATAAAAGATCTTAATCATGAGTTAAAAGACCAATTTGGTTCTGAAAATAAAAAAGTATAGAATCATGATACAGAAATCAATGGAAATTTGTGAGCCTTCAAAATGAACTAACATCAGAGAAGAGCTAAGAACACAAGAGAGCTTTGTGCCCATGCAACCATAATTAACTATGGAGTCAGAGGAAAACTTGCTGATCCTAGGTGACAGCTCAACAGATTATAGTCTTTGCAATGAACATTCTGGCATAGACAGGGGAAGGGCCAATGTTAAAATGCTCTTACCTGCTCCTGGGCCAACAAGGCCTTCTTCTTCATGATTTTCATGGCATAGATGTCCCCAGTTGCTCTCTCTCTTACCACCTGCACTTCAGCAAAGTGGCCACAACCTACAAGACTTCTGACTTCAAAGTCCTTTGCCGAAGGCTGGAGCTCCTGTAACTCAGCTATGGTGTCAGAATCTGAAGAAGAAGGGAGTCACACCCAGGTAAATAAAGCACTTGGAATATATGCATCTTTATGAAACAAAGGAAAAAGAGTTATGTCTTCCCTGTCAAAAGACATTTAGTCACTTTCTCATCCATCATGAATAATTATAAAATCAGCACAAAAGTGTTTTTATATGTTAAGTTAAAATTAAGGGCTCCAGAAATTCCAAAGAACGGTTTCCATGGTAGCCATAATTTGAATCCTGTAGACTCAGAAAATAGGGAGGAAGGTTACAAACCATGCTTTCTTCTTTCTCCAAGGGATGCAGGGCAGTGTTTGGCCCAGTGTGCTCATCAGTAGACTGGCTTATAATGTCAAACAAGCAATATGATTCTCATTTCAATCACCTTTGGTGTTAGCTTCCAGATCATTCCATTCTAACTCCATGTGCTCTGCTCAATATTAACCCATTAACCCAAGTTTATCTCTCTTGCACTGTGTCAGTTCTAGGAATCCTTCCTTGCCTTATGTTATGGTTTGGGTCTGAAACATTCCCCCCCCAAACCTCATATGTTGAAGACCAGTGTAGCAGTGTTTACAAGTGGGAGGCCTTGGGGATCCTGAGGGCCCTGACCTCATCCATGGATTCAATCATTATGGATTCTTAGCTTAATGGGTTTTTAGGGTAGGGGCTTGGTTATAAAAGCCTCTTTCTCTTTCCCTCCCTCCCTACTTCTCTCTGCTTGCTGGCTGCCAGAGCTGAGTAGTTTTGCTCCCTGTCATGACGTTCTGCCTCATCACAGGCCCAGAAAAATAAGGTCAAGTGACCATGGACTGAAACCTCTGCAATCATGAGCCAAAATAAATCTTTCCTCCTTTAAGTTGATTTTCTTAGGTTCATAGTGATGGAAAACTGACTAAGACATTTTAACATGTGGCAGAGCTTAAAAGAGGGGACAGAGCTTAGCCCAAAGGACCAAACAGAGGTCTGACATTTACTCTGCAGGGTAACATTGTCACACATCTGGATGGGCTTGCAACTATCTTTTGCTTAACAGTCTTATTCCTTTTATAAGTCCAGTCCCACAGTCAGAGATCAGCAAGGTATGCAGTGTGGACTAAATGGATGGTGGGTTTGGAAATTCATATGCATTTATTAACTCTAACTACACTAAGCTGAGACATGGCTGTACCTGCAATGACTTTACTGACTTGTAAGAATGGAGAAGAGCTGCAATGACTGAGCTAAAAATAGAATCCTGCACATTATGAAAGAACTGTGTCACATACAGGGGTTATACACCAAAAAAAGGCAAGAGATACCCATAATCAAAACTATCCTGGGCTGGGAGTGTAGTTCAGCAGGAAACTCTGGGTTCAATCCCCAACTCAAAAATATATATATCCTGGAGAATCCCACAGGAAAGTGTCATGTGGAAAACCAAGAGGCCAACTTGAAATTCCCCACAGATACTAGAATCCTCAAGAAACTGGAAGGGATGGCCATTCCAGTGGTCAGGCACTAGACAAAGTTAGGAACAGTCAGCTCTCCACATCTAGATAACCTGCATCTGAAGATTCCACCAACCTGAGGTGGAAGATATTTGGAGAAATCAAAAATTCCAGAAAGTTTCAAAAACAAAATTTGAACTTGCCATGCACCAAGTACTACACTGAACCCTGCAAATGAAGTGATGTGTAGACACTGCACTGGGTATCATGGGAAATCCAGAGATAATTTAAAGAATACAAGAGGACGTGTACAAGTCATCACTTCATATAAGAGGCTTGAACACTTGACTTGTGCACAAGTTACTATGTCACTTCATATAAGGGACTTGAGCATCTAAGGAGTTTAATATCTGCAGGTGATCCTGGGACCAATTCTCCATGGACACCATATTCTGGAGTCACATTCAACTCCATTAGTCATTCTCACGATGAGAGGAACAACAAAGAGACAGGCCATTTCATACCACAGTCATTGAGTGGCATTTTGATGAATTAGCCAAAGCAGCTGTAATTATTATTATCCATTCCTTTGTTTTAAGGGTGGAGTTGAATTCTCTAAAGTACAAATGGTGAACTCCACCATATTGAGGGTTTCCTACCCAAAGACCACACTCACTTCATCTGGTCATCCTTGATCTCTTGGGGATCCCCTCTGGTGGATCCACATGAGTTCATTGTGACCACTATAAAAAATAAATCTAAAATACTCCATGAAGAATACAATATGGAGGCAAAGTTGAGAGCTGCATGGCATTTTCCTTCGGTCCTGACAACACTGTGCCAGCCAAGCCCTGTCTTCCTTCCCAGTCCCTTTCCAAGTTTCTTTCATGTCATGTATTTGAGCTTTGAATTACAATTCATCAAATACGCTGACTTGCACCTTTCTGGGTTGAACCCGATTTCATCACTGTTTGGACTCAAGGCCAATCCCTCTTAATTTCCTATCAGGCCTTGGGCCCCAAAGTGCCTTATGGCATTGCCCAACTTAATAACTCTGGGTCTGCCACTGGAGACTGCCAGGCATCTCAATCATACAAACAGACAAACTGCTTTGTAGGCAAAATTGCCCCGATACTCTGAGAATTTAAAGAAACCATTCCCAATCACCATGTTTTTATCCAATGTCTTTTGGATTATTAAGGAGAAGAGGCAGGATGCTAAGATCAAGTCTTTGACTATAAAAAATAAAAAACTTCACGATTTGTCTCACGATATCAGCTGCTTCTATAGACCCCAGAACCACATCAACCCTTCAGCCCTATACACTTTTTAAGTATTTGTGGGCCCAGTACTGAATACTGAGGTGAAGAAAAAGACCCAAAAAGCTCTATAATGACAATGCAGACAAGGTATGGCTTTGTCAGGTAAACACTCAGACCAAGGAGCAAAACCCAAAAGTGAGTGCTACATGTATTGCTTCTTTTTTTGAAACTCAGTAATCAAACATGTCAACTTCTAGGAATCCATCATTCACAGAAGCCTCACACATGTCCTCAGAAAAGATCCATATGAAGACGCTCATGATGGGAACAGTTGTCACAAAAATATCAGATAAACACTAAAGGTCCATCGAGAGGACAACGGAACAAATCTAAAAACCCACCCACACAAAAGAATATTAATTAAGCTCATGTTGAAAAGAATGACAGGTGTCCATCATTATACATATGTTAGAATGCATATTCCCACAGGAAATGTTTGTCTGTTTCGAACACCGCTGCAACCCAGTCCCTAACATAGCTAAGTGTCAGGAGATATTTGTTGAGTAAATATTATCACTAAAGGAGCAAAGAGAGCAGAAAAACATTGTACACTGTGATCTATGTCATGTAAAATTAAACAAGTAATGTTAGAACACGCACAAAATGGGCCATCAAACCCGGGAGCCAGTTGACTGGTACACAGGGATTCATACTATTCTGTTTGTAAATTTCCATAATCAATATTTTTAAATCATACACACAAAAAAAATGGAACATTATGCACAGAAAGTTGGCAATGGTTATCTCAGATAAAAATTCTGAGGGATTTTTCTCTTACTACTTATGTATATGATGTGCTACAGTCGAAATGTTTGTGTCTCCCCTCTCCCAAAATTCTTTTTTTTTTTTTATTGGTTGTTCAAAACATTATAAAGCTCTTGACATATCATATTTCATACATTAGATTCAAGTGGGTTATGAACTCACATTTTTATCCCAAATACAGATTGCAGAATCACATCGGTTACACATCCACATTTTTACATAATGCCATATTAGTAACTGTTGTATTCTACTACCTTTCCCATCCTCTACTATCCCCCCTCCCCTCCCCTCCCATCTTCTCTCTCTACCCCATCTACTGTAATTCATTTCTCTCCTTGTTTTTTTTTTCCCCATTCCCCTCACAACCTCTTATACGTAATTTTGTATAACAATGAGGGTCTCCTTCCATTTCCAAGCAATTTCCCTTTTCTCTACCTTTCCCTCCCACCTCATGTCTCTGTTTAATGTTAATCTTTTCCTCCTGCTCTTCCTCCCTGCTCTGTTCTTAGTTGCTCTCATTATATCAAAGAAGACATTTGGCATTTGTTTTTTAGGGATTGGCTAGCTTCACTTAGCATAATCTGCTCTAGTGCCATCCATTTCCCTGCAAATTCCATGATTTTGTCATTTTTTAGTGCTGAGTCCCAAAATTCTTGTCTTGGAATATTTTTGTGTGTGTGATACTGGGGATTGAACTCAGGGGCACTTTACCACATCCTCAGTTCTTTCTATTTTGAGACAGGTCTGGCCAAGTTGCTGGGGCTGGCCTTGAACTTGCAATCCTCTTGCCTCAGCCTCCCAAGTACCTGGGAATTGCAGGCCTGCGCCAACATGCCTGGCCCTGTTTCGAAATTTAATCCCCAGAGTGAGAATATAGGTGGAACTTTGCAGGAGTGAGTGAGCCCTGAAGGCTCCACTCTCAGGAATGGAATTAGTGCTCTTACAGAAGAGGCTGAAAGAAGTGTATTTAGTCTTCCTGCTACATAAGGACACAGCAGGAAGAGGCCATCTTTGAAGCAGACAGCACCCTCACCAGAACTGCTCTGTTGGTGCCTTGATCATGGATTTCCCAGTCTGAAGAACTGTGAGCAATAATTTCCATTGCTTACAAGTTACCCCACCTTAGCAGCCCAAAGGACGAATACATGATGTTTAACCTTTCACGTTTGTCTTGTATTTCCAGCTGGGGAAAAAAAAAATTCTCAAAAGTTATCATGCATTCATAAATTCTAAAGTTGTGAACGTTCAGAAGATTATTGTCTCAGAGAATTAACAACAAAAAAAAAAAAAACGTATAAAATTTCAGCTACTCTCAAATTACCAAGAACAGCCTAACTTTGATCATTATCAATACTTTTCTGTACATTTTATCACATTTGCTATTTTTTTTAAACAAATCATGACACTGCACTTAAGGTTTGCCACTTATTTTGTTTACTTAGAAATATGTTCATTCGGTAAGGGAGGAACAGGAACTGAAATGGAGTGGGTCAGATTCCATGCATGTATGATTTTGTTGGGATGAACCCAGCTACTATCTACAACTATAATGCTCTAATTTTTTAAAAAAAAAGCTCATTTAGTAACAGTTTATTGAGCATCTAATATATGCCAGACACTGTTTTAGGCACAGGAGATAGATTGGAGAGCCGAATCATGCGCCACATAACACTATTTGGTCAACAAGGGATAGCATATGTGATGGAAGTCCCATAAGGTTAGAGTGGAGCTGAAAGATTCCTGTTGCTTAGCAACATCACAGCCATCCTAACTTCATAGCACAATGCATTTCCTATGAGTTTGTGGTGATACTGGTGTAAACAAACTACTGAGCTGCCAGTCACATCAAAATGTAATGTATATAATTACATACAGAGCATAATATTTGATAATGATAATAAATGCCTATCTTACTGGTTCATGTATTTAACACACTATACTTTTATCATTATTTTAGAGTATACACCTTCTATTTGTTATTAAAAAAAAAGTGGGCTGGGGCTGAGGCTCAGTGGTAGAGCTCTTGCCTCGCACATATGAAGCACTGGGTTCGATCCTCAGCACCACATAAAAATAAATAAACAAAATAAAGGTATTGTGTCCATCCACAACTAAAAAAAATAAAAATAAAAAAGAGGTCAGTGTCAAGTGATTTATGTATCTATCTCATCCAGGTTTTGTAAGTACACTCTATTTCACCCACCAATGACAAAACCACCTAAAGACACATTTCTCAGAACACAGTCCCACAGTTACGTGACATGTGACTGTAATAAAGGAAAACAAAAATCATTCCCTGGCTCCCAGATGCTCCTTTCCTGTCCCTACACCCCCACTCTGCACAAGATCGGGGCATCCTGCTAGAGACACTATTGCAGAGAGAGTCTCCGTCCTATTTCCACATCAGCCCCCCAAAGAAAATCTCCATCTCTTCAGAGAGACCCAAGAAATTGGCAGTAGCAGCTGAAAGACACCTCTCCACATGGAAAAGCAAAGCTTACATTCCAAAACTGACACTCGAGAGAACAAAAACAACTATATTAATGTAATCACCTGATTTCAATCATGACTTCTTCACTTCCTCCCTGGAAAAGACTCTTTAAAAATGTGAAAAGTCACACGCAAGAGATTTCTGCTAGAACAACATGAATTTCCCTGAACCCAGTCCCAGATGACTCAATGGTTCCTGATAATCGACTGCTTTTAAGAACCCAAGACCAGGGTTGGGGCTGGGGCTCAGTGGTAGAGCGCTAGCCTAGCATGTATGAGGTGCTGGGTTTGATTCTCAGTACCCAGAAAAATTAATAAATAAAGATATAAAAAATCACATCAATCTTTAAAAAAAAAAAAGAAGAAGGAGGAGGAAAGAAAGAAAGAAACCAAGGCCAGCAGGAGGGGTCTGGAGATTGCTGTCCTTGGAATGCACTTCCTTTCCCTTCCCACTCTTCACTTGAGAATTTCAACATTCAAGAAAAGAAGGCAGAAGCATATTCAAATAAATACATAATGATGAACAAATACCCCAGGTACATTTTGAAGGTACACAACATATTAAATATTGTTGAGATTGATGACTATCATTATTGAGTAACATACAGTGTCTGTAATGAGCCAGGCAACATAAGTCTAGTCTGCCTATAAACTCATTCACAGCCTTATTAGGTATACATCCCACCCTTTTCACAGATGTAGAAACTAAGAAGAGACAGGTATGTGTAAATACTAAAGGTGAGTAGAGTGGAAATGCATCAGTTTTGCTTACTCCTCTGGGTAACTGCACATCCCCATCCCTTGAGTTCCTGGTAATCACCATGCCCTGAAACTTGGAGAATCCAGACCAGATGGATCACAATACTTCACCTCCTGACAGTCAAATGACCCAAAGCAGAGCCAATCAGAATTTTCCCTGGTGTTGTATAAATCTAGTTAATAGAATAAAATAATTGGGAAGGGTATGGAAGCTGGTCTCCAAAAATGGTACCCAAAGAAAATGCCACTTGGGATTCGTGTCCTTGTGGAGCATGCTCATGTGTAGAATCTGGGTGGCCCTATGATTTGCTTAAAATAGTGTAACATAGCTGCTCTAGTTTGGGTCTGGAATATCCTTCAAAGGCCCATGTGTTAAAGACTTGGCCGCAGCTGAACACCACTGGGAGGCAGTGAAACCTCACAGGCTGTAGTTCCCTGACCCAATATATGAGCCCACATCAAGAGCCACATGGAGAGCAAAAGGCCACCTCCCTTTAAGATGTGGGGCCTAGTGGGAGGAACTGCAGTCACCAAGGGCATGCCCTTACAGGAGACAGTAGAACCCCAACCCTTCCTCTCTCCTTTTTGTTCCTGGCCACGAAGTGAACAGGTGTCCTCCACCACACACTCCCACCATGATGTACTGCCTGGCCACAGGCCCAAAAGCAATGAGACCAACCAACCATGGACTGAAACTTCCAAATCTATAAGCCAAAATAAACATTCCCTTAGCCAATCCCCAAACAAAATGCCAAATGTTTTCTCTGATATAAAGGGGGTGACTCAAAGTGGGGCAGGGAGGGAAAGCATGGGTGGAAAATTACCTCTAGATAGGGAATAGGGGTGGGAGGGAAAGGGAGGGAGAAGAGGAATAGCAAGGATGGTGGAAGGAGACGGTCATCATTACACAAAACACATGTATGAAGATGTGAATTTGGTGTCAACATACCTTATATACAGAGATATGATAAATTGTGCTATAAAGGTGTATTAAGAATTGTGATGCAAAAAAAAGAGCTCATGTATACTGGTATAATTTGGCGTGAACATACTCTATATACAGAGTTACAAAAAATCGTGCTGTGGATGGATAATTATGAATGTAATGCACTCCACTATTTTCATGTATGTAAGAAAATAAATAAATAAATAAACATTCCCTTTCTTTACATTATCTCAGGTATTTTGTTATAGTAACAAAAAGCTAACCCAGCAGCCAAAGAGATTCCATGTCCATTCTGAGACTAAGCCTTAAGAAAGCCTGGAAGCTTCTACTTTTGTGCTCTTAAAAACCCTGAGCTACCATTTGGAAAGTGTGGCTATCCTGCTGTACACCATGCACTTCAGGGTCAGTAGAGCCTTTTCTTTTTTGTTGAGAGCCACAGCCGAAGGGGCCCCAGCAAACTTCCAGCTGCCAGCAAACTTCCAGCTGCCGGCTGATGATTGGCTCACAGCGGCCCCAGCAACATCTAGCTGATTGGCTCCTCTTCGGTGATGCTCATTGGGCTGTTTCCCTGCCCTTTCAGACCACGGAGCTGCTCATTGGGGGACTTTTTTGGCTCCGCCCACGTGACCCAGCCAATCGGCCTCAAGAGCAGGAGGATTGTGGGAGGTGGAGAGAAGCTTGTGTGGGAGAGAGAGGCTTGTGGAAAGCCGGTGGTGGCAGTTGAGGCTCTGAGGGTTTTTCCTGAGAGGCTGTTTTGTTTGGCGTGTGTGGTTCTAAAAATAAAGTTAGTTTCTTTTGACAAGTGGCTCCTGATTGTGCCCAGCCAGACTGCGGCATTTGGTGGCCCGTACGGGGATCGAACCCGCGACCTTGGCGTTATCAGCACCAATACAAATAGATCAAGGAACAGAAAGACATGGGTTGGATTTTCAGAAAGGGCCACTGAGACAATAAAAATTACTTGGAAATCAGAAAGACCAGTATGGGTTCCTCAGTGGCCCCTGACTAAAGAAAAGATACAAGCAGCCCATGACCTGGTCAAACAACAATTAGCGGAAGGACATATACAACCTTCTGTATCTCCCCATAATACTCCCATTTTTGTCATCAAAAAGAAATCTGGTAAATGGAGATTATTGCAAGTTTTAAGAGCCATTAATAATGAGATGGTTATTATGGGACCTGCTCAATCAGGGATTCCTCAGTTGTCTGCTTTGCCAAAAACCTGGTATGTTTTAGTTATAGATATTAAAGATTGTTTTTTTTCAATTCCAATTCATCCTGAGGATAGTCCACGTTTTGCATTTACTATCCCTGCACTGAATCATGAAGGTCCTGATCAGAGATATGAATGGAAAGTACTCCCTCAAGGGATGGCTAACAGCCGAACTATGTGTCAAATTTATGTTAACAAAGTAATCCAGCCACTTAGAAATCAAAATCCTGAACTACAAATATTTCACTATATGGATGATGTATTATTAGCACACAAAGATAAAAACACATTGCTAGAATGTTATGCCACACTTACAAACTTATTAAAAAATTATAATCTAGAGATAGCAATAGATAAAGTACAATTAAATTTTCCAATTAATTATTTAGGAGTTCTATTATCCTCAACCATGGTCCGTCCACCAAAAATTCAAATACGAGTAGATCAACTCAAATCACTTAATGACTTTCAAAAGTTATTAGGAGACATAAATTGGATAAGACCTTATTTAGGTATACCAACAGGAGAGTTGGGACCTTTATTTGATATCCTAAAAGGTCCATCAGATCCAAATTCACCCCGAATGTTAACGCCTGAAGCAAGAAAGGCATTAAAAATCATTGAAACATATATGGAAAATATGCATTTGGATAGAATTGATATAAGTTTGCCTTTATTATTTATTGTACTACCAACAAAAAATATTCCTACAGGAGTATTTTGGCAAGAAGGTCCATTATTATGGATACATTTATCTTATTCTCCTAACACTATTCTTACTAGGTATCCTGAGGCTGTAAGACAATTAATACTCAAAGGAATAAAAGCAGCAAAGGGAGTGTTTGGAATTTCTCCCAATAAAATTATTACTCCATATACTATGAATCAAATTGATGAGTTAGCTAATGACTTAAATACTTGGGCAATAATCATGTGCAAATCTAATGTTTCATTTGATAACCACTTACCATCTAATCCTTTATTGTCTTTTTGGTCATTGCATCCTGTAATTTTTCCAAAAATGACAAGAAAAACACCTATCATGAATGCTCCAAATATATTCACTGATGGGTCAAATAATGGTACAGCAGCAGTGGTTACCCCTGATCAAACTTTTACATTTTTAGTACCCAAACAATCAGCTCAAAAGGTAGAGCTTAATGCAGTTTTACAAGCTTTTGTGATGTTTAAAGATTCTGTATTTAATTTATTTTCTGATAGTCAGTATGTAGTTAATGCTATAGTATCTCTTGAAGATGCTGGTAGGATTTCCCCTTCTTCTACTGTTTTCTCTTTGCTTTCCACTATACAAAGTCTAATCTGGGACAGAAAAGAACCATTCTTTATAGGACATATCAGGGCACATACAGGATGGCCTGGAGCCCTTAGTTTGGGCAATGATTTAGCAGATAAAACTACACATGACATACTTATTTTCTCTACACTAGAAGAAGCTATAAATTTTCATAAAAAGTTCCATGTCAATGCTAATACTTTACAAAAGCGTTTTAAAATAACTAAGGAACAAGCTAGACAAATAATAAAACAATGTCAAAATTGTGTGACCTTTTTACCACAAGTTAATCTTGGAGTCAATCCTAGAGGATTGATACCTAACCATATTTGGCAGATGGACGTCACACACTTGCCAGAATTTGGAAAATTAAAATATTTGCATGTTACAGTTGATACTTCTTCTGGATTTCTGATGGGCTCCCTTCATGCCGGAGAAAAAACTAAAGATGTTATAGCTCATTGCTTACAAAATTTTGCCACTGTGGGTGTTCCAAAACAGTTAAAAACAGATAATGCCCCTGGTTATACTTCTACCTCTTTTAAACAATTTTGCTCAACATTTGGCATTACTCATATAACAGGAATCCCATACAATCCACAGGGACAAGGCATAGTTGAAAGAGCTCATCAAACTATTAAAATGTACTTATTAAAGCAAAAAGAAGGAATTGGGAAGGGGTATATATTCCCCAAAGATAAACTTAAAATAACCCTTTTTACTCTAAACTTTTTAAATTTGGATTCATCAGGACTTAGTGCTGCGGAAAGGCATATGTGTCCAAAAAATGTGCATAAGCCCAAGGTACTTTGGAAGGATATTCTAACAGGACAATGGAAAGGTCCTGACCCAGTAATTGTCTGGAGTCAGGGATCTGTTTGTGTGTTTCCACAGGGAGAACAGCAGCCGATTTGGATTCCAGAGAGATTAACCAAGGTCCTGACCCAGTGATTGTCTGGAGTCGGGGGTCTGTTTATGTGTTTCCACAGGGAGAACAGCAGCCGATTTGGATTCCAGAAAGATTAACTAAAGCGATTTCTACAGACCAAAAAGAAGATGATTTGGCTCAAATCCATAACAACTGATATCCAAAACTCCAGTTTGGCTATTCTTACATCTGCAACAGAACCAGGATGCTTTTTTCAATATCTATTTTATTATTGCCCTTTGCCATATCATGAAGTTCTATTTTGTTTTTTGAGCTCATACAGACCTAGGTTAATGTTTTGCTGATCAGTTCTATTTTTTGACTATACAGTTTTTAAGCATTGCAATGGAGATTTCACCTGTAAAAAGTTATAAGGCCTTTACTATAATGTTATGTGTTGTATGTATTATATTATGTGTGCACACTTGTGTTTTGTGTTATATGTTTGAATGTACGTATGTCCATATATCATATATGATGAGCGCTCATGATAAAATGAATCCAAATATTTTTTTTTTCACGTGATTTATATGGTTTAATTTAAATTGGGTAAACAACTGTTGAGGATTGTTTTAATATGTAAACAAAAAAGAAGGTTAACAGATCTGTTTGTTTACTTTCACCTTTCCTTTTCATTATATTTAATAATTCTCTTAAAGATAATGTAAATTGTTAAGAAAATTGTTTTCTTTTAGTGCCTTCTGTAATGTTACATAATTTTTTCTTTAGCCATTATTGCCAGAATTCCTATCTTCATCCCAGTGCTGGTGAAGTCAAAGATAAAACCAATCTACAGCTTCTACAATAGCCATCACTGAACTGCTTGCAGAACTTGCCTGGACACATTGTGAGCTCACCTGTATGCATTGTGAACTATCTGTTGGTGCAGCGACTTGTGGTAGTGTTGGGGTATTTTTGCTGATGATGTCATTGGTGGTACAATTTTTCCAAAAGGAGCCGTCAATTGGCTTGGTGTATCTTCCTCCCTTCTGCTTGTCATGATCGTCCAGCTAAAATTTGGGGGCCAACAGAGGTGAGGCAAAGAACCTCACCCCCCCGCTGGTACAAAGACCTCTCCACAGGTGTGGCTGTATACTGGACCGGTAGTCAGTGACGGGTAAGATCCAATTGCAATGGTACCAACCTAAGGACCATATGTACTATTGGACAACCTAAGGCAGGCACGGTCCCTAAGCCACATGCTTGTTGTTTAAACAGAGAGGGGGAGATGTTGAGAGCCACAGCCCAAGGGGCCCCAGCAAACTTCCAGCTGCCAGCAAACTTCCAGCTGCCGGCTGATGATTGGCTCACAGCGGCCCCAGCAACATCTAGCTGATTGGCTCCTTGGCCCCAGCAACATCTAGCTGATTGGCTCCTCTTCGGTGATGCTCATTGGGCTGTTTCCCTGCCCTTTCAGACCACGGAGCTGCTCATTGGGGGACTTTTTTGGCTCCGCCCACGTGACCCAGCCAATCGGCCTCAAGAGCAGGAGGATTGTGGGAGGTGGAGAGAAGCTTGTGTGGGAGAGAGAGGCTTGTGGAAAGCCGGTGGTGGCAGTTGAGGCTCTGAGGGTTTTTCCTGAGAGGCTGTTTTGTTTGGCGTGTGTGGTTCTAAAAATAAAGTTAGTTTCTTTTGACAAGTGGCTCCTGATTGTGCCCAGCCAGACTGCGGCACTTTTTCATTTTTCTTTTAATATTCTTTTTTATAATTTTATTATTTTTTTAATGTGGTGTTGAGGATCGAACCCAGTGCCTCGCTCATGCTAGGCAAGCGCTCTACCACTGAGCCACAACCTCAGCCCAGTAAAGCCTTTTCTTAAAGGACCAGAGAGTAATTGGCTTAGGCTTTGCAAGCCATTTGATCTCTGTCCCAAATCCTCAAATGCTGTTGTGGTGTGACAGCGGCCACAGGCAATACAGAAACATGCAGGCATGGCGTGTCTCAGGAAAGCTTTGCGCATCACAGACTTCAGCTCCCTGACCTCTGATGTAGAGGCCACATAAGGGAGGTGCTGAAACTTCATGGGGATGGATGGAGAAAAAGAGAGTGAGTTCATCTCAGAGTCACAGCTGAGCCCAGCCTTCCAGCAGGGAGCCAGACACTAAGTGAGCCATCTTGAACATTCCCCGCCCAGGAGAGCCCCAGATGACTGCAATCTTGGCCAGTGTCTCACAGAGCAGAGGAATCTCCAGCTGAGTCCAGTCAGCCCACACACTCATGAGAGGTAATATGATGACTATTGCTTTAAGCCACTCAAGTTTAGAGTGGTAGGTAACACGGCAATGTTGTAAAAGGCAGGGATTCTCAAATTTGGCACTATTGACACTGTGGGCCAGAAAGTTCTGTGCTGAAGGGGCCCATCCTGTGCACTGTAGGATATTTAGCCGCATCTCTGACTCACCCATTAGATGCCCCTAGTTATGACAACAAAAAGTGTCTCCAGATACTACCAAGAGAGCCTGCAGGGTAAAATCACCACTGGTTGAAAACATTGGTATAAACTAAAAGAACATAAAACTGAGACAGAGCAACCACTGAGGCACTTCCCCACCACAGGGAAGCTGAGCAAAGTGTGAACCAGGGTGAAGGCAGGGCTAGTTTATGACTCTGAAAGGCCCTCAGGCTCTTTTGCCTTCACCAGCCCCTTCTCCATAAAAAGAAATAAAATAAAATTACATTTATAACAACAAGTTACATTTTATGACTACACTGATATAAAGAATTCAATCCAGGGAGCTGGAGGTATGGTTCATTGATAAAGCATTTTGTTAGCATGAACAAGGCCCTCGGTTCAATACCCAGCACAAAAAAATTAAAAAATAAAATAAAGGCCATAGTCTAGAATCATTACTATATGCATTTTTTTATGATTTGAGATTAAATGAAGCTAGTTAAAACAAATCTCTTAAATACCATGGGCCCATAAGCACTGTGTCTCCTATAACTAATGGATCAGGGGACATCACTGAGGTTCCTAGAACCAGCTATGCCTGAAGTTTGACTCGTCTCTGGATTTCCGAGTTTCATGGTCAATACATTCAATCTTCAAATCGAGTTTCTGTTACTCACAACCAAGAAACTTGACTTACTTGATCTCCCAGCTCCAACAAGAGGAACATAAGTCTGGGTCTGTCTTATTCAGACCAGAGTTTTTAACCCACTACCACCAACCACTCTCTCATTCCACCTGCGGCATTGTTCTAGCGTTCTATATCAGGACAGTTTTTGAGAAAAAGTTCCTTACTTACACTTCCGGACGAAGTTGCTCACGTGCTTAATCTTCATCAGAGCAGGCTGACTGCATTCTTCAAAGAGAACAAAGAGGGCATCTAATATCCCTTCTCGGGAAAGAGGAGACATCTGCTGTTGAGTCATAAAGGGTGGTTTCCCCTAAAAACAGCCAACAGCAGATGGAGACACTGTCAATAACGAAAAGTTTTGATCAATAACATCCACACAGTAAATTACAAGCCACCAACTCAACTAACTGCTCACGACACACTACCAGCACAATTTGGGGGCTTCATTCTATAAAGCAGCAGCAATTGACAGTCATCATCACTTGCACAATTCCATTACTGTGGGTTTCTCTTGCTAGCAGCTGGAAAGAAAAAAACGTCACAAGCATGTCACAAATAAGAAAGGGTGCTGACCCAGGAACAGTGGCATGCACCTTAATCCCAGCTATTTGAGGGGCTGAGGCAGAAGGACCACGAGTTCAAGACCAGCCTGGGCAACATAGCAAGATTCCTTCTCAAAAACAAGGTCCTTCATTCTTAATGGTCTGAGGCTCCTGGGAACACTTACTCTGGACGTGCCTGTTCTGACCCTTTTCTGTGTCTCTACAGTATGTGTGCCCAGAGTCTGTTAATACAAACTTCAATTTCTTTTTTTTTAAATTGATTTTATTTTTTTAAATACATGATAGGGGAATGCATTACAATTCTTATTACACATATAGAGCACAATTTTTCTTTGTATACAAAGTATGTTCATGCTAATTCATGTCTTTATACATGTACTTTGTTTTTTTGTTTTTAGTTTTTTTGCATTACAATTCTTATTACACATATATACCCCAATTTTTCATATCTCTGTTTATATATAAAGTATGTTGACACCCAATTCGTGTCTTCATACATGTACTTTGGATAATGATGTCCATCACATTCCACCACCTTGCTAATCCCCTGCCCCCTCCCTTCCCCTTGTCCTATCTAGAATTCATCTATTCCTCCCATGCTCCCCCCTCCCTACCCCACTATGAGTCAGCCTCCTTATATCAGAGAAAACATTCGGCATTTGACAAACTTCAATTTCTTTAATTCATTCAGAGTAGTTTAATTCATTTAGAGTAGTGCGCACGGAGTGACTATAAGCCGAATTTATTCATGATCAGGAGGAACAGTTACAAACTGGCAGACTGTGTCTAGCCCACAGACATGTTTTGTTTGGCCTGTACTGTTTAAAATAATTTGAATTATCTGCCAATATTTAAAAATCAGGATCTCTCTCTCTCTCTCTCTCTCTCTCTCACACACACACACACACACACACGAAAAGAGAATGTCTGGCTTCTCTTGAAATTGATGGATCTACCAACACTGCCCCATGTTCCTGCCCGGTGACACTGCTTGGGAGCTGAATGAAGCTACCCACCTCTTGGCAGTGGATATGCTCCAGAGTTCACTACATACTTGACCCCTTCATACCCAGTGCCTGGTCCCCAAAGACAGTGTTATACAGCCCATAAAATATAAATATTTTATTATTTACAGAAAAAAATTAAGAATCCTGGGTTAGACTACTGAGTAATGAAAGACTTCATGAAGAAGAGAAGCCATACGAGGGAAGGAAGACTGAGGTACCCCAGCCAGCAGTTGGCACCCAGATTTTCCAGTCCCAGATGGGACCCCAGCTGATGTCACAGGGTGGAGTAAAAGAAGCACTTCATTGAGTCTAACCAACCCACAGAATGCTGAGAAAAAGTAAGACCCTGTGGCTTTAAACTTTGTGAGTGGTTTGTCCTACAGCACTGGACAAGATGAACAGAATGGCTGCATTTGAGTTCTTTCTAGAGAACTGGAGAGATAGTTAATGAAAAAAAGAAAAGAAATGAAAGAGAAAAAGAAAAAAAAAAAAGATTCTCTGGTCTTATCCCCAACCTCCCGAATTAAAATTTTCTATATTCTAGCTTAAAATCTGTTTTCTAACAAGTCTTCCAAGAGATTCAGAGTTTGGTTGGGTTTGGAAAGCTGGGCCACATTTACTAATAGTTGCCACTAACTCAGAAAAATAAGATTCTTTGTTTTCTTCTGTTCCTAATGAATTTAGGCCAACTAGACCAAGGGTTGCCAAACAGTACCAATTCTGACCAAGATTTTCAACAGCCCACAATGAAATGCAATGAAACAAGCCCCAGGTGACATCTCTTTCATAAAGCGAAACATATTCAAATTTTTAAATGGTCCTTTTTTTCTGAGATGCTGCTCTTCCCCTCTTGGTATTTCTTATGATGCCCTTTCTTTAGAAAATAAAAAAGAGGAGAGCAGGCTTTTCTTTTGGTTTTTTCACATCCTGACTTGGCAAACCTAAGTCTGCCTAACAATTTGTGGAACTTTTCTGGGTCTGGAAATCTGCCAAGACGGACTGAGAACAGTCTGGGAAGCAGGGTTGAGTGGAGGGAAACAAGAAAAACTGTGAGATTGTCCAGAGTACTCACCTGAATGGAAAACAAACTCGATACTGTATCTAAACCTCAATAAAATAGCACAGTATGAGAAAAGAACAAGGCAAATGTCAGATGCATGCTACACTTGCAATAATACCTTTCCTGGCAGCAGGAGGGGATCTTGCTATGGTCTAGATGTCCCCCAAGGGTTCCTGTGTTGAAGACTTGGTCCCTAGTGTGACAGTGTTAAAGAGGTGAAGCTTTAAGAGGTGAGGACTAGTGGAAAGGGATTCTGTCTTTTGGAAGGATTAATGCTTTTTTCACCCTCTGAACTATGAGAGCATGCTGCTATAAAAAAGAGCAAATTTGTCCCTCCCTGGGTCTCTGGCTTCCTATCTTATTCATGTCATCCCACCTTTGTGACACCATCCACCAGGAGGCCCTCACCAGAGCCAAGCATAAGTTCATGCTATACTCTTGAATATCCCAAACTGTGCTAAATAAACCTTTTCTTTATGAATGTCTTTCTTCAGGCATTATGCTATAGCAACAGAAAACAAGACTGAGACACTCAGCATTAAAAAGAGACCCTGCATGCATAAGGCCCTGGTTTCAATCCCCAGCACCACAAAGAGAGAGAGAGAGAGAGAGAGATGAACTGAGGGTTTACTTACAATCCTTACTGATATAATGACACTTAAATGTAAGATACACTTAATAAACCCTGATATGTACTAGAAGCATGGCCCAGCATTTCTGTGAGCAGCCTCTAGAATCAGATCCAAGATGAAGACTGACTCTACCACTTACAAGCTGCATGATCTTGGGTAAGTCCTTGTCTACCTCTATATTTATTTTCTCATTTTTTTTAAGTATAAATAAGTATAGTCCTTACCTCTGTTATGAGGCTGAAGTGAGATAATAAGGAACATGCTAGTCCTGTGCCCAACACTGCAGAAGCTACAGCTACTATAAAGTCATCACATTATGGGCCATTAAGTTATTTTGTAATAAGTAGGGGACAGGTTGAAGTTAAAAAAAAAAAAAAAAAAAAGGCTTAAAAGTAACAGCACTTCCACCATCTAAGATTAGAGACAGATCACACATTTGTGAAAAATATCTCATGATTTAAAAATGATGCGGATGGACCCACAGAACAACCTAATCTTCTAATCTAATTCTACTCTGATCTGTATGGAAATCCCCAACACTAATATTTTATGGAAGAAAAGGTTAGCAAGAACATATTACTATTCACCATCATTTAGGTATCCCACATATATACCTAATTATAATTCTGTTAACAGACATGTATCGTGACTATAACTATACTATGCCACACTTGGGATGAACTATAGTTACCATTTATAAAGGGCTTACCAAAAGCCAGGCAAGGTGCTAAGTGCTCTATATGGATTATCTTATTTAATCCTCACAAGAACTGTGATTAGGTGCCTCCTGTTTTAAAGAGCAGATCCAAAGAAGGTCATTGACCCATGCAAAGAAACAAAGCTAACAAGTGCTGGCTGGTAGGAGGATTCAAATCTAAAATCTTTACCACTGTCTGTTCTCTGGGCTTGTGAATACATCAGTCAAATAAGGATTCCTACTTCACCAGCATTCCATATATACCAGAAACAAAAGGATTAAATATCTACTTGGAAATATCTTCATGACATTAAGTTTCAACACTTCTGGGATGAAGGAAGTGTTATATATCTTGAGAAGGATGGGAATTACACAGGTGTAGTACTTATCAAAACTGGCTTTCCTTTTTAAATCTAAAAAGCAAACATCCCTCAAATGAAAAAAGATTAGACCTACAGAAACTTTGGTTAAAAAAAGAGTGCCTTTGTTCATTTGTTCTGCTTTCTTTAATAAAAGGATGAAGTTTAGAACAGAAGTGAAAGTGTGAGAAATGATTTAAAAAAAAAAAATTTCTCAAGGGCAAGTTCAGCTATCTACCCACTGCACAGTGGATCCTTTTTCCAATACAATCGTTACATAAAAAATATCAAATTGGATTTCTCTTAAAATATTAACCTCGGTCCTATGAAAAAAACAGCAAAGGTGAATGGTAAAGAACTGCTAAGGCAATAACACAGGTGAGCACTATTGGCAGGAAACTTGTTACCTGGAAGAAGAGATTCAGCCTGGAGGCCCGGCTGGCAATGGGCTCAATGGCACCAGCATCCTGTGTATTCCGTGATCCATACTTGAACTTCAGCATCTCCTCACTGGTGCTGAAGGGATATGAGAAAAGGTCAAGTATGCAGTGACATTTTGAGCAGGAAGGGCTTGAGAAATCCTCATCTCCCTCAAGCTCTCAGGGACGGGGAGATGAAAATCGGCCACTCTCCCAGTTTTAGGAAGCTCAGTCTGGCCACAGGGAGGAAAAGACAACCTGTAACAGGAAGGGATACATTTCTCTGACACACTCTTACTTATAAATGTGTTAATTATCTGCCCCCCTGCCACTCCTTTGAATACAAGCTCAACGTAGGCAGGGATTTCTGTCCCCACACAGTCGGCACACACATAAACTAACACGTAGTGATTGAGAATAAATAGTTATTACATGAATAACTGACATAAGCAAATTACATTGATGTTGAAAGATGGGAAGTGCTGTCTTTTGTTTTAATGAGCAAGGTAGGGGACAATGAGAGTGGGGAAGAAGAAGTGGTGCATTTTTTTTTTCTAAGTGCAATCTGGATAAACTTCACTGACAAGGTAGCATTTAAACCAAGACCTGAAGGGGGTGACCAGCAAGCCTTGCTGTCATCCGGAGAAGAAAGGCACAGTATCCCTGGCAGAGGGAACAGCCAGGGCAGTGGTCCTGAGGCAGGTCCTGGCCTCCTTCGACAACAGCAGGAAAGGCATTGGGGCTGAAGCAGTGAGAGGTGGAAAGGAAAAGATGATGAGAGTATGGAGACACTGGAACAGAGAGGGTAAGTAAATTGTTGTGGTCACACAGATAATGAAGAGCTGAAGACTCCACTGGAGAGAACAATTCGGGGAGGAATGCTGACAGGAAGCAGACTGTGACGTTTATGAGAGGAACAAGCCCCACTTCCCCAGGCACCGCGGGGCAGACCCTTGGGCTCCCGTGGAGGGTGGGCGCGTGCCCTGTCAGCCCGGGCGCGCCCTCGCGGCCCCCGGCAAGCCCAGGAAGTGGAACCACCGCCCTCCCCGCCGCGGAAGGGAAAGCCGGGATTGGTACGGGTGGAGGTGACCCTTCCCCTGGCCTGACAGAGCTGGGTGAAGAATTGGGGCGGGGGTCAAGACTCACCCACAGCCGACCCTGCAAGCCTGCGCCCCGCGACTCCCGCCGCAGCGTTTGAACCCGGGGAACGGCGCAGGCGGGGCTCAGCCGTGCCTGGACCAATCATTGCGCGCAAACCTATGATAGACAGGAGCGTCTCAACCAGGCCCCGCCCAAGTCCTTAAAGGGACAGAGGAAGTCGAAAGAAGAGCCAATCAAATTGCTTCTTCCTTTGACTTGTGACCAATAGGAAAGGGGGAAGGTCAAACCGGGCAGGGCCGGTCTCGGAAGTTTGAAATTGGCGGTTACGCAGTTTGTCGTGTTTAGGGACACTTCTGTTTGTCGGATCCCTCGGGGAGGTGGCTTAGGAGGGCGCTGTCTTCTCTCTCAGGGCCACCTGTGAGGAGAAAGGCCCCTCTCCTGGACTTCTGGTCCCGCACACAGGGCTATAGTCGAAGTTACTTGTTACTTTGTGAAACAAACCCTTTCTGCACTACAGCTGAGGCCGCAAAAGCTTTGAGCTTGATCTTCCGCCTGCCTGGCTTGCTGCACCTCTGGGCTGACTGTCCTACAACAAGTTGGTGAAGGTCGTTGAGACAGCCTGAAAGGGTATTTTTAAATAAATTCGAGACAAGATCATTAAATAGGCAGACTTCACCAAAGAAGAAATTCAAATGTTCAGTGGATGAGAGGAGCCCCCATCTCAATTGTAATCAGGAAAAATGAAAAACAAGACTAGGAAAAAAAAAATTCTGACAGTATTTGCGAAGATGTGGAGTCCCACTTACACATAACTGATGGGAGTGGGAGTGTAAATTGGTAAAACTCCGAAAAAAAGTGTTTGGCACTCTTCACTATTTGCTAGCAAGGAAGGTTTGTGCACTTTATGACTATTCTTGGGAATATTTTCTCTACCTTAAGAGAAACTCCTGTATGTACTCCATGTGAGGTGTACAAAAATACACAATGCAAAATAGTATTGACAATATCATGACCAAAAAAAAAAAAAAACTGGAAGCAGCCCAAATGCCCAACAACATTAGGAAGGATAAATTTTTATATTGCAATGTTTTCACACAGCAATGAAAGGGAATAGATTACAGCTAATCACAATGACATAATGAGTCTCAAAACAATGCCAAGTGAAAGAAGACAATCCAAAGTAGGATTCCATTAATATAAATTTCAGAAGCAGATGAAACAAAGCAATGTTGTGAGGGATGTACATACAGGTGGTAGAACCATAAAGAAAGCCAAAATTCAGAAGAATAGATACCTGAGGCTGAGATGGAGACCTTTCAGGGTGTCAAGAAATGCTGCTATGGTCTATTTCCTAACCTGAGTGGTGATAATATGGATTTGTTTTATAATGATTAAAGTATGTGTGGGTGCATGTGCTTATGTTCTGTTTGTATATGTAAATATATGTATATAAATACATATATTTGTATAAGTATTTATATATACAAACAGAACATATGCACATGCACCCACACATACACGCACATATATATATGGCAGTCTTTCCTGTAGTCTTCTAATCCTTGAACTAGATAAAATATAGATGTCTCCTCAGTCCCTCTCTTTCTCATACACACACACAGACACACACACACACACACACACACTCACACTCATATATACAGGAGCAAAACCAAAGCAAAAGTGCTTAATACACACTTTTTTCCCAAACATGACTTTCTTCTTGTTCTCAGGATAATAATGATAGTTACTATTTATAAAGCCCCCCCCACCTTTTAAAATCAAAAATCTTATTTCACTGTAATCTACATTCTATATGTAGGGAAACTGAGAAATGGAGTGATTAATCTTGGGGCTTGCAGCTTTAGATAGTGGGGCTGGGTTGGCAACACCTGGACTAACTCCACATTCCTTTCTTCTACACAAAACCTGCATTTCAGTGGGCATTAGAAATTCTTCCAGCCTCTTCTTGCAGAGGTTGACCCTGTCCAGAAAAAAAATCAAAATGAGGAATGCTTCTAAACCTTCTACGGGAGGAGGTTAACCAAGGTTTTGGGCTGTCCAGCTGAGTGGAGATGTAGATTGTAGACAGCTGAAGCCCAACTAGATACAAAGAAATCTCAGAAACTATGAAAGCTAATTTAGTAAATGTATCTGCTTATTTTTCTCATCTAGTCAAACTTGTTAGTATCCAGATATCACAAATAGAAGCCTTTGCCAGAATCTTTCAACTAGTTCATCCTAAATTCAAATTTATGTTAATAGCACCATTTTGTACTGCCCTGAATCCAGACTACATATCCTACTACTTTCCCATTAGAATAATTATTGGTGTCTGCAAATCCTTTGTGGAACAAGATAGGGAATAAACAATAGATTAAAAGAATAAAGAAACATAAAGCAAAAAATGTTTATAGGGAGAGACAGAGAGAAAGGACCAAGATTAACTGTGTTGAGACTAAAGGGATAAGATGCTGCCAAAAGCCAGGTGCAGTGGTGCCCAACTATAATCCCAATGACTTGAGAGGCTGAGGCAGGAGGATCACAAGTTCAAAGCCAGCCTCAGCAACTTAGTGAGGCCCTAAGCAACTCAATAAGACCCTGTCTCTGAATAAAATATCAAAAAGTGTTGGGGGTGTGGCTCAGTGGTTAAGTGCCCCTGAGTTTAATCCCCAGTATGCCCCCTCAAAAAAAAATGCTGCCAAATGAAAAAAACTTATCCTTAAAACTAGGCTGACAAGAAAACAGAGACTTCATGTTTGTTCTTGCACAGAATGAAGCAACAACCAATCATTTGCTAAACGTGAGTCCATGATTACTGTGACAGAAACTTGGGAAGAACACCATCATCACTGATTATTAATGAAGGATATTAGGATATTCTTTCATTTATTTAAAAAAAATTATGGTGCCAACCACTGGGGGGGACCAAAATGAAAATGATGCCCTTCTTGTCTATTGTTGAAAAGTCAAGGTTAGCGGAGAAATAAGCAAACTATTGTGGAAAACTGTAATAAATTCCTGGGATAGGGTAGGGTACAGAGTGCTGTCGTAATCAAAAGGAGAGAAAATGGTATGTGAAAGCAAAAACCCTCACCTGAAACTTGAAAATAAAGGAGATGGAATTGTCCTCAGAGCCTTCAGCTGGGAGGCGGCTCAAGCAGAGTTGTGCCAAGAAACCTTCTAGAGATAAGAGGAATGGCCGCCAGACTCAAACTAGTCTTGCTGGAATGTTAAGCATTGGCATGCTAGATACAAAGAGACAAAGCTATTCAGGTTCCCTTGGCAAGTGCTATGGCTTAAACCTGTCCCTCCCCTAACGTCACTTCCTGGAAACTTAACCCCCGCCCTCCATGGTACGTGGATGGTGGAGCCTTTAGTAATTACTAGAGTTGGGATCTGCAAGGTCTCCCCAAGGCTCACGTGGTGAAGGTTCAGTTCCCAAGGCAGCAGTGCTCACCAGCGAGGCTTCTGGGAAGCGACGGCATCTGATGCATCTGATTCCATCAGTGGATCAACCCATTGGTGGCTTCATGATTGAGTGGACTCTTGGGAGGTGGTGGAAACCGTAGGAGGTGGGGCCTGGTTGGAGGAAGTATGTCACTGGGGACCTTACCTGGAATGATGTATCTTGTCCCCAGTCCCTTCCTTGCTTGCTGTCTCTGCTTCTTGGTTGTCATGAAATGCATAGCTTTCTCCCTTCAGGTCCTTCTGCCCTGATATTCTGCGTCATGATAGGCCTAAAATCGGTAGAGCCAGCCAGCCATGCACTGAAACCTTTAAAACCAGGAGGCAAAATAAACTTTCCCTCCTTTGTTTTTCTCAGGGTTGTTTTGTTGTTGTTGTTTTGTTTTGTTTTTGTTTGTTTGCAGTAGCAGAAAGCTAATGCAGGATTAATTAGTATTAGATGAGGCCATGAGATTGGCATCCCATGACGTCATTTATAAGAGAAATGGAGACCGGAGCTGGGACTCTTGCTCTATCTCACTACTAATGCCCTCTGCCATGTTTACAATGCAGCAAGAAGGCCCTCACCAGATGCCGAGGAGTTACCAGCACCATGTTCTCGGACTTCCTAGCCTTCAGAATTGGAAACCAAATCAACCTTTTTTTATATATGTATAAATTATCCAGTCTCAGTTATTTTGTTAGAGCTACAGAAAATGGATTCAGGCAGCAATGAAGAGTTCCTCAAGCTAATTTAGCCGCAAATAACTTCTAAGTAATAAAAATAACTACCATGAGCTGATTGTTTTGTAAGGACAAGCCACATCCTAGACTTTCTCTGTTTTCCTCATCAATGGTAGAAGAGACATTTTCAGGTGGCATACTAATGTCATTTATGTTTTAAATTGCATATTTAAATTATATATTTTGCCTGTGTTAGTAAAAACTATAGCCAGTTCATCAAACCAGGTATAGATGATATCACTTGGGGTGAGGTTAAAGACAATATTTAAAAAGAAACCATTGGGGCTGGGGATGTGGCTCAAGCGGTAGCGCGCTTGCCTGGCATGCGTGCGGCCCAGGTTCTATCCTCAGCACCACATACAAACAAAGATGTTGTGTCCGCCGAAAACTAAAAAATAAATATTAAAAATTTTCTCTCTCCCTCCCTCCCTCCCTCTCTCACTCTATCTTTAAAAAAAAAGGAAACTATTGATATTGAATCAGTAAAGAAAATGTTAATATACAGTATTTGGGAGGTAGGTAGATAAAACTAAAAAAATCAAAATTTAGAAAACATTATATATCTGATATGATTCTCAAGCCAGCCCTTAAAATAGGCATTAATAGTAGCACCTTCATTTAACCAAAAGAGAAATTTAAGCTTCAAGAAATTGTCACATACTGGTAAGTGCTAGAGGCAGGACTTGAACTGGATGAGCTCCTTCATTCTAAGGCCCATTTCAACAACCACCAAGCTGGTCTGACTTCTGCTTTTGTTTATCCCAGCACCAAGCACAGAATAGATATTTACAAGGATTTACAGACTGTGATAAAATCTAGCTTCAACCTCATTTGATTACAATTTGGTTTCTCATAGGAATACACCTGGAGTGGTGATTCACATGGGGATCACCTGGGAGCTTTAAAAAAATGTGACGCCTGGCCCCCACCCCTGGAGAGCCTCATTTCACTGTTCTGGGGCCAATCTTGGGTATGGAGAGATTTTTAAACTCCCCAAATGACTTCACTGAGCAACCAGTATCAGGAACCACCTGCCTAGAGACTATTCACCAAATGTCACAGTGTATTATTCATTGCAATTTTTTTCTTTTTCTTTTTCTGTGCTAGGGGTGGTACCCAGGGCCTCACACATGCCAAGCAAGGGCTCTACCACTGAGTTATGCCTCCAGCCCCATTGTGATTTAATACACTGGCAATCTGGCTTGGAGATTGAACCCAGTGGTACTCTACCACTGAGTAGCATCCTCAGCCCTATATATAGATTGTGTGTGTGTGTGTGTGTGTGTGTGTATATTGATGGGAACAGAACCCAGAGCCTTGTACATACAAGTGCTCCACTACTAAGTCACGTTCCCAGTCCCTCTTTTTATATTTTTATTTTGAGACGGGGTCTCTTTAAGTTACCCAAGCTGGCCTTGAACTTGCCTGATCCCCCTGCCTCAGCCTCCTGAGTAGCTGGGATTACAGGCATGCAGTCAGCACACCAGGCTCATCATCAAGACTTTGTTAGCAAGCATCACCTGTGGGGAGAACCCACTCTTATCTGGTACAAATACAAAGTTACCTAAAGACCTTAAAATGGGCTTTCCAGCCTTTGTCCTGTGATCTGCCAAGATGAGATCCAAGACAGTGATGGCCAACCCATACTTTTTGGTATGGGTTGTGTGATGCTTAAACAAGAGCTAGGCCTTAACACTAATTTTCATAATTGGAGACTTACATGAAGATAAGTATGAGAAAGGAAAAGATTTCCAAGCAATACGCCCAAGCAAGGGACATGAGACTTGGTTTCCTCTCCTCTTTCTTTTCTCCCTTTCTCTTCTTTCCCTTCTTTTACTTCAATGATGCTCCATTAAGTAGAGGTTTGGGAGGATTTTTTGATAATGGAGATTGAACCCAGGGGCACTTTACCACTGAACTACAACCCAAGCTCTCTCTCTCTCTTTTTTTTTTTTTTTTTCATTTTGAAATAGGGTCTCACTAAATTACAAGAATCTTGCTAATTTGCTGAGCTGGCCTCAAACTTGCTATCCTCCTGCCTCAGCCTCCTAAGTTGCTGAGATTACAAGCACATACCCCTACCCCTGGCTTAAGTAGAGATTTTAAACACAAATGGAAGTCAATTCTAGACACTTATTCCAACTTCTTTCTAGCCTACCAACGATCAGCTTTGTAAACCCTCAATCAATTATTGAATTCATGAATGAACTAACTTTTGATTCTCTCCTTTGGGCCTAAGTTTATGCCTAGCTATTGTAAGACTTAAGAACTAAGAGCTCATAAGATAGTGCACCCCTGTAATCACAGTAGCTTATGAGGCAGAGGCAGAAAGATCATGAGTTCAAAGCCAGCCTCAGCAAAGCAATTCAGTGAGACCCTGTCTCTAAATAAAATACAAAATAGGGCTGAGGTTGTGACTCAGGGTTGAGTGCCCCTGAGTTCAATCCTTGGTACCAAAAACATGTGGTACATGTGAAAATGCTTCTTAAAATCTAAAGCCAGCAATTCACAGACTGGGAGAAATTATTTGTAAATCATATATCTAATAAAGAGACGAGTGTCCAGAATGTAAAAAGAATCCTTACAATTTAGATGGGTGCCGCTGTGTGGGCCTGCAGTCCTAGCTGTTCAAGAGGCTGAGGAAGGAGGATCACTTGAGCCCAGGACTTAAGAGCTAGCCTGAAAAACATAGCGAGACACCATCCCAAAAAGAGGGGGAAAAAAAGGAAAGAAAGATGTCTCCAAAGAAACACAATAAATCTCTGTAGCAACAGACCCCAGAGAAAAGGAAATTGACAAATTGTCTGACAAAGAATTCAGAAGAAAGATTTTAAGGAAACGTGAATGCAGACGGGCAATTCAATGACATGAAGAAGACAACTTGTGATGCGAATGAGAAATTCATTCAAAGAGATGGAAGTCATTAAAAAGAGCCAATGAAGCCGGGCACAGTGGCGCACGCCTGTAACCCCGGAGTCTTGGGAAGCTGAGGCAGGAGGATCACAAGTTCAAAGCCAGCCTTAGTAACTTAGTGAGGCCCTAAGCAACTTAGCAAGACCCTGTCTTGAAATAAAAAATAATCTCTTCTCTCTTCTCTCTGTCCTCTGACCTCCTCCTCTTCTCTCTCTGCTCTCTGCCTCTCCTTCAGGCAGCCCCCCAATAAAATCTCTTGGTTGAATCTCAAAAAAAGAAAAAAAAAAAGAAAAGAAAAAAGAAAGAACGAAAGAAAAGGGGCTGGGGATGTGGCTCAGTGGTTAAGCACCACTTCGTTCGATCCCCAGTGCCTCAAAAAAAAAAAAAGAACCAATGAAGAATCTTGGAGGTGAAGAACTCAATAAAAGAACATTTTTAAATACCCAAAGTCCAGAGTTGACGACAGGGTGCTCTCCTAATGGTGCACACTCTGTAGGTTTGAACAAATGTATAATAACATGTATCCACCATCATAGGATCACAGAGAGTATTTTCACAGCCCTAAAAATTCCGTGTGCTCCATCTATTCATCCTACCCTCCCTCCTAACCCCTGTCCAAACAACGATCTTTCCATCCTTTTATTTTCCAGAATATCATTATCATTGGTATCATACAGTAGGCAGCCTTCTTAGACAGGATTCTTTGATTTAGCAATATGTATTTAAGGTCCCTCCATGTCTCTTTATGACTTGATATTACCTTTCCTTTTATCTCTGAATAACAGTCTATTGTCTGCATGTTCCACAGTTTATTGGTTCACCTACAGAAGGACATCTGGTTTGCCTCCAAGTTTTGACAATCGTGAAGAAAGCTGCTATATCTATTTGCTTGCAGGGTTTTGTGTGGACATACATTTTCAACTCCTTTGGGTAAATATCAAGGAAAGCGATGGATGGATTTTAGGGTGAGAGTATGTTTAGTTCTATAAGGAACTGCCAAACTGTCTTCCAAAGGGACTGTGGCATTTTGCATTCCCAGTAGCTCCTTCCCTCAAGCATGTGATGGTGTCAATGTCCTGGAGTTTGTCCGTTCTGATAGACATGTAGAGTTTCTTTTGAGGGTGATGGAAGTGTTCTGGAATTAGATGGCAGTGATGTTTACCAAACCGAATAAACACAGTTAAAAACCACAGAATTGTACACTTTCAGAGACTGAACCTTATGGTATATGAATTAAGTCTCAATTTTTCAAACATGAAAGAAAAAAATCTAAAGCCAGTACATAAGTACAAAACATCTTTGTGACTCAAGGATTCTCATTCTTAGCACTATCAACCTTTGGGGGCATATAATTCTTTGTTGTTGAGGCTTTATCCTGTGTTGTTTTTTTTTTTTTTCCTGGTCTCTACCCATTACTGCACAACCAAAGATGTCCTCAGACATGGCCAAATGTCCCCTGGGGGACAAAATCATCCTGGATGGAGAACCACCTGTTATAACTGTATGATGTGAAAATTCCCAGTGAGTACATTAAATATAAAACTTTATTTAAGCCTGAAGAGATTGTGAACTCACCAAAGTACATTGGTTAGATTTTACATGTAATGAAAATCTTAACTGGTTGGTAGAAACTTCATTCTGACTCCATTGCTTTCCAAACGTTTCTTCCAAGTCTAAGTGAAGGAGTTTCTGTTTGTGAGGTTTTTTTCCTTCTTTGACACTAGACAAAGCTTTTAACAAGAAAAGCTAAAATTTTAGAACTTAAATAGCAATTATCCTCTCTGCTATTTGATTTTAGACCATTTTTCTATGATGCTTGGGCATGTCAGTTAATTGTGTTTCTTGAAAAATGTTATAAGCTGTAAAACATCCCTCTAAGCCTTCAGCACACCAACCTCAGAACTGTTTTTTCATCCCTACTGCATTTATAATACAAGAAACTCAGGCATCTGATTCATATTGGCTGTTCCCTAAGGACAACTCAGAAAAAATGTCATCAAATCTCTACATTGTCCAATTCCTCTCTCCGGATATTGAACATAATTACTACTGACGTCGGACTGGAAAACCCTACTAGACAGAGATTAGATAAATGTCAATCTCTCATAACTGACTAAAAGCATAGACCTATTATAAACTGTGTCTTGTGCCTTGGCTGAACTTCAAGAATACAAATACCTTATCCTGGGAATACGATTAAATAGGCCCCCTATCTTTCATAGGCTTTTGCAGATAAAATTAACTTTACCCTTCTTGTCAACTTAGTATTTGTTTTTCTTAAACCCCTTTCCTATGCCCACCTATACTCTAGCTGCAAGACAGTGGGACTCTTGCCCATCTTGCTCCAAGTGGCAATCCTCCATATCTTGCAAGTGGCTGACTTTAGATTTGTCCTCAATAAATCTGTATTCTCTGAACAATGAACGACACCAATAAAAGTCATTTAAGAGACATAGGGAAATTATAGGGATTAAAATAATTTGATTATTTTTTTATAAAGAGGAATAGGAAGACCTCAACAGATGTCATTCATTCATTCATCATTCACTCAACCAACATTTATTGAATGATGACAATTTGCTGGCACTCTTTTAGGTGTTGGGAGAGAGCAGAACATAAACCATACAAAAGTCCCTGACCAGGTTAGGAACAAAACTCAGTGACAGAGCACTTGCTTAGCATGTGTGTGTGGCCCTGGGTTCCATCCACAGCACTGCACAAAATAAATAAATAAATAAGGTAGTAAAGCCATGACCTTGTGGAGATCATGTTCTACTGAGTAAAGACACACAATAAGCAAGACAAATAAGTAAAATGTGCTATGGGGAAAGAATGAACCAGGAAAAGGGTTAACACAGTACAGGGGAAGAATTATAATGTTAAATAAAGTAGACAAGAACAACTTCGTTGAGAGAGTAACATCTGACTAAAGACCCCAAGTATGAGAGAAAGCCACACAGATAGGGGAATGGAGAGCACTCAGGAAGCAGGATCAGCAAGGACAAAGGCTATGGGGTGAGAAGGAGTCTTATTGTGCTCATAAACAACGAGACTAGTGCATTAGTTTCTTTAGGCTGCTATAACAAATGATCATAAATTTAGTGGCTTAACACAACACAAATTTATTCTCTTACAGGTTCTGGATGCCTAAAGACTGATACAAATATCACTGTGCTAGGAGCAAGATGTTGGCAGAGTTGGTTCATTCTGGAAATTCCAGGGAAGAATCCCTCTCCTTGCTTTTTACAACTTTTAGAAGTCAACCGCATTCTTTGATTCATGGTTCACTTCTCCATCTTCAAAGCCAACAAATAATGTAGTAATGTAGTAAATGTAGCATTTTACATATTCTCTCTCCGTCTCTCTCTCTTCCTTCCTTCATTTTTCACATCTCCTTCTCTCTCTCTGACCTTCTTGTTTGCCTCTTATAAAGACCCTTTAACTTTTACTGGGCTCACTTGGACAATCCAGGATAATCCCTCATTGCAAGATCCTTTTTAATTTTTCAATTTTTTTTTTGGTTGTAGATGGACACAATACCTTTATTTATTTATTTTCATGTAGTGCTGAGGATCAAACCCAGTGCCTCACACATGCTAGGGAAGCGCTCTACCACTGAACTACAACCCCAGTCCCACAAGATCCTTAATTTAATCATCTATGTCAAGTCCCTTTTGCCATGGACTTACTCCTGGGTTCTAGGGAATTAGGACATGGACTTCGTTGGGGGAAACAGTATTGGGATTACCACAACTGAGATGGGTGAAGAAGAATGAGTACAGATGAGCATAGCAGGGAGGGAGGCCACAGATACTCTTTGAAAGTGACTAAAAGCTTATTCACTTAAAAAGAACATTATTTTAAATGATTTTAAAATATTTTAAATTTTTTAAACATTTTATTTTAAAATAACATTTTAACATTTTTAATGTTTAACTTTTAAACGCTTCTATTATCATCATTTCATAAAGGAAATGACATTTTAACAACAGAAAAGTGAGACTATCGGTCAGGATTTTCCAAAGAAATAAAACCGTTAGGAGGTAGGTAGGTGGGTGGGTGAATGGATAGATGGATCGATGGATAGATAGATAAATAGAAATGCAGATAGAGATGTACGAGAAGGAAACTACTCACACAATCATGGATGCTAAGAAGTTCCACAACTTGCCATTTGCAGGCGGGAGACCCAGGAAAAACCAGTAATGTAAATTCCAGCCCAAGTTTGAAGGCTGGAGAACAGGGGTGCCTGTGGTGTAAGTGTACAATCCAAGGACTGGGCAAGACCATTGACTCTGTTCAGGCAGAGAGAGAGAATTCACCTCGCCTCCACCTCTTTGTTCTATTGTGGCCTTCTTCAGATTGGACGACACCCAGCCATCTTGGAAAGGGCCATCTGCTTTGCAGGATCCACCCATTTAAATGCTAATCTCCTCCAGAAACATTCAGACATAATATTCAACTGGATATTTGGGCATCCCATGGCCAATACAAGGTGACACATACAATTAGCCATCACAGAGCCCATCATTAATCTCAACATAAGGGACACTGCTTGTCCCTTTGGCTCCTTTATATCCGTTTTGAGCATCATCCTCATTTTCTAGTTGATCACAGGCTGGCTCTGGTCCCAAATAGGGTTTGTGAATCCATGTTAAGTCATTGTCTGGTGACTGTGTTGGCTTGATTCAGATCCCACCCACAGTTTGAAGTCTCATTATTTAGACAGGCTGACGATCACGATGTACCATCTAATCTCCCATCATCCACCCAACCTCTGCCTTGGCCAATGGGATATGTCCCCCTTGTATGGACTAGATCGTATCTTAATTGCTTTTTGAAGTGAGATATAAATGCCAGGAGAGCAAGAGCGTGGTTTCAAGGGTTTCACATACTGCTGCCCAAACAATGCCCTGTGGTGGTACCCCTGCTGCAGCCAATCCTCTGTATGAAAGCAACTCTCTTCAATCATCCGGAGAGTCCTGGTTGGACGATAAATGACAAAGGGCCCTCACCTGCAGCCTGTGACCCTTCCAGCTGGGTCAGTGGGTGCTCTGAGCATCTTACAACTTCCCAGGCACAGGTGCTGTAGACAAAACCCAATCATGATCTCCCTTTTGCTTCCTGCAGGTGTTCTAGGTATTGATTGCTGAGAAGCCAACTGGCCCAACTTCTTGTGATTCTGTAGATCAATAAGCAGGGTGGTTTATCTGCTGGTCTCTCCCAGGACAACTGGTTCATTCCCAGTTAACTAATGGCTCCCCTTGGGCTGGAGAGCTCTGGGTGGCCTCTCATATACCTGCAGTTGGAGCTGTCCCTGGCACACTGAAACCTGCTCCATGTAGCATTTCATCCCCCAACAGGGGGATCTTCCCAGCCTGGTGATCTCAGGCTCTCAGAAGTCCAAATCAGAGGCTGCCGGGCCACTCACAGAGGCCAACATCCAGGACACTCGGGCAACACCACTTCTTCCTTGTTCCGTTGACCAAAGCGAGTGAAGAGGTGGACCCATTTCAGAGTGTGTAGATAAACTGTTAGTGTTTCTGATGGAAAGAACAAGGGGCTGTGGAGGGAAGGAGTGGGAGATGCCTAAACCGGAAATCCTTCCTCACCCTAAGCAGGAGATGAGAAAATGATGTTCATTCTGTCTCAATCCATTAATGTCATCTAGTCTTGTGAAAAGGTAAAACCCCAGGCCACTGGGTTCTCTTTTCTGCCAAGATAGAGAGTTCCATACACCTGCTAAAAGTAGAGACACCTTAACCTGCCTCACCCTGGACTCTTAGAGCCCTAGGCAGGCTGATTTCAGGATCATAAACTTATGACTCCACTTCTAGATGTTTATATATCTCTGCTTATTTTGCTTTCCAGAAGTTTCCAGAACCTGGAGGTTATAAGTAGCACCATCTCATGCACCACATATACCACTCATTACCTGTGGATTGTAAGCAAATTATTTAAATTCCCTTTGTGTTAATTTCCTTGCCTATAATAAAAAGATCATAATACCTACCTCACAGGGCTGTGTGATAAATACATTAAGCAATTTGTCTCCACTGGATTTCTTCCAAGGTTTTCTGTCTTAAAGGTGTCCCTCTGAGAACATGCAAATCTGAAACAAGTCAGGGAGAGTGGGCAAGTTTCTCGGGAAGGTACTCTCTTAGCACATATCTGAAGGAATGGTGGGAGATAACCAGGAAAGGGGCAAGAGAAAATATTCCAGGCAGAGGGAATCGCACATTCAAAGGCCCTTATAGCAAAAGAAAGGCCCAGTGGGTGATGTTGATCAAAGGGTAAAAGTTTCAGTTCAACAAATAAGTTTGTGAGATCCATTACACTTCATAGTGGCTACAGTGAAGAACAATGTATTTTATACCTGAAAATTGCCCAGGGAGTATACCTTAAATATTCTCACCACAAATAAATGATAAGTATGTCAGGTGATGAATCTGTTGATTAGTTTGACTTAATCATGTCACATGAGCACATACGTGCAATACATCATGTTGTACACTGTAAATATATGCAATTTTATTCGCCAATTAGACCTTAATAAAGCTGGGGAAGAGGAAGTCCTGAGCATAAAAGAATTGAAAGAAAGTAGTGTCTCTAACACTCCAAACATAGGAGGGTTTAGGGGAGTGGGGAGCAGATGGGCACCAGGTTAAGTATTTCTGTTTGGAATTGCGTATTAGTTTCTCATGGCAGCTGTAACAAATTATCCCAAGTTTAGTAGTTTAAAGAGCATAAACTTATTTTCTTATAGTCTTGGAGGCCAGAAATATGAAATTAGTATCACTAGATTGGAATCAAGGTGAGGGCAGGGTTACACTCCCTCTGGAGGCTATAGCTGGGAGAATCTGTTTCTTGCACTGTTCAGCTTCTGGTGGCTCCAGACCATCCTTGCCTTGTGGCTGTATCATTCTAGTCTTCAAGGCTAGTGTCTTTAAATCTCTCCACTCTGTCTTCACAAGCCTTCTCCTCTGCCAGTGACGAAATTTCCCTCTGCCTCCCACTTAAGGATATACGTGATTGATTTAGATATAATTCTGAATACTAATTCCATCTCACAATCTTCAATCACATCTTCAAAGACCGTTTTTCCCCAATAATGTAACATTTACAGATTCCAGAGGTTAGAACATGGGCATCTCTTGGGGGACCATTCTGAATCCTACTGTATAATGAATACAGTTTATAACCAAGGCCTGTCATATGTAGAGCACTTAATAAATATTGACTAATGATATGATGATCAATGTTAAAACCATAACTATATTAAAAGACTCTTTAAGCCAGGTGTGGTGGTGCACACCTGTAATTCCAGCACTCAGGAATCTGAAGCAGGAGGATCATTTGGTCCCAGGAGTTAAAGACCAGCCTAGGCAACATAGTGAGAGCCCATCTCAAGAAACAACAAAAATAAATAAAAAGAAGACTCTTTTTTTTTAATCCCTTCTCCATTTTTAAACCCTATGCAACGAACGGTAAATAATATTTTAGGGTTTTTTTTTCATGTGCTTTTCCACTTTTATTTATTTGGAGGACAAAAAGTACATTTACATAGTTCAAATTTCAAAAGGTACATCCCAGGAGCCCAGCATGGTGGTCCACACCTGTAATCCCAGTGGCTCAGGAGGCTGAGGCAGGAGGATCCCAGTTCAACTCCAGCCTCAGCAAAAGCGAGGTGCTAAGCAACTCAGTGAGACCTTGTCTCTAAATAAAATACAAAATAGGGCTGGGGATGTGCTCAGTGGTTGAATGCCCCTGAGTACAATCCTCAGTACCAAAAAAAAAAAAAAAGGTACATACAGGGAGAATATCATCCCTACCATGTGATTCTCCCTACTTCAGAAATAATTTTAGTTTTTGTTTTGTTTGGGGGTATTTATCTATTTATTTTGGTACCAGGGATCGAACCCAGGGACACTTAACTGCTGACACATATCCCCAGTTCTTTTTTTTTTTTTTTGGTGGGGGGACATACTAGGGATTGAACTGTGGGGGCACTTGACCACTGAGCCACATCCCCAGCCCTATTTTGTATTTTATTTAGAGACAGGGTCTCACTGAGTTGCTTAGCACATGTTGTTGCTGAGGCTGGCTTTGAACTCCCAATCCTTCTGCCTCAGCCTCCCAAGCCACTGGATTATAGGTGTGCACCATCACACCAAGCCCCCAAACAATTTTTATAAAATAAGTATATGTTTATATATTCTGTCTTTAGTGTTTTACACAAACAATAGCATGATATAATGCGTACTTCTCTTCAATTTTTTTTGTGCTTAAAAATATGGCAATCATAAACTCAGTGTGATGGTGCATGCCAGGGACCCCACCTACTCAGGACACTGAGGCAGGAGGATGGCAAGTTTGAGGCCAGCCTCAGCAATTTAGCAAGATCTTGTCTCAAAATAAAATTAAAAAGGGCTAGGATATAGCTCAGTGGTAGAGTGTTTGCCTAGTATATGTGAAGCCCTGGGTTCAATTAAAAAAAGAAAAAAGAGGAGAGAGAGAGAGCCTTTAAATACATCCTTTCAAACATGTTCCAGTTTATCTCTAGGATAAATTTCTGAAAGTAACTGTGCTGAGTCAAAGGTTTTGCTTTGTATGGTTTGATAGGCATCATTAAAGTGGCCTTCAGAGTGGCCGTGCCATTTCACGGTCCTACTAGAAATGTATGATAATGCCTTTCGTTCACCTTCTCCAGCACAGTGTGTTATTGAAAAGCGTTTTCTTTTGTCAACTGGATAGATTAAGAAATGCTGGATTCTGGGCATGGTGGCATGCACCTGTAATCCCAGTGACTTGGGAGGCTGAAGTAGGAAGATCACAAGTTCAAGGCCAGCCTCCTTAACTTAGGGAAACTCTGTCTCAAAAATAAATAAATAAATAAGTCTGGGGATGTAGCTCAGTGGTAGAGCCCCCCAGGTTCAATCCCTAGTTACAAAAAAATAATAGTAAAATAAAATAAACCTGTATATCAGTATTGTTGAAGTTTGGTATCTGCATATTTAAAAACCATTTTTATTTCTGATAATAGGGTTTTTTTTTGGGGGGGGGGATTTGTTTATGTGTTTGCTGAGGGTTGAATTCAGAACCTCATGCATGCTAAGTGCATGCTCTACCACTGAGCTCCACACCCAGCCCCTAGTTAGAGGCCTTGAAGTCCAATACCAAGTTCTTTTTCTTAGCCAAGAATGGGTACCATTATTTATATTTTTATCACAGTAAAATATACATAATTTCTCATGTTCACCATCTGAAGTGGCATTAAGTACATTCATAATGTTCTATAACCATCACCATGACCCATTTCCAGAACTTTTTTTTATCATCCCAAACAAACTCTATAACCATTAAACAATAGCTCTGAATTCCCCCCCTCTTCCCAAATCCGAGCAACCTCTGTTCTGCTTACTTAACCTTTATTCTACTTTCTGTCTCTATGAATTTGCCTCTATTTTAGGTACCTCATATAAGTGGAATCATCGCATATTTATCCTTTTGTGTCTGGCTCATTTCATTTAGAATATTTTCAGGGTTTGCCCATGTTGTAACATGTATCAGAACCTCATTCCATTTTGTGACTGAAAAAAAAATCCCATTGTGTGTATATACCATAGTTTGTCTTTCCATTCATCAATTGATCGACAGTTGGGTTGTTTCCACCTTTTGAAAGAACATTGCTGTACAAGTGTCTGTTTGAGCCCCTGCTTTCAATTCTCTGGGGTATATCCTAGGAGTGGAACCGCTAGATGTTTTGGTAATTCTATGGTTAGCTTTTGGAAGGACCACCAAATTGCTTTCAGCAGTTGCAACACCATTTTAAATTCCTACCAGCAATGAATCAGGACTGTGTTGTGATTGGGATTTGCAATGTCCCCCCAAAATATATTCATTGAAGCCTTGGTCCCCAGTGTAGCAATGCTCATAGGTGGGGCTTTTGGAAAATGATTGGATTATGAGAGCTCTGACATCATTGGTGGATTAATCCATTTGATGGATTAGTAGTTGGACTATGGGAGGTGATGTGAATTACAGGAGGAGAGGCATGTTAGAAGAAATAGGTCATGAGGGGCATGTTCTGGGTGACTATGTCTTCTCTCTAGCCCCTTGCTTCCTTTGCTTTCTGGCTACCATACGCTGAGCAGCTTTCTTCTGCCATGTTCTTCCGCCATGATGTTTCTGCCTTGGAGCCAGACAACCATGATGGACTGAAACCATGAGACAACTCCTCTAAATTGTTCTTGTCAGGTGTTTTGATCAGTGATAAAAAGCCAAGTAACTCCAATTTCTCTACATCCTTAGGAACAATTCATACTTTTCATATTTTTTAAAATATTTTTCAGTTGTAGATAGACACATACCTTTATTTTATTTTATTTATTTTTATGTGGTGCCAAGGATCGAACCCAGTGCCTCACATGTTCTAGGCAAGCGCTCTACCACTGAACCACAACCATATTTTTACTTACTTTTTGTTGTTGTTTGCAATCCAATAGTATATAGTATATTATTCAGAGTCGTGCAACCTACACACTTTTAATTATATAATAGCCATTCTAGCGGTATGAAATGATATCTCATTGTATCTATTTTTTTGGTCATTTCTTTCCCCCCAGATTTTTTTTTTGTTGTTTGTTTTTGTTTTTGCTTTTCCTCTCATCTATTTACTTTTATTTTCTTTGGTTAGTAATAAAATATTTCTCATAAAGTAGGTATTTCTCCAGAACACAATCATCTCACACTGCCCAATGAACACCTGTACTTCCTCCTATAGCAGCTTTGATGCCGCCTTCAAAATCACTCCCATCAGAGAGTACAGTTGGTTTTCTGGGATTGGCTTACTTCGCTTAGCATGACATTCTCCAACTCCATCCATTTACCTGCAAATGCCATAATTTTTTTTCTCTTTTAAATGCTGAGTAATATTCCACTGATTAGAACAAATAAAGATATTTATTATTCCTTCCATCAGTGGCTTCCTATTCTCTAGAGCACCGGAGGCACCAATGCTTGGTTTGCCTTTTGCCTCACCGGAGCAGAGGCTCTCTCTAGTGGTCAAACCGAGTAACTGCAGGGGCAGCCCCATTTTCCCTTGTCCTGTCCTTGGTATATCTTATTGACCTGGTGATCCATGTGGTGGTGCCATGGAAGGCAATGTCCAAGTCTAGTTCACAAAGGGATGTTTCTACAAATAGACAGGTTTTCACCCCAAATGACAACGCCTTCTCCAGTCTCTTTTTCATCATATCTTTCCTAAAACCGGAATAACAGCAATGCAGCTGACATCTTAAATGCAGCTGGTTTGTTGGACACTCTTTCCAAGAAGCCATTTTATTTTCTTCCAATCCCTTCCTTCAACTGCTACTTACTGAATCCCTTAAAAGACAAGTTGATTAGTTCTTAACAAAGAGCATAGTTCTTGGGTGTCTTATAGATCTGATTCATCACTCATCTCCCTGCCCCCACCCTCCCAGAGGCTGAGCTTTGGAGTGGGGAGAGGGAGCAACCCGAGGAGAGGGGTCTGCTCTCTCAGGCTGGCCATCCTCCCTCCCTGTAAAGCTCCTGTGATGTTTGGGACAGAGACTAGAAATTAAGGGAAAGGGTCACACCCTACTGCCGCAGTCTGGCTGGGCACAAATGCCGCAGTCTGGCTGGGCACACAATCACGAGCCACCACACAGCTTGTAGATTCAAACAGCAACTCTTTATTCCCGAACTCACACCAGCCGTCTACAATCACGTTCTGGGGAAATCCACGTTCTCTCCCAAATCCGCGTTCTCTGCCCAAATCCACGTTCTCTGCCCAAATCCACCTCCACTGGGCTTCTATCTCCAAAATATACTGTCTAAATCCCGTGAGAACTCAAGGGGAACTCAGGCAGCAGGATACGCCCTATTCCCAGCAGGAATAATCTTAAACCTTAAACCTGGAACCTAAACTGGGAACGCCCTAAACACGATTATCTTAAAACCGGGAACACCCTAATCTGCCTTGGTCCTTGAGCAAGGTCACGTACATTCAATGTCACTGCAACATGGGGTACGCTGGCAAGGAAATTGTCATACCTACTTGGCTAATGGCTCCCAGCATCTCCCCCCTTCTGATTAATTAAACAACAAGCAATGTGGCTTAAGGACCGTGCCTGGTAGGTTGTCCAATTCAACATATGGTTCTTACCCGTCATCGGAAAACTGACCTTTAGGCGTCAGCCTCCTGTCTTAGGTTGATACCACTGCAATTGAATCATACCCGTCACTGACTACCGGTCCAGCATACAGCCATACTTGTGGATAGGTCTATGCACCAGTGGGGGGGTGAGGTTCTTTGCCTCACCTCTGTTGGCCCCCAAATTTGGCCTTGGTGCCAGTGGGGGAGTGAGGTTAATGTGGCTTATGGACCGTGCCTGGTAGGTTGTCCAATTCAACATATGGTTCTTACCCGTCATCGGAAAACTGACCTTTAGGCGTCAGCCTCCTGTCTTAGGTTGATACCACTGCAATTGGATCATACCCGTCACTGACTACCGGTCCAGCATAAGCCATTGGCCCCCAAATTTTAGACCATCACTAGCAGAAGGGAGGAGGATACAGAAATGCCACGACACCAAGCCAATTGACGGCTCCTTGGGAAAAATTGCATCACTGGTGACACCATCAGCAAAGATATGTCAGCACTACCACAATTAACATGGGGTGCACTGGCAAGGAAAAATTGCATCACCAGTGACACCATCAGCAAAGATATGCCAGCATTACCACAATTCGCTGCACCAAACGATAGTTACATAGTCCAGGCAAGTTCTGCAAGCAGTTCAAAGCAGAGGAATCTATCAATATGTCCATTTCCTCCCAAAATCCGTTTCCTCCCAAAGTAAGTTGACTCTTTGATTGAGCATTACTTGTTGAGTTCTTCACCGGCACTGGGATGGAGATAGGAATTCTGGCAATGATGCTAAAGAGACATTATCCTGAAAAGAATTATTAAATATAATGAAAAGGAAAGGTGAAAGTAAACAAACAGATCTGTTAACCTACTTTAAAAACAATCCTTAACAGCTTTTTACCTAATTTAAATTAGTAAACAAACAGATCTGTTAACCACCTTTAAAAACAATCCTTAACAGCTGTTTACCTAATTTAAATTAAACCATTTAAATCACGTGAATAAAAAAATAATAATAATTCGGATCCATTTTTTCATGAGCGCTCCTCATACAAGAAATATGGACATACACACATACAGACATACAACACAAAACACAAGAGTGTACACAAACGTACAACACATAAGAAAATAGTAAAGGCCTTGTAGCTTTACCTAGGTGAAATCTCCATTGCAATGTTTAAAAACTCCACAGTCAAAAAATAAAACTGATCAGAAAAACATTAACCTAGGTTTGTATGAGCTCAAAAAATAAAAATAGAACCTTATGATGTGGAAAAATGCAATAATAAAATAGCTATTGAAAAAAGCATCCTGGTTAATCACTGTCGCAGATGTAAGAATGGCCAAGCTGGAGTTCTGGATATCAGCTGTTATGGATTTGAGTCAAATCATCTTCTTTTCGATCTGTAGAAACTGTTTTAGTTAATCTCTCTGGAATCCAAATGGGCTGCTGTTCTCCCTGTGGAAAAACACAAACAGACCCCCGACTCCAGACAATCACTGGGTCAGGACCTTTCCATTGTCCTGTTAGAATATCTTTCCAAAGTACTTTAGGCTTATGTACATTTTTTGGATACATATGCCTTTCCGCAGCACTAAGTCCTGATGAATCCAAATTTAAAAAGTTTAGAGTAAAAAGCGTTATTTTAAGTTTATCTTTGGGGGATATATACCCCCTTCCAATTCCCTCTTTTTGCTTTAATAAGTATGTTTTAATAGTTTGATGAGCTCTTTCAACTATGCCTTGTCCCTGTGGATTGTATGGGATTCCTGTTATATGAGTAATACCAAATGATGAGCAAAATTGTTTAAAAGAGGTAGAGGTATAGCCAGGACCATTATCGGTTTTTAACTGTTTAGGAACGCCCACAGTGGCAAAATTTTGTAAGCAATGAGCTATAACATCTTTAGTTTTTTCTCCGGCATGAAGGGAGCCCATCAAAAATCCAGAAGAAGTATCGACTGTAACATGTAAATATTTTAATTTTCCAAATTCTGGCAAGTGTGTGACGTCCATCTGCCAAATATGGTTAGGTATCAGTCCTCTAGGATTGACTCCAAGATTAACTTGTGGTAAAAAGGTCACACAATTTTGACATTGTTTTATTATATGTCTGGCTTGTTCCTTAGTTATTTTAAAACGCTTTTGTAAAGTATTAGCATTAACATGAAACCTTTTATGAAAATTTGTAGCTTCTTCAAATGTAGAGAAAATATGTATGTCATGTGTAGTTTTATCTGCTAAATCATTGCCTAAACTAAGGGCTCCAGGCAATCCTGTATGTGCCCTAATATGTCCTATAAAGAATGGATCTTTTCTGTCCCAGATTAGACTTTGTATAGTGGAAAACAAAGAGAAAACAGTAGAAGAAGGGGAAATCCTACCAGCATCTTCAAGAGATACTATAGCATTAACTACATACTGACTATCAGAAAATAAATTAAATACAGAATCTTTAAACATCACAAAAGCTTGTAAAACTGCATTAAGCTCTACCTTTTGAGCTGATTGTTTGGGTACTAAAAATGTAAAAGTTTGATCAGGGGTAACTACTGCTGCTGTACCATTATTTGACCCATCAGTGAATATATTTGGAGCATTCATGATAGGTGTTTTTCTTGTCATTTTAGGAAAAACTACAGGATGCTTAGACCAAAAAGACAACAAAGGATTAGATGGTAAATGATTATCAAATGAAACATTAGATTTACACATGATTATTGCCCAAGTATTTAACTCATTAGCTAACTCATCAATTTGATCCATAGTATATGGAGTAATAATTTTATTGGGAGAAATTCCAAACACTCCCTTCGCTGCTTTTATTCCTTTGAGTATTAATTGTCCTACAGCCTCAGGATACCTAGTAAGAATAGTGTTAGGAGAATAAGATAAATGTATCCACAATAATGGACCTTCTTGCCAAAATACTCCTGTAGGAATATTTTTTTGTTGGTAGTACAATAAATAATAAAGGCAAACTTATATCAATTCTATCCAAATGTATGTTTTCCATATATGTTTCAATAATTTTTAATGCCTTTCTTGCTTTAGGAGTTAACATGCGGGGTGAATTTGGATCTGATGGACCTTTTAGAATATCAAATAAAGGTCCCAATTCTCCTGTTGGTATACCTAGATAAGGCCTTATCCAATTTATGTCTCCCAATAACTTTTGAAAGTCGTTAAGTGATTTGAGTTGATCTACTCGTATTTGAATTTTTGGTGGACGGACCATGGTTGAGGATAATAGAACTCCTAAATAATTAATTGGAAAATTTAATTGTACTTTATCTATTGCTATCTCTAGATTATAATTTTTTAATAAGTTTGTAAGTGTGGCATAACATTCCAGCAATATGTTTTTATCTTTATGTGCCAATAATACATCATCCATATAGTGAAATATTTGTAGTTCAGGATTTTGATTTCTAAGTGGCTGGATTGCTTTGTTAACATATATTTGACACATAGTTGGACTGTTAGCCATCCCTTGAGGGAGTACTTTCCATTCATATCTCTGATCAGGACCTTCATGATTTAATGCAGGGATAGTAAATGCAAAACGTGGACTATCCTCGGGATGAATTGGAATTGAAAAAAAACAATCTTTAATATCTATAGCTAAAACATGCCAGGTTTTTGGCAAAGCAGACAATTGAGGAATCCCTGATTGAGCAGGTCCCATAACAACCATCTCATTATTAATGGCTCTTAAATCTTGCAATAATCTCCATTTACCAGATTTCTTTTTGATGACAAAAATGGGAGTATTATGGGGAGATATGGAAGGTTGTATATGTCCTTCCGTTAATTGTTGTTTGACCAGATCATGGGCTACTTGTATCTTTTCTTTAGTCAGGGGCCACTGAGGAACCCACACTGGTCTTTCTGATTTCCAAGTAATTTTGATTGTCTCAGTGGCCCTTTCTGAAAATCCAACCCATGTCTGTCTGTTCCTTGATCTATTTGTACTGGTGCTGCTATACCTTGCCCTTGTTTTCCTAATCTTTTTTCTTTCCTAAAGCCTTGTCTAGCTCTAGTAGTGGGCACATTAGGATTGATGTTATTTGTTAACGTCAAACCTAATTGATCTAGGACATCTCGTCCCCATAAATTTATAGGAAGATGATCCAATACATATGGCTGTATAGTTCCTTCACATCCTTCAGGATCCTTCCAATCTAATATCATAGAACTTCTATGGGGATTAGTCGCCACTCCTAGGCCTCGAAGCGTTTGAGTGGCTTGTTGTAATGGCCAATGTTTTGGCCATTCTTGACGAGATATGATGCTAAGGTCAGCTCCTGTGTCCAGTAGCCCATTAAACTCATGACCTTGAATATTTAGTTTTAGCATTGGGCGAGAATCTAAATTTAAAGACAACATAGCCCAATCTACACCTGTGGAGCCTAATCCCCTGGAACCTCTTTCTACACTATGACTAGGAAATTTATTATGTAGGCTGGGTATTATTAACAACTGTGCTATTCTATCTCCAGGTGAAATTACTGATATACCTCTTGGAGAACTAGCTATAATTTTTATTTCACCTACATAATCGGGATCAATTACCCCAGGACTTATCATAAGTCCTTTTAATGTAGATGAACTACGTCCCAGTAATAAGCCTACTGTTCCTTGGGGAAGAGGTCCTTTTACTCCTGTGGGAATGATTTGAACTCCCATCTCTGGAGTTAATACTGCTCTGGCAGAGGCACAGATGTCCAACCCTGCGCTCCCTCGGGTTTGTCTGATGAGGGATTTAATGGACAATGTGTCCTGGGCACTACCCTGATGGTGTTGCTGGGATCCTCCACTGCCCCGTATATTTGTGGTTGTGGGCCCTGGAGCTTTGGGCCCCCCTGTCCATTTTTTGGCAATGGAGCCTGATGCCTTTCTCCATGATATCTTGGATAAATACCTGGTCTTTGTCCGTTTTTTGATAAGGGAGTACCTTCTATGGTGGTTTGAGAACGGCATTCATTAGCCCAATGTCTCCCTCTACGGCATCGTGGGCAAATACCCGGTATTCTATTCCTTTGATACCTACTTTTGTTAAACCCTCCTCCTATGGGGCAATTCCTTTTAAAATGTCCTGTTTGTTCACAATCATAGCATGTTTTTGGCCTGGCATCTAAAGCCTGTTGTACTGCAGCTGCCAAGACTTGCCCTTGTTCATTAATATCTCTACATAATTTAATATATGTGTTTAAATCTTCATGTCTCCATGGTCTAATAACCTCTCTGCAGCAACGATTTGCTTGGTCATAAGCCAGTTGTTTTATTAATGGCATTGCTTGTTCTGTATCCCCAAAAATTTTGGCAGCTGTTTGAATTAGCCTATCTACAAAGTCAGCGTAAGGTTCATTAGCTCTCTGTATTACCTTAGATAGCTGACCTTGTAAATCTCCATGTCCTTGTAAAGTCTTCCATGCCCTAACTGCGTCTGCAGCAATTTGTGCATATATAGCAGGATCATATTCAATTTGTTGCCGTTGACCCTCATAAGGTCCTTTTCCTAACAACATATCTAGATTTCTTTGAGGGTAACCGGCTGCTGCATTTCGCCTAGCTGTCTCCGTGCAAAATTCCTCATTGGCAACCTTCCATAACAAATATTGTCCTCCATTTAGTACAGATTTACACATGCTAGCCCAATCTGCTGGCGTCATGTCCAAGTTAGTAATGGACTCAACCATGCTTACCGTGAAGGGAGCTTGGGGACCATAGGTTGTTACAGCCTCCTTTAACTGCTTCACTGTTTTAAAATCTAAAGCACGGTGAATTCGCTGCCCTCCTGCCTGTTCAAGTACAGGGCATGCTAATCTTTGAGGTCCTGTCTCAGGATCCCATTTATCAACTACGGGGTTTGAGGGCCACTCAGCTGTCTCCATCGGTGGGGCTGTTGGTTGAATTACGCCCTCTTGTGATAAAATGGAGTTAGTAACAGCCTCCTGTTGTGGCCTTTTTCCTAACAACCCCTTTTCCTTTAAATTTTCTTCCTCTGTCTGACTAGCTCGAGAGACCTTCTCTTTTGCTTGATCTAAAATGTCTTTCTCCATGGTCTGAACCTCTAACAATTTACTTAACATCTTTTCGGTTTGTTTTTTACTAATTTCTAATCTACTATAAAGATAACGCAACCCAATAAGATAGCACAAAACAAAGCCGAAACTGAATGAAACAAAAACGGAATAAAAAATCGTTGTATCAATTTTCTCTTCCTCAGGGCCGACAAACTTCAAACCTTTAGTCAACCATTTTTTCCAGTTTGCCTGAGAAATTTCTAGGGATAGGCAGCTTGAAACAAAAACAAGATAAATCAAAACAATAACACATTGTTTTTTGAGTTGGTCACCCATTCTTTCGCTCTTCCTCAGGGGCGAGCAATTTCACTTACCTCTAAGCTTCAGAAGTTCCCCGTACGAGCCGCCAAATGCCGCAGTCTGGCTGGGCACAAATGCCGCAGTCTGGCTGGGCACACAATCACGAGCCACCACACAGCTTGTAGATTCAAACAGCAACTCTTTTTTCCCGAACTCACACCAGCCGTCTACAATCACGTTCTGGGGAAATCCACGTTCTCTCCCAAATCCGCGTTCTCTGCCCAAATCCACCTTCTCTCCCAAATTCGCGTTCTCTGCCCAAATCCACCTCCACTGGGCTTCTATCTCCAAAATATACTGTCTAAATCCCGTGAGAACTCAAGGGGAACTCAGGCAGCAGGATACGCCCTATTCCCAGCAGGAATAATCTTAAACCTTAAACCTGGAACCTAAACTGGGAACGCCCTAAACACGATTATCTTAAAACCGGGAACACCCTAATCTGCCTTGGTCCTTGAGCAAGGTCACGTACATTCAATGTCACTGCAACATGGGGTACGCTGGCAAGGAAATTGTCATACCTACTTGGCTAATGGCTCCCAGCACCCTACCCAGTTTCATAGATTCCTTCTTGGACTTTTGCAACTATCCTCCCTTCAATTTGCACCCCCTAGCTAAGTTCCAAGATGTCCACCAGATTCATCCGTGTCCCACCTGGCATTAGGAATGCCAGCTCTTCTGTTCTGCCCCCCGCCCCTCTGCTTCTCCATCCCTGCATCCCAACCACCTCCTTTCCATTTTTCTCCTTTTTCTTTAAACATCACAAAAATAAGGAAGAGGAGTAAATATCACCCTTGGAAAAGAAGCTAATGTTATTTACAGGGGATGGAACGCTAAACCTAAAAAATCCAAGAAACTCAACTTTTGAAAGTATTAAAACCAACAAGAGTTTCAAAAGAGAGCCCAATATAAGATAAATGTACCCCCAATTCAATAACTTTGTATTATATTAGCAATAAACATTGAGCTCATATTAAAGAGAAATTATTCTATTCCAGTAACAAACTATTAAGCTCCTGTAAATAAACCAAACAAGCAAAAAGCAGGGGCCACATAAAGGAACTATAAAAACCTGACTGCAGGGCCTGGGGTTGTGGCTCAGCGGGAGAGCATCGCCTAGCACGTGCGAGACCCTAGGTTCGATCCTCAGCACCACATAAATTAAATAAATAAAATAGCAAATATAGATTTAAAAAAAAAAACCTGACTACAGACATAAAAAGAAGATCCAAGTAAGAAGAGGTATGGCTTGTTCCCTAAATAAGGAGTATCAGCATTGTAGAAATTTCCTTTTCATCTCAAATTAACATAAAAATGAAAAGCAGGATAAATAAATCATGGTTTATCCATACAGTAGGGTTCTACTCAGCAATGAGAAGGGATGAATTATGCATATAAGCAATAATAGAGATGAATCTCAAAACCATTATGTTGAGTGAGAGAAATGAGATTCAAAAGGGCACAGACAGTGGGATTGTGTTTATGTAAAACTCTAAAAAGAGGAAAAAGTAAAAGAAGCTGCAGGTGAGAAGGAAGGTGAGGATTAATTGCAAAAGGGCATGAGGGACCTTTGGGGGGCAAATGAAAATGTTCTATATCTTTTTTTTTTTTTTGGAGGTGGGTACTAGGGATTGAACTCAGGGGCCCTCAACCACTAAGCCACATCCCCAGCCCTATTTTGTATTTTATTTAGAGACAGGGTCTCACCGAATTGCTTAGTGCCTCACTTTTGCTAAGGCTGGCTTTAAACTCACAATCCTCCTGCCTCAGCCTCTGAGGCTGAGACAACAGGCGTGCGCCACCATATGCCCGGCTGTTCTGTATCTTAATTGCACTGTGAGTACCTATCGTATACATTTGTCAAAGCATTATAAAGGAGAAGCTAGGAATGTCATTCAGTCGTGGAACTCTTGCCAAGCACACACAGGGTTCTGGGTCCCTTTTCCCAACACTGCAAAAAAAGTTAAATAAATGTATTCCCACAGTGCTGTTTGTTTTTTTTAACGTAAATTATAGCTCAATAAAGGTTGGGGGGGTGATAAAACAAAATTCAAATTGAAATGCAATTCTTAGGAGAAATTTGTGGAAGGAGAAAAGTGTGGCAGAGAATTCAGGCATTGAAAATAAAGTTGTTCAGGAAGAATAAATGCATGAGATCAGCTAAGGAAAAAAAAATAGCTTGAGAGTCATCAACTAATCTGAAGTCCACACTGTTGGCTGTGCAGGTCACCTGAGGAATGAGATGCTTCAGGTTCTCAGGTTCTCCTCCCAACAGGTGCCCTCTGTATCTGAGAAAGGCTTCCCAGGCCTAGGGTGGGAGTCAAGGGAGGCTGTGGATAGCAAAGTAGTTCATTTCATCCCTTGATTTGGGGGGGGGGGCTGCTTGGTTTGTGTTTGTTTTGCACTTTGACCACGCTAGACATACACTCTATCCCTGATGTATCGTCCCTGGTTCCTTCTTAACGGAAGAGGAGACCTAATTGTGTTCTCCTCTTTATGGAGGGTGGAGTCCTTGAAGCTCTTTGGAGACTCTTAGCTTCAAGTCCTAGCTGGCTTCTCCTGGGATGTCCTCTTAAGAACAGGCAAAAGGAGGCTCAGAGTCCTTTAAGATGCTCTTTTCATTATGGAGGTCTTCAAGAATACAGACCACCTACAAACAAAATAAATTCTAGAGACTGATAAAGGGGAACGTACAAATGTTACATGATAGATTCCGGGTCACTCTGAGCAGGAAGAGAAGAGCCATGAATTTGATTTCATGAACTCCCACGATTTGCTGATACTCAGGATGAAAACTCTTGAAAAAAGGAGAACAATGGATTGATGTATCAACATTCTCTGTGCTCACTGCCGAGGAAAAGCAAGACGGTGCTTAATGTGACCAATTTCTCGGGGCATAAAGATATTCCACCACCATTAAGGCATTTCTCTTTCAATCGATGTGCTTGGCGGCATATTTTTGGAATTGAAATCTCTCGTTAAGAGGTGGCGCAGTTTGAAGATGATCACTCTTCCGAGGTAGTTTTCTCCCTGTTCCCCATTAGCGGGGTCTAAAACAGCAGCCTTTGAGCAAAATTCCCAGCCTGCCTGTCATTGCTGCCAGGAAAATCATTCCCAGCATGAACAAAACAGTAGTACCTCTGAGAGTCTCTAACCATTTTTCACTCTATGTAACTAAGAGAGGAAAAAAGGACATCATTGAGATTTGAGATTTATTGGAAATATTCACAGGAGCCAATCAATGACAGAAATTGAAGACTCTCTCTCTCCATGGTAATTTAGAGAGAGAGTCTTTTTGTTTTGTGAAGCATTACAGTGTGTCTTGATTCAAGGGTATGAGTTGATAAAATGAGAACAACCTTCTAATGTGAAGCAAATGCCTGCTGCAAATTAAATGGAGCTTATCACTCAGGCTGTCTGTATGAGTTATCTTTTGCTGCATAACAATATTGCCAGCAACTTAGCAGCATAAATAACCCATGTTTGTTATCTCACAGGTTGTTCGAGCCTGGAGATCAGGCACTGCTTAGCTGGGTTCTCTCCAAAGTTACAAAGTGTTGGCTGGGCAATAGTTTCATATGAAGGTTTGACTGGGGAAGGATGTGCTTTTGAAAGCCCACGCACATGCCGTTGGCAACATTCAGTTCCTTGAAAACCATGGCTGTAGTTCATTTCTGGCTGTCCATGAAGGTCTCCCTGAGTTCCTTGCTAGGTGGCTGTGTCCGTCAAGTAGCTCACAAGATGGCAACTCGCTTCTCAAAGCCATCAAGGAAGAGAATCTCTCAGCAAGACAGACGGGATGAACTTATGTTATGTAGTAACAGAAGTGACAGACCGGCTGGGCACGGTGGTGCATACCTGTCATCCCAGCAGCTCTGGAGACTGAGGCAGGAGGATAGCAAATTCAAAGCCAGCCTCAGCAAAAGCGAGGTGCTAAGCAACTCAGTGAGACCTTGTCTCTAAATAAAATGCAAAATAGGACTGGGGATGGGGTTCAGCAGTTAAGTGTCCCTGGGTTCAATCCCTAGTACCTACCCCCCACCAAAAAAAAGTAATAGACCTCATATTGGCTGAATTGTCCAGGTTAGAAGCAAGTCACAGGTTTTTACCTACATGCAAGGGGAGAGGAATCTTACAAGGATATAGACACTGGGAGGCAAGGATCCTGGGGGCCACCCTAGAGTCCATCCATGTCGTCCATAGCTGCCAACATCACACTGATGCTCCCTTCCCATATACCGTCCTCTGCCATCAATCCTTAAATGCAAAAATAGCATTTGCCACATGGCTGAGAACAATTGTGGATGATTTTATTTTTGTTTACCTGTTCCTTCTTGCTTTTACATCCACCTCCCCTCCGAATACAGTCATGCGCCACCACATAATGATGTTCCAGTCAATAACAGACCCATTAGATGATAAAGGAACTGAACAATTCCTAACGCTCGATGAAGTAGCGGTTGCAATGAGGTAGTGAGGCACATTACACTCAGGTTCATAGTGAGGCCGGTGTAAACAAACCTATTGTGCTGTCAATCATATAAAAGCACGAGCACCTACAGTCATGCCCAGTACGTAATACTTGATAATGATAATAAATCACATTAGTGGTTTAGTATTCACCACGCTGTATGTTTTATCATTGTTTTAGTGCATCCTCCTTCTACCTATTGAAAAAAAATTTTCACTGTGAAAACTGTGCCAACTTATGCCAGCAGTAGCCTTCTACATCTCCAGGAATTCAACTCATCTCTTGATTGCATCAAGAGGTCATGGAGAGTGATTTACCCACACCAGTTAGGTTTATGTAAGCAAAGTCTGATGTTCATGCAACAACAAAATCACCCAACGAGCTGTTTCTCAAAATGTGTCCCCATCGTTAAGCAACCCGTAACTATACTGGGAATCCAGGCTGCTCCCCTACTGGCACATCTCCCTGAGCATATTGCTTGGATGCTCAGCAGCAGGGGTACGCACTCGACAACGTACATAAGGGTCTCCCCCAGGACCGTGGCCATCACTGCCGTTGTGCAATGCCTCTGCTGGGCAAGGTGAGAAGGGATGCACAAAGAATAACGGGGCATGGGACTCAAGATGTTAATGAAGTCTGATCTATGGTCCTGAAGGGCATAGGGCACAACTCTTGCCCATGGTGCTTGAATTTTGTGCAATCAACAAAAAAAATTATAAATTTTTAATTATAAATCACTGGTCACTGAGAGGCTAGGTTAGGAGTTGAGAGCAGATATTCTTTATCTTCTGAAGCAGAATCCCGAGGATCCTTTGTGAAACCCACTTCCTCCCACGTCTTTTCAACCATAGGTTTGGGTAGGATTGATCCTGATTTCAGTAATGAGCCTGTATCTGGCATCAGCCAATGTATCCCACACCATAACTCTGAGTGTGTGTGTGTGTGTGTGTGTTGCTGGGGACTGAACCCAGGGTCTCTTATATGCTAGGCAAGTTCTTTACCACTGAGCTACACCGCAAGACCCCCAGTCCCTCTTTTTTGTGGGGGGAGGCGTACTGGGGATTGGATCATGACCGTCTACCTCTGAGCTACATCTCCAGCCCTTTTTATTTTGTTTTGGAGACAGGTCTCACTAAGGTGCCCAAGCTGGTGTCGAATTTGCAATCCTCCTCTTGTCTCTGCCTCCCGAGTCACTGGGATTACAGGTGCGTGGCATCATGTCCAGTCATTCTTAACAGATCATTGATGGATATTAAGCTGGCTTTCTTTTTTAAAAAAAAAGGATTCTAGTAAGATTGCTTTTTGTCTTTTTGAGTGGGCTGGGCAAGAGCCAAAACTGAGCTGTTCCAGAGAGTGGAGGGGAGTTTGGTTTGTAACCGAGAATAAATAGAGACCAGGGAGTAGAGAAGAATGGGAGGAGAAGAGGCTACCATTTAGGGAGGAAATTTCAGCAGAACAAAGATGTTTAAAGATAATTGTTATAATTTTTGCCGTGAGAAATTCACAGCTTCTGTCCTAAGCTACTTCCCATTTGAGAGCACTGCCATGGTATTTAATTAAGGATGACTCTCTGACTCAGGCACAGTGGCGCACACCTGTAATCCCAGCAACTGGGAGGCTGCGGCAGGAGGATCAAAAGTTTGAGGCCAGCCTCAGCAACTTGGCAAGGTCTAGTAACATAGAAAGCCTGTCTTAATAAGTAAAAAGGGGCTGGGGATGTGGCTCAGGGGTAGCTGTCTAACTCTCTCCATTTGGGCTTTCTAGCTTCTCAGTGGCCCTGCAGCTTTGACCACGTTTCTTCTTTTTCCCTTCTAACGTTCCTACCTGTCTCCCTTCTGCTTGCCTTGCCTGAGTCCCCAGGTGCCACCGAGGGTTTCCATCTGGCACTTGCTGCCTGGTTTCCCCTGACTGCATAAGATCCCTGGCAGCAAATTCCTTCCCATACTCCAGATCCCCAGCACGGCCCTAACAGCTAATGTCACACTACTTTGCCAAGCCAGGCCTTAACTCTTATTCTGCAACCTTCCTCTCTCAAAGGTTCTATTGGCCTCATTTGTGCACCCAAAACGGGCACAGAATGAGATTAGGAGCACCAGGTGCCAACAGATTGCCATCGCACATGGAAAGCAGTGTGAATCCTGCCCCCTGGAGGACAGTTTCGACATTACAGTCCGTGAAAATGAGCTCTCTTCTCCCAGGATTGTGCCGCTGGGGTTTCTTACAAGCTGTGTGACATTGAATATGTCAACTAATCTCCCCCGGGGCTTAATTGCACCATCTATAAAATGATCCTAATTTATAGTAGCTACTACACAGGATTGTCGTAAGAGGAAAATGAAATGGTACGTCAGCACAGCGACTGTTACATTAGAAATGTTCTACCTGTGATGCTAGATTTTGTTTTCCACAGATGAGCACAATGTCCAGCTCTTCTCAGATCTAAGTTTAAGTTGCATCAGAGATGATATCCTTCAATATTTTGGTGGCATTAGCAGGTAATACTCTTAGGTCCTATTATTATAGAGATTTGGAACCATTTGTCAAAAGTTATGGTTGGGGGCGCTGGGGTTGTAGCTCAGTGGAAGGATGCTTGCCTGGCATGTGTGAGGCACTGAGTTTGATTCTCAGCACCACATACAAATAAATAAAATAAAGTTCCATCAACCAAAAAATATTTTAGAAATAAAAAATATTTAAAAATATTATTATATTTTAAAGATTTTTTTTAAAAAAAGTTATGAGATGGGAATGTGTTCTAGAGAGAATTGTGGGTCCATGATCTCTTCCTCCTTCATATTTTGTTTTCTGGACATGAGAACAGGCTTCTCCTAGCAAGCACTCCTGCCATGCTGGTCTGCCTTGCTACAGGCCCCCAAACAATGAGGCCAACCAACTATGGACTGAAACCTCCAAAATTGTAAGCCAAAACAAACCTTTCCTCTTTTTAAGTTGATAGTCTCTAACATTTTGTTACAGTAACAGAAAGCTTACTAAGAGAGAATGGTTTTGTTTCAGCACATTTCAGCCAAAACCCAGTACAAATGCAGGCTTGGCGTACATACAAATTACCTAGGAATATCATTAAAAATGTAAATCTGGGCTGGGACCTGAAGCTTTTATTTCTACCCAGCTCCCAGCTGGACACTGTTTGAAAAGCAAGGTTTTATTGAGGTATGATTTACAGATCATAAAGCTTATCTAAGTGCAGAGTTTAATTTTTTTGAGAGAATTTATCAAGTTCTGTGACCATCCTCATATACCAGTTTTTGAACATTTTCTTCACCCCAGGAAGATCTCTCATATGCATTTACAATTAACCCCATTCCTACCTTCAGCCCAAGACAATTCCTACTCTACTTTCTCTCTTTATCACTTGCTTTTTCTGGGCATTTCACATAAATGGAATCCTATCATATATGGTCGTTGGTGTCCTTCATTACACAAATTTTTGAGGTTCATCCACATTGTGGAGGTGTCACGACTCCGTTCCTTTTCACTGCTGGGTGGTATGGATAGATGACCCTTTGGTTATGCATTCACCAGTCAGCAGATTTGGGGGTTGCTTCTGTATTTGGACCATGAACAGCGCTGCTCCAAACAGTCTCAGGCAGGGCTTTGTATGCAAGTATGTTGCAGTTTCTCCCAGGGAGAAAACTACCAGGGATCAGGATGGCTGGGTGGCTGCAAGGTTTTAAAGCATGGTAGTGTCCTTCACAGTGCTGTGCTGTGCCAAGGAGCAGAGTGTTGTTATTTATGACTATCCACGGCCCGGGGATGTGGTTCTGGACCCTTGTTCTATCAGGCCATTCTGTTGCTATTAAATCTAGGTTCCTCAACCTCGGCATTTTTGATACCTTTAAGCCAAATAATTTTTTGTTTGTTTGAAGATGCCCTGGGTGTTGTAGGAGGGTTGAGATGCATCCTGGGCTCCACCCAATAGGTGCCAATAGTTCCACCCCCAATACCTACTTGTGACCACCAAAAACGTCTCTGGGCATTGCCCAATGTCCCCTAGGGAACCAAATGCCCCCTACATGAGAAAAAAAAATTGCATTGGAATTTATCCCAAAAGTGAAAACCATGCCAATCCTTCCTCTGACCTGGAGATACTTAGTGGTTGGGTCGTTGGCTCTGCCCGGCTTCTGCTCTCGGAGTAGGTGTGCTGCGTCCCGTCTTGGAGCACTCCACGTTGACGTCCTACATGTTACTTTATTTAAATTTGTTCTAAATCAGTAGTTCTCTTGTGGCTCGGTGTGTATGTGTTTGTTCTCAAATTGGGCCAAGGGAAGAAGGAGAGGGCTGCAGATGGAGCCGGCTGCGGTCTCGTCTAATTCGGAGCAGTTCATCCCAGCAGTGTTTATTTCAAAAGTATGAGTTTCAGACAACATGTAATAGGTATTCAGAGCCTTCACACAAGAAACACAAAGCAACATACAGGAAATGACTGTGGTTTTTGAACAGCCAGGCATTATATTTTTCTCTTCCAAACAGTACCCTGCTTGGATTTTAAAGAACTACTTCTCCCTGACTGTAGGCAATTGGTCTCTCTCTCTCTCTCTCTCTCTCTCTCTCTCTCTCTCTCTCTCTCTCTCTCTCTCACACACACACACACACACACACACACACAAATCCTACTAGGCAGCCCTCACACTGTGAAAGCCAAATCAAGTTCCTGGAGGCCCCTTCTGGCAGATGCCTCCTAGCCAGGTCCCTGGGGATGGGCATGTATTTCAGCCACCTATCTATTGCCGCTCAACCAGAAGTCCCTGATTTAGAGGCTTACCACACTAATGATTTCTAATGTCTCATGATTCTGTGGGTTGGCCTTCTGGGAAGAGGTAACAGTCTCATCGGGGCTTCTCCACGTCTCTGGACTCAGCTGCAAGGCCAGCTGGGCTAGAATCTACCTGGTCTCACTCAATCTCAGGTAAGAGGGTGGTGACATTCATTTTAGGAGCCTTAGTTCTGCTTCGTGTGACTTGTCATCTTCCAGGAGGCCAACCCTACAGCAGGGTGGTCTCAGGACTCCCGGAGGGCACAAGCAGAAGCTGCAGGCTTACCCTAAGTCCTAAGCCCTAGATCTCACGTGACCTCCAGTCTGCCGTATTCTGTGGGTCAGGGCAAATTGCAAAAGCAGCTCCAATCCAAGGGACTGGGAAAATAAACTCGGCCTCTCAAAGGGAGGAGCAGTTACAACACAGGGCACAGAAGGGTGGGCCTAGGAAAGTGTGATCCACCCACGGCCATCTCTATAATGATCGTGTGCCCCAGGCTACTGCAGTGAGATTCTTTCTCAGCAGTCCAGGTGTGTGCCTATTTGGCCTGGGATGGCCAAGTTGGCCTCTCTCACTTGCACCCCCAGAATCCTGATCTACGTGTTAGATCTGTCGAGTGGATGACCTTTCCCAGACTTCATCCTATAGGAACATACATTTACATTCGCTTTCTCTTACCGGTTATAAGGGGCCAACAACCAGTCCCTGAAATCCTGTCTTGTCTGCATTCCCACTCCAGCGGTGTCCCCCTTCAGCATGTCTAGCCAACGTGATCCCAACTCCTTGGCCATCCTTGTTGGAGCAGGAGTACAAACTGACTCTCTGGAACCCAATCGGACTATTTCTTCTAAGACTTGAAATCCGTGAAGCTCTGCTGGCCCATAAACTCAAGAACTAAGAGATGGTCAGTTTCTACTCTCTGCAGGGAAAAATAGAGGAAGTTGATATCAAGAAAGGAGAAAGAGACAACAGAAATACTGAGAGGAGAGAGAGAGAGACGAGACCTAGTGACACCTGCAAAAGGAAACCTAAGAGATGTTTGACTTTGGAGAGCTTTCTCGTCCCTGGTTCTCATGTACTGGCCACAGTGATTGATTCAGGAGTCAGCATTGACTGGATTTTGGCACCAAGAGATAGTGAACTCCAGGACCCATGAAAGAGATACCAGAAGACATAAATTTTCTCTTCCCCTGGATGATAATGCCTGACAATGTAAGATGTATTAAAAAGAGAAAGATCTAGAGCATCTGTAGGACCACTAAGTAGACTCTGAAAATGGTGCTAACACCATGGAAGTTATGGAGAAGGAAAAAGAAATTATATGCTTGGTGACACTCTGTGAGCTACTAGATCAAGCCTTACCTGCAGGAAGCCCCACCTATAGATTTCCAGTTATGTGAAAAAATTAAAAATGAATTCCCTGTATGGTTGAAGTCATCTGGAATTAGGCTGCTACTCAAAGCATCCTCAGAGACAACTATCTTTTATAAACATAACGTGCTGCCTCTGTGCCAGGATACCAAATGTGGAGGTAACTTCACGCCACATGCCGTTGAAGAAGACCTAACTCCAAAAGCAAGCTCTGCAGACCTTCATAGTACTTTAAGAGATATTCACAAATCTTCCCTGAGCCCCTTCAGTTACAGAAACCACATTCATCGGAGTCTGTCAATAAAACCTCTTGGGTCTATTGGAGTCCCCTACACAAGGAAAAACTCGATAAATTGGCTGATCAGAAATTTTCATTTTGACTTAGCTAGTCATTGAAAATCATCCCTGTGGTTTGAGTCTCTTAATTTGCTTATGGATAGGCAAGCTGAGGCCTCTGGTGATGACTTATCAGCTACAAAATTAGCTCACCTCTGTAATCCCAGCTACTCAGGAAGTTAAGGCAGGAGGATCACAAGTTCAAGGTCAGTCTGGGCAACTTAATGAAACCCTATCTCAAAATAAAATTGAAAGGGGGCTGGGGCTGGGGCTCAGTGGTAGAGCGCTTGCTTGGCATGTGTGCAGCACTGGGTTTGATCCTCAGCACCATATAAAAATAAATAAGTAAAATAAAGCACCTCACTACTAAGCCACATCACCAGCCCTTTTTAATTTTTTTTTTTTTTTGAGACAGGGTCTCACTAAATTGCTCAGGGCCTCACTGAGTTGCTGAGGCTGTCTTGTACTTGTGATCCTCTTGCCTCAGCCTACTGAGTTGCTGGAATGTCCATCTACAATTTTAAAAAATTAAATTAAAAGGGGTTAGAGACCTAACTCATAGGTAGAGTGCCTCTGGGTTCAATCCCCAGTATCACCCCCCACCCCCCAAAAAATCAGCAAGGACATGCATTTGATGCTGTGTGGAGTTCTTAAATCACCTTACAAAATTCGGTATTATCCACCTACTTTGACATCTAAAAATAGAACTGGGGGCTCTGAGTGGCTAAGAGGAGCAGCCTGAAAAAGTTTTAAAAAATAAATAAATAAAAAAGAAGAAGAAGAAGAAAGAAAGAAGGAAGGAAAGGCCTAGAGCATTTTAAAATCATCAATCTAGTTGAAATGATCAGGACATGCACTGTAGTAACTCAGTGCAGGGATCTCATTAGTGATTGACTTCTAAAGCATTATTAAAATTATCCAAAAATGAATACCTCTCCTTCCACAGTTCCACATGTAGAATCATACACCATGAGTAAGTACGAAAGTAGCAGGTACCCATGTGTCTAGGATCCAAAAGAAATAAATCAAGCAACATCCCAAGATAACTTCTAATAAACTTAACTTTTCTCTTCATTAGCATTTAGTTCAGTTTCGTTCAACAAGCAGAGATTTCTTCTTCTTTTTTTCTTTTTTGAGTACCAGGGATGGAACCCAGGGGCACCTCACTACTGAGCCACATCACCAGCCCTTTTTAATTTTTTTTTTTTTTTTTGAGACAGGGTCTCACTAAATTGCTCAGGGCCTCACTGAGTTGCTGAGGCTGTCTTGAACTTGTGATCCTCCTGCCTCAGCCTACTGAGTTGCTGGAATTACAGGCATGCACCACATGCATGGGGTCCTGGGACACTAACTCTTATATTGCTGGGCTGAGGATGGAACCTAGGCCTTGTGCATGTTAGGCAAGCACTCTGCCACCAAGCTATACTCCTGACCCCAGCAAGAAGTGTATAAATAAGTGTCTACTACATGGCCCTTAGTATTATGGTCAGCTGACATCTCATTTCCTCTTTAAGCTCTTCTAGGTGGAATACTGTATTGGTTTCTTAAAGCTGATATAACCAACAGGAACAACAGATTTTTATTCTGTTCTGGATGCTGGAAGTCCGCAGTCAGAGTGTCCACTGAACCACGCACCCTCTGAAGCTCTAGGGGAGGATCTTTCTTTGCCTCTTCCAGCTTCTGGTGATGCTAAGTGTTTTTTGACTTGTACCTGCACCACTCTAAGCCCTGCCTCTGCCATCACATGGCCCTGACATTTATTCATACACTTCTTGCTGGGGTCAGGAGTGTAGCTTGGTGGCAGAGTGCTTGCCTAACATGCACAAGGCCCTAGGTGCTGAGAGCCATAGCCAAGTAGGAATGACATGGCATTTTTAATTGAAAGGTGACCCTGCTCAGGGATTAGGGTGGCTCCAGGTTTAGGGTGGATCCTGCTGGATTAGGGTGGCTCCAGGTTTAGTGTAGATCCTGCTGGATTAGGGTGGTTCCAGGTTTAGGGTGGATCCTGCTGGGAATAGGGCATATCCTGCTGCCTCAGGCGCCCACTCCTTGAGTTCCTGTTGAGTTCTCACGGGATTCAGAGGGTATTTGGTACACAGAGCCCGGTGGAGGTATTTTTTCCCCAGAACGTGCGTGTAGAGTGTCGGTGAGAGTCGGGAATAAAGACTTGCTGTTTGAATCTACAAGGCAGTGTGGTGGCTCGGTTATTTTGTGCCCAGCCAGACTGCGGCACCTAGGTTCTATCCTCAGCCCAGAAAAATAAGAAAAGAGCTGGTATGGTGGTGCATGCCTGTCATCCCAGCAGATTGGGAGGCTGAGGCAGGAGGATCACAAGTTCAAGGACAGCCTTATAATCTGGGCCCATCCTAAACCCAGAATAACAATTTCATCTAGAGATCCTCACCCACAGAGAGAGCAATGCCAATTTCACCGAAGCTTTTCAAAGGGAGGAAGGGGATGTTTAGATGACTCACCCCACAGCCGAGACCTAGAGGTCCCTGTCACAGTTGGGGTCCTGGGACACTAACTCTGAGATGGAGTCTTATTAGAGAGCGCTCTGGGATCCCAGTCCTTGGAAAGCTAAGGAAAGAAAGCAAGACTGTCATGGAGATGTTCAGCTGTACTATCTCATAGGGTTTGGCTGAGCCCCCGAAATTTTAGGTCCCCCCATCCATGACTGGGCATGACCCTCCTAGGGCAGGGGTGTGACCTTGGAGCAGCAGCTCTCTTTAGGAAAGGCAGGTCCTGGGGGACGAGAATGCCATCCCGCAGCAGCAGGGGGAGGGAGTCCTGCACCCTGGAAGGATAGTACCTCACGGTGTCGCCACTCCTCCTTAGTCATTTCTTTCCCTCTTAGTCACTTCTCTCTCCCCACAGCTGCCAGGAGGGAGGGCTCCCTTTTCCTCTTGCCCCCTCCAGAGCTGAGGCCCCCGCATGCTCCTCGCTCCCACCTAAGCTTCTTGGCCCATACTTGCACATGCAAACCCACCTGCAAAGGGAAGTTCTGAGCCTTAGTTCAGGGTCATCTCCTTGAAGGCAGTCGACAGCCATCAAGGCGTTTGTTGACGTTGCTTGTTGGGAAGTGGAATGAGCACTGGGTTTTGAGGGAGAAGGAGAAGCAATGGAACTTCAGCAAATCACTGCCCTCAATGAGTGGGGGACAAGAACTAAGTCTGTCCTATCACTGATTATGTGGCATCTAAGGTAGTGCCGGGTGCACAGCATGTTTTCCTAAACATTTATTTCTTTGTGATAAAGTTGAATTGGTAAGAATAAGCTAGATCATGATTTCTTTATTTTTAAAAAAATTTTTTAGTTGTAGATGGACATAATACCTTTATTTTATTTATTTTATTTTTATGTGGTGCTGAAGATCGAACCCAGTGCCTGACACGCACCAGGCAAGCGCTCTACCACTAAGCTGCCACCGCAGCCCCTAGGTCATGATTTCTAATGTGTGATCCTTGCATCAGCAGCAACAGCATCTGGGAAGCTGTTAAAACAGGTAATTTATTGAATGTCATCCCAGACCTGCTGCATCAGAAACTCTGGAGGAAGGGTCCAACGTTATGTGTGCTATAGACTAAATTTTTGTGCTTCCCCAAAATTCATGCACTGAAAACTGTATTAAGTCTAGATTCCATTGCTACAACAAAATGCCTGAGGCTAAAACTTTATAAAGAAAAGAGGTTTAAGAGCATAGTGTTGGCTTATGTTGAGCTCTGGTGAAATCTCCTGGTAGATAGCATTACAATGGCTAGAATACATGCAAAAGAGAGAGATCACAAGGCAAGATAGGAGGGAGGCCAGAGAGCAATCCAGGAGTCAGGATCACTCTTGTGGGAACTTTTTTTTTTTTTTTTTTTTTTTTTTTATACTAGGGATCAAACCCAGAGGGATGCTACTACTGAGCTACATCCCTAAGCCCTTTTCATTTTTTTATTTTGAGATAGCTTTTCTCTAAGTTGCTTAGGGCCTCATGAAATTGCTAAGGCTGACCTATCTAACTTGTGATCCTCCTGCCTCAGCCTCCCAAGTTGCTGGAATTACAGATGTAGGCCACCATACCTGGCTTGTGGGAACTAAGTTCCTATGAGTGCCACATTAATTTCTTCTGAGGGCAGCACTTGTAATGACCTCCTGGCAATAACCACCACTTCCTGGTACCGCCACACTGAGGACCAAGCCTCCACCACATGAGCCATTAGGAGTCACACTCAAACTACATCCAAACCATAGCTACACTTAACCCCCAAAGTCATGGGGTTTGGAGGTGGATCCTGTGAGAGGTGATTAGGTCATGAGTTGGAACCCTTATGAAAAGGATTTGTGCCCCTATATAAGAAACCACAGAGGGCTCCCTTCCCCTCCCAACCCATTAGGACACAGAAGATGGCCATCTTGTTCAGCAGTTGACCAGTTTATTATCTTTTTTATCACCTATGAAATGTCCTCCTAAGAGCAAGGACCTCCTATGTCTCCTTCACTACCAGGACCTAGCCCCTAGAACAGTGCCCAAAGCATAAAACCGCACTCTATAAATGTCTGTTGAATGAAGAACTCCGGGTTCTGTTTCCCTTTGGGGATATTGGCACTCTGCTTTGTGGAAAGAAAACATCTTCTCTATAAACTTGAGATAACAATGAATTTCAGCAGCAGAAACATTTTTCCACATTAAATAAATGAATCCAAAAATGAAGTGCATCTGGGAGTCGTGTGTGGAGGAAGTGCCAATTTGAACAAAGGGCTCACAGGGTCGCCATTCCGGCTGATCCACTTTGCAGCCTCATCTCAGATGCCTGGCCAAATAGCCCACTCACAGCCAAGTTCTGTTCGCACGTTACTACGCTAGAACTATGCGTGGTGTCCTCGTAGTTATGAAGCTCTGCATAGATCTATTTTCAGGAGAAAAAAATAACATTTAGGGTGGGTTTTTAGAGTTTCTAATTTCAGAGGCATCACAAGCTCATTGCAAAAAAATTGGAAAATTGGGAAAACACAAAGAAAAATGCCTATCTTCTCAACAGTGAAGTTGTTTTGTTTTGTTTTGTTTTGAGATGGGTTCTCACTACATCTCCCTGGTTGGTTTCAAACTAGCAGGCTTACATGGGGATTCTCCTGTCTCAGCTTCTTAGGTAGGTTGCACCCCACCACACCCAGCTTGAATACTGTCGCACTTTGAAGTCTAGACTTCCCAATCTGTTTTCTTAGAATGCCTTAAAAATGAGTTGGTACTGGGGCTGGGGTTGTAACTCAGTAGTAGAGCACTTGCGTAGCATGTGTGAGGCACTGGGTTTGATTCTCAGCACCACATATAAATAAATAAAAATAAAGTTCTATCAACAAATTTAAAAAAATGTTTAAAAAAATGAGTTGGTACTATATAAAATGTTTTGTAGTCCAATTATTCCCTTGCTCATGTGTCACAGAAAGATTTTTTAAATTTAACATTATTTGACTGAAATGTTTATTTGTGCACTATGATCTAGTTAAATTAATTAAATGATCTTCAATTATATAAAAATATAGGTTCTTGGTTAAAAGAAAAAATCAAAGAGCTGAGAAGTGTAGGGGGAAAAAAAAACTTCACGCCACTCCTATTGCTAAAGGTTTCTTGTGTATCTTTACAGAACATTCTTGGCTTATATAAATGCACAGATGTAAATGGAGTCACAGTATGTTATTATTTAACAACTTCCTATTTATTATAACAATGTTTCTTAGATATCTTTCTATGGTTGCATGGTGTTCTGCTGCATAAATACATAATATCTGTTTTGTTTTGGCACCAGGGATTGAACTCAGGGGTGCTCAACCATGGAGCCACATCCCCAGCCCTATTTTATACTTTATTTAGAGACAGGGTCTCACTGAGTTGCTTAGCACCTCACTTTTGCTGAGGCTGGCTTTGAACTTATGATCCTCCTGACTCAGCCTCCTGCTGAGATTCTCTACTTGATGGACATTTTTGCATTTCTTCATTTTCAGTATTACACACAATGAAAAAATATTTGTGATCTTCCTCACTCTCTTTCTCTCCCTCTGCATATATACGTGCATGGAATATTTCCACTAAACTGTCTTCATGTAATTTGAAATTGTTTTTTTCTCTTGGGATTGCTGAAAAGGTGAAACATATCTATGAGTTAATACATTCTAAATATCAAAATAAATTATATACATGTAAAATATATAGAGTGGGGGGGGAGAGAGAGAACAGTGCCCACGCATAGTAACATTGTGTCTCTGCGTGTGTAATGTACATAGGGAGGACAATTTGGCAATATCAAACAAAATTTAAAATGCATTTCTCCTTTGACTTGTTAATTCTGTATACTTTGCAAATCCATAAATTTTTAAGTATCGAATTAATAAGTCAATAAAATGCGTAACTGATTGTGTATTTTAAATTGAGTTAAATGCTGCCAAATTACCCTATAAAATTGTGCCAACTTCCACTTTCACCAAGAATATGAATGTACCTATATCTCTGCTCTTTTGCTAACATTGGATAGTGTTAATTTTTTAAATTTTTATTCTACTGAAAGGTGAAAAGTTATGTTCCACAGTTCTTTTAAATTTGCATCTCCTGTAAAGTTACTGGGGACTGAATGAGAACAAGATATATTTCATGCTTTCATAATTATGTCAAAGTGGATTCTACTGTCATGTATAACTAAAAAGAATTAATTTTAAAAAATGCATCCGGGCTGGGGTTGTGGCTCAGTGGTAGAGTGCTTGCCTAGCCTGTGTGAGACACTGGTTTCAATTCTCAGTGCCACATATAAATAAATAAAATAAAGGTCCATTGAAAACTAAAATAAAAATAAAAAAGCATCTCCCTAATTGTTAGTGAGTTTGATCGTGTGAGGCTTGTTTAGATTTTTTTTTTTCTGAGAACTGTCTTTTCATGTCCTTCAAGTAGGTTTCCATTGTTTGTCTTTTTCTTATTGATGTCTAATCTTTTTATCGGACTAAGACTCATATATTATTATGAAAGTGCCAAATTTATGTAACGTGTCTTGTTATTGACTATACAAGTTACTTCCAATTTTCTGAAAATGAAATCGCAGGTTCTTGGCTGTGAATCACCCAAGGTCGCTGTTATTTAAACATCAATGCTTTCCCCTGGGAGACCCTGATGTAATTGGCTGGGGGTTGGGGAGGCTGACGTCAGCATCCTGCAGGATTTCTCAGCCTCTGCACCACTGACATTCTAGACCAGATAAACCTCTGTTGTAGAGAGCCATCCTGGGCACACATCCCTGGTATCTATCCACTAGATAGATTATATGTTGATGCCAATATATAGATGCCAATCACACATCCCTTGCCAGTCACAACTACCCAAAACATCTCCAGATGTTGCCACATATTCCCTACATACAAAATGTTCCCATACTCCCCTTCCTTGTGCCCCCAGTCGAGAACTTTACTGTACAGTTTTTAATTCCCTAAGTAAATATAATTTTGAGAACCCCTTGTATAAATAGTATTACAGTGAACACATGTAAGTATAATGTTGCACACATCTCTAATTATTTCCTTAGGCTAAATAAACTCCAAAAGTACACACAACCCCGGGGCTTTTGAAACATTTCATCAAGTGTCCTTCAGAGTGTGCTATTGACCGTCTCACCACCAGTGTTTAAGAGTCTCCACCTCCCCTCACCTTGGCCAATTCTGAATATCATCATCATCCTTTCAAGATCAATCTAATAGATGAGAGATGATATCACCTTTAAAAGTTGACATTTTATAAGCTGCCTTAAAAAGAAAACCTAATGCAGAATGTACCAAAGATGACAGGTCGATCTTGTATTGTCTTATCGGGTTGATTCCACCATCCGTGAGAACCTGACAGATTCAGATAAATCTATGCAGTCTAGTGCTAGCACTCTGCTGGTAAGTGTTTCACAACTGGTTCCCTGAGGTTTAAAAGCAACAACAACAAAAACCAACCACCAAGCACGGGTGGTAGAGCACTTGCCTAGTATGCACGAGGCCTTGGGTTCAATCCCCAGCACTGGAAATAAAACATAAATAAATAAAAATAAAAACACAACCACTGAATTTGTAGTGTTTGCCAATTTCTGTGGTGTAAATAAACCCATTGAAGCCAATTTCCTGTGATGTCACCAGTCATGGACATCAGGAGAGATGTGCACAGTTCACTGTTGCTGGCTTGTAATCTCTGCCTCCAGCCCACCACACCCTAGTATGAATTTTAAAGTAGCTGTTTAATTCAGATTTAGGTCCTGTTTCTGAGGGTAAGAATTTAGCCTATTCCTATTAAATTAGGTCTCTGTTAGCAAATCAGATTGGAGGGTGGGGTGGGCTGGAACTGTAGCTCAGTGGTAGGGTGTTTACCTATGGCAGGGAGCACTGGGTTCGAACCTCGGCACATCATATAAATAAATAAATTTAAAAGATCCATTGACAATTAAAATAATAATAATAATAAAAATAAAAAGAAAGAAAGAAATGGATTTGGCCTTGGGAAGGAGGGTGTTGGGTGAAGGCAAGCATCTGGGTCATCCCAGTCACCTAGCACACAGTCAGCTCTCCATTTCCTTATTATTTAAACATCAATGCTTTCCCCTGGGAGACCCTGATGTAACTGGGGTTGTGTAACCTGATTCCAGAGGTTCCCTCCTTGACCATTGACATTCGCAAGACATCCAGCCTTCGGCAATTCCCTGATTTTTTTCTCTCACGAACTATTAGTTCATGAGTGGGCTGGGCAAAGCGGGCCATGGATATCAGGTACTGCAGAAAGGCTCGGAGCCATCTGCACCGCTGATTAACAGGAAGCCACTGAATATTAAGTCGCAGGCTCCGGCTCTGCGCACGCTCGAGGCAGCCTCAAGACCTTAATGATCGTCGCGCCTTGCGCAGAACGGAAATGCGTGACTTGACTTGCTCCACAGCTTCACGCTGACAGCAGTCAAAAGCAGAATGCGTTTTCCTCCTTCTCAATATGTAAAAGCAATGCGTAAGATCGAATTCCAGAGAGAAAATTACCTATTCACTGCAGTAAACCTTCAACTCAAGGGCTGTTTAGCCCATTAAAGAAATTCCCAAAGTAGTAGCTCTCAATCCTGACCTTGCACTAGAATCACGGAGGAAGGTGTTTGGAAACACCGTGTGCCTAGGCTGCATCTGCTTTCCGTGGTTCAGGCTGGGATCTAGTAATCTGCATTTTAAAACTCAACCAAGTCTGAAAACCACTAACCTAAAACAGTGGTTCCTGAACGTTAATATGCATTGTGGGGGAGGGGGGCCAGGTGCGGTGGCACACGCCTGTCATCCCAGCGGCTAGGGAGGCTGAGGCAGGAAGATCACGAGTTCAAAGCCAGCCCCAGCAACTTAGTGAGGCCCTAAGCAACTCAACAAAAACCCTATCTCTAAATAAAATAATAAAAAGGGCTGGTGATGTGGCTCAGTGGTTAAGTACCCCTGGGTTCAATTCCCAGTACCAAAAAAAAAAAAAAAAGTACATATCAGAATCACAAGGGGGAACTTATGGTAGGGTCCTGGTTCCCGCTAGAGAGTATAATTGGTGGTTTCAGGTAGGGGCCCTGGAATCTGCATTTTAAACTTGTACTCCAGGGAATTTTAATGCCCTCTTCCTCAGTTATTTTTAGGTCTTTGCTTTTTTTTTTTTTTTTATCAACCCAGTCATATTTTGCAACAGAAAAAGAAAGGAAAAGGAATTGGCATGAGAATCCATTAGCTTTGCAGCTATCTAAAGCCCTGGGGAGGCTGGAGGAAGGTACTTATTACAAAGAGGTCTGGGAGGAACAGCAGATTGCACTTATCAAGGCTCTCGACCTGCATACATAAACACACACACACACACACACACACACACACGTTTGCACATAAGTTTCCACACAAGCAGCTACTATTCAACCAGTATGGACATACTGATGGTGAGCATGTTGAAATATTTCTGCACCCAGTTAATAAATAGCTGCTTCCTTCAAGACCTTATTCCTCCCCAGCCACCCATTGCCACAGCTAATCAGTCCCTCCTGGGGGCACTTTCTCCACACATGAGGCACAAGAGAGTCCCTCAATCTTCAGAGTTCCAGTTGGTCAGATCTACATGCCACACAGTCGTGGAATATTGAGTGTCCCACCCACCCATGTCCCTCTATAATAAAAAGGGGATGCTGGAAACCTGTACACAGTGGCCTGGGAGTGATTCGTTCTGCCTGGAGGGATTGAAAGAGGATTTGAAGAATAAGCAACCTTTTCACTGAACCCCCAAGATGAGAAGGTCTTCATCAGGGAAAAGAAAAATCATTGCACACTGGGACAACGAGCAGAGTTGTAGAGGTGTGAACAGTCGTGAGGCGCAGTGGGTGGCATGCCATCACTGGAGTGTGGGACAAGGGAAAGATGTAAAAGGTAGATTAGAAGCAGGTCAGGGGTAAAAAATAGAATGCCATGCTATATAACACAGAGCTGGTATTACAGTGTTTCTCAAAGTACGGTCCAAGAACTGCCCCCACTATCCACAAAAAAAATCATCTAGGTGCTTATTTTAAAAGCAGATTCCAAATCTCTATAAATGAATTAGGAGCTCATCTCTACAGTGGGATCCAGAAATCTGCCCTTTGAATAAACTCCTCAGTTTAAGACTCACTGTTAGATGATCCAAGAACCGAGCGGGGATGGGTTTATGAAAAAGTTGATATTCAAGTAAGATAGCTCTGGAGAGAGGAGAGATAGAGAGGCTCCTGAGAAAGCTGTGGGAGAATTCTAAGCAAGCAAGTTGACACTTGGGAATGGAGGGAGAAGTGGGCATCATCCTGACATTAACAAAATTTGTTGATGAATGGGATGTGGAGAAGGAAGAGAGGAAGGGGGTCCTAGCTGATCCCAAGGTCCATTCTCCATTCATAACTGATTGGATGCTGGTGCAGTGAGATTGGAGCCAAAGCAGATGTGCAGGGGAAAACAGTGTGTTCTGTTTGGGACCTGAGGCATTGGAGGTGCTGGAGGGATGGCCAGTGGAGAGATCCAGGAAGTGACTGGGTGGTCAGTTTACCGCTCAAGATGAAGGATAGGTCTGGAGATGGAGATGGAGCAAACCATCTTCATTGGAACATGGGCAAGAGTTAAAGAACCAGAAATGAATGAGTTCACTCAAGGTCGACTTTTCCATCAGACGCAGCAGATGCCTCAGGACCACAAATGTTTTAATTACTTTTGAGATCAGAACAAAACAAATAAATATAATAATGGTGAATCCAGTGTGGATAATATTTGCCTTTATATCAATGCAGAAAAAATATAATTTTAAATATCTTTTGGAGAGAAGGGGTCCATGAAAACAACAAAAGTATCAGGCACAAAGAAGCCATAATGAGGTCCTGAGTCCACTCAAAGAGAGGAGTGTTGGGGCCAGGTTCAAGGAAATCTTGAGTTCTGCTGGGTTTTTACATACTTTATAGGTAGGAGGCCCTTGGGCAGCCCTGGTTTGTATCTACATTCATAATAGAAAGATAAATGCTGACTTTCAGTTAGAACTTAGCAAAAATGAAGAAGTGGCTTTCCCCCATGCAAGTTCATGAATGTCTGAATTCCACCCACAGCGCCCCCTGGTGTATGGATCCGTTAGGAAGTCCTATCTAATGAGTGCTAAGGATGAGGTGATGAGAGTAATCAGAGGAACAGAACAGATACAAGAAAGGTGTGTTAATTGACTTTGTGTTTCTGTGAACTAAAACACCTGACAAGAACAACTGAGAGGAGGAAGAGTTTATTTTGTCTCATGGGTTCAGGGATTAGTCCATGGTTGACTGACTCCATTACCCTGGTCCCAAGGTAAGGCAGACATCGTGGTGAAGGGAAGTTGTTACACTCATGGCAGCCAGGATGCAGGGAGAGAGAGAGAAAGGGAGAGAGAGAGAGAGAGAGAGAGAGAGAGAGAGAGAGAGAGAGAGAGAGAGAGAGAGAGAGAAGGAGAGACGAACCCTCCAAGGGCACACCCTCAATGACCCACCTTCTCCAGTCATGCCCCACCTGCCTCCAGTTACCACCCACTTACTTCAGCCAAACTAGAATGGGCTGATTATGTTACAGCTCCAATAATCCACTTCACCTCTGAATACTCCTATATGAGCACAGGAGCTTTTGGATGACACCTCATATCCAACCCATAACAAAAATATGACCAAGATACAGAAAGGTTTCATAAGACCTGCACTGGATTGTTAAGACAAAGGGAGCATGCAAGGAGGCAACCACTGTTCCAAATAAACTCTCAGTCAGGGGACAAGGAATGTGTCCTTATATCCCAGGAGTAGGAATCATAGAATCCCCAGAAGGTGTTTGTGAAATCAACGCAATCCACCACCAAATACAGCCTGAGTTAAAGTTGCCTCCTGCCTGCACGCCTGAGAGTTTTTCAAAATATGCACCGACGATGCTGTAATAAATGAGCTAGAAATCCGCTAAGTGTCCTTGAATCATGGCAACTTTTAGTAATTATGCATTTTCTCGTTGAGAGTACTCTAAAATGACATGAAGGTCAATGGGCGATGGAGCACACTGTTCCCTCAGCCTAGAGGACTCTTCTGCCCTCCTTCTTTGCTTACTCAACTCTTACTTATTCTTGGGTCTCAGCTTAGAGGTCACTTTCCCCCACGGAGGCCTGTCCTGACCTCTTCCAATAATTAGATCACCCCACATTGCACCTTTGTGGTTCCCTCTGTGACGTAGCTTAGTGTAATTCATTACTTGTCCCAAACTTTCTTCCCTCTCTCCATGAGGATTGAGACTACATCTCTATTCTCATGCCAGGAATAGATGTTTGTGGCCTGGATGATGGGTGGATAGAACTGGGACAGGATTTAGAGAATAAGTAATCTGTTTAAATACTTTTCATTTTTCCCCAATCGCCTCATCCGTTTTCACCCATTTTGCCTGAAACATGTTTTGCAAATCCTTCTCATTTAATCTCCATTGCCAACCCACTTTCAGACAGAGATTGTCACCTCCAATTTGTCCTTTGGTATATTTTTAAAAATCATTCCCATGGAAGAAATTGGGAGAAGGGGAGAGGGAAGACACGTGGATGGTTTGTGGGTGGTTTTGGGACAGGGAAGTGAAACCATTCTCAGCCATCTTATTCCCCCTTCTGATGACCATAGGGAGCCTCTAAGGGGAAGCTTGCTCTTTGCTGCCATCTGGTGGCTATCATTGGAGCAGATCTCGCAAGAAAAAGCTCTACCCATCAATAATGTGGCACCTACTGTGTTCAACGTTTTGTGCCAGGCAGTCTATAAATAGTCCCTTACATATTTACATTCCTTTGCCAACAATGAGGCATTTTCATGTGGATATTTTCAACTCATTCTTACGGCAACCCTCTGAGGGACACTCTAAGCAGGTAAAATTATTGACATTTTACAGATTAGGAAACTGAGGTTCAGCTTGCACAGGGCCTTGCCAGAGGTCAAGGGCAGAGTTCATATGAGACTGGAACCCAGGGTCACTAACTACAACAAGACAGACATTAGCCCCTTAGTTTTTCTCAGGATAGAAGAGAACAATAAGTTCAGATTTACTGCATTCTGCCACTCTGTGACTATGTGGACCCTGATGAGAGACTAAGCAAAGGAAAATGGACCATGAAGAGAGAAAAGAAAGAAATTCCATCTCTAATTTCTTCTAACTCTGAATTTATTGGTTTTTAAGTAATAGCCACAAATTTTAAGGTACTGATCAATAAGTGGCACATAAGAATTGACTGTATTCTTCACCTGAAGTTTATTTAGTATTAGAAGGAACCCCAAAAGGCACACAAATTTCTTCCAAAGTAAGTGTCTGCTATAGAGTTCTCAGATCTTACTGTGCACACAAGTTCCCTTGGGATCATGTTAAAAGGCAAATTCTAATTAAGTCAGTCTGGGAAGAGATTCTGTATTTTTTTCATTTTTTAAAATCGTGGCAAAATATACAGAATGTAAAATTCACGACTTTAATCATATTTGAGTGTTCAGTCAGTAGCATTAAAGTATTCTCTTAACAGTTGACTTTCATAAGGATCCATCTCCAGAATTTTCTCATCTTCATAGACTGAAACGCCATATCCATTCAACAATACCCCCACCCCCAACTCTCCCCCTTTTCCAGACCTAGTAACTCCCTTTATATTTTCTGTATCTATGGATTTGATGATCCAGGTACTTCTTATAAATGGAGTCACATGATATCTGGCCCTTTCAAGTCTGCATTTCTCTTTAGCTCTCGGATGATGCTGACCTGCTGATCCTGTGACCATACCTTGAGCAGCAAGATCTAGAGCAGGGACTGGCAAATTTGTTCCATAAAGGAGTAAATGTTTTAGACTTTGAAGGTCACACCGTCTGCCGTGGACTCTCAACTCTGTCTTTAAGAATGCATAATTCTGCCACTAGAACACAAAACAACCTTAGATAAAAATATAAAAATACGAGTGTATGCTTTCAGTAAAACATTATTTACAAAAGCAGAAGACTGGCGAGATTTGCCCGGTGGGCTGTCGTTAATAATTCTATTCTCAGAGGAGGTTCATGTTCAACTGCAAATGTGTTCACTGAATTATACTTGAAGTACTGTCCTTGTGAAGACCTCAGAGGTTTTTTGTTTTGTTTTGATTTTTTGGGTTTTGCTTTGTTTTTGTTTTGTACAAGGGATTGAATCCAGTGGTGCTTACCTAGTGAGCCACACACCCAGGCCTTTTCTATATTTTGTTTAGAGAAAGAGTCTTGCTGAGTTGCTTTAGGACCTAGCTAAGTTGCTGAGGTTGGCTTTGAACTTGCAATCCTCCTGCCTCAGCCTCCTGTGCTGCACCCAGCAAGATCTAGGATTCTTCTTCTTCTTCTTCTTCTTCTTCTTCTTCTTATTATTATTATTATTATTATTATTATTTTAGTTGTCAATTGACTTTATTTATTTATATGTGGTGCTGAGAATCAAACCCAGTGCCTCAGACATGCTAGGCAAGTGCTTTACCACTGAGCCACAGCCCAAGGTCTCAGATTCTTAAACCCAAAGGTCCTCACCACCACCAACCCATACTACACTGTTACCATTTATTTAAAATTCAGTATTGGGTATGGATCTAACATCAGGTTTCAAGAAAGTGATAGAGAATTGAACATATTATTAGCATTTATAAAACACTTGTTATGTTCCATTCAAAGTTTTGTTTTGTTTTGTTTTTCCAGTGCTGGGGATTGAACTCAGGGCCTCAGACATATTAGGCAAGTGCCCTACTTGTGAGCTATGTCCCCAACCCTCCAGGTTCTTTGTGTATGAACTATTTAACTCCCACAGCAACCCTAAAAGGAAGTACTATCCTCTCCATTTGACAGACAAGGACACTAAGATTAGTTGAATAATTTGCCCAAAGTCACAACCACAGGAAGAAGTAGAATCAAAATTTGAATCCAGGCAGCCTGGGTCCTCACTCTTAATTCCTTTATTATACTGCTTCTGAAAATAAGTATTTGGTACCATTAGATAGAGTTGATGGGCAGAGGAGGGGAGGGAATACTGTGGAGAAAATACAAAATAAGGAAAGTGAAAGTTAAATTATTTTCTGTGGTGTGAATTTGCTAAGACCAGACCCTGTTAATAGCAGGTTGTTGTTGTTTTCAATTCTATTCTGTCATGCATGAAATTTCCTCATAGTGGTATATGACCACTATTTTCCAGGGGTCAGAATAGAAATAAACCAAATGTCGGCAACTCTCATATTCAATTATAATCTTAGCCACTTTATTTATTTACTTACTTACTTATATATTGCTAAAGTTCAATAAATGCTATCCTTAAAGAGTCTACCAGGACTAGGAAGAGTTTCCTAAGCAGTTTAGCTGGATGCGATGGAAATTTTCCCTGCCATGTTCGATGCCATCCTCACAATTTGGGAAAACAGGATCTCAAGTGTACCTCACTATTCCAACACCTGCCATTGGATGGGCTGCCGAAGGCTTCCTTTTGAGATTATTTTGTATTCCAAGAGCAGGGACCATCACTGTTGGTACACATTCGGGTTTCCCAGCCTCCACACTATTTGCATTTGGGGCCAGGTAATTCTTCACTGTCAGAACTTCTCCATACATTGTAGGACAGCTAGCAGCACCCTATCCTCCCATCACTAGAAGCCAGTGGCATTGTCGCAGTTGTAATCATCAAAAATGTCTCCAGCCATTGCCATTGTCCCCTGGGGAAGCAAAAATCAGCCTCAGTTGGGAACCCCACTATAGATCCATGACAGCTTATAGTTGAAGAATGCCCACCACCATCTGTTTGTGGGAGTGTATATTGGCACAAACCTTTGGAAGGGTGATTTTGAAAGTAGGCTTTGGAAAGCAATTATTAAGATATTCAAAATATTTGCATTGGAAGGAAAGGGAAAGGATTTATTATTTATAGCCCTGAAAGTCTAAATGATTCGTTAGGAATAAAGGTTTGACAATGTATAAGACTGTATTTTCTCCAAGTGATAGACAGAGACTCAGTGGCTGCCAACTCCCAAGAGTCCCGAAAGCATCCATGTGTCCAAGAAAACTCTTAGGCAATTAATCAGTCTAGCTATACAGAGGGCATCTGGCCTAACTGGCTCCATCAACACAATATTCCTCCGATTAAGGTGATTAGTCCAAGGGGGCTATGGTCTGAATGTTCATGCCCCTCCAAAATTCATGTATTGAAACTTAATCAAAGGGGTATTAGGAAGTAGGACTTTTATCTGGACACTGCATGCACGCCTGTCCATCCCAGCTGCTCGGGAAACTGAGCCAGAAGGATCACAAGTTCAAAGCCACTGGGCAAGCTAACTAGATCCTGTCTCAAAATAAAAGAAGGAAAGGGCTGGAGATGTAGCTCAGCAGTAGAGTCTCCCTCGGTTTAACCTCCGGCACTGCAAAAAAAGGGGAGGGGGTAGTATTGGGAGGTAATTATGTCATGAAGGTAGAGCCCTCACAAATGATGGATGCCCTTATAAAAAAGGACTCAAGGAGCCCCTTTGCCTTTACATACTGCGAAGACACAGTAGGCTTCATTTATGGTCATATAGACTTCCCACCAGACACCCAGTCGATTGGTACCTTGGTCTTGGATTTCCCACCCTTTAAAACTGTGAGCTGTACATTCTCTTATATATTAGCCAGTCTAAGGTATTTTGTTATAGCAGCCTGAATGCACTAAGCCAATGATAGTACTTCCCTAGTGTTTGCTAACTAAGCTGAGGGTGCAAGCCAGGGGAAGACAGCATCTTTTCTTTTGGCAATAAGGTTATAAAGATGGGGACCCTGTCCAACAGCCATGCTTCCATCAAGAAGTTGATCTGCGAAAATGAAGTCAATATACAGAGAGCATCATGGGTAAGAGGCACAGAGAATCCTTGTGATGTTTACAGGCATTCAGCTTGACATGACTACAGCCATTTTACCCACCAGATGACCCGAGTGTACATTCCAAACCTTGAAGGATAAACGAAGCTATTAAGATAACCAGCCAAGCGTTTGGTGCCAGCCCCTGACGCTTTGATCGCGGGCATATTAATAGTTTCTGGGAAAGTCCGGGTACTTTCTGATCGTGTTCCATTTTTGTCTAGCTTAGCATGAAAACCCCTCCTCCTGCCTTAGGGTGTGGGGAATTCTCCTGTCTTGTCGCTGCCCCAACCTGCTTCTGTTTAAGTCCCTAATAAACAGCACTTTGCAATCCTGGATATTCCCACCTCATTCTTTGGTCTCTTGACACCTTTTGCCTTTGACAGTGGATTCTTCTACCCTGGGATTTTCTGAAACAATGTTTAAACCTGGAGTTCTGGCCGCTCCATTTCCAACCAGGAAATTCCCATGGTTCCCTCCTGTGATCCAGTAAATTGCCTCTTTTAATTCCAGCTAATTCATATTGAGTAGCTCTCCCTTGCAACCATGGGGTTCTAAGACACCCTGGCAAGATGTAGAAAATTTACATCATGAGGCAGTCAGGAACTTCCCCGCTCCCATGAAAAACAGGACCCTTTAAGATTAAGGGGGTGGAAATCTCTCCGGTGGAGATGAGAGGCAAACTAGCTCTCTTTCTTATAGGGTTAAAAAAAAAAAAAAGAAAATTAGGAGTTAAAAAGAGAACCAGTCTTGCCAGACACAGTAGTTGTGCACCTATAATCCCCACTACTAGGAAGACCAAGGCAGGAGAATCAGAAGTTGAAGACCCTGCCTCAAAATTAAAAAAAAATAAAAATAAATAAATAATAAATAAATAAAAGTGGCCGGGGGTATAGCTCAGTGTAGAGCACCTCTGGACTCAATACCCATCACTGCAAGAAATAAACGAGCAAAACCAGGACCCGTCCCCAAGCCTATGGAGTTAAGAACTGGGACCATGTGGTCAGCAGAAATACCTAGAAGCCAGAATCAGACCAGTTCGATAAAATCAAACCCACTGGGACAGGACATTGGTGTACACTGTTCTGAAAAATAATATTAGGGAATCTCTCAGATAACAAGGGACAAATTTCAAGATGGTGAGGGGCAAACACATATGCAGAATAGTCACTGAAATAACTTGCAGTTACCTTTATTAACACAGTAAAACCCAAGATACTGACACATGACATGGCAACCTATTCTTCCATGGCATGAAGAGTCCTGAGAAGAGAGGCGGACCCACCTCAAGCTCTACCTCTACACGGGATGACATGCAGAGCTCTGTCCCTGCCTACTCTGTAGACAGCAGAAAAGCTGAGCACCTTTGTCCCTTGCTTGAGCCAGCTTGACACACTCAAAGTCATAGCTGTGTTATTGCTCCAGCAGAAGCCCCAACCAAGAGCCTGGTTCCACCGGGCACGGTGAGACACGCTGGTAATCCCATCGGCTCTGGTGGCTGAGGCAGGGGGATCGCGAGTTCAAAACCAGCCTCAGCAAAAGCGAGGTGCTAAGCAGTTTAGTGAGACCCTGTCTCTAAATAAAATGCAAAATAGGGCTGGGGATGGGGCTCAGTGGTCGAGCGCCCCTGGGTTCAATCCCCGGTACCAAAAAAAAAAAGAGCCTGGTTTCTGCTTCACTTGTACATCCTCCTGATTCTTCTGGTAAAAAGTGCCAAGAGCACACTCAGTTGGGAACATAATGACGAGGAGCCCAGATGGAATTCTAACTTGTATATGTCCTGAGGAAAGAATCCCTGTGCAAACCAGATGAATGCAAATTCACCTGTGGGCCTATTTCATAAATGCAGCTGTGAGTTTTAAAAACCCTCTTGGTGCATTCAGATAGCCAAGGCAGTAGTGCTAGTTTGTTTAGGTTTTTATATTCCCCATCGCTTTCACATTCCTTATATCATTTGCCTTCCACCACAACTCCACCAGCCAGAGGAGGTTTTGCCATCCCCACCTCCAGGTGAGAAAATGAAGACAATGTGATGCTAAACGACTTTTTTATGTAATTCACAGGTTTGGAAGGAGCTCAGCTCTTCTCAAATTCAATCAGTCGTGAACTGTGTCATGACTGATTTGATGCTCATGGTTAAAGTACCAGGGCTTGAGAATGATTCATCTTTTCTTTTTTAATAATACATTAGCCCTATAACAAGCTAATTCTTGCCAGCCTTTAATACGCTTTCTCGGGTAGGAGGTAAAGGGGTGGATTTACAGTCAGCACATAGGGAATTCCCATGGGAGCCCGATGGACCTGGAGGCCCAGCTCTGGAGCAGGAAAAAAGGAGGAAGGTCCATGGATTAGCCAGTGCCCCAAATTGCTTCCAGCTCTAAAATTGGATGATTCACCCAAAATGAGTTGATGGCAATCAATGTTTCAAAAAATAATAATAAAAATAAAAACTAGTTCGCCCAGTCCATCACCTGTATCTTATTAAGGACCACACATTTCCAAAAGTGGTAGGATGATTGTAAAATATATCAATCAAAGCAAAATATATTTAAGAAAAAAATGGGAGGGGGACCCACAAAACAAAATACCAGCACAACAGATTAAATAAGAATTATATTGAGCAAACCAGGACTTAAGTTGTCCAGTTATAGGCAACTCAAGAAAAGGAAATTTATAAAAAGTGGGACCCATACAGGAACACAGCTATATTTTTTTTTTAATTATTTTTTTTCAGTGCTGGGATTGAACCTAGGACCTTGCACATGGTAAGCAAGTGCTCTATGATTGAGCTACACTCCCAGCCCAGGAACACAGGAACACACAGTGGCACACACCTGTCATTCCAGTGTCTCGGGAGGCTGAGGCAAGAGGATTGCAAGTTTGAAGCCAGCCTCAGCAATTTAGTGAGGTCCGGAGCAACTTAATAAGACCCTGTTTCAAAATAAAAAAACAAAAAGGGCTAGGGATGTAGCTCAGTGGTAAAGTGCCCCTGGGTTCAATCCCCAATCTGTGCCCCCCACCCCCACCCCCCAAAAAAGTGAGTTCAACATGTCTGAGTTTCGCACTCTGAAACAAGAATTTAGGTTTGAGTAGTTTACTTGGAGGTGAAGCAAGCACACATAAGAGAGTAGGGAAGTGAGACAAGGGAAGAGAGACAGCTGGAATGTGAGCCCAGTGGTGGTCCAAGAGAGGGGCCACCCACATCCCTGGCCTCCTAAAGGAAGGACTTACTGTTCAGCTGCAGGGGAGTGTGGTCAGCAAGTGGCCTCCAGCTGTCAGTTCATTTAGGGCTAGCCTCAGCTACAGAGAGCTGCCAAGTCCAAGGCTGTGCACTTCCCAGGGTAACCTGCATCCGGTGACTGAGCAAGGCAAGAACATGAAGTCTGGCCATTTCTGCCTGATAGGGGACACTTTGGTGGGCAGTCCTTGCTCCAGAGCTCCCCCATGGGTTGGCCAAACTTTTATCAAGACTTCATTGCAGCTGGATTTGTCCCTGTGCCCAATTCTGCTTCCTTGCCTTCCCCTCATAGGCACTAATCCCTAATGAGCATTTGATCCCCCATATAGACATATAAACATCTGCTTTCAGAGACCCTAACCCCAAATCATTCCCTCTGTGAAACCATGAGATGTGTGTTGTATTAAGCCATTAAGTTTGTGATACTGTGTTACATGGCAGTGGATACTTAATATATTTAACTAGCTTCCTACCTAGAGGATTCCTGAGGGGTCAATGCCATGAGGCACTAGAATCCGGCAGAGGGATGGAATGGAAATCTTGCCTTAAAGGTGAGACCATTTGAGGGAGTTAAATAAAATATGCACCTTAGAGATAGGTACCCCAACAAGAGACAAAGGATTGGGGTACAGATGTGCCTCAAAATACAATGAGGGTTACATCTGGATAAACCTATTATAAACTGAAAATATCAAAAATGCATTTAAGGGCTGGGGATGTGGCTCAAGTGGCAGTGCGCTCGCCTGGCATGCGTGAGGCACTGGGTTCGACCCTCAGCACCACATAAAAATTAAAATAAAGATTTAAAAAAATGCATATAAGCTGGATGCGGTGGCACACACCTATAATCCCAGACACTCAGTGGGCTGACAAATAGGAGGATTACCAATTCCAGGATAGTCTGGGCAATTTAGTGACAGCCCGTCTCAAAATTTAAAAATTAAAAAAATTATTTTTAAAGGATTGGGGATGTAGCTCCACGGTAGTGTGCGTCTCTAGTGTGTGCAAGGCCCCGGATAAAAAAAGAAAAAGAAAGAAAGAAATACATTTAATAAACTAACCTACCGAACAGCATGGCTTAGCAGCACAATACAATGTGGAGTGCTGGTTGTTTCCCCATCGTGATCACATGATTTCTGGGGTGCTGAGCTGAGTGTCACCACCCAGCTTCATGGGAGAAGGCTATACTCAACATCAAATACAAGGAAAAGATCATAAATCAAAAGTCCAGAAATCTCAAGTCAAACCATCCTCATTCAGGGACCATTTGTATTTCTGTATCAAGTCTTAGAAGTGATTGGTTGCAGATCACCCTTGGGGCCATTACTTCCCTTACACTTCCATTGTTGTTACAAGGGTAGATAAAGTGGGCTTCAGTTTCCAGAGAAAGCCCTCCAGCAGAGTTATGCAGTAGCTGGTAGGGGAGGTTCCCACAGTGTGCCGCAAAGTGGCCAAGTAAGGGGGAGGGGGTAGGACACTGCCAGCCTTCCTACCAGACTGTTCTCCTAAGGGACCCCCAAACCTGTCACCTTTAGTTTACACTGAAATCACTTTGTGATACGTACCTAAGCAACTTTGGTAAACACGTCCAGTAGAAGAAAAAGGTACCAGATATTTTTATCTGTCATCTACAGTAATGGCACAGATAATGAATCTCAAATCACAAATCTACCTAGAAATGTCCCCTGAGAGAATTACCCTGAAACTTCCTGGTGACTCCATTTGCTGTAGAGATAGAATGGAATTTATTGTGTAATGGGACCATCCAGGACTTCTTCAAAGTCCCTGAAGTAGATGAAAGTCTTTCTATAAGTTGATCTCACCTTTAAGGCAAGATTTCTGTTCTATTTCCTGGGCTGGATTCAAATGACTCATGGCATTCACCCATCAGGAATGTTGGAGTGAGGGTTCCCTAACTAGGAAGGAGGTTAACTTAATACATTAGCTATGCCATGTAACAAAATGTCACAAACTTAGTGGCTTAATACAACACACACTCATTATCTCACAGTCTCTATGGATCAAGAGTCTGAACACAGTTTAACTGGGCAGAAATCAAGGTGTCGGCCAGGGCTGCAGTCTTCTCCGAGATTCACCTGGGAAGGATCCTGTTCTAAGTTCATGTATGGTGTTATTCATTTCCTTGCATCTGTTAGACTAAGGGATCCAGTTTCCTCCTGGCTGTTGACCTTGCTGGTGGGTGGTTGGAGGATGCTCTCTGTTCTTTTCTCCATGAGTTTCCTTAACATGGCAACTTGCTTCGTCAAAGCCAGCCAGAGACAAAAACTACCAGCAAGACAGACATTACAGTCCTAGGCAACACAATCAAATGGTGACATCTCATCATCCCAGAACTTTTTATTCTATTCATTAGAAGCAAATCACAGGTCCTGCACACACTCATAGGAAAGGCATGACACAAAGATGGGATTCCAGAAGACAGAACTTATCGGAGGCCGTGGTAGTTGGTCCCCTACACTCTGTGACCCTTTTGTTATCTTCTAATTAAAATTTAAGATTTCTGGTTTGGTCTGTTGGTGATAGTCTCCCTACATTTTTTAAATCATTGACCACATCAGACACAAATTGGGGTGGCTGCCTGGTATACAGCAGCCCCTGTTTTTCTTTCCCATGGCCATATCTACCCTGATCTACCACTGTCCTTTGGGAGAACTGGTCATCTCTCCATCCCAACCATCTGGTCTACCAGTCATGTACCTTTCTCCAGGATAGAAAGATGGATCCTGGAAATCCTGGGATGGATCAAAGCACAACCAATCAACACTGAAACCCAAGGTCTTCCCAAGGTGGCAGAATGTGAGAAAATGAAGCCAGTCCACAGAACAAGTCTATGGTGAATTTAGTTGCCCATAAAGCCACCTCTACCCCTACTTTTCCATACATTGATCATGTGACAGTGGCCAAGACTGTCAATTCTCACTTGTTATCTTCTCTAAACTTGGTGTTTCTCCAGTGCCAGTTGATACTGTTTTACCTTATCAATCTACACACAAAACTCACCTTTTCATCATTTCCCACAAGAATTTCATGGGTTTGACCAGACTATTGGTGACTTAGGGGACCATGGGTAAAAGTCACAACAAATTACAATAGGGCTCTTGCCATCTCACCAGCTCCATTCTCTCCCTCTCCCTCTTCTTTCCTCTTCTCACTCCTTCTTTCCAAGTTTCAGTTAACCCACAATGAGATACAGCCTCACACCCACCAAACTGGCTATCATTTAAACACACACACGCACACATACACACACACAGACTAAAAATGTTAACAAGGATGTGGAGAAATTGGAACCCTCATACATTGCTGATTTGAACACAAAATTGTGTCGCCATTTTGAAAAACAAGTCGTTCCTCAAAGAGTTAAACATAGACTTACAATTTAACTCAGCAAGTCCACTTCTAGGTTTATCCACAAAGAAACTAAAAGCAGGGACTTGAACAGATGCTTGTATGCCAGAGTCTCTTGCAGTACTATCCCTAGAGACGAGAAAAGTAGGAACAACCCAAGTTTGATGGGTGATAAGCAAAATATGGTATGTCCATACAACAGGATATTCTTTAACCATAAAAATGGAAGTATTGGCTTTCCATAATGGTTGCACCAATCTTCAGTCCCACCAGCAGTGTGTGAGTGACCTTTTCCCCACATCCTCTCTAACACTTATTGTTGCTTATATTCTTGATAATCGCCATTCTGACTGGAGTGAGATGAAATCTTAGAGTAGTTTTGATTTGCACTTCTTTCCTTTTTTGTTTGTTTGTTTGATAGTGGTGCATGTGAGGCAAGCACTCTACCAACTGAGCTATATCCCCAGCCCCGCGATTTGCATTTCTTTAATTGCTAGAGATGTTGAACATTTTTTAATATATTTTTTGATCAATTGTGATTCTTCTTCTGTGAAGTGTCTGTTCAATTCCTTACCCCATTTATTGATTGGGTTATTTGTTTTTTTGATGTTAAGTTTTTTAAATTGTTTATATATCCTGGAGATTAATGTTCTGAGATGCACTTTAAAAAGATTAAAAAGTGTAAAATATTTTCTCCCATTCTGTAGGCTCTCTCTGCATGTTTTTGATTGTTTCCTTTGCTGAGAAGAAGTTTTCAGTTTGAATACATCCCACTTATTGATTCTTGATTTTACTTCTTGCGTTTTAGGAGTGTTATTAAGGAAATCAGATCGTAGGCCGACATAGTGAAGATATGGGCCTACTTTTTTTTTTTTTAGAGAAAGAGAGAGAGAGAGAGAGAGAGAGAGAGAAAATTTTTTAATATTTATTTTTTAGTTTTCAGCGGACACAACATCTTTGTACGTGGTGCTGAGGATCAAACCCGGGATGCACGCATGCCAGGTGAGCGCGCTACCGCTTGAGCCACATCCCCAGCCCTGGGCCTACTTTTTCTTCTATTAGATGCAGGGTCTCTGTTCTAATGCCTAAGTCTTTGATCCACATTGACTTGAGTTTTGTACATGGTGAGATAAAGGGGTTTAATTTCCTTTTGTTACATGTAGATTTCCAATTTTTCCAGCACCACTTGTTGAATAGGCTATCTTTGCTCCAGTGAATGTTTTTGGCACCTATGTCTAGTATGAGATATCTGTATCTATGTGGGTTTGTCTCTGTGTCTTTATTCTGTACCATTGGTCTACGTATCTGTTTTGGTGCCAATACCATGCAGTTTTTGTTATTACGGCTCTGTAGTATAGTTTAAGATCTGGTACTGTGATGCCTCTCTCTTTACTCTTCTTGCTAAGGATTGCTTTGGCTATTCTTGGTATCTCAAATAAGTTTCATGATTGCTTTTTCTAATTCTATGATGAATATGATTGGGATTTTAATAGTAATTGCACATTGGGCAGTATGGCGCACTTGCCTGGCATGTGTGGGGCACTGGATTCGATTCTCAGCCCCATGTATAAATAAATGAAATAAAGATCTATCAACAATAAGAAAAAAAATTAAAAATAAAGAAATATCCAGGATATAGATTAAAAAAAATAGATTAGTGGGGCTGGAGCTGTAGTTCAGTGGTAGAGCGCTTGACTTGTATGTGGAGGCACTGGGTTTGATCCTCAGCACCACATAAAAATAAATAAAGATATTGTGTGTCCATCTACAATTAAAAAATATTGAAAAAATAGATTAGTGGTTGCCAGGAGATAGGAGGAGGGAGGAATGGGGAGCGATTGCTAATGGGTGCAGGGTTTCTGAGGAGGTAATGGAAATGTTCTGGAATTAGATAGTAGTGATGGTGGTATAACATGTGGATTGTACACTTTAAAAAGATAAATTTCATATTATGTGAACCATACCTCCTTAAAAACACCTAATAGAAGTGTCAGACCATCTCTCTCATCCTCTGTTAACATTTACATGGACTCAGAGCTTCCTGAAAACATCTACTTATGGGTTATGCTGATCTATTGAATCCCAAGAATTTGTCTATCAAAGTCTAAAATAATTTTTAGTTTCTAGCTAGTGTTTTTATTAAATAAAATGATTGTTTGCCTCTTAAGGGGAAAATATTATAGCACAAAACCCCAGACACCTACATGCCTGTGACCTACCACTTAAACAACAATTTCTTTCTGATTCATGAGATGTAAAGCGGATCTCAATTTCTGGCATATGAGATTCCCAGGGAGCCTAGTTTCCAACATTGCTGGTAATTCTTTTCTCAATAGGGGTGTTATTAAGAACAGTTTGCCAGGACACCCACAAGCAAAGATTAGGCTCATAAACAGACAGCATTTGAATTGCCATTGGGTGTTCTTAGATGCACATAGCCTGCTGGGATATGCTTTAAAACTCTATCTCTAGGACTATCTTTAGTTCCCACCTCCCAGCTTGGGCTCATGAAAATAAGCCCATCCACATGATAGTAATTTCAAGGGCAACCTTGACCTTATGAAACACACAATTCTAGATTGTTGGAGAATTTCCAACTGGTGGTCAGTACAAGGCTTTCTCATATGTGGGTCCTATTAAGTCTCATTAACACATATTTCATTTAACACATACTTACTGATCAGCTACTATGTGACAGACACTATTTTAGGCTCTGGGTCAAGACAGAAGGTGGCAGAGAAAATTATGCTTCTGTATCTGCATCTGGTCATAGAGTCAGTTTATACACAGTTGTGTGTGTGCATGCGCTATGTGTGGTTCTGCAAAAAAATAATCAAATGACTTCGATGTGCTCAACACAATGCTAGGCACTGGTTCTGTTTCAAGAAGATGAAAGACTAGGAAAAAAATTATCAAAACTGAAAGAAAATGCTAGACCTCATTAGTATTTATTTATAGCCTCCAGTATTCCAGAAAAGATTTAAAACTACTTATGTATCCTTAAAACATAGTATAAATTATAAGCAGGAAAGAAGGCAGAAAACAAACCAAGGTTGAGGACTGAAATGGGGCTAGAGATTACACTAATGCAGGGATGGTATGATGAATTCCTCCATGTTCTTAGCCTGGTGTAACCACTTGGGGCTGCTGGGACCCTGCAGAGCCCTTCAACACTCATCTCTATATACCAACTCTCTGAATGGGGACTTTGTCCTAGCTGTGGAAGCACATCTGTTCAGCCAGCAGAACCAGATGTTCCAGAAGTCCCTAAGAGTTCATGATCCTAGAAACAGCCTCCTCCCAGTGATGAATGGGAGTTGGTGGTAAATAATCATGTTAGTCATCTTCCTGCTACTATGACAAACTACCTGAAATAAACAACTTAAGGGAGAAAAAGGGTTTTCTTTGGCTCATAGTTTCAGTCCATGGTTACTTGGCCCCGTTGCTTTGGGCTAGTAAAGGCACAGTACATGGTGGTGGGAACACGTGGTAGAGGAGGCCTGTTCACCTAGTGGCAGCTGGGGAGCAAAGAAAAAAACAGGAAGGGGGTCCCATGACCTAACTTCCTCCCACTAGGCCTCACCTCCTAAAGATTCTGCCATCTCCCAAGAGTGTCATAGTCTGGTGACCAAGACTTGAAAACATGGGCTTTTGGAAGAATTCCAGATCCAAACTATAACAATACCCTAGGGCTCTCTCCCTTCCGGTGCCATAACACTTGGGCATGTTCTATAGTCTTCCAGAGCACCCCAGTGGGACCGAACACCAGTCACCTACAGTGGTGACCTTCACCCTTTCTTGGCTGTCTTCCTTTCGGTGTTTCTCTTTCCCTCTCCCCATACAGTTATTTCCTCGGATCACCTCCCATGTAAACTTCTTACCCTTGAACCCTATCTCAGCAAGGATTCTTGGTGAGCCCAACCCCAAGTGAGCTCACTATGTTCTCTTTGCTATTTACTGTAGGACTCCAGGCTCTTGCAGACTTCAATCCCTGGTCCCTGCTCAGAATTTCTGGAAATGGGAAGGAGAAGGTCACACACACCCATAAACCAATCTAGTCAGCTACTACGTTTGTAGAGGTTTCCTTTCCCCCTACATCAACCAGGCCTGCTCCTATTTCTGCCGTTTATATTAACTTCCACTTTATCCAAGGAATAGCTGAACTTGAGCCACTGAGTACCACCTCTCCTACCAGGTTCTGGGGCTTTCTATTTGGGTACCAACTGACCCAAGGTATTAATGTTATGTGATGTTCAATGGTGATGTTCAGCACAGAGGCCTGTCCCCTACTCACACTTTTCTGCCATATTGACAAGATGTTAAGATAAGGTTGCCTGGGACCAAAAAATAGGTTTTCAATAAATAGCTCTTTTTTCATTAAAATAATCCCTAAAAATCCCTTTAGCTTTTACTTACAACCAGGACCACAAAAATCTCAGGCATGGGAAATTCATAAGGACTGGTCCTGACAATTAGTTGAGTGACAGGTACTGTACTGTCCTCAAATATCACCCACCTAAGCTCTAGCCAAGTAATAAGCCTTGTTTTGAGTCAAACTCATCTCATTGAACTTGTCTTCCCTTCTGATGAGTTATCTCCTGGGAGGTCTCTGGGTCCCTAATGCAAACAGGAGCCATGCAAAGTGTAAAAGGTGTTTTGGGTATGGGATTATTAGCTAAAACACTGTTGAATGTTAAATGACATTTACCAAAAAGAATCAGTTCTTAGGTTTTGCTTTTGGCAATAATTAGGAAAAGCGGTTGGTGCTGGGCATGGTAGCGCACACCTGTAATCTCAGCGATGGGGAAGGCTGAGGCAGGAGGATCACAAATTCAGGGCAGTCTCAGCAACTCAGCAAGCCCCTAAGCAACTCGGCCAGATCCTATCTCTAAATAAAATACAAAAGAAGGGGTAGAGATATGTCTCAGTGGCTAAGTGCCCCTGGGTTCAATCCCCAGCACACACACACACAAAAATGCCTCTCCTGTGCTTTATGCTTGGAGTGCTCTTCCCATGGCTCTTTCTGTATGACTGACACCTTCTTATTTTTCAAATGTCAACTAAAATGTCATCTTCTTAGAGAGACTGCTCAGCTACCTTATCTAAAATAGAGCCCCCTGCTCTCCATCATTTGATAAAGTCACTCTTTTGTCAAATTGCCATTTTTTTCCCCAGAAATTATCAGAATCTGTGTTTCTCTTATTCGTCTCTTTTCTGTCTGCTCTCACTGGAACTAAGCTCCTTGAGACAGGGACTTTGGTTTATTGCACTTAAAATCCAAGCATCTACCATAGTACACTGTAACTATTCAATATGTTGTCAGTGAATGAATGGATATAAGGAATGGTTTATCTTTTTGTCTGAATGGCAGAAATGCAGAAACTTTTGATTCATGCAAAACTGATGGTAACTGATATTACTAAATTATAAGTTTAAAATCGGGGAAGCCAGTACTTACCCTTCATTTTCTCCTCATTTAAAACACTTCAGTAGGGGCTGGGGTGTAGCTCAGCAGTAAAGCATGTGCTCTGTATACATAAGGCCCTGGGTTCAATCCCTAGCACAAAAAAATATATATTTTTTTCAATGATTGTATCATAAGACTTTTCCTAGTGATTCTGATTTGGCATGAACATCGGTAGCTGTCAGGAGAGGAGAAAAACTCACCAAATTCATGCAACTTGACCTATAACCAATTTCTGTCCCAAGGTAAAGTCAAAGGAAAGGTCAATAAAAGTGGCACACACACTATTCCTAACCAACTTTTCCACATATTAGCAAAAAAAATATACACAGTAGGGGCTCAAAAAAGTTGTTTTTGAATTTTTTTGTAGTTGCAAATGGACAGCATGCCTTTATTTTGTTTGTTTATTTTTATGAGGTGCTGAGGATCGAACCCAGGGCTTCACACATGCTAGGCAAGTGCTCTGCCACTGAGCTACAGCCCCAGCCCTCAAAAAAGTTTTTTATTTCAAAAAAGTTTTTTTAAAAATTAGCGTCTAGCCAGGCACAGTGGTGCATGCCTGTGATCCCAGTGGCTCAAAAATCTGAAACAGGAGGAACACAAGTTAGAGGCCAGCCTCAGCAACTTAATGGGGCCCAAAGTAACTTAGAATGAACCTGTCTCTAAATAAATAAATAGGACTGGGGATGTAGCTCAGTGGTTAAGTGCCCATGGGTTTAATCGCTGTTGTTTTTTTTTTTTTTTTTTTTTTTTTTTTAAGAGAGAGAGAGAGAATTTTTTTTAATGTTTATTTTTCAGTTTTTGGTGGACACAACATCTTTATTTTATTTTTATGTGCTGCTGAGGATCGAACCCAGCACCCCGCGTATGCCAGGCAAGCGCGGTACCTCTTGAGCCACATCCCCAGCCCCTAATCCCTGGGTTTTAAAAAATAAATTAGTGTCCAGTTTGAATTAGATCTTTTGACCAGAACAGCACTGTTCACAGAAATATAATGTGAGCCACATTCCTAATTTTAATTTTTCTATTAGCCACAGTAACAAAAGTGAAAAAAGAAAAGGTTAATTTTAATTTTTAATTTAATTAATTTAAAATTAAATTATTGATTTAACTGTTATTTCATATTAATTTTAATAATACATTTTATTAAACCAAATACAGCTAAAATATTCTCATTTCAATATGTGTGTCAGTATACAAATGTTCAATGATTTTTTTTTATTTCTATTTTTTGCGTGTGGTGCTGAGATCCAGCCCTTATGCATGCTAAGCAAGTGCTCTACCACTGAGCCATATCCCCAGCCCTCAATGAGATCGTTTACATTCCCTTTTTGTACTAAGTCTTTGAAATTTAAGTGTAAACTGACAATTATAGTGGGAGTTGGGGGTGTGGCTCAATGGTAAACACTTGCCTAACATGCCAGAGGCCCTTGTTTGATCCATAGCACCATTTAAAAAAACTAAAATCAGGGCTGGGGATATAACTCAGTTGGTAGAGTGCTTGCCTCACATGCACAAGGCCCTGGGTTCAATCCCCAGCATCATACACACACACACACACAAAAAAAGATGCATTAAAAAGTATGCATTCAGAAATAAAAATCAACAGTGATATTCTAGTCAAAAGGTAGGACTCAAATTGGACACCAATTTAAGGGATTTTTTTTTTTTTTAGCATCTACTGTGAACTTGTATGTTTTTTGCTCTTAAGTGGAAAAATTGGTTAGGAATAGTATGTGTGCCACTTTTATGGACATTTTCTTTGATGTTAGCCTGGGACAGAAACTGGTTATGGGTCAAATTGCAGGAATTTGATGAGTTTTTCTCCTCTTCTGACAGCTACTGATACTCTTACAGAGTCAGAATCACTAAGAAAATAAAATCACACTTATATCTTATCTCAATTGACATTAAATAAACTATAAGCTTATCTCAACTGACATTAAATTTGAGTTTAAAATAATTCCTCTGTATTAAGAGTTCATGAAACTTACACATGAAAAAAAATAGGTTCATATACTCATGTATTCCAAACATACTTAGGTTTCCCAATAACCTGAGAATCAGTTTTTAAATTTAAAATAGATACTAATTGAATTATGTTAAGTAAATAATATAATTAAGCACAATATATTAAGTGCATTCTGTTAAGTAAAAGAAGGAAGATGCAAAATGTCACATATTGGGGCTCAGGTTGTGGCTCAGTGGTAGAGTGCACGCCTTGCACACGTGAGGCACTGGGTTCAAACCTCAGCACCACATAAAAATGAATTTTATTTAAATTCATAAGATAAAATTTTATGAAATTTTATTTCATAAAAATGAAATAAAGATATTGTGTCCACCTACAACTAAAATTAAATATTTTTTTAAAAGTTACATATTTTATGATTCCATCTTTAAGAAATATTGGAAAAGGTAAACCCTAGAGATGGAACATAGATTGATGGTTGTCAGGGGCTGGGGGAGAGGAGACTGAAAGTGAATGCTAATGGATATGGGGTTTTCTTTGGGTTAATCAACATGTTTTGGAACTAAGTAAAAGTAGTGGTTGCATAACATTGTGAAGGTACTAGATGCCACAAAAAATGTTCATTTTAAACTGTTATGTGAATTCCACACCTTGATAAAAAATTTAAAATAAACCTTAAAATTACAACTTCAGTTCCTCAGTCACACTAGCCACAATCCAAGGGCTCAACAGCATTTGGCATGGCATCTTGGGACATGAGGATAGATTATTTGTATGCACAGTCTACAGCTTTTGGAATTGTTTGTCTCTATTTTGGCTTCCCAGCCCTTTCCAAAAGCTCTCAAGGTGAAGTGTCCCAGTTTATTTAAGCACCACCTGGCAACCACTGAAGTGTCACGTTTGTATTTCACAAGAGGTAGCCATGAATTTGATTGCTACTGTTCCACATGATTAGCACGTTTGGGGTGACAGATTGTTAGGTTTGCCAAGCTTTTGAGCATGTTGTGATTCTTTAATAATTTCTTCGAAGGGCATGAGGCATCCAGAAGCTTGTGGTCTGTGCTTCCAAGTCTGACTTATCATGGTTTCCAGCGGCCCTCATCTCCAGGGAGCTGGAGGGTGGCACAGGAGGAAGAAGCCTGAGCTCGATGTAACACATATTAAAAGAGCAGTGAGAATGATTAGGGGTGCAAAACCTTAAGACACCTCAAGGATGATTCATAGGACTCAGAGGGATCTGATGAGCCCACTTGGTCCATCCCAGATGAAAAAGAACAATTTGCCCTTTTCTTTCAACTCCCCAGAGATAAAGATCCACAACCACTCTTATTTTCTCTTTGCACAGACCACACTTCTCAGGTATCAAGAGTATGTCTCTAAATCTTTATCAAAACCTCTCCTATTAATTTTTTTTAAACCTCTCTGCTGAGGCTGATTTCATTCAATGATGACTGCTTCTTGGCTATCAGAACACTTTCGAGATATTTCTTTAGTGTTTTCTCGTTCTTAATGCTTCTACATCTCAATATGATTATTCCATTTGTAGAATGCCGTCTGTTTTTCCTCTCTCTTGTTGCCCATTGCTTTTGTTTGTTTGTTTGTTTGTTCTTCTCTCCTTGATCCTTTTGGGGAGAAGAAGAAGAAAATAAAATTTGCATTGGTCAGATTTTCTTGACCAGCCCAATAGTGAATTTCTCCCTTTTTAATATTGAGGTGATAGTTATCAGAATAAATCTATAGTTTTCTTATTTATTTGTTGCACAGACCCTGGGTAGCATCTTTAAAAACCACCTCACAATAAAATACAAACCATGGTAGCCCATTCCATCCTGTTGCTGACAAGTGATGGCTTTTAAAGATGCCTCAGAAGATGTGACAAATATTCTCCAAAGACTAGCTGTCATTTATGCCTCTTTCAAGGTGAAACTTGGCTTATGTAATGTTGTATTTGCAAACTTTTCCTTGCAAGTAATAGAAATGTCTGGTAGATAGCATAAGATGAAAAAGGGGGTGGGGGTGGGCAAGGAGGAAGTTAATGAAAGGATACAAGAGATATTTTATGGAAGCAAGGGAAAAGTTGGACACTAACATTTAGAAAGGGATGGAGGGAGAGGCAAGGTACCGAGGAATAAAAATGAACCAATTGTATTATGTGCCTGTATGAATATGTAACAATAAAGCCCTCTACAATGGATAATCATAATGCACCAAATTTTTTTTTAATTTAGAAAAGGAAAATATCAGAGTAAATTATGGAAATTCAGTAGCATGCAGACACTGCCATGAATATCATGAATCTGAAAAATTATTCTAAGATACCCAGTTAACTTTGAATTTCAAATAAATAAGGGATAATTTTACAACAAATATGTCCAAATGGCATTTGTAAACACATGTAGTAGTAGTTTGTAGAAGTGTGTTTACATATGCTAAAAAAAAATGACTTTAGTTTATCTGAAATTCAAAGGTAGCTGGATGTCCTGTTGTAGTGGCACCCCCTCCTCCACAGAAAATCTTAACTAAGCTTCTCCAGAAATCCTCACCATAATTGGTTTTAGGACTATTCAGCAAAAGAGTCTCTACAAAAGAGTTCAATGCAGGTAAACTTTGTATTTTCCTGTTGCTCTATTTCATCTGGCCATTGGCCTGGAAGAAATCAGCACTCCAGGTGCTGAACACCCCTTTACTAGTTTTTCACAAACATTTATCCAGTATAGTAGTTTGTAGAAGTGTGTTTACAAATGCAAAATGTGATATTAAGAAGACAAATCCTTTAACAAGGACTCTGGCCTTGAGCTGGGCTTCACAGAGATGTCTACATTTCTAAGATAAGTTACCAACTGGGCTCCATGGTAACAGTTGTCAAGGGAGGAAAGAAAGGGGAGAAGAAGCTCTCCCCTTCTCAGGTGTTGTTCTTGAAGGGTTAATGTGCCCAGAACAGTGAAAGAAAAAGCTGCTTTTATGTGAATTTCTGCAGACTGTGAACTTCTGAGCCCCTCCCCTTACATGCTGGGTATAAAACTCTGAAACTACCTGAACTCGGGGTTCGGGGGATTGATTGATTACAACAAAAGCTGTGCCCTCTGAGCCTGGCTGCAGCCAAATAAAACTGTTTCCTGCTCTCTTCGGTGCCTGGCCTCATCTATCTCCTACAACACTGTGATATTGTTTGATAAGTCTGGCAGCCATACCCACTATCTAGTCTACCTTTCTTTGTTCCATGAATAGTCCCTCCCACCCCAGGAGTCTTAGCCAGCTAGCTAGAAACCACAGCTCTCTTCCTCCTTAGTGTGAGGAGTGGTCACATGACTGGGTTCTGGCCTGTAAAATATGAGCAGAAGTGAAGCAGTCCTGCCTGCAGCTTGCCTACTGAATTCCTCTCTTTCCCCCTTCTTTGGGCTCTGCGGCTGTTTCTGTGCTATCCAGAAGACAGCAGCACCTGCGGGAGGAAGGGCGGAGCCACAATGGTGAAGGAACCTGGGTCCTTACTCAGCTCCATGGAGTAAAACTGCCTAATCTCTCAAACCAATCCTTATCTGAGGACTAGAAAACAACAACAACAACAGCAAAAGACGTGTCTAACTCGTCTAAACCCCCTTTTTGAGGTGCAGACTTGTTGTTAGAGTAGCTTATCCATGAAATAAGAGCTGGCATTGCTATTCTGATTCTGGCTCCTGCCTACTTTGCAGTCATTTGGAAACCCAGCAGGATTCAGATTGGATAGGCCAAGGGAAGCATAGCTGTACATTCTTACCTGGATTCCCAGGAGGCCTGGCAGCCTTTTGAGATTCCTGCCTTCCTTATTTCCATTAATATCCTTACAGTAATAGAAGACAATCTGTTTCTTGGCACCAGAAACTCCTAAATCAAATTCTCCACTTGAATCCTGCATTTCTCCTGTAGATGAGTCTTTTCTGTCTTCCCTGATAAACAGTGAGCTCCGTGGAGACCAGGACCATTGTCTGTGTCTCCACTGGGTCCTAGGGAGGGAGGGAAGGATGGATGGAAAGAGGGATGTGTCGCTGGGTAGATAAATGGCTGGATAGATGAAAGAAAACAGGGTTGTAACTTATAGGAGAGATGTCTTCCTAGAATTCACACACACACACACACACACACACACTCCAAGTTCTGAATTCCTACTGTCCTATCTTTCTCTGTGTCACTGCTGTGTATGTCTGAGCCAATTTCCCTTTTTCATATCCTATTCTAGAGTCCAACGGAATGGTTAAGTCAGTGGCTGTCTTTAGGACTTTCCTCTTTAGTGGTGTCTACAACCTCATCACCCTCTTCACAAGCATCTAGAGACAAGATGCTATGGGCCTTGCCTTTACTGTATTAAAAAATTATTTTCCTGGGCCCTACTTTCTTAGCCTGGTTAGAAAACAGAGCTGTGAAAACCTATGAAGGTGAGGAGGAGGAGGAACAAAAGAGAGAGAGAGGAGTTCAAGAGAAAGGCAAAGGTGTGATGTGTTTCCACACTGGTGTCTGATCCCATCCATCCATCCACCCACAGCTAGCTCAGCAGGGTTGCTTGCTTGGCACAGTCTTTTCCAGAGAGGCCACAAGAAGAAACCAATAAATGCAAGAGAGGAAAGGAACTATATCTTCTCAGCTTTCTCCCATCTCTCTCTTCTCAATAATCAAGATTTATGCCTTGGGAAAGGAACTACCCCCACACTCCCCAGCTATGTAACTTACACCTTAAAAATACCCTGGCTAGAGAATCCCTCTGGCATGGCATGGCATGGCATGGCATGGCCTGGTATCAAGTCCAGAAGGAGAGAAGCAGCTCAGTGTGGGTAGGCTACCCACCAGGGAAGAAGAAAGAACAAGGTAGTTAAGGGGATCTGGGGAGTTTTGTAAGGTTTGTGTGCAATGCAATCCTCCTTCACTATTCATGTCCTTCCATATGGGGCCATCATTCTGTCTGTGAAGACAAAATTACCCTCGTTCTTTCTCAAGAGAGGCAAGGAACAAGTACATTCAGTTGTAAATCCCGTCTCTCACGGAGATTGCAGGTCACCAACACCAGGAAGACTGAAGCAAGAGGGTTAAAGAAAAAAGTCATCATCTGTAGCAGATCAAATAATGGGCTCCCAAGAGATTTCCACATCCTAATCCCTAGAATCTGTCGATATGTTTCCTTCCATGGCAGAATGGGCTTTGCACACATGATGAAGGTTAAGGACTTGGAGAACGAGAGAGGATTCTGGATATTCCAGATGGATTCAATCTAATCACTTGAGTCCCTAAAATCAGAGAGACACATTAACTGGCAGAAGAAGGGTCAGAGTGATGCTTCACAGCTGCATTTTCAGATGGAGAACAGGGCCACTGGTCAAGGAGTGTGAGCCGTTTCTAGAAGCTGGAAAAGGTAAGCAAACATATGCTCCAGTAGGATCCACAAAAACACATACAGGTCTAGCCAGGTGCAGTGGTGCACAGGTACTTGGGAGGCTGAGGCAGGAGAATCGCTAGAGCTCAGGAGTTCAGGGCCACTCTGCAGGATAGAGCAAGACCACAGCAAACTTCCAGCTGCCAGCACCTAAGGCTGAATGTTTTATAAAGAAAAGAGGTTTATTTAGCTCATAATTCTGGTAGCTGGAAGATCCAAATAGCATGGTGCTGGTATCCTGCGAAGGCCGCTTGGCTGCATCACAATGCGGCAGAGAAGTAGAACTAGAAATAGCTGTGTGCACAAGGAATCACACAGCAAGACAAGAAAGAAGGGCCAGTCTTGCTCTTTTGGTAACGACTGGCAGAAAGTCCCACAAAGGCGAGAATGTACTCCCCTAAGAAAATGTTCATCCCTCCCTAGCTCCAACCCTTCTGTGCAGGGTGGCATGTATTCAAGTGTTCTCCTCTGGGGGGGGGGGTTCCCATCTCTAACACTAGAACATTTGTGCTCTCGTTTGCTGGAGTTTCAGGTAATCTTGGGTCATCAGAATCAGCTCATCAGTCAGGCATGTGGGATTTAGAGAGACCAATTTAGAAATGTTCGGCAGGACAACACACAAGAATAAGACAAAGGCAAGAAAATAAGTAGGAAACAGGGGAGGAAACTAAAGAAGATAAGAGGAAAGAGTGGCGCACAGACATTCCAGGAAATTCACAACAGCAACCTCTCAGAGAACAAAATGGAGGGCATTGTTTTCCACTGGGCTCCTTCACTAGGCACCAACAGAACAGACCAAACAAAAATGGAGTCACTGGTGTTAATAATCAAACTGAAACTTTAAGGAAGCAGGTAGATGAGTTTTCAATCATAAAAGCAGGAGATTCCAGTCTACAAGAGTCAGTGTGGTAAAGAAGTATTTTCTGCTTTAACTCTTACTAAAACAAATAAATAAAGCATCTGATGTTAACCAACCAAAAAGAAGGAGGAGGGGGAGAGGGAGGGAGGGAGGGAGGAAGGAAGGAAGGAAGGAAGGAAGGAAGGAAGGAAGGAATCTAATAACCTCCCTCTAGGCCCCGCCTCTGAAAGATTCTACTTCTCAACATCATGACGCTGAGGACCAAGCTTCTAGCATCTGAACCTTTGGAGGGAAACCACCTTCAAATCATAGCAACGCTGCTTTTAATTCTCTGGGATATACACCCAGATCTGGAATGTTTTGTCCAGGGTAGATTCGTGTCTGATCAGCTTAATTCCGTCTAGACCCAGAGAGAGGTGAGCGTGAGCTACCTACCATCTCCTTAGGGAGGCAAGTCTGTTAATTCAGAACACTCTGACTGGGTCAGGTTGATGGATATTAAATGTGGTTCATGATTAATTTTGAGCCAATGTAGGCCATCTAGTAGTTTCTGTTTTTTCCACCAAAGGGGGTGGGGGAAAAAATCTGTAAAGGAAATTCCCCACACCCGGCTTGAACCTGCTTCACCTTTTGTTATCCCAGCCCCCAAGGTTAGTTAATCACAAATAGGACATGGGGAAATAGCCTCTAAAATGAAAGAAAATAAGGCTGAGAGGCAGGTGAGGGACCAGCTCTTTACATAACACTAAAATTGATGAGGGTATTTTGAGGATGAGGGGAAAGCAGGACCTGGTAAGGGATAGGGAGATGGTGATAGGGCAGGGAGGAGGGGGGTTGAACAGCTGAAGAAAATTTTGCCAAGAATCTTAATAATACATCATTTTATTGGCCTGGTTATAGAATTACACTGAGCAATACCTGAGATTTCAAACCGCAGAAATGAAATGTACATTCTTTATGAATTTTTTAAATCAGCTCAGGCTTCTTGTCTAGGACCTATAAATTAGGATGAACACAGAGACTTCAGGGTTTATTTCTTGCCACTTTTTTTTTTTTAAGGCTAAACCTAATCAGCATGACTCAAACCAAAAGTTAAAATTGGCATCAGATCTTTTGAGCTTTCCTTCACTGCAGGTAACCAGCTGCAATGGGAAACTGATCAAAGTCAACTTAAAACTGAGAATCCGTTTTCTTAAGGGAATTCTCAACTCTGAAATTCACCCACACAGAGCTGTGTGCAAGGGGATAATTGATACTGAATACATTAATGGCAAAATCGTATGCACGTTTCCTAAAATAAGCAAGACTCCACCGTGTTGGGGGGTGGGGGGTGGGAAGAAGCTAAGCTATAAATAACAGGCAGGGTTTCGTTCTAGGAAGACTCGTTTTTTTCATCAGCATTTGAAATAATATCAGATGACCATGCTGGAAGCTCCTAAGGACCAGGTCTGAAAAGATCTGTCAAGTTAATGGTCACATAGTTATAGTTCAATCTTTAGTGAGCCTAGGATAACAAAGTCGCTAACTTTATCCTCTTGGGCTAGCCATTTTTGTGAGAGCAGTTGGAGGTGATGTTGCATGGGGTTTTCAATGTCCCGCCATGACTCTTTGCCTGACGTTCATTTCAACAAGGAAAAAAAAAATTGGCAGGAAGTAATGAAGGGGCTGGGGTTGTGGCTCAGCGGTAGAGCACTTGCCTCCCACATGTGAGGCCCTGGGTTTGATCCTCAGCACCACATAAAAATAAATAAACAAAATAAAGCTATTGTGTCCATCTACAACTAAAAATTTTTTAAAAATGTGTTTTTTTAAAAAAGCAATGAAAGAAGAAGAGGAAGAAGAAGAAGAACCTAGTATATCTTTCATTTTTCTCCACAAACATCTCCTTTTAAGCACTAGCCTAAACACAGATAAGCTTAAAACCCACTATCCCTGTTCCCCTTAGCAAAGATGCAATCATCTGTAATTTTCAAAAGGCGATTCACTAATAAACAAAGGAAATACCAAAAGCAAGACAAGGAAAAAAGCAAGTTGAAAAATAGAGGTTTCTGAGTTTCTGATTCTATAAGAGCTTGCTAGCTTACTGAGAAACCTGATACTAATCTGATACCCTACTTGATTTCCTCATTTAAATTTTCTGCCGTTTCTCCTTTGGCTTCCATCCACCCAGGATAGTGTCCCCGTCACCCAGAGTTTCAAGGGAAAAACGAATGGAAGGTCAGTGAGGTTGATGGCCTGGATTTGTATGAATAATACATTTTTCACTCTTTTTTCCAAGTAGCTTCAAATAGAAAAACTTCCCCACCTCTAGGAAATGGTCAAGACTTTGTTTCTTAGAGTCACAGTTTGTGGTCAGACTAAATTTGGAACATCTATTACACAAGAATTTAATGAGCATCCACAACTCAGCTTGAGTCCTGGAGAGTCAATCTTAGTCTTAAATTCCATTTGGATGAAAAGAAAAGTAATTTGTACCCTGAAAGTTGCAGCTGTATTTGGTATAAAATTGTATCCTTCGTTTTTTTTTTTTTTTTTTTTTTTGCTTTCAAAATTTCCCATAGCTGAAACAGACCATCTGGATCTGTTTTTAGACATCTTCAAGAAGCCCAGTTACCATCATAACCTAAGTGTTAAATTAAGCACAAGAACTTTCTTGAGAATATTGCTATTACCGGTTGACGTAAATGGCCAATACAGCAGATGAGCCTAGCTTGACAAAGATGAAGCTTTGTTTTTATGGCCAAATTATAAAAGATAAGTTTGTTTGTGTATCATTCATCCTTACTTAGACAGTCGCCAGGACCACACCTAAACCATCTTACTTAAGCCATATTCTAGTGTGCCATGCCATTTTAATCATATCTTCGGATTCTCTGAACCATCAGTTAGGGTGTTTGGTTTGGTTTGGCAGTACCCAGGCCTTAGGCATGCTGGACAAGCACTCTGCATTGACTACATCCCCAGCCCCATGAGCTAGTTTTGTAATTTATTCTTTTCAGTTATATATAATACCAGGATATACCCTCACATAACCACACTGCCGCAGTCTGGCTGGGCAAAAAACTGGGAGGTGACAAGCAACTTGAAGGTTGAAGCGGGAACTGCTTTATTACGGAGGAACTCAGCGGGAACTGAGCGGGAACTCAAGGTAGCCGGCACCCAAGGTAGCAGGAGCTGCTTTATTGCGGAACAGCAGAGGTATATATACCTAACTAATTACACACAGCTTGACTCAGCATCATCCAGATACAGCAATCAGCCAATAAGGAATCCCCACCATCTTAATGGCTCCGTGGCGTTGCCTCACAAACCACTCCTCCTGGCAAACTGCCAGGTACCATCTTGACTTGATTGTAGCCCCCAACAGAACACAACCAGTCCAATTCAGTCCCCAGCACCCCATCCACCCATGCTCCCCTACTTTCACTCCACAGATCCCTCTTCAATCCATTTACATTACTTTCTTTCTTTTTAAATTAGTGTCAAGAGGGACCCACAGTGCCACACCCATGCATACATATACGAAAGTTTGGTCACATTCAATCTATTCTTCCCTTTTCCCATCCCTTCATCCTCTTCCTCAATCCCCTTTATCTATTTTATTGATCTTTCCTCTATTTTTTTTTCCTGGTACCAGGGATTGAACTCAGGGGCACTTGACCACTGAGCCCCATCCCCAGCCCTATTTTGTATTTTATTTAGAGACAGGGTCTCACTGAGTTGCTTAGGGCCTTGCTTTTGCTGAGGCTGGCTTTGAACTCGAGGTCCTCCTGCCTCAGCCTCCCTAGCCACTGGGATTACAGGCACCTACTACCGCACTCGGGCTTCTTTCCCCTATTTTGATGAAATTCCCTCTCCCCGTCCCTTTATTCCCTTTATGTCTCTTTCATTCCCCCATCCCATTTTGGATGAGCTTCTGCATATCAGAGAAAACAATTGATCTTTGACTTTTGGGGACTGGTTTATTTCACTTAGCATGATAATCTCCAGTTCTGTCAATTTATTGGCAAACTCTGTCCGTTGTATATTAACATGTAATTAGAAAGTAGCAAAGTGAATGGTGTCTAGTCCAGCTCCTTGCTTCGGTTCCCCTGGGCCAAGCCTACTTGTGCTACAGAAGAAACAGTATCTGTCCTAGGTTCTGATCAGCTCTGTTTCATGTTATTCTTCTTTCCTGGCCCTGAACTACCTTCTTCTTACTATTCAGTGGCTCTCCCACATCCAAACCCCCAATTTAGCCCTGTATTTTCCCTAGTCTTACCCAAAGCCTTGCAGATTTCATAAAACCCCTTGAGGTCACCTAAGAGCAGCAGCTTAGATGAGTGTGGTGGTGTGAACCTCAGTCCTCAGCTACCTGGAAGGCTGAAGCAGAATTGCTTGAGCCTAGGAGTTTGAGGCCAGCTGTGGGAGACCCTATCTCAGAGAGAAAGAGAAACAGAAAAAGCAGAGCTGTCTTTCTGTCATGAGCCCAGAGTTCTTAAAGAGGCAATGAAAAAACAATAGACCAAGAAACAACAAAAGGGTCTCATATGACCAAAAAATGTTGCCCTTATTGGCCTCTCCCAGTCAATTAAATGCTACAATTTGAGAGCATTTCTTTGGAGGTATACCGTAAATTTCCAGCAAGAGTAAAACATGGATGTAACCAGGTGTGGTGGAGCACACCTGTAAATCCAGTGATTTATTTGGGAGGCTGAGGAAAGAGGATCCCAAGTCTGAAGCCAGCCTCAGCAACTCAGCAAGGTCCTAAGCAACCTAGCAAGATCTTGTCTCTAAATTAAAAAAAAAAAAAATTAAGGGACTGAGAGTATAGCTCAATGGTAAAGTGTCCCCAGGTTCAATCCCCGCCCCCCAAAAATCTGTAGTAATCTATAGAGTGATAATCTATAGTAATTATCAGTCATGAAAGCATTGGCATCAATGAATCTCTCAAATTGGTTATGATAAATACTGGGTCATGGGAAGGTCAGAGCTTGGGGTACTACCTGAGGACTGGCTCTGTCTCACCATCATAGAAAATTCTGGGGATGTTTGGTTGCTTGAAGCAGAGAAAGGGATACCAAAAGAATTTAAAAGACAACCAAGAAAAATCCTCTTAACATTGTTTGCACTTTGAGAATGAGTTGTAGAGATTTCGGTAGACAAGAAGCCTGTGTGCCTTATGAGCTCAGATTTTGTCTACAAGAGAAAAGTACTATCTCATGAGATAGTACTGCCTTGCAGAATTTCCAGTGGATAACAAGATTCAACACTGACAGAGTGTATATTATATGCCTGGCCCTAGTCTGTGTTCAGAAGGTCTGAGAAATCTGCTTTTGCCAGCACATCAAGAGAGAATTCATGTTTTAAAATTGGACTCACATTAATTAGGACTAAGTCCAATGCTTAAAACTAGGATCCAAATTATTAATTTATGATAAGAAATTTAAGCTCTTGAAGACTAAAATGTTAATGTTGGCAGGACCAAAAGCATTTTCCCTTTGTGGGCCGAGAAGCCAAACTGCAATCAGAACACAGCTTAAAGAGCATATAATTAGAATAAGGAGGGTTAGATGATGTCCTATTACAGGCACCATGCCTGTAATTCCAGTGACTCAGGAGGCTGAGGCAGGAGGATCACAAGTTCAAGGGCAGCATCTGCAATTAAGGTAGACCCTGTCTCAAAATAAAATAAAAATGACTTAAGATATAGCTCAGAGGTAGAATGCTTATTTGTTGAAGCCCCAGTGTCACTCAGCTTGATTTTTTTTAATACACTCTGGGGCTAGCTACCAATGAGTCAGTACACCAGAAGTTCATTGCTGAGCCATATTTAAACAAGACTTCCAATATTTATCTCTGTATGCTTCTTTTCCTCTGCTTCCAAATAATCCACCTCCCCTTCTGATACATAAATATCTTATGCAAAAGGTCCTACGTTCAATCCCCAGCATCAAAAAATTGATGCTGTTGAACCCCTGGACTCAAGCCTTGCTCCGATTTAGGAGTGACTCTCTCTATTCCTATATATTTATATTTATCTCTTCATTGGGTCCCTCCAAATTTGACTTATTTATAAGCTTCACAGAGCCTAACATGATCATTCTACAAGGCCAGTGCTCAGTAATGTTTATTGAAAGAATGAGAGCGAAGGTACAAGTGGGTACATCCCAATATCAGACGACTTAAAAATAGTTCTTCTGCCACTATGGGGAAAAAAAAAATATGGCAGTTTTTAAGGAAAACGCTTCCTCAACATGCTCAAAAATAGAATTACCATATGATCCAGCAATTCCCCTTCTGGGTATGTACCCAAAAGAATTGGAAGTAGGGACTCAAACAAAGAGATGTTTGTACACTCGCGTTCATAACTGCATCATTCACAACAGCCCAAAGGTGGAAGCAACCCAAGCATCCACTGACGGGTGGCTGCGTAAACAGAATGTGGTAGACAATGAAATATCTTTCAGCCCCCAAAATCAAGGAAATTCTCATATATGCTGCAATATAGATGAAGCTTGAGGACATTATGCGAAGTGGAATAAGCCAGTCATGAAAGGACAAATAGCATTTGATGCCACTTATTTGAGGTCCCTAGAGCAGTCAAAATCCAGTGGTGGTTGCCAGAGGTTAGGGGAGGAAAGGAAGGGGGACTGTCGTCTAATGGGCATAGAGATTCACTTTTTGTAGGACAAAGAGAGTTCTGTGGATGGATGGTAGTGACAGGGGGGCACAATGATGGGAAATCAGTCCACGCCACTGAACCAGATGCTTCATAAGGTCAAGATGGCAAACTTTATGTTACATGCATATTACTGCAACTGAAAAGAAGTAGCTTTTCCATGCTGACGGGTAGCTCATGATTTTAAACTTGAGCTGCTTCCACAAAATCAATCTATCACCTCCCTGTGTTTGTCCTCTTGTTGTCCTGCAAGGGTTTTTTTTTTTTTTCCCAGTTGAATTTCAGTCTGAGGCGTCCTATTCTCTCATGTCACTGTATCAGCTGAGCCACAGAATTGTTCAATGTGAACACATTTCAAAATAGAGCCCCAAACAGTATTGTCACCACCTGCCAATTAAAAGGACAGAATGTCAATTGAGAAAATAAATATAGTACTCACAATGCATAAACAAAACACTGTGATCTGGAGTTGACATCAACATTGACAATTTTAACATACTTTTTTTTTTTAGATCTGCAAGAAATAAATCTACCAGCTGCATACAGTTGAACAAAATCATTACAGGATTAGCAGTTTTCTGACCCACTTACTTTAAAAGGCTGAATCACGGAGTTGAGTGAGACCCCAGGGAAATGCAGATTTAAACCTTTGATGTATTTCTTGGTTTTTCTTCAATTAAATTAAATTATATAACCAGTTTTTGAGTCTTTGCCATGTCTTTTTTTAATTGGGTGATTTCATATGTCTTCTGGAATATAAGACTTTGCAAATTCTTGATTTCTGTAAATATAAATGTATAATAAAACATGCACACAGCTTTCTCCTATGCAATTACTTTCTAAACCCATCAGGAAGGAAGGCTTGCTTCTCTCTCTAATTCCTTTCTTTATTAGACTGGGAATGAGTGGGTAGAGTGGGATATTAGGAAAAGGAGCCAACTGTGATTTGCTGCAGATGAGGGGGTCAGAAAAGCCAGGAGAAATGGTCATTTTACCTGCATTTACATTGGTCTGATAAAGGAGAGGTACTTCCATTTCCACAGGCAGGAAGCCATGTTGAGCTCTCTCTCTTATGGTGTGGCAATGCACAAGTCATGGTGAGACTGGGGAATACCCGGTGTGACCACACTTTCTTATATGAACATGGTCAAATGAAGTCAGAGGCACAGCGAGGTGAAGGGCAGGTGGACGGGTGGGAGTATCCTGCCTCTGACATGGTTTAGCACTACCAGCACACAGTAATAATAAGGTTTTCAGTTTTATGCCACTGCGTCTGGCACCATCTCTCTTCTCTGAATCCTGAAACACGCATTGCATAATTTATAAGGTGCTTAATATACTGTTTAATATAATTCCAGTACTGCCAATAATTATAGTTATTTCTGTTCATGTTGTCAAGCCTTTACTAAATTATAAATTTTGTGAGGACAAGGATCATTTCATATATATATATATATATATATATATATATATATATATATATGTAAAATATTTGTTTCTTCCACATAATATACAACACAATGGTTTCTATGTGATAAATGTTCTCAATAAATGAAGCAGTTAATACAAACTATATAGGCCATTTTAGTGTGAAACACATCTGGCATTCTGAGGTCAAGGAGTTGTTTGGCTGGTTTGTTTTTAACATCTTATTGAGTGAGTATTGTGTCAGCAATGTGCTGCTTCATACACATTATTCATTTAATATAAAAATGTACCAAGCTCCTACTGGATGGAGGCACATTCTACAGGCCTTAAACCTCCATAGTGAACAAAGTTTTGTTTTGTTTTGTTTTAACTTATACAATGCCTACTGACACAGAGGTCAACTAATAGGCCCAGGGTCATTCAGCCAGTAACTGGGGAAGTGTTGTCTTGAAACTAGGGCTGACTCTAGAAATCATGTTCTCAGCCATTTTATTCTATTTCCTACAGTGAGAGCTCTGGACAAGCCAGAAGACTAACCAATACCCAGTTTGGCTACACTCTTTTACGCAAACATTGGTGGAATCCTCCTTGAGGTTAGTGATCATGTTTTCTAAAATGTTCTAAAAATTCATAATGTTGTCATATAATGCTAATTCCAAACCCATACCAATTCCTATGGGTTCCTCAATAAATATTTTGTGGTCAACTGCCTTGGTAATTATAATAGCCATTGGATTTCCTTAAAACTTGAGAACTTTAAAATTTAAATTAATTTGTCATAAAAATATTTAATCTCCAGTAAAAACTTATTTCTCCCAATTGTTGTCAGATACAATTAAATTAGCACTATATGCTGGTGGATTAGACCAATCATCTTCCCAGAACATGTACTATGCATACACGTACCACACCTATACAAACCCCCAGATAAAACATAGCTAGGTTCCCCAGGAGAGGCAATTTTGTCTTCGACCCTTCAGAAAGGTACAATTCCTCTGATCACAGAAAGACATCAAGAAGTCCACAAAGGCTTTTTTAAAAAAATATTTATTTTTTTAGGTGTAGATGGACCCAACACAATGCCTTTCATTTTTATGTGGTGCTGAGGATCGAACCCAAGTCCCGCCCATGCTAGACGAGCGCTCTACCGCTGAGCTTCAATCCCAGCCCCCAAAGGCTTTTTACTAAGAGTAAAAAATAAAGTAGTAGCAATGATAATACAAACTATGAAAAACTATTACTGCTGGTTGCGGTGGTGAATACATATAATTCTAGCTACTCTGCAGGCTGAGGCAGGAGGATCACAAGTTAGAGGCCAGCCTCAGGAATTTGGCAAGGCTCTGTCTCAAAATTAAAAACAAAAAGGGCTGGGGATGTAGCTCAGTGGCAATCCCTGGTATTGAAGGAAAAAAAAAATAAAAAAGAAAAAGAAAAAGTAAAACAGATTAAAGACATTTTACCTACTAGTAAAAGTTTTTAGTTGTCCTGGCAAGTTAATGATATACTATCCCTACAGTTTTCTCTGAAATTGATAAAGAAAAATAGAGGATAAAAACAGGAGAAAATTCACTTAAAAAGCAGTGTTAGTATGAGCAGTATCAATAGATATAAATAACTTGCCTGCCAAGAGATTAAGCCAGAATGTGATGCAGAAAGAACAAGATATAACAAATGTTTGGCAAATTCTTGAAATGAAATAAAACTAGGAAATGTTTTAAAATAGCTTCAGATGAATGATGTATGTAGCAAAACACATGAGCAGTGTGTTTAGGGCCAAGATCGTTGAAAAGAAGCAGGAAAATGTGAACACACAGAAAATTAAACCACAAATCTTTCTAGGTGTAGGTATTGGAAGAACCAAAAATAGCCAACCTGAGCGTTAAACAGTTATTTTATGATGACTTCAGGCAATGGAAACAGTCAAATCATCAGAACAAGGAGGGTAGAGTAGCGAGTAATTTAGTCAATATTGGGAGCATTTCAGCCCAAAGCACAGTGGGGCTTTCCCCACCCCCCCAGTATGTGCCCAGGCTGGCCTCAAGCCCCTGGACTTAAGGGATCCTCCAACCTCAGCCTCCAGAGTAGCTGACACTATAGGTTCATGACATCATGCTCAGTCAAAAGGGTTTTTTGTTTGCTTATTTACCAAAGTGGAGTGGTTCTATTAAGAGTTGGTTTTTCCCTAAGAAAACCTTTGAAAGCAGCCAAAAGCACTCTTTTGTTCACATTGTGGCCTCTCTCATATAGAGCCCTGGGTGAGTCCGATTTCTGTCACTATAATGAAATACCTGAGATAATTAAGTTATAAAGAGAAAAGAGTTATTTTTTTCCTCACAGTTTTGAAGGTTCTAGTCCATGATCAAATAGTTCCCTTGCTTTGGGCACATCATGATGGGAGTTCAGGGTGGAGTAAAAGTGTTCAGTTCATGGCCAGGAAGCAAAAGAAAATGAGGAGGAGACTGAGGTGCCATAATCGCCTCCAAGGGCACACTTCCAATCACCTAAAGACCTCTTGCTAGGCTCCATCTCTTAAAGGTTCCACTACCTCTCAATTGGTCTCTCCCTGGAGACCAATCCCTTAGGTCTTTGGGTGACAGTCAAGCCCATTTATATCTTGTTTAGGCAACAAACCCTATGGTCAAGTTGTGGAAGCCTGTTTCTTTGTTTTTTATTTATTTATTTACTTTTATTTTTTGGTACTGAGGATTGAATCTAAGGGCACTTTACCACTAATCTATATCCCCAGATCTTTCTATTTTGACACATGGTTTCACTAAGTTGTTGAGGCTGTCCTTGAACTTGCAATCCTCCTGCCTCAGCCTCCTGAGCTGCTGCAATTACAAGTGTGCACCAGAGAAGCCTGTTTTAATCAGGTTTCTTGACCTTGATACTACTGACATTTGGGGCCCGAAATTCTGGTTGTGAGAGGCTGAGCCATGAATTGTATGGTGTTTAACAGCATCCCTGGCCTCTACCAAGTTAATGCCAATCCAGGTGCAGTGGTGCATGCCTGTAATCCCAGCAGCTGTGGAGGCTAAGGAAGGAGGATCGAGAGTTTAGAGTCAGCCTCAGCAACTTAGCAAGGTCCTAAGCAACTTAGTGAGACCCTTTTCTAAATAAAATATAAAAAATGAGCTGGGGATGTGGCTCAGTGGTTAAGCACCTCTGGATTTGATCTCTGGTACCAAAATAAATAAATAAATAAATAAAAAGTTAATGGCAGTAGCACTTCCTTCCATCCAGTTGTGACAACCAACAATATGTCTTCACATATTGCCTAATATCCCCAGGGAGTAAGTAAATATGTGTGTGTGTGTGTGTGCGTGCACATACAAGTCACCCTGAGTTAAGAACCACTGGCTTACAGAATGAAGGGATGATGATCCATCTCTTTTCCTGGTGGAAAAGAAGTCAGGGACTCACCGTGTATCAAGTTACAGATGAGCAAATCAAAGCCCAAGCACATTAACTGCTGTGCTCCAAACTACACAATCACTTAATGGCAAATCTAACCCAGAAACCCCAGATTTTCACTCTCAGTACTCCATTGTACCCTAACTTTAGTTATTTGCAGACCACCATAATAACCCTTTTATACCTGATACCACCTGTATTTTTATTTATATTGACTCATTTTTTTAACCTAATAAACTTATTTTGAAAGGAACTCGTAGATAAGGGAAAAGCAGATGAACATAAACATTAGCAAAGATCATGACATCAGAAGGAGAGATTTGTGCTCAGTTATTTTATGCATTTATGTATTTACTAAACACCTGTATTATACCTACTATGTGCCAGGGCCCATTTTAAGTAACTTACGTATATGAAATATTTTTGTCTTAAGAACCACTTTATTAGATAAGTACTCCCACTGAAATCATTTTATAAATGAAGAAACTGAGGCACAAAGGTCTCAGATCAACCAACTCCTAAGTGAGAGAACTAGGGTTTCAGTCCGGAAAGAGTTTGTACTCTTAATTGTTAAGAGGAAAGAGTAGAAATGTCCAATCACAAGGGAGGGAAACAGGTTTGGGCCTGAAAACAATGGTCATCAGGAAATGATGGGCAGAGAGTAACAAGGCGGCTTGGACCTGGGGTATTCTGCAAAACCTTAGGAGAAGTTTTTGTTAGTCTTCTGTTATGGTGACAAAACACCTGAGATAATCAACTAAAGGGAGGAAATGTTTATTTTGGAGGTATAAATCCATGGTTCATTGTCCCCATTGCTTTGGGGCCTATGGCAAGGTAGTATATCATGATAGGAATACAAGGAGAAGACTGCTCACCTCATGGTGGCCAGGAGGTGAAAAACAGAGAGCAAAGGGCTGGGGTCTCCAAGTCCCCTTCAAACGAACACTCTGGATGACCCAACGTCCTTCCCCAAAGCCCTACCTCTTAGAGGTCCCACCAACTCCCTATAGGACCATGGGCTGAAGACCAAGCCTTTCATGTGTGGGTCTTGAGAAGCCATTTATCCAAACTGTAGCAGAGTTTTTACCTTGAAGAGAAAAGTTGGGCAGGGTGATGGTGGAAAGGAATAGAAGCTGGTGGAAAAGAAGTCAGGGACTCACCGTGTATCAGGTAAGGGCAAGATGAGGCTTAGACTTACCTTCTGGGTAGCAAAGAAAGCATTCATCCACACCAGGCAGGCAGGACCTCTGATAAAGACCGATGCTGATGACCATCAGCCACTGAAGTTAATGTTTTTTCTCTAAAAATGAACTAGAGAACCATAGGGGTGTGTGTATGTGTGTGTGTATATATATATATATATATATATATATATATATATATATATTTATTTATTTATTTATTTATATATTATATATATATATATATTTATATACATATATATATATATATACACCACATTTTGCAAAATATTGAGTCAACTCATATCTAAACACATGGAAGAAGCTTCGGATAACATTTCAGAATTTTTTGAGACTTCCATAATTCTATGACTAGTTAATAAATAAAATATACAACTGAAGGCACTCATGTGTGCGCATGTGTATGCACACACGCACATACCCCACTGTTGAATGAACATATCAAGCGTAGAATTGTTTTATCACACATTTTGCCAGCTCCTCATATTTCTTCAACACTTGACTTTTCAAAAACAAATTTTTCTGGGAAATTTTTGTCTTTTACACTTTCCAGCTTTTTACAGATCAAGATGTTAATAAAAAATAAACAACTTAGGAAAATTGGATGCGTGTCGTCACATTTGGAAATATCAGGATTTCTAAGAAGAGAAAAAAAATCTATGTTTTTGGCCCTTGGTGTTGTAACAGTCCTCATGTAGGAATCTATAGTACATACTGATGTTACACACTAGCATTACAGGGTTGTTGTGAGGATTAAATAAGATAATGTTATATAAAGTAATTGGAACACAATACTTTGTTTTAGCATGAAGCAGAATAAACAAAATAATAAGCTTCTTAGAAGCTAGAGAGTTGTCATATCTTTGTTTTGATAAGTTTTAAATCTTGTACTAATTTCCATGTAGGCAGGTACCTGCTTATTCTGTTACCTCAAAGCTGACCAATGGTCTTGAATGGCCTTGAATCAGCAGTCCTCAAAATATGGCACGCTGACCCCCTCTAATAAGGTCTCTAATAGCCTTTTCAAGGGTGGGGATGGCCGCTTAAACTATTTTCATAATAATTGTAATGATAGTAATTTTAATTTAATTTAATAATCATAAAGTTAATTTCATAATAACGCTGATTGTCAAATATTATTTTTTAACTGTTGTCATTTGTGCTGATGGTCCAAAAACAATAGTGGGTAACATTACTGATACTCTAATATAAATTAAGACAAACTTCTGTAACTGTAACAAATGTTTGAAATAATCAGCTTATAAGGAAAAAGAGTTTATTTCCCAGTTTTAAAGTTTTCCATACATCATCAGTTGGCTCCATTACTACAGGCAGGCAGCACAGCATGGCAGGAACGTATGGAGAAGCAAAACTGCTCACCTCAGTGGAAGAAAAAGAGAGGAAAGGGGAAGGGGCAAGGGTCTCAAAATCCCCTTCAAAGTCATACTCTCAGTGGTCTACATCTCCCGTTAGGTGCCACTGCTTAAAGGTTCCACAACTTCCCAATAGCACAGCGCTAGGGACCAAGATCTTACCACATGGATCTCTGGGGGGACACTTAAGATCCTAACTATAATAAGTACCAAAGTGCACTGGTAGACACGTTGTTTGTTCTTTATGCTCACATGCTCATGGAAAGAAAAGAGAATGCTAGTATCACTTACAAACAGCCTCGATTTGCAAAAATAAAATAATACAAACCTTCTCATTCATTTGTTTAAAATTTGGGAATATACCATTATCATTCAAAAAATATCTTCATACGTGTAATAGGCTTATTATAAATCAATATTTTTAATTTTTCCATATTTTAACTTTGGTGTGTGATATTGGGGATTCAACCCAGGGCCTTGTACTTGCTAGGCAAGCACTTTACAACTGACTACATTCCCAGCACTGTATTTTAACTTTTAATTTATTTATGTTGGTACCAGGGATGGAATCCAGGGGCACTTAACCACTGAGCCATAACCCCAGTCTGTCTTTTTTTTTTTTTTTTGAGACAGAGTATTGCTAAGTTACTTAGGGCCTTGCTAAATTGCTGAGGGTGACTTTGAACTTGCAATCCTCCTACTTCTGCATCCCAAGTCACTGGGATTATAGGAATAAGCCACCATGCCTACTATTTTAACTTTTTAAATATTAATATTTTAGCTGGGCATAGTGGTGCACACCTATAATTCCAGTAACTTAGGAGGCTGAGGCAGGAGGACTGCAAGTTCCAGACCAACTTCAACAACTTAGCAAGGTCCTTAAGGAGACCTGTCTGAAAATAAAACATAAAAAAACAGGTTGAGAATGTTTAAGCTAGTGTTTAAGCTACCTTGGGTTCAATTCCTGGTTTTAAAAAAAATCAGCTACAGCTATATAAAGTAAAATTTTTTGATGTCCTCAATAATTTGGGGGAATGTAAAGTGATTCTAGGGCCAAAAAGTTTAAGAACCATTATTCTAAATAGTTGTCCAAACAAACTGATTCTCCTTTGGCCATTCTCAGGAATATAGTGCTTAGGGCCAAAACTACAGTAGGAAATGTTTGTTTCCTATTCAGTGTAGGCAGTAGAAGATTTTTAGGGAAAACATTTAGGAGCTAGAGTTAGCATGCTAATAGTTCATTTTCATACCATGTCTAATAGATCAGGACCACTGAGTTAAAGGGAGTCAAGCCAAGGTCTCTTTTGGAAAGGCAGGCTGCCTGTCTGCATGAAGGGAAAAAACATCAACAAAAAAACAAAACTGAAACCCCTTCTGATAAGAAAACATGTTTCTTCTCCATACATTTGTCTTCTTATTAAGATAGACAGAAATGTGTCCTTGTGTCATTCAAACAAGACAAAAGGAAGTAGCAACTGGATCTCCCCAGGGCCCACGATTTCTGCTCAGAGGAGACCATAATAAAAAAGTGAGAACATTCCAATGTTTCAACAGCAAGGGCCTGTGCACAAATTTAGCCCTAAGAGATGTGGCAACCCCTCTGTTCAGTCTATCTCCTTTCCAAAGCCAGCCCTGAGGCTCAGGACCTTTTGGATTCTTAATTTTCCATCAGAGGATAGATTGTGATACCCAAACATTGTTTAGGTTCTGCATTTAATAAGAAATAAGAACCACAGAAACCATTTGACCCACTTTAGCTTCTTGGTATTCTGAAATTTCCACCTCACTGGAACAACAACAAAAATCTAAGTATGATGTAACTAAAAAAAACGTGTTGTCATCCAAGAGGAAAAAGAAACAATAAGGACCAATACTGGCTTCAGATGGATTTGTTTCTGAAAACAGGCGACACAGAGCATCACCAATGAGGTAAAAGCAAGAGCGGACTGGAAGTCAGCCAGTGGACTCTTCAATCCTTTAGATCCTTGCAAAAAGCTTTGCTTCTATACTGAGCCAGTCTATCTTGGTCATAAATTACCACTATCTTCTTGAAGACTGGTCATATGTGAAAAAAGTAAAGGATAGTGATCTCTGTGAACCCTAGAATCAGCCGTCCTGGATTCAAATTTCAGACCTCGGTTTCCCCCACTGTAAATTGGGGAAAGCGACGGTACTTTAGATAAAGTCCTTGTGAGGATTACCTAATGCATAAATGCATAAAAAGCACTGAGTACGGACACTGGCACACACTAAGTGACAAAAAAGGGGGGGGGGCAGCTACATTAGGGGGATTCTTTGCTTCGTATTCCTATCTGTGAGCAGTTTTTTCCGTTATGTCTCCACATGAACCCTTTCTCTCCGAAGCATCTGGTCCTTCATATTCCTGAGTCATCATCATTAAGATGCCGGGTTTCCGAAGTCATCCCTCCTCCTACTGCTCTCTAGGGCTCCCTCTCCTGACTGCTTAGCTCTCGTGGGGGCTCAGACCTAGATTCCGGGACTGCGAATCTCTCGGGGCTTCTCCACCTGTCTTGGAGGAATGTCCCCAGTCTCGCTGACCCACAGACCACCTAAGTGACTAGAGTGGAACCTGGAGACGCGCTCCAGGCAAGCCGTGGGAGCAAGGACTGGGAGGGGGCGCGCCGGGGTGGGAACGAGGCCGGGGGCGGGGCCGCGCTCCACCGAGGTGAATGCGGGACCAGGGCGAGGCCACACCCCAGGTGAGCGTACGGGGCGGGGCCGCGCCCGCGGTGGGAGCGAGGCTGAAGGCGGGGCCGCGCCGCAAAGTGGGGCCGCGACCGGGAGCGTGGCCGTGCCCGAGGGCAACCGGGACCCTTAGGGGTGGTGCGCCCTCACCCCTGCAGGCGGCGCGCGCAGCCGGCCGCGGGCGGGAGGCAGCGCAGGGGTTACGGCGGCCGGCGCCACCTGGGCGCCGCTGAGGAGACCCGCGAGCCGGCGAATCCCGCGCGGGCGCGGCAAACAGGTGCCCGCGCGCGTCAGGCGCCGGCGAGGGGCGGGGAGAGGGGCGCGGCCGGAAGCCCGGGGCGGGGTGCTGGCGTCCCGGTGAGCTAGAGGAGCCGGGAAGGCAGGAAGGAGCTCCCTGGGCTGCGCGGCGCGCGATGTGGAGCCGCCGCCTCGGCCCCTGCAGCAGCAGCCGCCGCCGTCGCCGCTGCTGCTGGGGCTGCCGCCGAGTCGAGGGACATGGAGCGCGGCTGCAGAGAACGGCCGCCGGCAGCAGCAGCGACAGCGAGCGTCGCAGCGACAGCGGAGCGCAGCCCGCCCCGTGAGACGCTGCCTGTCCGGCGGCGGCAGCAGCAACAGGGCGGCTGAGAACCCGGCAGCGGCGGCGGCGTTCCTCTCGCAATCTCCCCTCCCGCTTCGGCCCCTCGGCCTTCCCTTCCTTGGCCTTCCTGTTCTTACCCCCATCCTCGTTTCCCCCCCCCGGCGCGCGCGAGCAGCTGAGCCCGGGGGCGGGGGCGCGTGCCGCCGGCGCGGGGGAGGGGCGGGCCGACGCGCGCCGCGCCCAGTGCTCGCGGGGACCCGAGGGGCGCGTGCCGCGGCGCGGGGCGCGGGGCGGCGCGGCGGGGCCCCTCCCCCCTGCAGCCTGGCGCGCGCCGGCCGGGCCGCACCGCTGCGGGCTCCGCGCGCGCGGGCCATGTCCGCCTTTTGCCTGGGCTTGGCCGGCCGCGCTTCAGCACCCGCCGAGCCGGACAGCGCCTGCTGCATGGAGCTGCCCGCCGCGGCCGGGGACGCAGTCCGGAGTCCCACCGCCGCCACCGCCCTCGTCTCCTTCCCCGGGGGCCCTGGGGAACTGGAACTAGCTTTAGAGGAGGAGCTGGCGCTGCTGGCGACCGGGGAGCGGCCCTCCGATCCCGGGGAGCATCCTCAGGCCGAGCCTGGGCCTCCAGCCGAGGGGGCCGGACCACAGCCGCCGCTTGCCCAGGACCCTGAGCTGCTGTCGGTGATACGGCAGAAGGAGAAGGATCTGGTGTTGGCGGCTCGTCTGGGCAAGGCACTGCTCGAGAGGAACCAGGACATGAGCCGGCAGTATGAGCAGATGCACAAGGAGCTGACGGACAAGCTGGAGGTGAGGATCTCTCTGAATGGGTGGGAAGTAGGGGCAGGCCAGGTACCCCTAGTTCTAGGCAGTTTAGGGAGCCACTCACTCTCTCCCCTTCCATTGCTTACGCCACCTCAAAGAAAATAATCTGGAACAGGAGGTAGGATAGAGGGTTTCTAATTATTAGTTCAGGATATTCGTTGAACCAACCTGACTTTCCCACCCCGCTCACGGCAAATGGGTCCGTGCATGGCTTCACTGCCGTTCTATATATGTACAGTACACAGTATCTAAAATAGAGCTTACAGTATGACTAATTTATACAGCACTGAGACGATGTCTGCACACAGAGAAATGAGAAAGTCGGTAAGCATTTAAGATATGCTCCAGGTTTTCAGGGAAGTAGTTAATCTGTAATCGGGGTGTTAGCCTAAAGCTTTCCAGTTTGGGCATTAAGGTCTCCAGATGCCCTTGTCTTAACTTCCTGGCAGGTCAAAGTTATGAGAAACAAGTGCCCATACAGAAGCTTTATATAGCCTTCAAATACTTGGGGATTAGGAAATGTGGTTCCATTGCAGAAACCAGGCAAGAGGTTCAACATGTGACTGCTGGTAGTGGATTTAATTTGGGCCTCAATATTTATTTGTAAAAAGCCATACTTTTCCGTGGTCTAGGTCTCAGGCTTGCAGTTGTATGCCAGGTGCAACCTACGAGAACTGTATTACTTGTAACTTTTATAAATATCTTTTAAAGTATCTGTAATGTTTTTGAGTTTCCTAGACCAAAGTCTTTAAGAGCTATGCTTGTTTGCTTTCTTATTCTTAACCAGAAAAGAGTCTTAGATGAAGTACAGAATATTAGCATTGGCAAATATTAACATTTCTGAAAATTACATTTGCAAAAAAAAAAAATGGAAAGGGGTTGTCATCTACAATAGTGGAGACAAGCTTTTTCTTTTCTGACTGCATTTGCTATTGTTACTAAGTTACTGATTGCTGTCAGTTCTTTCATTCTTTATTTACCAGAGAGAAAAAAAAAATAGTACAGACCTGAATAAGGTCTGAAATTGACCCTAGTTGGGTTTCATGTACATCACTGCTACTGGTTGAACAGTCGGTGGAATCAGAAACATTTCTTTAATAAGATTTTTGTGTGTCTAGTCCAAAGGCATATCAAAAGTAAAATCAGGAAAAAAAGGAAACGAGTGAGTGCCGTGTGGTTCAGCTGGCCTGTTAACTGGGTCTGCCTGTTATGAACTCAAGATTCATCTCTGAAAAGTTGTTTGTGAAAGCTATGTGGAGACTGCCAAAAAGCAACCTAATGAATTGAATTGTTTGATTTCACTTGAATTAGAGGTCTAGAAATAAAAGAGTGTCTTTTTTTCCCTAAAGAGATTCAGTTACTCGAGTCTGTAAAGAAGTACTACTGCTGAGATTTATACTTGAGATTTGAAATTCCTTTGGTGAGATAACTTGATTGAAGAGACAGCTGACTTGAAAGGAACATCGTATCAGTTTGATTAGTGATAGATTTCATAGTAATCCTGAGTGTACAATTACATCCTGTTTTCCATGTGGAGTCTTTATACGTTTCTTCAAAAGGAAAAAGATTTCAAAATTCCACGCCAACAAAAAGTGTTTTTGTACAAGAACAAATTACCTTTGACATTTTGTAATTGGTTTGATGGGCAATAATAAAAACGTTTTAATCTCTCAAACTATTATTTAAGGTCTTCACTCTTCTGCGAGTCAGCATATGAACAGTAGTGATAAAATTTTTTTTAGATTCTGGACATTGGTGCAAAATGTCGTGAATGTACTTAACACAATTATATGCTTAAAAATGGGTAAAATGGGCTGGGGATGTGGCTTAAGCGGTAGCACGCTCGCCTGGCATGCGTGCGGCCCAGGTTCGATCCTCAGCACCACATACAAACAAAGTTGTTGTGTCTGCCGAGAACTAAAAAAAAAAAAAAATTAAAAAAAAAAGATAGTAAACATTCTTATTTAAAAAAATGGGTAAAATGGTAAATTGTATATTATGTATATTTTACCACAATTTAAAAATAACCAAATTAAAAATTTTCAAGTTTATTTATGTTAGTTCTTCTAGATATAGTTGAAATTATGAAAGTATTCTAAGTTTTTTTTTGGTTTTTGAAACAGGGTTTTGCAGTGTTGCCCATGCTGGCCCCGAACTCCTGGGCTTGAGCAATTCTTCTGCCTCAGCCTCCTGTATAGCCAGACCTACAAGTGTGCACCACTGCACCCAGCTCTAATTTTTTAGTGAATGTTTTAAAAATCATTTAAAATATATTAACATTTAAAAACATATTAACATTTAAAAATATTGCCATTAGTTGCTTTTTTTTGTATGTGTGTGCACATGGTGCTGTGATTGGGACTCACAAGCTCTCTACACTGAACCATACTCCCAGCCCTTGTTAATTCTTTTAATGTTAATCAGTTTTGCTACTCTCGAGTTTACATTGGACTGTTTCATTTGATAACTGCAAATGAGTTTTCCCCACAGTATAGTTTTTGAAAACACAGTTACTGTGTTTTCAATCAAATTAAACATTTGGGAGTAAAGAAAGAGCCCTTTCTTTAAGAAGGATTTATGATTTTCCCAAAACTCATACATTGGAGTCAAACACATTTTCTCACAGGTTGGTTTGAAAGATATATTTGAGTGGAGGCTGGGCATGAGGGCACCTATGATACTAGCTATTAGGGAGGCTGAAGCAGGAAGATGAGTTCCAGGCTGCTTGTGCAGCAACAATTGAAACCCCATCTCAAGAACAACAACAAAAAATGAGTGGACTCACAGAATGGTGGTTTACACTTAGATGGGTTTTCTTTTATTTTTTGAAAAATATTTTTTAGCTGTTAATGGACCTTTATTTTTATGTGGTGCTGAGAATTGAACCCAGTGCCTCACACATGCTAGGTAAGAGCTGTAACACGGAGCCACAACCCCAGCCCCTAGATGGGTTTTATTTTAGTGCCATCTGTTTCCTTGCTACTTCAGAATTGGCACCTTCCTGCCAGATATAGTGGCAGGAAGGCTTGGGAGGCTGAGGCAAAGAGGATCACAAGTTCAAAGCCAGCTTCAGAAACTTGGTGAGGCCCTGTGTAACTTTTCTAGACTGTTTCAAAATAAAATATCAAAAATGGCTGTGGTTTTGGTTCAGTGGGTAAGCGCCCCTGGGTTCAATATCTAGTACCAAAAAAAAAAAAAAAAAAAAAAACCCTCAGGACAAACAAGCCTATTTATTTATTTTTAAATTATTTCTATGTGGTGCTGAGAATCGAGCCCAGTGTCTCACACGTATGAGGCAGGTGCTCTACCAGTGAGCTACAGCCCCAGCGCCAAACAATCCATTTTCAAGATCTTTCCTACTTATTCATAAATTCATAGAGTAACTCTCCAGTTCTGTGCCAAACCCAAGATTTTGTTTTCTCATTTCAAATATCAAGTACTTGAGCCTACATTTTTCAAATTAAAGGTATACTATTTAAAATTTTTAATGGTTTAAAGGTTAACATAGAAGTTGTTTAGCTGTACGTCTCTCTTAAATTGAAAGTTGAAGTTTTCTAGAAAAACTGTTAGGTTTTGGCCATTTTTCTCATCCTCAAATCAACAAGACTATATTCTTTCATGGAATCAGATTTTCATATACTTTAAGTTCTAAAGACTTTTTGTTTCTACTGCATCTATAAGCCCCTTTGATCTTAAAAACATATCTAACCAAGTCCTTAATTTTTTCCCCAGAATATGAACTGAGAAACTAACTTGTATTTCTATACTTGTATTCTTTAGGGATTAAAATATTTGTTGTTGTACAGTACCCAATTTTTTTCTCTTATGGCTGAGAGTGGATCATCCCTTACCACAGAGGTAGTCTCTTCCTTCAGTTATATTTTCCTTCCTCCACTGTCAGCCAATTCTTATGATTATAGTAGTTTTTTGGTTTTTTTAAGGGGAAGAGGGTTGAAAATGTGTATCTGGGAGTCACTACCAGATCTAGAGGAGCAAACCTCAGGGTACTGATTTGCATTCAGTGCTTGCTCTTCTTAGAGAACAATTCTTTCTCTTTGTATTTTTCAAGAACCATGTCCTGGACTTATGATCATAGTGACACTTTTTTCTTACTCCTTTTTAATTTTTTCAGAGATATGTTTTGGTAAAGATCTATTTTATGTATGCTAATGATATTTTTGGTTTTTGGGAGTTTTAAGTAGACTGTTTGTTAGAACAGTTGGTTTTAGATTTATGGGAAAATTGGAAAGAAAGTACAGAGAGTTTCCATGTACTCTGCATCCAGTTTCCTCTTGCTAACACTAGTATGATACATTTGCCACAATTCATGATACCCACTGAAGTCCTTACTGTATTCTGATTTCCTTAGCCTTTGTCTAATGTCTTTTTCTGATCTAGGATACTACATTACATTTGGTTTTTGTCTCCTTAGGCATTCCAGGATCCCAACCAGGGTCCCATATTACATTTAGTTTTGTTTCCTTAGGCTCTCCTTAGCTGTGACAGTTTCTTGAACTTTCCTTATTTTGATGAACTTGACAATTTTGATATTAACTTTTAAAATACTATATAACCCTGAAAAAAGGGGAGAGCATAGGTGACCCTGATATCTGTGCTTTCCAACATTCTGCTTAGAATTTTCTGGCTAATTTAGCACTTAAATATATAATTCCTGAAGAAATAAGGAGTTTGTCTCCTGTTAAAGGACAGATTAGACTGATCAGCACCACCTGTCCTCAGCCCCTCCCCCCACGTGGATTGGATTGTTTTAGTTGCTTGGTTGGGCTGTTCTCTAGCAGCTGTTTGCTGAATATTTTTAAGTCTCTCTGTTCTTTTAGAACACAAGCCTAATTTATCTGGCCTCTCAGTAACACTGATTACTGAGTTCTTGCTGGTGCCTTCTGCTCAGTCTTTCATTTTGGAAAAATTCAATAAACCAAGTATCACAGTTTTAGTATTGCAATTAGCATTTTTTTCTGCATTCTATCTTTATGAAGTTTCTATATTGACTAAATCATTCTCAGTTTTGTAAGTTTAGCAGTGTCAGGGAAACACAGAGCAAAAACTTCTCAGGCTGGTGAGTAGAAGTCCATGCCTTGTTCCTTTTTCCACATGCTCCAATCTGAGATTGTATTATGTATAAAAGTAAAGTGATGTGACTTTTTCAACAAATATACCAGCAGTAACCAAACGAGTGGTCTCCTTAAAGTAGTCATCTTGGAAGCTCTCAGAGAAAAATCTTTGCTAATGGGCTCAGAATTTTAATTTTGGATTGCTGTTTTTATCTTTCAACATATTCTTTTCGCTGCCCTCAATTGTGGCACATTTTCCTCTGTGAGGGGGTAAATTTGACTTTCAGAAACATTCATAAATCACTTAGAGCAAAGTAAGGGGAATTAGATAGCAGGGTGAAATGGGATAATTTCATTTTTAGACACACCTCATATGTAAAGCAATGGGAATGATTTTCTTACATGAGGATAAGCTATCCCTGAGGCTTCCCAAAAGAAGCATTCCAAAAATATTTTGAAAGCTGAGAACTTCAGTCAAGTAAGAGTGTAGCTGCCTAAGAAGAGATGACTGAGTACTCAAAAGGAGAATGCATGTGCTCATTTTAGGTTGAAAGAGCACAACAGCTCAGTGCCAGCCCTCAGGGCAGCAAAATTTCCTGTAAAAATCAAATACATGTACCTGTGTTTATATTCATACATAGATGTCTAGACCTCATTCCATTCCCAGCTGAATTACAATCTTAGGAGTGGGGATGTGTGTGTGTGTGTGTGTTGCTGAGGATTGAACCCAGGGCCTTGTGCATGCAAGGCAGGCACTGTACCAACTGAACTATATCCCAAGCCCTGGTGTGGTATATTTTGAACAATCATTAGAACTTTTCTGAGAGCACCAAGAGGTGAGGATTCTTACTTTAACTTGCTTGAAGTATGCACTCTTTTATTGTACATAACATGCTTTTTAAGTAGGAGGATATACTTGTGTCTGAAAAGAGGCATCCGTATTTGTCTCACAGAGGCAAAATATTTCCTGCAATCCACAGGGATCTTTTTTATTGAGTTGCTACTTAAACCATCTGTACTTTTCCTGCATACCCTTTATCACACACAGTTTATTACTTCTTCAGTCTCTCCCATTGGAATTAAAACTCCATAAAGGCAAGAAGCTTGTCTGTTTTGTTCATCACCATGTCCCCAGGAACATAGCTCTCAAGAATGGATGAATGGACCAGAAATAAATATGCAAGGCTTATTAATAGGCCACAATTTAAAGTAGACCTGAATCTGAACTTGTCTTAATGACTTTGAAATATATAACAATACAGAAATACCTAAAATGCAGAACATATATTTATTAAGCTATAATTTAGAGCACTAGTCATGTGACTTGGACACAAATCCCAGCCCTGCCATTTACTAGTACTGACCTTGAACTAGTCACTTAACTGCCTCTGTTGCCTTATTTGTAAGAAGAAATGATTAATCTGAAGCATCTTTGAAAATTCTGCAGTTGTAAGGGTCTGATATTAAGGCATGCATAATAAATAGTTCCCAAGAAGACCCCTTTAAAAAGCAATGAGTGGTCGAGCATGGTAAATCATGCCTGTGATCCCGGCGGCTTGGGAGGCTGAGGCAGGAGGATTGAGAGTTCAAAGCCAGCTTCAGGAGAAGCGAGGTGCTATGCAACTCAGTGAGACCCTGTCTCTAAATAAAATACAAAGTAGGGCTGGGGATGTGGCCAAGTGTCAAGGGCCCCTGAGTTCAATTCCTGATTACCTCCAGCACCCCCAAAAGCAAAAGAGAAAGTCTATCATCCCTGGTAAAACTATGAATATTTTGTTATAGGACTCATTTTTAGGCGTTTAAATATACAGTTCACCAAATCATGAGTTGACTTGTTGAATCCCAAGTGAATTCCCAAGTCTAGAACCACATGCCAAGGAAAGTAAACATTAAGTATTTCTAATACAAATGATGTTTCCCCTGTGAAACCAGCTCCTCCCTTGCTCTGAAGGAAGGGAGTATTATGTAGCTGTGAATTGGGCAACTAATCCTCCGAGGCAGGTGGTTTGTTGTCCTCACTGACTGGAAGAGGAAAAGTTAAGAATGTGAAAAGACAAAAAAGACTGGGATTTTTTAAAGTTTTTAATCCTTTTTTGCTTTTCACCTAGCACTTAGAACAAGAGAAACATGAACTGAGAAGACGGTTTGAGAACCGAGAAGGGGAGTGGGAAGGGCGAGTGTCAGAGCTGGAGAGTGATGTGAAACAGCTACAGGATGAGTTGGAGAGACAACAAGTTCATCTTCGGGAAGCAGATCGAGAAAAAACACGGGCTGTCCAGGAGCTATCAGAGCAGAACCAAAGGTTATTGGATCAACTCAGTAGGGTGAGTCACAAGTTAAGAATTTATGATCTAAAATATTAAAAGCAGAAACAGCTTCTTTGTATTATACATTCTGATTTTTAATACCTTTGGTTTTGATACCAGCAAGTTAAGTATCATCCATCTCAAAGAATTTATAGGAGTCAGGAATCAAGACCCAGGCCTGTGGTTAAACATCTGTAAGACTTTGCGAGTCTTAACTTTAGCATCTTCTCATTTTTAAAATGAAGCTGTTGGGCTTAATGACGTCTGACTTCCTTATAACTCAGAGTATATGATTTATGATTCCTTTGCTAGAGAAAGTCTATCATTCCTGGTAAAACTATGTAAGTTCATTTAGTTCAAATATTGAAAGGTGCTGTCTTTAAACTGAGTAGCTCAGGGAAATTTTCTAGAGGAAGTAATTTTTCGTTTATATTACATTTGTGAATGTGCATTTTGAAAGGAGACATTGTATCTACATTAAAGTTTTTGTTTTATTTCCACATCAAGTAGAAATTCTTATGCCTTTATAAGGTGGTATCATAAAGTATTAATTAAACAAGGTCAATACTATAAAATCATTGCAAAAAAGGAGGCTAAGGACTGAATGTGTAGAAATCTAATTTAAATTCTTTCCACGTTTTTTTATTGGTCCATTATAGTTGTACATAATGATGAGATTCATTGTTATATATTCATATATGCACACAATACAGAACATACCTTTTTAACAAATCTAGGAATGTTATTAATGCCTTCATCAGTAAATCCACCTTTTTCTGAAAATCAGTCCTCAGTCTTCCTTGGGTTTTGAAAATAAAACTACTAATTCTTCAGTTATCAGGGAAACGAGAATTTCTCTTACTTCATCCCTAAGTGCTACTGCTCTCGTGAGCACTGCCCGGTCCATGTGGTGGTGGTCAGTGTGTTGGTCTTGGAGAAAGGCTTAGCTAGGGCAGTGTATGGTAAATCCCTGGATCTTCCACTGATTTGATGAGTGACACTGTATGAAGTAATTTCATTTGTGTCATAGTTGCTTCCTGTTGGAATTCTGAGAGAGGTGAAAACCTTCATGCCTCACAAGGAAGTGGAAAGTATGCTTCCAGTAGAGGAGGGAGAAAAAAAGAAGGAAAACGATGCTTAATAATAACTTCAAAAACATCTAGTTGCATGGAAATATCAGAATATGTGTGAAAGGTGATGATTCCAGCACTGAAGATCTTGCCTGTGAGTTTCCCATCTAGAATATCCAATCACCATTTGATTGGTTGGAAAGCAAAAACTGGACAGTTCCAGAAATAATTTCACAGGTCCAGCTGAGTAAAAGCATTCCTGAGTCAATTCTAAAACCTTTTTCAGCAACTGGAAAAGGAATCTCTATCCTTATAAAAATTTTATGAGTTTGAGTCTTTTCATTTATTATTTATGAAAGATTAATAAGAGAGGTCTGGCCAGATTGATTTATTTGCTGAAAAATATTTGTTTAATGCAACTATCAGCAAGAATTTCTTATGGAGACTTACAGAATGAATGCAACCAATCGAAACAAGCAAAGGGGAGATTAAGAATTCTTGGGGGCCAAGTTCATGTTGTAAAAACAGACTCAACCCTTTTTTTCTAATCTGGTAAAAAATAGGTACCAAGATGGATGAAGAGAAAAATGCTAACAAGGCATGGTACAAAACCACAGAACTTGGAATTGACTCTGCCTCTCATTAACTGGATGACTTTGTGTCTTTAGTTTCTTTATCTTTAAAATGGGGGTAAAAATTTATACTATATACAAGTACTGTTGAGGTGAAAATGAATAGTGTGTTTGTTGAGCACCACATGAAGGTAAGGGTTTGTTTTGGTGTTGATGGTTATTTTACTAAAGCAATATCTTACAGTTGTTCCATTACCTGATTTCACTATAGAAAATCCTGATAAGCTGCTCCCAGAAGAATATAGGAAGAGCTGGGTGTGGGGGTGCATGCCTGTAATCCCTATGGCTTGAGAGGCTGAGGTAGGAGGATTGCAAGTTCAAAGCCAGACTCAGCAACAGCAAGGCACTAAGGAACTCGGTGAGACCCTGTCTCTAAATAAAATACAAAATAGGCCTGGGGATGTGGCTCAGTGGTCGAGTGCCCTGAGTTCAATCCCTGGTACCAAAAAAAAAAAAAAAAAGAAAGCACTTCCACTAGATCTAGAGTCTTGTTATCCTCTCTGGCCTTGATTATAGGCCCTTCGTGGTTTTATGGCTTCTTTCCCTTTCTCTTTTAAAACAGGACAAGTCCCTGGGGTTTCCATCAGCAGAAGTTTAGATTGCATTTTATTATCATTTTATTAACCGGATATTCAGGAACTAGAGGAGTTAAGTACTTTGAAGTGAATTAAGATTCTCCTAGGACAAGATGGCAGCCAAGCAGAGATAGTAGAAGGCCATGCTTTTGTGCAGTGTATATGATGTGTTTTTATAAGCATGAAATGCATAATATTTAAAATGTAGTATAATATGTTTGTGAAACTTTCATCCAAAGTATTTTTACATTTATTTTGGCTAATTGTTTTTTAAAATATTTTTTAAAAAACTTTACTGAGCTTTATTCACACACCCACCATAATCCTCACCTTTTATTTATTTATTTATTTATTTTAGAAAGAGAGAGAGAGAGAGAATTTTTTAATATTTATTTTTTACTTTTCGGCAGACACAACATCTTTGTTTGTGTGTAGTGCTGAGGATCGAACCCGGGCCGCACGCATGCCAGGCGAGCGCGCTAGTACTTGAGCCACATCCCCAGCCCAATCCTCACCTTTTAAAAGTGAAAAATTCAGTGATTTTTTTTTTTTTGCTATATTTACAGAGTTTTGCAGTCATCACCACTATCTAATTAAAGCACATTTCACCTTCCCCCAAAAGTAACCCTGCACCCATGAGCAGTCACTTCTCATTCCTTATAACCCAGAACTCTCGCATCCTAACCCTGACAACCACTAATCCACCTGCAGTCTCTATGGATTTGCCTATTTTGCACATTTCATATAATTGACATTGTACATGGATGACCTTGTGCACATGGCGTTTTTAGCTTAGCATCATATTTGCAGTATGCATCCATGTTGTAGCATATATCAGTACTTAATTTCATTTTATGGCTGAAGAATATTCTGTTGTGTATATATAACATATTTTGTTTATCCATTTACTAGCCAATGGACATTTGGGTAATTTCCACATTTTGGCTAATGTGAATAAAATTGTCATTAATACTCATACATGTTTTTCTGTAGCCATATTTTTTTTAGCTCTAAAATAGGATGCTGTTTGTATATATCCATGAGCTTCTGGATCTTCATCAGGATGAAGAAAGGAATAAGCATTGTTCTTCTTTTGAATCTGAGAAAATTTGAGTAACAGAAAGATACATGATTTGATTAAATATCTTTCAGTTCAAGACTAATCAGATTTTCTGTGCCTCAATTTCAAGCTTTTCAGGCAGCAATTAAGGTCACAGGCTTTGAAACCACACAGCCTGGGGCTCAAACACCAATTCTGCCATTTACTAGCTGGGCAAATGGGGGAACGTTATTTTACCTTTTGCTTCCTCCTGTATTTACTGGAAAGAACTATATTATTAAAATTGCCTGATAGCATTATGAGGACTAAATGAGATAAACCATGTAAGACTCAAATCACTGTGTCTAGAATACAGTAAGTGCTTGATAAATGGTGGTTATCATTATGATTACCATGTCCTTTTCATGTAAGTGGATTGCTGTATCTGGTCATTCTTTGATTCTCTTTTTGGGAAGTGGGGTAGTGGGGATTGCACTCAGGAGACTCTACTGCTAAGCCACATCCTCAGCCCTTCTTTTTATGTTGATCAGAGTCTTGCTGAGTTGCCCAGGCTGGCCTTGAGTTTGTAATCTTGCCTCACCCTCTGGGATTACAGGTATGCACCACCGTGCCTGGCTTGATTCTCTTTAAGAGCATAAGACTCTAAGATGCAGAAGTAAAAAAAAATATTTTATTCTAAAAATTCATGTGAGTTTTGCATTTTGGGGGGTATTTTTTAAAATTTATTTATTTTAATTAGGTATATGTTACAGCAGAATACATTTTGATTCATTGTACACAATTGCAGCACAACTTTACACTTACATGGTTATACATGATGTAGTGTCACATCATATGTCCAGTCATACATGTACCTAGGGTAATGATGTACATCTTATTCCACCATTTTTCCTGCCCCCATACCTCCTCCCTAACCTTCTTCCCCTTTGCCCAACGTTCCTTCATTTTTCCCATGCATCCTACCTTGAGTTTTGCATTTTAATCCATATGATTTATTTGTTTTAACACAACAGTGCACAGTGTTTTGTTTACCAGTTAAACTGATATTCTGAAATACTTACATAAAATTGGCCCTCCCAGGAATTGAGTCAGATTTAGTCTATGATATCTAGTATCCACTGAGTTCTGCTGCGTATACTCTGGGGTTATCTTTATCCCAGTTTATTTGCTCGTTTAGACAAGTTCTCTAAGTTGTCTTTCAGTTACTAAGATTTTGTATCATTTTCTGAAACTCAGGCTGACATTTTTGGGGAAAGTGTTAAGTCACTTTCTAAATTAGAAAGTAATAGAACTATGGCATTGACAGTAGGGTTTGGTAAGACTTGTTAGACATGTCTTTCTTACTATCAAGAGTACATTAGGACTTGCTTTCAGGGAGAGTAGAGAGACACAGAACCATGCTTGTTGCCTGAGGTTGAGTGTCTCCATATAAAGATTAAAGGGGAGGATTTGTCAGAATCCTGATATATAACATACCTGCCTGCAGCAGAAGTATGGATTCTGATCAGTGTTGGTAAATCCTCAAGTGATTTTATGGCTGATGTAACCCCCACACCATGGAAAGCTTATAGAGTCTACTTGTGCAGCTGCAAGCCAAAGCCATGATTTGAATGATATAGAAACAGTCTTGTTCATAAGAATGATAGCAGTAAGACAGGCTTTTGATATTTTTTTTAATTTACCATCTTGACCATTTTTTAAAAATCTTTATTTTTATGTGGTGCTGAGAATTGAACCCAGTGTCTCATGCATGCCAGGTGAGCACGCTACCACTTGAGCCACATACCCAGCCCCAAGACAGGCTTCTTATTTAGCCTTTTCCACAAGCAGCTGGGATAAGGTGGTATTTTCAAAATGAATCTCAGTGATAAAAACTTCAATAGCAGGTAAAAGAAGGCATTTTCACAGTTCTTACTATTAAAACACTGCTCACATAATCTTGGAAACATTAAGGGCAGACTTAAGCACCAGTTGACCAAAGAATGGGAAAAACCAATAGATTTCTAATAGAGAATGAAATTTAAAATTGTTTGGGGACTTCTGAGGTTTTCCTCCTGTAAGATACACAGTTCTAGAGTTTGTAGAAACTGGAAGGACATTTTCTTACACTTTTCCCAGGCAGTTTTTTATGTGATATCAGCCACATCTTTTCTTTTCCCTCCCTCACCATAATCCACCAGCCAAAGAACCATGTGTTTGGTTCTAATCCCATTTTCTTTCCCAGGACCAGGGCTTTGGTTTCTTACAGCACTTAATATATACAGTTTTAGTGACTCTTGGAGATTATTAAGTAGATTTTCATTTTGTCTGTTTGAAAAATCATGAGAAGCAGGATGTGGTAGCACACATTTCTAATCCCAGCCACTTAATAGGCTGAGGCAAGAAGATCCCAAGTTGAAGGCCAGCCTGCATAACTTAAAGATACCCTATCTCAGAATGAAATAATAAGAGCTGGGGATGTAACTGAGTGGTAGAGGGCTTTCCTACATCTATAATTACATAAAAAATAATGATAAGATATTTCAAGCATATAGAAGACTATAGAGAATAATATAAATCCAGGTTTTAAAGTATTGTTTTGTCCTAGTTCAGATTTTTAAGGGATATAAAATATTATTTATATAGTTGAAGCTCTCCTTTCATTTGTATCCACTTTTCCAGAGTTATCTTCCTTCCCATTCATGTTTTTGTACTTACAGTATGTATATGTATGTACATGGACATATATCTCATGTATCTACATATGCATCTATTAACAATGTATAATAAATGGCAGTATAATATACATATGATTCTGCAACTCATTCTCTTTGACTTCATGTTGTGTTTGAGTTCTACTCATGTTAATAAATGCAGTTTCAGTTCATTCAGATTAACTCTTGTTTAGTATTCTATTGTGTAAATATACTATCATATATTTATGTATTCTTTTGTTGGTAAACGTTTTTTTTCTAGTTTTCACTATTATAAACTTCCCTTCAATGAATATCTGTGTGTGAATGTGAGTGAGTGAATGAGTAAGAAAGAGACAGAGACAGAAAGAGACAGAGATACATTGAACCCAGGGTCTCAGGCATACTACCACTTAAGCTACAACCCCAGCCCTTTGAGGCAGTTTTACTAAGTTGCCCAGACTGACCTCCAGCTTGTGATCTTTTTGCCTCAGCCTCCCAAATAGCTGGGGTTATAGACATGCACCACCATGCCTGTTCTGTAATGAATATTCTTGTGCCTTTTCTTCTTGTGCACACTTATTTGAATTACTCTGGGGATAAACCTAAAAGAGGCATTGGCCGAGTCTAAGAGTATTTATTTCTTAAACTTTTTGAGATAATAGCCAAATTATTCTTCAAAGTAGTTGTACAGATTTATATTCTTAACAATGCTGGTTAACCAACAGTGAGTGTAAGAGCTAGTGTATGTGTTCTTCACATTACCTACACTTTGTTGCTGTCAGATTTTAAAAATTCTTACCAATTTGAGATGGAATTTTTTTTTGAAAAAAAAAATTTTTAGTTGTAAATGGACACAATACTTTTTTTTTTTTAATTTGGTGCTAAGGATCAAACCCAGTGCCTCACACATATGAGGCAAGCACTCTACCACTGAGCTACAACCCCAGCCCTGAGAAATGGAATTTTTATTGTTTTAATTTCCATTCCATGAATTACTAGTGAGCATCTTTTATTTGTTTATTGTAAATTGCCTGTTTATATTCTTCACCTATTTTATTGGTATGTAAGAGGTTTTTTTTTTTTTAAAAAAGAAATTTAGCTCATGCTTGATACTATTAAACTTATAGTTTAACTTTGTAGAGACTTTTGCTAACCCAAAGTATGTACTTTTAATGAAACCAGATTTATCATTCATTTCCTTATGATTTGTTCTTTTGTGTTTTGCTTAATCCTGTCCTCTAGATCATAAGGATATTTTTCCATATTCATTAAAACAACTTAGACTAAATATCTGAATGTAAGAAATAAACTATCTGGAATTTATTTTTTAATATGATGTAGGAATTCAATATGCTTTGTACATGGATTACATGGATTATTTATCTCTTCACTGATTCTTAACACTGTATGGATTTTTTTTTTCTTTTGGGCTGTACTGGGTATTGAACCCATAGCTTTGCTCTGCTAGGCAAGCATTCTACCACTGAGCTACATCCCCAGTTCCTAGCCCTTTTTACTTTTTATTTTAAGAAAGGGTTTCATCTCTAGCTAGAGCAATTAGAAGAGAGAAATTAAAGGGGTACAAAATAGGAAAATAACTCAAACTATCACTACTTGCTGATGACATGATTCTATATTTAGAAGGTCCAAAAAATTCCACCAGAAAGCTTCTAGAACTAATAAATGAATTCAGCAAAGTAGCAGGATATAAAATCAACACCCATAAATCAAATACATTTCTATACATCAGTAATGAATCTACTGAAAGAGAAATTAGGAAAACTACCCCATTTGCAATAGCCTAAAAAAAAAAATGGGGCAGTTCATCTAACAATAAAGGTGAAAGACTGCTACAATGAAAAAACTACAGAACACTAAAGAAAGAAATTGAAGAAGATCTTCGAAGATGGAAGATCTCCCATGCTCTTGGATAGGCAGAATTAACATTGTCAAAATAGCCATACTTCCAAAAGTGTTATACAGATTTAATGCAATTACTATTAAAATCTCAATGACATTCTTCATAGAATTAGAAAAAGCAATCATGAAATTCATTTGGAAAAATAAGAGACCCAGAATAGCCAAAGCAATCCTTAGCAAGATGAGTGAAGCAGGAGGCATCACAATCCCAGACCTCAAGCTATACTACAAAGCCATAGTAACAAAAATGGCGTGATATCAGAACCAAAACAGATATATAGACCAATGGTACAGAATAGAAGACAGAGACAAACCCAAATAAATACAGTTATCTCATACTAGTCAAAGGTGCCAAAAATATATAATGGAGAAAAGGTAGCCTATTCAACAAATGGTATTGAGAAAATTGGAAATCCACATGTAACAGAATGAAATTAAACCCCTGTCTTTCACCCTGTACACAACTGTATTCAAAGTGGATCAAAGACTTAGGAAGTTGAACAGAGATACTACACCTAATAGAAGAAAATGTAGGCCCAAATCTTCATCATGTAGGCCTAGGATCTGACTTCCTTAAGACTCTTAAAGTGCAAGAAGTAAAATCAAGAATCAATAAATGGGGGGCTGGGGATGTGGCTCAAGCAGTAGCATGCTCGCCTGTCATGTGTGCGGCCCGGGTTCGATCCTCAGCACCACAAACAAAGATGTTGTGTCTGCCGAAAACTAAAAAATAAATATTAAAAAATTCTCTCTCTCTTTAAAAAAAAAAGAATAAATGGGATGGATTCAAACTAAAAAGCTTCTTCTGAGCAAAGGAAATAACAACGTGAAAAGAGAGCCTACAGAATAGGAGAAAATCTTCACCACAAGCACCTTAGAGCATTATCTCCAGGATATATAAAGAACTCAAAAAACGTAACACCAAAGAAAAATAACCCAGTCAATAAATGGTCTAAGGAATTGACAGACACTTCACAGAAGAAGGAATACAATCAATCAAAAAAATATATGAAGATTGGGGTTGTGGCTCAGTGCCAGAGCACTCGCTTAGCACATTCGAGGCCCTGAGTTTAATCCTCAGCATTAAATAAAAACAAATAAAATAAAGGTATTGTGTTCAACTGCAACTAAAATATACATATATGAATGAGGGCTGGGGTTGTGGCTCAGTGGTAGAGTGCTCACCTAGCCTGTGTGAGGCAAATCAAAACTACACTGAGATTTTACTTCACTCCAGTCAGAATGGCAATTATCAAGAACACAAGCAACAATAAATGTTAGTGAGGATGTGGGGAAAATGTACTCTTGTACACTGCTGGTGGGGCTGCAAATTGGTGCAACCATAATGGAAAGCAGTATGGAGATTCCTCAGAAAACCTGGAATGGAACCAACCACCATTTGACTCACCTATCCTACTCTTCAGTTTATACCCAAAGCACTTAAAGTCAGCATACTACAGTGACACGGCTACATCAATGTTTATAGCAGCCCAACTTACAATAGCTAAACTATGGAACCAACCTAGGTGCTCTTCAACAGATGAATGGATAAAAGAAAATGTGGTATATATACACAATGGAATTTTACTCAGCCTTAAAGAATGAAATATTTGCTGGTAAACGGTAAATGGTTGGAGCTGGAGAATATCACGCTAAGCAAAGTAATCTAATACCAAAGAACCAAGGCTGAATTTTCTCTGTTATGCAGATAATTCACAATAAGGGGTTGTCTAGGGAAGAATAGAGGTGCTTTGGATTAGATGGAGGGGATGAAAGGAGGGAAGGGGGTATGCAGGTAGGAAGGACAGTAGAATGAATTAGACAGTTTTACCCTATGTGCATATATAATTACATGACCAGTGTAATTCTATATCATCTGAATGAGAAGTTATACTCCATTTATGTATGATATGTCAAAATGCATTCTACTGTCATGTATAATTAATTAGAACAATTTTTTTTTTTTTTAATGGGGATTTGGGGCTGGAGTTGTGGCTCAGCAGTAGAGCACTCGCCTAGCACATGTGAGGCCCTGGGTTCAATCCTCAGCATCACATAAAAATAAATAAATAAAGGTTTAAAAGAAAAAGGGGGGGGGGGGTTGTTAAGTGGCTGAGAGTAGCCTCAAACTTAGTATTCTCCTGACTCAGCCTTCCAAGTAGCCGGTATTATAGGCATGCACCACCATGCACAGCCCTGGATTTTTAAAAGATTTATTCTAATTTGTTATACATGATGGCAGAATGCAATTCATTTCATATTATACATATACAGCACAATTTTTCTTTTTTAAAAAACATTTTTTAGATGTGGATGGACACAATATCTTTATTTTTATTTATTTATTTTTATGTGGTGCTGAGGATCGAACTCATTGCCCCACACTTGCTAAGTAAGTGCTCTACCACTGAGCTACAACCCCAGCCCTAGAGCACAATTTTTCAAGACATTGATTGTATACAAAGTATTTTCAAACTATTTGTGTCATACATGTACTTAGGGGAATGATGCCTAACTCATTCCACCATTATTCCTACCCCATTGCCCCCTCCTTTCCCCTCCCTCCCTTTTACCCTATCTGAAGTTCCTCCATTCCTACCATGTTCCCCCCACCCCATCACCATTATGAGTCAGCATCCTCATATCAAAGAAAACATTTGGCCTTTGGTTTTTTTGGGATTGGCTTGCTTCATTTAGCATTATATTCTCCAACTTTGTCCATTTACCTGCAAATGCCATGATTTTATTCCTTTTAATGTTGAGTAATGTTCCATTGTGTATATATGCCAAAGATTCCCTATCTATTCATCTATTGAAGGGCATCTAGGTTGGTTCCAAGTTTAGCTATTGTGAATTGTGCTGCTGTAAACATTGATGTGGTTGTGTCCTTATAGTATGCTGTTTTTAAGTCTTTTGAGTATAAACCAAGGAGTGGGATAGCTGGGTCAAATGATGGTTTCATTCCAAGTTTTCCAAGAAATCTCCATACTGCTTTCCAGATTGGCTGCACCAATTTGCAGTCCCACCAGCAATGTATAAGTGTGTCTTTTTTTTTTTCCCCGCACCAACACTTATTTTTGTTTATATTCTTGATAGCTGCCATTCTGACTGGAGTGAGATGAAATCTTAGAGTAGTTTTGATTTGCATTTCTCTAATTGCTAGAGATGTTGAACATTTTTTCATATGTTTGTTGATTGATTATATATCATCTTCTGAAAAGTGTCTGTTCAATTCCTTGGCCCAATTTATTGATTAGGTTATTTGTTTTGGGGGGGTTAAGGTTTTTGAGTTCTTTATAGATCCTAGAGATTAGTGCTGTATCTGATGTGCTTGTGGTAAAGATTTGCTCCCATTCTGTAGGCTCTCTATTCACCTCACTGATTGTTTATTTTGCTGATAAGAAGCTTTTTGTTTGAGTCCATCCCATTTATTGATTCTTGGTTTTAATTCTTGCGTTCCAGGAGTTTTATTAAGAAAGTTGGGTCCTAATCTGACATGATGGAGATTTGGACCTACTTTTTCTTCCATTGGGTGCAAGGTCTCTGGTTTTATTCCTAGATCCTTTATCCACTTTGAGTTGAATTTTGTGCATGGTGAGAGAGGTTTAATTTCATTTTGTTACATATAGATTTCCAATTTTCCCAGCACCATTTGTTGAAGAGGCTATCTTTTCTCCAATGTATGTTTTTGGTGCCTTGTCTAGTATAAGATAACTGAAGTTATATGGGCTACTCGGGGTCCTCTATTCTATACCATTGGTCTACAGTCTATTCTGGTGCCAATATCATGCTGTTTTTGTTATGATTGCTCTGTAGTATAGTTTTATGTCTGTAATAATAATGCCACCAGCTTCACTCTTGCTAAGGATTGCTTTGGCTATTCTGGGTCTCTTATTTTTCCAAATGAATTTTATAATTGCTTTTTCTATGTCTATAAGGCCATTGGGATTTTGATTGGGATTTCATTGACTCTGTATAGTGCTTTTGGTAGTATGGTCATTTTGACAATATTAATTCTGCCTATTCAAGAACAAGGTAGATCTTTCCATCTTCTAAAGTCTTCTTTTTCTTTCTTTAGTGTGTTGTAATTTTCATTGTAGAGGTCTTTCATCTCTTTCATTAAATTTGTTCCCAAGTATCTTATTTTTTTTTGAGACTATTGTAAATGGAGTGATTTTCCTATTTTTACTTTCAGTGGATTTGTCACTGATGTACAGAAATGCCTTTGATTTATGGGTGTTGATTTTATATCCAACTACTTTGCTGAATTCATTTATTAGTTCTAGGAGATTTCTGGTGGAATTTTTTGGGTCTTCTAGGTATAGAATCATATAGTCTGCAAATGGTATAATTTGAGTTCTTTGTTTCCTATCCCTATCCCTTTAATTTCTTTCATCTGATTGCTCTAGCTAGAGTTTCAAGAACTAAGTTAAATGGAAGTGGTGACAGAGGGCATCCCTGTCTTGTTCCAGTTTTTAGAGGAAATGCTTTCAATTTTTCTCTATTTAGAATGATGTTGGCCTGGGGCTTAGCATTGACAGCCTTTACAATGTTGAGGTATGTGCCTGTTATTCTTAGTTTTACTAGTGTTTTGAACACAAAGGGATCTAGCCCTTTTTAAATGAAAAAATTCCTTTGAAGAGCCAGTATAACTTAAAATTTTTAATAATTTTTTCTAATTAAATATAAAATTAAAAAGAATACTAATAGGGACAAAAAAAAGTTTAAATTTAGAAGATTTTAGAAAACTGTACTAGTTTGCTAATGCTGCACTTAACCAACAGAAATTTATTGTCTCACAATTCTAGACTGGCAATCCAAGATCAAGGTTTTTGGGTTGGTTCCTTGGAAGGGCTGTGAGGCCTGTCCTAGGCTTATAGAGAGCTGTCTTATGTTTCTTTACATTATCCTTTCTCTGTCTCTGTTTCCACATTTCGTCTTATGAGAATACAAGTCATATTCAGTTAGGGCCCACCCTAATGACCTCATTTTAATTTGATTACCTTTAAAGAACCTGTCTCACATTCTGAAGAGTGGTTTGGACTTCAATATATTAACAGGAGAGGAGGACACAATTCAACCCATAATAAGAATCTTGCCAGTAGGGACAAGGGATCCTAGCGAGTGTTGTCTATGGGAGGTGTTCACAGTGGTGCCATTTCATTGGGATCCTTTACTATCAGTAACATCCACACGCTGAAGATACATATGCCTAAGGGCTGCAGTGGTCAATGGGACGACATTAGAATCCTTTATTTTATTCTTTGAAAAACTCTCAAGTCTGCCTCTCATTATTTCTTTTTATGCCAAATCTACTTTTCATTCTTCTGAATAAAATAGTGAAAACCTTTGCATTTATATGTACTTATTTGCTTATTTATATGTGGTACTGGGGATTGAATCCACAGGCCCTCTACCACTGAGCTGTATCTCTAGCCCCCTTTTTTTTTAAATAATATTTTTATACCTTTATTTATTTATTTTTATGTGGTGCTGAGGACTGAACCCAGCACCTTGTACATGCTAGGCAAGTGCTCTACTGCTAATCCACAACCCCAGCCCTCTAGCCCTTTTTTTGAAAGTTCATTTTGAGATGAGCTCTAAGTTGCCCAGGCTGGTCTTGAACTTGGTGATTCTCCTGCTTCATTCTCCCCAATAGCTGGGATTACAGGTATATACCACTATGCCCAGCTATTTTTAAATCTTTAACAGTCAGCAAGGGGCTGGGGATGTGGCTCAAGTGGTAGCGCGCTCGCCTGGCATGCGTGCGGCCCGAGTTCGATCCTCAGTACCACATACAAACAAAGATATTGTGTCCACCGAAAAACTAAGAAATAAATATTAAAAAATTCTCTCTCTAAAAAAAAAACAGCAAATATTTATTGAGCAAGTCACCGCGAATTTAGTGAAGAACACAAAACCTCTATTTTATGAAGCCATTAAAAAGAGATTTTATAAATAAACCCACAAGTTGTAGGTGATATGAAGGGTGATTTATGGAGACTAACTAGAAGAAGGGGGAACAGGGAAGGCTTCTCTGAGGAGATCACATTAGAGATAAGACTGGAAGGGTGTTTCCCCATTTCCTCACACCCAAAACTGGTCACTTTGGCTTTGAGTGCTTCTAATTGTGTGAAAGTGAAAAGCTGTATTTGGGGCAGTATGGAAGAGTCAGGGAACCCACATTCTTTTTTCATTTTTTTTTAATATTTATTTTTTTTAGTTGTACATGAACACAATATCTTTACTTCATTTTTTTATGTGGCGCTGAGGATTAAACCAGGGCCTCACATGTGCTAGGCAAGCACTCTACCACTGAGCTACAACCCCAGCCGCCTTTTTTCATTTTTAAAAAAATTTTTTGTAGTTGTAGTTGGATAGAATGCCTTTATTGTTATGTGGTGCTGACAATTGAAAACCCAGTGTTTCACACACGCTAGGCAAGTGCTCTGCCACTGAGCTACAACCCCAGCCCAGGGAACCCACATTCTTAGATGAATAAATACTATTAGATTGTGAACTCAGAGCAGAGACTACCTCTGTCTTTTTCTTGTAAATTGTTATCTAGCAGAATCGGCAGTTGATAAAAGATTGTTGAGTTTTTTTGGTGTGTGTATGTGTTTTTAGCAAATGATTATTTAAGGTACTTAATGTTTGGAAATGATACATTTCTGAAATACATGTGCTGTTTGAAAACCAATGGCCAGAGATACTGTGGATGTCTGCCTTAGCAAGTAAACTGTAGATAATGGTGACTCAGTTGCCCCCAGAGCTAGTGTTGCCTTCATGGATACTCCTGGAATTGCATAAAAACCTCACCTTCCACGAACTGAAAAGAGTACATGTAGAGCCCTTGTACCCTGACTTAAAACCTCAGGTCCTTTTGTGTTGCATGATACTGTATTTCAGTGGTCTGTGGGTTGAGCAGGTACTGAGTGACTGGCCGTATGTAGTCTCACCTTGCTGATGGATGTGAAAATGAGTATTTTAGCTTTTATAAAAAACTCTCATCTCACGGGTGTGTTGGCCATTATTTGGGCATTATTATTGCTTCCCCTCCTTCTTGGAAGCATACACTGGACAGAAGAACTACCTGTCTCCGACTATATGTCATCTTTTTTGTTTTTACAGACCAGAATGGTCAGAAGCTGGGAAAGGAGGCAGCCAGAGCTTCTCCTTTGAAAAACTGAGTAGTGACTGCTGCTGAACAGACGCATCAAAGATATATAGCTGCTCCCTGTGTGACTCTGATGGCTTCTTCCCAGAGTAAAACTCTTGGGAATCCACCTTAAAATCATATTTTACCCCTTAGCTGGTTAGGTATTATGCTGTATTCTTTTTGCCTTTATTTTCCTAGGTACCTCTCCATTAGTCCTATTTTTCCCCCTTTGTCTCCCTACAAGTGCTTCCCATTTCCTCACACCCAAAACTGGTCGCTTTGACTTTTGAGTGCTTCTAATTGTGTCAAAGTGAAAAGCTGTATTTGGGGCAATGTAAGAAAGTGCTGTTCCAAAGGCTGAGTGAAGCCAAAAAGGGCTATCACTGGAATCACTGAGATGGGAAAGGGTAAAAGCCTTCAACGGGAACTTAGGCCTAGGTCCAAGGCCAGGAGAAACCAAAGCCTGCATTTTAAACTGGACGCGCTTAGACCAAGAGATACCTGGAGGGATTGTGTAAAGATCAGCGATGGAGAGATTGAAATAAAGATCCATTGTGGTTCAGGTGAAGCCAGACAGTTTGACATCGTGAGAGCTTGGAGCCCAGTGGGAGGTTGTTCTTGTGAGCTTTGGTTCATCTGGCTAGGATGGGGTGGCTTCTCAAGGAACTAAGCTTTACTGAATATCTCTTTGTAGAGATTCAGAAATCCTAATTTTGCCTCTATCCCACGTTTATTAAGTTTTATATATTTTTAAGTTAAAAATATGTGTACCTTTATTATTTTTTTCTGATTGCAAAAAAACTCATGTGCACAATAAAGTAAAATTGAGATAGTACAGAAATGTTTGATGTAAATGGTGAAAATTTCCCATGACTCTTTCCTAAAGAAAAATCAGTGACAGTTTACCGTAAATTTTTTGAATGTTTCCATGCATGATACACATGTACACACATGCATAATTTTTATTTTTTCATTTTTGTTGCAATACTGGGGGAACCTAGGGCCTTGGGTATGCTAGGCAAAAGCTCTACCAATGAGCCATGTTGTGGCCCTCAGGCTTAATTTCATGTATGTGTGTGTGTGTGTGTGTGTGTATATATATATATATATATATATATATATATATATATATATATATATATAAATATTTTTAGTTGTAGATAAACATAGTACCATTATTATATTTATTTTTATGTGGTGCTGAGGATCAACCCAGTGCCTCACACATGCTAGGCAACAAGGCATAATTTTTCTATTCTTGCTTTCCCCCAAAAAAACAAAATGGTTTTATTTTTTTTACATACTTGATCTTGTACTTTTTTCATGCTTTTAATGGTTGTGTAAAATATTCTATACAGTGTATATGGGTGTGCTACAGTCAGTATAACTATTTGCTTTTGAGGAGTATATGTACTGTTAATAGTGACTTGGTGTCACAGGCACTACTGCATTGAGCATCCTTGCACTTTCTGCACTCTTATTAGCATTTCTCTAATAGTTTCCTACAAACTGAGTGGCTATATCAAAGGATACACATGTTGAAGTTTTTAATAGCTGCTCTCATATTGCCCTCCAAGAATATTTTAATTGTCTATACTCTTGTCCCTGATGTCTCTTGTTAAGACTGAAAAACCTATCATTCTGCATATGAAAGTAGTATAAAAACAAAGAGAACAGGTCATTATTATCACAAAATTCAGCAAGATGGTTACTGGGGAGCATGTGTGTATGTGTGTGTGTGTGTGTGTTGAGGGGATGATTGTTGTCAGGAAATGAGCCTGGGAAGGAGGCTCCTGGAGAGCTCGTAATGTTCTACTTCTTGACTTTGGTGATTATTTTTTTTTTAATTTATTTTTTTTAGTTATTGGCAGACACAACATCTTTGTTTGTATGTGGTGCTGAGGATCGAACCCGGGCCGCACGCATGCCAGGCGAGCGCGCTACCGCTTGGGCCATATCCCCAGCCCTTTGGTGATTATTTTATGGGTATTTGATTTATAATTATTTGTTAAATAATATATTTTATATATCTACATGTTATATTTTACGATAAAAAAATCAGTCATTCTTTTTACAATATTTGTAATGTACACCTACTATGTATGTTCTGGCCAAAGAGAGATTGCAGTAAAGAAGGTAAATTCCATGTTCCAAAGGGAGGGTGACAGTAAAGAAGGAAACACATAAATAATACCAATCAGGTAGTGATAAGTGCTGTGAGTGAAATGAAGCTGGGTAGGAGGCAGAGAGTGGTAGCTGTAGGAATGGCTGGATTTTGATAGGGTTGTCAGGAAATTTGGGGGGAGGTGAAGTTTGAGCAGAATAAAAAGGGGGAGAGTATTCCATGCAAAGAGAACAGGATGTAAAAGCCTAGGAATGAATAGAAAGGTTGTTGTGACTAGGGTGCTGTCAATTTGGAAGAGGGTAGATGAGGTCATAAGGATTGGCAGTGGCTGCATCTTGTAGGGCCTTGCCAGCCGCGATACAGAGCTGGGCTTCTTTTGGGGGTCTGGGTGCTGGGAATCAGCAGTGTGTTTGGGGCAGAGGAGCATTGTGACCTGATAAATGTTATGAAGGGGTTACTCTAGCTTTTGTGGGAGAATGGATCAGGGGACCGAAGGTAGAAGCATGAAGATCTGTGAAGCAGCAGCTCTGCAAGTGGAGATGATGGTAGCTTTGATCACGCAGGTGTTGAGAGCCGTTAGTTAGATTGGATATGTTTTGACAGTGAACCAGCAAGTTTTCTAATAGAACAAATGGGTGTGGGAAGGGGGATTAAGGAAAGATAATCAAAATGACTCAGATTTTTGTCTTGAGTTGCTGGAGGAATAGGGGCTTTATTAACTTGAGAGACAAAAGACTTGAGGAGGGAAGAGGGGTAGGCTGAGGTATAGAATCAAATAATTCTTTTTGGACTGTTTGGGCTTCCCTTTAAACATTCATTTTAGTGTCAAATGAGTCAAACAATGAGAATTCTGTTGCATGGAGGTGGAATATTGAGTTAATTTCTACAGCATATGAGGTCTTTCAGGAGCTGAGACTGTTCTGGTACTCCCATTAGTTTGTCACCCAAGAATTTACTTACTCAGAGTCTCTGACTACAGATCAGAAGAACCCCCACTCCAGCTCTGCCCCAACCCCTATACTCTTAGCTCCTAGAAGAGCCACTCTTTTGGGATCCTGTCTGGGAGGTTGATGCAAGCAGGTGCCTTGTTTCCTGCCTGTTGGGTGCTGTCTTGACAGAGAACATGGTTTGCACACTAGCTGAAGTTAATCTGTCCGGAGAAGACTAATTTTCCTCTGAAGAGTAAACAGCTCATTTTGGATTAGCAGCTTTGCATTGGGTGCACTCCTTGAAGCAAATCTCTCGGGTTCCTTTTTCAGGGTTAAAGGCTTTAACAGTGTTACTTTTCCTCTGTTGGGAGACATGTTGCTCTCCTTGTTTCTGGGACAGTTTACAGTGAACAACAAACAGCTGCTTATCAAAAGTGGTGTTAGTTGCTAAATGGCCTTTGATGCCTTTCCAGGTGAGTGTCATATTACTTGTTTTCTTAAAGCTTACTTCACTTACAGATGATGTTGTGGGAAAAGACATGATAATTTTCAGCCAACCTATCCTTGAACGAAGTTATGGAAACAAGTTTATAAGCCCTGGGGATGCAGCTCAGTGGTAGAGCACTTGCCCAGCATGCATGAGGCCTTGGGTTCCATCCCCAGCACTGCTCAAGAAAAGAGATTATTTTCTAACCAAATAATGGTGACTTTTCCAAAGGTCACTCACATATATGACCTTCTCTGATCTCATCACCACCTGCAAGGGAAGGTGTGGTAATCATTATTTAGCAGATAAGGAAACTGAGGATCAAAAATTTAGTGACCCTTTCCCAGGGCCTTACAATGGTTACAGATTAACCACTGGCTTAAAAATTGCTTTTTGTACATTTTCAAGGATGGGTAGTCAATCAGAATAAAATACTTCTTTGTGTGCTTTTTCTATCTTGTTGGTTTCACTGTTTTTTTTTTTTCAACCAAGAGATTTTATTGGGGGGCTGCCTAAAGGAGAAGTTGAGAGCAGAGAGAAGAGGAGGTGGGCAGAAAGAGAGAGGAGAGAAAGAAGAGGAAAAGGGAAGAGAGGAAGAGGGCAAGTTTCATTGGTTTTTTTAGTTGATATTTGCTGGGTAATACTGTTTTGGACGCCCTTTAACTTCAAAGTCACTGGGTAAAAGGAATATAGAGGTTTGGGATTTTGTTTTAGCAATTTCTGTCTGATGTCAAGGTGTGCCAGAAGGATTAAAAGCAGTGTGCTGAGACAGTCTCTTCAGCTGAAACACAATAGGGACTTTTGTGAGTGGGAGTGTCCTCTGAAGATGGCACTCCAGTATTACTAGACTGGAACTGTTTTTAATTAGTAGTTAAACACACTGGCTGGTAGCTGCTTATTCTTTGAGCATGTAGGTGTATTTATTGGTAGAATCTTCTTGATTATGTGAGCCTGTTCTTAATTATTTACCCTGGGAGAGCCATGCCTGATTTGAATCTTCAGGTTGGTTTTATTGGTTATAGCTGTATATAGTTCTGCTTTTCTTTTTTTAAAAGAGGAGAGCCTAAGGTTTAAGCATATTAAGTCTTAATTTTGGAGGGTGTAAGGCTGAAGATTCCTCTAGAAATAGATCTTCATGTTGATAAAATCAACTTAATACGATGGCAGTTTGCCTTTTTGACATTGAAATCTGGAATACCTCAGTCCCTGTGGACAGCTCAATGGATCGTTATCAGAGAGGTAAAACAGTTAAATGAGCTGCCCTTGCCAGGTGTAAGGTGGAGCCCCCAAATTTTGAACTTGCCAGTTGGGTTGTAGATGGTAGGAAAGTTGGAGTTTATAGTCAGAGAAAAACATATGGGTAGCAGACCATACACTGTTGGGTTACCTACTTATGCTGGTCAGCCTCTAGATCTGGTCCCTAAATATTATTGCTTTGAATAATAAAATATTCACTGAATAAACAATCTCAGCAGAAAAGCAGGTGATACTTTGACACTGACTTCATCTTCCCCATTTTTCTTCATTAGTCTGAGACAATGATCCAGTGCTATCTTACAATTTAGAGTTAAAAGAGAAATTCTAGTCTATATCTGGATCAGTGATTTGTGAAATGTTATGCAAATTTATTGTTTTTAAAATTTGTAACACTTTGAAGAATCATACCAAAACAGATGTCATGTGCTCCCTGGTGATAGCGGCCACACATTCACTTAGCTCATGAGAGACTTGTCTGTGGCTCAGCTTGCCCTGTCTGTGGCTCAGCTTGCCCTCGTGGAGGCCTCTGCCATCTCTGTTAACTAGAGAGTGTCAAGTTGGGCTGGGGTTGTGGCTCAGCGGTAGAGTGCTCATCTAGCATGTGAAAGGCCCTGGGTTCAATCCTCAGCACACATAAAAATAAATAAATAAAATAAAGGCATTGTTTCCACACAACTATAAAAATTAAAAAAGCATATTGTTGGGCTGGGGATGTGGCTCAAGCGGTAACGCGCTCGCCTGGCATGCACGGGGTGCTGGGTTCGATCCTCAACACAACATAAAAAATAAAAAATAAAGATGTTGTGTCCAACGAAAACTGAAAAATAAATATTTTTTAAAAAATTCTCTCTCTCCTCTCTCTCTCTCTCTCTCTCTCTCTCTCTCTCAAAAAAAATATTGTGAGCAGTACACAACTGGTTGCATCTGAATTTTTGAAAAATTGTTTTCAATGTTTAAAACCAAAACTAAATCCATAAATATATCAGTATTAAGATTGCCACTCATTATCATTGTCCTGCAATTTCAAATCAACTCGAAAAGGCCTCTTTGCTTTTATTGAGTTTATAAACTTTATTCATTTAAAGTTTTTAAATACTTAACATTAATATAAGATTGATTTATCTTTTCTGTTTATTGAGGCTTCTCATCAGATTTCATACAGAAAAGGGCTGGGTTGCCAACAAAATAGCCACATAATTTAGAAAACCATTGGTTTAGGTCAGTGGTTCTTGGGAGTCATAGGTCTCCAAGAGGTGCCTCAGGAACAGTTGTGAGAAGCTGAAGGAGACTTTAAGCTGGCAAATTCCTGCTCCTTTCCCCATTTTCATTTCAGCCTGACCCTTTTTATGTTTTATATCTTGAAGTTCTGCTTAATATTTTATTTGGGGAAAAGGGTAGTTTTTCAGCTATGTATTAAAAGAAAAAACTGATTTGCAAATCATTATCTATTATTAGTTAAGGAAGATGAGCCCCAGGGAAGTTAAGTGACTTGCTAAGTCCGCAGTCCTAGTCTTTTACTGCTTCCAGTGGGGCTTTTATTGGCTCAACAAGTAAAACAAAGTCATCTCTGTGGGAATAAATAATTCTGATTGAGAAAAAGGGTTGTATTCATGGGGCTGGGGTTGTGGTTCAGCGGTAGAGCACTCGCCTTGCATGTGTGAGGCGCTGGGTTCGATCCTCAGCACCACATAAAAATAAATAAAATAAAGGTGTTGTGTCCGACTATAACAAAAACCAAAATATTAAAAAAAAAAAAAAAAAAAAGATGGGCTGGGGATGTGGCTCAAGCGGTAGCGCACTCGCCTGGCATGCGCAGGGCACTGGGTTCGATCCTCAACGCCACATAAAAATAAAATAAAGATATTAAAAAAAAAAAGAAAAGGGTTGTATTCATTTTTTTGTAGAGAGGTAAGCATAGTTATGGTTTTGTCAGTTAATATTGACATTGCTGTAACAGATAAATAACCAAATCTTAGTAGCTTAACAGAGGAATTAAAAACTGATGTTCCTGACTGGTGAGCTGTGCTCACTTCAGGCAGCTCTCCCCCTCTGTCTTGTGACTGCTATCTTTAACAGGTGGTTCCAAGGTCATAGAAGAAAGGAAAAAGCTTGGAAGGTTTCTATGGGCTGTGCCTGGAAATGGTGCACATTGCTTTGATCCTCATAACTGAGTATGGCCTTGTGATCCATCACAAGGCCATACTCAGTTATGAGAAAGGCTGGGAAATATAGGCCTGCTCTGTGTCCTGGAGAAGGAATGGATAGGTGAACAACCAGAACCTCGGCTACATCAGTATCAGTAGAGTCCTGAAATTCCCTTCCTGGGCTTGAATTTTCTGAAGGGGTTAGAGTGGCAGGTTACAAAATCTTTTCATTTCTAACTAGGTAGGATTCTAAGGCAGACATAGCGTATGTACACATACACTGCTCTATCCGAAATAGAGAAGCCTTTTAGTCGTCTATACTCAGATAATATCCGATAATCACAGAGTTGGATGAATTCCTTGGAAATTGATCCAGAATCCCTAAAATAAAAAAGTAGGTATCTTTTTCAGATTGCCTTAGGGTAGGATAGGCCTATTCATAGTTACGTTAGGTAGGGTAACACCAACTGTCATGATAGCTAAGCCCTACCATCTCAGTAGCTTCACATAAAAGGAGTTTATTTCTCATTCCTATTAAGAGTTTCTGTTTAAATATAAGAAGAAAAGTAGCATTGTGCTTTAATGGAAAGAATTAGCCTGGAAACCAGAAGACCTGGGTTTTTGCCTCTGCTTAGTCACTAGCTTTCTGACTTTGAATAAATCCTCATTCTGGACCTCAGTTTCCCTGTCTGTGACCCTCCAGACATCCGAATTTTGTGCTGCTTAGGAGAAAGAAGAAAGAAGATTGTGGAGGGCTGGGGTTCTCATGTGATGTAGTACATTGTAACTCTGTCAGGTTTGTGATGCCACTTTCTTTGCATGCAGAACATATTCCAACTTCTCTGAGACTGGGGTGTCTTCTCATCCAAATTCACTGCCTCTGTATATGGAGAAAGTAGAGGTTGAGATGACTGTGTCTCACCAAAATTTATTTTCCATTCCATTTCATGACACATAAGTACTTTCCATGCATATGATGGGTGGTATTGGGAGTGAGGAGGTGTTGCTATGCTTTTCCTGTTTGAAGCGATATGTCTTAGTTCTGGGGTTTTGTGAGGCTGACACTCCCCAGCTCTCCACAGGTAAGTCAGATTTTCCACATTGCCCTCATATGATTAGTTGCATTCAGTGCTGTATGTTTGTCATTTGCAGAGCTGGAAGAATTCCCCTTACACACCTCTCGTCATCAGTTGCTAGGTTACAGCTTTCTACATGGTTCCCGTCTGGTGATGTTGCTATGAATACCAGTTATTCCTTCTCCTGTGACACTTCTAGTCAGGTTCAGAGTGCAGGCAAGACGTAACTATGATGTCAGAGAAGTCATAGCAGGTCTTTCCTTTTACATTAATGATTAAGGCAGATATTGCTTCCATATATTCTAATATATAAATTAAAAGCGTGAACTGAATTCTCAATACAGTTTATCACTTAGGACCTGTTTTCCATCATTATTGTACAGAAAAAAAGACTAATAGTAAGGAATATGAGACCTGCTGTACTGTGTGTCCAACTCATGGTCCCCACAAAACAGCATCCCACCACATATGGTGGTGGCAGTACATGGAACATAATCATTATCCTTGATATTGCCCACCAAAGGTAGGGATATTTGGGGATGCTTTATATCAAACTCTTAATTTATCTAAATGATAGAGCCTATGGTCTGAATTTTTGTTTGTATTTTGTTTTTGTTGTCTAAATTTTCTTGTCACTTAATGTTGTGCCTCATGTTTGTTTTCCTCCTAGGTTTTTTGTTTTTTAGTACCGAGGATTGAACCCAGGGTTGCTTAACCACTGAACCATATCCCCAGCCCTTTTTTATATATTTTATTACAGTCAAGGTCTCACTGAGTTACCAAGTGCCTCACTAAGTTGCTGAGGCTAGCTTTGAACTCCCAATCTTCCTGCCTTAGCCTCCCAAGCCACAGGGATTACAGGTGTATGCCACCATGCCCGGCTTCCTCCTAGGTTTTAGATAACCTGAAGGGCAAAGACTGTGTCTTTAACTGGTTTTTATCCCCAACAATGCTTAGTGCCATGCATTTGGCAGGGATCCAAAAAAGGCTATGAGTTTATTCTGAAGACTGAAAGAGTAGGCGATCACTAATTTGACTGTAAATTTTAAGGTTTTAAGATGGTGAGAACCCTTGGTATTTCGGTTGTTGAAGGATGAGGTTAACCTGTGTAATCTAGCCTGACCCTTTGATCTCACAGTTGAAGAAACAACTAAGGCCCAAGAGGATATGAGTCATCGAAGGTCAGAGAGCCAGGGAAACTATGGTCAATGCAAATGTGTTATGAAAATCTTTGTCAAATAACAGGGTTAACAGTTTTTTCAGTAAAAAATAAATGTTTACTGAAACAATAGGTTTTGTTTTATACAGTCTGTTTACATAAAAGGCTGCAGACAGACATATATTATTGAAGAGGAACTTCAGTGTTTAACAGGAGCTCTTTGAAGAGCATACCAGTTATTATTTCAAGTCAACTCAAAGCCTTGCCTTCTACTTAAATATTTGACTTATTTCTCAAAACTAAATTGAAATTGAACACAATGTGGTAGAATTGAGGCCAGTCTTTGAAAATTAACATCCTGTTTCAAAACTGACAGAGTTTGAATTAAAAAGCCTTTCTTTTCCTGTGATGGTTTATCCTTAAAGTGAAAGGAATTTGTGTATATAATAGTCTTTTTTGTTTAAAAACAAAAAACAAGAAAGAATGAATGACAATGTGTCTTCCAAAACATGGGGCCCTTTAAAGGTGTTTGTTGGGGAATTAAACTGTCAGCTGGAGAGACTGACTTATTAGGGTGATTCAAGGTGAACTTCCCCACCCACACAGGACCAGAGAATTGAAGAGTCGGCTCCCTCCCCCTTCCCTTCTCACTGGCATACTTCTTTGCTGAAGGATTGATTGATTGATTTTTTAGACAGTTTCTTGCTAAGTTGCTGAGGCTGAGGCTGACCTGGACTTTGCAATGATCCTCCTGCCTCCTCCTCTCCCCACCCCGCCAATACCTGGTAACAGCCACCCTCTTGGGAAGTTCCCTGGGCCCCCAAGGCTAAGCTCAGTTTCCATTTCCTTCACGTGGCCTTTGTTCTTCTGCTAGCACCTTTCTTTTGTTTTTTACACTCTGCATCTGTCCTGTTGACTCTGCTCTCTAGGCACCTCCTTCTGAGGGCTCAGCACCTTGTCTCAAAGTTCTGTAAGAGTTAGAACTAGACTCAGGAGTCAGAAAGCGTGTATTACTTAGTTCTGTAGTTGAACTGTGTAGTGCATTGGACTGTTTACTAAAAGGTTTACTCATCAGAGAATTAATGTTTTACTTCCTTTAACACGTACTCACTTACTGAATTCCTTTGCCTTTCTCTCCATCACTGATTCCCAGTCTTTCAGCATAGACTCCCTGCTTTTTAAAACTAATTCAATGACTTTTCACAATATTTTGAAACAGCCTTATTGAAGTATAATTTAATTATATTACAATTCAGCAAATGTATAGAATTGTGCAGCCATTGCTGAAATACAGTTTTAGAATATTTCAGTCACCCCAGAAAATTCCCTCGTACCTCTGCAGTCAGTCCTCACTCCTGTCCCCACCTGCACTCCCAGGCAAATAATGATATGCTTTCTGTCTGTACTGATTCCCGTTTCTATTTCATATAAATGGAATAAGGCACTATGTAGTCTTGTAGTCTTGTGTTTCACTCATTTCACTAGTGTATTTGTGAAATTCTAGGAGTGGAATTACTGTATGGTATGTCTTTTTAATATTTTTTTTAAGTTGTAGTTGGATACAACATCTTTATTTATTTACTTTTATGTGGTGCTGAGGATCAAACCTAGCGCCTTGCACTTGCTAGGCAAGTGCTCTACCGCTGAGCCACAACCCCTGTCTCTTAACTTTTTTAAGATGCTGCCGCACCGATTTTCAAAGAAGCTTGTACCATTTCACATTTCCACTAATAATATATGAGGTAGTTTCTTCACAAAAGAACATTTAGACATAAAAAATTGTAGACTTGATATTTTTAATAGATGTGTTAGCATTGATAGATTGATAAAAAAAAAAAAGTGCCAAGTGATACATTGTTAGGGTATGTTCTCAGTAGGATTTGTATTCTGTAACCACAGCAGCATCTGTCGAGGGGGTGTGCTCAATCTGCAATACCTTCACTCAGAGCAGCTTGGTATCCCCAAAGGATCCATGGCTTTTAAATTGTGAACCCCTGATAGATGACTTGTTTAGAAACAAATGTAAGGTATCTTAGGTCTTTTGGGGGGGAGGGCGGGTACTGTGATTTAACTCAAGGGCACTCAACCATTGAGCCACATCCCCAGCTCTTTTTTGTATTTTATTTAGAGACAGGGTCTCACTGAGTTGCTTAGTCCCTCACTATTGCTGAGACTGGCTTTGAACTCGTAATCCTCCTGCCTCAGCCTCCCAAGCCGCTGGGATTACAGGCATGCACCACCTTGCCTGGCCTCTTGTGTTTTTTTATGCATCATCTATGTAATAGAAACCTATATTGGGGGCTGGGGATATAGCTCAGTTGGTAGAGTGCTTGCCTCACATGCATGAGGCCCTGGGTTCAATACCCAGCACCACCAAATAAAGAAAAGAAACCTACATTGTAAAATTGAAGACTACATGAAAATGTGTCGAGCCTCCTGACAATTGCTTAGTCAGTGGTGACTGTTGTTGGTGGGAATTGTGGGCTGAGAAGCTATCAGGTACATTCTGACTACCTGAGTCAGACTAGACCCATAATGATCTCTTTCCTCAAAGCTCTCTTGGAATGGAGACTCATAGATACCTGCAAATACTTGTTTCTATGCTTGATCCCTCTGACTTCAGATTGCTGTTTGTATCTACTTATTTTCACCTTTTTTTTTTCTTAATAGGAATCTTTTCTCAGTGTATTCAGAGTGACTTAGTAAATAATAATTCTTTATTCTAAAGCTGTAATTCTCATTTCTGATTGCTCAACAGCTGAGGAGATGTTAAGCCAAATACCCATCACTGGGGCCAACCCAGAGAATTGATGTAACTGCTCTGGGATGTGACCTAGGCATTGGGATTTTTAATATCAGGTGATTATATCTTGTAGCCAAGGGTGGAAGTTACTATTTTAGTATGAAACCAGGATTGGGGACAGCTGTTCTTGCCTGATTCAGTTTCAGCAGCTGATGTTACAAGTATCTTATTAATTCCTTCATCTGTAAGGAACAAAATGGACTCTTGGATTTTTTTGTTAGATTGACACCATGCCATGGAGGACCCTCCCAAGTAAACTTTTCTTCCTCCTAAGTTCCACAGTCTGTCTGGCCAGGAAGTTGTGTAGAATAAAAGCAAAAACCTTAAGCCTTGCTGAAATTAGGGCGTATTTCATCTGTCACTCTTTCTAAGAGGCAGTCTAGCATAGTGAAATGGGCACAGGTTTGAGTACTAAATCAGGGTTTACTTTGGCTCTTTTGTTTACTGACTGTGCTGGTTGAGGTTCAGGGAGCTTGAAATTGTATATTTTCCTCATCTGAAAAAGAAGGAATCATAAAAAAGTAAAAGAATCATGCAGGATGCCTTTTAAGGTTGTTTGAGTTGTGGATGGTATAAAGTACTTACCTGGTTTAGTGAATAGTAACTGTATTTGAGCTACTGTGTTGCATCTCACCAACTAGGTATTAAAGCTCAGGGACTAGGAAACTAAGGACTGTCTTAGACTTATTTGTATCTCCAGTGCTATTCATTGTATCCTGGGCTCAGAATGTTATAAAACTTGATGGTGATGTAGAAAGCAGGCAATTAATTTCTTTTTTTAAAAAAAATCCAACCGATAAGTAATTAACAGAGATATAGCATTATAACAGTGGTGCTCAGCAATTAAGTGATACTACCCATTGTTTTAATGGCATTATAACTTCATTTTTGTTTAATGAAATTCATTAATTCATTCAAAGTTATGTAATGTCATGCAACCTGGGACAAAAATAGTAGTACCTTAGTATTTAGCAAGAGATGTTTCAGTAGTAACAAGTATGATATAAGTAAGAGAATGACTATGAAGGATAGCAGGAGGAAATACCCTCAAAAGCAAAGAGGTCAAAATGGATTAGGTTGGATATAGTAGGAGTAATGGGCACCTGTAGTACCAGATCTTAAATTCTATTTATTCCTTACTGAAAGGAGCTAAGGTTGCTCACCAAAACAGCTAATTCCAGGTCTGAAACAGGAATTGAGCCTTAGCTGACATGTGTGTCAGACGCAAGGATGCTTCCAGTCTAATGGAATAATCATTCCTCAATTTAAAACAAACTAATGAGATTGTGTCAAAAGGATACAGAAGCCAGTTTAAAGAGATTTTATTGGCCAAAGGGGGGACAACTGGAAAATTGGCTGCAATTGATTTAAACATACAAATGTAGAAAAATCCAAAAGTTTATAATAATATTCAGAAAAGAGAATGTTCCCCCAAGGCTGGGGGTGTAGCAGAGTGGCAGAGCACTTGCCTAGCATGTGTAAAGCTCTGGGTTCCATCCCCAGTACCACCAAAACAAATATAGTAAACCAAAGAAGACTATGTGAAAGAGGTAATCTATGGCCCACAAAGCTAAATGTTCATTTTCTGTATCTTCCCAGAAAGCTTGTCAACTCCTAGGATAGAGACACAAGTCTATTGACTTAACAGCAACCAAACAAATCCAGAAAGTGGACATCCCATAGGACAGGTACCTGGGTCTATTCAGTTTTCATAGAAAAAGAGATATAGGATGGGAATTTAAGATTAAGAAGGATTTAAGAGACATGAAAGCCAAATACAATATGTGGATCATTGTTTGAATAAATTAGCTTCCAAAGATACATTGGGGACTTCGGCTTCTAGCCAAGCTGAACTAACAGACCAAATTTGCCTTCCTACCAAAACAACAACAAAACCCCAGAACCTATATGAGACAGTCTTTTTAAGGCACTAGGCATTGGGCAGTGAGGGATAGTGATCCCTGAAATAAGAGGTGAGGCATACAGTTTCCCTCAGCTTCTTAGGCTTTCCAGGCTGAGGCACCAGAGGCAGGGTCTAAAGCAGAGCCCAGTGGACTCCCTCAGCTGATGTGGAACTGATCCTTGGGCATAGAGCAGGGTACCAGAAAGACAAGAGACAAGAACCCCAGAGACCTGCAGAAGGTCTCTCTTGAGATGCTGATCAATAAATCCATGTAAGCAAATGACTCAAGACTGGGAACTCAAAGGGAATAAAATGGTTTCCAGTGCTCACGGGGTAATAACAAAAGTGCTTGTTGCTATCAGCCAGACAGGAAAGTTTCATAATTCATGGGGCATTGGGTAGAGAATACTTTGGAAGGTCTTGCCTCAGTTGTAGGAAGTAATTAGATCCAGAATGAGCACTTTCTCTGGACCAGCCTGACAAATCTTTTTTTTTTTTTTAAACATTTATTTTTTAGGTGTAGATGGGCACAACACAATGCCTTTATTTTTATATGGTGCTGAGGATCGAACCCAGGTCCCAGACGCCCGTGCTACGCGAGCGCTCTATGGCTAAGCCACAATCCCAGCCCAGCCTACAAATCTGAAGGATCAAACTAAAGTAGTTTAACTGTATCCCATAGGAAAGGTCAGGAAAATCTGTAAGAACACAAAATATCCAACACCCTACATAGTAAAATTTGTAACAGCCAGCATTCAAAGATTATCAGGCATGGAAAGAAGCAGAAAAATGTGATCCATGAAAAGGAGAATAGTCAATCCACTGAAACTGACCCAGAGCTACAGATGGTAGAATTAGTATAGAAGAATATTAAAGGAGTTATTATAATTGCATTTTTGTATGTTCAGAAGTTAGAAATGTGGAATACATAAACACAGACCAGCTTCTAGATGAAAACTACATTGTCTGATGAAAAATTCACTGGTTGGCATTAGTGGCAGGTTAGATACTATAGAAGAAAAGATGAGGAAATTTGAAGGCATAGCAATAGAAATTAACCACAATGAAACACAGAAAGGAAAAAAGAGGGGAGAAAAATGTCAGTGAGCTATGGAACAACTTCATGTAGTCTGATGAGTATAATTAGAGTCTCAAAATAGAAGGGGGAACAGAATAAATACTTAAAGAAGCAGTGGCTGAAAATTATTCACATTTGATGAGAAGTATAAACCCATAGATCCAAGAAGTTCCATAAACCCTGAACTCAAGACAACTATACTATGTCAGTTATCAATTTTCTACCCCTTAGCTCCTGATGTATGCTCTAAAATATCTTCAATATGTGCTCTAAAATAATTCCATGTAAGTCATGATTTTAAATTTTCTTAGTGCAGGTTGCTGAAGAGAGCCTCTAGGAAACAGAAGCTCCTATTTCTGCCTTTTCTGGTACAGGCTGAGGTCAGAAGTATGTATGTAAAGACATCTGGTGGAACATGTCCCAGAATGTGGCCCCTCTGCAGGGATTGTACCCTTGTCCTTTCTTCTCTGTCAACCTATAAACTAGAGCACCCATATCACTCTGTGCTCTGAAGACTTCTTTGCTGCACTGACACTCAGACCCCATGTCATTGATTGCTGATCACCTCTGCCACCTGTGCTTTAAAGATGCACAGTTTATCGTGTATCAATTATATATCACTGTTTTTAAAATAAGATATAGTAGTATAGTGGAATACTCACTGGGTATCAGGATATTAAGGAATTTTTTTTTACTTTTTATAGATTGAAATGGTATTATAGTATATGTCCTGTAAAAACCACATTCCTTTTTCCATATCTGTCTCTTAAGTCTTCATATTAAAGGATTTTTGTAGAAATTCACAAGTGCTGCTTATCAATTTTTTCTGAAATTCACATGAATTTGCATTTGTAGAGACAACATCCTAACTTGATTATGTAGAGATGATATCCTTATTATGATTTATTTTAGGAAAAAATAACAAAGCAAACAGTGTAAAACATTAACATTTAATACTTTGATGTGTTGGGCATGCCAGCACTCATAGAATATTTTCCCTAGTTTTCTATATTCTTAAATTTTTTTCCCATCAAAAAATTTTGATGAATTTAAAAGAAAATAGTATGTCACTTAGAGCAGTGGGTTATAAGCTAAATAGGTGAGAATGTGGAAGATGATAAATAGAAGGCTTTGCCAAGTCTAGACCAACAGGAACTAGGGACTCTTGAGGAACAGAGCAAACACAGTAGATTTTTAAATGCCTATAACAAGGAAATATAATAACAACTGAGGCAAAATCTATGTTTGGCTCAGAAGGTTTTATGGGCACCTACAGAAGGAAGGCCTAGTCACGGTTGCAGCTTCCCAATACTCCCAGCATGTGTTGGTGTGTCTGCTTTGCTTCCTCGATGACTCTGTGGCTGAGCTCCACCTACCTGCCCAGCGTGACTGTGGAATCCTGTGCTACAGCATGATCTGGAACTATAGAAAGTAAGCACCCCCCCACACCGCCCTATCCAGCTAAGTTGGAGTTGGTGTTAAACTGAGGTGGGAATTCCATGGGGAACTGGAATTACATAAAGAATTTGAATTATTGGCTCTTCTGGCTTGAAATGAGAGAATTGGAATGGTGATGTCATCTTACATCCCTTTGAAATGATGTTGAATCTCCCTCCATTCCTCTCGAGGTACCACTTTGTCTTGAAAATGCTTAGTAATACATATATTTTTGTGCTTTATAACTTGAGCTATTTTCATATATTATCTCATTTGAGACTCATAACTGTATTATTAGTTAGATATTATCATCCCTTATTTGCAGTAAAGAGATTGAATTAGGTGTTGTTATCCCACTGGTAAAGGCAAGGACACAAGTTAATCAGCTGTCATGACTGTTTTTCTTCAGACTTCTTTGAGATCTCTAAAAATCCAATTTCTATTCCTCAGGTACTGTTGAAAATATGACTTTTCTTGTAGAACAATTTATATCCTAGAATTTTCTCTTGGGTATAATGTAGTAAGCATCCAAAATATCTTTGGTCCCCATAGGACAAGTTCACCTGTTTTTATCTAAGATAGAGGCTGATAACAACATTCCTAATTAGCAAACCTGTTTACTTTTAATTTGTGTTTATAATACAAAATAGATGAACAGAAAAAGATTCAGATTCAGAGGCACTAAAATGTTGATTGTCATGTTCCTAAATGTTTTTTTCTTAAAGGCAAAGTTTTAATTGAGGCAACGGTTGGTATTAATCTCATCCTTTCCTTCCATCCCCTTATGCTGTTAATGACTCAGAATTCATCCAGGAAATTTGCTATTTGAAGACTAGCTATCCATTGGCTTTGTTTTTCTCATAATGTTTGATCATCAGGGTCCTGGCTGCTTAGTCAAGGATCTGGAATTGGAATGTAGCTCTGTCATTATCCAGGACTACAGGCTTTTTTTTTTTTTTAAGGGGGGGGGGAGAGAGAATTTTTAATATTTATTTTTTAGTTATCGGCGGACACAACATCTTTGTATGTGGTGCTGAGGATCGAACCCGGGCCGCACGCATGCTAGGCGAGCGTGCTACCGCTTGAGCCACATCCCCAGCCCGACTACAGGCTTTATTAGAAATACATATGGAAGTCTCTCCAAGTCTGCTTTTCACTAGAGTTTTAATAAGAAAACATCTCTGATGTTATGTGTTTCGCTCTTTACCTTTTTTTTTTTTAATCTTTACTTTTTTTTTTTTTTTTAATGTGATGCTGAGGATCGAACTCAGTGCCTCACATGCGCGAAGCAAGCGCTCTGACCCTGAGCCACAACCCTAGCCCCTCGCTCTTTACCTTATTAGACAATGGTCTGGATATAGCCCATTGTCAGATACCTATCCAGGAATTGCCCCTGCTAAAACAAAGAAGGACAGGCCTATTATGTGTGTATACAAATACTAACAACAAATCCCACCATTATGTAGATCTATAATGCACTCTGGAAGAAAAAATAAAGCAGAAGGATGGATACTGAAGATTAACAAAACATACTAGCTTATGAAATAGGCATAAGTGGGTCAGGACTGGACAGGAACCTAGTTATTTAGGCAGAATCTCCTGATCCCATGGTTATAGGTAGACAGGGAGTCAAGTTGAAAGGTAGCAGCTGACTTAAAAAAAAATCATGCTGCAAAAAGTATGATTGAGTTTAGGTCTAAGATGTCCATGAGGAGGCTGTCACAAGGAACACATGTGGAGCAGAAATCACCCCTGTGCTGAGGCTGTGGGGACCCTAGAATGTGGCTCTTGATGTTTGTGGTAGAGACCCAAAGTGGATCCTGCTCTAAGTCTGCAAGTGTGCATGAGTGAAGATCATTTCAGGTGCACACAGAATACATTGTGGAATCTCAGGACTCTATCTGCTCCCTGCTCTGAACTACGTAGCTGTCTTTTTTGTTTTTTTTTTTTGGGGAAGGAATTTATTTAAAAATTTTTAAAAGAACCTTTTTTATTCTTTTTAGGTATACATGACAGTAGAGTGTATTTTGACATATGTATATGGAGTTACTTATTCTAATTAGGATCCTGTTCTTATGGTTGTACATGATGTGGAGATACACTGGTCGTGTACTCATATATGAACATAGGAAAGTTGTATCTGAGTCATTCTACTGTCTTTCCCATTTCCATCCCCCCCATGGAATATCATTCAGTCATAAAGAAGAATGAAATTATGGCATTTGCTAGACAATGGATGGAACTATATAGACTATCATGCTAAGTGAAATAAGCCAGTCCCAAAAAAACCAAAGGCAGAATGTTCTCTCTAATATGTTAATGCTAACACACAACAAGGAGGATGGGGAATAGAGTAGAAGTTCATAGCGGTCACTTTGCTTAGACGTTAGCACCATTTTTCCCCTCCATAGGCAGGACAAAGATCCCTTAGTTTCATTCTGTGACTTGGTGATTATTACAACTAAGTGTTCTTTTTATTTTTAACTTGGTTGCCATTCATAGATCCTGAATTGAAATGTAGGTCTATTTAGAATTTTCAAAAGTGTTTACAGCAACTTTCTTCAAACTGTGCTCCTTGTAGCATCAATCTCAAGAAACTGAGAACAGAAAAGGTTCTGTTCTTGAATGAATCCAGGAAATATGTAACATTCTATACCTCTCTTGGAGATTTGCAGTACATATTTGTATACTAAAAGCTTTTGTAACCCAGTGTTTTCTGAATTTTTTGATACTTTTTTTTGTTGCTAATTTGTTGTTCTTATTGTTGTTGCTAATACCTACTAACCTAAGTTAGGGTTTTTTCCTTCCAGCTTTATTGAGATATAGTTGAAAAATGAAAATTAAATTAATACATGTATACATATTTAAATGATTACCACAATCAAATTAACACTTCCTTCATCATACGTAGTTACCATTAGTGTGCGTTTTTTTTTTAGTGTGTGTGTGTGTGTGTGTGAGAGAGAGAGAGAGAGAGAGAGAGAGAGAGAGAACCCATTATTTAGAGGAAAGTTCAAACTCTCTTCAGGGCAATAGATAAACCCCAGAAAGGCACTGATAATGACTGTCTGCTGTATTTTCCCGAAGAGATGGTTGTATTTTGGAAATGGAACAGGCCTGTGTCACTTGGAGCTAGCATGATGTTGAGGTACCTCCCATTTATTTTATGCTCTAAGACTTACAAAACTTACTGTTCTTTGGTCAGAACCTGTGCAGTAGAAAGGTAGATATTGTTCCTGTTTGATAAGAGAGGGACTTCAGAGTAAATGACTTGCCCAAGCCCAGTGACATGGCTAGGAATAGTAAAGCTGGTGTATGCGGGACTCCGGGCTCCATGTTCCAAATCCAAGTTTTATACCCACATCACATTTATGCCAGGGGCTTTTCTCTACGCTGTCTCCCATTTATTTTCTTTTCTCCCTCCTGAGTACTTCTGGTTGCTTCTCTACCCTAGGTTCTGTTTGTTTTTGCTACTTCTGTGAACAATGAACATGGTCTGGATATAGCAAATTCCCAGCTTGTCTCTAGGCTAGAGTTTTGTTTTCAGAGGATTAAAATTGTTGGACTTGACTAAATTTAAAATTTCTTTCAAAGAAGATGCTTCAAGGCATGAGTTGATTGATTGATTAATTGCAGTACTAGGAGTTGAACCCAGGGGCACTCTGCCACCAGGCAATGTCCCCAGTCCTTTTTTTTATTATTTTAAATTTGGAGGCAGGATCTCACTAAGTTGTTGAGGCTGGTCTTGATCTTGGAATCGTTCTGCCTCAGCCTCCTGAGTCCCTGGCCTTAGAGGCATGCATTACCACGCTTAACCAGGCATGCATTTAGAACCTTCTGTGTTTAAACTTTTTTAGTTTGGGTTTTCATAAATTCAGCAAATATTTATTGAAGAATATCAGCTATAGATAAGGTATGAAGCTATATTTATTTTCCCCCAACACTTTATTCTGAAATTTTTCAAACATACTGAAAACAAAACAAAAAAACATACTGAAAAAATGAAATAATGAATAGTGAATATCATGTGCCCATTCCTGTATTTTACTTTATTATTTTTCTCACCTGTATTGTCTATCACTTCATCATATTTTTGCATTTCAGAGTAAGTTGAAGATATCAGTACTTGTCACTCCTAAATACTTTGGAATGTATATCATGAGCTAGAGCTTGATGTTTGTTTACAGTTTCCTTTTTGTTTGTATGTTTAACTCTTTTTTCCTTTGTGTGTGTATGTGCTCTGGGGATTGAACCCAGGGCCTTGCAAATGGTAAGCAAGCACTCTACCACTGAGCTACATTCCCAGCCCTGTGTGTTTAATATTTTGTGTGCCAGACACATGGTAGAGGCTTATCAAATATGTGAGAGAGACAACTGGAGCCTACACATTTATGAACGTGGCAGGACACTATGTAGTTTGAAAAGGCCATTTCATGTCTGCTGTCTTAACAGTCTCAAAATTCCTTCCACCACACCTTCTCTTCACTTCATTCCATATTACACAAGACTCCACACATACCTGTGTTAGAACATTCCATTCTCAAAGGCAAAACATTCCATTCTGAGGAGCCAGGAAGAAGAAATCTTTTAGTAAAATGAAGCCAGAATACATTGCTGCTTCTTTTCATGGTGGTAATGAAAAGAAGTTCTGGGGTCATGAACAATGATAGAAACAGAAGTAGCTGGATAGGACTAAAAGGAAGATTAATTTCCTCCCTCCCCCACTGGCCTAAATATCTCATGGCTAGCCAACCCATTGTTCATAAAGCCCTATGACTTTTAGACTGACTGGTGGAATAAAGAATTTATAGTTTCTACTTGCCTGAATTTTACCCATTTTCCAGAGTCAGCTAAAATTCCTCTCCTCCATGAAGGCTTCCCTCACTATTCTAGCACACAGTGATAATTGCTTCATTTTCTGAACTCATCATTTACTTAGCACTAGTCATATGCTACTTGGAGAGATTTTGTTTTATTTAACTAACTTTTTAACCTGTTATTACAAAAACCAGTACATATGCACTGGGGAGGGGGAGACACATAATTAAAAAATAACAGCATCACACTTAACACCTTCTCGAGATCACTACTGAAGCAGCTCAGACTAGATGTTTAGGGACTTTCTAGCCATAAAAATACATCTATGAATTTTAAAAACAAACTTATATAATATGTTGCATGTACTATTTTGTAGTCTGCATTTAAAATCAATGACCTCCACCTTTCCATTTCAATAGTTTTCGTGGTTTTAATTCTAAGTTATATCCAAATTTCTCCTGATGGACCTCAGGAAGTCCTGTGTAGTTTTACACACCAGACTCTAATCCAGAACCAAGCATTGTGTCTAGTGCATCCTCCCTGGTCCCTTAAGTATTATTCTAGGACAACCCTGCTCCTTTTCTATGCCCGGTGCAAGTTGAAGTAACTGGTCCAGTTTTCCTGCAGAGAGTTACAACGTTTCAGTTTGCCTGTTTGCATCCTCATGGTGACATTTAGCTCATTTTTCTGTTCCCTGGTCCTTCCAGTTAACTAGAGATTTGTATGTGAGGATTTGTTGGATTCAGATCAAACATTTTTGGCTAGAAGCTGTGAACTTTCTGATAATTTACATCAGAGGACAGGTAGCTGATTGTCCCTCAGGGAAAGTAAGATTAACCCCTGAACTATTGTGATGATGTAAGAGTCTCCATTGTTCAGTTTAATTATCCCCCTTTTGATAAGAAGAGTAATCTGTGGAGCATTCAGGTGTTGGCTTTGAAAGATTCTTCTTTGAAAAACCAACAAATGCTGGAACCCAATTTCTCATTTTTTCTTATCATTGAGCACTTTGGTAATTTGGTTGGTGAAATGTAACTTTACTAGATGATTTTGGTCCGTGTAACTTGCTGGTTCTGATTTTAGAAAATGAACCAGAATTATAGACTAGTAGAAATCAATTAATCAATTTGGGAAAATTTATAAAATAAATCTGAGATCTACCATCTTTAGAAATAACAAACCAAGGGGCTAGGGCTGTAGCTCAGTGATTAAGCACTTGCCTTGCATGTGTAAGGCACTGGGTTCGATCCTCAGCACCACATAAAAATAAATAAAGATACTGTATATTCATCCATAACTAAAAAAAAATTTTTTAAAAAAAGAAATGACAAACCAAGAATTATCATTTAATGCAGACTTAGGAACATTCAAAATACAATCAAGATTACTTTTGTAACTCAGAAAGGCATGGCTAGACTATATTTAACTAAAATTATACTCAAATTAACCAAACACTAAGGAGTTTGAGAGCTACTGTCTGGCAGTGGGTCTCCTTTCCTGGAGTGGGAACACTGAGATTGCACAGGGGCATTAGGTCTTGGTAAGGGCAGCACCATGACTTTATGATCTGGCACAGCTGGAGCACAGCTTTCTGCTATTTCCAGTGTCTCAGTTTCATTTAACCTTTGACCTTTGTTTGAATTATTGTCTGTCAGTTCTCTGGAAATACACTGGAACTGTGTGGATTTCCCCATTTCTGCTTTGCCTATTTGTGCTTTACACAAAGAAGGTGCTCTTGGTTGTGTTTCTGTAGCTGTTCATCCAGGGTAAGAATAACAGCAGAAAAATATTGCATAGTACCACACACTGTGGTAGACACTTTCATTTGATTACCATGTCATCCCTGTGTGGTGGGCATTCTTCTCCTATTTCTTCAAAACAAGATGTAAAAAGTATTGCCTAAGCACACAGCAAACAGTGGCTGAGCTGGGATCCACATCAAAGGCAGCTTGACCCTGAAATGCTGCTCTTCAACCCTGACTAAACTGCTTATTGTAAGGAATGCCCTTGTGCCTGAATCTTTTTTTATAAAACCTATCACAACTGTGAAACATACAGAGGGAGCATAAAACATACACATACATATTAATGAAATGCTGCAATAAAAGCAAACACCCAAGTAACCACCACTCAGGTTGGGAAATAGAGCATTGCCAGCCCTTGAGAAGCACCTCCGAGAGTACAGCCCTCTTCTCCCCCAACTTCATGGGAATCATTTTTCTCCTTTGCTGCATAGAGTTTCACCTGCTGTGTAGCCATAAAAAATGCCATCTTTTTGCCTGTTCTGAAATTTTATGTACGTAGAATCATGCAGTAGGGATTATTTTGTTTCTGTCGTCTTTCACTAAACATTTTGTTTTTATGGTTCATACATGTTGATGCATGTAGCTTTGTTAATGTATTTGCTTTGGTGTGTTATATTCTGTTTTATAAATATTAACATGCCTGTTTCACTGGTGATAGGTATTATAGGTTTTAGCTATTAACTAATAACATACATAAGACTTCAGGTACACTTTAGCACACATTTATATAGGTTATACACCTTGGAAATTTCTAACTACATAAGTCTTTGACAGCTTCTCTGATTATTTCCTTAGGATAGACTCCTAGTAGTAAAATTAATGAATCAGCTGTAATCATGGCAGAGTGCAGTGGTGCACACCTGTAATCCCAGCCATTCAGGAGGCTGAGGCAGGAGGATCGAGGCCAATCTGGGCAATTTAGACTGTGTCTCAAAATACAAAAAAAGGCCGGGTTGTAGCTCAGTGGTAAAATGTTCCTGGGTTCAATCCCCAGTACAAAAAGAAAAGAAAGGAGTGGGGAATAAAGGAAGGAAGGAAGGAGTTGTAACTATGGAAGGTGATTTGAGAACTGTGAACTTACTCCATTAATAAAGTAGCCTTTATTCTAATTTAATTCTTTCTGCTGCAGTGTAAACCAGCTCCACTGTAGAAACAAGCTATTGAATCAGTAATCAATTTTCTTGTACTGGGAGCATTAGATTAACTCCCTCTGAATTTCATCTCTAATTGTATGGGGTGGGGGCAGCACCAGGGATTGAACTCAGGGGAACTCAACCACATCCAGTAGTGTTGTTGTTTTCATTGTTGATTTTATGTAAATAATTTTTTTGTTGGCTGATTGTTGTGATCTTTTTGAATACTAGAGAGTTCACAGGGTAAATTGAGCCACTCTTACCTTTTGAGGACATAAATCATCCCTAGCCCTATTCTGTACTTTTTTTAGAGACAGGGTCTCACTGAGTTGTTTGGGGCCTTGCTGTTGCTAAGGCTGGCTTTGAACTCTTGATCTCCTGCTTCAGTCTCCCGAGCAGATGAGATTACAGGTGTGCACCACCACACCTGGCTGGAATTGTATTTTATGTTCCCTAAAACCCATTCTTTTGAGTTTATGTAGTAATTACGACTGACTGCCTCAAAAGATTAGAATTATTGGTGGGTCTCATTGTATAGAAATATATCAAAATTCACCATCATCAAATGTATAATGAAGGAAATTTTTTTAAAAATATATTATGCTTACATTTTTAATACCTTTAATTAATTAATTAATTAATTTATTTATTTATTTTTATGTGGCACTGAGGATTAAACCAAGGGCCTCACCCATGCTTGGCGAGCACTCTACCACTGAGCCCCAACCCAGCCCCACGAAGGAAATGTTTTAATCAGCTTTCTCGCAGTTCAGTGTTTTAATGTATGTGCTTCTGAGTTGTTGCTATTATTTTATCAAGTGTGATCCCTAATTTGTTCACTTAAGTTTTTTTGGGTCCTGATTCAAATGCAGTGCTGTGTCTTATTTGGTGGCCAACGTGCCTTTGCCTTTGCCTTGCCTTTGCCTTGTTTTGAATGGTGTTGGTTCATTATTTGGAATGGTTGTCTTTGTTGTGTCTAGTATGTTAGATTTATTAATAATAATTTTGATTTATAGAGTGCCTTCTTTCTCATCTGGGAGCTCTGAGGTGACACCTTGTTTGTCATTGATTCTTTTTGGCTTGAAAATTATTATTCTGGCGTTTAAATGAGCCTTAGTCTGGAGGTTCCAGATTTTCATTTTTATCTTTTTAAGCTTCCCTGCTCCTGAGAATTTTCAGGCTTATGAGAATGCAGTTCATTAATATTCTCCATCATGGCATCCCAGATAGACGTGGAAGTTGACTGACAAAATGGAAGCAGAGGCAAGATTAAATAGAATGGTGTTTGGCAGTGAGACAGCGCCTTATACCTGATAGTCTGCACAGACTTTAACTAGTCAATTCGCCAGCACCTTGGAAAAATAGGAAATGGGTTTTTATTTTTTATTCAATAGCTGAGAAAATGAGATGATTTTAATCTCTTAATTCCTCCTGAGAAGTTGATGTTCACTTGGAAACAACTTTAAGATCATGGAGACATTCTGGTTTACATAATTCATTTCCACCTTTTAACTGAATTTGTTTGAACATTTCATTCTTTGGCCTTCCATTTTTCTCAGAAAACACCTGAATCAACATCAAAGCTTATTGGTTTCATGTCCACAAAGCCAGTCCACAAGGCAGTTTCCAGAAGGAGCAAGCTGCCCTAGTTCCCTCACCATCCTTGGAGAAACAGGAAATAGAACAGTGCAGCCCAGAACACTAAGCAGCATCTTGCTGCCCCGAGAGTGAACTGGCACCATTCATCCTGCACTTCTGAAGGCTCGAGGAGGCAGAGGCCAGATTGCTTAGCACCTTGCTCTTGTCCACCCAGTGAGCCAACAGCAGTTAGGAATAGATTCCAGTAATTTGGGATCCCTGTCCCAGTACTTTTTCCTTACATCAGCCACTCTTTTCCTGTTTTCTCTCAAGATGGTGCTCAAAATGCCGTGTAATATTCAGTTTGCTCAGAGGGCTACCTGTAACTACACCTTCTCTCCCCCATTGGAGAAAATATAGTAAGCATTCTGAATTTGCTTAGTAATTTTTTTTAAGTAGAGGATTGACTTCATTACTTTATTAGTAGAAACAAATGACTTGTGATGTATCTCACAGTTGATCATGACCAGACACCAGTATGTTCATTATTAAAGATTTACATAAATATAATATACATTTTCAGATTTTTTTTTTTGAGAGAGAGAGAGAATATGAATCTTTTTTTTTTTTTTTTTTTTTGTAGATGGACACAACACAACGCAATGCCTTTATTTTTATGTGGTGCTGAGAAGCTGAGAATCAAACCCAGGTCCCGCCCGTGCTGGGTGAGGGCTCTACCGCTGAGCCACAATCCCAACCCCAACATTTTCAGATTTTTAAAAATAGTATGTGGACATTGTCCACATTCTTTTAGTACATTTGAATTCTTACTCCAAAAAAGAGGGGTTAGGGACATAGCTCAGTGGTAGAAAGCTTGCCTACCATGAAGAAGGTCCTGGGTTCAGTCCCTAGTACTACAAAAACAAAACAGTGATCTCCCTCTTCCTATCTGATCACATCCAGTTTTTTTTTTTCATTGTTGATTTTGTTTAAATCCTTTCTTGGTTTTTGTTGACTGATTGTTGTGATCTTTTTGAGTAGTAGAGAGGTCACAGGGTAAATGGAGCCACTCTTACCTTTTGAAGAACCTACAGATTAATGTAAGTGAGGAGGCTTATTGGAAAATGTTGCAATGAGAAGTCAGTTGATCTCTTCAAAGTTCAGTTTCCTCATCAAAATAATAGGTTGGAAAATAAAAATAAATAGTGGGTTGGTAATACCTGTCTAACAAGTATTATTATGAGAATTTAATGAAATACTTTAACAGCATTTGGCATGGGTGCCTGGCTCAGGGTAAATGTTCAGTAACTGATAATTCATTTTGAATCTAGAGAACCATGCAAAACACTATCATTAGATGCTTAAATTATAGGAAGATCTTTTTTTTTTAACTATGAATTGAGAGAAATGAGAACTGGAAGCTGAAATTTATAAGCAAAGGCTTCATGCAAGATGTAGGGTTTAGCCAAGTATGGTGGCTCATGCTTGTAATCCCAGTGGCTCAGTAAACTGATGCAGGAGGATCACAAGTTCAAAGCCAGCCTCAGCAACTTAAGTCCTAAGCAACTTAGTAAGACGCTGTCTCAAAAAAATAAAAAGGGGTCTGCGGTTGTGGCTCAGTGGTAGAGCACTTGCCTAGCACGTGTGAGGTGCTGGGTTTGATCACAGCACCACATAAAAATAAATAAATAAAGATTAAAAATAAATAAAAAGGACTAGGGATGTGGCTCACTGGTTAAGTGCCCTGAATTCAATCCCTGGTACAAAACAACAACAACAAAAAAAAAGAACCTAGGGTTTAAAGGACAGAGGCTTGAGTTTAATGGTAGCATAAGGATAAGGAGTGGATGGGATTGATCTGTTAGGAGGAGTTTGGGCTCTCCTACTCTCAGGCAATCTCTCTGCCTTTTTAAAATTCCCACATACTGTCTGTGTTGCTTCCCCAGTGACTTCACAGGAAATAATTCTGCACCAACCCTATGAGGCTAATCCTTGCTAGCATTGCTATTGTTTCCAAGGCAACCATCAGATGAACCATAATCTGTGTGAGGCAAGATGTTAGAAGTATTTTCATCAATAAATGCCCACTTTTCCTGGAAGAATGTTCCACTGGGAGATTACCAGGCTACTTAGTTGCCATACCCAAAATCTAAATTCTGCTTTTCCATATTTCCATGTTTGAACATTTAGTAGGAAATACTTTTCAGGGGAAAAAAAAATCATGCTGTGGATTTTTTTTCTATAAGGAAATGGCATTATGCTTGAATTCTGTTTGAGTAGTTTATGCAAAATGAACGTATTCAGTGAGATAAATCTGATAGGACAAAAAGGATTTTTATCTAATTTGAGTAGAGTTTTCATGACTGTAGGTAGGTAAATGGGTGAAAATGTAAAAAATTTAATGATTAATCTTTAGCCCATTTTACTTAAATTATGGGGAAGATTTAAAGATAAAATTCTTAACATTTAAAAATAAAAATTTCCTGCTGAAAATGGAACCCATTATGTAATATGGGTATTTTACATAATTTATTCCCCTTTTTAGACAACCTTAAGTGAGTTCATATATACCTGTTTTCCTGTATTCAACAAATTTGTCTACTATAGGCCTTGCGTGGTTTTGAGTATAGGAGATATGGAAGGAAACCAAACAAAGGCCCAACGTTTTGGGACTTATATCAAGGGCAAAGAGAGAGGCGATAACTCAGTTAACATACTATATATCAAGTATGATAAATGGTATGAAGAAAAATTAAACAGAAGGGAATAAAGATTGACACAGGTAGGGATAGGGTGAAATGTCTCAGTTCATTTTCTGTTATTGTAACAAAATACCTTAACTTGGGTAATTTATAAAGAATGGAAGTTTATTTGGCTCACAGTTCTGGAGGTTGGGAAGTCCAAGAGCAAGCTATTGGCCCCTGCTCAGCATCTGGCAGGGGCCTTCTTATTGCCTCATGTGGAGGAGGACCTCCCGTGGTGTGGCAGTGCAAGTGTCCCCGCTCAGCTCGCTCTCCTGCTTTATTTTATTTTATTTTTAGATGTTGATGGACCTTTATTTTATTCATTTATTTATATGTGGTGCTGAGAATTGAACCCAGTGACTCTCACATGCTAGGCAAGCGCTCTACCACTGAGCCCCAACCCCGGTTCTCCTTTTTCAAAAGCCACTAATGCCATTGTGGGGGCTCCACCCTCATGACCTCAGCTAATCCTCAGTATTTCCCCAAAGCACCACTTCCATAAGAATTTAGGAATTACATTTCCAACACATTAAAACTTGAGCAACACATTCAAACCATAACAGTGAACAATGGAGGCCTCTTTGATGAGATGACATTTGAGAAGAGCCCTGAGTGAAGTGGGAACAGGCTTCTGGATACTGAGGGAAAAGAGGCCCAGGCTGAGGGATCCTGGTAGAAGATTACATTGCACAGGGCTGAGGACAGGAACCAAGAATGTGGTGGATAAAGCAGGATAAAGATGAGGTACAGTGGGGGAGGAATCTTGTAAACGCAATGAGCCATAATAAGGACTGTAATGTATTTTGTTCTGAGATAGAAAGTTTCTAGAGGATTTTGAGCGATGATGTGATCTGACTTGTATTTTAGAAGACTGTTCTGGGTCGGAGGGCAAGGATGGAAATGGGAAAAAAAGGATTTTTTTTTTATAATCCTGGTTAGGATTATAATCAGGATTAACACACCAACTACCAACTGCAGGCTGGTTAGGGGGCTCTGCAGTTGGTAGTTGGTGGGCGATGTTGCTGGCTGGAACTGGGGTGGGAGAGTGGAGGCAGGGAGAAGTGGTAGGATGTTAATTTACTTAGTAAACACAGCACTAGGGGCTGGGATTGTAGCTCAGTGGTAGAGCTCTTGCCTTATAAGCATGAGGCACTGGGTTCAGTCCTCAGCACCACATAAAAATAAATAAAGACATTGTGTCCATCTACAAATAAAAATTTAAAAAAATAAATAAATACAGCACTTATATGTTAGGCACTACTCGAGCGGCTTTATAAATATCAGCTCGTTTCATTCTCATAACAATCCTCTGAGGTGGACTTCCAAGATTGAGTCCTCAGGATTGTGGATTGTTTGGATGTAGTTTATGAGGGTGGGGAGGACAAGGAATCAATGATGATTTCTGTTTGGGGCCTGAAATTCCTGAAGAATGAAGTGGCCCTCTGCCAAGAAGGGGAGACTAGATGTGGAGCATTTTGGGGTGGAGGCCCTAGAATCAGGAGTTCAAGTGTCGGACCTGTTGAGTTTTGTGAATCCCATTAGCTGTCAAAGTGGTGTGCCAAGAAGGCATTGAATATAGGAGCCTCAAATCAGAGGGGAGTCAGGACTGGAGACACATTACAGAAGATCTCCAAGCATTCAGAAAAAGTACCAATTTGATGTCTGATTTTGCTGCTAACCTAGCCTGAAAGGACATGAAGCAGTCTTTTCCCTTGGATATCATTGGCTTTGGTATCAGATCTGCATTTGAATATGGCGCCATCATTTCCTAGTTAAGTAATCTTATCTATGTGTCTTACTCTAGCTTCAGTTTCTTTATCTGTACAATAGGTTAACAGTACTTATCCAATAGCTTTAAGACAAATCGAAATAACATGTTACACAGAACAGTACTTGGACACAGAAAGCACCTGATAAATATTTCTTATTTTCCAGTTCCTGAGGTGTAGTTAGTTGCATTCAACTCAAACTAACAGAACACAACCTTCCCTTCTCATGTGAAACAAGGATGAATGTATAGTCTACTCATACTTTTTGGGGTTGCCTACTTAATGACAAGCTCCAAAAAAAGAATTTCAAGCTGGGAGTGGTGTGTGTGGGTGAGGGGAGTGCCTGTAGTCCCAACTACTTGGGAGGCTGAGGCCTCAGGGTCACTTGATGCCAGAGGGTCACTTGGGGCCAGAGGGTCACTTGAGCCAAGGAATTTGAGGCCAACCTGGGCAACATAGTAAGACTCTGTCTCAATAAATAAATAATAAGGACTAAAGGTTTATCTCAGGGGTAGAGTGCTTGCTGGGCATGCATGAAGTCCTGGATTTGATCCCCAACATTGTAAAAATTAGAAAAAGGATTTCAAGTCCATCTCCTATAAAAATAATGACCTTATAAAAGAAAGGACTTTAGTGAGGTTTTTAAAGGGCATGGGGTTCTGAGTAATAAAAGATTACTCATGCAAAAGCAGAGTGAAGTATAGGTAGAAGCACTGAACAACAAATCCTTGGATTGGTCATGGGTAACTTACATCAAAGCCTGAGTAAATCTACTGGAACCATGGCAGTAACCCCTGGGAGGAAACTGCACTTCGCCAGGGAGGGGCTATTTAAGTCAAAGGGAATTACCTCATTAATTCCCGTCGATCCTGGTGGAGCCTTGCTATAGGGGCACTTCTGGGGTGCCCCTATACTTAATCCTATTTCTGTTTTCTGTAGTCATTGCTGGACTATCACAGAAAGGACTCATTCATGATTTGGATTTTATCTCACAGAGTAAACATTTGAGCACCTACTATGTGCTATGTACTTTATTAGGGAAACAGATAAATTGGTGATGGAGTTCTTGTCCTCGTGTCCTTTATGATCTAAGAGAAAACAGTATGTGTGACATGTGCTGTAACAGAGCATCATAGTGCTACAGATAACGTGATTTCACCTTTGCAGAGGATAAGGTCATATAGAGGTCACCTCTGAACTGAGCTGTTAAAATGACAGTTTGGGAAAAGACTTCCCAAAAGTCAGCATACCACAAGCACAGTCGTGGGACATGGCACTTAGGAGAAAAGGCATAATTTGATCAATAGTCAGGTGTGTTTGGTGATGATGAAAAGAAAGTGGCCACCGGTTTAGAGTGTGTTTTTTCCCTAACTCTTCTCCAGCTCCAAACAAGAATATTTTAAAACTCTAACCACTTTTTATGTCTAATTAGGTCCCTTAGTAAGTCCTAGAGCCAAAAGAAAACTTTAAAATACTAGAATTTTCTTTCCTTATTAGGATTAGATATGACAGTTATTTTCTGAGGGAGTCCTAAATGTGGCCCTGTGACATCACGTGTCTTGTGGTGGAGGCTGAGGGTGTGCCACAGCCCGTCCCCATCACTGTCCTTGCTCACAGGTTGCTGAGTAGAATGCTGTTCAGTGTGTGACCTTCCCCCAGCCTTTCTGGTTACCATGAGAAGGTTCTCGGTTTCTTTTCCAGGGATCTCCATGTAATCTCCTTTTGAAAGCATAAACAGTTCACATTCCAGGAAGTCCGTAGTACTGAGTATTTTCTACCCTGAGGAAAGAAGGAAGTCTGTTCCAGGGCGGATGTCTTCTTGGAGACTGTGCAATGCCGTATTTCTCCCTGGCTCCCTATATATTTTTCTCTATTTTACCCATCTCTCATGGGTGAAAGAGTCCCTAAATTCCTTGCAACTGCTCATTTGGGGCAGTCATTCTTTCCATCACTTCCCAGGCCAGATTTCCTTAGCTTTTTCTTCTGTATTTTGTTTATGTTTAATTTGTTATTCTGGCTGTGGCTTGCAGTCATGAAGATGAGGAAGACAGTAACACAACAGCAGTCCTAAGCTCTTTCCATGTGTTAACTTCCTTTGCAACCTTATGAGTCAGGTGCTACTTTATCTTCATTTTATATTGAAGAAACCAGGACATGGAAAGTGAAGCAGTTCTCCTGAGATCATGTGGAGAAGAAAGATCATGTTCTTTCTAGATTTCAAGGTTGGAAGACTTTTCCCACAAGAGCTATATCTTATTCATCTCTGAATCCTCAATTCAAAACATAGTTAAGCAAATAGTCCATCCATGTAGGAATTAGTGCAAAGGGCTAGGCCACCCACTTAACACACCATTGGGTCATTTGGGTTAAAAAAAAAAAGCAAACACACAAAATTCAGAGTAAATCAAATGCTGTACTTGTGAAGACAGTGAGTTGGAAATATCTGAGGCTGATTTTATGAATTCTTTTTTTCTTAAATGTTCATTTTGTAGTTGTAGTTGGACACAATACCTTTATTTTATTTATTTATTTTTATGTGGTACTGAGGATCGAACCCAGGGCCTTGCATGTGCTAGGCACGTGCTCTACCACTGAGCCACAACCCCAGCCGATTTTATGAATTCTTATAGAACTTTTTAAAAAATAAAATTTAAATATCTATTCTTTCTGACTGCAGAAGACTTTTTCACTAACTAGCAGCAGGGATCTGACTTTGAATAATCGTCCTCTTTTCTGAAACAAAGCAGATTAACCAGATTAACAATTGTCCTTTTTTCCCCCCTTAATTAAAGCTTGTGCTGCTGGAGTTGCTGATGTTTTCTTCTGAAGGATTATATTAATGATAGTGATTTAAAGGATGATAGCAACAAAACTGTTATTGTGCTCTAGTTTCAAAGTTAGCTCAAATAAAATTAGACATAGGGACTAGGGGGCTGGGGATATAGCTCAGTTGGCAGAATTCTTGCCTCACATGCAAAAGGCCATGGGTTCAATCCCCAGTAACAAACAACAAAAAACACCACCAGCTCTTTATTTGACTGCTCTTTTGTTTCAGAATTATTTATTTCTGCACTAATCTTCTTTCCTTCTCCTAATTTTGAATTTGGATTGTTCTTGCTTATATAGTTCCTTGAGTTGCACCATTATGTTGTATATTTGAAAAAAAAAAAAAGTTTTTAAAATGTGGGCACTTAGAAGTCCCTCAGGGTTTTTTTGTGATTGAAGTTATTTTCCTTTTTTTTTTTTTTTTTGAGGCAGGGAGTACCAGGGATTGAACTTGGGGGCACTCGACCACTAGGCCACATCTTCAACCCTATTTTTGTATTGAATTTAGAGACAGGCTGTCACTGAGTTGCTTAGTGCCTCACTTTTGCTGAGGCTGGCCTTGAACTTGTGATCTTCCTGCCTCAGCCTCCTGAATGGCAGGGATTACAGGAGTGTGCCATCATACCTGACTGAAGTTATATCCTTTTGCTCTTAATATAGGATTCTTTTAGGCTTTTCTTTCTTTCTTTCTTTCTTTTTTTTTTTTTTTTGTAGAGCTGATCTGGTGGTGATGGGTTCCCTCAGTTTTTGCTTGTCTTGGAAAATCTTTATTTTTCCTTAATTTCTGAAGGATAGATTTCTGATTTATTTTTGAGTTGGCAATTTGTTTTCTTTTGGGACTTTAGAAATTTTATCCCATTGTAAGTTTCCTGAAGAGAAGTCCAATGGAGATTCACTTACAAGTGACTGGGTGCTTTTCTTTTGCTATTTTTAGAATTTGTCTTTTACTTTTGATAATTTGATTATAATAAGCCTTGGAGAGAATCTTTTTGGTCAAATATAGGAGGTCCTTTGTGTTTACTGAACCTGGATGTCCATATCTTTCTCAAAATTTGGAAAGTTTTCAACAATTATGTCATTGAATAGGTTTTCTATGTCTTTTCCCTTTTCTCTTCTCTCCCTGGAATACCCATGGTGTAAATGTTTGTTGACTTAATGGCATCCTGTAGGTCTTGAAGACTTTTTCAATTGTTATAATTTTTTTTCCTCTTTTAATCTGACTTGATTATTTCAAAAGCCCTATCTTCAAGCTCAGAAATCTCTGTTTTACTATTGAGGCTCTCCACTAAATTTTTAAATTTCATTTATTGAGTTCTTAAGCTCTAAGATTTCTGATTGGTTTTTTTGTATGATCTCTGTCTCTTTGCTGAATTCTCATTCATATCATGCACTGTCTTTGTAATATCAATGAATTGACTGTTTTCACGTGTATCCCCTTGCATTTCCTTAAAAATCATTTGGAATTCTTTGTCAGACAATTTGTCTATTTCCATTTCTTTTGGAGTTTGTTGCTGGAGAGGTACTATTTTTTCTTTGGAAGTTTGTTGTTGTTTTGGAGGTGGTGTCTCACTGTATTGCCCAGGCTGATTTGGAACTCTTGGGTCAAGTGATTTCTCCTGCCATAGTCTCCTGAGTCACTGACACTACAGGCATATACCACCATGCCCTGCTTGAGGTGTTATGTTGCCTTGTTTTCTCCATGCTTCTTGTGTCCCTACATTGGTATTTGCCCATCTGGCAAGTCACTTGTCTCTATCAGCTTTATGGAGTGGTCTTCATAGTAAAAGACTTTCTGGGGGAGATGTGTCCTACGTATAGATTGGATATGTTGTGTTGGCTGTAGTCTCAGGTGGGTGCTTGACTATCCATATAGATTCTTTAGCTATATTCAATGTTGGCAATGTCTGCAAGTGTCTCTGGCCTAAACTACAGAAATTGTGGAAATGCATCAACAGCTGGGATGCAGTGCCATTCAGTGGGGAAAATTTGCTGGCAGATCCGGTTACAGTGTGCCCAGCTGCTGGTATAGGGTACCTATCAGTTTCCATGTGTTGTATGAGGTGGGGCCACCCCACTGGGCAGAGTTAGGTGTGGTGCGTCATGCCTAGTAGTGAGGTCTAGGCTGCACTAGTGGGCCTATTTAGAAACCTGTCCGCATCTGAGATCTGCGTAGGTGACTTTGCAGGGCTTCTGGGGATCACCCTGCTCAAAGAGTCCTTCTGCTTCCTGTGGGAGAGTGAGGCTGAACCTCTGCTTCTCAGGGTCTCAGTGTGCTGAGCCACTGAGAAGGGCTGCTCAGCTTCATGGGGTATCATTCTCCAGACAGGATCTGTGCTTTCCTCTATCAAGTATCTAGGGGAACAACTAATCTGGGATTTTAAAAACAGAATTATACTTAAAGAGAAATTGCAAAAACAATACAAAAATTCTCATACAGCCTTCGTATCCAGCTCCCGGGGTATTAATATCTCAGTAATCGTAATACTGGTTATCAAAACCAGGAAATTTATATTGCAGCATTACTATAAAACTAATCTATGTACATACTAGAATTTTGCAAGTTCCCCAAAAATGTCCTCTTTCTGGTCCAGGATCCAGTGTGAACTCCCATATTGCATTTAGTTGTCATATTTCCTTTCTCTCCTCTAATCTCTGATAGTTTCTCAAGTTTTCTTTGTTTTTCTTGTACTTGATAGAGTATTGTTAAAATTCTGTAGGAAATCCCTCGGTGTGGATCTGTGTGTCACAGATAAGCCAAGGTTATATGCTTTTGCCAAGAGTAGCATAGAGGTTCAGAGTTACATTCTCTTGGCATATTATATTGGGGACATGCAGTGTTGCTGTGTCCTTTTATTGGTGATGTTAACTTTGATCTCTTGGTTAAGGTAGTGGCTGCCAGTCTTCCCCACTGTATAATTACTATTTTTCCCTGTGAAATTATCTTGTGGGGAGGTACTTTGAGATATTGTAAATATCCTGTTTCTCATCATATTTTTTTTTAAGAGAGAGAGAGAATTTTAATATTTTTTTATTTTTTTTTTTTTTTAGTTATCGGCAGACACAACATCTTTGTATGTGGTGCTGAGGATCGAACCCGGGCCGCACGCATGCCAGGCGAGCGCTCTACCGCTTGAGCCACATCCCCAGCCCTCTCATCAGATTTTTGCCCACTAATTTTAGCATTCATTCTCTGTTTCTTGCCTACAGTGGTCTTTACTGTAATGCTTGCATAGTGATGATTTTGTTTCCATCATTTCTTCTTTGTATTCATTAGAATCCTATAAGGAAAAACAGCTCCCTTTCCCTCCATTTTTCTGTTCAATCATTTGTCAATGTGAACTCATGAATATTATGTTATCCTATGTATCTTAACCACATGATTATTTGTGTATTGATAATGATGGTCCCAGCCCTAGCCATCAGGAGCTCCTTTGGGTTGACTTCTGTGTCAGTTCAGTGTGTCACTATCATTTTTAAAGCACTTTCTTTCTGTCTAGTACCATAAAATGTTCCAAGTGCAACTTTGATTTTTCCTGCCCCAAACCTGGAACCAATCATTTCCCCAGGGAGTTTGGGTTCATATATTAGACAGTGGTATTTAGAAACTAATATCCGAGCACCAGGTGTGCTTATTGCTACTAGGGTGTCATTGCTTTTAGGCCTTCTCAGAGGACAGAGCTAAGAAATAAGTGTGTGTGCCCTAAAATACACACACAAACACATCTGTATTCATTTCTCAATCTCTCCCTATAAATTTATATTAAAAACCACAAGTTCATGGCTGCTCTCTCTGATTCCATTCCAGTTCTATGTGGTTCATTCTAGCCTTCCTTCTTCTTTTTTTTTTTTTTTTTTGAGAGAGAGTGAAAGAGGGAGAGAGAGAGACAGAGAATTTTAATATTTATTTTTTAGTTATTGGCGGACACAACATCTTTGTTTTGTATGTGGTGCTGAGGATCAAACCCGGGCCGCACGCATGCCAGGCGAGCGCGCTACCACTTGAGCCACATCCCCAGCCCTAGCCTTCCTTCTTATTTGTAACTTCTTTTTCTGTGAGAGAAAACACTGATTCTCATGATCCATGGTATATTCACTCATTTGTTCAGTTTTAATAAACATGAATCAGTAGTTTCAGAATTGCTAACTCATGTTCCCGAGAAACAAATTAACTACAGTGCAGCATCTTTTCTCTTGAACCTTGTACTGTGCAGTCAAAACAGACTGTTTCCAGAGTTGTATGGTTAGTATTTTCTTCTCCAGCCCTTCAAGGGTAGTTATGTTACTCATTTGTACTGCAGTTCAGTTTGTTTGGTTCTGTTGTTGTTCCATTGACTGGTTGTAATTATTTGCATGTGTGAAACATGACCCATGGTTCTGTCATTAACTTGTCAACTCTTTGATGCTTTTAAGTGTGTTCTATTTATCTAGCATTTTTTCAGTAGGAGGGTCAGTCCAAATAACCTTATCTTTCTTATTACCATAAATGAAGAATTTCCTTCGAAAATCTTATTGTCTTCAAACATTAAGGAAAATAGGAGCTGGGTATAATGGTACACGCCTGTGATCCCATCTACTTGGGAATCTGAGGCAAGAGAGTGGAGAATTTGAAGTCAACTTCAGCAATTTAACAAGACCCTGTCTCGAATCAAAAATAAAACGGGCTGGGTATGTACCCTAGTGGTAGATCACTACTACACGTGATCCCCAGAATAACAAAAAACATATTAGTAAACTAAAAATACACGATAGACTTCACTTCTGAGCTTTATTTTTGAGAGGCTTTTTGGAGAATTAGCATACTCAAGCCTAACAAGAATAGTGAACTATTTTTTGCATTTATTTATCATCCAGTAGATAGCTATCATTTTTATTACTATGAATACCTAAGAGAGTAAAGAGGAGGCTTATCCTGTAAAATGTTAGCAATAGGCTCATGGTATCCATTGCCAAAATTGAAAGTTTTAATAGTAAAACCTTGAAAATCAGAAAATACAGTCGTGGTTAATTGACTTGAACTTGCAGTTCAGCAAAAACTAATCAGAAACTCATTTTTGGTTCAAATTTGGTGTAAACTTTTTCTAATATATGTTCATCTACCTTTCTGACACAATAAAGAGGTTGTCCATTCCACTTCTTACACAAATGTAAGTTCTGTCACCCAATGACATGTGTTTATCAGTGCATGATAATTGCAAAATATGGGGATATCACAGATGCTGAACAATTGGGAGGCTTATCCTGTAATATATTAGCAATAGGCTGTTAGCAGTAGGCTCATGGCACTTATTGCCATGAGAAAGTAATTATAACCCATTGGAAAGGAAATTATAATCCATCTACATGATGGAATATTATGCAGTCATATAGTGATAATTAGTCAGCAATAGTAATCTGGAAATGATTTTGATAAAAAGTTGTAAGTGAAAAAAGTATGAATAGTATGATTATAACTAATAATACACATACAGAAAGATTGGAGGAAATCAACTAAATTGTTTTTAAATACCTATATTCTGTAGAAGGTTTTGTTACATTTAAACTTTTTAAAAAATTAATTACTTGGGCTGGGGATATAGCTCAGTTGGTAGAATGCTTGCCTTGCATGCACAGTGCCCTGGGTTCAATCCCCAGTACCACAAAACAAACAAATTAATTACTCTTTAAAAAGTGTCCTAAGGTGCCAAAAACAAGCACTAGAGAAAAGCCTGCCTTTTTAACAAATGGCACTGGGAAAACTGGGTATCCATATGTAGAAGAATTAAATTAGACCCTTAGTTCTCACCCTGCACAAAAATCAACTCAACATGGATCAAAAACCTAGAAATTAGACCAGAAACTTTGCAACCCTAGAAGAACATGTAGGTCAACACTCCAGCACATTAGCACAGGCATCGACTTTCTCAATAGACCCAGGAAAGCTCAGGAAGTAATGCCAAGAGTTAATAAATGGGATGCCAATCAAATTAAAAGGCTTCGGCAGAGCAAAGGAAACAATTGGGAATGTGAAGAGAAAACCTACAGAATGGGAGAAAATCTTTGCTAACTACTCATCTGACAGGATTAATATCTAGAAGACACAAAGAACTCAAATAACCCAATTAATAAATAGGCAAATGAATCAAACAGATACTTCTCAAAAGAAGAAATACAAATGGAAAATGTTCAACAGCATTAGCAATTAGAGAAACACAATCAAAACTACACTGAGATTTCATCTCACGCCAGTCAGAATGGCAATCATCAAGCATAAAATTAATAATAAATGCTGGAGAGGATGTGGAGAAAAAGAAACTCTTTTATACTGTTGCTCAGATTGTAAGTTGGTATAACCACTGTGGAAATCAGTATGGAGGTTCCTCAAAAGACTAGGCATGGAACCACCATATATGACCCAGCTCTGCCACTCCTTGTTCCGGAAGAATTGAAGTCATCGTACTCCAGTGACACATGCACACCCATGGTTACAGCAACACTATTCACAGTAGCAAACTATATAACCAGCTGTCTATCAACAGATGTATGGTTAAAGAAAATATGGTATATATACACAGTAAAGTTTTATTTCATCATAAAGAAGAATGAAATGTGTTTTGTAGGAACATGGATGGAACTAGAGACCATCATGTTAGGGAAATAAGTCAAACTCAGCAGGTTACAGGCTGTATGTTTTCTCTCATACGCAGAAGCTAGAGAGGATAAAAAAAAAAGTGGGGGTGGATCTCAAGAAAGTCAAAGGGAGATCTGTAGAGAAAAGGGATCAAGGTGGAGGGGAAGGAGGGAGGAGTAACGGGGAGTAATATTAGCCAAATTATATTGTGATATTGTGTGCATCTATGGATATATAACAAATCTCATCAGTATGTACAACTATATGCACAAATAAAAAAATGTGGAGAGCCATACGTGGTGGCACACACCTGTTATCCCAGTGGCTTGGAAGGCTGAACAAGGAGGATCACAAATTCAAGGCTGGCCTCCACAACTTAGTGAGGCTCTAAGCAGCTTGGTGAGACTCTGTCTTAAAATTAAAAGTAAATGGGGCTGGGAATATGGCTCAGTAGTTAAGTGCCTCTGGGTTCAATCCCCAGTATCAAAAAAAAAAAGCGGGGGCAACATGGTCCTAGAGCAGTAGTTCTCAACCACAATATTTTTTGAAAATTCTCTTCTTATCTAAAATTAGGGTACTTTAAAGGTTGTTGCTGTAATGTCACTTTCAGTTTGAGAAGCATTTTGAGTGAGGAATGGAATGGAAAGGGGACACTCTTGTGTCAAGTCTGACTAGAGGCGGCCTTTGGGGTGAGAACCCTAAATCCAGCACTTAGCATTGCCGGTAGGACTTACCTCAGTCTCCGCAGCTTTAAGTGGGAAACTTCAGGTTCCTACTACTTCTTATTATTATGAAGATTAAACAAAATAGTAAATGTGAACTACTTAGATCCAGGTCAAGCACATGACAGATGCTCAGTGTGTGAACTATTGCTATAGCTGTCATCATCATCCTGTCACTCTCACTGCCACTCCCAAGGTGCCCATGGTCCGTCATGCTTTGGTAGCAGACATATGGAAATTTTCTGTACTAAAGTAAGACTTGGTTCTTCCAGCATAATATTAATATGATAGATCTTTCCTGCAATAATTTCTAAGTTAATTGTTATTATTTTTCCTTTTGACAAATGAATGAATGTTTGTGGGTAACTAACGCAGTTTCCTTTCCTCCATTTAATACAAAACATATAGTTAACAGTTTTGCCTTGGCCAGTTTAAACAAACCTAATCTAAATGTTTCAGTTTGGGAAAATGTTCATTTGTTGCTAGTCATGTCAGTAAGAAAAGTAATTGGGGAACATCTCTGCACAGTATAGAGGAGGTAATGTGTCTGCAGTGGTCCTCTGACCCAGTTGCCCCATCAGGGAGAGAGAACTCACTGTCAGAGTGTTTCACGCTGGAGGATTGGTTGAACAACAGTAACCCAAGCACTAGGATAGGTCAGGGACCATGTGAGTGTTAAATTTCTTGGCATTCTGTTAACAGAACTAGAGTTATTTCTAGAACATTTTCTGTTTTCTGCATACAGTGAAAGTTAAAGAGATTTAAGTTTTTAAAGATACTGGAAATAAGTAAAGATGAAATGATTTCATAATACCCAGCACAGTATTGAGAAGTAAGCATTTTGTACAATAAATTGATGCCACAACCATGGAGGAAAGTTTTTTCAGTACTTGTCAGAATGAATGTGCATATTTTTTTACCTAGAGATTTTACTTAAGGAATGTATTTACTTATGGGGTATTCTACAAGCATGAAGATGGGTGAACAAAAATGGGTTTTGCAGCAATATTTATAATAGCAAAATAAATTTTTTGGAACACTCTTTTTAAATGTTCATCAGTAGGAAATAGTTAAATCATCATGTATTTATAATTTAAGTTATGATATACTTGTTTAGCTATTAAAAATAATAAGACAGCTGGACACAATGGCACATGTCTGTAATCCAGCAACCTGGAAAGCTTGAGACAGGAGGATCACAAGTTCAAGACCAGCCACAGCAACTTATCGACACCCTATTTCAAAATCAAAAGGGCTGGGGATGTTGCTCAGTGGTTAAGCACTCCTGGGTTCAATCACCAGTACCCACCCCCCCAAAAAAGGCAGATCTACATATTGAGATGAAAAGATGTTCATTTATATATAATACACACATGTATTAAACACAGGGTCTTGTGTATACACACTACCACTGAGCAATATCCCCATCCTGAAATACATGTATTTTTAAAGGGAAGGTTTTAGGTATTGTTATACATAGGTGTGAATAGAATAGAAACTTTCTAGGAAGACCCACAAGAAAAATTTGTGATAGTGACTACCTCTGGGGAGTGACAGTAATGACTAGGGGTAAGTGGAAATTAACTTTTGTTTAATTTTTTATTTTTCCCCTCAACCTGAACATCTGCTGCTTTTATTATAAGGGAAAGAAATTTGAAAAGGACAAATATCTGACTAAAATCTTGGCATCTATTTTACATTTACCCATGATTACAGATGTTGAAAGGTTTTTTTGTTTCGTTTTTGTTTTTTAGTTGGACAGATGCCTTTATTTTATTTATTTTTTTTATGCGGTGCCGAGGATCGAACCCAGTGCCCCACACGTGCTGGGCAAGCGTTCTATGCTGAGCCACAAACCCAGCCCCTGTTTGTTTCGTTTTTTAATGATGTTTTTAATTGTACAGAGTACCATATAATTCAATACATGTATACAGTGTATACTGAGGAGCTCAAAGGCACAAACATGAAGTGCTGAGAGAGAGATGGAAATGCTAATTACCCAGATGCTGGATTTTGTTTCAACTCTTACTTGCTGCCTAATCAGGGACAGTGAGTAAAAACTCATGATTTGAGAAGTAAACCATGCCTGTCATTTTCTACTCTATTTAAGAATGAACCTCCCACCACCCCCAGGAAAGGTCTGCATACAGAGGCCAGTGATTCCTGCTTCTTCAAGCTAATAGAGATTCACAAGAGAAATGTAGATTAAAAGCCTTTGAAAGTCGTACATCTCTAGGCACATCTGAGGAGTCACGCATTGAAAGGAAACATAGTTTTATAGTTCAGTGGTTTAAGAGTCAAACTGCTTGGTAAGAAGAGACAGATTTCCATTTCTAGAAAGATCACTTTGAGCAGAGACTTGTCTACAGAAGCATTTCTTAGAATAGCTGAGCTTGATTTGTAGACTGAGCACATCACTTTGGCTTTGAGAGTCAAGTCAAGGGGGTGGTGCCAGGGATACCAATAGCTACCTGAGTTACCCAGTGCTTTGCAGATTCAATTATGTTTAAAACCTCAGAATTATGTACAGGCAATGAAACTGTAGCACATGAAAGGGTCCTCCATTCCATTAGAAGACATTCCGGGAGCCTTAAATGAAATTGCTTAGTATTTAAAAAAAGAAAAGACTAAATTGAACTCATGTAAAGTTAGGTTTGGGTAGTGAGCAATGGAAAAGCTATTTAAAAGTACAAGAAGGCAATATTGCAGTCCTACTCTGAGAGTGAGAAGCCCAGAGTTTATTATCCTGATGGTCTCACCTGCTGAAGTCCTGGGCAGGTTCCTTCACTTCCCTGAATATACTCCCTTGTTGGTGAAGAAAAGGGTGACAGGTGAGAGAGGACATTGAAAGCATTTAACATAATAGTTCTTGGCACTTAATAAGTACTCAGTAAATGTTAACTAATGTTAAACTAATGTTTAAGTGAGACATCTAAAACAAGCCAGTGGTGTCTGAAATTAAACTTGGAATATAAAAGAAAAAGGTGTTTTAATTTGGTTTTATTGTTTTGTGTTTTGTAATTCATTGTTTAAAAAAATAGAAATAAGTTTCTTATGTGACTCTCAAGTGAGGCCATGTGTGCTGAATCTGTGGAACCAAAAAAGACAATTAATTATATAGCACTTGAAAATAAAGAGAACTGCTGAAGATGTGACCATTACAAAGAGAGGCTCATCATGAGAAGAAGATTAACATTAAACAGGGATGAGAGGTGGGAGGGAAAGGGAGAGAGAAGGGAAAATGCATGGAAATGGAAGGAGACCCTCAGAGTTATACAAAAGTACATACAAGAGGAAGTGAGGGGAAGGGGAAAAATAATATAAGGGGGACAAACGAATCTCAGTAGAGGGAGCAGAGAGAGAAGAGGGGAGGGGAGGGGAGGGGAGGGGAGGGGGGATAGTAGAGGATAGGAAAGGCAGCAGAATACAACAGACACTAGTATGGCAATATGTAAATCAATGGATGTGTAACTGATGTGATTCTGCAATCTGTATATGGGGTAAAAATGGGAGCGCATAACCCACTTGAATCAAATTGTGAAATATGATATATCAAGAACTATGTAATGTTTTGAACAACCAACAATAAAAAATTAAAAAAAAAAAAAAAAAAAAAAAACAAAGAGAGGCTCATTAAGCAGCTAGCCAACCATTTCAACATTATGATCACCATCCCACCTCCTTAAAGCCATTTCTAACCATCCCAGTACATGGTGATCTCTCCCCAAGAACCCATAAAGCTCACTGACCCCCATCTGGCCTCAGAAGATCACTGAGGCAGTTACTTGGCTTGTCCAAGGCTATCTGTAGGGCATCCTGCAGAGCCCTCTGCAGTGGGGTCAGTCTGAGCCTTCAGGAGGCCAGAGTTCATGTCTTACTAAGGGAATCTTCTTTCAGAGGACCCCCCTGCAACACTAGAGAATAAGTGGGTGGAATGGAAAAGAAGCAAGTACCTCAGTCAGCACTCCCTCAGAATTATGTTGCAAAAAACAAAACAAAAATGTTCTTGGGGAAGGAATGGCCAAAATCTTAACAGATACAACAAGGAATTTCAAATAGTGACAGTGTTGTTGCACTCTTGGTGCACACTGGTAATCCCAGAATCTCGGAAGCCTGAAACAGAGGCTTACAATTTTGAGGCCAGTCTCAGCAATTTATGCCCTAAGCAATTTAGCAAGATCCTGTCTTGAATAATAAAAAGGGGTGGGGATGTGACTCAGTGGTTAAGCACCCCTGGGTTCAGTCCCTGGTACCAAAACAACAACAACAACAACAACAAAATAGTACCAGTGTTGAGTGGAAGTAAGAAATGCAGGCAGAGGTGATTTGCCTGAACCCAGCCAAGCGGGTGGATTGGAGAAATAAAGGACTCTTAAAACTGAAGGTGTATCTGTCATTACTTCATATTAAATACTGAGGCTTTCTCTTAAGGTGAGGATGTTTGCTGAGTTTCTAAATATGCAGAATAATAATGATAACATTTAAGATCCCTTTCTCCTGGACCTGTTGCTTCTAGTCGATAAGATGGTCTTGGCCCTAGACAGTCATTGATGGTGGGGGTGGGGTGTGTCCTGCTTTGGTGCTACAGAACAAATGGATTGTGGGTGGGAAGGCAGCTTCTCATCCGGAACTCCTTATGGAATGGAAAGTTCAAAGAGATGCTTGAGAAATGAAAGGCAGGCATGCTGGCAGACTTCCTCCCCACCTCCGAATCGGCTCTGAAGGTCTCCTCTGTTGCAGGCATCAGAAGTTGAGCGGCAACTCTCCATGCAGGTCCACGCCCTCAGAGAAGACTTTCGAGAGAAAAACTCGTCAACCAACCAGCACATCATCCGGCTGGAGAGCCTGCAGGCCGAGGTGAGCCTGCTGGCAGCCGCGCATGGAGGGAAGCGCTTTTCTCTTGGAAGCTCTGCACCAGAGTCTTTGGATAAGGAGCGTCTGAGCTGGGAAACAAAAGCCTGCTCTCTAGAAAAGGGACTAACAGTCTCTGAAGAGAGACGTTTCTCTGAGAAACTGAGGAGCACTTGATGCTTGCTCCTCTGTTGTCTGGAAGAATAAAGGTGCTGAGAGTTGCTGAGGGTGTTGAAACCATGGGTGACCTACATATTACTGAGTGTGTCAATCCCTCCAAAAATACCCTTGCCAGCTCCACATAAAAGCTGGGGAGGGCATCCTCCCTTTCTCCACTCCGCCTAAGTCCAGTTCAGTCCACCTTAGTAGGGTCTGCTATTATTCCTGTCTGTAAAGTGAAAATAATAGAAGTTTCTGTGTCAGGACTTTTGGGAAGATTTGCTAGTTGAGTACATAGAAAGCACTTTGTATGGTCCCAGGACACAATAATGTCACTGAAAGCACAAGAGAGGCCAGGCATGATGGCCAGGGTCTGTGACCCTGAGTGGGTCACGGGAGAAGAAAGCCACACTACAGGAGCAGTACTGTGATCATCCAGCCCAGGGGTAAGGAGAGGATGAGGGTCACTTCAGCCGGAGCAGGGACTTGCCCAGGGGAGGCTTCCACCCAGTCTGTTCCAAGGACCCCTGATCCCCTTTGGCTAAGTCAGACTTTGGGGGATAGTCTAGAGCCAGACAGAATGAGCACCCTCCACTGGGGCCAAGGAATCAGCCATTGTGGGGCCTGAGAAACCTCATCGGCTCCTTCTCTGCTTCATAAATGACCTGAGGATGTTTTTCCTAAAGCCTGTCAATATCTTCTCTTTTCTTCTGCCTCCCATCCCCTTCCTTCCTCCTTTCCCTTGGCTTTCCTACTGGTATTGAGCAGCAGGTTCTTGAAGTAAGTAGAGTTTGTACCGGTGGGGTTTGGCATGCCTGTCTGTGACTGTGCGTGTGCATGATTTGCCATTCAGTTGCCCTGGCCGGGCTCTGGCTCCTTCCAGTTGCCCGTCTTCCTCTTTCCCCTACTCGCTCATTCACTTTTTCTAAACCCTCAGGAACAGGGTCATTCCCAGGAATGTTTATTGCCAGATTTGGTCATGTGTTTCAGGGTGTGTAGGGTGGAGTGAGGGAGTTGGCAGCGTAGTGCCAGTTCCTTACTTCATCCAGTGACACTACCACTGGAAGACACGCTGTGAAATTGTTCATTTCAAATGTATTACTTCATGTAACTCTGCACTTCTAAGAGTCTGTTGTATACCAGAATCACGTTACCTCGTTACTCCACCACTCCACTGAGGGAAACTTGGGAAACAAAGATGATCCATGGGAAGGAGAACTTGAAGGTCAGAGGGTATTTAAATGAAAATGAGCTAGAGGGAGAATTCCCTTCATACTGGTCACTATGTTCCACTGTCAGGAATAGTGGTTCCATTCATGAAAGAGGCTTGCTCCTTTTGGTCTTTTACCCAGGTGCACACTTGAGAGACAGTATTTCTTTGTTACCTGCCATCTGATCTCTCTGGACAAAGGCCACATACCTCCTTTCCCCAGGACAGAATCCTCTGATTGATTGGTGGCCCTGTGAGCAGAACTCTAGTGCAGAGAGTGAGAACAGCTAAGAAGCAGTGGGGAAAGGGTTCTCAAGATCCGAAGCCATTTCAAAGTCTCAACCTGAAAAGGTCCTGAGGCTGGTCCCCAGAACTTGCCCAAGTAAGAGCCTTAAAAGCATGATTCTCCAGACCACGTAAGGAGTATTACAGATGTGCAGCTGAATACGAAACCAGCCTAACAGGGAGCTAATAAATGGGAGGAGCTGAGGGGTCAGAGACCTGCAGGACCCCAAAAGTTCCCCCAAAGCCAGTACTGCTTGAGAAGATGAGAGGGCTTTCCGGAGCCCCTGAGCAGAGTGGTGTTCTGGTGAGGTATTGCTGGCCTTGGGAGCATTGGCTTAGCTTTTCTTCCTGCAGACCTAGAGGCCAGAGAGGACTAGACATCTCTTTCCTCTGCTTTCTCCTTGACATTGAGGAGGTAGACATACCTTTCTACAAGAACATGCTTGTAGGAGACTGGGTACTCAGTGGGTGAATTAAGTCAGCCTTTTTCACAAAAGGAGAGTTTGCTTCTATTTACGAATTACTCGATCAGGTAAAAGGTGCTCTGAGTAATCAGTTACCCACAGTCCCCCTCCTGTCCTTTCTGGGCACGGGCTGATGTAGGCATCACTTTGCCTTCTGCACCTGCTCTTTCCTCTGTTAACTCAGCACCCCAGGTCTGAGCTGTGACTTCTAGTGCCCAAGGAGCCAACTGTGGGATGAGGATAGAAGAAAGCCAGCAGTTGTGACCACACAGTGGCTTCAAAAGCTGACCTGGGCATTCTCTCATGCTCGTGTCTTGAGAGGGAAGAATAGTTCAGAAGATCAGGCTCTCCCCACCACCTCTGAGGCCGGGCCTTTTCTGTCTTATCTCTGGAATTTCCAGAGCACTAACCATCCCTTCCTCTGCCTGGCAGCCCACATTCCAGCCCTCACGGCTGACTCCCACCCCCACCAGAGGTTTTCTAGAGGGGAGGGGCTTTCTCTTCAACCCAGGATTTCATCACTCTTCTCTCTGAGGTGGTGGCCCTCTGAGTCCTAGGGCACAGCACTGAGAGACACGTGCCTTTGTCACTGGGGCTAGTCCCTCTTCTTACGTGCCAGGTGTAACTCCACACCACCCCTCTGGCTTTTCACCTTTTCAGATCAAGATGCTGTCAGATCGGAAACGAGAGCTGGAGCATCGTCTCAGTGCCACCTTAGAGGAAAATGACCTGCTACAAGGGACTGTGGAGGAGCTACAGGACCGGGTGCTGATCCTGGAGAGGCAGGGCCATGACAAAGACCTGCAGGTACTGGGCAGAGAGGTTGTCTTTGGGGGACCAGGGCCAGATAGTAGGAGCAGTTAGTCAGAAAAAAAGGGGTTGGTGGGAGCAAGTGACACAGGTTTCACTGAGGACCTGTTGTAATTCCCCGGGACACTCACTAACTAGCCCATGGCCAGAGAAATGCACCGTAGGTCATCTTTCCCATGTGTTCTGAGCCACTGGCCCCTGGACAGTTTCATGCAGTTCTTTCTGGGCTATTAACATGGCTGGAACACTGGGAGTGTCATTCTGGCCTCTCTGCGTCTGTGAAAACTGCTAGATTTCAGAGGAAGCCCGTGGCTGTCTGTCCTCAGCCCACTGGGCTGTCTGTCCTCAGCCCACGGGGCTGTCTGCAGCTGCCTTTCTAGTGGGGGATTTAGTTGGCTGGCACAGAACAGAAACCAAGAAGCTGCCCACCAAACACAGCAAGACATAATTCTGTTTCTGCCAGTTGCAGGAAAGGCACAGCCTGACCCTTTTGTGAGTCTAATGAGTCTTTTTTTTTAACCTTCCTAAAGAAAATGGTTCCATAGCCATATTTGTCCTTATTTGGGAACTACTACCAGGTCTCAGATGAATCCCCAAGCTTGTCAAGAAACAACCCCAAACAAAACAAAATAAAACTTTGACAAGAAACAACCCCCAAAACAAAAGTGCATTTATTCCTAGCCTCTCCAGAGGCAGGGTGTACATATGCTACCAAGGTGCTTTGCTGGGCTGGCCTGGGACTGGAGACGAGGGTGCTCACTGCCCTTGGGGCTCCTTGAGCCTGGCAGGAAGCACACTGGATTGCAGCAGTGTTTGCACAGAGGTAGCTGGCCAGGTGATGCTTGAGCACCTCAGGGATCCCTGCCCTAAGCCCAGGCCATGGAGTTCCCACTGGGCTCACGGTTAGGCTGTTTGGAAGCCTATGTCTTACACTAATATCATCTATCAGCTGCCACCTGAATGCTGAGCCTCTTTGAGAGACAGTTAATCAGCAGTTTTTATCCTCTGGGTTTTTATATCTTTGGCTGGTAACTTTTCATGTAGTAGGACCCAGTAGACATTGAGTAGAAACTGAGGCTGCAGCACAAGGCCCTGGATTCCATTCTCAGCCCTTAAAAAAAAAATAATAATAATTAAAAAATGGTGCTAACCAAAGCCTCAGGGCAGTTTTCTAAATGGAAAGAAGTGTCTCATTTTTCAAGGTTGATGGTGATAGTAGCAGTGAACACTGCCTGTCTGCAGGGACAGAGGCCTTCACGCGCGTCGTAAAGCTGAAGCTTAGAGAAAACAAATCATCCAGAGTTATATACTAAATCCTTGGTAGAATCGAGACTAGAATGCTTCTACCTGGTTGACCTCTTGCTTACCTGCCCCTAAAGATATCATTTGACCATCATTTGTTATCCCATTAAGCACTGCTGAGGGCTATTGAGATGGAACATGGAGAGGAAAAGGGAAAAAAGCACAGAAAAAGAGAAAAATGGTGCCTTCCTAGAGAGACTTTTAGTCTAGCATGAATTCATAAGAGAGAAGTCCTTATTTCAAATCCGTATCTGGGAACCTGGAGATGGGGTGAAAGGGCCAGGACGAGTATGGACCCCCAGGTACTACTGGTACAATGGGCTGTGTGTCCTGTAGCAGCAAGAATAACAGGTCAGACCACAGGCACATCCTCACCATCTGCCTGTCCACTCTCTTCTGACTAGACTGTAGAGTGAGAGCTAGGACAAGTCAGGCAGTTCCCACTTTGGAAGATCCACATTTCCAGCTAAATTCTTATCTTTCCTGTTTATGAAAAACTCTTCCTAAGCTGCAGCAGTAGTTACAAGTACCCTCCACAGAGTCCCGTCTGTTCCTGAAATGACCTGCCCTGACAAAGGAGTAGAAATTCCATTTTACTTGGGTAACATGAAGTTGTCCTAAGCCAGATTTGAGCCAGTGGCCTTGGAATGCGTTTAATCCCATGATCTTAAACCCTCAGTCAAGGGGGAGCAGAACACTGAGCAGGCAAGGTAATGGGCCTGCCTCTACCAGGGGAGTCGCCTTTTGATCTCTTTCACTATGGGATTAGGGGTCCTGCTGTCAAAAACAGATTTTTAAGCTACTGACCTGATACAACTGAGTACCGAGTTTATATCAAGCATTTTGCTAAGCTCTTAATACCCAGTAAAGAAAATCTGAATTGTTCCTCTAAGGACAACTTAGCTGCCCTGTTTCGTAGATGTGCATGGGGCCTAACCCCAGCATGGTGGGTTTCACTAGCAGAGCATCCACCCTCAATCACTGCAGGTGACCTAGGAGGCAGGTGACCAGGGGCCATGTGCCCTAAGGTACATCATGTTACCTCACACTGAAGTCAGAGAGGAAAGTGCCCCCACTTCTGCTCACTTGAGAATTGTGAGCATAACTTTGTATAAACACAAAGCATTTAATGTCATCCCTGTTTATACCTAGAAATATACTTGGTGTCATCTTCATTGCACAGAAGATGATACTTATTATTTTAGAGAGTTCTCACAGTTAATGGACTCTTCCCTGGTGTGGTTTGGCTTTTCTACACATATCTGCCCAGCTGGTTGAATGAATCTCTGACCAGAGAACCAGACCTTTCTTGATCTTTTGTTCTTTTGCTGTTATAACTAATTAAGCACCTCTGAGGGTTCATGAGTAATTGAACTAATTTTGTCCAGTGCATAAGAACCGCATTTGTCTGTGCAGAACTTCTCCTGCTGAGATGTACATGGAGTTGTCTAGAAAATAATTGTAAAGCATTTTGCCAGCTTAGTATGCTGTTTGTAACTGTGCCAAATGCTTCCTAGGAATGCCTACACACACACACACACACACACACACACACACCAGTAATCCTGATTGTTTTCTTGCTGAATTTCCTCAGAACCAGAGCTGGAGGAGTCCCCATGGTGAGCAGGTATTGCTAGTCCATGGGAACCAGGTAGAGCAGGCCTGCCAGTTCCTTTTTCCTCCTCTGAGCAGCCAGGCTCCAAACCCTTCTAGTTGGGGCTCATTTAGGCCACTGGTTCCATTGACCAACCATTTCCTGTCACTAATGGGTGAAGGTGAGGCTCCCAGGGCATCTAAAGTACTAGCTACAGGCCTGGGAGTTTGCTCCCTCCTTAAGAGCCAGAGCTCTGAGTTGCTGCTGGTGCCCCCCCCCCCCCCCACCCAGTCTGCCTCTCTCAGGAGCCACAAGATGACTTGGCCAGGAGTCTGGAAAGCCCAGTGGAGCCACATCCCTAAGGCCTTTTTTATTTAGAGACAAGGTCTCCCTAAGTTGCCTAGGGCCTTTCTGAGTTGCTGAGGCTGGCCTTGAGCTTGGGACCCTCTGGTCTCAGCCTTCCAAGTCACTGGGATTACAGGTGTGCAGACCACTCCCAGTCCCCTTCTCCTTTTAATGGAACAAAGATGGCCCCAGGAAGTTCTTCTCCCAGTCCCCAGAAAAACATCTTTTAAGGTATGGGGAAGTGCAGTCCATGAATCTGTGAATGTGACAAGTACAAAACACTGTCCCTGTGCCTGGCCACTAGCACACTGCCGAGGACTCTGCAGCTAGGGTCTGCTGTGTGAGGAGTGCACAGGGAAGAGGGCAGCACTTAGCAGTGATGACTGGGTGGTCCCTCCTGTGCAGGAGGGGTGACCTTTCACCAGAGCATGGTACCCTGGGTGGACTCCATGAAGAATGCGGAGGGGCCAGAGGAGTGGTGGTGAGAGCAAGGAGGAGCCTTGCCAGAAGCTGTGGACCCCGCATGGCTGTCCCTCCCTTCATCTGGTGACCCTTCCTTTCTCTGAGCCTCAGTTTCATTGTCAGGAACGCGAGATGCTTGGGTTCATTGATATCTGGGGCCTTGTCAGCTCTAAAAAATGTAGGCTTACGGGAAAATCTCTGAACTGTTTTATAAATCAAAAAACAATCTATGGGAAATGTCAGAGGCTACATATCTAATATTTGGCTTGCAAAATGGAAGCTATTTGAAAAGCTCTTGAAAAGTAACATCTCTACATAATTATTAACCCTCTACAGTCTTCAGAAAGGACAAGAAAATCCAGGCACAAGGGGGCACACCTATAAATCCAGCTACTTGGGAGACGGAGGCAGGAGTATCATAAGTTCAAGGCCAACCTTGGGCCTTCAAGACCCTGTCTCGAAAAAATAAAGACGATTAAAGATGTAGCTCAGTGGCAGAGCACTTGCCTAGCATGCACAAGGCCCTGAGTTCAATCCCCAGTGCAACAAAAAGAAAGAAAAGGACCAGGAAAGAGCAAACAGCTTACTGTATAGGATGCAGGACTAATGTTAGACAGGCTAAGGTGACAGACATTTCTGCCCATAAGTGTTGGTTAGAACTGAAACTATGGGACTTTGTCTTCAGAGATCCTTAAGACAGACTTAAGGAACTGCTCATCTGTTGGAGGCAAGCAAGGAAAGTGTGTGGAAAGTGAGAGCCCTGACTGGGAGTCTTGAGTCCAGCTGTACCTCACAGTGGTATTGGGAAAGCCTCTCCTCACCTGTGGCTCAATCCCTCATAGGGGAATGAGGCAGATTGGCCCTCTGCCCTAGGGCCTCTTTTAAATGGTTAGGTGTGACACTGAAAACAGGAAGACACTGTTTTTTCCCATGGGGTGAAGCTTTTGGCATCACTACCTACATGTTATTCCAAATCCCACCCTGCTCCTGTCCAAGCTACCTTTATTCTCCTTAATTTTTTCATGAAAACATATCATTCATATAGTAAGGTATACAAATCCTTAAGTAGATAGTCAAGTGAATTTTTACAAACATGTACGTTTGATAACCCCCTCCCCACATCTGGGTCAAGATAGAAAATATTGCTAGCGTGGTGGCACATGACTATAATCCCAGCAGCTCTGGAGGCTGAGATAGGAAGATTGCAAGTTCAGAGCCAGCCTTAGCAAGAACCTGTCTCTAAATAAAACACAAAATAGGGCTGGGATGTGGCTCAGTGATTGAGTGCCCCTGAGTTCAATCCCTGGTACCACCCCACAAAAAAAAGATAGAATTTTTTTCCCCTGAATTTTTATATTATCAGCTCCCCACAAGCAATACCCTGCCCCTTCCTCAAAAGCCAGCCTCTTGCTCAAGTTCAGTCTATCTCAGTGAAGTTTTTAATAGAAACTTTTTTTAAAATATCTTTTAGTTGTCAATGGACCTTTATTTTATTTATTTATGTGTGGTATTGAGAAACGAACCCAGTGCCTCACACATGCTAGGCAGGCACTCTACCATTGATCCACCACTCCAGCCCCCTAATGGAAGCTTTTTAATGACAGAATTTTACATTATGTACTTTTTATGTCTGGCTTTTGCACAAGCATTTCTACAAAATTTAGCCATGTTGTGGTCTGTGGTAGCAGCCTGTTCCTTTTTATTGTATATGGTTTTCCAACATATGAACATACCATAATTTATCCATTCTGTTTTTACTAGCATTTGGATATTCTCCAAGTCATGACTGTTGTGATATCCTGTGTCTGTCTCTTCTCCTCATTTTATATTTGGGGGTGTGCAACCAAGAGTGGAGTTGCTGGATCATAAAGACCACCAAGCACTTTTCCAAAGTGTGTATACGTTTTCCACTCCCACCAGCAGTGACAGTTCTTATTATTCCACACCTTCATCAACATTTGGTATTTTTTTATTTTAATGTGGTACTAAGGATTGAACCCAGTGCCTCACCCGTGCTAAACAAGTGCTCTGCCACTGAGCCACAACCCCAGCCCCAAAATGGCATCTTACTTGGGAGGTGTGTTTGAATCTTTCATTATGGAGGGTTCCGCAGACCCAGCCTAGGAGCAGTGTGTTGAAGCTCGTGTGTTCTACCGCCGGCTCTGACAGCCAGCAGCCCCAACTGGGCTGCTCCCGCTTCATGATGTCACTCCTTTTTTATTGCTTGGAAATTAGTCCCAGGATTTCAATAAGTGTAGTTGTAAATAAAAACTTCAATGGAACACTTATTCTGTTTTGCAGAGTGAAGTGTTATCTGATCCTAGAATCAAGAATAAAGCCAATGAAGATCTTTAAACTATAAATTATAATTTTTGTACTTTGAAGATACTTTTTTCACTGAAAAAATATATGTGGTTTGATCCTCAGCACCACGTAAAAAAAATAAATGAGTGAAATATCTAACTATAAAATAAATACCAAAAAAATATATATGTACACACACACATAAAACCCCAATACTATATATCTTTAAATATTAACAGTATGTCCTTATCATAAAAAATCCAATGAATGTTCAAATTTCCAATTGTCCTATAAATGTGATAATTTTTTATATTTTTTGTTTGAACCAAGATACAAACTAAAACAGGCTTATACATTGCATTTGGTTGATTTGCCGCCTGAAATTTCTAGTTTCCTCCTTTTTCTTCATTGAGGAAATGGAGCTCTTTGTCTTGGGGAGTTTCCCAGCTCTGGGTTTGGCTGGTGGCCTCCCGGTGCAGTCTGCTCCACTCCTCATACCTCTGTGTTTTTCTGTGGGTTGGTTCTAGAAGTGTGCAGGCTCAGACACTTCTTGCTGGTTTGGTTGGGATGAGCCTCTCTAGCTTCTGCTCTCTCTCCTTGAAAGCTGCACCAAAGCCAGCTGGAGCTGCAGGAGGTGCGGCTCTCCTACCGACAGCTGCAGGTGAAGGTGGAGGAGCTCACTGAGGAGAGGAGTCTACAGAGCTCTGCGGCCACCAGCGCGTCCCTCCTGTCGGAGATTGAGCAGAGCATGGAGGCCGAGGAGCTGGAGCAGGAGAGAGAGCAGGTGCTGACTTCCCTGTTGCCAGCATGCGAGGTGGTCCCAAGTTCTCGGGTCCATCGTCCTCCCAACACTCTGCTGTCGCTTGGTGAGGGCCCCTAGGCCTGCAGCCTGGGGCAGTATGAGGTGGGCCCTAACTGAATTCTGTCCCCAGGCCTCTAGTTCCCACATACCTGTCCATCGAGGCCTTGAGCAGAGTTTCCAGAGGACAGTGTCAGAGGCAGAGACACACCTGTTAGGTCTCGCCACGTACTCTGAGGAAATGCTGCTGACTAAGGTTCAACTTTACTCCATCCAGTTGGCTGCTTTTCATGTGTTTCATCCTCCTACAATCTCTCATTCCCCTGTCACTTCCTGACTCCAACTAAGGACTGATTATAAAATAAAGAAGTGGCAAAAAAGAGAGCAGTACAGGTGAGAGTTGGCAGGCTGGGTAGGTATAGTGGGCCTAAAATGAGTTTTTCTTGGTACAGATGATTTTAGAAAACAAAACCAAAATCTTTTCTCCTAGAACTGCTGTCCTTTGGGTTCAGATAGTAGACAAAGATGGCGAGGATTCTCTGGAGTCCATAGTCAAGAATATTTCTTTGTGACACAGCTAAGACTGCAGCTCTGGGAGGCCTACTGCCAGGTTCGCTATCTGTGCTCACACCTTCGAGGAAATGACAGCGCTGACTCGGCTGTGTCCACGGACTCCTCCATGGACGAGTCTTCAGAAACCTCGTCTGCCAAGGATGTGCCAGCTGGCAGCTTGCGCACTGCCCTCAATGAGCTCAAGAGGCTGATACAGAGCATCGTGGATGGCATGGAGCCCACGGTAAGAGGAGAGAGCAGGGGTGGGCCTAATGCAGCAGGTGATGTCAACCACAGGACCAGAGTCTATCTAGTCTATGTCAGAATTCCTTCCCCTTATTTATGTCTGAGAACACTGAGTACCTATGATCAGGCAGAGGGGGCCAAGTGCAAGGGAATGGAGGCTCCTAGTTTTCCTGCAGGCACCAGGGTAAAGAGTTAACTCAAGTGTGAGGATTTCCCTTGTAAACTGAGTAGACAAATAAGTATCAAGCCAGGCACGGTGGCACACGCCTATAATCCCAGCAGTTTGGGAGGCTGAGGCAGGAGGATCAAGAGTTCAAAGCCAGCCTTGGCAACTTATCGAGGCCCTAAATAACTCACTGAGACCCTGTCACTAAATAAAATACAAAAATAGGGCTGGGGATGTGCTCAGTGGTTGAGCACCCCCTGGATTCATTCCTCAGTACCAAAAAGAAAGAAAGAAATATTCAGGTAAAAACATCAGGTTGCTCTTCTTAGCCTTTTGGTCCTGGTGGTGGGATGAGCTAAGGATAGGCAAGCTTAGAAGACCTAATGCTTCTGCCAGAAGAATGTAAACAAAAGCTGGGCACAATGACCATACCTGTTATCCCAGCAATTTAGGAGGCTGGAACGGGAGGCTTGCAAATTCAAGGCAAGCCTCAGCAATTTAGTGAGACTCTGTCTCAAATTTTTTTTAAAAAAGCACTGGGGATATGGCTCAGTGGTAAAGCACTGCTGGGTTAAGTCCCCAGTACCAGAAAAACAAAAAAGTGTAAGCAAGCACAAAAAGCTGACAGATCAATGCCAGGGCCCTCTTAGAATTTCAGATGTGGCTCCCTGTGGGGATGTCACGTGCATTCTGTGCAGACTGGCCTTGCCTCAGCTTCCTGAAATCCCCCTGACTGCATTCCCAGCCCAGCTCTAGAACTTTCTTCTCAGGCTTCACCCCCTGCAGAATAGCCGTCTTTCTGCCTCTACTGGGTGGAGTAAGAGGAAGGTGGCAGATGAGCCTGGGGGTGTCGGCCAGGCTGTGTCCCTGTGAGTGTGCAGGTCACTGTGGGAGGTGGGAGCTGTCAGCAAGTGCACCATTCACATACGCAGCTTCCTCTCCCTGAAGCCTGAAATGAAAATGGATGTCTCACTGTGTCTTGAAATGAACTCGAGAGTCTCTCTCCCTAACTACCTCTCTCCCTCCCCTCACCATCTCCTCTCTCCTCCATCTCCTTTCCATCTCTCCCCGTTGTCCATCCCTCCTTTTCCATCTCTGGCTGGCTTCTGCTGTCAGAGCTCCCGGAGAATTGATGAGGACTCTTTAGAAGAACAGATAAGGCAGACCAGCGAGGACTCGAGAGCCCTGAGGGAGCTCATGGAGGGGGAGAGGGGTAAACTGAGGCAGAGCCTAGAAGAGCTGCAGCAACTCCACAGTCAGGTGAGCACCCCACCCTCAGCCTGTGTGGGGAATATGCACTGGTCCCCCAGCTCCCCCACTTCTGTGTGAGAATCGACTCTCCTCCATCATATCCTCAGGAGACTGTGACTGAAGTTAAGGTGAACGGGGCGTCCTCAGAGGAAACCAGTCCTCCCATTCAGCCCTCAGTCCCCTTGGTAGGACTGAGGACAGCCGGTTCTCCACTCCTGCAGTGACATGTCTGCAGAGCCAGGCTGATGGGTGCAGCTGGCAGCTGAAAGCCCTGCTTCCAGGCCCCTTGCCGTGTTCCCCGTAGCCCCTTGGTAAGGAAAGGGGCTCTGGGCCCTCTGTGTGAGTGCCGTCACCACCGCAAACCTGGTCTTCAGCTTGAGGGAATTTTCTGCTGCCTGTGCTGTTCCTTTCCTGTTTGATTGTGACTCCAATCTCTGTGAATATGGAGTGAATATGGAGAAAGACATTTATAGTCTGATCTGAAAAGTTTTAAAGGACTTAGGAGCAATCCTAACCAGGAAGAGCTTCTAAAGCCTGTCCTATGAAACAAATAGAGACTCTTGGTTTGACCATGCTTGGGTGCCAGTTCTGTCCTCTTTGGGTTGGCTTCTGGGGGTCACAGCAAACAGTGGTTTACACCCTGCCTGACTCAGCCTGTTCTTTCCTGGTCCAAAGGGTCCTCCTCCCTTCCTTCTCCGTGAAGTTTCTGTGGGATAGAATTGGGGCCAGCTCTCCCTTTAGTTTTCTTACACTCAAAATTTCTGAATAGAAGTAAACTGTCTTTTTGGGTCATCTAAGTAATCTTACCAGTGTGATCCTCTTAAAAGATTGTGGGAGACCCCCCCCCATTGCCATCACTACAATACAATTTTATTTTTGTGTGTGTGTGTGTAGTGTTGGGGATTGAACCCAGGGCCTTGTGTTTGCAAAGCAAGCACTCTACCAACTGAACAAAGACAGGAAGATGCTATTTAAAGCTGAGGTTTATTCCTGGCCAGACCCTGGGGAGTGAGCTGGACAGCCAAAGACATTTTCTTCCCTAAACTCTCGAGATCCTCAGGTAGTCTTACAGAGCAAGGGAGAGCAGTTCACATGTAGGGACAAATCTTCCAATCTGGAACAATAAAATGCAAGACAAAGTAGGATCTGAGAGTTCTTTGTGTTAAATAAAATGATATTTTATTCTATCTTATTATGTTTTTTTAAAAGTTTTTAATTTTTTTGTGTGTGTGTGGTACTGGGGATTAAACCCAGGGCCTTATGCATGTAAGACAAGCACCCTATCAACTGAGCTGTGTCCCCAGCGCTAATTTTAAAAAATTTTGACATAGAATCTATCTGTATCACCCAGGCTGACCTTGCACACCTGGGCTCAAGACGCTCCTGCCTCAGTCTGCTGAGTAGTGGAGACTATAGGCACATACACTGCACCCAGCTTATTTATTTTAAAAAGCTTTTGCTTATCAGCTCTTTGGTATTAACTGGTTTGGGGGGTTTTGTTTATCAGGATTATAAAAACTAGAAATTTACCAGAGGACATTATTTCACTCAGAAATACAAGCAAAGAGCAGATTACCAAGAGTCAGATGCAAAACTATTTAGGAAGCCATCTCCACTGAGGAGGCTGCTTACGAGTTCAGCTAATGACCAGTTTAGGCAATTCCCGTGGACCCTCTTAACATAGCTCACCCAGCAGCTGTCTGGACTCACGTCTCATGTGGGTATAGATTGGGCTTCTCTTCCAGATGCTCAAAGCAGAAAGCCTTTCTGCCATGCTACATCCACCAGAACTGTCCCATGGGAGTCATGCTGACATCCCAGAATAGCAGCAGTTGAGGTGTAGATTGAGTTCCAGAATGACCTAGAAACTGTGACCAACACAGCGGGCAGGACATTCCTCATCAGGGTTAGTTTGGCATCTGCCATGCCCACTGGTGTGCCTCGACTCTGAGGGGCACAAAGTGGCTGTGTAGGACCCTTGCAGTCCAAGACTATTCAGTGTTACAAGGGCAGTCGGAGCCATCTCTGGACCCTTTGGGGGTTCTCAGCATTTTCCCATTCCACTCTCCTGGCCCCTGCCGTATTTCAGACCCACCCAGACAGGGTTGGCTGGGACGAAGGTTCTAGCCAACAACTCCTAGACCAGGGTCAGACTTCATATGATGACTCAACTATCCTCCAAGCCTGCTGCTCTCCTGTGTGAGAGTGCTCTTCCCTCCTGGGAACTACAAGTCAGATGTGGGTGTAGGTGAGTGGCCAGTGGTACCCCACCCCCTCAGAAACTTACCCAAATTTTTTAATAAAACAAAACTCAAGTTTGAGTGTTATCCATCTGAGGCAGAATCCCTGGGCAGACCTGAAGATTGCCCAACTCCTCCTATGATATCAGTGGCGAAGCACCCCCCCTCCGTGCTCCCCGCCCCAGCCCACCTCACTTGAGAGACTGTGGAGCAGCTGCCAGGAGGCAGGAGGGTCTTTAAGATTAGTCTGCAGAATGTGAAAACCAGTCCTCCAGGAGCCTCCAGCTCAGTCCAGGGGTAGGAGGCTCAGTGCAGCCTCACTGGGGTCCTTCACGCCTGCCAGCGACTCCAGAAGGAGGCTGAGCCCAGGAGAGCGTGTCCTGGAGCTCCAGAATGAGGTGGTGACCCCTCCTCTTCAGGCTCTCCGCTCTTCCCACTCCACTGTCCTGGCCCCTTCCCTGTTTCAGACCTGCATTCGTTTGCTGCAGTCTGTCTGCCCTCCTGCACGTGATGACCTTCCTGAAGAGTGACATGGAAACAGGATGCCCCTTGCCTGTAGGTGGCTGGCTCCTATTCTCAGGTCAGGGAGTCCTGGGCCCCGTGGCCAACAGAGGGGCTACGCTCTAGCCACAGTCTCCTGCTCTCTTGTCTCTACCCCCCCCCCCCCCGCGCTCTTGTGTTAACACAGTTGAACAGGAGCTCTAAAAGGGCAGAGCTGCACACTCCTCAGGTTCCCCACATGGAGGCCCTCTCTCCAGCTCACTGCCTACCTTCCTCTCACCTCTTCTTATCTCCACCCACTTACCCTACAAGTTCCAGGGCAGGCTTCACTTCTTCCTTGAAACCCTCCTGAGTCCCTTCCTCAAGAGAGGCCCTGGCCAGTTCAGCTTCCTATTCCAAGGCTGCCTATGGTGACGCTCAAATAATTGTTAAATGGAAGAGCAGATCCAGCCCTTGGTACATGGCCTCAGGGCATTGTCTTTGATACTATTTAATTGTGCAGATACCCACCTCATTTGGAAAAAGTGGGTTAGGGGATGGATGTTACCCAAGACCATGTGTAGTCAAGCCAGATCTGTTCTCACGATGACTGTTGATGTCACCTTGGCTGGGAGGAGAAGAGAGTGGAGCCCACCACCCCACCCTGGCCCTCAGTGAGCTAAAGCTCATTTGATCCTCTTAACAACTTGGTGATAGAAATAGTTTTGGGTGTTTTGTTTTCCTAATTTTTGTGCAAAGTATACATGGCTCAAACATGAAAATCCCTTGCCCCTTCTCCTAAGGCAGGTAGGTGGGCTCTGGCTTATCTAGGGTTTCTGAAAAGTTCTTCTGGAGTTTTCTGTGGAGCAGTTAAATGCTGGCCTTTCCTGCCCAGCATGTGGCTTTCGCCATTCCTTAAACAGCTGGCTGAACCACCACCTGGCCTGAGGCCCTGTCTCAGGAGGTCCTGCTGTCTCTGCCAGGTGCTTTCTGGGTCTTGAGTTCCATCCATCTGGCTGCAGAACCTGCTGCTGACTAGCAGGAGGCTGGGCGTCTCTGGGCACCTTGTCTGCCCCAGGGCAAGTGCAGTGCGAGCCGGCCTCTGCAGTTGCCCCTGTACTTCCCCTAGGCTTGGAGCCCTGCTCACTTAAACTGTCTTCCCCACCCCACCCACCCGAAGGTGGCGTTACCTACCAGACTCCCCAGAGTTCACGGTCCATCGCCCATCAAGGCAACAAGTTGTCCTCTTACCCCAGCTCATTGTTCAGGGTCCTCTGAGTTCTCCCAGAATAGCTGCCCTTGCCTGTACTCCTAGGGCTGGCAGCCTTGCCTTTTCAGTCTGCGGAGCTCAGTCTTCAGCCTTAGTCCTGGGGATTTTGCTGAGTTTCATTTTAACTGAAGATGATTAGACCCAAGATCTGAAAAGCTGAAGAGTGTGCTGAAAGGTGACATCTGTCCCCATATGGAAGAGAGGCAGATCTGAATAAACTGATTCTCCTTTGGAAAAATGTCAAAGTATGTGTAATATTTAACAAGAAGGTGGGGTCAGGCATCCCAATTCATTGCTGATCCTATCAGCCTAGAAGAAGGGGCTCCCGCCCTTCATTGCCTAATCCACACTTACTGAAGCTCTACCAGGCAGGGTTTCTGGTTGCTGACAACAGGAATTTCTTCTGAATGCATTAGAATTAACTCCGATAGCTCACAGAACCCATGGGAAGAAAAGTGGGAGAGCTCAGCTGCCAAACAGGAGGGCGCTGTGGGGAGGGGACAGCGGAACCATTCTGCTGCCTTGGGAATAATCCCCACTCCTGCAGCCTTGTTCACCTCCCAGGAGCAGGGAGTGACTGACCAGTCTAGGTCACATGCCAGCATGTGGCTCCTTTCTCAGGAAAGAAGGGCCCTGCCTTGGAGCAAGGCGGCAACAGGAGGACACCCGTCTGCTCGCCACACACCCAGGCCTGCCTGGAGGTTCTGGGTCCTTTTTCCCTCTTGGAAGGGAAGTCACCCCAGCCAGCAGCAGTGGTATTATCACACTCATCTTTCTTTGGTCTCCTGTTAGGTGACACTGCTGAGTGTGGAGATGACTGCACTGAAAGAGGAGAGGGACCGACTCAGAGTGACATCTGAGGACAAGGAGCCAAAGGAGCAGCTTCAGAAAGCCATCAGGGACCGGGATGAGGCCATTGCAAAGTAAGTAGGGATGTCTCTTTTCATTTTATTTCTACAATAAAATTGAGCATATACAATTGATTACATGCTGACTTTTTAAAATTCAATCATACAGAAGAATACAAAGATGAGAGTCTCCATGATACCCACCCTCCCCCACAACCCTGCTCTTTTCCCCAGGTAAACTCTACTGTTCAATAGTTGGGTCCTGGGTGAGGCTGCACACGTGTATAATCCAAGCCACTCTGGAGGCTGAGGCAGAAGGATCAGAAGTTCAAAGTCAGCCTCAGTGAGGCCCTAAGCAACTTAGTGAGACTCTGTCTCAAAATAAAACATAAAAAGGACTGGGGGTATTGCTTTGTAGTTAAGTGTCCATGAGTTCAATCTCTGATATCAAGAAGAAAGAAAGAGAGAAAGAAAGTAAGTTGGGTGTCCTGTGCATGTGTAGGCATGTATGTTAATGGTTGCGTATTTTTAAAAACAGCAGCAGCAGGATGACATTCTACATGTGTTGCCTTTTTTTCCCCCACTTATGTGTTAGCTTTCCAGTTTCATTACATGAATCTATTCCATTTTTTTACTTTTTTAATATGGACATTTTCAAGCATACACAAGAAACATAACAGGAACCCCTGTCTTTCCATCTCTGAGCTTCAACAGTAATCAGTTTGTACCTCTCCATGGGATTGTGTTAAACAAATCACAAGAGTCTCCTCATCCACAAACACTTCAGTGTGTGTCTCTACCAGAAAGTTTCTTCCTTAAAACATATAACAATACAGTGAAATTGAAAAGAACAATTTCACCAGATATGGTGGCACATGCCTGTAACACCAGAGACGCAGGGGTATTCAAGTTCAAAGCCAGCCTCAGCAATTTAGTAAGGCCCCAAGTAACTTAATGAGACCCTGTCTCTAAATAAAATATAAAAAGGGCTGGGGATGTGGCTCAGTGGTTGGGCCCCCTGGGTGCAATCCCTAATACAAAAATAAAAACAAAAAACTTTTTTTTTTTTTAAAGAGAGAGAGGAGACAGAATGAGAATTTTAATATTTATTTTTCAGTTTTCGGCAGACACAACATCTTTGTTTGTATGTGGTACTGAGGATCAAACCCGGGCCACACGCGTGCCAGGCGAGCGCACTACCGCTTGAGCCACATCCCCAGCCCACAAAAAAGTTTTTTTAACATCTAGTAATCTAGTATCCAGTCAGTATTTGTAACCCAGTTATCCCTTTAATGTCCTTTTAAAATTTATTAGAATCTGAATCCAGAGTCCACATATTCTATTTAATTGGTAGGTCCCAAAAATATGTAAAACCTCTCCCTTCCTATTTTTTTTCTTTTTCATATTACATTTATTGAAAAATGGGATAAATTGTCTTTCTAGTTTTTCTACGTTCTGGGTTTGATTGCATCCCATAGTGTCATTTACCAGTTTCTTCTGTCTTCTCTATTTCTGATAAATCAGTCATTTTTTTAAACAGTGTTTTGGGTTTTCTTTTACAGATAAGAAATGCATAAATGCATTCTCTTATATCCAAAAACTTGGAAATACATAGGCACAAGCCATCTCCCCATCTTCCCCGTCTCCTGTGAATTATTTATCATGGAATCCATCTTCCCTCTTCACCAAGCTCATGCGAGGCTATAAAAGTTAACCAAAATGCGGGCTGAGGTTGTGGCCCAGCGGTAGAGTGCTCGCCTAGCACATGTGAGGCCACATAAAAATAAATCAATAAAATAAAGGTATCGTGTCCATCTGCAACAAAAAACAAATTTTAAAAGTTGCTAACAACGTGTTTTCTTACTTACAGCTTGTTAATAGCCGTATCTGTACGTCTTGTTCTTGTTCATACAGCAGGGTACCCTTTCACCCTCCCAGCCTCAGGAAGAAGGAAAACCTTTGTAATACCTGTTTTACAGACAGGAAAACTGAGAGGTGCTTTCCTCAGGGTCACAACCAGTAGACTCACCAGCCTCTGTCTTTAGGCCTCCGGGTCTGGTCATCAGAGTTCTCTCCCCTCTGCATTGCTGCTCATCAGGAAACTGCACTGAGCTCCTTTGAAACAACTTCTAAATTAGATGCTCTATGCTTTTTTTTTTTTTTTTTTTTTTTTTTTTGGTACTGGGGAGTGAATCCAGGAGTGCTTAACCATTGAGCATCACCCCCAGCCCTATTTTGTATTTTATTTAGAGACAGGGTCTCACTGAGTTACTTGGGCTTTGCTAAGATGATGAGGCTCAATTTGAACTCAAGATCCTCCTGTCTCAGGCTCCCGAGCCACTGGGATTACAGGCCCGCACCACTGCACCTGGCTTTTGCTATATGCCTTCTTAAAAAACAAAAATGGCACACACTTCAGTGTGTGACTTTAAAATCCCTCACACTGTAGCAACCTTCCCCTTTCTCATTTCTTCCTGTGCTTTTTTCTTTCTCCTCTGTGTCTTTATGTTTTCATCTTCTCCATTTCTTAATTTACCTTTGGGTTCCCTTGTCTATCTGGTCACAACCTCATAACAGGTATCTATCAATTTTGGTTCATTTTAGAAATTCTACTCCGTGAGGCTCACAAACCTGTCTACGAATGTGTGTTCCTTGGATTCCTGGGATGCGTAGTTAATGGATGCTTGAATGGCAGCGTGATAGGAAGGGGGACATACCTTTACGAATAGCAGAGGACAAAACTGTCCAAAACAATGAGGAATAAAACAGTGAAGTTAAGATGCTAATTGAGAAAGCCCATTGGGAATGAAAAGCAGAATGAGGTTAATAGTCCAGACAAATTGGTCATCCTCTCAGCAGAACAGAGAAGAGGCTGAGTGTGAAGATCTGACCATGTTCTACCACAACGTGAAGGTGGAAGAGAAAACCAGAGAAAGTGTGAGGTGCAGGAGAAAAGAAGAAAGTTGTCTAGTCCTCAGAAAGAAAAAGAAAGTGGAAGCTAGCTCTGCCCAGAGGGGCAGCTACCCAATCTTGTGATACATATCCCCCTGCCCCACACAAGGGAGAACTCTGGAGTGAGGACTCAGTTTTCCTGGATCCCTGTAGGCAGGGCTTAGCTGGGTAGGGAGAGTGATAGACCACTGTGTGGGGAGTCGGGGAGGTTAGTTCATTTTCTCTTCCTTGGAAATGAAAATTTTGGTATTAGGAGAATTGAGACAACAGGCAGAAGGAATCGGTTAAAGTGGAAATCACACCCATATTGATTAGGACCTTGGTTTACAGAATGCTTTCATATACATTACCTTGGATTCTCCACACTGGCTGCATATCAGAATAATCTCCTGCAGGTACCAGGGCAGCCCTCCCTAACAGTTAAGTCTGAATTCCTGTAGTGGGTTACTTTACCCAGTGAGTTTAATGTGTACTTTGGGGTGAAAATCCCTAAGAAAAATAAGGTCTCTTTCTTCACTGGGCTGTAGGAACCTTAAAGTGTATCTTATCCTATACAATAGATAAATTTCAAGAAAGTTAAATAATTTGAGGTGAAAGGCCCTCCCTAAAAACAGAAGTAATTCTTGGGCTAGGAATCTGCCTTACAAAAACAAAAGAGGTACTAGTGGGTTTTATAGTTTGGTACCAGGGATTGAACCCAGGGGCACGTAACCACTGAGCCACACCTCCGGCCCTTTTTATTTTTTATTTTGAGACAGGGTCTCACTAGTTTGCTTATAGTCTCGCTAAATTGCTGAGGCTGGCTTCAAACCTGTGATCCTCTTGCCTCAGCCTTCCAGCCGCGGGGTCACAGGCGAGCACCACCCACCCGGCTAGTGGTTCCATAAACAAAGGAACCCTTCTCGTACCTGGAAATATTCCTCTTTAAAAAATGATTACTATGTTGATCAGTGGGCGACTTCTGTCGCTGTGCTCTCCCGGTCTGGGGCTTCTCATGGATGACAAGCCCCGATTCTGTAGCGAACCAACCTGGGCTACTGAGGCCAGAAGACCCCGCTAGGGGCGCACCACCGGCCATCGGGCCCTGCAGCGGCATTAGTCAGCACATTGCTGGGGGCTCGGCTGCACACGGTGCCACCTGCCGGCGGAAGCTCGAGGCCTCCACCTCCCCTGCCCAGCCCAGCCCAGCCCAGCCCAGCCCAGGATTCGTGCTGACGTTCTGGCTGGGACTGCGGCACGGCCAGCGTCCATGGCAACCGACTCCACACGAGGATTTCCACGGTTCACCGCCAGCCAATGGCAAGGGCGTGACGAACTGCCTCGAGTCCCACGCCCATTGGGCAGGCTCAGGTCCTATCCCGGCTGTCGGCAGCCGCAGTGGGCGGGGCTGGCGGGCACCGTCGCCAGAAGCCAGCATCTCTAGGGAAGGCGGGTGGGTGACTGAAGGCCAGAGAGGAAGTGCTGGTCACAGCGGTGACCCGAGCACTTAAACGGGACCCACCTGCCCCTCCTGCCGGCTGCCACTAGTGCAGACAGGGTCTCCAGGCCGGAGCAGGGGAGCCCGCCCTCTCTGCAGGCGAATCCTGGATCCTCTCGCTGTCCTTGGGCCCTGCGCCATGTACAGCAAGGACACTGAGCTTTGCCATTTGAGTACTTGAGGGAGTGGGAGACGTGGCAAGAGCTGAATGGAGTGCGTTTCCATGGCTGGGATATTGGTGCCTCCTCTGCAGAGGCTGCCGTTGGCTCCCTTCCGCTTTTATTCCCATCCCCGCCCACCCCAGGATTAATTTCCTCCAGCATTTAACAGCTGTAATTTAGGAATATTGAGGGAGGAAAACAAAGTAACACTTGAAACATGGGATATGTGAAAATGTAAAAGACTGGGGAGTCACTATCAGTGATCGATACCCAGATAACCAGCAAGGGTTATGAGTCTGCCCTCCGACCGGCTGGGGATTTTCAGTTCACAAAACTAGAACTTGTTTTCTGGATCTTTTTTCCACAGAGCAACATCATGATTGTCCGTAAATACCCTATTTCATATTGACTATTATTGGCGACTGTATTCCATCTTTCTTTTTACCAGTTCCCAGTTGTCAGATACCAAGCTATGATGGGTGTCCTTGTGTGGCTACCTTTAACTTTGGGACAGTTCCCTTAAGGGAAGAGTACTTAGTTAAAGGGATACCCTCTCCATGCCAGGAGGTCAAGAGCCTCACCCCCCAGGAGGAGCAGATGAGTGGCTCCTTGGTGCTGTGTGAGGCCTTGGTTTCCCTCTGGGCTCAACCTTGTTTCTCCATCTGTGAGACGGAGTTGACAAATCATCCCTTCACCTGCAGGTTGGTTATAACAGAATATGTGTGAAGGCACATTGCAGACCACCCACGGCTAGGGGGCTTCCTTTCCCTGTGGGCTCCAGGTCCCCAGGACGGCTGGCACAGGGTGTTGGTGGGCTCACTCTTGGTTGTCTGTTTTCAGGAAGAATGCCGTGGAGCTGGAACTTGCCAAGTGCAGGATGGACATGATGTCACTGAACAGCCAGCTGCTGGACGCCATTCAGCAGAAACTGAACCTCTCCCAGCAGCTTGAGGCTTGGCAGGTAAAAAAGAACAAAAACCTGAGCCCCAGGGCAAAAGACTTCAGGAGGGTCTTTGAATTGAGCATAGTGTAAGGACAGTTTGCCATGTAAGGGTCCCACACAACTGGGCGAACCCCCATCTTTACCTGAAGAAACCCAGAGTTCTTGTGCTCCCATTTCCTGGGGATAATTCCTGAGGGTGCTTTTGGGAGTGGCAAACCCCAGGCTGCTGCTGTAGTGCCCCCCACACTTGGAAGGAGGCCCTATTTCAGCTGGCCTTTTTGGTGTACTTTAAACTAGAGAAAGAAACAGCTGTTGACATGGAGGTGCTGGGAAGCCCCGTGTGACCAGGTAAAAATTCACAGCTGGATGCGGTCCTCCTCAAAGGCCCGCAGCGCCCCTTTCCCAAAGAGCATCGGCTGCACTGGGAAGAATGAATCGCCCTGTTCGTCTCTGGGACCACCATTCTCAGGGTCCAGTGCAGCTCTCTGGGGCCAGGCTGTGACCGGCTTTGCATGTCATGCTACATGGGTAGCATGACATCAGGGTGTGGCGTAGCCACTGATGTTTCTCCTCAATCCCCACTAGATGGATGCAAAGCTACCTGAGTGAGCCCCTCTGGAGGGCAGGTTAGCAGTGATCCTTCTTCTCAGGGCCCTGTGGGGCTAGCCGCATTAACCCTGGCTCCACAGAGTGCTGGTCACTGGCCCCTTGGTTCCTGTCCAGCTGTCAGCTGGCCAGGCCCCGGCTTACCGCCACTGTTCTCTTTCTTCTCTCCTGGCTACAGTTTGCTTCCTCAGGGCTTTTTACTATCTGGCTCCTTTGGTTTCTGATCTAGTGGCCTTTCTCAGTTCCCGTATCAACAGCTTTAGTTGTACACCCCTCCTGCCTTTGAGGTGAGATTGAGCCCTGTATCCCACCTGCCCTTTCCCCACTGCCATTGCTGTCCTGCCCCTGCCACCTCCCCTCGTGGCCCACTGTGTTCTGTGTGCCGGAGCCTGGCATCATCTCTGTGCAGTGTGACGTGTCATCGAGCCCCAGCCTCCCTCCTCCCATCACCATCATGTTCAGCAAGCTCCTCAGCATGTGGCCAACAGTGACAGGCTGGCCTGGTTTCTCAGTGTTACCTCGTTATAGAGGACTGTTTTGCCCCCAGAAACGGCAGCAGGTGTGGAGTTATGAGCAGCACGTGAGTGTCTGTGAAGTTCCAAGATCCATTTCGTGGCATTAGTGAGCCGATTTTGGTTGCTTAGAGTATAAAAGTGCAGTTCGTAATGAATGTGCCAGAAAAAAAACATTGGTAGCTTTGAATGGATCCTTTTTTGAAGGACCCTTTAATATTCCTCTGTTGTATTTAAACATAGATTTTGTCAGGTGCAGTGGCACACACCTGTAATCCCAGTGACCTGGGTGGCTAAAGCAGGAGGATGGCAAGCTTGAAGGCCAGCATCAGGGCCGGGGATGTGGTTCAGTTGTTATGCACCCTGGGTTCCATCGCTGGGACCAAAAAGAAATCTTCCTGAACACGTCCTAAATGCAGGGTGCGGTGTTCTCACCCGGCCTCGGAGGTAGGAGCCACGTGTTGGCAAATACCTGGCCCAGCGTCCGATTTGAGGGATGAGTAGAAAGGTGGACTAGGAGGCAAGAGCAGGAGGCGAGCAGGAGAGGTGCCAGGAAGGACTGGGGATGTGGGTAGGAGGTCAGGGTGCAGCACATTAGATCAGTACTTACCACCACCTGGTGACAAGACAGGAAGGTCCCTTCATTTCACCCTGAAACCTGAAGATATTACTTGAGTAACACCTCCAGGTGGAAGCTTGGGTGAGGCAGGTGAGGGACAGGCTGGTCAGGCAGAGGCTCAGACATCCCAACTTCCTGCCTTAGCTGCAGAGGTTATCTGCTCCCCTGGAGGGGCCCCACCGGAACCCCGGCCTCACCTGCCCATGCTTAGAAGCCAGTGGCTGACTTGAAGGGCTCAGGGCCTTTTCAACAGCACATCCAGAGCCACTGCCGGGTTCCAGGCTGGAGGAACCAAGATGCTTGTTCAATTTCCTGCCGATGATGACTGCAGGGGACCACGGATGTGTCTTACCAGCAGTTGTCGGACTGTGTTATGACAGAGCCCTTTTGTCAGGTGGGATCTTACACAGAATCAGATCAACTAGAATGGAAAGAGCTGAACTACTCTGTCCAGAAGCCTCTGTGGAATAAAAGATGCTGCTGTGTGGGACAGGGCAGGGGTAGTTTCTGGGCAGCCAAAAAGAAGGGATAAGGTCAGACCCTGGGAAAGAAGCTAATGGAACTGGACCAGAGTGGGCACAGACAGCCCTGAAGGCCACGAGCATCATGGCACTGCTGCAGCGGGAGGCTGGTGGGGTGAGGACTGCCAGGAGTGCGTGGGCATCAGCAGCCCAGGCTGCAAATAATTTGAAGGCAGGAGGGATGGCAGAAGCCCCCTGAGGCCAGGCTTTAGGCTGGAGAGTGGCACACTCAGGTTCCCCTGGGCCTTCTGAGCATGGGGCCAACAAACCAGACCACAGATCAGGAGGCAAGACAGGTGCTGGTCACCAGGGAGGCTGCGTGTGCTGTGAGGGCTACGTGGTTCTCTGGGCCTTTTGTGATAGAGCATCTGAGTGATCAGCCAAGGGAGTGGCATGGGGACACTGGTGAGAAGCCAGCTCAAGCCCTGAGGAGACATTGCCAGGTGGCTCCTACGTGTATCCTGGCATCGTGCCCACTCACTGCTTTCTTGGTAGGCAGCCCCGGCCGCTGCTGCTCACTCATCTCACCCTCATCCTCATCCTCATCTCTCATCCCAACATTGGCCTCCTCCCTGCACACCCCCAGGGCCAGGCATGCGTTGACCTTCAGCCCCGTCCACTTTCCCCCTCTGCAGGATGACATGCACAGGGTCATTGACCGGCAACTGATGGACACGCACCTGAAGGAACGGAGCCAGCCTGCTGCTGCCGTCTCCAGGGGCCATGGTGCAGGGCGGGGCGATGAGCCTGGCACCGCCGAAGGCAAACGGCTCTTCTCATTCTTCAGGAAAATTTAAATTGGGAGGAGTCTGGCCACGGAGAACAGGCAGACTGGAAGCAGCTAGAAGGCAGTGTGAGCAAGGGCCTCCCCTGTGGCCTAGGGGAGCTGCACTGCCCGCCCACACTGGGGCCCAATAGGTCCCAGAGAACCCACTCCCTTTTGTCAGTGTGGATAGACCAAGAGGCAGGGGCCTCTTGGCCTCTGAAAGCTGCTCTAGCCAAGCCCAAGCCTGGGCTCCCAGGATCCCATTATCGAGCAGGGGTCAGGCCACCTTCCAGAGCAGCCTGTGGGTTGGGCTCTGCTGCTCAGACCCACTTGATCTCAGCCCACCTGGCAGGCACTGCTGCCTCCGCAATTTTAGATAATGGGCAACAGAAGAAACGGAGGCCCTCATCTGCATGCCTTGGAAGGCTTGAGCCTCAGGGGCCTGCCTAGTCCTGCAGAGCAGCAGGCCCGGCCTACGCCTCCATTCCTGCCCCAGCCACTGGCCCAGAGTAAGGGGAGGTGCGGCCCCTTACCCATGTGCATGCACCTCTGCTGGGGCCCCTCTGCAGGCAGGAGGCCCAGCCTGCGGCCAAGGAGCCTAAGAGCTGGGGTGTACCCAAGCTCCGCTGAGGCCATCCTAAGCCCCAGGGAGGAAGGATGGCCCTGCCCCCTGGCCACCGCCAACTCTCCTCCCCAGCCTTCTCCAGAATAGTCCTTTACCCTTAGCGAGGCCTGGGCCAGATGGCGTTCTCGCTGGTTGGTGACAGGCATCAATTAGTGGTCCAGTCCTCTCTTCTTCGTGGAAGGCCCAGGGCTGACAGAGGGCTCATCTTGTTTCCACAGCCCCCTGCCCCTCAAATATAATTTCTTGGCCCAGTTGAGCAAGTCCTGGCCACAGAATGTCCTCATAGGGGTATGGCCAGCCACCCCCTCCTCCAAGGCAGCACTGACACCATGGGTGTAAGGGAGGCTACTGGGAGCCTCCACATACTGTCCACCGGGCCTGCAGAGGGCCAGGGTCTAACCCTGCTGCTTCTGCTCCTTCCACAGCAGCCACCCTACTGTCTCTGTTGAGGCCCTAACTCGAGGCTCTTCAGGCCCAGCCTGCCCTCAGCTGCTTACCACTGATTCAGTCTCCCTCGCTCCAGGGGAAAAGCACAGCAGGGATGAGCAGAAAGAATGTACCTATAGATATGTACATACCACAGTGCTGTAATTTTGTATGTAGCAAACGTGTAAATACATGTATGGATTTTATAATATACATATATATAAATCTATAAAGGCATATTTTTAGAAAAACCGCACCACTGCTTCTTTTGAAAATAGTCTGAATAAGAATAAAACAAATTTCTACAGAGCTTTCTGCCTCAGTCACTGGGTATGGGGAGGGGTCATTTGGTCCAAATGTGGCCTGCTCGTCAGAACCACCACTGGCTGCTGAGGAAGAGTAGCAGTAGCTGGGCCCACACCTGGGAGGCCACCTCCTGCCCTCTGATACCGTCGATTGAGCCTGGAAGGGGCTCATTTGCTGGAAGGTGGCAGCATCCTGTCCTGTCCTGGCCTGCGCCTCTTCCATCAGGTGTGGAGCTCCCCGCCAGAACTCCAGTGTGCAGACTCCAGACAGCCCTGCCAGCACTGCTCCCCAGGCTGAGAACAGGGCCTTGGGGCTTGGCAGAAAACATCCAGAGAAATCATTCCAGGCAAAAGCTTCCACTGCGTCCTTCTGGCCTGTGGAGAATAAACATGGAGCCTCCCCTGGCACCTGCCCATGCGTGCTCCCAGCCAGTGCTTTCCGTCCAGACTGATGCTCAACCCTGGACCAATTGCTCATGGAGAAAATGGACTTGGCTTCTTAGTGTCCCAGGGCCTTGACACCTGTACAAGACTCAGGCTAAATACAAGAGCTGGACATAATAGGTGGGAAGAAGCCAGGCCCACTCAGAGCAGAGCAAAAAGACCCTGAAAGAAAATTTGGCAGCTTGAACCTTTATTTTTAGTGATTTTTTTTAAAAAGCATAATTAGAAACTTTCAATACAGAAATAATCCTAGCAAACCATTTAAAAGTTGTTGTTTGACAGGAATTTCACATCAGGTCCACCAGGATGTCGGTCTAGCCCTGAGTCCCCCACCCCCACCCAACAACCCCCCCATTCATGCGTGTGACACTCAATGGGACAGACACTGTCGTCACCAAAATTAACCCACCACCTGCATCTGGGCGTCCAGGTGCCAGAAGCCACTTCGGCTTCTGTCCCGGGCTGGAAGCTCACAGGATCACCCTTATTGCTTGAGTTTGCAAGCACTCCATACGGCCTCACCTGAGTGCTCAGAGGCAAGTATGACCCCTGGGCCACAGGCTCCTGGTCAGCCAGGACAGTCCTGAGGGCAGAGACCCCACTTCTGTTCCCAGCTACCCCAGCCAGATGGGGCTGCCTGCAGCACCCTCCTCGCCCCTGCCTCCACCACCCATGGCCCCATGACCCCAGCCTGCAGCTCCAAAGCAAAGGCCTGACACGGAACCCCGTCTTTTGGCAGTTTGGACAAGTGGAGAAACAGGTGAGAAGAAACCCCCATTTTTTATTGATTAAAAACCCATCCACAGTGTTAACACGGAAAATCTGCAGTGTGATCTGTGATGTGATTGTCCAATCAGGGCTTTACCTGGAAATCGCCTAGGAAAGGAAATCTAATAAAACACTTCATGATGCTGAAATCAGTTCTTCCCAGGTTACGTGATCCTTTTAGGGGAAGGGGGAATGATGTGTCCCACAGAAGGGGAGAGCAATAATCATATGCAGACACCCTGGCTTTTCACCAGGGGACTGGGGTAGATCAAAACTGGCTGCCCTAGCCAGCCCCGCTACCATCCTTGCCGTCTGCTAAGCAATCCTACCGCCTTCATACTACAACAGTTACGTCAGTGATCCAAGGTCTCCTGGCCCAGTTCAGAGGTGTCCTTCCCATTACTCAGCAGCCCCTGGTGCCCACCCCCTACATCCAGAAGTGCCTGGTGCTGTATCATAGACTTCTGGCTCTTCCCAAGAAAGGGCTAGGAGCCCAGCCCCACAAGGACAGAAAGCCATTTGCTTTTTATAAGAACACTGGACCCAAAGTAGGACAGCCACAACTTGTGCTGCTGTGCCAATCAAACCTCAGGGAAAGAAAATAATTGTGAGGAACTTGATTCATTTGATTTGGCTTCATATTCTTTATCTGTTAAAATAATGCTCCTATAGCCCCCTGAAAGCCCCATCTCTGCACAAACACACCCCTACCTTTCTGTTGGAACAGAAACATGTGGGTTCTAAGAAGACACAGCACCTCTGGGTTTGTACCAGAGGCATCTAGAAGGCAGGAAAAGAAACCTGTCAGCCAGAGGCCAAGACTACCTGCCTCTGTGGAACCAAAGGCATGGGGCCAGCAGAGGGCAGGGCTGCCTCAAGGCCAGGTTTCCCCAGCTCCCAGAGCAATTGTGGGGTCAGGAGAACAGCTGGCATAGACCCTGGAGAGGGGTCAGAGCCTGCATGGCAGGGACAGAAGCCACCAACCTGCAGGAGAGTGAGCAACACAGAGCCCACTCCAGCCCAGGTCGGCCACAGACGCAGCTTGAAGGAGACACTGCCTCCGCGGGAAGCTGCTGGCGGTGGGGAGGGCTGGGGAGGGTCTGTTGCAACAGGTGACATTAAGGAGGCCAAGGCCAGAGCAGAACAAGGGTGTGCAGCTGGTTAAAGCAATATACACTATGTACAAATTGGTTAATCAGTCCGCTTGGCTGGCAGCGTCCTCACCAGGTCCAGGCGCCTCAGCAGGGAGGAGGGCACCAGTGGGAAGGGCGGGCTCGTCCAACACCTTCTTGGCACTCGAGAGGGAAGGGGAGGAAGTGCCGATGGCGCCTCCCAATAAAAAACGTGGAGAGAATTCTTTAAATAACGGCACGAAACTGAGACTGTCCCCCGAGGACCCCTGCAGGCCTCGGGCTCGGGGAGGGACCGCAGTGCAGTCTCTGCGTGGCCTGAGGGGCATTAGCAGCAGCGTTTCTTTCGTTTACTGTTCTTCGTGAGCTTCACGACATCATTTTGTTGCTGCTGCTGCTGTTTCGCCAGGTTGTCTTTCTTTGCTCGGAGAACGAGCTCTGTGATGCAGTTGAACATCTGCAAGGTGACACAGCAGGACTAGCCCAGACCCAGCGGGAGGCCCGGGCAGACTGGCACCGCTGCCCCCCAGGCCCAGCTTTGTTTCTGCTCGTGAAGGGCTTGGCAGGTGTGTCCTCCAAACCCTTTCTAGGAGGAGGAGGTGAACTACTGAAAGGTCAACAGGGGACACTAAAGACCCACAAACTGTGTGAACAAGGGGAAGTCACTCTCGGGGATTTTCCACTGATGGGAGAACCCCTTTCTTCTGGAGCTGGAATCTTCTGACAATACAGAGCTGCCCTGTCCTGTAAGCAGACAGAAGGGGACCCCAGTCTGCCCACCCCATGCCACCTCAGTGTACGTGGGGCCCCGAGGTACTGCCCAGAAACTTTCCCGGACCACCCAACACCATTCCAGTGCTAGGGTCCAGTGAAGCTCCATGTACCAATGCACAGTCCTCTCCACTCCGCCCAGAAAGGCAGGTAACAGTAACCCCAGTGGTGGGAGCAGAAGGCACGAAAAAGCCCAGCCAGCGTCTGCCAAGCATGTACTTCGTGCCAAGCACTCGACATGACTCGACTCAATCTTTGCAAGGCAGGGCTCACGTTCCCCTCAAGCTACAGATGAACAAATGAAGTCCACACAGAGGGTGGCTCTAGGATTGGGGCCTTAGCCTGACTCTGAGGAGTCTGTGTTCCCCACCATGGTGTGGCCAGCCAGCCCCGCTTGCTCTGGAAGCCACAGGAAAGGAACTAAGTCCCCAGGAAAGCCAGAGCAGAATGATTTGACAGTGGAGGGGTGAGGGAAGGCCAGGGGTGGGCAGATCTAAGTTTGAGCCTCTTATTAGCTGAGTGATGTTCTAGAACCTCAGTTTTGCCGATTAGAAATGCAGATGTGGTACCTGTCTCAGAGGACTGCGGAGACACCAGCTAAGACCTTCTGAGGGCCCGCACCCAGCAAGCACCCAACAGACGTTAGTCACTATAATGTTTCCACTGCTCACTCAGAGGCCGTGAGCAAGCTGGGGGAGGAGAGGGATGTGGGGGTCGAGCAGGGCCACCTCTCCCGCTCCCCAGGGACTCACCTCCTCCACGTTGACATTCTCCTTAGCGCTGGTCTCAAACAACTGGATCCCCATCTGCCCGGCAAACTTGTAGGCGTCTTCCGTCTCCACCACCTTCCGCTCGGGGTCATCATTCTTATTGCCCACTTCAAGGCAAGGCAGAGTCAGCCATCCCTGTAAGGCCACCTCCTGCCACCCTCCACCCCACTGTCCCCAGCCTCACCTAATATTCGGCACACATCATCACAGTTCTGGTTAATTTCGTGAAGCCACCGCTTGACATTGACAAAGGACTCAGCACTGGTGACGTCGTAAACAACAATGACCCCATGAGTCCCTCGATAATACCTGTAAGGCCAAGGTGTATGTCAGGGCTTCAGCCCATCCCTATGACCCAATGACCTGCCTGCCCACAGCAGGACAGTGGTGGGGGAGAAGCAGTCATTCTGGCACTCAGCAGCTGGACTGTGCACCTGGCCTTGGCCACCGTGCCCACTCCTGGCCTGCATCAGCAGCACAAGCTCCTCACACCTGTCCCCAGGGTACTAGCAGAGGAGGGGTGGCTGGCCCTGAGGTGGCAGACCAGGTCAAAAGAGTCACCCCAGATGACTCAGTCTGCCACCAGCCGGAAACTCCTACAAAGTTCTCCTTTTATTTTTAGAATTCAGACAATTTTTGTATTTGACATCATGTCATCACTATCCCTGTTTAAACATTCAAAAAATTTTCCTTCCTCAAATCTGATTTAGTAAAATGCCAATCCAAGAAGCTGCACTATTCATGAGCCCTGGTATATCTGTGTCCCCTCCCTCAAGGGCAGGTGGCACTTCCCTTCCTGCCACTCTTGGCTTATCCATTCTAATGGCAGGGACAGTGTGGGAGCTGTGTGGGCACCAGAGTGCCTAGAAGGGGGGCCAGCTACACCACCACCCAACATGCAGACCCAAGCTGGTCAGGCCTGGAAGGAAGAAGGGTGTCAACGTTCCTCTCCAGACACCTGGTAGGGACCTTCAGACCAAGCAGCCGCATTCACACCAACAGTCGAGGGGACGATGAAGACCGTGGAACAAGAGGACGGAGCTTCACACTTCCCTGAAACCCTGGCCTTAGAGGCCAGGAAGCACCCTGTCCCAGCACTATGTAACCCCCAACAATGTCCCTCTGCACCTCTCCTCCCCAAAGCTGCAGAGATTTTTCTGTCACTGGGGGCTTCTTCCGACACCCAGGAGGCAAACCCTGAGGGGACAGGCTGCTTCCTCCCGACCTTCTAGCAGCCACCTGCCTGGCCCTGAGCACCTGCATGCTCCTGCAGCACACCTGGAAAGCAACTCCTTCCCAAGCCCTGGTTCTGAGGTGGCACAGGATGCACAGGCTGAGAAAGGGTGCAGCAGACAGGTGGTGGGTACAGCTTGTCACCTGCCTGCCCACCAGCTCTCTGAGAAGCCTTCACATTCATGGCCAGTCGGAGGACAAAGAGTAACCCTAGCTCCACCGGCCACAGCCTCCGTTTCCACAGCTATGAAATGGGGATACAGGCACCTAACACACCACCACAGGGCTGGGGAGAGTGAACACTGGGGTGCTCTTTATTCTCTCCGTGGCAATCTGGGGTCCCAGACAGAGGTGGCAGGAAACCAAGAGACAGCTTGCTGGAAGAGGAGCCTCCACCATGCTTGGGGTCCTGTCTGTCTCCACCCCCCAGACATCCCAGGAGATCTCCCAGGACTCCTCATTCTGTCCAGGGTGCATTGCTCCTTGGCTTTGGGGGAGCTTGACAATCCCATTGTCTCAGCTCTGGGCCCAAGAACCAGCCCTGGCCCTACTGCAGCCCGGTGCCAGCTCAGCACACCAACCAGCTTGGTGGACGCCTCCAGGGCGGGTGCGGGAGTGCCTGCCGGGAACCATGAAGACAGGCCACTGTCCCCTGCCAGCAGAGGAAGTGCTAGCAGCCTCTGCAAATCTCCTTTGCCCAAGACGGCTAAGATGCCAAGAAATGCCTCCAGCCATGGCCCCAGCACAAACCCCTGCTGCTTCCTGGGAACCTCGGTGGCCCTGGGGCCCAGGGAAGGGGCTCAATCTGAGTGGAGCTCTGGTCTCCGTAGGAGCTTGGGCTCAGGGCTCTGGTGCTTCTGGGCTCCCACACGGTGGGAATCGCTGCCCAGCAGGAATCACGTCCCAGCAGCAGACATTTGGCCCAGGCCAGGCAAGGGCTGAGCACTCTGCATCCACCACCTTGTTCATCTTTGCAAACAACATGGCCCAACAGGTGTCAGGACAGCCATCTCACCAGTGAGGACTCCAAGGCTGAGTGGAATGTCCAGCCCGATATCCTGGTCCCCAGGTATGACTCGTGGGCCAGCACCAGGGCTCCTCTTCCTCTTCACTTCTCCCTCCTCCCTCCATCCCACCCCTCCCCCAGCCACACCTCTCAGGGGCAGCAAACCTCAGCATCCGTCACAGGATGCAATTTTGGTTTCTCTTTCAATGCCCCAGGTCAAAAAAGTTCACGATTCTGCACCCTGACTGTCCCTCCCTACTCCTTCCTTCTTTGTCAACCGCCAACATAAGGCACAAGTCTCTGTGGCCCCTGGGTGGGCCCTGCATGCCTCCCACCTCAGGGGCTAAGGAACCCTAAATGAGGACAACCTTTATCATCCCCAGACACCAGGGACCAGCCAGCGCCCAAAGGCTGCCAGTATGCAGTCACCCACTTTCCCAAGCACCTTGAAAAAACACAAACTGCCCCAGGAGCTGGGCGACCCATCCAAAATCTCCCCAAGAGAATGGAGGAGCCAGTCCCTCTTCCCACCCCACCCAGTCCCAAAAAGAAGTGACTGTGTGGCAGGGGAACAGCAGCAGGAGCCTCTGCTGCAGGAAGGGTTCAGACACCCCAGGGCCCAGCTCCCAGCCCCCAGCATCTCCCAAGGGCACAGGTCTATTATCTCTGCTGCCCTGAAGCCCCCAACTGGTTTTAAACCCCAGAAGGAAGACAGTGAAGGAGGAGCTGTGCCCAGTCTGTGGGGCCACAAGACCATGAACTAGGTAGAGGCCTGAGCTTTGGCATCAGATGGGCCTCAATTCTGATCCTAAGAAACTGAGCTATGTCACTTTGCCCTCTCCGGGCATGTTTTCTTGTGCATAAAATGGAGATAATCACAGGGGGCTGGGGATATGGCTCATTGGTAGAGTGCGTGCCTGGCATGCACAAAGCCCTAGGTTCAATCCCCAGCACCACCAAAATAATAATAATAATAATAATAATAAGAAGAAGAAGAAGAAGAAGAAGAAGATAATCACAAACTTCTTCATTGGCATTAAGTGAAATAAAGTTGGTGATGACTTAGCGACATTCCTGGCCCAGAGTAAGGATAAGTGAGGTAAGTGGCCAGATCTGGCAACCCTGATGCCCCATGTGGGGCTCATACATGGGCCTATAGGCTCCAGGCGACCCAAAGTTTTCAACATCAATCCTGACACCTAGCCCTCCCCAAGTCCTCACTACACTGTAGGGACACCGGCTGACAGCCCCCACTCAGGCAGCTCAATCACTGCGTCCCGCAGGACTGTGCCCAGGCAGCCCCAGGTTTGGGAACCCGCAGGGCTTCAGTCATTCAAGGCTATGATATTCATGTGCTCAGCACAGGGCAAAGTGACTGCCCCTCCTGCCCAGCCAGTAGCCCTGCTCTGCCCACACTCCCAGCTGCCACTGCGCGAGTGCTTCACCTTCACTTCCCCACCCTCAGAGGCTCCTGAAGAGCCTGGGATGGCACAGGCCTGGCTCCACCCTGCTTCCATTCTGAAGGGAGGACAGGGGTCTCTGGCCAGGGAACTTTCTCATAGCCTTCCACGCCCTCTCAGGGGAACTGCCCTGGGGTGAAGGCAGCCTCCCCACTGTAGAACCAGGGCTCTGCCATCACTGGGAGCAGACTACTTCTGTAAAATGAGGATAATAGTAGCACCAAGCATAGAGAATTATGAGAGAATTAATGGAGGTGACCCACAAAAAGCTCAAAGCAGGGGATCTGGACACAGGTCCCAACATTCAAACAAATCCTAAAAATAAACCCCATGGGAAACTGAAACCCAGAGAGTTTAGGCAACTTGCCCAAGGACACACAGCAGAACAGAAATTTAAATTTCAAACTGTTCGCCTTCAAGCCCTGCGTTCCTGGAATCTGTCCCCTCAAAAGCCTAAGAACCAAGAGCCCCTGCACAGGACCTGGAGTCAGGCCTTGGCTCTGTCCTGTCTGTAGCTGAGAACCACAAAGGCACCGCGGTGACAAATGAGGGAGGGCAACACACTAGGGACCGACTTTCCGGCCGAAGCTCTGCGGGGAGGAAGGGGCTCCCACATACCCACGTTCTTCCAGGCCTCCCAAGAGAGCCACCTCCGAGGAGTCGGCCTGGGTGAGGGGAGCCCGCACAGAATGGACACCTGCCAAGAGGAACTGCCACTGACTCAGTGTTCACTTGGACCCGGCACGTCACAAACACCTGGTAAGGCAAACACCACGGCTATTGCCACTCTGAGGGAAAAGCTGAGTGTCCAAGGGGAGGGTACACAGTCACTGTCCTGCCGGACACCAGAGCCAGGGTGCTCAGCCACTGCCAGTCCGCCCACCCCACAGCAGCCACAGCACTTCCCCACGTCCTGACATCTTCAGGAAGGGGAAGGACACAGCCAAGTCCCACCCACTGAGGTCATCAAAGAGCTCAGTTCCCTACAGCCTTGGGAGCCACCCAGTGATTTCTACGACCAGCACTCTACTCAACTTTGTGCAAAAATCCACAGTGTCTGAGGCAGGGGCTGCAGGTGGGAGTGGGACGGGGACTCACGTGGAAGTGATGGTGCGGAAGCGCTCCTGCCCCGCCGTGTCCCAGATCTGCAGCTTCACTTTCTCCCCGTTGATCTCCACTGTCCGAATCTTGAAATCCACTCCGATGGTGGTGATGTAGCTGCCTGCACACACACCGACATCAGCCAGGCCCAGCAGAGACCCTTTGTCTCACACTGCCCCACCCACAGAGTGTCCCACCAAGTCCAGACCCCAGAGACCCAAGTAAGATATGGCCTGCCCTGAGGGGACCCCCAATGGAAGTGAGACAGGATACAGTGAAAGAAACTGAGAAAGACAATTCACAGTGATAAATGCTACAAAGGAAATAAAATCTAGGATGGTACTGAGGGAAGAGGGACAGACTCTGTTCATGTGGGCAGGGGTGGGGACATGTCAGCTCTAACATGAGAAAGGGCCAGACCTGTGATGCACTCTGGGTTTTTCTTTTCTATTCTATTTTTAAAAAGAATTTAACGATCCACAAAATTAACTTCCTAAAGACAAACAGGACCCAACCCACAGTCTGAAAAGCACTGCTCCAGGCAGGAGAGACAGTAGCAAAACAGCAATGGTGCAGGTGAGGCCACGCCTGTGGTGGGAGGCAGGTGGAGGGCCAAGGCCAGGTCTCTGGGCCTTTGTGCCATTTTCGAGAATCTGGACTCTCTTTGTGCGATGGGGAGGCAGTGAGGGTTTTAACCAGGGGCATGAGCTGCATGTTAAGCAGCTTTCTTGGGGCATCTGTGTGAAAGATGGATTTGAGTAGAATGGCCAGTGAGTCGGTCCAGTCCAGGCTCACAAAGGTGACCACAAAGAACACAAGTTCTCCCTCCCTTTGGAGCACCCCATGTAACATGATGTAGGAAATGAGACACACAGATGACCGTGTGAAGCAAGATAAAGGTCAAAGCTCAACCAGAATGCACCTGGTGCTCCTCCAGTCTTGGACAACGCCAAGGCATGCGGAGTCCTCGCACAGTTAGGCACTCAAAAAACACCTTGTAGTTGAATGAGTGAAAAAAAAAAATTAAAAACCAAAGGAAGAATAAGCAGTATGAGCAGTAAGAGAAAGAAAGCTGGAAACAGATTATAAAGACCAGTGGTTCTCAACCAGGAATGACTTTTAAGTCTGGAGACACTGTTGGTTATTACAACGCAACTGGCCACTTGCTGGATAGATCTAGCCCAGGGATGCTGCTTAAAATCCTTCAACACACAGGACAGCCCCTCAACACAGAGTTACAAGATGCAAAGTATGAAGAGTCCCCAAGTGGAGAAACTTGCTGTAAACTCTGTTCAGGTGAGAGAGGGCCACCACGGCTGTTGAACAGAGAAAAGAACCTGCCAGAGATGTATGGATTCAGAGAGAGTAGCAGAGTGAATTCAGCAGCGTGAGACATGGGCAAGTGCTGTCATTATGCCTCCAGCTAAAGCCAACGATGTGCCAAGCTACTGGGAGCACACTCAGAAAGAAGAGAGACTGCGAAAGAGTCACCCAAGAGTGGAAAGCGGATTTGATGGGGAGTTAGAGGGACTTCATGGAGGAAGAGGAATGTTTTCCAGCATAGCTAGAGGTTGATCAGTAATTATCATCCTTGAACAGAAGATAATAACAACCACAAATAGCTGGTGCATACTCAGCGATTACTTTGTTCCAAGTACTGTGATGTGCACTCTCTCAGGAGATCCCACAACAATCTATATCAGAGGGACAACCACAATTTCTACTTCACAGATGAACTGAGGCTTAGTTGCTACATCAGGGTAACAGAGAGAAGCCAGTTTTTTCCAATACCCCAACACCAGCAGAGCTGCAGAGCCATTTCAGGGAGAGGAAGAGGGCAAAAATCTACTTCGCCACCAAGAGAGAGGCATTAGCCATGTAATAACTTCCTAAGTGTAGCTTGCCCTCAAACACAGCAGAGCAATTCCCTGTAAGATAATCACACTTCAGTTCTTACTCAGGCAGGCCAACCCAACCTGAAGCCCCTGTATCATGATGTATTTAACAAACAAAAACATGCTCAATCTTACCAGTGATCAGGGAAATACTAATTCAAACTTTACAGCACTTTCTGTCTATCAGTTTAACAAAAATGAAGCCCTGATCAAGTTGACAAGGGATACTTTCAAACCCTTCAGTGGGACTATAAATTATCTCAGCTTCTTTGAAAGGCAAGTTGGCATTATCTACGAAAATTGTAAATGTACATACCTTGTGACCCAGTAACCCCACTTCTATGGAAACTGCGTGTACAAGAACAAATATACACTATATCCCAAGTAGTGCAGCATCAATTAAAACAGAAGCAACCAGAAACCACACACATAACAAGAGCACTGGTAATGAACTGTGGTACATCCATGCACAGTGCAGCGAACTTCAGAGCCACTAAAAGGAACCAGGGAGGTCTACATATAGCAACGTGGAAGCACTTTTGGTAGACTGAGAAGGAATGGAGTCCGAAAGCAGCTGAAAGGTACACCCCCCATAAACACAGGCTCCTGGGGCAGCAGAGGGGCAAGTGCAGGGACAACTGGTATTCTTCACATTAGTAAGTCCTTCCTGTTGGAAATTTTATTTTAATTTAAGCATGGACTGTCTTCTAAATCTTTTTAACTTTAAATTAAAAAAAAAAAAGTTGAACACAAGATGATGCTGGACAGGGAAACGATGAGTGGTAAAGGAGATTTTCAACAAGATGGATTAAGGCGGAACTCAGAGGCCTCTGACCTAAGCCTCCAGCCCTCTTCTTCCTTCCTCTGAAAACCAGAATGAGAAAGTTCCCCACATTAGGCAGAAGCCAGTGTGTTCTGGTGCCAGGGAAGGGGGTTTCAAAATCCAAATGTCCCACCAGCACCCAGGGGAAGACTCACCTGAGAAAGTGTTGTCTGCGAATCGTAACAGTAAGCTGCTCTTGCCCACACCTGCAGGAGAGAGCGCCACGATCAGCAGGCTGGTGCGTTCCTCCCTCCCGCCCCATCCTTCCTCAGGGAGTTGCTGCCTGAGTCCCCACAAGGAGCTTGGTGGTGCCAGCTGTCTGCTCAAGGCTGCTTCCTATCTCCCCAACCAGCCATACACCACGCACATCTCTTCACTCAATCCCTGACCTTCTTCTTCATCCTAGTGTAAGACAAGCTGCTCCTAAATCCCTGGGGGGAGATGACAGAGGGTCTCACTTCTCAGCACTGCTGAGAGCTGTCCTGGCAGTCCAGAGGGAGATAAGAGATGACAGACAGACACAGAAGGAGAAAGGTCAACCAAATGAGACTGGTCCCCCTGGTGCATCCAGAACATGGTCTCTAGAAAACCACCCACCACATATGGAGCTTGAAACAAGGAATTTTAGAACTGAAAAGAACCCTTGAGATCATCAGGGCTATGCTGCAGGGGGGGAAACCGAGACCCACGGCTAAAAGCATCAGCCACCTTCCCCTGGCTGAATCACCACCAGCTAGGTGGGTGGTGTGGTGGACTCTGCAGGATCCTATCAGGCCACCGGCACACAAGTGCTCAGGCCACGGCACAAACTGAGGAAGCTCCTGGCTGCTTATTCCACAGACAGAACTCTCATTAGCCTAGCTCCCCTTGATCTCATACACGGTGGCTACAACCTGTTAAGTGCACCTATCCTGTGACCTCCTGCCCTCCCCCAACCCATAACCCTTAAGTCCAATCAAACTCAGAAGAAAATAATTAACATGCACTGACTCTGCATGGTGGACACTTTGTTGCTCCCAGAATCCCAACTACATCCCCTCAGATGAGGAAGCTGCAGCTCCCAGAAGCCAAGCAGCTGACCTAAGGCGCCACCACAGGAAGCAGCAGAGCAGAGATCCTAACTCCAGGGCTCTGCAGTGCCTCCTGATACCTCCTGCTGGGGAAGCCTTCTAGCACCTGTCTCAGGAAGCAGAATTAAGTGATCCCAGTGGGCTCCTACATCTTACTTTTGCTTGACTTTTAATGGAAATGCCATCAAAGCTATGAGATATTAACCTAGGATCTCATAAACACCCTGCAACTACATGCAAATTTTGAGTACATATGCCTATTTGTGGGAGAAGCCCAAGGCTTTAATCTGATTCTCAAAGAGGGCAGGGCCTCCACCCCCACTCCCTATTACCCAAAGCTGTAAACCACTGCTGCACACTAGCATTTGTGTTTCTCTTAACCTAACCCCTGACATCCTCCTGGGCCAGTCTTCTCTAAGGATCTCTCTGGGGACTTCAAGTGAGTTATCCAGGGTTGTCCAGAAGAACTTGTTTCTCTGAGCACAACCAGGTCTGCCTTCCCAAAGACAGGCTGGGGTGAGGCTCCCTGAGACAGGTGTGTGCCCATAGCACCTGCTGCTCAGCCCCAGGCCTGCAGCGCTCTCGCTCAACACCACTTCCTCATTGCTCAGCCATGAGGCTTCCTGCTAAGCCCAAGGAGAGCCCAAGTTCTGGGCTGGGTCCTCACCGGCGCTCTGCCTGACACTAACACCCGATTGGCGCTGCTGTCTCCTTCGCTTTCTCCTAGAGCCTTCTGGGACCAGCTTACTCAGCTAAATGCTTGTGTCTGAGCCACTAGGTTGTGAGTTCCTCTAGTACACAGACCTGGCCTCATCCGCCCTGTGAATTCAGTGTGTAAGCTGGGCCCAGCACTAAATAGGCACCAGCAAAACACTGCTTCATGAATTATGACTGGAAAAATGCCAATCTCATTGACAGCTATGCTACCTAATGCTATGACTGCAGAATTAACAGGAGCCAAAGCAGCAGTGTTCAAACTTTTGGGGAGCAGAATCCTCTTTAAAATTAAAATTTATCCAAATCCACATATCTGCAAAAAGACAGCGGGTGGTACTCTCTGCAGTGTCACAGTAGCATCCCCTACATTTACCCCCCAAGGTCCTCTACAGAGCAGCTGAAAACCATTAGGCTGCAGAAAGGCCACAAGAGTCACCACATGGTCTGCTGCTTTGGACCTGACATCAGATCCCACACTGCTCTCCCTCTAAAAGGAACAGAAACCCACTGAGATGACCCCTCCCAAATATCCCAGGAGGAGGCTTCCTTGAGAAAACACACCGCTACCTACAGCACTGGCCTTGGGAAGAAGCAGAGGGTACCAACCTACTTTTGCCATAGCCTAAGGTTCCCTATGGCCACCTCCAGCAAGAAACCTCCAAATCCCATCATCTCCTACCCTGCAGAAGAACAGGCCCCAGCAGCATTCAATGCCTCTTGGCAGCTGGGTGACATGACACTCAACTGTCACAGCACTTGCCTGCATTCTGCCTCTGGTCCTTCTCATGCCAGCCACACAAAAGTCTTCACCTTGGCCCTGGTCCTCCCCTGGGCTTCTGACCCCTCGCTCCTCTTTGCTTCAATTCCAACCTGTTGCAGACCCTTAGACCTTCAAGTGAAGCGGTCTCAATTTTAGTCGTCTTAGCAACAGCCTCACTGTACAGCCTCAGACAAGTCACATCACATCTCTGAGCCTCAGTTTACTCATCTGTAAAGTGAAGGGCTTTAACTAGGTCTCTGAAAGCCACTCCAGGTTCTAAGAATGAGGATGACTGACCCAGTAGATGCAGATGAAATGTGGTTACAAATCTGAGCCAATGTCACAAAAAATAAAGAGGAAGTGTAGAATCACAGGCATAAGAGAAGAGATGCAAAAACTGAGGGAATAAATTCCAGAAGCATGTGCAATGTGGCAGAGTGGGAAGAAGAACTCTAGATTTATAAAGAAAGAAACTAACATTCATTGAGGACCTACAGTTTGCCAGCCTGACACCAGATGCTCTCACCCATATTAGAAGGATGTGCATTAATTCCCAGCTTTGCCTCTGAGAAGCTGTGTGATTTGGGGCAAGCCAGTCACCTCCTCTGAGCCTTAGTTTCCTTATTTGACAAGCTGCACGGTGATGGGTGAGAATCAGATGAGAAAGTATCTGTGAAATCATTTGATATGCCCCTAAGGAAGTACACACACAAGGAGGCCAGTGTGGGGTAGTGAGGATGTCAGGTTCCCCACTCAGCTGCAAAGCTTAGTTTGAACTCCCAAGGCTACCATCTCCCAGTCTCCTAAGTGTTCAACTTGGAGTATTAAGTCATTGTCAGGAGAAATCAAACAGCAAAGCATCTAGCTCCTCTCCACAAGCCAGGCCTACATGCTCAGACTGAAATAGGAGCCAGACCACATAAATCTTGACCCCATGAGTCTTCTCCCATACCTGACTTCTGAGCGCAAAATCAATACCCCAGGCAAAGTGCACTGTTGAGAAAGAATGCCAAAATCATCCCCTGGTTTTTTGGGGTAGAAAAGCCAACAAGCTGCATCTTCTTGCTAACTTTAGGCCTTTCATTTTTGGAGTCAACACACAAGCTGAAGATGACTTGCAGGGGGTAAAGACCTTTGACCATGATGGTCTAACTTTAATTGCAAAAGGAGAGAAATCACCTTGGGGCCAGCTGCTCAGAACCAAGGCCAGAGCAGAAAGTAAAGCCTATAAAGGTATAAGCCTCAGGACCCTGAGGAGTGCCAAAGGCCATGTCAAAGTACAAGGCATCACAGCTTATCTAGTTATTTCATTCAAACCATAACCAATCAGTCCTCCACCTTTCTAACTCCATCCCCAACCACAGGGACTCCTCCATCTTATTGGTTGGTTAGCCCCCAACTCTTCCCCTTACATCTCCCCTCCATCAGCAACCACAGAAACCCCAGCCATCTTCCACCAGATCTAAGCCACCAACAACATTCCCAATCCCACTTCATAAGTGAGACCAAAAAACAATCCATTTCTACCATTCATCTATAACACTGCATCTAATACCCGCACACTCTGAATCTTAAAAGGGATTTGGTTCCCTCTCTCCTTAGCAATCCATGGGCTCTACCACCAATCTGGCCTCTGCCTCTAATCATCACATGACCAGCTTCCCCACACTCAACTCAGGTCTGGTCTGTAAACTTAGCTGCTCTCAAGCCTCCTTCCTGGACATCATATAATCGCAGCACCTCAGCTATACTCCCATAAACCTTCTGGGGCCTGCCTTGGTCAACCCATAAACCTGCTCACCTGTCACACTCCCAACACCTCTAAAACCCTTCACTCTTGCCAAAACTTAATCTACCTTTTGTGCAGACACTCAATGTTCATTCATTCAACAACTATTACTGGCTGCCAGGCACTGTTCTAGGAACTAGACATGGAGCAGCCATCTGAGCTAGGAAGACTCAAGGAGTGTGCATGTAGCCCACATTTGTAATATTGGCTAAGCCACCCCTAATTTTCCTCTGGTTCATAGTAGGGTGGGGTGACAGCAAAGACCACTGCTGTTAGTCAAGCACTCTACTGAACACTACATATGCAGGATCTCACTGAACATTCACATCAGCCTTCTGAGATGGATTTACTACTATTCCATTTTACGGATGAGGAAACTGAACAATGCAGACATTTAATAATAATTCAGCAGAACCATGCTGAAGCCTTCACGTGCCTTACCTCATCTAAACCTCACAGCAATCCCATTAGACACGTCTGGGAATATCCCCATTTTACAGAGGAGTGAGTCTTACAAAAGATACGGATGATGATAACAACAATAGCTAACACTGAATTAGAACTTATTTTACGCCAGAACGGGCGCTAAGCACTTTGCCCACTTTATCTCACTGAATACTCACTCACACCACCCAGCGAGGCAAGTCCCCACTTCTCAGATGCAGGAACTGAGGCTCAGAAAGGTGATGCAACTTGCCCAAGGTCACAGAGTGAAGAAGCTGGTAATCCCAGGACTCGAACCCAGGTCTCTCCAACTCCAGAAAATACGCGACTTGACCAAGGTCACACGTGAGGCAGGAACAGGCGCGGGGAGTGAACCCCGCGCGCTCGGCCCCTCCGCTAGGCAGCCCGGCGCCCCGACTCTGCTCCGCGCGGCCCGGAGCCCCTCGGCGCGCCCCTAGGGCCCGCGGCCGCCGGCCAGCCCCGCCCGCCCTCCCCGCGCGGGCCGGCACCTCCCCGCCCGCCTGCCCGCCCGCCTGAGGCCCCCGCGGGCCGCGCCCGGCAGGGCCCGCGCCGCCTCCGGCCGCTGCGGCCCTCACCGCTGTCGCCGATGATGAGCAGCTTGAAGAGGTGGTCGTAGTCCCGGGCCATGGCGGGCGGGGGCGGTGCGCGCGGGCGGGGTCGGTACTGGCCTCGCGATCCGCAGCTCCCTCCGGGCTGCTCCGGCAGCGGCGGATCCACTTCCCGAACAAACAGCCGGAACTGACAGAAACACCTCCCTTCGCTCCCCCTCCTCCTCCTCCTCCTCTTCAGCAGCCGCCGCCGGTGCCACCGCCTCCCTTCTTCCCGCCCCGCCCCGCCACTGCGCAGGCGCAAGGCCTGGTACCGCCTTTGCGCAGCCGCAGCCCCGACCGGCCGCGCCCTCGTCACGCACGCGCACCGCGCACGCGCCCTGGCACAGTCCCGGCGAGCGCGGGCCCGCCTTCCTCGCGTTTCCAAGGGGAACGTCGCCGCCGCGGCTCGCGGTCCCAAGGGCTTGCGGAATATGGTCACGGTCCAGCTCTAACTGACAGAAGCCGAGGGTCCCAGAGGGCCTTCTTGGCCGTGGACGTTCTCGCTCCCTCATCTTCGAGACCGCACGCGCTGCGGAGAGGAGAGGCGCTCAGCGGCCGGGGGCGGGCTCACGCCGAGCTCCGGGTTTCTCCGGTCCCGGGATTCGAATGGTGAAGGCAGACTCGTTTGGCTGTGGAAGACGCGGGCACCTCGCCCCTTGCTGCGTCGACGCCGCCTCGGCGGTGCTGGCTCGGGACCCCCAGTGTCCCAGGCCCGCCATAGAGGGTGGCAGGTGGCTGCCGAGTTCAGCAGGGACAGGAATGGCCTGCCGGAACGTAGCTACTAGAGAAAGGCCTTGAGGTCAGCGATGGGGCGAAATCACATCCCAGCTCCGTGACCCTTGGAGCCTGAGATGTCCCTTTGGTAAAATGGGCAGAGTAGTTCCAGAACCAGAATCCGTCCAGCTTGAAGCAGAGCCTGGGAAAAGAGTGACCCAGTGTGTAAGACGCGTCCAGACACTGAAGGCAGCCGCTCTCGCCTCCAATTTCACACCACCTAGATACTCATCTCAAAGTCTTGTAGTTACGGATGCCCGAGCAGCTAAAAGTTGAGCCCAGGTTTTTCCATTTCTACAAGTGAGTTCTCACCTGTTCTACCCCTTGGAGTTGAAATCAGGATGTTACCACTGTCATCCTCAATGTAGAACTAGGGAGACTTTAATGTCCTTATTACCTGTTGTAACTCTCCCTTTCTAGTCACACATCTGCTGAACAGTTCTACTCATTTTATCAATCTTCGTTTTATTTGACTTAATAAAAAGCAATGCTCCTGGTTTTCAAAAAAATGTACAAAACTTACTGAAAGTTCAAGTTATTGGTGTTTCCTTCTGAAGCACTTCTCACGGGCAACCCCTGTTTAATTAAGTTTCTTGGATACTTTAAAATGCTTAACAAATAGTAAATGTAAAATGCCCTGTGAATTTCCTGATTATACACATATGAATCTTGCTTTTTCTCTGAAGCCATATATAAAATTTCACGGCTGCATGGCATCAACCTCACCCCCAGTGGTTAACCATACTATCATTTAACCACTCTGCTGATAATAAGGAATCGTGTAGTTCATTATTTTTGTTGTTATAAACAATGTTGCAGGCAAGATCCTTGAACAGCACATGGAGTGTCTGACTCAAGCCTTTTTCCTTTCTTCTTCTTCTTTTTTTTTTTTTGGTAGCACTGGGGATCAAACCTAGGGGCACTCTACCAACCCTATTATTTATATTTTGAAACAGGGTCTTGCTAAATTGCCCAGGATGACCTTGAACTTGTGATCCTCCTACCTCAGCCTCCCTAGTCACTGGGATTACAGGCATGTGCTACCATGCCTGACCTGATCCAAGTCTTGAGTTTTTCCAAGAGCAGAGAAGATGTCAGATGACCATGGGCTTGGAATCTGAAGGCAGTGGTGGGGAGAGAAACTGCTCATGTGCTTTTGGTTTAAAAAAAAAGAAAAAGAAAAAGAAAAATCCTTGGTCTGGAAACAGTACCATTCCCTTTGAACCAGCAGTTTTAGGAAGTAGAAGTTTCAGTGTAGCCCTCAGACAAGCATACCATCCCTGAACCAGCCTGTGAGACAATAGGTTATTCCACATCGTCTTGAAAACCTGCTCTAAGGTCAAAAGCACTTTGTTTTCAATGCCAAGTTTAAAATCTTGATTGTATCCCTGAAAAGTTTTTGAGTAAGACATATGACACTGTCTTAGAGCTCCAGCTTCCTCACAGAAAACTATAGCTGTATGTAAGTGACCTGGCACATAGAGGCCTGTGAAAAACAGTAGCTAACATTAATCAAGGTCATTTCACACCGACTCATTGATACTTTAAGCCATTTCCTATTGTAGACACTCATACACATTTCCAAGTCAGCTTCCTGATATTAGGGCTACAGGACACTTTGCAGGGAGGTAACTCAGAAAGGGCCATTATGAAGATGAGTTTCCTGGTTTTGCCTGGATGTGTCATCTGGAATGCAATAGGCATTAATTCCTCCATTTACACAGTGACTATTTAATGAATGCTCACAGATTGTACAGCATGTAAGAACAGATCCATTTCCCTCCAAGAGCTTACAGTCTCTTCAGAGTTAAGACATACTCAGGAATTAAAAATACATGATAATATAGTAGATAGAACAGCTGTCAAATAAGCCATCTAGACTTCAGATCAGGAAAACTATCACTGTTGGCTAGAATGATGGGGTAAAGATTTCATCATGAAGATTTCATGATGACACTGGAATATGAAAGTGCTTTAAATGTCAGGTGTATTTAGACAGCCGCTGTCACAGCCCATAAGAATCACCAATTTTGGCTTAGAGGGGGAATTCCCTACAGGCAGGGAACTGTGCTTGGCATCCTGAAATGAACCTGAGCATTTTCCTCTAGAAACATTGTTTTACATTTGTTTAAGCTACAATTCAGTGACGAGCTGTTACAGTCTCTATGAAAAAACAAACAAACATGTATATACATATATGTATATATGTGTGTTTATATATCACATATATATATATATATATCTTTCATATATATATATATATATATATATGCACATCATGAACTGACTTGATTGATCTGTATGCGCCAATGAGAAAGTTTTTCCACGGTTCTGAACAGCTTGCAACAATGTCTGTTTTATACATTAGAAACTACAAGGGGGAGGCACTGGCAGTTGTTGAGCAGAAGAGCAATATCAGAATATTATTTTAGCTAAGTAATGTGGCAACATGTGCAGGATGGATTTCAGCTGCAGAGCTTTGAAGGTTATTGCTGAAGCCAAGGTGGAGGTCACAGCAGGAAGGGGAAGATGCAAAGGACAATATATAAACAATAGCAACCCAAGCAGCTTTTTTGGGTACTGGAGACTGAACCCAGAGCACTTTACCACTGAGCTACATCCCCAGTCCTTTTTATTTTTTGAGACATGGTGTTGCTAAGTTGCTTAGGGCCTCACTAAATTGCTGAGGCTGGCCTTGAACTTTCAATCCTCTTGCCTCAGCCTCCCAATTTGCAGTCGTGAGCCACCACACCTGGCAAAAGCAACTTTAAAAGAAAATAACTGTCTGGTGCAGTGACCCACACCTGTAATCCCAGTGGCTTGGGGTTGGGGGGCTGAGACAGGAGGATCACAAAGTCAAAGCCAGCCTCAGGAAAAGCAAAGCGCTAAACAACTCAGTGAGAACCTGTCTCTAAATAAATAAAATACAAAATAGGGCTGGAGATGTGACTCGGTGGTCAAGTGCCCCTGAGTTCAATCCCTGGTGTCCCCCAAAACAACAACAACAAAATATATAATTTATCTGGAACTGGATTCATTCACTAATCCAAAACATCCTTATTAGGTGCCAGGCATTGTGCTGAAGATATAAATGTAAAACATGAACAAAACAAAGCCTCTGTAACCTTACAGAGTTACAGTATAGTGGGGAAAGACAAGTCATTCATTCTTTCAACAAAAATATGAGGGCCTGCTATATGCCCAGCACTTATCTGGATGATGGGGATTCAACAGGAAGCAAAATTCAAAAATCCCTGCTTTTAGGGAGCTTCCATTCTGGTACAGAACATAGGCAACAAATGTGTTGGCAAAATAAAGCAGAGTAAAGGGGACAGGGAGTATGCAGAAGTTTACAGGAACAATGATGCCAGGGAGCGGGCTGGTCTCTGCCATCCCTTCAACAAGTTTTGGCAGTGAATGAAGAAAAGGGTTGATAGGGAGCAATGGAGCTGAATGAAGAAAAGCTTAGCAGCCAGTGAGCAGCAGAGATTGGAAATTTCGGGAGAAGATGGGCTAAGGACACTTCAAAGAGCTTAATTTGGCAAGGAGGAGATCTGGGAAGTAAGGTGTCACCAGTGGGAAAGCTAAGGGGGTCAAGGAGAGGGGGACCTCATGGCAAGGCCTTGTAGACAGACAGCAGTGCCCTGAGGGCAGCAGCAGCAGGAACAAAGTTCAGTGCTGTGGAGGTGGCGGGCCCTGGAACAGCCAGATTTCAAACTGATCAGCATCGCGGATTCTCAGCTTGCTAAGGACACATGCTGCAATCATACAAGAGGTAAAGTGGGTAGCAAATAATTCAAAGATAGGTAAATGATGATAGGGACCTTGAATGCCAGTGGGGCATTATTCAACATGCTGGTTCAAAAGGAAAGGAAATTGCATCTGGTTTTTCCCTTTGATGGGGAAGTGGAAATTAGCCCTTTCTCCATTACCTGCTAGCCTGATGCCATTTCCAGACATTTGGCAGCGGGCCTTGCCCTGACATTATGTGACCCCCAATTACATAACAAATTCTCTGATTGCAAGGGCCATGTCTTATTCATCTTCATATCCTTTGGAGACTTAGCCCATAGCAGGTGTTTGGTGTCTGTTGAATTAAAGTGAAGCCACATGTGGAATTTAACAGTTGGGAGGAATCTCAAAAATAATCTATTAGAACCCTCTGAGTTTGCTTTCTGTGGAGTGTGGGTCAAATTGAGGGGGTCTAACCTCTCCCTCTCCTGACCTCCAAACCATTCAATAGGATTTTTACCCCCTTCATCTCTTGGAATAGATTAGTGGCTTTTCCAAAGGTGGTCTAGAGAATCTCAGAGCTTCCCAGGACCCTTTCAAAGGATCTGTGAAGTGAAAACATGTTCATAACACTTAAAATTTTTTTGCCTTTTCACTCTCATTCACTTATGTAGTGTTTTCCAGAGTTTATAAGACACGTGATATTGTAACAGATTGAACGCTGAAGCAGATATGAGAATCCAGATACGAAAGATTTATAAAAATGCCAAATAATTCCTCTCCTCACTAACATGGTTTTTGTTTTGGAAAACATATCTGTTATGGTTATTTATTGCTAACATACAGTGGGTTATTTTTTAATGAATAATGTGAATGTGATTTCTAAACTGGCAAATGTCAACAGGTAAAATGTACATAAGCAAGAACCCTTTGGGATCATCAATGATTTCTAAAAGTATAAAGGGCTCCTGAGGCACAAATGTTTGAGAAAGGCTGGATTAGACACTGCGGAACACCAGCTTCCCCACCTCTCTCTTGTGGGAACCTGAGTGGTAAGGATTGTCCACAACTTTCTCTCAAAGCAATCGCACAGCTCTGAGGAACTTCTGATGCATTCACTGTCCCAGTGTTGAGCCTGCCTTCTCACTAGAGAAACTGATCTCAGAATAGTATCAGAAGGGGCCCAGGGTCTTCCATTTGGGTACAAAAAGGTCTTATCCAGAAATTCTACTGGGGCAATAATACTCTTGGACCAGCTTTTCCAGTTTCCCTCTGGCAGGCCAGGAAGCCAGGAGCCCTCATAGCAGAACCAGGGGACAGCTCAGTACCACCCAGTGAAGCAATCAGGCTCCACCTCTCCTGAAAAGTGAAATCCAGTCACTCTGCAAAGCCACATGCCAAGAACCTGACTAGTTCCTTTTGTTAAATTCACCTTCCAAATTATTTTTTATAGAATGGCCCTGGGGCTTGGTGACCAGAGAATCAAGAAATTTGGGTTTTTTTCTAGTCCTGCTGCCAAGTGGCTGCATGACCTCAGAGATACTCCTTCCCATCTTAACTTTACTCTTCCTAAAATAAAGATGGCAATTGTGTGGAAAGGGTGATAGCCAAGCCTTCCGACCTGTGCACCGTGGAGACCCTTACATTTGCTGATGTACCTTCCACCTAGCATTCTTTTAAAGCTTTTTTGTTGTTGTTGTAGATGGACACCTTTGTTTTTTAATTGTTATGTGGTGCTGAGGATCAACCTAGTGCCTCACATATATGAGGAAAGTGCTCCACCACTGAGCTACAACTCCAGCCCCCATCTGGCATTTTGGGTAGTCAAAAGTCATCATTAGGCCAGGCGCAATGGTGCATGCCTCTAATCCCAGTGGCTCAGGAGGCTGAGACAGGAGGATCACGAGTTCAAAGCCAGCCTCAGCAACTGAGTGAGGCCCTAAGCAACTCAGTAAGACCCTATCTCTAAATAAAATATTTTTTTAAAAAGGCTGGGGATATAGCTCAGTAGTAAAGCACCCCTGTGTTCAATCCCTAATACCAAGAAAAAAAAAAATGGTCATCATTATATCATTAGTCTTCAAAAGAAATGGATTTCATTATTAGCTTTTTAAACTATGGGTTCAAGAAACTGAGGATACATCTGAGTCCAGCACTGAATTCCCAGATGTGAAAATGCTGTACTACAATACGTGGTAATAGGCTCCTCTTTTCCCAGACATATTTTTCTTACACCCTCCACATATCAAGAACTTCCTATGTGCCTGGCCTTGTGCAGAATGGATTGTCATTCAATCCAGACAACCCTGTGAGATTGTACAATCACCATAAAGATGAGGCAACATGCTGAGAGTCCATGGAACATGCCTTAAGACACAGAGCTTGATATTAAGGAATAAAGATTTAGATCTGACTTCAAAGTCCCTGTGACTCCAGTATACCAGAGCTTTAAAGCAAAATGGTGTCTACATTTCCTTTGAAATATTTTAGAGTCTAAAAGACCTTCATATTAGACTGGTTCTTCTTTTTTCTTAATGTTCTAATTCTGAAAGACATGAAGCAATTTAAGATAAATCCACAGGCAGGGGTTGTGGCTCAACTGCAAGAGCGCCTTGCCTGGCACACGTAAGGCACTGGGTTCAATCCTCAGCACCACATACAATAAATAAATAAAATAAAGGTACTGTGTCCATCTACAACGAAAAAAAAAATTTTTAAATATATCCACACAGAACCATACTCAGAAGAAAAACACTCCTCTATTCTTCCCTAGCTGCCTCCGGCCGCATTATTGTGAATTAGTACATTCCTAATTACCTATCATGTTCAAAATCTATCAGTCAAATAATGTCTCTAAATTGCTGCATCCAAAATGGTGTCAGTCCTGCAGTTTCCCTGTTCCTCTCCCAGGCCCTCTAGCATTGCAGTGTGGATGGGGAGAACTGCAGGTTTGGTTCCTAAAAGGGGAATCTGAACTATGTCACACTACCCTACGCTTTAGAGTCATCTTAATGCTCATGATACCAGAAGCTCCTGAGCTAAAAGGTTGTGAATGCCATTTAGGTTTTCTATGCTTAGAAAGGACACGCTATTGTCACTGACTTTCAGACATGGGGAAGAAAAAGATGAGACAAGTCTCCCCTTCAGAGACTTCTCTGAAGACTTTCCTAGCCAGTGTCCTGTAAACAGGGTGAGGTACTGCTCCCTGCACCTGCAGAGCAGCTGGGAGGGCCTGGGGTGGATGGAACCCCTGGGCCAGTCTTCTGATGCTCGCACATCCGTTTACCCAGGGTGCTGTACATGTACTTTCATTTCCTGTGAGTTGGAAATGTCTGGAGGACTTGTTCTAAAAATGTTGAAGTCTGACCAGCCCAGGAGGGATGAGGGAAAGGCTGAAAGTAAACTCTGGGGACAGACTGCCATTTGGGGGCCATATGAGACTAGGCCAATGACCTCTGTGCCACAATTTCCTCCTCTGAAACACAGTAGCAAGAACCTACTTCATAGGACATTTGAGAGGATTAAATGAAATGATGTTGAATATTACTTGTTGCAAGTACCAATAACACCTAAAGGATAACTGAAAACAATAGATTTTTAGAGTTTCTATTCCAAATTCCTCATTTTACAGATGAGAGAACTGGCCCAGAAAGGTTAGATGACTTGCCCAAGGCTAAACAGCTCTACCAACCAGGAGGACAAATAGCTTCTGCTTCTCCACTGCAAGCTTCACTTCCTCCAGGATTGCTATGACTCCAGCCGGACAAGATCCTTTTGCCTGCTCCACTGTCATTCTGTGACAGCCCTTTGCCACTCACTTCCTGAGGGCTCACAACCTCCCTCCAGACTCAGAGAATGCAATTCCGCATGCTCGAGGAGCCTTTGAGTCATCACCGTCTGTGAATCAACCTCCAGCCATCTATTCTGAACACAGAGATCTCATCCTCCTCCAGTTTCTGGAACTGGAAACTGGTGTTTTTCCTTTGGATTTTGCTTAATGAATGTCTTCCACCTCTAAGCTTGTCATGTTGCCCTCCAGTTGCAGACTGGGGACTGAAAGCCAGAGGCAGATGTAAGAACCTAACTAAGACCCTGAAGGAAACACTGAAGACAATCTCTAGGGCTCCGTGAAGGCTTCCCAGTCATGTCCCCTTGTAAGGAAAACTTCCTGCTCTTCACCACAGTTGCCTGGGAGAGGTGAACACATATGCAGACAGCTTGCTGGATACTTGCCCTAGGCAGCTGGGAGGACACTGATGACCATCTGAATCCCAAAAGCAGGGAACAGTTACCATGGCTACCAAAAGCTGAAACCATTGGCTGTCTGGCTGTAGGGACCAATTCAGCTGACCTCTCAAGGTCCTTTCCAGCCCCAATTGGGATTCTACAATTACTGCGAGCCAGCTGAGACCAGGTCTGCTGCAAAACAATAGGAAGTCCTGTGACATAAGACTAGGGCATAGAAAGCAAGGATTTCATCAGAATCACCTTAGAGGTCACCTTGTCTTATTCACCAGAAGTGTTGAGTCACAAGCCTACTTTCAACCTCTGCTGCATTATTAATAAACAATGCTTGTTTTTGTTTTTCACTACCACCACTCTGTATTTCTCTTCCTTTTACAGGCCTGGCCAGTAATTTTGATAGAGGTTTGTTCTGTATTGTGACCAGAGAAAAACCCAGAAAAACTTGCGTCACTAAGGCCCAGTGGGGTGTGCTCCCTCAGACAGGATGTACATGTCACGAGCCTTCTAAGAATCAGGAGGAAGGAAATCATTCATAAAAGAGGCAGATGCTGAACTGCAACTCCAGTTTCCTCTTGCAAGTCCCTGGACTGTAGGAACATTACTCCACGGGGGATGGGGAGGGGAATGGGTCGCTACAGCTTAACCCCCAGGGGATTCCCACCTTCCCAAGTCAGGACAGAGCCAGGAAGTGGCCAACCAGAGCCCCACCTTCCGCTGAAATGTCTGTAAGGATCTAGGAATCGATAAAGACTTCTGAAAGCAGGGTAGAGGGATGCCCAGAAATCAGTGTCACCAACACCACCAAAAACAGTTGCAAACCCTTCCTTATTCCAGATGAGGAAGCTTCATGATTAATGGATATTTGGAGATTATAAAAGATCTGCTTCTATTCAGATTAAATCAAAGCCTTTATTAAACATTCCTCCTTCAAACGGACTGCTCAAAAACCCTCCCCTGACCTGGGAACTGACAGAGCTACATATCACTTTCACCCAACAGAGGTCAGATCCACCAGGCCGCACAATATTGAAAAGCCAAGCCAAGACATACCAGACTCGGCAGAGCTCTGCAGATCTATGTCCCACTCAGAATCTAGGCAAAGGTTGGTAGCGCCAGGTCTTGAACCAGAGCTCAAGCACAGAAGAGGAACCTGAAGTTTGACCCTCCTGGTCCCAGATAGAGATAGATAGCCGAGCTGAGATAGATAGCCGGCCCTGGGCTGCCATTTGCTGAGGCTTATGCATGTGCTTTTCCTTTTCCTCTTCAAAGAAAAGGGTGGGATGGAGGAGGCAATTTTCAGTTGTGTGTGGGTTTGATTTAAGGCTTTGGCTGTGGTCAGTTGATATATTAAAATACTTTCTGGGAATGCCATCTAATAAGCTCCCCATCGGAACAAACGTATTTTCAAAAATGAAAACAGTGAACAAAGATGTGGAGCTGAAACGCTACAGCAGGGCCCAGGCCTATCACGTCAGAATGGTGTCATCCACCTGCTCCGAGGAGTCTGCCTGGCTGGCCAGCTTCTTCAGGGACCTTCGGTTGCACTCATTCAGCACCTCCAAGCTGGCCACATCCAGGATCTTGGAGAGGGACTGTAAGGAAGAGTGGGCGTGAGGAGACATAGTCAGAAAACAAGGCTTCAAATTCCCAGTCAAATCAAGACAAAGACATATGCTAACCTCAGAACCAAGCCACTGAGGCAGAATCTGGCAAAAAATAAGCCAATCAGATGGGTCCAGGGACAGCTCAGGAAAACGCTAGATGCGTTTTCCCTAAGCTGAGGAAGCAGATGTCACAGCTTTCAGTGCTTTGCCTGCAGGGGCAGGGGGCTGAGGGAACAGGACTCTGGGCCTCAAAAAGGCCACTCCACTGGGGTCTGTGATACATGCTTGGAAGCCATGGAGATTTTATTTGAAGAAAAAGCTCTACTTCTGAAAAAGTCTGAAAACCAAGATAAATCTATTTTCAGGCACCAGGACAGTCACCTAACTCTCAATCTGCTCCTGAAGGCTGAAACCTACAGGGTAGCAGAGAAGAGAATGGGGCCAAGTACTATCATGCAGAAGAAAAACAGCAAGCCAAAGGCCGCAGCATGGTCTGGGAGGCACTCAGGCCAGGTTCCCACCTGAAACACCTCGTCGCCCCGCCTCATCTTGAGCAGGTTGACAATTGCCTGGTCACTGTAGGCCCTTACGACAGTGTTCTTATCCTTGGTGTTGTCAAGAAGAGCCTTCAGGATAGGCTTGATAGCCTGGGGCTCCAAGGGAGGCAGTGGGTCCTTATTTGCCCACCAGATCATCTTCTCAGCCACCAATCTGATGTCACTGGATGGGTTCTGCAGACACTGTGAGAGGAACACAGACACATGCAGTCTGTATCTCAAAGAAGCCCAAATTTTCAGCCTTGAGACTTTCCCTTCATCATGGTCATTGACCCTACTGTTCCTTTCCAATGTTGTCCCTCCCCAAGAGGGTGACAGCATGATCCAGCCCCATCTACCTCCCCACCACATCTTGTGCCACCCTTGCCTTGGCTCACTACTTCTGGCCCACACAGGGTTTTAACTTCCTCAAACAAGCCACTGCCCAAGTTGGCCCCCAGATCTTCATTCTGTCGGTTCCTTCTCATCCTTCCAAGGTCTGTCTCCCTGACAACCCAATCCAAGGGCCCTCCCCATGGGCTCCAAGATCTCATCCATTTTGTTCCTCCCTACTCCTTCAGGGTCCAGCCCAGCAGTGGGTACTCAGTAAATGCTGAGTGAACAAGTGAATACAAGTTGATGCCATCACAGAGGGCAGATCTAATTAGGGCTCCTAGAAATCCCAGTAGGGGGCCAGGTATCTTTGGAACCTCATTACTCAACAAAATCTGCACACAGCTGGAATCACATAGGAGCTGGTAACAGAGGCAAAGTCTCAGGCATGGCCCTAACCCATTAAAATGCAAAATTTAGTTCCGATTTCTGGGCACATAATTGCTTGAGAAGCAACATCACACTTCCTGTGGGAATCCCACTGTTAGATTCCATGGCTTGTCCTATTAGGGCCTGGAATGGATGCCATAACCATACTAATAAGTGACATGCCACTAAGGAAAGGAGGCAGGAAGGAAGAGTTATTAATATTTGTTTTGTTTTTGTTTTTGGTATCAGGGATTGAACTCAGGGGCACTAAACCACTGAGCCACATCCCCAGTCCTATTTTGTATTTTATTTAGAAACAGGGTCTCACTGAGTTGCTTAGCACCTTGCTGTTGCTGAGGCTGGCTCTGAACTCACAATTCTGCTACCTCAGCCTTCCAAGCCACTGGGATTAAAGGCATGCGCCAGTGCACCCAGCTAGATTTCTTAATATTTGAGAACTGGAATCCAACTAGTCAGGGGCATATTTCCCATGTCTTCCAGCTCTAGGCCTTTCTCATGAGCCAGGCTTGGTGGGTTATACAAGGCCCCTTCCCTACTCACCTTAATGAGCAGACTAGAGAGTCTGGCTGGCAGCTGTCCCCCTCCTGTCTCGATGTGGTACTTCATCAGGAAGCCCATGCCCCGGACCCCACTCACTGCAATGGGGACCTATAAAGAAAGGAAAGAGCTAGACAGGCAGAGGCATCCCACTTCCTCCTTAAAGTGGCAGAACCAGATTCCCCAGTAATCTCCAGGACCCTTCACTACTCATCTCATCCTTAATATTTTACACCAAGGACACCTTGACATCTCTCATTTAGATGGGCTGCCCTGGCTGTTGAGGAGATGAACAAAGTCACTAGTTCCCAGGAACAGAGATCAGAGACCTTTTGACCAGGAATGGACATCTTCTTCCTCCAACTCAAAGTCTTCATTGTTTACATGATGCAACTAGAGCCCAAAGAAATCACCTACTGGTCCCAGGGCACAATAAGTTACCAGCCACAGTAAAATAGAACCCATGCTCTGAAGACCCAGCTGGGGAGAGATGTCCCCTGTGCTGGGTGAGCAGAGCCATGGCTGTGGAATACTTGCTAGAGGACGGGAGGGCTGAACCAGCAGCCTGAGAGCCTTACCCTGTCTGCCACGGCACTGCTGAGAATCATTTCCTGAACTTCACTGCTGTATCTGCCTGCACAGAGTCTGCTGGAAGCCACGTTCACAGCCACAGAGAGTGCTAAGCTCCGGCCATGCCGAACCATCCAGTCAATGCCGGACACATCCGCTGGGTAGGAGGACACAACTGAGGTCAACGTGAACTTCACAGCACACCCCTACTCATGGAGTCCTGGGAGCCAAGTCCCACCAAGACCATGGTGCAGACTTAGGCATGGTGGAAACCCCAAGCCACACTGTGCCCAACCTCCCCACTTTTGTAGCAAAAGTTCCAAAAAGTAGCAGAGAAGTCTCTCACAAACTGCTCCCAGCTTCTGGCTGTATTCTTAGAGCAGAGATACTCAGGGCTACAGCACTACTTTCTAGTACTGTGTTAGCAACTGGTCCCAAGGAAGGGGTATTCCAGGTGCTACAAGATCATCTGAGGGGAAGGGGAGACAGGTGCCCAGGGCCTCTTCCCTGGGGCTAAGGGGCCCAAGCCCATGAAGGGGAACTCCCCCCATACAAGAGACTTACCCAGTAAGCACTGCTGAAGGACAGTGTTAAGCTCCTCTTCCGTCAAAAAGGCACACAGCTCCCCCAGGCACCCAGCTGCGGAGATCCGAGTATTGTCCTGGAGAGCAGAATGGGGAGTGATAGGGAGTAAGGCCAGGGCCCAGGAGGGAGGACGGAGAAGAGGATGGAACACATAAACTCAGGAACTCTGAAGCCAGGCCTTACTCCAGGCACTGTGTTCCCAGTACCAGATTGGGACTGCCATTCACTGCAACTGCCACTTGGTGGAGAGTTAAAAATTACATGCCCAGCAAGCACTTCACGTAATTATAGAAAACTCCAGTGTGTGTGCATATGGTAATCATCATCACAATAGCAACAATAACTGTATTTACATAGCACCTTTCTCCTTGGGAAATCTGAATGCTTTACATTTAGTCTCTCAGTTACTCTCAATAGCCCCAAGACAGAAGGGGTACAGCTGGGAAAGACCACAGCACAAAGAGGGGAGCCACCTGCCCACGGCCACCTGGGAAGGCAGCAAGAAAACAACCACTAAGCCCCTTTTTCCCGACAAATCTGTGTGTCATCTTGTACCCAGATGACTGTCTGCTGCCTCTACTGGGTCACTACAGCCAATGGGTACTTGACAAATGCTTCCAAAATGGACAGGGATTATGGAATTGGGAACAAGCATAACCAGGAGTCAGAGCTTAGATTCTGGATTGTAAGAGTGTATGTGTGTGTGTGTGAGTGAGTGAGTGTGTGTGTGTGTGTGTGTGTGTGTGTGTGTATGCACATGTCGTATGCGGGGGGTTTTCTGGTTTGTTTGGTGCCAGGGATTGAACCCAGGGGCACTTAACACTGAGCCTCATCCTCATCCTGAATTGCTAGCGCCTCACTTTTGATGAATCTGGCTTTGAACTCAAGATCCTCCTGTCTCAGGCTCCTGAGTCACTGGGATTACAGGCATGCGCCACCACACCCAGCTAAGTGAGCGTTTTCTATCAAAATCAAGGCCAGGTACACAAAGAGCTCCCGGTTACTCCCACCTTGGCCAACTGTCTCTAGAAAACAGAGGGGATTTTATATACTGTATTATTAGTAGATGCCAGCTTGACACGCATCCCTCCAAACCAACAACCTGTGGGGAAGCTGATGCCAGGCCAGCACCAACTGCTACCTTCAATCCAAGTGGAAGTTCTAAGGAGAAGAAGCAGCAGAAGCCTAGGTAAGCAAGGACAAAGCCAGCTCTGATGCCCACTCTCTCCAAAGCAAGCTATTTTAAGCTCCATTGTGGTAAACTGCAAATTTGTTTAAATACTAACATTTGTGTTGTTCATGACCCTGTAAAAGCCCTTGTTGACTGTGACCAAAAGAGGACAGATGCTCTCATCTGTATCCACAGAAGCCAGGGCTACAGCCAGATGGCAGCTGAGGACCAGAACCAGCCTTGCAGAGCTATGTGAACAAACACAGCAGCAATGACTGGCCCAGATGTATGCACACGACGAAGTGTGAAACCACAGAACCCAAAGGCATGCTCTCCCAAGATTAGCCCTATAAATGTAAATTAGGCCACCACAACAGAATTGTTGTTGTTAAAAGGGAAAAAGAAAAGTCTTACCCACCCCCCGACTGGACCTGCAGTGCTTGGCAGCCAATTAACAAATGCTTCCAGACTGGACAGGGATAATGGAATTGGGCACAATCAGGAGGCACAGGGCCTGGATTCTGGGTTGTGTGAGCGAGCGAGCGAGCGAGAGAGAGAGAGTTGCTGGGAATGGAAGCCAGGGACTCGCATATGATTGGCAAGCCTCTATCACTGAATTACACCCCCAACTCTTTTAAAAAATTTGAGACAGGATTTCACTAAGTTATCCACGCTGGCCTCAAACTTGCAATTCCCCTGCTCCAAGTCCCTGGAATTACAGACATGTGCCACCACGCCCAACTGGATTCTGGTTTTGATTCTGTAACTGGATAAAGTGTGGCCCCAGACAAGTCTCATCCTCTTTCTTGGACAAACAGCAAAGATGATTTATCCTACCAGATTTTTAAATTTCTTAATGTCTACAACCACGAGGCCTCATACACAAGGCCCTTCATTTCTATAAATGTTTCCTGAACCAAAAAATGAACATCTTTGATTTACAAAGAGAAATGAGGGGTAGAGAGGGAAAGTGACTTAAAATTAGAGAACAAAATGGTGAGAGATCTGGAACAGCACAAATATTACTTGCCTTATCTATAGGATAGAATCAATAGGCTAGGGGCCCTATATCCTATCTCTAGCACCAAAAAAAATTTTTTTAAAGCCAGAATCAATAATATCAGTAGAGTGGTCCAGGTAATAATATAACATGGAGAGGCCACTCAAAGAAAGGAGACAAGAAACAGCAGAGCCCCCAGCCCAGCCATCCACTGCAGCTGTACCTCATCGTGTCCCAGCATGCTCAGCAGGAGCGAGACGATGTTCTTCCGGATAACAGCATCCACTTTGGCACCTGCTCCCTGAATCACAAACCTCAGGGCCTGTAGCATGGTGTCCCTAGGGAACCAATGCATTGACTTAACCCCTGCCTCTTCCCCACCATTGCCTTCTACCTGCACAGGCACAGCCCAACGCAGCTGCCTTGTCTCCTGGAGGCTACACACTCCCTCAGAAGCACCTTACCTGACACCTGGGTCCTCTATGACTCGGATTCCATTGAGCAGCTCTGTAAAGAGGGGATCCACTTTGATATGGATGGAAATGAGCTTCCCCAGTGCATCAGCAGCCTTCAGGCGCACGCCCCGGTTGGAATCCTGTAGGGCCTTGGTAAAGGTGGTCTGCAGCTGGGGCAGGAAGGGCTTCAGGGCAATTCCAACCTGTGGGAAAAACACACACCCAAAAATCATAGTTGTGGTGGACTCCAAGGCCACTCCAAGGCTACAGGAATGAAAGCAAACAATAATCACAAACCACCTAGAGTTAACCAAGCTCTCACACAGGCTAGCAATAACAGCAGAGACAGGTTCTGCTCAGCCTCCTCATCTGTTTTCAGCATCCTTCGTCACACTAGAGAAAGCAGGAGGAAGAGGAGGCGGTAGAGCAGTGACTGTCAGAGGGAGCTGCCTTGCAGCCCTGGCTGTATCACAGCTTATCTCAGTGAAACCCATCTAGAAGAACAGTGTCTCAGATCCTCCTCCTCTGAATCCATTAAAAAGCAAGGTAGGCAGCTGATGGTCAGAAGTACAGTTCTCGTGCCAAGGCAGGGAGATGTCCACATAACAGCAGGTACCAGCTACTAAACAACAGATTTGTAGGCCAAGCTCTCCACACTGAGCCCTTGGAACAAGCCCATGACCCAAATGACCTTGGAGAATCCACCTGATACACATGTGCATCCACCTCAATACAACTCCAGCTCACTCCCTGACTATACACAGAAAACAGGCATACTTAAAAAAATACACACACACACATACACACACATATAAATATATATGGTTGCAGATGGAACAATTACTTTATTTTTTTTTTAATTTCTTGAAGTTGTTGATAGACTTTTATTAATTATTTATATGTGGTGCTGAGGATCAAACCCAGTGCCTCATACATGCCAGACAAGTGCACTACCACTGAGCCCCAGCCCCAGCCTGTTTATTTTTACGTGGTCCTGGTGATGGAACCCAGTGCCTCACATGTGCTAAGCAAGTGCTCTATCACTGAGCCACACCCCCAGCCCAATAGGCACACTTTTGATAAAACATAGTTGGAGCCAGAGAAAATTTAGTTCTTGTAAAAGAGGAATCTCCCTGTGTCTGTCTAAAGATTCAATGCCAATGAACATCTGGAAACACTGGATTCAGACAGATTTGTAAGTTGCTCAAAGGCACGCAATAGGGGAAGATGGTAAACATGAATCTAAAACCTCCTGCCCATGGGTGACAACTGACTCAGGTCGGGGCAAGCTCCATGAGGTAGGAGCTCCAATTGTGTCTAGAGCTCCAAAAATACCACAGAAAAGAATATAGCACAGAATATGAGGTGAAGATGATATTTAATTTTGTTTAAAAAAAAAAAAAGTCACAAAGTGAGGCTGATACAATCCCATTTGGTAGCTGGGGAGTTGCTCTTACTTCCAAAGGAAAAAAACTACAAATCTTAAGTGTGCATTTGCTTCCAAACCTTGTGTAAGATTTTTTTAAAATAATGAATTTTGGCTCCATTTATACTTTAAGTCTAAGGGGTTTAATTATTACCCCCTAAGAACATCTGAAACAGTTACCACATTAAATCTTTGCTTCTTATACTTTTGGCAAAAACTGAAGTCACTTTGGTTGTTCTCAAAATTTGTCTTTTTCATTCTCTCACCAGATTCTTTGCGTTTCTCTTTATGTGGTTGTAATAAAGAACTCAAGCAACTTTAACAGTGTTTTCACTGTATTTATATGGCCCTGAATTTTTTCCTTTAAAACTGATTCTTCAAAATAACAACTATCACCATGTACTGAGTGCTTATTGTATCAGGCACAGTGTTTGGCATTAGTTCACCTAAGCCCCACAGAAGGTAGGCAGTGTCATCAGTCTTAGACGTCAGAGGCAGGCTCAGAGGTTACATGGCTTTCCCAAGGGCCATGTAGCTACTAAGAGGAGGACTTGGAATTGGACGCAGTGTAGTCTGAGTTGATGGGCTCAAGTCCCTCTGCTATGCCGTTTCTCCATAATGAAGCTGTCACCTTGCTGCCAAGGGTATCTCACATCAGTGTCCTGAAGATATCTGTTCTCTAAGATTTGAGCAGACCAAAAGACCAAACTTATCAATCACTCACCTTGGCCAGTAAGAGGCTGAGTGTCTCCAGCAGAGCTGCCTTCACATTCCAGCTGAATCGGTCCCCCAGGATGCGAATCAAGGGGCCAGTGATGCTGACCACAGAGGGCCTCAAGGCGTCAGCGGAGGTCAGGCGGATCACCAAGCCCAAGGCCTTGGCGGCTTCTTCCTTCTGCTCAGGACTGCCAGTAAGGACTCCTTCCCTCAGCACTGGAAGGATGGAGGTTACCCCCTGACAAGGGAACCACAGCTGAGAGTCCAATACCAAAGGCCTTAGGCCCACGTGTCTCCCACCCAAAGCACAGTGCTCCTGAAAGTCATCCTCTAGTCAACTAGGAGATGACAATTTGGGCTGGCTGGGGAAGAGGCTTAAATGAATGGTGACAAGAGGGCAAGCCCCAACAGACCAAGCACACAGAGGTAACAAACGCTGCTGCCACCTCTGCAACCTATTTGGTCTGGATGAGGTGGCCTTGACAGCTTAAACCAAGGGAAGCACGCACCCTGTCCCCATCTGGCCACCATGGCAGAAGCACGCTGTATGTGAAGGCGCTGAAGAATACTCAAGCATGAAGTCTGACTGACCCGCCACTGCAACAGCGCACACTGCAGACCCAGGCCAGGGGTGAGGACACAGGAAGGCAGCAGGGTGCAGCACCCTGCACCTCCAGGCCCTGACCTACCTTCTTTGGGAGGCAGAACCCTGGCACATGCTCGCCTTTGCTCTCATTGCCTATGAGCCGGATCTCCTTGTGCAGTTCTTCAATCAGTGCCAACTGGTTGCCGGCATCCAGCTTCTGTGGGAATCCAGGAAAAAGCAGCGATGATGTGCAGCCCTCCCTCTCAGGACTGCTTCAAAATAATGCAGATGTGGGAAGGGTTGGGGGGTGATAGAAACAGGACTAGCCACAAGTTGATCAGTGTTGAAGCTGAGTGATGGGTATATGGAGGAATCCTGTCAGAATCTATTATTATAAATGTCTGGAATTTTCTCCAATAAAAAGCTTGTTGTGGGGGCAGTGGTCCCCTCACCTTGGTGATAGCATTTAGGGCGTCCCAGCTCTCCTCCAGCACCACAGGACTGGAGTCGTTGAAGAGGCGGATCAGGCCTGAGAGCAGGCTCCGCAGGTGGCTGGTGTAGTCAGCCTTGGAGCGGGAGCAGTAGATGTTGAGGATGATGGCAGCAGCCTGCCTCATGCCCACCTCAGGGCTGCGGGTGGCTTCCAACAGATCTTCAATGATGATCCGGTGCCCAGTGTCATCCTCTACTGAGAGGATCACGGCCTGACAATTAGCCATCTCCTAAAACCACAAGGGACAAGTGTGCTGAGCACGGATCATCAGGGACAGTAAGGATGGCTGCTAATAAATGACAGAGGAGTGATCGTGGCCCCCTTACCAGCTGCTCGTCTGGGGTCCCTAGCTTCTCCTTCAGAGCCAACATGACTGCCGGAAGGATCACACCAAGATGACGGGTCAGAGCGTCACCTGCCACAGACGAAAGGAAAGCCAGCACCCGGGTATTGACAGGTGGCGTAGTCAGCTGGTGGAATGATGAACAACAGCAACCTGATGAATACTGCACCTGCTCAGTGCCAGCAGTGGCACCGGCTCTTGAGGAAGGAATGGCAAGCAAGGGAGCCCACACTCCACTCAGAGATGAGGGCCTGCCCCAGCAAATCTCAGGACCCTGTACTCCACCCACCACCAGCCCCCAACCTCTGCACTCAGAACTGGTCTTCACAGCAGGCCCAGGACTAACAAGGTGGATTCAGGGCCTGGTGTTTGCCATGTGTTGAGATTTACCTTAGGCACGAGGTAAGGCAGCACCACACGACTCTTAATGGCCATAACTTGCTTCAGACCATCCAAGGCAAATTCTGATACTTCTTCATCATCCTGCAGAAGGACATTGAGGACAACCCTAAGAAGCTGGCTCTTGCCACATCTCTGATGTCTGAACCAGTTACTACCTCCTTATCCCCCACTGTACCCATATTTACTTACCGTCCTAGGAAAAGCACAAAGTCACTTCTGGTCTTGCTGCACCCACTCCCCCTGGAGGCCCACATTCCACTGCCTTGGCAAAGGCAACCTACTGAGTTTTACTGCTACGAAGACAGTAAAAGCCACACTGGTAGGTGTGCGCCAGATCCACTCACCAGCTGCTTCAGTAAAAATGGGAGGATGTCCTCCAGAGCCTGGTGGCCAATGGTGGAGTGCAGCTGCTCAAAAGTCTTGGCTGCTGCCTCTCGGACCTCTTCCAAGGGGTCACACAAAGCCTTCCTTGCTGTGGGCACAAGGGACTCGGAGAAATACAGCACCTGCAACAGTGCAAGCACAGTATATTAAGGCACAAAAGGCCTAGGGGGAGGGGAAATAAGCAAGGGGACTCAGGCCAAGGACTATAACCCGGTCAAGCCATGACTCCCTATGTTGGACTTTTTGTTAAAGCAGAGAGGACCAGGGCTGTAGCTCAGTGGTAGAGCACTTTCCTAGCACATGCCAGACCCCAGAACTGTGTACACACATGGTGAATGCCTCGCCCAAACTTCATAATTAAGAGCTTTAATGGCAAGACCTCTAGGACCTGGCCCCCTTCCCCTGAACTCTTTCTTTTGCTAATCTTCCTGGAAAACTCTTAAGTCCTTCTTCAAGACTCAACCTAAAGATTTCCTCCTCTATGAAGTCTTTGGGTCTCCAACAGCCTAACGATGGCACTGCTCCCTAGGCAATCAATTCCACCATAACAAAGCTCACTTTGATGTGCCAGCCTTGCCACTGGACTATGGGTAGCTCACAGGCATGACTCAGCCTCTGAAGGATTCAGTAACTTCTCAATTATTCACAACTCTCTTGGGTGACAGAATTTCTTTTGATTCTTTGCCAAATGCAGGTATAAAAAACAAATGTAAGACCTACACTAATAAGACACAAGAGGAGACTAGAGACTAGTAAACCAGACTAGAATGCTGAGGCTGAGAAACTGGCTGCTTGCTTACATTTCTAACTGGCCATCCACTTATTGCTTCTGGGTTGCCAACCAAATCAAGGCCCATTACACACTACCAGTCTACTCTCTAGGAGTGTTTCGAGGATCAATGACCTTAGAAAGTAAGGTCAAACCTTAGAAATAGAGTACTCCAAACCCCTTGAATGTTGCTGCTATGGAAACAGAATTACTGCTAGAGACAACACATTTCCACCCACTGGGTACTTCAACTCTCATGACTCCTCTCCTGAGAACAAGTGCACACCCCTCCCCATCTCTGCCACCCTCAGCCACTCCAGTGCACATTTCCCTTCCCACTAAGGAGGCACCACACACTTTAACCTAGCTGGTAGAGTGACACATGAAAGGGACTGCTCTGTAGCAACCTCAGGAGTACTGAATCATTTCCAGTTTCCAAAGGCCACTCAAGGAGCCCTCCACATGGCTTAGTTCTTAGCCCGCAAAACTGACAGGAAAACTAAGAAGAAAACTAAAATCTGCAAGTGGCCTGGCCAGCACCCCGCTGCCAACAGCCCCTTACAGAGTAAGGCTGGTGAATCTCTGGGGGCAGGGCTCCTGTGATCCCCACCCTAACCCAGAGACAGGCACTGCAGGGCCCTCTGAAGATACTCACAGCGTCACGGCTGGTGGACTTCATAATTTCGCTCAGCCCAATGCACACACCCTGCCTCTCATCACTTTTTTGAGACCTCAGGCCTTCCTCAAGGATGGGGATAATCTCAGGGAGGATTTTCTCCCCCAGCTTCCGGACAAGATCTCCCAATGTCCTTGCTGCGATCTGTCAACAAAGATCAAGTCAAAACTCCCAGACAGGTACAATGGCGCATACCTGTAATCCCAGAGACTTGGGAGGCTGCGGAGGGAGGATTGCAAGCTCAGAGCCAGCCTCAGCAATTTAATGGGACCCTAAGCAATTTAGCAAGACCCTGTTTCAAACATAATACATAACCCTGGGTTTAACCCCTGGTACCAAAAAAACCTAAAAATATCAACTCCCTGAAAAACCCAGGGCACCCAGAGAATAACTCCAGAATGAGGACCTAGAACCTCCAGGCTTTATCTGAGTCACTAACCTTCTTCAATGTCTTACCATAAAGAGCCCCACAGTGCTCAAAATACACTATGAAAGAACTCTGTTTCACACACATATACACACCCTAAAACAAGAGCAGGCACCTTATATATGAACATGAAAGTCATCACAGGATGTAAGGTCAAGGCCAATTTCCCTGATCATTGAAAACGTATCTCTGTTACTCAAGGGGAGCCAAATTTGGAACAAATGTTTTAAGGGAAAAATCCATCTCCTCTCTAAGGTCTCATGCAAACCCTTCTTCAAATCAAATACACAATCTGCTTCCCAAGGTCAGGGACTATAAGTGCACCAAAGGGGGACTGGCAGAAGTGGTCATCAGCCCAGACTGGGTACCTGCTCTCAAAACCACTGAACCCCATTTGTCCCACCTGGTGCACAAGCCTTCTCATGCCAAGCTTGCTCCTCCCTGATTCCTCACTCCAGCCACAATGGCCTTGCCTAACCCCTACTGTGTGCCATCGTCTGCTTACAATGGGACCTTTTCATACCCTGGCACTATTCCCTATCTAGAATATTCTCTCACCACCACCACAGCTGGCTAGCGCTTACTCATCTTTCACCTTTAAGCATCCTTTCTTCTGAGAAGCACCTGCTGACCCTCTCTCTAGGCCACACGCCCCTAGCGTTAGCAAGTATAACTGCATGCTGCACTTGCCAAAGCTGCACTCAACATCTGTTTGTGTGACTGATTAACATGCATCTCCTCTACCAGAATGAGGCTCTCAGGACAGGGACTAAGTCTGCCTTTCTTCTCCATATAGTAAACATTTGCTGAGTGACTAAGTAAATAATTAATGTTCCTCTGTTAAACAGAGAATCCTTGGCTCTCTCCCAGGCTCTGCAGTGCAAGGAGCTCTGAAAGAAGACATGAGGGGCTGCTGGGCCAGAACAAGGCCTAGAAAGCTTACCGTTCTCTTATCCGCACATGTGCTTGCCAGGAATCCCAGCAGAAGCCCAAAAAGAGTAGGCAGGATCTCACGCAAGGTGCGGGGGGTATTGGAGACAACAATCTTCCAGACATGCAGGGACGCCTGCCGCACCACCAGCTGGGTGTCTGAACGGCCCATGTAGAGGCCTGCCAACACCCGGTTCCGCCGGTCAACTCCCAGAGCAGTGATGATCGCCTATAGCCCACAGAAGGGGACACAGAACATGGGTGGTGAAGCCTCCAGAGCAAAGAAAGGCCCCAGGGCATTTCCTCTGCTCAGCAAAGCTAACTTCCCACCTTGTTGGACTGGGCAGTTCCAAAGTTATCATCTTCAGAGGCAGTTTCTGTGGTCATCTTCCCTGTGACCCCTGAAATATGGAACAGGAGGTCCCCAAGTAGCTGAACAGAGCTGAACCTGAAAAGGAAGCCAAGAACAGAGTCACACTGCCTCTAGTATGGGGCACAACCCAGCACTACACAGAAGAAAGACTAGACGGAAATGTGCCCAAAATATTCAAGGTGGTGGTCTTAGAAAGGTAAGTTAAGGCAGTTTCCATTTCTTTACACTCTCCCATATATTTTCTACAAGTTTTCTACTAGTGAACAAAAAAAGAAATAGGGCTAAGGTGTAGTTCAATGGTACAGTGCTTGCATAGAATGCACAAGGCCCTGGGTTCCATCCCCTGCACTGCAAAAAAAAAAAAGGAATGAAGCTTGTGTGAAAATTTCCATAATAAAAGTCATGAGAAAGAGACAAAAGGGAAGAATTAACAGGAAATAAGTACGACAGAGCATTACAAGTGAAGAAACCTGGAGGAGCCTAAAAGGATGAACTTTACTGAATTAGGGTTATAGCTAGGTGTGGACACCTACAATCCCAGTCACTTGGGAGGCTGAGACAGGAGGAACTCAAGTTTGAGGATAGTCTCAGCAATCTAGCAAGGCCTTGAGCAACTTAGTAAGACCTTGTCTCAACATAAAAAAATCAAAAGGGCTTAGGGATGTAGCTCAGTGATGAAGCTCCTCTGGGTTCAATCCCCACCCAGCATCAAAACAAACAAACAAAAAAACCCATAACATTTTACAGGGTTTTTGTTTTTTGTTTTTTTTTTTTTAATTTTTTTATAGTTGTGGATGGACAACATGCCTTTATTTTGTTTGTTTAATTTTTACTTGGTGCTAAGGATCAAACCCAGTGTCTCATATGTGCTAGGCAAGCACTTTGCCACTTAGCTACAGCCCCAGCCCCAGCCCCAGTTTTATACTTTTTAATGGTTAGAAAAATAATAGTAATATTCAAACTGAAAAATCAAGAAGTGCAGAAAGAGATAAAGGAAGAAGGCAGGGCTGGGGCTGTAGCTCAGTGGCAGAGCACTTGCTTAGCATGTGTGAGGCACTGGGCTCAATCCTCAGCTCTGCATAAAAATAGAGGCATTCTGTCCATCTACAACTACAAAAAAAAAAAATTAAAGGAAGAAAGCATAAACAATTGCAACCATCCTGATACTATTACCACCGGATAAGCACTTCTGTCTACACTGACACACACTCATACCCCATAACATGTGAAGTGTGCCTACACTACCTGCACTGTCCTGTGAACAGCAGGTTGACAAGCTCTCTGTCGGCCAATATTGTTACATACCATTCTTTGTAGTGGCTGAATAAAAGTCTAGTCTGTAGATGTGCCATATGATATTTTTCAACTGAACTCCAAAGTTTTTCAAATGATAAGTAATACTGAAATAAACACCCTTCTGCATATAGTTCTAAGTACTTAACTAAATATGTTCTTGGAATAAATTCCTAGAAATGGAAGTTTGAGATAAAAGAGCATTCATTTAAAATCTTTATATTTTTGCAGTTCTAGGGATTGAACCCAGGGCTTTACAAATGCTAGGCAAGCACTCTACCATTGAACTACCGCCCCCCCCAGCCCACCATGAAATCTGAATACAAACTAGGATTAAATGAGGAAGAACTGTTTAAAACAGAGTCAGAATAAAGACGCTGCTCCAGGAATTCGAAGGTGACAAAATGGTTAAAATCAAGAGTCTGGAGATAGCCGAGAGAGTTCCTGACAACATTCTGCCCCTCATCCCTCAAGAGGCGTTCCTAAATTGTAAAACCTAGGCCCACTGGGCCTTTTGGCCAAAGGTCTCACCGAATTCTCCAAAGGTCATCAAAGAGGCCTTGCTCCAGCTGGGGCAGCAGGAGTGCAATAGCCGTCTCAGCATACATGGAGATGACTCGCTGGCCTGCACGCAGGGCAGTGTCACGCACAAACTCATTCTCATCAGCCAGAGCCTAGATATGCAGAGGGTGGGTCAGCAAGGGCTACCATTGGCACCCAGACTCAAAGTGGCCCCAGAGACAGGTAGCTATGGCTCTCTAGGAGAACAGGGGCATACTGCTCTCATTCCTTCGTCCTTAGAGGGATCACTGGTACCTACTTTGAGGATACAGGGAATGATGGGTCCCACATAAGGGGTGAACTTGTCCCCAAAGGTGATAGGCAGGTAGTTGAACATCATGATGTAGCCATCTCGGACATGGGGCGCGATGTCCACTTTGCTGGCTGTTGCTACAATTTCTGGCATCAGCTTCTCCAACTTCTCCACCCCCAAGCCAGCCATGACCTCAGCCAACCCTGTGACACAAATGCAGAATGAATCCACTGGTTCTGAAGGCCCCCTGAAGGCATTTCCAATCTGGCCCCTGCGCCAGCTCTGGTCTCACCTTGTGCAGCGCCTGAGCGATCCACGGAGCTCTGCTCATAGGTCAGTGTCTCCATCAGCCATGGTAGCAAGTCCTCAAAACATGACTCCCCCATGCCCTTCACCATGGCCCCCAGGGCCTTGGCAGATACTGTTCGTACCTGTTAGGAAACCAAGAATGGGAACAGTGAGGCAATGCAGTTCAAAATGAGACAGCCATGAAGGAACAGGGAGGGACCCCAAGCCTCCTTCCCTTTGCCCAACAGGAATAAAAGCAGCTTTGGGGAAACAATTTTCTAGAGGCTGGGCTAAAATCATGAGCTATTCCCTCCCCAGACTCACCTCAGGCACAGGGTCCAAAAGAGAGGCTTTCAGGCCAGGCGTCACACTGGGCAGGTAGGGAGCCAAGTCCTGCCACAACACAAGAGACAACTCAGGCAGAGGCCCAATTTCTATTTTCTCTAGGCCCTGTTCTGTTGTGGATTCTGATCTCACCATTCTGTTAATAGAGAGCACTTAATGGGGCCCCAAACATGAAAACCTAACTTCTCACAGAACAGGTGGGATAACTAGCAAAGAGCAAGGGACCAGGCCTGTGAGAACACCAGGCAAACAAATGATCAGGGAAACCTATGAAGGATGCTCAGCCCCTCCCCATCAGGTCAGACAGAGCCACCAGCTACAGTCCAAAGCTCTACTCCTCCAGCCCTTCTCTTGGGACCAAGGCCTGCCCAAAATTCTGGAATCCTTAGGAAATATTCCTGGTACTTTCCTTTCAGAATTTCTGTATCATCTCTTTCTTCATCTCAAAATGTTTATGTCTCTTGATGTAGCATTCAACTTTGGGGAATAACTTTAAATATAGAAAATGCCTTATGTTCACTGCAGCCTTCCTTTAAAATAGTTTAAAAAAAAAAAAAGCCTTGGACCCTTAAGACCAATGATAGGATTATATAACTTATGGTATATAAACATGTTGGGACATTATATAACTACTAAAAATCAGTTTTACGAATAAATCACTATAATAATGTTCAGGAATCTAAATTTTTAAAAAATAGAATGTAAAAGCATTAATTATTTTAGTGCTGGGGGACTGAGGGTAAAATATTTTGTTTTTCTTTCTTTTTTTTTTTTTTTTGGTAATAGGGATTAAACCCAGGGACATGCAACCACTGAGCCACATTCCCAGCCCTTTTTTATATTTAATTTTGAGACAGGGTCTCGCTAAGTTGCTGAGGCTGGCTTTGAATTCATGATCCTCCTACCTCAGCCTCCCAAATCACTGGGGTTACAGGTGTGCACCACCATCCTCAGCTGTTTTTCTAATTTTTCATTTTCTCAAATTTTCCAAGATTGACATAACATTTCCCTTTATCTTCTTTTGTCCATCAGTGCAGAGTTGTGATAGATGCTGAACTCATGTGTGCAAGCTTTTGGGAGCAAATAAATGAAAAGAGGCAAGTCTCCCAAACTAGACCAAACTCCTCTAAGAGGTTTACAGTAGTAAACATTCATAACAAAAAAAAAAAAAAAAAAACACTGCAAGGAGGGAAAGCAGCGGCTACTTTATTAAAACTCCTGAAAGGTCCAAGGAAAAGGTACGTCTTTCCTCCACCTCAGTCTGTAAAAGGGACCTAAAGGGTCAATCTCAGCTGAGGACTAAACTAGTAGAAACTTGAACTGCCTCACTCCTGAAGATGCCCCAGAGAGCCCAGATTCTACCTCCTACCCGAAATGGCCCATTCTGCCTGTAAACACAATCAGGGCCCAGTGCCCACATTCCTTCTTATCTGCTGTGGGCAGATCCTCTGCACACCAGCCCCAGGTGGTTGCTACCTTTTGGTCTGTCAGGGAATACATGTTGCCAATAATCTGTGCTGCCATCTTCCGTGTGTCTGTAGAACGGTCCTGGAAGGCTCTCTGGACAATGGGCATGATGAGGGCCAGTGACGGGGCATCAATGAAGTGGACAAATTTGGTGTCCAACAGGGTCTGTAGGCACTTCTGGGTCTTCCTTGAGGGGTCCGTCAGGGCATCCAGCAGGACTGGGGCAATGGCTGCAGATCCACACAGGAGAGAGGCTGGTTTATACAAGTCTATGAAGTGGCAAAGCCACAGTGTCTGCAGAACTAAAGAACAGGGAGACTGAGGCACCTCCTCCCTAAAGCCCTACCAGTTGTCAGCTGCAGAAGCCAGTCTACCTACAGAGAGCAATCCTTGCTCCATTTGCAGGACAAGGAGGTCACTGTGTAGAGGTGACAGCCATCACCCTTCTGCACTGCAACTTGTGATAAAGCAGCACTTATGGGCTGCTTGAGTGCACTGAGCTACAACCAAAGTGCTGCGCCTCAGCAGGGTTGCTTCTTAGGAACCAGGGAGCTTATCTGGGAACCAGCAACCAAATAGTGGTTTTGTGAAAAAACCTGTTTAATGAAAGTGCTTGAACCACTGTTGGAAATGAAGTACTCAATACTTAGAACAGTCAAGGTGAGATAAAAACGAGTTCTCAAAAATTCAGCATCAATAGCTCAGCAGAAGAAATTCCAAAAGAAATACCTGCTTTATCTTTTCCACAAGCCCAAACAGTTTAATCACTATAAAGATACATGTTGGCGGGGCTGGGGTTGTGGCTCAATGGTAGAGCGCTCACCTCGCATGTTTGAGACCCTGGGTTCGATCCTCAGCCCCACATAGAAATAAATTAGTGAAATAAAGGTATTGTGTCCAACTACAACTAAAAAATAAATATTAAAAAAAAAGATCCATGTTGGCCAACAATAAAAAAAGAATAACCCAATTGAAAAGTGGGCAAAAGATCTGAATATACCATTCTCCAAAGAAGACATACAAACAGCCAATGAGCACATGAAAAGATGCTCAAAATACCTCATTAAAAATGTAAATCAGGGGCTGGGGATGTGGCTTAAGCGGTAGTGTGCTCGCCTGGCATGCGCAGGGTGCTGGGTTCAATCCTCAGCACCACATAAAAATAAAATAAAGATGTTGTGTCCACTGAAAAACTAAAAAAAATAAATTTAAAAAAAAAATGTAAATCAAAACCACAATGAGAGGCTACTTCACACCCACTAGGATGTCTGTAATCAAAAAGAGAATAACAAGTATTGGCAACTGAGACCCTTGTACATTGCTGTTGGGAATGTCAAATGGTGCAGCCATCTGGACACTGAAAAACAGTCTGGCAACTCTTCAAAAAGTTTAACAGAGTTGTCAAATGACCCGCAATTCTATTCCTAAGTGTCTAACCAAACTAAAAACATAACATCTAGACAAAAACTATTACTCAAAGGTTCAGAGCAGCATTAAGCTTAAGCCAAAAAGTGGAAATGACCCAAATGCACGTTAATGGATAAATGGATAAACAAAATGTAGCATATATTCAGCTGAACTTTGGAATGTTATTCAGCCATAAAAAGGAACAAGTGATATGTGCTACAGCATAGATGAAACATCACACTAAGTGATTGGAGTCAGACACAAAAGGTCACTTACGTCTTCTATGGTTTGTATGAAATGTTCAGAATAGGAAAATCCAGAGAGAAAGAAAGTAGATTAGTGGTTGTCAGGGGTTAAAGAGGGGGAGGGGGTTGAAGAATGACTGCTAATGGACATAAGGTTTCTTTCTAACTGATGAAATTGCCCTGGACGGTGGTGATGTTTAAACAATTTTGAAATATTCTAAGTACTACTAAATCATACAATTTAAGAGTAAATTTAAAATTATGCAAATTACATATCCATAAAAAAAAATGATTCATGCTCGATTCCTAATGTGATAGACATGAGACTGTTCTGGGCCTTAGAAATACCCAGGGCTATTGGGCACTATCAAAGTGGAACTCATAGATGAAGAGTAGACTAGTGGTTGCCAGGGCTAAGGAGATGTTGGTCAAAGGGTACAAAGCTTCAGGGGGGTAGGATGAGTAAGTTCTGGAGATCCAGTGTACAGCATGGTTACTACAGTTAGTAATACTCTGTTGTACATTTGAAATTTGCTAGGAAAATAGACCACAAAAAGTAAGCTATGTGGGGTGACAGATATGTTAATTAGCTTAACTGTGGTAATCATTTCGTAGTATATGCATGTATCAAAATATCATGTTGTGCCTATAAACATATAAATTTTTACTTATAAATATATGGTAAAGCTGAAAAAATGTAAATAAAAGCAAATAAAAAAATTAAAAGCATGCCTTCTTACTAAATTTTATCTGTTTGCCCTATCAGTAATTGAGAAGTGTACTGTATTCTCTCATTATGACAATGGATTTATTAATTTCTCCCTATAGTTTTATATATTTCAAGGGTATTAAATTTAGAATTGTTATATCTTCTTAGAAAAACGAAAATATTTCTCACTATGTAATGGCCCTCTCTACCTTAAAGAAAGCTTTTTTCTCAAAAAAAGAAAAAAAAAAATCCTCAGGCTGGGGTTGTAGCTCAGCGGTAGACCTCTCATCTCGCATGCGCGAGACCCTGGATTCGATCCTCAGCACCACATAAAAATAAATTAATAAAATAAAGGTATTGTGTCCAACTAAAACTAAAAAAAAATAAATATTAAAAAAAAAAAAAAAAACAACAATCCTCAAACTCTATCCAGGCAGAGTGGTGCCCACCTGTAATCCCACCAATGTGGGAGGCTAAGGCAGGAGGACAGTAGTTCAAAGCCAGCCTAGGCAACTTAGCAAGGGCTGGGGATGTAACTCAGTGATAGAGCATGCCTGCATTCAATCCTCAGAACTACAAAATAAATGATTTATTTATTTCAAAAAATCCAATTCTCCCAAACTCATTCCTTAAAAAAAAAAAAGGGGGGGGGGGGGGCTGGAAGCCTAACTCACTGTTAGGCTCTTGCAAAAAAAAAATTTTTTTTTTAAAACCTTCATTATTTTCTAAGTTAACAAACACCTAATAAACACACTAGGCAAGTGATGCCCCAAGTTGAAGTTTAAAATGTTAAAATAAGGGTTAGGCATGTGGCTCAATGGTAGTGTCTGCCTAGCATGCATGGGGCTCTGGGTTTGAGTCCTAGCACCACTAAATAAACAAACAAATAAATAAATAAATTGTTAAAGTGATCTGCCAGTCCAGGTGGCTGGCTGGATTTGGTTCCTAGCAATCAGCCTCTTCCCATTCCTTAGAAAAGAATCAAACTAAACAGCATAGTTAAGGAACTCACCTTTCCCAGCCCTCTATCACAGGCCTACTATAATGAGATGAAATAATCAGTTCCCAATAATCTAACACTCACAATGGTGCTTTTGTGGTCCACTCTGCAGACCTCACAGCTCAGCTCAGTGCATGGGGAACTCTCAGAACCAAGCTGTTCCTGAGCCAGTGACTCAGTGTCCCTATGCATGCAGTCAATGATGCCTGTTCTAGAACAGTGCAAGAAAAGACTGCTTCCAAACTCCTTTCAACTAATTATTCTAGGAAAAGGACTTTTTAGCATTTAGAGGTTATTTCCTGCAGTGTCCAAAGGGGAGGGGGCCACCAGAACAAGTTCCCTCGCGGGAGAGGCATACCAAGGATCTCCGGGTTCCTGATGACGGAGCCAATCTGCCTGAGTGCCTGCTGTCCAGCCTTCTGCACTTTGACGTGGGAATCAGTCAGCACCTCTGTGAGCTTGGGCACAATGTTGGGTAGGCAGGACGACAGCTGCTTGGGAGCACAGTATGCCATTGCTCCAAGCAGTTCCACTGACCCTGCAGACAGCATACATGCTCAGCACTGAATCACTGAACACAGGTCAACAAATCACCTATGATTGCTGCAAACTGTGCTCAAGCAGTCCCAGGAATAAAGGCAGAGACAACAAAGGCCTCTGAGGCCTGCTAAGCTGTAGGGTCCCAGGTAAGGGGGCAGGTAGTACGAGGCAAAGGGACAAAACCAGGAAGGGAGAGACCTGGCTTACCCTTGCATTACCATTCAGACTAATTCACTAAAATTCTCAGGCCTGTTTCCTCCTCTCCAAACCATAGTATCTATTTTGTATCTATTTTGTATCTATTTTGCATATTAGGGTTCCAGATATGATTACATTTCTAAAAAGAATTTACTGGAGGTAAACAGCTAAAAGCCACAGAACAGCTTTCATGCTCGGGATTTCCTAATTTAGGGCTGTGGCTCAAGTCAAAGACCTGTTCTGGGCATAATAGCACACAAAACCAGCCAAGCGTGGTGGCGCATGCCTGTAATCCCAGCAGCTCAGGAGGCTGGGGCAAGAGGATCTCAAGTTCAAAGCCAGCCTCAGCAACTAAGTGAGGCCCTAAGAGACGCAGTGAGACCCTAACTATAAATAAAATACAAAAAAGAGCTGAGGATACAGCTCAGTGTTTGAGTGCTCCTGGGTTCAATTCCCCGTACCAAAAGAAAACACACACACACACACCATAGAAGGGCCCTACTGCCTAAAGGCACAGAGTCTTGGCCTTGCCCCTGCATTGGGGACCACACACACAGAAAAAGAACTGTGGATCCCTGTTGAGGGCAGTTTTCAAAACAGAAGTTAAGGAAGAGACAAAAGGGAGTGGCCTTACCAGCTTTGGTCCTCCAGGATTCCTCCTCCAGGGCAGCCAATAAGGAGGGGAGCACCAGCTTCACCCCGTGAGCACTCAGGTTGCTCATCACAGCTTTGGCACAATCATCTGCAGCCTCAAGGGAGGAGAGAAGATGTTCAGAGGCGTCCTTACCCGAGCAAGGGACAAGGTCTGATGCTAAAACTAATGCTTCTCCAATGACAACACATATTGGGTCTGTGGGCAGAACCCATGCCACAGCCTACAAGGACAGTGAAAACACATCTTGTAAAGCTTCAGTACTTTAGGGAATCCATACCAGTCACAAGTGCCCCAGGTGAGGGCCTGAGGGATTCCACTGGTGGGGACTCTATGTCATTTCAGAGGCTCTGCTGGCCAAGGCTCATACCCAGCAACCACCCCGAGAGCAGTGGTTCTCACGTGCTTCTCCCACACAGCCTTGGGACTTACCTCACGCACGTACTGGTTCCCATCCCCAAAGCACAACAGCAGGTGGGGCAGCACATGGACCACATAAGGCTCGAAGAGCTTCCCCAGCATGGTGCAAAGCATCTCGAAGGCAAAGAGGGCTCCTGGGGGCAGAAGGCAAGACAGCTGGGAACAGAATGTCCTCTGGGGACTGCCACAGGAGACAAAAAGAACCAGTAACCTCCTGCTCCCTCACTCTATGGAAACACTCAGGGAAGCCATGGTACTAGAGTGTAGCAATCACTGTCTCAGCACCCATAGCAGGCATGTGGCAGAGTGGAGGGGAGAAGACAGCAGGGAGCCATCATCACTTCCTGGGATTAACTGGAAAGGCAAAACATCTCTCAACTAAGGGTCCTGCTGACTTAGAAATTACGAAGTCCAGCCAAACCAGAAAGGATGGGGCTGGGATGGGTCACACACCCGCCAATCAGCTGGGAAGGAAATGCCAGCTTCCTTCCTCTGGCAGCAATGGGCACTGACTTCCCGTGTGGGCAGCACAAAGCTCAGAGACGCTCACCCTCACGCCGGCGGAAGTTCTTCTTATCCTGGATGGCATCAGTCAGTGCTGCCATCATTTCCTGCTGTTTCAAAGAGAGGATGCCCAGGCCCTTCACAAGGCCTGCCAGCCCATATGCAGCCCCTTTACGCTCTGCATACTTGTCTGACTCCAGCAGCTGCTGCATGAGCCGCTGGATCATCCCTCCAGCGTCCTCCTTGATGGCCGGCACCAGAGGCGGCAAGCAGCTGGCCACGGATTCCTGAACCTATCAAAGAGGCCCACCTCATCAGTGCCTCAAGCTCAACAACGCTGGTCGCTGGCACCCAACAGCCCCATGCAGTGCCCACCACTCAATACCCCAAACCTCATCTCAGCCACTGCTGCACATGTCACAAGGCAACAGAGGAGCAGCATTTCATATACTCTCATACCACACATGCACTCCATCAGGGCACACACTATGACCTATTAGTGACGAGAACATTCTGGTACTGTTTCTAGTCTAAATGAAGAACTGACATGGGAAACCCCAAAAGATGGGCCCACCCAGAAAAATAGATCTGAGAAAAGTAAACTTCTGAGCCTCTATATAATAGCCTGTATATGTGTTCCATTTCCAAAACTTAGGTCACAGGGAAATCAGGCTGGGCCTTATAGGACCAGGGCCAATTTGGATGATACCAAAAGACTCCTGCCTTCCAGTCATAGCTCATAAGGCTTAACTCAAGATCAGCAAATCTTGTCATGCAGCCCTTTTGCAGGTTGAGCTTTCTAATACTATCTGACCACAATTTTGGAAATTTGTTCCCAGTTATAAATTTTGAAGACATTCTGGTTGGCCTAAAATGCAAAATTGCAGAACTTATATGTAAATGCATTTTTGTCAAAGAGAAAAAGAAAAAAAAAATGCTACATGCACAAGGCCCTGGGTTCAATCCCCAGCACCAAAAAAAAAAAAAGCTTTACACCATGGTGCATGTAACCAAGGAAAGGGCCAGGAGACGCCTTGACATGGAGGAAACTCATTTTTTACTTTTTTAATCACTATATAATAAGCACCAAAAAAGGTACTAACAAATGAGTATAAAAAGAAATGAAATACCTAGGAGATCCACTAGAACAAAGTTCCCTCCCCTAGAGGTACTCTCCACTACAAACCAGGCTCTCTGTGGAAGAGGAGTCGACTGCTTGCTGATCTCCCCACTCAGCCCCTAGCATCCCACAGTCTATCCCCAGCAGGTGCCCATTCCCCAGCTGGCTTGTGGGCCATAGGCCTGATGGCAGATACCTGCTGGGAGGGGGTGGAGAGGGCAGCAATGAGCTTGGCAACAATGGGCTTCACTTTGGGGTCACTCTTGTCCAGGTGCTTGGCCAACGAGCCCATCAAGACCACCACACTCTGCCGCACAGCATCGTAGCTGGCATCATTGGGAGCATCCTTCAGGAACTCTTCAAACACTGGTAGCAGCGAGTTGACGTTCTCCTGGAAAATCCAGTCCCCCAGAGCTACAGCTCAACCCTAAGGGCTATGTAAGGATGACAGTCTCGCCAATGACCAAGCCCGAGTCTAGCTCTGGGATAGGGATCCTCACAAGCCAGCCAATCAATGATGCTAGCAGGATTCCCAGTTTTCTGGCAGGACTATAGGAGACTTATAAGAATTTAACATCCTCCCGGGGGCTTTTTGGCTCAAAAGAAATATAAATAAAATTTCCCATCAGGGGCTGGTGCCCTGCCAGGATTTCTAGCACTCAGCATCTCTGTGCCCACTGATCATTTCCATCTCCTCAGTTAGCCACAACCCTCTTACCTTCCCATGGGCGTTGAGTGTTGCAAGGGCAGCATCTAACATGCACTTTCGGACGTCTGGATTTCGGTCATTGAGGGCATCAGGGACAAAAAACTGAAAGAGTGGCTTCACCTGAGAGCTGTCCAAATACTGGGAAAGCTTGTTCAGGGCCAAGGCCAGGCCACACCTAGGAAAGGCAGGAGCATGTGGGCAGGTGAGGGCCAGCCAGGGGCCTCCTGTGCTGATGGAATATGTGCCAGCACAGAGAGCCAGAGTATAGTAAAAACCCTTTCCAGGGCAAGGCAGGGCACAGCACAGAGTCCACAACTCAGCGCTTGCCCAATGTGCTAGAACAACGCATGGAGATAAGCCATCTGCCCTGAGTTTACCTGATACAAGGTGTCCTGTTTCCCCACATGTGAATACAATGCCCACCCCTCTATCTCCAAGGCAGGGTGTCAGAGGACAAAGTTAAAAGAAACTGATAAAGGCCTTCAAAAGGGATCATATTCTCCCAAGGCAAAGTGGTGTTGTTCTTTACTATTACAGAGCAGTAAGAAGATCACCAGGAGAAAGAATCTATGTCCTATCCCTAGCTGATGGCCTGGAATGAAAAACAAAGAAACAGAGATAGGCCTATACACCACTCCCCACTGACACACAAAACAGCACAGGCGTGGAGCATGCAGGGCCTGTCATTCAGAAAACCAACAAGACCACATATTTCATGAAGCCTGCTCTGTGGGCAGTAAATTTCTTCCAAGGTCACACTTGCTGTCAGACACCTGCCTAACCCTCCAGCTGCTATCTATGGGAACCAAAGGGAAGGAAACTAACATTTACTGAGCCTTCACAGACTGTCAACGGACTAGTCTCAATACCCTGCAAGGCAGGTTCTGTTACTGCGACTTTCAGACAGGTGAGAAAACAGGCCTGGAGAAAAGGAGGACCATGCTCAAGGGCACACAGGTGACACAAAACCCACCACTGGAACTCCAGTCTCCCTGACTCAGTCTAGCTCTCTCCCTCCACTTATCCCACTGCCACATGCTGCCTCCTCGTGGCACCCACCCCAGCCAACCTGCTACACCTCAGAAAGCCTGCAGGAGAACAAGATCGGAACAGGATTTATACCTGGCTTCCCACTGATCTGGAGGAGATTCTGAAATAACTCGTCCCAATGCATCCAGCACCGGGGGTGGCCGCTGCAATAGAAAAGTTGGTAAATGCCCAACCAGGCAGACCAATGGCCTTGGCACCATGACTGTGAGCTGGGAAACCAGTACCAGTCACCATGAGACCCAAGACTCCTTTTTAGAGTAGTCAGGAGCAAGGCAAAGTCCAACATAACGTCACACCACCCAGACCACAGCAGGCTGCCCAGGTCACTCACGTAGAGTTTCTCCTGGTAAATCTCCATGAGCCTGCCCATGACCTCAGCCGCCTGCCGCTGGTACCGCGCCACTGCCTGGGAGAGGGCTTCAGCCCCAGCCTGCCTCACGGCTGCCTCATGATAGATCACATCGTCGATCAGCAAGGAACAGAGGTCTGGCTGCAGATCAAGGCCCATGGTCGACCAGAGCCTGCAGCAGACCAAGGGCAGGGCTGGTCAGACAAGTTACTGCAGCATCTGCCCCTTCAGCCCCAGCCAGTCCTTCTCTCTCTGGAGGCTGAGCAAACTGGGTGTGGTTATTTCCTAAGGGAGAGAGGACAGGGTAGGAGAAAGCAGTCGCCCACTGGCTCTCACCTCTCAGCCAACTTGCGGATCTCCTCCTCTTTGTCAAACTTGACAACCCAGAGCCTCCGCAACAGGTTCAAACCATTCTTCTCATCAGTATCAGGTGCTGGCAATACCATATGGAGTTCCATCAGCCCCTGGGAAGGGGAGAGGGAGGGGTGGGACATGTGAGGCTCAGCCTCCAACATCCCCTGGGCTCCTCTCTGGGCTGAACTATCCAAGACATAACCACTAGCTAAATGTGGCTATTTAAAGCTAAATCAATTTGAAAAGTAACTAAGTTACTCAGTTGTAACCACCACACTTCAAGTGTTCAATAGCTACAGGTGGCTACTACATAAAACAGCATAAAATTCCACTAAACACTGTTGCTCTAGAAATTGCTGAGAATCAGCTCAAATTATTATCTGCTCTGTCTCTCCTCAGGTAGCTTTAGGGGGGTGGGGGGAGAGGTTTGGGAGTGTAGCACAGTGGAATAGCACAAGCTTAGCATGTGCAAAGCCTTAGGATCAATTCCCACACCAGAAAAGACAAACACCCAAATTTTTGTCTTTTGTGAAATGATGCTTGTATGGTGGTAGAATTGTTTTAATGTAAACCTAATTTAACTCTAAATTTAAAAAACAGATTAAAGCTCAGAAAAAAGTGTATCCCCTTTGTTAATTGAATCTGTAAAAATAATTTACCACACTGCCATGTTTTTTCACATTTTGCCAAGTGCTAGTGAAACGCTGTCATGCAAATAGCAGGAGGCTACAGATTATCATTTGGGAACCGGTCTCATCATTCCAAGGGGACTGTTGAGTTGTGGTCCAAAAGCCACTGTACAGGTGAGGAAATGCACTAATGCTGGGAGTTAGGCTTCCTTTAACGATACCAGAATCCACATTCCAGCTTCAAAATTAAGTAAAGTCTTCCAAGGTAAAGAAAAAAACAGACAGTGATACATCACATCTGCTTAGCTTTTCATTTTTTTAGACGCATACCAAACCCACCCTCAAGTGCCTATCCTATAGCTCAAACACTTGCAAAGTGACAAGGGATGCTGCAGTGGCCCCTCGAGGGAGGGGGCACATACCCGGAGTGCAGTCTCCCGCACGCTGGCACATGGGGACTGCAAGGCACAAAGTAGCACATCCACCTCCTCCTGCTCTGCGAAGGCACAGCCATCTTCGCCACTGCTGCTGGCACACAGGGTGGTCAGGGTGTCTGAGGCCAGCACCTATAGATATCAACCCACTGGTTCAGTTCAACAAATCATTTTCTAAGGGGCCAGGCAATGGGATGGGGGTGCCCAGCGAAGGCTCTAAACTGAGAACACCCACCCAAGACCTCAGGCACCAGGCCAGTGGCAGGATTCAAGGGAAACCCCTCACTAGCTGAGAAAGTCAGGCTGGCTTTACTCAAGTTCAAAAGTTAGGGCTGAGAGAACTATGAACTAACCATTCATGCTAGGACCTAAAGTCAGGGTCACAAACTGAGTCCCAGCATCAGCCAAAAGAAAAGCAGATTACCTGTAGATGGGGTGAGCCCGTCCCAATCACCCAAGTCAGAAGACGCAGCATGGCCACACGAGGCAACAACTCTGGGCCATTCTGAAGAGAAGAGCATATGAGTCGGGGTGAGGCTATGGGGAAGGTCCATGACCAAACCTTGGTGGGCAATCAATGGCATCCTCTCACCCACAGGACAACATTCTGGGTCGTATAACTGACTACACTGTGAAACCTCATTAGGTTTACAACAAACTCCACAGGTGCTAACCTCAGTCAACCATGATCCTTAGGAATTAAATATGAATAAATTCTGAAACTTTTGAGAAATTCACAGACTATGAAATACAGATGGATCATAAGTATATGAAGAACTTACACCTTTACAAGTAAAGAAACAAAATAAAATACATCACTCATCGTTAGCAATACTCATGCTACCTGAGGTTGAGTTAGGTTTGAAAAAAAAAGGAAGCTCATTCTTTATTTTTCTCTTCATTTCTTTTTTTGGTAGTAGGAACTGAATGCAAGGGCACGCTACCACTAAGTTACATCCCCAACTTGTGATCCACCTGCCTCAGCCTCCCCAGTTGCTGGGATTACAGGCATGCACCATCACACCCAGCAGAAAAGGGAACTCTCAGTGAGAGGGTAGTCAAAACATGCTATGTACCCCAGTGATTCCACATCCAATATATATCCTATAGAAATGCTCATGTTGGGCGCAGTGGCACACGCCTATAATCCCAGCGGCTTGGGAGGCTAAGATAGGAGGATTTTGAGTTCAAAGCCAGCCTCAGCAAAAAGCAAGGCACTAAGCAATTCAGTGAGACCCTGTCTATAACTAAAATACAAAATAGGGCTAGGGATGTGGTTCAGTGGTCAAGTGCCCCTTAGTTCAAACCCCCATAGTCCCCCCAAAAAAGAAATGTTCACATTGGTTGTACTGGGCATATACACACATACACATCATAGTGCTGCTCAAAACAGGAAAAACCTTAAAATATCTATCAATAAGTGAAAAGTTAAACATGATGCGTGTATAGCATATGATCTCACAGAGTCAGTAAAATCAATAAAGTAGGTCTGTACACACTGACATAGACAGAAATCCAGAGTCACAAAAGAAACAGCAAGCCCGTCACACCATGTATGTGGCTGTGTAAATACAAACACATGCCCTCTACATTCCCACCAAAACTATTCATGGGTCAAGAAGTATCACAAGCACCTTCCCCGGAGAAAGCCTCTCAAAACAAGGGGAGAACAGAGCTCCCTGCCAACCTCGTCCACACGTCCAGGTGGGGTGCTAGGTGAGGCCCTCAGCTGGGCATGGACAGTAAGGATCTGAAGAATCTGAGCCATCCGCTCCTCCTCCTCTTCACTGTGGCGGGGCATCTCGGTCAGCACCATTTTCAGCAACGGGAAGACCAAGGAGAAGGCTGGTGCAGATAAGGGTGCAGCATCTGCCAGAGAAAGTAGCAGACAGGATGATCTTGTGGACAGAGCACAGCAGGGCAGGGGGGCAGGGAAAAGCTGGAGACTCTCCTGATGCCTGCATACAGCAGGGATGGTGGCTGGCAGCTCAGGACTAAAGCCAATGAACAGAGAAGCAGATGCCAAAGCAAACCCTCAAAAGGGTCACAAAGACTCACAGAATACCAGGCTTGGACTTTGAAATCCTCCAACTAGTCCAATCCCTCATTTTTCACATGAGGAAATCAAGGCTGAGGAGGGAAGACTCACTCAGGGCCAAGACTCAGGAAGCCCCAGTGACACTGCCATGGCTCCTATAGAATTCCCCACACCAGATCACATTGCCCTAAGCCCTGGGTTCCATGTCATCCCTTACCTGGCTCACCCTTGCCCACCCTGCTGGTGATAGTGTAGACATGCAGCAGTGTCACCGCCCTCTTCACAGCCACTGATAGCTCTTCCTGGCACCAGGACTTATCCAGAGCACATTCTGGCTTCAGCATGCGCAGAGTCACGTGGCTCACCAAAGTGCCTGCAAAGAGACCCAGCAGGACTAGCCCACACAAAGACACAGCATCTGGCCCTGGCACAAACAAGGAACCCAGAGCAGAAACACCTCTTCCCTCTGAATTAATAAGCTCTTCTACTTCACCAAAATGTCTCCAACCTAATTTCTCATTTGATTTTTCTGACAGTGACACAGGATAAATAGGTCAGCAAGGAGCTGCCCTTCTGACACTAGAGAAATTCTAAATGTGCTGAGAGAAGCATAAGCAAGAGTTATTCAACCAAGAGTAAAAACTCAAGCCACATGGGGCTACCACCTTCTATGCAGTAAGCCCTGTCAGCCAGGTGATGCTTCTGGCAGCTTCCATACAACCAATGAACTTTTCCACTCAGAACAATCCGCAGATTTCAGCCTCACCCACGGGACCATCCCTTTTAAGGTAGGAAAGAAATCTGCTTAAGGTCAGTAAACAACCCATAAAGTTAGGCCACCATAATTCCAAGCTACCCTATCTGGTCTTTGTTTCTTCAGAGCAGAGCTAACAGAAAGCTAAAGGTGGGCTGGGGATATAGCTCAGTTGCTACAGTGCTTACCTTGCATGCACAAGGCCAGCACCACAAAAAAAAGAAAATAAAGAAAAAAGGCTAAAGATAACAGGAAATCTCTGATCACTACTGACACATAGCTGCTCAGAAGCTCTGAGCTGCAATGACTGGACACATTGTACCAAACCAACCTTACTACCACTGAACATCTGACTTCCTAGTTTTAAAACTCCTACAGAAATATGAGATACTGGCCAGGCTCTACAACTTGATCCTGAGAGTAAAGAGGAGGTAAACATACCCAATTTGAGGATCCACTGGTGGATTCCATGTGGAAACAAAATTCAGCAGTGTAGGTCACCACATGCCTCATCACAACCACTAGGGGGCATCCCCAGTCCACCTCCCAAATTGCTGGGCTTATCCCCATAGCCAGCAAACAAGGACTAACCCAAAGCCTTGAGCCTAGGGGGCATGACACAGGCAGCCAAGGACAGGAAGGGGTTCTTGATCCTGGGAGCAGCCAGGGGAGATTTCAGCAAGGGCAGGAAAGAGTCAACCAACACAGGAATATACTGGGTCAGACCAGACGGGTTCTTGGCCAGGATGGTGTCCAGCAGTCCTAGCGCTGCCTCCAGCTCCCCATCCAGCTGCAAGTAGAGTAGCCCAGGATGGCAGGTCAGAAAGGCTCCAATGGGGGACAGCAAGGAATGGGCCTGGGCTGCCCAGCACCCTCCTGTCATGGTGTGTGGTGGTGGCAGCCACTTACCTCCTGCAGCCGCCTCCGGATCTGTGCCTCCTTGTCCAGCTGGGCCTGCAGCATCTCCTTCTGTTTGCTAGTCAGCTGCACCTCCTCTTTTATACCTTTCTTCTTCTTTATCTCCTGAAGGGTCAGGGTTAGCAAACCAATTCCATCTCCAGGGAACAGACCTGCCTCCCTACCAGGGGAAGGCAAACCTGCTTCCAAAGAGAACACCAGGACAGCTCCACGTCTGTGACTGGAGCCCCGGAGCCCATCATGCAGCCTCCCTCATCCCCTATAACGTCGACAGTCACTTGATGTTTCCATAATTAAAACGGGGTAGAGAAGCAGGTTTTTTTCTTTTTCTTTCTTTCTTTTTTTTTTTGAAACTGGATTCTCTGCTAACAAAGGCAAGGAGGACTTCTGATAAGATAAAGAAATAAAAGGTCCCTCAATGTACTCCAAAGCCAATTCTGATGATCACATGGATTTAGGTTCAAAACTTCAGCCTCCCTTTGGGCCCAGATCCTGCCAACAGCATAAACTGAAGCCTGGGCAAAGCCGCTCAGGTAGCCAGAGATGACCAGGCAGAGAAATCATCACTCCCTCTTTCAGCAAGTACTTAGTGAGCACTGACATCATGCCCCAGGCACTGTTCAGGATGCTAGGGATACCAGGGGCAAGAGATGAAGTCCCTGCCCTTGTGGAGCTCACAATCTGCAGGTGAAGGCAGACAAGAAACAAATGAACAAATACTAGACACAAGGCCTGTGGAGCATGAGAAATAGTATGAAAGAAGTGAGTCTAATGTAAACTGGGAAGAGAGCAGGGCCTACACCACAGCTAGGTGGATAGAGGGCGGGGTGGGAGGTAGCCTCCCTGAGAAAGGCCCAGGTGGGCTGAGATATAAAAGATGAAAAGAACTCAGCCTACAAAAGACTGTGGGCAAAGCACAGTCTGAGACAGGTGAGGGTGACACCTGTACACTGTTCACACCAGAACCAGCTGTTCAAAACTGAATGTGCCAATCGACCAGGATTCCCCACAGGTTCCACTGGACAGGCCTGTGCCTGCTGTTAGGGCTCAAGACAGGATCCAGACTTTACAGAAACAGGTGAGAAACTAACACATTTTCTTTGAGGGTGGGGGGCAGAAGAAGCTGGCTAGGACAAGTGGGGAGTGTGCAATGAGCCTGGAGGATGATCCAGGGAACAGTCTATGTGCAGCAGAGAAAGCCAGCAGACAGAGACCACCAAGCTCAGTTTCAGCAGCCACATTGAAGTGCCTCCTGGACTTACCTCCTTCAGCTCCAGCTCAATGATCTGCTCCTTGAAGGAGTAAGCTTTGTTCTCTCGCTTCATGTTGGCTTTTTTTATGCTGTCCTGCTGGGCACTGAAACAGAGAGGTATAAGTCAGCGCAAAAGAGCCGCTAGTCCCTTCAGCCTCCTGCCAGCCATGCAATCCCAGGTACTGTGTGCCAGGACAGCACCAGAGGTTACATACACTCTGGTATCCAAGGCCTAAGTGCCAGATCTGGAATACAGCAGATTTTTGCCCAATGGATGAGTAGGTTTTATTTGCTCCTCACAATAACCCCACAAAGGAAGTGGTATCTCCATAATGTTTCCTAGCAAGAAAACTAGGAGTTGGGGTAGAAAGGCGATTGAACCCACAAGCATAGCTCGCTCACCTCTGGATGATGGATTTATCGTACAGCTCCCCAGCAGGGGTCTGCATGATGGCAAACTCTTCCCTTGTCACCAGGCGTAGTGCAGGGTTCTGCACAGAGGCTGTGATGGTGCTGATGAGCTGCGGGAGGACCCGGTCCGGGGACAGGATGGAAAGGGAACCCATGGCATTCATGGAAGACTGAAGGACACATATAGACACAGTCAGAGCTGGCATGAGAGGAGGGTTTGCCATGCTTACATGCCCTGGCAGTTGGCTCCCTTTCTTCTTGCCACTGCTTTTTCTTTCTGAGCACTGTCCACCAGAGCAGGTGACTGTAGTACCTGCCTAACTCAGCTAGCATTTACCCCTCAGTCTGGTAATAGCAGAGTAATAGTCTGACCCTGGGGATACAATTTTTTCACATTCTGAATCTACATGGACCAGGTGGAGCTGTGCTCACCCTTTCCAGAGGTAGGCACATGACCCAGACCAGAAAGACAAGCTTGGGGATGAGCACAGGACCTCCATCAGATCTACTGGAGGCAATGAGACCCCATGCCAGTTGACATTACTGGAAAAGACATGCTTTTCCCACTGGAGCCATCAGAGGGACAAGAAGTCTGGAACTAGTTCTTTTGCCACCAGAAAAAGAAAAACTGAGAGTGGATTTCACAGCATAGAAAGCAGAGGTAAGAGACAGATGGATCAAAGTGAGAAACACAACATCCACGCCATCCAATGGTACCTGAGTACCAAGGTACCACTGCTGAGTCCTTGTAGCAAGTTAGTCACATCCTTGGACTGTGCAGGTATATGAAACATTAAGTCCCTCTTTCTGCTTAAACCAGTTTGCATTTTCTGGAACATATAACCAAGAGTTCAAGCCCATATTTCACGACTCCTCCTCTTGTTTCTTTGAGCCCTCTTTTTCTTGCACCATAGAAGGGAAGTCCATCCCCCATCTCCAACCTCAGGCCAGAACCAGCTCATGCATGCATCACCTGGTTTAGGGGACTCTGTGTGGTGATCCTGGGAATGATCTGATCTAGGTGCCTGGTGATGAAGGCTTCAGGGTCAATCTTCATCTTGGCGAGAAGTGCTGGCCAGAGTCCAGACTGTACTGCCACTGAAGGGGACAGGGCTCTTTGAAGCTTTCTGCCCAGCCTATTCTCAACCTGCCCAACAGAGCCCCTATCTCTCCCATACCAACCATGGCCACAGACCTAAGGATGGGTGGTGGGAGATGATCAGCATCTCCCGGGCCAGCTGTTCAGTGTTAGTGATGTCACCCTCAAGCCCTGGCACACCAGAAATGACACACAGAGCCTCCTGCAGGACCCGTGGAGGCACATAGGCCTTTCCCATCTCAGTCACCTCCCCAGCATCAGTCACCAGAGCCTCTGAGGGCAGCACCTGTGTGGAGACAACATGTAAGTCCCTACTGCTCAGAGACCTGTGCAGGCCTGGCATCCAGGATACAATATGCCAGGGACACCATGCCTCTCACTCCTATTGTTCTCTGGAGTCCCTGATGGAGTGGGGACTAATGCCCAGCTTCTTTCACTGGAAACTTCAGGCTGTGAGCTGTGCCTGGAAAGGTAAAGCACCTGTGACTATGCACCTAAAAAGCCTTCAGAAAAAGAAAATGAAAATTAGTTCAGGAGACCTGGCGTAAGACCGCCCACATGCCTCCAACAAGCTTAGGGAGAAAAGCAGTGAAGCACAGATAAAGAGCATGCAATAGGAGTCAGGCCCTTGGGGTCTCCCCTAAAGAGGTCTTCCTCTCACTGGCTAGGAGACCCAGGCAGATCATTTCAGCTCCTGGAACCCTGGAGAGTTCATACAAAACAAGAGTTATTAATCCCAACTGCCTTGATAGGTCCTGTGAAAAATCAAAGGGAGAATGGGTAAAAAATGCTTTAAAAATCATTAAGTGCTTTAAAAGCATAGAGGTGAAAACATCCAAAGAGAAAAAGGTAGAGCTGCATGTCTAAAGGCATGAAGAAAGCTGGAAATAGCAGCACACACCTGTAATCCCAGCTACTCAGGAGGCCAAAGCATGAAAGCATAAATTCAAGGCCATTCTGAGAAAGCTAGCAAGACGCTATCCAAAAATTAAAATTTTTTTAAAGGGCTAAGGGGAAAAAAGGGATAGGAGACTGGGGATGTAGCTCAGTCGTAGAGCACTTGCCCAGTATGTGTAAAACCCTGAGTTCAATCCTCAACATCACAGGAAAAAAAAAAAAAAGGCATGGACTAGGCACAAGGCCCACACCTCTAATCCCAGCAACTTGGTGATGCAGGAGGACTGCCAAGTTCGAGGTCAGCCTTAGCAACTGAGCAAGACCCAGCCTCAAAATAAAAACTAAAAATAAATTTAAAGGGCTAAGGATATAGCTCATAGGTAGAGCACCCTTGAGTTTAATCCCCAATAGGTGGAGACACGGGAAGGGAAAGAAGAGACTCTGAAAAGAAAAAGAAGTTCAAAGATGTTACCACAGCTTGGGGGCAGGATAGAAGGTTCTAGCATCACACAGGATCTGAGTGAGACAACAGCCCAGGAGTCGCCCAGCCAAAACCCCAGGGCATAAGCAGGGTTGGCTGAGTGGGTTCAAGTGGCCCAGTTCCAGGGTCCAGATGTCCTCACCTTATGAGAACTAAGGACAGCCTTCAGCTCCTCCAGGAGTCCATAGGCCAGCTTAAAGCCCCCAAGAGAGGACAGCAGCTTCCGAACTGTCTGCTGAGCCTGCCTGCGGACATGCCAGGTGCGGCTCAGGAGTACCGCCACCAGGGCACGGTGGTACTGCCTGCAAGCAAAGGGGCAAATGGTTCTGAGAGGTTAGGGAGCAGGGTTTTCTACAGCCAGCCCTCTTACACACCCCACTTCTCAGACTCCTGCCAGGGTTTGCCTTGTTTGGCCAAAGGGACAAGATAAGCAAGCTTCACATACTGAACTTTGTTGCCGGTGAGTCTATGTGGGTGATCAAGGAAAAGTCTCTCTGTCAAATGCAACACAGTACACAGGGCTGAAATAGACAAGAAACAGTTTTTAAAACAGGCATGTGTACACACATATGCATATATGCACTCAAAAAGAACTGGAAAATTAACACCAAAATGTAAACATGATTATCACTGGATGTGAAATTGTAGCTCATTTATATTTCTTTCTTTTTGCTTATTATAGACAAGTGCATTTTAGAATGTGGAAAAGTATACACTTTTTTCAGTAATTAAAAATTACTAGCCAAATGCAGTGGCACATGACTGTAATACCAGCAGCTCAGAAGGCAGAGGCAAGAGGATTGCAAATTTAAAACCAACCTCAGCAACTTAGCAAAGTCCTAAACAACTTAGTGAAGACTGTCTCTAAATAAAATATAAAAAAGGTCTGGGGATGTAACTTGGTGATCAAGCGCCACCCTCCCCGCACCGTTCAATCCCTGGTACTAATAAATAAATAAACAGATAGATAGATAGATAGATTGATTGACTGATTTACTATGCAGTTTTGGTGTTTTTGTGTTTTGTTTTATTTGGTTTGGGGTGCTGGGGATTAAACCCAGGGCCCTGTGCATCCCATGCAAGCACTCTACCAAGCCCTACCAAGCAGTTCTAAAAAAGAACGAGAATGCTGATTATATATTGGACATGAACTCATTTCCAAGCCTAGGATACACAGTGTATACAGCAGGCAGACTACCATTTGTGTAAAAGAAAATAGAGAACTAGCATATAAAGTTATTTACTTGTGTATTTATAAAATACCAAGGACACAAAAGCACCTGATGGGGCTGGGGGTTGTGGCTCAGCCATAGAGCGCTCGCCTAGCACATGCAGGCGCTGGGTTCGATCCTCAGCACCACATAAAAATAAATAAAATAAAATAAATGTATTGTGTCCAACTACAACTAAAAAAAAATGTTTGGGAATTAAAAAAAAAAAAAAGCACCTGATAACACTGGTGATTGATGGCCAGGAGAAGGGAGTAGCCCAAGATCCAAGCAGGGGTATGATTTTCAGTGTAGACCTCTTTGTCTTTTATTTTTGAATTATATGAATACACCATCAAATCAAAAGCTAACTAAATTTTTTTTAAAAGCCGGGAAGTGACTAATAGTTGTAGCTCATTTATAGGATGTTGTGATTTGTGAGTCAAAAGATTTTTCAAATCACTAATTAGTGGCAGATTCCTCTTAAGGCGACCTAGAATTTTACATATACATTTAGAGTTCAACTGTTCCTTTTCTGCCAGGATAGAAACCAGTAGTTTCTTTCTGTGTCTCCTGGTGGGGGAGTAGAGCCTGCCACACTCCACTAGAGCTTCTCAGCTGCTCTTAACATAACTCGAGACAGCACCAATTACCCAATCAGCTATAATTACAGCTAATATCCCAGCTCCACAAGCATCACTGACTGCTATGTCTCCACAATTCACCAAAGTCCCCCCACTTCCTGAGCCTGACACTCCCTACAGGAATGAGTTCATTCCAACCACAGTCAAAACTGTAGATCTGATTGCTCTAGTCTAGGTTTCTGCAGAGCTGATTGGCCAAACAAGTGGTCAGGGAAGGATACTCTGAAGACACACTGAGAGATCTCCAAATAACTCACCATCCTCGGAAGCCATGAGCAGGAATTTCTCAGAAGTGAAAATCTGCTTCTTCTCATCCACAACCAGCTGCCAAAAACTGTTCAGTTTGGCCTCTGCAAGAAACCAATAGTCACCCCATAATGCAGTGCACCATATTCCCCAGGACTGGGCCCCTCCATTCTGAAGCTGCCGAGCAGGATCTGTAAAGGACCTAACGGGGGTGAATTACTCCTAGGCTCACTGCTCTCCTGTTCTGAGGACTAACCTCAGTCCTTCTGGCACTGCTTCCTGTACAAAAGCCTTCAGTGGTTCTCTGCTGCCCACAGAAGCCAGGGCAAGCTGCTTGTCATCTGAAATTCCACCTACCCAGACACCAAGCTGGAATACTTGAGGTTCACACGTTGTGGCTTTCCCTGCCCAACCTTGACTGGGGTTGTTTGGACTCACACATTCCCTCATGAGAGAATAAAATCTTTCCAGGCCCTTGGGGCTCTAGCTCAAATGTTTCCTCTTTCTGAAGGATTTCCCAACACCCATCCCCTAAATTAAAAGCAATCTCTCCTTCAAAATTGCTCTAATGCCACATATTGTGTTAAACTACACAGGTATTTTTGCATCTCCCTGCTCCTGCCATACAGTAATAAGCACCCTAAAATTTGCAGAAGAGAGGTCATGTTCATCTTTGCATCCTCCAGGTAGCCCAGGGTCTTGGCATACACCCAGTGGGCACCCAATAACATATCAAGAGAGCTGAATTCCATTTCTCACCACAGAAACAAGTTCAGGCATGTGCACATACAGAATGACAGGTTGCTATACTTTGGATCTGGAGTGTTACTGGGAGATGACAGAACCTTCAGGAGATTTCACTATCCCTCATAGTGGAAGTAAGTTAAGCAACTGAGGGCATGCTCTTCAAGGAGATATTGGGTCCCCGGATCTCCTCTATCCCTTCTTTGCTTCCTGGCTACCTTGAGGTGAGCAGCTTTGCTCTACACATAAGCTTTGCTCTCTGCCATAATATAATTGTCTCACCATAGGCAAAAGCAACAGATCAACCAACCATGGACTAAAACCTCCAAAATTGTAAGCCAAAATAAATCTTCCCTCCTTTAAGCTGATTAAGGGATAGAAATCAAATATAAAGGTGGACTAAAGAAAGCATAGAACATAGGCTGGGGATATAGCTCAGTGGAAAAGCACCTGCCTAGCATGCACGAGGCCCTGGGTTCAATCCCCAGTACTGGGCGGGGGGGAAGAAAATAGACATGAAAAACTAGGTAGCCACAAAAAAAAAAGAATGAGGAGCATCTTTTTGTCCTTCTGATTTGGAATTATTTACAAGATAAGCTCAGGATATAATATGATGTATATGGTATGTCACCCAGCATGTCTCATTACACATTGACTGTATCTGGACATAAAACTGGCAATGTTGTCCAAAGGGAGAAACGGTGGCTGGAAGAAAAGGATATGGAGAAACTTTCACATTATACACTTCTGTACTTTTTGAATTTTTTACCCAATGAATACATAAGAAGGTAAGACAAAAAAAGTTCCAATACTAAGCAGGTCTTTCTGGGCATTATCTACAAATCCATGTCCCAGAGCAAGGGAGAACAGTGACAATGTCCCCTGGCTGTATCCCCACTCTTGCAGGTGGCAAGCAGCCCTGCAACTGATGAGCTGATCCTAAACATCAAGGCACTCATCCCAAGGACACTAAAAGAGTCTGGACATCTCTGGACCCTTACCAGCCTGTGAGTCAGCCACCGAAAGCTTTGAGAGTAATAAGGCTGCAGCAGCACCTTCAGTGACTGTCAGAACCTGAGTGCTCTGGGAGGCTGCCTTCTCCACTGTCTGGATGAGCAAGGGCAGCAAGTCCAGGGCCTGCAACAGCGTGTCACCTATGGAGAGAGGACATACACTTTAAGGAACATCCTGACCTCCAGAGCTGACCAGATCACTTGAGAAAGGAGTTATACACCAAGGTGTAGGCCTGATGACTTAAAACCCTTCGATTAATTTGTCAAGTATCTAGCTGGGTATGGTGGTGCACACCTATAATCCCAGCAACTCAGGAGGCTGATACAGGAGGATTGCAAGTTTGAGGTCAGCTTTAGCAACTCAGCATTACCTCAAAAAATAAAATATAAAAAGGGCTAGAGATGTAGTTCAGCAGTAAAGCACCCCTGGGTTCAATCCCCAGTACTGGGGGGGGTGGGGGAAGGATTTTGTCAAATATCTCTAAAGAACTGGACCAGTACTACCCACCCCATCAAAATCCAACATTACAGACAATTGGAATTAGAATCTGAGCTCATTTCAAACTTTATAATCACAAATTCAGACATAGAAGGATCCTCATTAATCCAACTATCCAGCCATTCACCTGATGGATTTGGAACAGAGATTAAGTGAATTGCCCAAAGTCACACAGCTAGTTGACACAGAGCCAGCACCAACTTCAAATCTATCAGTTTCTGTCTGGTGCTCTCCCTATACCAGATGACCCCTGGATCCAAATTCCAAAACCAGATTAGTCTGCTGATCTATAAATTAAACCCATTTTTTAAAAAGGAAAAAGCCAGGGGCTGGGGATGTGGCTCAAGCGGTAGCGCGCTCGCCTGGCATGCATGTGGCCTGGGTTCGATCCTCAGCACCACATACAAACAAAGATGTTGTGTCCGCCGAGAACTAAAAAATATTAAAAAAATTCTCTCTCTCTCTCTCTCCCCCTCCCACTCTCTCTTTAAAAAAAAAAAAAAAAAGGAAAAAGCCAATTCAAACTATAGCTAAATTCTTGTTTTCATAATTACTAGCTGAGTACATCAGAACATGTCATAGTAAAACCATTATAATATCATGCATTTGAATCCAAAAAATGATTATTCTAATGATTTATATTTTTTTTTATTTGCAGGATGAGGATCAAACCCAGGATCTCGCACATGTTAGTCAAGTGCTCTACCACTAAGCTACATCCCCAGTCCTATGTTTACTTGCAGAACTAACTCAAGCTGAAGAGACAAGGTTAAACCAAGTCAGTCTCTACCATCAACAAGTCAATCTAAAAATCAAGGCTGATCAATACAGCAAAAATGCAAACTGATATTTAAATATATACTTTATACATGTAAAGATATGAGCCCATTATATCCCTAAGGTAGCTGACAATGTACTAATTGTACATTGACATCCACAGGAATCTATGACTTCAATCAGCATTATCTGTGGCTTTGCATAAACCTCACAAACCACCACAGGAGACGATTTATGATGAGCTTGGAGATGTGTTTCAGGAAAAGATTACTGCTCTCAACTTAATGCAAAAATCTCTTCTGTCACATTCTTTTTCCCTAATCATTAAGAGATGTGTGGATACAAAGTTCATCAGTCCAGATACATTTTACACAGAAAAGTATCTTCTCTCTAAGGGAGGTTCCAGAATCTCTTAGATACTTCTTCAAACACAACTCATTATAAATTTAAAATGAACATAATTTAAAAGAAACACAAGCCTATGTTGAGTGCTGTGGTGCACACCTGTAATCCCAGCATGTAGGCTAAGGCAGGAGGATCACAAGTCCAAGGCCAGCCTCAACAACTTAGTGATACCCTTTCTCAAAATAAAAAATAAAAAGAGCTGAGGATGTAGTTCAGTGCTAAAGCACCCCTAATAACAAAAGATAAAAAAATAATTTAAAAAATACAAGCTTGGGCTGCGGCCGTGGCTTAGAGGCAGAGCACTTGCCTAGCATGTGTGAGGCACTAGGTTCGATCCTCAGCACCACATAAAAACAAACAAATAAAATAAAGGCATTCTGTCCATCTACAACTACAAAAAAAAATTTTTTTTAAATACAAGCCTATCTCAGAGACACAAATCATCATTAGATAGATTGATTGTGGATCAAACTCCTACACAACTTTCTCCTAGGTCTGCTTGGGACAGAATGGATGCCCATAACATCACTAAAGGGTGAGCTAGATTCAGAGTAAAGTTTATGTGAAGATGAACCTTTTAAATCAGTCTTATGATCTTTCTCCATGATCTCAGACATTGAAATGACAAGTTCTGAATATGAGTTCTCTCAGAATAAACCTCTGGACTTGAAAGTCTGATAAGGGGAGGAGCCAGGAGTTGTGAAGATTGGGCTCTGATTCTGGATTTATAGATGACCAAGAGGTCCAAAGGCACAGGAGGAAATGATACAGAACAAACTGAACCATCAGGGAAAGCCTAGGATGGTGATAATACCCTGAAGACTCAGTCACCCCTATGCAGGAGGCTTGGACTCTAGCCCACAGGCAGCATCTTACCTCGGAAGGAGGCCAACATACAATGCAGGTAGGCATGCCGCACTGCAGAGGTGGAAGTTTTAAGGCTGAAAGCTTTCTTGAACCAGTCGGTGAGCTTCTTGGGTACTTCCGTAGTGAACCGGTTACACCAGAGAGCCAGGACAGATACAGCATGAACCAAAGTACCTTCATGAACTAGAGAAAGAAACAAAGTCCCAAGAGTCTGATATGTTATAACCATGTCAAATCACTGCAAGCCACACAAGAAAGCAAGCCAGCAGAATACTAAGGGGAGGAAGCAAAGATACTTCAGACTACTCCCAGCCGAAAGAGGTGTGCCTTCAGGAGGTAGTTATGGAAGGCTCCCACTGTGGAAAACCACAGTTGAGGATGAGTCCAGACCTCATGCTCCCCATGCTGCACAGAATTACCTTCCTGCTGGAGGAATGGGATGAACAGCTCAGCCACGGTCCCATTCAGGACTTGACCGAAAGGCCCAGACACCACATGATGACTGACGCTTCCAATCCCTGAAAGGCAGATTCCCTGCTTAGCCCTCTTGACTGCAGAAACCACATCAGGCAAGTCTTCCTGCCACTGCCACCAGATTCCCCAGCAGCCATGCCTCTCCTCTATTACTGACCCTCCCTCAATTCACAGTGCTGAGTTTTATAGCAGCCAAGCCTCTGGCCAGGTTGCAGAGTCTTGGGAGGCAAACTGGCCTGGTCAAGACAGCCAGAGATGTCAGGATCCAAAAAGGGATTTGGCTTGCTCAAAGGATATGTTAGACTTCACCCAATACTGCACCACATTTCTAGGGCCTGGAGAGAAATCCCATACCTGAGAGGACGCTGATCTTCTGGGCTACAACAGTTAGCTTTCCCTCCGAGCCTGAGAGGAGAGAAGCAAAGGATTAAGTTCACATCAGCCACACTTCCCAGCAACAGTGCAGTCATGAGGTGACATATGATACATTACAGACTCCAAATGGAGCCTTTCTGGTGTAAAACTGGGTTTAAGATAACATTTACTAGCCTCAGACTAAAAAAAATAGTATGTTCTTAGAAAATAATTTGAGAAGCAAAAACTATGAAAAAAAAAATTATTAAATTACCCACATTCCCACTACTCAAAGACATTGTTAATACCTTGATATATCTCCTTTAGTTGGTTTTTTATTTTTTATTTTTTGCAATGCCTACAGAAGAATATATACTTAAAAACACTAAGATCACCCATCTACACTTCCTTGAGTGTACTTTTGCTCACGTCATACATGCACACTTCAGTGTCCCCATGGCCACATGGTCCTGTCACAAGCAGACTCAGAACCAAGTTCCCACCAGATCTGGGGTCCCAGGGAATGCTGGGGTCACACCTCAGCCATTCCCAGGGCAAAGAAGGCCTGCTTACCTCCAAGGATCGCAAACAGGTGCCTGGTCAGGGCCTCCATGGCTGAGGAATCGCTGCACTGGCGGGCCAGATTGCGCAGTGCCAACACAGCTTCGTCCATCAAGCGGGGACTGTTGGATTTCAGCTGATCTAGACACACAGAGTCACTGCTCAAGGGCTGCAGACAGCTGAACATTCATACTTTAGTGTGTTAGTCTTAGGCTCCCAGCTCTTCACTCATTATCTGTTTGCATTAGAGCCCTCAAGAAAGAAACCCTGCTTATGTAGGAGGCTAAAGTCTTATTTTTTTTGGTTTTTTGATACTAGAGATTGAACTCAGCAGCACTCAACCATTGAGCCACATCCCCAACCCTATTTTGTATTTTATTGAGACAGGGTCTCACTGAGTTGCTTAGTGCCTAGCTTTTGCTGTGGCTGGCTTTGAACTTGTGATCCTCCTGTCTCAGCCTCCCAAGCTGCTGGGATTACAGGCATGCACCACCGTGCCCAGCTGAAGTCTTAATTCTAACCTGAGCTGACCCCTACTCCCTTTTCAACAAGAAATGTAACAAATACAACGAAAATCCAAGGTACACTGAGGGGCCTGCCAGAGTTCTGGATACTCACTAGCCAGGCCTTTCACAATATCCAGGGCATACTGGCTAAGGTCAAGCGTCACTGATGCCAGCAGACTGGAGATGGCTAAGGGGAGAGAAACCATTTTCAGGTGAGTCTCAAGGATCAAGAACTGTTCTGCCCTACTCCCCAGCAAATGCCACCAGGTCTGCTCTCTAGCCACATGTAAACATGACCACCTTCATCTCTACAGGGATAAAAGAGTAGTCACACCCTTGAACCAAAGCTCTGCTGAAAAGTTGTATGTGATCCCATCCCAATTAGCAAAAAATCTCCCCTCCAACATTCTAACAATACGTTACCAATTGAGTCAGGGACAGACTCAACCCTCACGCTTTATTGTTTCAAGTGACACCTTTACACTAAGTCCAAACTGTCTGGAGAAGAGTTTCTTAACCTGAATGAACCTAAATCACTAAAATCATATGCAGCATTCTAAGTGGATATGTTTTTGTGTGTTCTTTCAACAAGAAAGTCCATGACTTTCAGCATATTCTGAAAAGGATCCCTGATCTCTCTCCCAAGGTCCCAAAGAGGTAACAGTGAATAAATACATCTCCCACTCCCAACTTGCATATGCCTGCTGCTGCCAATCATCAGGAGTAGAGCTGATGCAGCAACTCGCCCCTCCCATCATCCTATTCAGCTGGAACCTACTTTCAATAACATTTTCTGGACTCCTGAGTAAGGACTTCTGGATGGTGGGCAGAATCAGATCCTTAAACTCTGAGTGGGACATGTACCGGAGCAGAGGGGCACAGTTATCCTACAAAAAAAAAAGGAGTCAAGACACCCAGCCCTCATGGGAATAGGAATAGAATAAAGGGCAGAGCTGTGTCCTAGAATTTAAAATGGGACTTGAGGTTTGTCCAGGCGAGTAAGGTACACCACCCACTCACCAACAGGTACTTCGGAGGCTTTACTTTGCTCATCAGAATGTTCTTCACGTAGAAATCCAGCAGGGCACTCTAGAGGACATAAAGATCTGGATGGACCCTGGCCCTTTAAAAGTGTCTGGCCTACAGTGTAGATCCTCTTGAAGGAGCCCCCAAAAACACAAATCAGTACCCCAAAATCTCAGTGGTAAGCACAGGGTCCCACTGATCATTCCAATCCATTTAGAAGCCCTCCAAGGTTCTCCATGGCTCCTGGGATAAAATCCAAAGACGGTGGCATAGCTTATAAGACCCTGCCTGCTCCCAAGAGGCTGTACCTTGCACCTCTCTCACCCACACCTGCCACTCCAACCGCATCAGCCTCAATGCTCCCCCCACCAGCTGACTTCTCTGCTCTTCCTCACCTCTTCACCTACTAACTCTTCTTCCACCCTCAAAGTTCCTTCACCCAAGATGTGTTCCCTGGCCCACAGCCTAGTCAGGATCCCCCAATGCAAGTGTCACAGCTTCTCACACTTTTCCTTGGTAGCATTTATCACAGTTATGATTATCTAGATGCTCATCACCTACTGTAAGATTCCTTTTCAGATTCAGTTCTGCAGGAATCATAGCTCCCTTACTCCCTGCTGCATCCCCAGCACCTGGCAGTTCTGGCACATGGCCACTGCTCAATGGAGGTGAATAAATGCCTGCATGAACAAGCAAACTACCATTCTAATAATTACACCAGGATTCACCACAAGCTAGACTACAGGGAAAACTTTCCAATTCCCTGAAGTTCGTTATTATGGCAAAAGGCCAAGGTCTCATGTGAGAAAACCAACAATGTGAGATGAGACCAACAGCTCAGGCCACAAAAGCAAAACAATACCCACTGTCACTGTGCCTGGCACTTACCTTGTGCCGATTGACCACATCCATTTCCTTGTGGCTTGTGCAGAACTGTACCAGCAGACCCAGCATGCCAGCATAGTTCTGGTTGGGTTCTAGGCTAAGAATGGCTGACAAGTACTGTTCCACCAGCCCGGGGTTCTGAACAAGAAAGCAGAAGTCAGATGTCTCAAATGGCAGCAAGGACATGGAAAAAGGATTGCCAGCCACCTCCTGCCAGCCCTGCCACCTCTTTCCACAGCTTAGTGAGCTTCTTCACAGCACCATTCACGGCATGCTTGTGGGAGCCACCCAGCACCTCCAGCAGGAGAAGGCACTGTACCTCCACCTGCCAAGACAGGGAAACACATGGGTCAGGATGTGATAAGGAAGTGGAGGTCCTGTGACCCTCACCGTCTGCCAGAGACCTTCCTCAGGTCCTTAGATCCTGGCCTCTTCCATTCAACTCCATCCTGATTCTCCCCCTCTAGGCCCTTTAATTATGCTAGCATTTATTTAATAAATATTTTAAGTGCCTACTCTGACTCAGACAAAAGGGAACAAGACATACAGGGAACAAGATAGAACTGAGGAAGAAAAAGATATTAAACAAATATAGACACAAGTGAATACATAATTTCAGTGAGACAGGTGCCATGCAGGAGAAAAACAAGGGTCCTGTCTCATATACTCCTTATCTGCCCTGACTTTCTTTCATTAAGTCCATAAATGCCTGCTGTGCAATGACCAAACAGCAGGCACCATGCTACACACTATGAATATGAAAGTAAAGCTCAAAATAGTTAATTCTAGACAACACAGAGCTCATTATCCAACCCAGAAGGCACACAGAGGTACCCAACTAAAAAACCTCAGAGACTTTATGCTTCATAAGATACCCAAAGTTACTGGGGAGCAAGGGCGATTTGCCACCCTGAGAAAATGGATATGCTTGTGAAATCAAAGCTGCTGAATTTCACTTGCCCATTTACAAAATGACACACATACAAGTTATTCACTGTAGCATTGTATCAACAGAGGACTAGGTATATATATTATGTAATTACAAACTATATGCTGTTCTGGGACAAAATCTAAGACTAAAAAACGTGAAAGAAGAAAAGTATGTACCGTGTGCTATTATTTTTTTTTAATATTTTTTAATATTTATTTTTTAGTTTTCGGTGGACTCAACATCTTTATTTTATTTTTATGTGGTGCTGAGGATCGAACCCAGCGCCTCACGCATGCCAGGCGAGTGCGCTACCACTTGAGCCACATCCCCAGCCCCACTGTGTGCTATCATTTTGTTTAAAAGAATATTTGGGGGCTGGGGCCTTAGCTCAGGGGTAGAGCGCTTGCCTAGCATGCCTGAGGCACTGAGTTCGATTCTCAGCATGTAAATGAATGAATAAAAAATACAGGACCAACAACAACTACAAAAAAATTTTTTAAAACATGTAAAGAGAACATACCTGTATTCAAAAAATTATTAAGGGGAGGAACCAAGGTAGCTAGGCACAGAGGTTGGAGGGCAACCAATATAACCTTCTATACCTGCTGGATTTTGAACTTTTTTTTGGTAATACAAAAATTTTTTAAGTTTGCTGATATCACATTCAGAACTATACTGCTGTTCTCTCTCCTAGAATGTTCTAACCCTTGATCTGGGTATGGTTTATCCTCTCGTATCCCTCAGGTCCCTGCTCAAATGACACCTCCTTAGAGAAGCCCTCCTGCCACCTGCAACCATTCTATTCCCTCACCCTGCTTCTCTCAGCACTCCTATGTTCTATGGTTTACTTGTGTACTTATGTATTGTCTACCTTCCCCACAAGAGTGTAAGCTCTGGAGCTGGGGTTGTGGCTCAGTGGTAGAGCGCTTGCCTGGCACATGTAAGGCAGTAGGTTCAATCCTCAGTGCCACATAAAAAAATAAACAAAAAAAATAAAGGCATTTTGTCCATCTATAACTAAAAATGTGTTTAAAAAAAAAAAAAAAAGTATAAGCTCCATGGAAGCAAGGTGCTTCTCTGCCTTCTTGTTGACACATGAGCCCCCACTTTGAGAACAGCACCAGCATATGACAGGCCCTAGACCTATGCTTGAGCAACTGAATGAAACCCAACCAGCAAGGAGAATCCAGATTCTAGACACAGAAAAACCAAGCAGCCACAAAAAACCTGATGCGTTCCTCCCATACCACAACACTCCAGGGCTGACCCACAAGCTGGGTGACTTACCTCAGATACCAGTTATAAAAATTCACTGAAGGTAAGCCATGAGCTCACCCAGGATGAACCATCTTATAAGAAACTCTTTTGGTAACAAAGAAATGCTCCATCTAAAGGGGTTCAAGAGAGTCCCAGCTCACACCAATTACAGCACATATACTACCTGGGAGATTTCAGAGTTTTAATCCATCATTAATTAATTGCTGAAGGCTACTCATGGCTGCCCCCTGAGGTGTGGTACTACATAAGCTCCCAGGGATGTAGCCATCTATCCATTTAACTTGCTGCCTGCTTCATGGAGAGGTGCTTCTGGCTTTCTAACAGCACTTGTCATTTACAGTCACCTGATAAGTACTCTACAGTTTCTATGGCCATTTCACATGTGTTAACTGAGCCTCTCTTTCTTTCTTTCTTTTTTTTTTTTTTTTTTTTGAGAGAGAGAGAGAGAGAATTTTTAATATTTATTTTTTAGTTTTCAGCAGACACAACATCTTTGTTTGTATGTGGTGCTGAGGATCGAACCTGGGCCGCACACATGCCAGGCAAGCGCGCTACCACTTGAGCCACGTCCCCAGCCCTAACTGAGCCTCTCTTAATAACTCCTTTTCTTTTTGCAGTGCTAGGGATTGAACCCAGGCCCTCACACTTGCTAAGTAAGTGTTCCATCACTGAAATACATCCCCAGCCCTTTTTATTTTGAGACAGGGACTCACTAAGTTGTCCATGCTAGTCTCAAACTTGCAATCCTCCTGCCTCAGTCTCCTCAGTTGCAAGGATTACAGGAATATGCCACCATACCCAGCAATAATGACTCTTAGAGATGTGAGGGTGAGTGGTACTTTTTCCCTTTTTGCAGATGAGGAAACAGGCTCAGAAAATTAAGTGATTTGGCCAAATCTCATGGCTAAAAAGCAGATCCATACCAAGAGCCTCATATTCTTTTTCATTAAACCATAAATCATTTCTCTTGACCTATACTAAGCATATCTACTCATTCAAAAGAAACTCCCCACCTAGCCTATTAGGCCATCTCTAGTAAGTAGACATGTGGGAACAAAAAGTAGGGAATGTGAAAGGGAGGAGAAAATTTAGGGACCAAAAGGCAAGGCAAGAATTCTATTCCACTAGCCAGTTCAACATTGAGATCCAAATACAAGAAAAAGGATAATTATCAAGAAAAAAAAAAATTATTTACACTGCTATGGTTTATGGTTTGCTTGCTTTTTGGCTATCTTTCCCACTCCAGCTTGTCAAGCCTTCCATACATGCCATGAAGGCAGGGACCATGGTCTTCTTGTGCATCACTGTATCTCCTGTGCCTCAAAGAGAAGCTCAAAACCATATTGTGAATTGATGAATATGATTATGTTGGCACTTGTGCCCAACTTCAAAAGTCACATGCCTCAGGGTAGGTCAAGTTCCTTGTCACGGTACCTGGAAGAGCACTTGCCACATCGGAGGTACTAAAATACCCCTAACTCCATGCAGAAAGCTGACCCTCACTTCTCCAATGACCTGGGAACCTACCAGTTTATTCCAGATGTCTCCTTGCCGCTTTGCTTTTGAGGGAAAGACAATGCGCACTAGAAGGCAGGTCCAGGTCAGAGCCAGCAAGGCGGCTGAGCCGCTGCTCTTACTGTAGAGGAGAGGGGAAGAGAGGGTGAGTACAGAGAACAAATATTCACCCCCACAGCCCTGCCTGGTACATAGGACCCTCTCTTGACCAAAGGGGGCAGAAACCTACTCCCTGTAAATCACCTATGACAACTAAGGACAGGAGTCAAGTCTTATTCGCCAAAGTTCCATTTCTTGGCACTTACGATCATAAAAACAAAAGGATGGCTTGCCCTGTCCAGTGCCTTGCTTCCACCAGTTTCCAGCCCTGCTTCTCAGGAAAGTGTGATTCTCCACTGAGCTGCCTATCCTCACTCCTCCCTCCACCAGAGGCTGACTCCAAGCAGACTCCAGGGCCATTCAAAGAGCAAAGAGCTAAGAACAAGGTGTGCTAGTGAGGTTCATTTGCACTAGCCTAGCCTACCTGAGCAGGACCCACCAATCCCTAAGGAGCCACAATCTTTACTGCTTACCTGGGAACACCTGCTTTGGAGCCAATGCCTGAAGACTGCAGAGAGTGCAGGAGGTTCTTGGCAGTGGCCTCTGGCTGGGCCTCAGCCAACTGCTGGATGGCTGCCTGCAGGGCCCTGCGGGAGGCTGCATCTCTAAGGGAAAGAATGAAGGAGAAAGGTGAGTGTGTGGACTTAGGCAGGGACAGGACTGCTTAAACCAAGCACTGGCCTTTCTCAGAAAAAACACAATCACACTACATTCTAGAGGACACAGACGACAGGATTAGGAAATAACTAGAGAAATCCACCTCCTCCCAGAGTTTTAAAAGTAGCTGACAAGGGCAAATAAACCATTAAGAGTATAAGGGCAGGGGCTGGGGCCGTAGCACAGTGGTAGAGCACCTGCCTCGCATGTGTGAGGCGCTGGGTTCGATCCTTAGCACCACATAAAAATAAATAAAGATATTGTGTCCAACTACAACTGAAAAAATATTTAAAAAAAAAGAGTATAAGGGCAGGGCTGGGATTTTGGCTGAGTGATAAATCGCTTGCCTAGCACATGTGAGGCCCTGAGTTCAATCCTCAGCACCACATATAAATAAATAAAGATATTGTATCCAACTACAACTAAAAAATAAATATTTTTTAAAAAGTTTCTCTTTAAAAAAAAAAAATGGGCTGGCGATGTGGCTCAAGCAGTAGCGCGCTCGCCTGGCATGCATGCGGCCCGAGTTCGATCCTCAGCACCACATACAAACAAAGATGTTGTGTCCGCCGAAAACTAAAAAATAAATATTAAAATTTTCTCTCTCTCTCTCTCTTTTAAAAAAAAAAAAAAAGAGTATAAGGGCAGCACCTACATTTATGGAACACATATTAGGGCTTCCAACCAGGCCAAGTGCTTTTGCATGCATGATGAAGGATGGCATACACACACTGAGCACTTAGGACGAGGCAGGCATGGTTCCATGCCTTTATACTACCACCACCTATATGAGTTAGACAACAGCATCATTCCCAGTCTGTAGATGAAGAGACTGAGGCACAGAGAGGTTAAGAACTTGCCCAGCAGCTAGATATGGACCCAGGTCTAACCACTACCCCATACCATCTCTCTGTATCAAGTGCTCCAGGCACTGAGCCTCTGGTTGGGATTCACCTGTATCGATGCAGAGTCAAGCAGAACAACTTGCAGAGCCCTTTCACTGCTCCCTCTGGCAGATCTGAAACCCAAGATCACACAAAAATGGATCAATAAAAGACAAAGTGAGCATTTGCTTAAGCCAAGCATTCTGCCAGCCAGGGTCTTGGCCACTGGACGCTGACACTCCCCACATGTGGGATAAAATCCTCAGGAGGAAAAAAACAAAAAACACCCTAGGAAAATGCCTGGTACAGAAAAGCTTTAGGGAGACATTTGCTAAATGAATGAAACAAAGGAAGCACAAGTGGTTTCAAAATACTCCATGCTGGGGCTGGGATTGTGGCTTAGTGGTAGAGTGCTCGCCTAGCATGCATGAGGCACTGGGTTCGATCCTCAGCGCCACATAAATATAAAATAAAGACATTGTATCCATTTAAACCTAAAAATAAATACTCTATGCTCTCCATGGAGCAGAGGTCTGGGAGTTCTGGACTATTCTGCTTCTTGTTCTGGATACTGGTAACACGACATGTTAGTGTGTAATGATTCAGCAAGCTGCTTGTATCTTTCTTTATGTACATCCTAATAAACAGTTCAAAACACAGTACAATCCAGGCATGGTGGTGTGAACCTACAGTCCCAGCTACCTGAGGAGCTGAGGCACAAGGACCACAAGTTAGAGGCCAACCTGAACAATTCAGCAAGACCCTGTCTCAAAGAAAAGAAAAGTCAATAGCACAATTCTGTAATCCCAGGTACTAGGGACACTAAGTCAGGAAGATCCCGAGTTTGAGGCCAGGCTCAGCAATTTAGGGAGACCCCGTCTCAAAAAAGGGCTGGAGATGTAGCTCAGTGGTAGAGTGCCCCTGGGTTCAATCCCCTGTACCTAAAGAAAAAAAGAAAGAAAGAAAGCATTGAAGTACCAGGACTAGAAAAGGAAAGAGACCTTAGCTGGAGTGGTTTCTGAAAGTCTAAAGGACCTAGGGATGGCCTGTAAGTAGTCAACAGAGACGTGCAAAGAGAAGGCAGCACATGCTCAGTGCTATTAGTAACATGAGCAGATATGCAGGGCACTGAAAGGAAGGCCCGCTGTCCCCCAGCACTCATTCAGTGCTGCTCTAAGCGCTTCACACTTGTGAACTGATTTAATTCCCACAAAGAGGGCTCTATTATTAATAAGCCCTCTTTAAGGTGAAGAAAATGAGCAACAGGAATCCAAGCAGGCCAGCCAGAGGGAATCAAGCAGTTTGGTCCACCAAGAGTGCTCAGGAATGTTAGAAAGCCAGCATGTAACGAGTGCTGAAGGCCAGACCAGAGACCGCAGACAAAGATGGGAAGCCCCCAAGAGCAAGAGATCCATGAAGGGCTCACAGGGTGCCTGCATTCCAGGCACCCAAATGAGGAAAGAGAAATGAATGAGGTACAAGGACCAAGTTCCCAGAGCTCTTAATACTGTGTTGTCAGTCTGACTTAGGACTACGTCAGTAATTAAAGGAAAAAGAGTGAGAGTAAATAGGGCCAGAAACAGGTGGTGGCTAAAAGAATGGCAAGAACAACAGCTAATATACCCTGCAAGCAAGCCACAGCCAGGCGATGCGTCAAACAGCATCAGGTGTGTTTTTACTCCTCATACCAACCCTGAGACAGGTACTACTGCCATCTCAGGTTCAAAGACGAGAGACAGGCTTAGAGAGGTAAAGTGACGAGGGCAGGTCACACTACCTGTATGTGGCAAAGGCATGGCTAGAACACAGCTGAACCTCTCATCACTGATTATTGAACTAGAAAAAAATTCAGTCACAGGAAACACTGCCTCAGTGAGTCTTCCATTCAGATCTATGGAGACAAGAGTGGGGAGAGCAGAGCAGCCTCAGAGGCCTTAGGCTCAGGCTCAGGCTGGGCTGGGAGATATGCACCAATGGCCCCCAGGATTAGCCAGCTCTGACAAAGTCCTCAACCCCTCACCCTGGCTGGAAATATCTTATCCCATCTTTGGTTGAATTACTTGATTATCTGTTACCATAACAAATGGAGGCAAGACTCACTATACAACAGCCTTTCCTTGGACTCAAAAATTAGAATACCGAGAATTAATGATTTCATGAAGGAGTTGGTTAACTTTCCACAATCAACTTATACATCAAAGTCTAAGCACTTCACAAACACAGCTCACCCTGAACTGTAGAATTTCAGGGTGACAGAAGAGTAAAACTACCCTCAAAAGGTCCTAAGTAGGGGCTGGTTTGTGGCTCAGCGGTAGAGCGCTCGCCTAGCACGGGCAGGACCCGGGTTCTATCCTTAGCACCATATCTTCACCCCAACAACTGGGACAAAGTGGAGAATGTAGTGTTCAGCAGTCATTTCACAGGGGGAGTCAACCATTATGGCTCCGCACACACATACAGTGATAACATCACAACCTGTCTTTAATAACTAGAACCATGTTGAGAAAAAAACCTCTGAGGAGGCCGTAAACTCATACACTAAAGATTAATACACAGGCAAAGTTCTCAGAAGCTCACACACAGCAATTTACTCCATTTATACACCACTTTAACAAGCTTGGGTATGTTGCTCAGACAACAGCAGTTGAGAAGCATCAAAAAAGGATGGGGTGGGCTGGGGGTGGCTCATGGCAGAGTGCTTGCCTAGCATGTGTGAAGCACCGGGTTAGATTCTCAGCACCGCATATAAATAAATAAAATAAAGGTCCATTGACAACTTAAAAAAAAAATCAACAGGGGTGAAGAGTGGTGGGAAGTAGGCTCTTCACCAATGTGAGTAGGAGCTGACAAAAGCTATGACACACAGCCATAGCTCAAACTTGAACAAATCAGGAATCTCCTAGAGAGCTCAGGACCCACCCCAGGGCTTTCTGAATTGTTTCTGAGTTGCTGGTGGAGCTGAGAATCTCTGAAACAAGTTCTGAGGCAATGCTGATGCTAACAGTCTAGGAACCACATTGTGACAACCAATGCTGTACAATAAAACAAACACATCAAGACGAAATTTAAAAAACCAATGAGGACTTATTAAATGAAGGCAAAATGATCTTACACAGCCCCATAGGTCATGTCAGTTAGTAGGCACGATGAGGACAACTAGATGTGCCTGGCGTTTCCCATCACATGCTCCCCAGGCCCTGGGAAAGTAAGTTTTCAGCAAAAAAGAGGTTCAATGAAAATACTGTATTAAAAAAACACTTAATAGGGCTAGGAATGTAATTCAATACTCAAGTGCTTGCAAAGTTTCTACAAGGTCCTGAGTTCAAACCTCAGAATTGGAAAAAAAAAAAAAAAAATGAGTGCAGTGGCATCCACCTATAATCCCGGCAATTCAGGAAGTTAGGGGCAGGAGGCTCTCAAGTTCAAGACTGACCTCAACAGCTCAGCAAGACCCTGTCTCAATAAAAACCAAAAAGGAGTGGGGATATAGCTTAGTAGTAGAGCACCCATGGGGTCAATCCCCAGTACTTAAAAAAAAGAAAGAAAGAAAAGAACACTATTAAGTGTTCTTTTCAAAAACAGTTTGTTGTAAATGTCCCAGATGAGTATGAGAAAACATCTCCCAAATTTACAGGAATTCTTTACTGCTCAATCATCTGCTACCATCTTGCTGACTTGCATGAACACACATTGAGAAAAACTGTGCTCCAAGTCACAAGAATGCTTTTGTACCCATATTCTAAAGAAAGACTGTTGGGCCAGGTAAGAGCAGTGCAAACCTGTAATCCCAGCTTCTCAGGAAGCTGAGGGAGGAGAATCACAAGTTCAAAGCCAGCCTCAGCAATTCAGTAAGCCCCTGAGTAACTTAGCAAGACCCTATGTCAAAATAGAAAAATAAAGGGCTGAGGATATAGAGCAGCAATAAAACACCCCTGGGTTGAATCCCCAGTACCAAAAACAAAAATAAAGAAGGATTGTTGGTATCTTCTAGAAACATTTCCAATTGAAATGTATAAAAACTATAAAAAGCTTTGACACCTGAATGAAAAAAATCTCCACTAACCCAAATGTTTCAACTGTTTCAACGCACATTATAACAAACAAAGTGAAGGCAGAAGTTGTGCAGAGCAAGAAAAAGAAGATCATAGCTCTAAGAAGAAATTATTTTTAAATGGAATAGTATACAGGCAATAAGATGGTAAATAAATACCTTTTCCAGCAACACACTTTCCTAGTTCACCCAGGATTTCTCTCCGTTCCTTCACACTGGCTGTTGTTACCTTCCCCGCAAAACGCTTTAGTGTCTCGGAAACCTGTGAAGACCAAGCCCACAAAAACAGTTTCACCAGGTAGACTACAGAACAATGAATGTGTATGTGCACACGAGTGTGTATGTGCTGGAACTGTGCACAACTGGCACTGAGGCTGGATAATTCTTTGTGGGAGTGTGTTGCCTTTACCCCTTATAAGATTTTACTAGCATTCCTGGTCTCTACCCACCAGCAGTCATTCTCCTCCCCAAGCAGTCTTTGTCTTTGTGGTGGTGCTGGGGTTTGAACCTAGGGCTTCATGCATTTGAGGCAAATACTCTACCAACTGATCTATATCCCCAGCCCTTCCCCCAAGCAGTTTTGAAAACCAAAATCTCCCAATGTTGTCAAATGACTCCTGGGGAACAAAATCATGGCCCAGTTGAGATGCACATTTTAGACTTGGGCCAAAATAGGAAGGCAAAGGGCAAAAACCTGTCGACAGAAATATCTTTTCAGAACTACCCAAAACCTAGAGAAGGCCTATGTGCCCAGTATGTTCCTTTTACATTATCCCACTTTATCAACTAATAGGGGAATGTTTTTTTAATACAGTATTTTCATTGAACCTCCTGGCCAGTCTAGCTGAGCAAAGTACACTCGCTAAAGGTAAAAGATTAAAAGGTTGGAGCCCAGTTCTGCCCCTAATTAGCTGTAGAAACTCAAGTCAAATAATGTCACCTCCTGATCTTCAGTTTCTTCATCTATCCGGGACAGATTATAGCACCTATTTCATATGACTGCTGTGGCAATTAATGAGTTAAAGAAATACAGCACTTGGGCTGGGGTTGTGGCCCACAGGTAGAGTGCTCGCCTAGCATGTGTGAGGCACTGGGTTCGATCCTCAGCATCACATAAAAATAAAGATATGGTGTTCACCTATAACTAAAAAATAAACTAAAAAAAAGAAACACAGCACTTACTCATCTTGAGCCCAAACTGGTTACTAACACTAACAAGATTGCAAGAATAGCACCAGTAGCCCCATCTCATTAGTGATGAAGGAACCACCTCCAAGAGGGGAAGTCATTGCTCAGAATGCAGCCCAGAGTCACAGCATCTGCATTTTTGAAACTAAGACTGAAACCAAATAAGTGCATAAACTGATGCCAAGTCTTTAGCTTTCAACAGCCATCTGAGTTAACACAGCTATAGTCCCCTGCTAGGGACATAAGCATAAGACCCAGGGAGGTGGCCAGTGTGCATATATTTCTGAAAGCCCAAGAAAATCTACTTCTGAGCAGTATTCTACAAGCCACAAAGTGGGCAGGTTGTGGATTCATGAGCGAGCAGTAGAGAAGGACTCGGTAACACATAAGGGCCATCGTGGTATTTTTGAGGATATTTCACAGGCAGCTCTCATTAGTAGTATAACTCAACGGGGCCAGAGAAATAAAATGAGGCTGCATTTTTTTCTTTTTCTGCTTAAATCCCTGTTTTAATTCTCTTGGCAATGAACAAACTGATGTCCAAACTTCTATATAAATGATGGTTTTAACCTAAACCAGTCTTTACCCTCAGTCCATACCTCTAAATATGGAGGCAATGTTGCTCATGCTGATTCTTCTTGATTTTTCAGTTTCACTGTTTTCCTACCTTCCTCCTCGGACCCCACCACACGCTCTCTACACTTCCCCAGTGTAAGTTCCCAGTGTTGTCATAGGGACTACCTAAGAGGTCAGTGTTTGCATTATATATAGGTATTCAACTTCCATGTCATTAACTGTTTTGTCTTTTGCAGCGCTGGGGATTGAACTCTGGGCCTACTACACACTAGGTAAAATAACTGTTTCTTATCCTGCCAGCATTTTGATTTTTCTGGAGTTAATAACCACCTCACCTCACTTCGGTTTGCTTTATCTATTCTTACTAATAATTCAAAACTTTCAGTTGTTTCAATTTGATACATTTAAACAGATCAGGAATTTCAGCAAATTTTATTCTCCTGAAGGAATGTCTTTTGATTTTCTGTCCTTCCACAATCTGGTAGGTGACCCTCTACAGTTGAAGTCCAGTTTATCACCTTGAAAAATGTACTCTTTTCTTATTACTGTCCAGGTGAAGAATAAACATCCTCCATTCTGAGGAGTTCTTGCAAGTCTGAAACTGTTCTAGCCTCATAGGTGACCAAAGTTTGTCTAGACTCAGAATTCTAGGTTGCACTCATTTTTCTTCAGAAAACAGAAGACATTTTTCCACTGAGTTCTAACTCTCAAGTTGTGGTTGTGAAGTCCAATGTCATTCTTTTTTTGTTTTGTTTTTGTCTTTGTGTGTGTGTGTGTGTGTGTGTGCTGGGGATTGAACCCAGCGGCACCTTACCATTGAGCTACATCTACTGCTTTTTCATTTTGAGACAGGGTCTCACCAAGTTGCTGAGGCTGCCCTCAAGCTTGCGATCCTCCTGCCTCAGCCTCCCATATTGCTGGGATTACAGGAGTGTGCCACTGTGTCCAGCTTCTGACTTTGTATTCTCTGGGTAAGACCTGATTTTTCTCCCTAGAAGCTTTTGGATTTTCTCTTTGCTTCAGGGTTCTGAAATTTCAGGATAATGTACTTTGTTCTGAGTCAATTTTTACTACTGTGCTGAGAACTTTTGGGTTAGAAACACATCCTTCACTTCGGAGACAGTTTCTTGACAATTTCCTTGAATATTAGTCCTATACTAGTGCTCCCAGAGCAGTGGTCCTCTGCTCTACAGTCTTCATAGAGAAAATCTGTAGTCTTTTGCGAGTGAGGAACAAAAGATCTGGGAATCTGGACTGAGGTTGTACAGCGCTTGCCTAATATGGGTGAGACACTGGGTTCCATTCTCAGCATGGCATATAAATAAATGAATAAAATAAAGGTCCATCGACAACTAAAATGTGTGTATATGTATATAGTTAAATTTTAAAATAAATTAAAGGGGCTGGGGATGTGGCTCAAGCGGTAGCGCGCTTGCCTGGCATGCGTGAAGCCCAGGTTCAATCCTCAGCACCACATACAAACAAAGATGTTCTGTCCGCCGAAAACTTAAATAAATAAATAATTCTCTCTCTCTCTCTCTCTAAAAATAAAATAAATTAAAAAAAAAAAAAAGACCTAGGAATCTGACTGCATCTGAACATGGCTTTCAGCCAGTCCTCCTCAACCTAGCTCCTCCTCTAACCCTGATTCAAGGTTAGCTGATACCATCAATCCCCACTTTCAGAGATTCTACAATGTATTTTCAGGTTGATTCTCAGCTTTCCTACCTGCTAGGATCAGGATTCATTTCCTTGGAACTGCTAAATCTTTTACCACTCATTGACACTTTCTAGCTTCCAAAAGTTTACTGTTGCTGTCTGCTTCCCTTCTCCCAATCCTTATGGGAATTGAGAGTGTGTGTGTGTGTGTGTGTGTCTGTCTGTCTGTCTGAGATTCAAACCCAGAGCCACCTGCATGCCAGACATGTGCTCGACTACTGAGCTACATTCTCAGTCCCAATTTTTTTTTTTTTTTTTTTTTAATAACACTGGGGATGAACCCAGGCCCTCACACATGCTAGACAAGAACTTCACCACTGGGCTAGACACCAAGCCCTTTTATTTTATTTTATTTTTTAATATTTATTTTTTTAGTTTTCGGCGGACACAACATCTTTGTTTGTATGTGGTGCTGAGGATCAAACCCGGGCCGCACGCATGCCAGGCAAGCGTGCTACCGCTTGAGTCACATCCCCAGCCCAACTTTTTATTTTATTTTGAAACAGGCTCTTGCTAAGTTGCCCTGGCTAACCTCGAACTTTCAATCCTCCTGCTTTAGCCTCCCAAGCAGCTAGGATTACAGGTATACATCATGCATTCAGTTTGAATTTAACTTTTTTCCCCCAACTCCTTGTCTCCCCATTCACAATACAGACCAGGCACAGAGCCTAGGCTGAGGTATACTTTGCTTCCTCTTTATATACAGTATAAGAGCACAGGGGTTGAGTGTGTAGTTCAGTAGAAGAATGCTTGCCTAGCATGTGCAAGGCCCTGGGTTCAATCCCCAGCATACCTCCCCACCAAAAAGGGAAAAAAAAAAAAAGTACTATACACAATAACACATCCAGTGGTGAGCACCAAGATGCCTTGATTTTATACTTTCATTTATTTTATCTAACTTACAAAGCCACATGCCTAGTGGCTACCATACTGGACAACACAGTTCTAGAGAAAAAGACTCTTTTACGCCTGAGTATTAACATTACATATTAAACATATCATTCCAATACCCAACAGACTAAGATACTTTTCTTCCTAGGATTTAGTATAACATAACTTTAAACAAATTAACAGCCCCTGGCATGGGAAACCCTCACTAAAATTCTCCTGAATGTTCAGGTTAAGTGATCACTTTTCTGCCTCGCAGCCCGCGCACCCACACACATCAATCTTCTCAAGTGGAGATCAAGCGAGCTAAATTGTCCTTTAGATACCGGTTTCTTTTTTCCCCTGGTATTGTTTTTTCACCTTTAAATGCAGCTGCAAAGGAGGCTAGATGGAGGGAAATGGTTTTCCTAAGTCTTTTCTGAACTACAAGAAACCCACAGGTGTTAACACTCAAGAGTGCCAAGACTCTTCTTGGGTAGGGGCAGTTCTTGCTGTAACCCTGCACCTAGTAAGAACAACCCAAACATACCAAACCCTCCATAATTGCACTGAATCTCACCAACAACCCTATATAATAGGTGCCATTTCAATCCCCTCTTACAGACGAAAAGATTGAGTCTTGGCGAGGTGAAGTCCCTTGTCTAGAGTCTCACAAAAATCGATGAGGTGGGACTCAAACCCAAATCTGTATGAACCCAAAGATTACTAAATCCCTACACATAGTAGGTGCTCGAAAAATACTGAATACAAAGTTTAAAGAAGACTCGGCGCTGGCCCGGAGCTCACAGCTTTGGAAAAACAGAGCGGAGACTCCGAAAGGTGAACTTCTGCAACTGAGAGGTCAGGGCAAGGCCCCGCAGGTCTCCAGCTGCTCAAGCCGGAGCTCCTGCCTCCCCGAGCCCGGGATCGGTCTGCGCCGCCCGGGCCGCGTCGGGAGCCGCGAGGAGCCGGCCCGAGGCCCCTGCGCCACGCCCTCCGCAGCCGCCATACCCCGCATCCTTAGGTTGAGCGGTCTCGCCCGACCGCTACGGTCCGCGCCCAGGCGCTGGCCGCGTTGGCCCCGCAGCCGCCCACCTCACCTGCGTGTCGGCCGCCATCCTGCCGGAGCTGACTCCGGAACCGCTTCCGGAGCGCTTCCGGATCATAGCGGGGCCCACGCGGCAGGGCGAGGCCTGAAGCGTGCTGGGTCCTTGGCGCCCCCGGGCGGGATGGCGGCCGCAGCAGCCTTTGCTTGGACTTAGGTACCCAGGGCGCTGGCTGCCAGCGTCTGTTCTTCCTACCCGGGTCCCAGCTTCTCAGCCTGGCCTGGAGGGAGACGAGGGTCCGAGGATTTGTAAATTGGTGAGACCACCCTGCAGCCCCCAGCCACTTAGAGCCGCAGGCGCAGCCAGGACACCCCCTCTTAGGCCTTCCTGGTACGTTGCATTCCGTAGAGAAACTACGAATGTTGCTCCCAGACCGCCACAACTGAACTAGGTTGAGACGGAGTTTGCAATTCCTTGGGGAATGACTTGGAGAGGGCCTGAAAATGGGTAGATAGGGCATCAAGGAAAGACGCAGGAGAAGCCTGGCCTGGGGAAATGCTGGACGGCCGCCTAGACTGGGAGTAAAAGTAAAGATCACGAGGTGGGAGGATGCAGGGGGTAGGAAGAAGCCCTAGCGAGTTGCCTCAGTTTTACCCAATATGGTTGCTCTCTGGAGGATCTCCAGTTTAGTTTGGTCCAGGACTAGCAGTGGCTTTCAATCTTTTTTGACAGCCCAAGTTACAAATATATCATGATCCAGCACAGATCTATCTGTACGTGAACTCGAAGCTTTATGACAAAATACCTATCCTTTCAATTGCCAAGTAGTAAGCTCTCCAGAACTGACCTGGCATTACTTGAATGCCTATCTTAAGTGAAATACTCCTTAGAGGAACCCATGTAAACAAGAATTCTTGTGTAAAAATAGAGTAGTCCCCCTTCATCTTCAGTTTTGCTTTCAACAGTCTCTCCCCACACACACCCCCCAACTATTATCTTAAAGTATGGAATAGAAAAACCCCGGAAACATTTCATGTTTTAACTTGCATGCTGTTTAGTGTGAATATTGCACCCTCCCTACTGGGACATGAATCATCCCTGTCTAGTCTATCCAAACTGAAGCTACCTCAGCAGCCATCTTAAAACCCACTGCACAACCAGGGTTTATATTCCAGTAACCCTTATTTTGCTTTAAGGGCCCCAATTTAATTATAGCTTAATTGTTCCATTTGATTAGTAATAACCTCTAATTGTACCAAACTTCATAAATGAAAACTTAGGTCTGTAAGGAAAAATCAGTAATCAGCCCTCAAACTTCAAGGCTGGGGATGTGGCTCAAGCGGTAGCATGCTCTCCTGTAGTGCGTGGGGCACTGGGTTCTATCCTCAACACCACATAAAAATATTGTGTTCACCTAAAACTAAGTAAATATTTTTTTAAAAAATTCAAGGGTTCCACATGTAGATCCAACTAACTACATATTTTTAAAAGCTGGCTCTATTTAGCATGTGTTCATTATTCCCTGAATACATATTACATTGTATTAGGTATTAAGTACTCTATACACTATTTTATGATTTTATAAAAGGACTTAAGCATTGGCAGACTCACATCCAAGAAGGTCCTAGAACCATTTCCTACAGATACTGAGGGACACCTGTATGTGTAATTTTTTACATCAAACTGAGGTTTTGAACATATCCCCTGTGGATAAGGAGGAACTACCATACCCTAGAAGAGCAGTATTTTCATTCAGACTCAAAAAAGAACCCATCCAAATATCAACCTCAGAGCTAGGAAGTAGCTCAGTGGAAAGCACTTGCCTTGCACGCACAATGCCCTGGATTCAATCCCCAGTTCCAAAAAAAGAAGGGACAAAAAGAAAACGCAAATATCAACTCCAAATACAAAGTTCTCATGTTTATACCATTGTTTAGTTTTTAGCATTAAGTACTATAAATCTCAAAATGTAGAAAATGAAGAGTTCAGAAACTTAAGAAGTAAGCCTTTATTTCTTTGTTTTGCATATAAAGCTGAGTTGTTGCTTTTTGGTGATTAGTCAAAGAGACCAAATCCCATATCCTCATCCGACTCCTCCGACTCTTCCTTGGCTTCAACCTTGGCTGGGGCCGCAGCAGCAGCAGCAGCAGCAGGAGCAGCAGTAGTAGCAGCAGCCACTGGGGCAGCAGCCACAAATGCAGATGGATCAGCCAAGAAGGCCTTGACCTGAAGAAAAGTCAGTGGTCAAAGTGGTCATCCACACCCCTCTACTACTCACAAGCTTCCTGCCTTTGTATGGCTCAAAATAAATAACTACAACGTCTAAGCCAGTATAGCCTTTCTAGTCAAATCCCTGCAGGGGAACATAGGTATGGCCTAGTGACGGGGATTAAGGCCCAGCTCTTGCCCACAGCCCACCTCTCTGGATCTCCTATCATTTCTAAAGTGAGAATACATTTCCCTTGTCCCCAATCTCTTTAAGCTCTTAAATAAAAAAAGGAGCTGGGCGTGGTGGCAGACACCTGTAATCACAGCTTCTCAGAGGCTGAGGCAGGAGGATCACGAGTTTAAAGCCAGCCTCAGCAAAAGTGAGGTGCAAAGCAACTCATTGAGACCCTGTCTCCAAATAAAATACATAAGAGGGCTGGTATCAAAAAAATAAATAAAAAGGCTGGGGTTGTGGCTCAGTGCTTAAGCACCCCTGGATATGGTAACAAAAGGACTAACTCAATAAAGCTACTGTTTCTTACCCTGTCAGGCCTGCTGTGGTCCTGGGTGAAATCTTACCTTCTCAGCAAGTGGGAAGGTGTATTCAGTCTCCACAGACAAAGCCAGGACCCTCTTGTACCCATTGATGATAGAATGGGGTACTGATGCAACAGTTGGATAACCAATCTGCAGACAAACACTAGCAACATTGCGGACACCCTGTGGGAGAAAAGAGAAAGATTACATTTTAGTGAGATACCCTAAAGGAAAAAAAATAAAAAACAGTGAAGACCAAGGAAAGCTTGGTCTTCATAGCAGCTCAATCTCAAAGGAGACATTTCATCTTACACCAAATGCTCCTAGCAGGGCAATTCAAACGGATGAGTTTATAAAATGTTTTTGCACTTATTCCAAACCCAGGTATTCAATACACCATGATGGTGGTGGCTACCTGAAAAGTCACCATTTTGTGAAAAATAAACTGTTAATAGTCATTGACTTCAATATATGAGATAAAAACTTTAAAGACAAGTGCTCTTTCCATATCCACGGAAGACTGGTTCCAGGACCCCTCCACAGATACCAAAATCTGTGGATACTCAAGTCCCTCATATAAAATAGTGTAGTATTTGCATATTACTTACAAACATCCTCCTTACACCTTAAATCGTCTTCGTCTTGAAATTACTTTTAATAACTAATACAATGCAAATACCATATAGTTATTATACTATGTTGTTTAGGGAATGACAAGGAAAAAAAGTGTGCACACATTCAGTACTTATTTCCTTTTTAGCAAACTTGAATTGGTTAAACCTATAGATGCAGAACCCACAGATACAAGAAAAAAGGAATTACATCTTCTATCATTATTATTCCTTAAAGACATTTTAATGGCAGAATTAGGCACGACAATGTCAAAAATAAGGACAACCAGTCATCCCCAACAAAGGGCACTTGGCAACGTAAACTTTTATCTATTAAACTGTCACTTCTCTTTCAAGTCATGACACTTCAAAATTTCATGTCTCATCATTGCAGGCCCTGGAATAATAACCCTTACTGCATGCCCAGCATTTTTCTAAGGCCTTATCCTCATTAAATCTTTCAACAATCTTACAGTATACAAGAGTAAATAACCTGGCCAACTCTGGTACTTGTCATGTTCCCAACCATTAACGTAGGAAGGAGCGGAGCTGGGTAGCACATACTTCCAGGAAGCGTGAATGCAGAGTCTCCTCTGTGATGTCAAGCACTTCAGGGTTGTAGATGCTGCCATTGTCAAACACTTGCTGAATGATCAGCCCAAAGGAGAAGGGGGATATGTTCAGCATGTTCAGCAGGGTAGCTTCGCTGGCTCCCACTTTGTCTCCAGTCTTTATCAGCTGCACATCACTCTGAGGAATAAAGTAACAGTGCGCAATTAATACCTGGACATCCAGCAGTCCTACAGCCTCCAGGAGAAGCCCCCCATATGCCCAGCTCGCACTGGCGAGCCTGGTCTACTCACCAGGATTTCAATGGTGCCCCTAGAGATTTTAGTGGTAATGCCCAAAGCCTGGAAGAAGGAAGTCTTCTCGGGCCCCAGACCAGTGTTCTGGGCTGGTACGGTGACTTCACATGGTGCAATGGCACCAGCACGGGCAGCAGCTGGAACCTGAACAATGAACAGTGAGAAAAGTCTCTCTGACACAATATGGAAGAGATCAATTTTGCTTTAAGAAGCCAAACTCAAAAAGTTTTTTATCTAACCTAATTCTCCCCTTACCTTATTGGCCAGCAGCATGTCCCTGATCTCAGTGAGGTCCTCCTTGGTGAATACAAAGCCCACATTCCCCCTGATATGAGGCAACAGTCTGCAAAGAGAAGTTCACAAGAGATGTTACCTGAAAGCACCATTCTTCTCCAGGAAAAGGGAGAAGGGCACTAGGAAAGGAGGACAAAGTTGACAGAAGCATTGACTGACTTCTCTAGAGCTGGGTTGTTTTCCAGATGCCCTCGAATGGCCTTGCGCATCATAGTGTTTTTGCCCATCAGCACCACAGCCTTCCCCCGGAGGGACATTCGGATCTGCTGCATCTGCTTGGAGCCCACATTGTCTGCTCCCACAATGAAGCATTTTGGATAGTCATCCAAAAGTTGCTACAGAAACAAGCAAAGTTTAGCAGGAGGAAGGCGGAAAAAATGTCAGCAGAAACTAAACCCCATAATCACTCATTTCCATCTTCTTTTCTTCCAACCTTTTGAAGTCCCTCTATATTGGGCCAGTCTTACCCACCAGATCCTCCCGAATTATAACACTATCATATTTGATCCTGATTTGCTTGCTATGTATTCTAAAAACTAGCTTTCTATGTTTAATCAAAGCTTTTTAAATGTACATTTAGTGGGGCTGGGGTTGTGGCTCAGTGGCAGAGTGCTTGCCTGCCATGTGTGAGGCACTGGGTTCAATCCTGAGCACCACATAAAATTAAATAAGAATAAAATAAAGGTATTGTGTCCATCTACAGCTAAAAAAAAAAATTAAGAAAAATAAATATACATTTAGTTTCCATTGTTCTCTTTTTCCAATTGTGAAATGTTTCTGATTCATCAAAATGGCTGCATTAACAGAAAACTGTTCCCAATAAGTTGATCATCTGATGACACGGACTTTAGGCAATCAAAACATAAAGCAAACACTGCAAAACACCACTTGTAGAATGTACATTGTGTACTTACAGATTCAAGTTTTTTGTTTGAAAATCTTCATGACAGAAGTACAAGACTAAAATACAGACTAAGCTCTACAATGTGGCCTAGTTCCTAAAGAGCAACACAGTCAGAGTTTCAGACTAAGGAAGCCCCACCTCAAAAGCCATTCAAAATAAGTCACTGGACACTGAATTTCTTGACTGACAGGTCCTAAATGTGTAATAACATGGCTCTTTACAATGAGTCACTCCTTGTCTCAGATCTCCCCAAAAAGGTAGGCAAGGGAACAAAGTATGACATGAGCTAAGATAAACTATTTGACTTGCCTGAGCCTTTTCATCAACAAAGCACGCGGGGGGGGGGTCATCAGGGGAAATTAAGACTATAGGAGATATACCCCAAATTGCCTAATTCAGTAGCTGTCGCCAAGAAACAGCACCTGGCAAGTGACTGTCCCTATTAGCGCCCAGGAACACATGATGGTTGGCCACAGCCCACTCCGCACTTACGATGATCTTAAGGAAGTAGTTGGACTTCCAGGTCGCCCTGTCTTCCCTGGGCATCACGACGGTGCGTCAGGGATTGCCACGCAGGGTTTAAAGACGATGTCACTGAAGGGAGAAAGGGAGCTCAGACCCCGCCACCCCGACACCTGTCCTTTGGTCTGAGGCCTTTGTGGTGCTAACCACGCGCCAGCGCCCGTCGGGCCTGGACCAGCAGCCGCCATCAGCTGTGGAGCGCGATCCGCCGCCGAGGTCCCAGGCGGGACTGGTCCGGGTCCCATAGTCCCCAAACAGCGCTCCACCACATACATACACACACACGCGAGCGCACAGACACTCCGATCACCCAAAGATCCCAGGCTTCCTGCCACCAGCCCACCGCATGGAACAGGCGGCAGCACAAACCTCTCACGAGGACGCCTGGCGAGAAAAGGGCCGCGCGCCAGCGCGTGTCTTTTATATGTTAATGAAGGAGCCAATCAGAAGCCGAGGACAGCACCCCTGCGTATTGGCTGATGCTGGCGCTCAATCGGACGAGCCGAACTAATGTAGGCAACCATTGGATGACATCGCTGCCACTCTGGCCAACCGGAAGCCACCTTTAAGCAGGGTAGTTAAGGAAGACGCTACCTTGTGTTGGAAGAGCTCTCTCTTTTTCAGAGCCTCTGCCCCCTGCTGGGGTGGAGTTACGTTTGAATAGGAGCTACATTGTGTGAATTAAGACTCGGTGTGTCCCATTGCCACTTGACCAACTCGGCAAACTGTAGGGTATGACGACGAGTTAAGAAATAAATCGCAACTACCTTAGAAACAAAATGGTTTGTTGCCTCCTATTCCACCAAAACAGGGATCCTTTAAAACCTAAGTCCTTATCTGCTCAAACTCGTCAAATCCTCCACACTTAACTCAGAGTAAAAGCCTAAAATTTACCCAATCTTCACCCCATAATCTCATCTATCTTCCCACTGATTCTTTCACCATCATCTCATGTATTTTCCCACTGACTTTCACTTCTAACTAGACCATTCTCAATTTGCTGCTTTTCCAAAGCACTCCTGACTTTTGTTAGGGCTATTTGCATGGCTCTTTCCTCTATCTGGACCACTCCTAGCCCAAAGAATTCACCTACACCAAGTCTTGAGGCTAACATCACCTGCTGAATGTGGCATACACTGACTTTGGTATTTAAAATTACAAAAAAAAAAAAAAAAAAAAAAAAACCTCACTCCTACTCTCCCTCACTCTGCCCCCTCCCCCATACACTTACATCTTCTCACTCATTATATAATTTATTTCATTATTTTTGTCTGCCTCTTCCTGCAGGAATTCCAACTCCACAAGTGCACAGACTTATGTCCTGTGCGTGGTGTAGTAGACATATAGTAAGTTTTTGCTGAAAGAATGAATGCAGGACTTGCAGCTAGATGATTCTGCCACTTACTAGCTGTGATGTCATCTTAAAAAGTGATTCCACCTTGCAGACCCTGTTCCCCCCACCCTTCCCCACCCCTGGTACCAGGGATTGAACCCAGTGAGCCACATCCCCAGCCTCTGCCCCATTTATTTATTTATTTATTTTGGTATTGGGGATTGAACTCAGGGGCACTCGACCACTGAGCCACATCCCCAGCCCTATTTTGTATTTTGAGACAGGGTCTCACTGAGAACCTTCTTAGCACCTTCTAAATTGCTGGGGCTGGCTTTCAACTCACGATTCTCCAGCCTCAGCCTCCCGAACCACTGGGATTACAGGCTTGTGCCACCATGCCCAGCCCCCAGTCCCTTTTTAATATTATATTAGAGACAGGATCTCACTGAGTTGCTTTAGGACCTCCCTGAGTTGCTGAGACTTGAACTGGCGATCCTCCTGCTTCAGTCTCCCAAGCCACTGGGATTATAGATGTTCACCCCTGCACCCCGCCTATTTCCCATTCTTTAACTGTAAAACAGGGATAATAATTATACCCACATTCTAGCATTGTTATGAGGATTAATTATATGTTAAGACAACATATTTCCTGGGATAGAAGAAAGTCAATAAATGTTAGCTTATAATTACATTGAACAGTTATTTCAATAATTGTATTATTTGAATAATTGTACAATAAAAATTTGGGGATGTTTCACCCTATCTTCACCCTCTTCACTTGACCAATTTAGATATTTCCAATGAGTTTACTGGACCATATATGACCAACAAACAGTTGGCTATAACTGTATACAGTCCCAAGTTCTGTGTCTAGAAATTTTCCCCCAGCAAGGCTGGTCTAAAGGTGAAGTTCTGACATGCCTATCTTGCATCTAATTTTATTATGGTGCCTCCTTGGATAGTTATTCATGAAGCCATCTTTTTGCATCACAGTTAACGGGAACTATTCCCAGACCTGACCAAATCCATCTACAGGAGTGGGATCCATGAATGTGTATTTTAATTTTTTGTATATGTGGTGGTGCTGGGGATTGAACCCAAGATCTCAAAATATGCTAGACAAGTGCTCTACCACTGAGCCATACCTTCAACCCTTGTATTTTGTTTTTAAGTTTCCTAATGCTTCTCATGATCAGCCCAATTTGAGAACGTCTAGATTACTGCTAAGATTTCTTTTTAATGACAATGTATTTCTGCACACTCAGCATTGTGTTAAATACTTTATGCACAGTCCTAATAGTAAATCTTTACAACAATCCTCTGAGGAGGTAAAATATTAGTATTCCCATTTTATTCATCAGAAAACTCAACAGAGACATAAATAATTTGCCCAGCCAATAAATGGTGGTTTCAGAACTGAAATCCAGGACAAGTTCAAAGCCCATGGGCCTCAATATGCTATACAGTCCCTTCCAAACCCTGAGTCAGTACCCTCTAAGTGCACTTTTCCAACATACATACTCTCATGGTAAATTTCCAAGGACATCCTGTCTCTGACAATATATCTAATTGCAGCACTTCAATATAATGATACCATGAAGACATTAAAAAGTGATGCAGATCTATATTCACTGACATGGAAAATTATCCACAAAGCAATTTTGAGTGAAAAAGCAAATTACAATGAGATGTGCCACAGCTATTCCTATAAACAGAATGACCCCAAGATGGTCTAGAAGAATAAGTTATTATCTTTGGGTGGGGGTTGAAGGTAATGTTCACTTCCGAGGTCACTGTGAAACGACCAGGTTTTAGGCTTGAATTCAACACACTGCTTCTGGAGGACTGTTTCAAATGACAGGGAAACTGAGGCCACAGCTCAAGGTGGAATAATGCCATCCAGACAGCTTGGCTACCTTGGATCTGGCAAGTGCATAGAGGAGGCATGCAAATATGGACATGACCACAGGGAGGCAGTAGAGAGCCACCTGCAACTGTACGTCAGGGGCATTCTGCCAGGAAGGGGCCGCAGCCAAGGTGTTGGACGTCTGGCTCCACAGAAACACAGGCAGGGGCAAGTCCTGGGCTCCCATCATGGCTCTGTGGGCCCTGGGGATTGCCTTGTACATGTCAAGATCCTCTCCAACCTCTTTCCACATCTAAATGAGTGGAAAGACACCCACAGGTCCTCAGGGATACCCTCAGCGGATCCATGGGACAGCAGCACATAGTAGAGCTTCCAAGGAAAGAACACTAATGATTTTCCCTCCCTCTGAGTTTGGGGAGAGTTCAGTTTCTCTTCTGGGACCACTTGGTTGTCAGATCACCAAGAAATGGCACTAGCACAGGTGAAAATAATGGCACACTTTATTGGCATAAATCACAGGAATTGAAATGGAAAAGGCCAGGTTAGAAGTTTATAGAGGAAAAAAAAATCAAATGATCAAATAACCATTGACCCAGAGAGTTGACTCCCAGAAACCCCAGTCCCTCTTGGGGAGGGACCTGGAGTGGGTCATTGTAAACAGAGCAGTAAGGCCTGTGGTGGGCGTGGAGATGTCAGACCTTTGGAGGACCTCCCAGACCTAGGCAGCTCCCAGGCCAGCCCCAAGGAAAAGATCCTCTTCTGGGACCGCAGCATACTCAGCCTGTGCTGGGAGGCCTGTGGACAGGTCTGAATCCCTCCCAGTAGACCACTCTGGAGTCCCTTTCCCTTGACCAGGAACCCCAGGCCTGCCTGTTCCTGCTTTATCCTGGGAAAGAGCTCTGGGGCTTCCTGTCGCTTCAGCAGGACCCTGTCCCTCTGCCCCAAATCCTCTCGGGCTCCCTTGCACCAACCTGGGGCCTTCTCCCCAAATTGAAGTGCCAATCCCCCCTGTAAAGGGGGAGGAACCTGTGCCAGTCTCCAGGGAGGGCAGGAAATTTGAGGAAGGAATATGCCCAGTGGAATCAACAAGACCAAAGAGACATTTATGGTCTTCATGGTCAAAATCAGAAACCAATTTTTCCTGAGAAGACAGGAGAAGCCCCAGAGAAGTAGTGAGGAGGCCGAGAATGTTCAGTGGGTTCTTTGTTGCAAAAAAGCTCCTACTCAGACAGGAAGCAGCCCCCCAAGTATACTTTCCCCTTCTCCTCCCTTAGGAACAGGACAGATGAGGTTCAGAATTCCAGGTCCCAAAGGGTCAGACACACTCAGGCCAGTTTGAATTAAGAGCTGCTGGCCTGGGCAGAAAGGAAGGGGTTTCAAAATACAGCAGTTTATAAAACAGTCCTGGTGAACCATGAAGTTACAGAAGAAGAGTCACAGAGCTGCTCCCAGTTCACCTGCTTACGCTAAGAAAAAAATAAAATACAAATTGCTCCCCAACCCGGTACAAAGCAAACTCCAAGCCAAAGCCATGGTCACTGACAGGACCAGCAGCAGTGGATGAGGAGGAGGAGAATATAAAAGGGAACATCTTTAAAATCTCTTCAAAATCATCTTGTATCGAGAAATAAAAGCAACTTGGGTGACATAATTCAAACCTCAGTGTAGAAATCTATCAAAGTCGGTACAGTGTCCAGGCCCAGACGACACTCCCCACGGGTGCTGTCCCAGGAGATGGAGGAAGTGGCTATAAAACATTATTGCTGGAGAGGCCTTTCTCAGTAGAACCAGAGCAGTTATAAAAGGGGCAGTTGGGAAAGGGGACAGTCACCCAGGCCTGGGAGACTGGAAGGCGAGAGCCCAAGAAACCTGCAGTCCCTTGAGCACTTCCACCCTTGGATGGATGGGTTTATGCTGGCATTGTTTGGAGGGAGCAGGGAACCCCCCAATTCTCTTAGGACAGTTAGACTGTGGTTTGAGGGGATAAGGATAAAAAGAGACTCCATCTAACCCTGCCGGCCCTTCCCTCCCAAGCTCTGCTGCTGAAATACGAGTACAAGATGGCTCCAGTGTGGGTTGCTGGCCGGGCCGGGCAGGTTCATGGGGACACATGTCGGGTGGGATGGAGCCCCCAGCCTCCACCTCCAGGAGGATGAGGAGTGGGCAGCCTGGGGAGAGCTGTAGGAAGAGGAGGGAGGCCCAAGGCTTTGGTGGGGACTGGAGAAGCACGCAGGACCCCCATGCCCCTTGTCCCATCCTGTGCCAGCTGAGGATGAGGGTTCCAGTTTCCACGTCTCTGGGTCACAGTAGCAGTCAGGGCGGCGGGGCTGGGGAAGGGACGCCTAGCAGAAGAGCTTGAGGAAGCAGTTCTGGCAGTAAGGCTTGTCGTTTTGCTCCTTGAAGGTGCCCTTGTTCAGCTGCTTGAGGCAGAAGGCACAGACAAAGTGCTCCGGGTGGAATTTCTTGGCCATGGCGGTGATGCAGCGGCCCGTGATGGGCTTCTGGCAACCAGAGCACAGCGAGCCGCGCCGTTCATGGTAGTGCACCTCGCAGTATGGCTGCCCATCATGCTCGAAGAAGCTGCCGTTGATGAAAGGTGTGAAGCATTCCTGCCAGACAGAGAGGGGGCACACTGGAGGACAGGGGCTCAGGGGCTGGCCCTTTTGGCTGGGCCAGCTCCTGGCGTCATGCACAAGGACAGTCCAGGTCATCACACTCACACTGACCCACCTGCCCAACATTTCCTATGTGCAGAGTGCCGGGCTACATGCTTGCAGTTAAGGGACCAGCCCAAAGTCGTGCAGCTACTAAGGTCATACCCTGCATTCAAACAAGGTTGGATTCCTGGGTACCTAAGCAGGGGCTGTGACTGTGGGGCCAGAAACTCTGGTGCTGAAAAATGGGATCTGTTCTTGGACTCTGCATCCTAGGTCACTATTTGGATTCACATGTGCATTTAGAAGTTTCCCAAACTTATTTGATCAGAGAACCCTTGCTGGACCCCCAGCTGCCTCTTCCACCCCCTCCAGATGCTTTGAAGGCTCCTTACCCGGCATACAAAGCACTCAGGATGCCAAAGGGTGTTGAGGGCTGAGATGTAGTTCTCCAGGATGGCCCGGGCACAGCCACCACACTTGGGCGCAAACATGTCGAAATAATCCTTTCGGCAATAGGCCTTGCCATCCTTCTCGTGGAACCCTGAGGAACAAGGGATTTGGAGCAAGTTTAGGGCCTTCAGAAATGGAGTTATCCTTACCCCAACCTCAGCAGAGTCTCCTAGCCCTCCCCCGACCCTCCGAGGGGGCAGTGGGTTAGTCTTCCAGTCCCTGCCGTACCTTCAGGACCAAAGAAGGCTCCACATTGGGCACAAAAGAAGTGCTCAGGATGCCAAGTCCGGTCAAGGGCCGTCACCACTTTCTGTGAAAGCAAACAGTGGGAATCAAAGTTCAGCTGCCAGCCAGGTGAGGTGGCACCTGCCTGTTATCCTGGCACCTCAGGAAGCTGAGGTAGGAAGATCGCAAGTTCAAAGCCAGCCTCAGCAACAGGGAGGCACTAAGCAACTCAGTGAGACCCTGTCTCTAAATAAAATACAAAATAGGGCTGGGGGGTGGCTCAGTGGTCAAGGGCCCCTGAGTTCAATCTCTGGTCCAAAAAAACAAAAAGAAATCTCAGCTGCCACTCACAACTAAGACTTACGTACCACTGTCCTTCCCACCTTGTTCCCAGCTCATAGCCAATGACAGTAAAATGCTCCCAACAAGGTCTCTCCTACTTATACTCAAAAACTCAATCTAAGAGTTCAGATTTATTAAAAGATGTGACATGCCAAACCCTCTCTCCTTTAATCCTCACAAAGGACTGAGATCATAGGTTCACTGACTCCTATTTTATAAGTAAAGAGACTTAGGCTCAGAGAGGCGAGGCATTTCCCTAACATCACACAGCAGGAAGAGTGAGACGGCTGCCGTTCAGCTTCATTTGTTGGTCAGGGCTCCTAATTCCTGGGAGTCTTGGCAGAAGGAATTCTGGACAGAAGTGGAGGGGAGCTGGAGCTACCTAATATGCATCAGGATGACCTGTGGATCAAGCCTGGGTTTGAATCTCAGTTCCACCATTTCTCTGAGCCCGCACCCTCTGAGGGCTATGGCAAAGATGAAATGAGCTGATGCGGGCATCGTGCCCAGATAAGGGAAAATCCTGGCTGCCACCCCCGCCCCCTCGTCCCACCACTGTGCCACCAGCATAAGCTCACATCCAGGATGGGACCGTTGCAGTAGTAGCAGCGTGGGGAGAAGAGGTTGTGATAGTCCTTTTCACAGTAGGGCTGTCCATCCCGCTCGAAGAAGTTCCGGGATCCGATCTCTTCCTGGCAGTGGGTGCAGACAAAGTGTTCAGGGTGCCAAGTCTTCCCCATGGCAGTCACAACCTGAGGAGGACGATGGAAGGTGGCTCAGGGAGGAGAGGAGAGGAGCGGAGCACAGAGCTCTGTGCCCACCTCCCCACTCATCACCTGCCCGGCGATGGGCTTCTTGCAGGCCCCGCAGACTCCTTTGGCAACCGTGGCAACCCCCAACTTGTTCAGGTCAGACTGCAGGCTCCCCAGCATGCTGTCCAGCTGGCTCCCAGGCTTTGGGGGTCCCCCAGGGGGTGAGCTGCTCCCAGTCTTCCCCTGAGCCATGAACTGTAGAGAGAGAGGGGGAGGGGGGCTGGTCAGGACATCTGTGGTACGGGGTCAGCAGGGCATCTTGAAGCACTGCAGCCCGGGGGCCGCTCTCCCTCCTGTACAGGTAGTACCAGTAAGGCAGGGGCCTGGGGAGCCCTAAACGTGGGAGTGACATCAGCAGGCCATCCTGGTGGATGGGGGCTCCCACAGGGACAAAAGAAAGGGCTTGTAGCACCCTGCTGCACCCAGGGAAACACCACAAACAGGAGCTCAGCCCCCGGCCCTGGCACTGACCCCTCCCTCATCCTGCCCTTCAGGGCTGCTCTGCCTGCCCCCTGGAGGCCAGCTGGAGTGCCACTCTCCATCCGCTCTTTGTTCCAGGCTGTGCATCTTAGATAGGGGAGGAAAAGAGAAGAAACTTTTCTTTAAAAAAACTAAATAAGAGACCTTGTCATCAGGCTCTTTCACACAGGGAATTCAGGATGAGCTACGAGGACCTTTCCCTACTGGCAATACCAAAATCAGGAGACAGAAATCTAGAGAAACCCAGAGAGGAAGGCCCAGGAGAGGGAGGCAAGCCACCCAAAGGCATGGGACGAGAAAGGGAAGTGATTAGGGCCAGAGAGCAAAGAGGCCTCACCAGGTACTGGGCCTATGGACCGGAAGGGGAAGAGATGGGCTTTGGGTTCCACTCTGGAATGAACTCCTCTGTGTCAATACCCGGAGGAAGAAGGGAGGGGCGGGCAGAAGGGAAGCCTCACAGGAAAGCAAGAAGTCAGTTGATTTCCTGAGAGGTGTGGCCAGGGTCAAGGTCTAGGGAAGGACTGTGGTGGTTCATGTGCTGGGGCTGTGGATGGAGGGAAACCCCTGTGTGTGTGTGTGTGTGTGTGTGTGTGCGCGCGCTTGTGCGTGGCATTTGCCCACATGCAGAGTGGGGGGTGGCGCAGGCACTAGGACAGGGAATGAGCAAGGTCAGTGCTGGGGCCCCTGGGAGGCCTGCCTGCATCGGGGAGAAGAGCGGGTCCTCTTCGGTCTGACAGCCCACGGACCTCACAGTATGGGCTACGCGAGTGGGAGAGGTGGCGCCCTGCCCATCCTCATCACGGGGTGCTTCCCCCGCACTTTGGACCCCAGGAGAACCATGGGTACAAGCTGAGGGCCCCAGAGGGGAGGAAGAGGATAGGGGAGAAGAGCTGCTGGCCGAGGCGTCCTGGAGATGCTGTGGCAAAGGGACAGAAGGAGGAGCCAGAACAGAGATGGTTCTTCTGAGGGGAATGGGAGAATCGGGAGGGAAGACAACCTGGGAAGAGGAAAGGGGAAGAGAGATGAGGGAGACAGAAAAAATCATCAGCCCAGGGAGCAGTGGGACTAGGGAAGTGAGGTCCCAGATCCCCCCAGGCCTTCCCACTCTGGCACCAAAAGTGAGGCCAGCCTCCCAACAAGGCCACAGGATGTAAGTAACCACCCCACCACCCCTAAATCCCTCCTCTGGCCAAGGAGAACCAAGGTAGCATCTGGACACCTGCTGCCCAGGCCCCGACCTGCCCAGCATCTCCTGGCTACCTTCTCTACCAGCTGCCCCCCAGCCCGCCTCCCGCGTGGCTGCACGGTGATGACGACACCCTCAGTCAGCCAGTCCTGCGCAGAGGGCCCTGGTGGCCCCGCGACCTCCTCCACCTCCGGCTGGATGCCCAGTCGGCCCTGCAGCTCTGCGATTAGCTGCTCCTGAGATGGGGTCCTGCTCAGGGTGGCGGGGTCCAGCCGGCGGCGAGGAGAGGGCTCCCGGGACATGGGGTGCGCGTGGCCAGTCTCCCGGCTCCTCCTGATCACAGAGCGGATCTGGGGGTGGAGGGGGAAGCTGTCACTCTCTTTCCAACTCTGAGCTGGCATGATGCCACTCAGTCCACCACACTCAGGAGTCCCAAGGGAAGGGAGGGCAGAACACAATGGCCAGAGAAAAGCCAGGCAGAGGGGGTGGCAGCAGGAGGCAGATGGGGTGGGCTCAGGAGTAGAGGCCCCAGGAGAACCTTCTGGCCAAGCATTTACCTCCAAGTGGGCCTCTGACTTTGGGTAAGACCCTTAACTTCCAGGGACCTCCGTCTCTCCATCTTTAAAATGGGGTAACAGTGTTTTCTTGGCTTCACTTACAGGTTATCAGAGAATTGAGAGGATGTAAGTGAACGCTCTTGACAGGCTTTAAGGCTTTTTCTTTTTGATTTACAATAGAAAAATGCAGGCTTTCCTTTTCAGTAAATCTCTTAATCAGTTTTCTTTTGTGCTTACTTTATTACTTACTTGTTTATAGTTTTTGTTTTGGGTTTTCTTTTGGGGGGGTGGCTCTTCTGTTGTTTTGTTTTGGGAAAGGGCATACAGTTTTAATTAAGCAGGAATAAATAACAACTACAGTAACAGCAGCCATGGCTTGTAGAGGAATCATGTGCTACTTCTACACACTTTCCAAGAATTTTCTCATTCAATCCCCTGGATAACCTTGATGGAAAGCTGTCTTATTATTACCCCATCATAAAGATAAGAAAACAAGTCAGGCATGGTGGTACATGCCTGCAATCCCAGCAACTAAGGAGGCTAAGACAGGAGGATCACAGGTTTAAGGCCAGCTTCAGAAACTGAGACCCTTTCTCAAAATAAAAATTAAAAAGGACTGGGGATATAGCTCAGTAGTAAAGTGCCTCTGGGTCCCATCCCCAGTACCACACATCCACAAAACGGGCGGGGGTTGAGAGAGAAAAAAAAACTGAGGCAGAGGGTGGCTGCCCAAGGTCATACAGGTAGCAACCATTGGCCACAATATGGTTTGCATTTAGGTCTACGTGGTTCTGAAGTCCAGCTTTCAACCATTCTGCCCATCAGAATGTCAAGGGCAGCTCAACCAAAGGGAAAAGTCTTAAATAAGCAAGAAGTGGGTCCTCACTATGAGGAAAGTCAGGGTCCAGCAGGGCTCTGTTGGGCCCACATGACCCACTGCCAAGCACTGGTGGTCAGGGTCACAGGCCACAGCACCTCAGCATCTGCTGCCCAGGCAGACACATGTGGAGTAGCAGGCTGCATGCAGTTAGCAAGGAGCGGCCCACACTCAGACCTGCCGAGGGCCATGCCTAAGTAGCTGCGCAAGCCAGTGCCTGCCTGGCCAGAGGTAGAAATCCTCTCCGTAGTGTTGGCTATGCCTGTGACCATGGCATGCGGAAGCTCCAGCTGTTCCTTCCTGGCCTTGGCAGCAGCTTCAGTGGTGCCCTCAGGGCTCCTTGGGGTCTCAGGGTCCTGGGTTGGCTCCCTCAGGGTTCCCCTGTGGGGCATCTCTCCATTTAACTGCTCCTTGTGAACCAGGGCAGAGCAGCTGCTTCCCAGCACCCTTGGCTCTGGCCTGGATCTCCCCTTCTGCTGGCCATAGTCCTCTGTGAGAGTCCAGGTATCTGGGAAGACGGCCTGACGGTCCACGGCCACCACAGGTGGCTCCTGAGAGTCGCAAGCAGCTCCACGGGGAGCTTCAGTCCTGGATACCTCCAAAGCCCATGGCCATTCCCAAGTGGCAATCTCAGCTGCCTCTGAACACAAAATGTTAGCCGGTGGCCCCTGGGGACCTCCAGGCTCCTGGGACGCTGTGCTCCCAATAGGGGATGGAGTACGGCAGAGGGGAGCCCTAGAAGGCTCACTCATAGGGTTCAGCAGGTCCTTCCCAATTCCATCCTGGCTCTCTGCACCAAATGACCCTGGGCGACCCTCCACAGAGGGAGAGCTTGAGTTGCAGGTGTCACATGTCACCCTGAAGCCAGCCAAGTCAAGCCAGCTGGGGGCCACGGGAGGTGGAAGACCCTGTCTATTTTCTTCAGTGAAGAGAACTTCTGGGGTGTGGTGTTGGCCTTGAAGGGCGGGTTTAGAGGTGGATGGCAGGAGTACAGAAGGCAGGGGAGGAGAAGGAGGAGGAGCGGTGTGGAGTGGGGATGGAGCTGGGCAGGGCAGCCCCAGGGAGCGCAGGGCCACAGCAGAGGAAGTAGTCTGGAGGAGAGAGACAGGAGAGGGGAGAAAAGAAAGAGCAAGCTGGGGTGAGGTGAGGAAGGACAGTTGCATCAAGGGTTGGGTTGGACTTAGGGCTCATCTACACTGACCCAGGTGCAAAGGTGAAGCACAGGGGTGACTCTTGAAGACTCAGACCCCCAAAAAGACTTTCCTGGGCTTCATATCCTGCTTGGCCTTCAAGAAACCCAGGCCAGCAGAAAGCAGCCTTGATGCCATACCCACAGGGCCACCCATAGTGGGTAAGATGAGGTGGATCACAAGGAGACAGGTGGCCAAGGAGATCAGCCTCAGGCACAAACCAAGGCAGGGTCAGCCTCTGGCAGCCTGCTCAGTCCTCCTCAGATGGTGGCTCAACTCTTAGCCCTATCCTTCCTAGACAATCCCAGCTTGCCTAACGTCCCCAAGTCCTTGTACTACGAGCACCACCGAGCACCAGCTGCTGAGCTTCTCTTCACCGGGCCTAGGGACACAGATCATCTCAGAAAGCAGTGACAGCCTTAAGGGCACTGGGGCAGGGCTCCCTCAGGCCAGTGCCTGAACCCAGCTTACTGCCCCTCGCTGACTGCTCAGAACCATGGCACCCAAGACTCACAAGGCCAGGTGCAACCATCAGCCCAGTGTACTCCCATCCTCCAGGGTAAGCCCCCAGACAAAGGACGGAGGAGGTAACATCAGGCCAGGAATGCACTGACCCTTCCCATACCTGCTACACCCAGCCCCCAAGGTCTCCAGCTGACCTATGTGGAAGCAAAGTCAGCAGTTACTGGAGAGTTCTGTCAATATCAATCCCCATCAAGGCACTGCATCCTCTAAATAAAACATCACGGGCTTGCAGGATGGGGAGGCCCAGGAGAGGGGCAGGGCCAAGTCCTGCAGGACCAGCCCAGCCTGGCAGGTTAGGTTTCCCACACGCAGGATTCGTGGGAACTCTGAGGCCCAGTGGCCTGGCCCTGGAGGGACAGGGAAGGGTGGAAGGAGGCTGGCAAGGGAGGCCTGTGAATTCAATTGCCAGAGGCAGAAAGAAAGAGGATGTGTTGAGGACAACTAGCGTGGGAGATGAGGCTCCACGGCAAGTGACCTCTCAGGCATGGGATCCTGAGTCCCACATGGCCCAGCAGAACACACCCTCCCCCACTGAGAGCAGCCATCAACACAGGGCCCTTTGTCCCAGTGTCCTGGCCTCCTGATCCCTCAACCTGGGTGGCTGAGAGTACCCAAGGAGGAAGGAATGTCCTAGCCGAGTGCCTCTCTGCTGCTTTGCAGCTCAGTCCCACAGACTGTCTCGCTTCCCTTCCCCAAATCCTGCTGCCCTGGCAAGGCCAGAATATTTTGGAGTCCCTGACTCAGGGACAAGGCACCCAAACACTGAGGGACCAAGGTCCAGCTGCTCACACTGAGGTAAAGGAAGAGAAGGACGGAAAGCATGGAAGACAGAGGGGCTACAGGGCACCTTAAAATCTGACAGCGAGGCCATCAGCTCGTCCAGCTCCCTGGTGGCAGAGGAGGCCGAGATGCGCGTCTGCTGCTGGCTGGAGGTGACTCTCTGTGGGCTGCTCATCTCGCCCTGGTTCACAGTGATGGCCGGGCTGCAGGGCAGGCATGGTGTCAGTGGGGAGCCCAGAGGCCAGCCCCAAGCTTCACAGGGAACTGTGTCAACACCTCGGCTCTGACTCTGGAGTCCCAAAACCTCAAGCTCAGGGAAAGAGCACCAGTGCCCAGTCTTTCCTGGGGACCCACCACGGGGAGAGGGCTGTCGGCTAGGGGACAGCACTGAGGTGAGCTGACTTGGGAGAAGACAGAGTTCGTACACAGATGTGAGAGTACAATAGCCTAACACTAATAAGAGTTAATGTTATTAAGGACTTGTCACAAATATTACACACTATGAGCCAGAAACCATTCCACGGACTTTATGTGTATTATTGGTCTCAGCTCTGGTGACATAGGTAGTCTTATAGTCTTAGCCCCATTAACCCACAACCACTTATCCCATTTTACAGATGGGGAAACTAAGGCTTGAGAGCTAACACACAGTAACTGGCAGAATCACGACTTAAACCCTGTCGACAACTCTGAAGTCTGTGCTAACAGTCACTAAATTGTAGATGGCCTCTGTGTGCACAATGTCTGCCTTTTCTGATGGACAGTGGCCAGCTGAAGATAGAAATGATGTCCACACGACTCACCACTGTACTCTCAGGGTCTGGCAAACAACAGGCACTTAAGGGGATGGGTGACACCAGGGCTAAACAACACAACACGGAGCCCAGGGCCAGGCTGAGCAAGATCTGCCCCAGCGTGGGGACAGTCCAGTGGATACTCACACAGGGCTGGGCACAGAGCTCTCCAGTTCATCCAAGAGACTCTCCACACTAGGCCGAACGTCCTCCAGGCCCCGGCCCCCGTTCCGCTTGGGCTTCTCTTTTGTCAGGGGCCCAGCCTTGACTCCCACGGGACTGTTGTTCTCTGGGATGCCATAGTGAGGGCTCAGGGCCCCCGGGAGTGGAGGGCTTGTGTTGGTCTCCTCTTAGAGAGAAGGAAAGAAAAAGGCCGCTTATCCCTTGAGCCCTCTGAGGATCCAGAGGCAGCAGACGGGCCTGGGGAACCAATCCTACCTGCAGGGAAGCCTGGAGAATTATGCTGCACAGCATTCAGTTCTAGCAGCAGACGGTCAAGTTCAGAAAGGTTGCTGCCCAGGGAGGAGCTCATTACGGTGGGTGAAGGCTCGGCTGACTTCTGCTTGTTGGGGAAGCTTTGAGAGCAAAGGGAAGAAGACAGTGAGCGCTGCTCCGTGGCCGGGCACTGGCACTCCCTGGATTCTCAGGAGCACAGAGTGCAGGGGAAACAAAGCAAGACGACAGAGACTAGGGAAGGGATGTGGTAAGGAGGGAGGAGGAAGGAAGTCTTGCTTCAGTTCCTCTACCACAAGGGAACGCTGTGACAGCCCAGCCCATCCGCTACATGGAGATATTAGTGACAAGGTGGACAGGCCAATTAACAGCATATGAACTGGCCAGGAGCCTTGGGGCTCTCTGTAGGTTAAACCAATAATGCTGGAGGCAGCACCCTCTGAGGACCAGTTGCCATGCCTGGTCCCCAGCCTCAGCTGCCTCCAGCCCAGGGCGGGAGGGGTTCCCAGAATTTCTGAGCAGGAAGAAGGGCGCCTGGGGGGGGATGAGGCTGTACCTGTAGACGTGCTCCTCCTCACTTGCTCGTGAGCACGGAGAACCAACACCGTCCTGGGGGTTGGAGGCACCGGAAGTTTTGGCACTGGAGCCGTACACAGGTGATGGGGATGGAGGCTACGACAATAAAAGTGCTCAGAGAACTCTCCCAAGGGGAAGGAAAGAATGGGGGACAGGAGGAGCTCGAGTCACCCCCAGGTGGCTCCTGCTCACAGTCAGTCTCACCAGGGAATTTCCACACTCTGACTGGGACACTGGTGATTAATACTTGGTCACTGACCCCCTCACGTGGTGGATGGGATAAGCAGTGTCTGCCAGGGGACAGGCAAGTCCCCTGATCCATTCCTCTACTGGCTCCCCAAGCCTCTGATAGATAAGATCCTTTTGTCCCCAGGGCTTGGGGATTTCCCAGGTCCTGTCCCCACCTTACCTGCTGGTGAATGAGTCGGGAGCCACTGGACTGCCACTGGTCTAAGGGGTCAAGGATTGTGCCATTGAGGGCCTCGCTTGATGGGGGTGGAGGGACAGGGGGTGGCACTGCAATCTCCTGGTAGGTGTGGTTTCCAGTTGGGTAGGAGTAGGGGGGCTCCTCGGACAAAAACACAGGCCGCTTGGAGATGTGGGAGGTGGTGGACTCCAAGTCTGCCAGCAGGGCGTCTGCAGAGAGAAGGCACCAGGAGCAGGTGAGAATAAGGCCCCTGCCTGCCTACACCTCAAGAGTTAATGACTTCTGGGCATCGGCCCCACCCAGGGGAGAGATGACCAGCCTCAGGAGAGGAAGCTGCCAGCCCAAGAGCCTGGCCAAGAACAGGCTCCCAAAGCTGCCCTCTTCTCCCCAAGGCAAGACGGAAGGTGCTCTGGAGCTCACTCGGGGCTACTCCCTGGGGCTCTCCTACCTCTGGGTGTCGGGCACCTGGCTCTGCGTTCCTCCCCACAGGACTGTGCCGCTGGCTGGTGTGAGAAATGCCTTCCTGGAACTCTGACTCTGCAGAGCAACGCAGAGAATGGACAGGAGGGGCCCCACGTCATGGGGAGGGGCCCCTGCGCAGCGCCAGGCCCTCAGTGAACTTCCAAGAGCTTATGCTTCCTAGCCCATGGGTGGGAGGGGACACTGAGCAGTACCTGCCCTCCTGATCTATAGAAGCAGAACCCCAAGTTCTAAGATCCTCCTGAGGCTCCAGGCTGTGGGGTAAGGTGTGTGGGGACACAGGGGCTGGTACAAAGCCAGTGCAGTGGTCCCCACCTCCTGGTAAGCTGGGGGCAGGACTGCTCGGCTGGTTGTTTCTGCAGGAATCTGACAAGCAGCCTGGCCCCAGAGGTTCCAGGGCCCCACTACTTTGCTTTTAACAGGAGGAGCCGAATCAGGCCTCGAGTTTTAGCGTCCGTTCTCCCGGCACCTGGCAGCCGACAGGAGGGAAAGGTACAGCTGGAAGGGTGGGGGTGGGAACTGCTGACCTTCTCACCTTATCCCCCCACACACACACTCCTGGGACCCTGGACAGGCCCATAGTCTGGACAGGCCAGCTCCAGATGCCACACCCTCATTCCTGCCATGCTCCTGGACTTGCTCACCCTGAGCTCCATGGTGAACTGCTTGATTTCTGGCCCTCAGGATAATCGGTATCAAAAAAGCAATGGCTGCATTTTTTTTTTTTTTTTTGCCATTTACTAACAACAGGCACAGGGCTGGCGTTTGCATACATGGTCCCAGTTAATCCTCCTAATAACCCAAAAGGTTGAAATTCTGATCTTCCCTATCCAGCTGAGGAAGGTGGGCTTGGGGAGGTGGAGGGATCTGCCCCAGCAACAAAGCCAGTACCTCAGGTAACAAAGCCTGTGACTCCGCAGAAGCCCCAAATCCAAATACCCAGCCTGCACTGCTGTGACCACAAAACGATGCCATGTTGTGGTATAACTTCCTGAATGTCAGGAGCCCAAGATTTGAAGGCTACCAGCCTGATCCTTCCTATCTGCTCTCATCTCTAGCCCCACTTCCCTGAAGAGAAGAGGGAAGTAAGGCCCTCACCCAGGTCTATGGCGCCACACCTTGTCCCAGCTGTCTGCTCTGGTCGCCCACCCACCATAAGCTGGCCACACCTACTCCAGGCTCTTGTCCAGATGGTCAGAGGGGAAGCCTGTTCCAGGGTCCAAGAGCCTGGGTCCTGGTCACCTACTTCAGAGGAAGACCAGTTCCCACTGCCCTCTCCCACTCCAGGCTCTTTGGGAGAGGTTCGGCTTTTGGTCTCCAGCAAACCAGAACTAGGAGTTGCTATGTATCTAGATAAGAGCAGAAAAGGAACCAGCAGCCTCTCCAGGACCACACTGCTGCCTTGGGTTCCCACTGTGTCCCCATTTCCTCCAGGCCCAACCTAGCAGGGACAGGGCCCCTTCTTCTTCATCATGGGCACAGCTGGGAAACCCCACTGTGGGCTCTCCAGAGCAGACAAGTGCAGCCCTAGGACGGTTGGCCGGAGCAGCCACAATCCTGAAAGCCCAGCAGGGCCAGGGCTTCATCTGTGTTACCTGCCTTCCTCCTCATAATGACACTGACACAGACAGCAAAACCAAGGTTCAGAGGCAGTCATGTCCCCCACTGCCAAAGCTAGCTGAGGTGACAACACTGGTCTTTGAACTCAGGTCTCTCGGGCTCCAGACACTCAATGGGAGATAAATGTTCTACCTTCCGTGGTCAACATCTGAATCCCAGTCTACTGCCCCTCACCAAAGCCCCACAGGATGACTATAAGTCTGGCTTATTGGTTTATAGACTGGATTCTGGTTTAAGGTTTCAACAAAGATGCCTATGTTGGTCAGACTGTTGCTTGAAGGGTGCAGTCCTTGGGTACAGAGACAAGAGAACACTAGAGGGGCTGAACCAGACCTGAGTTCAAGTCCCAGCTCCTCCATCTACTATATTCATGCAGGGCTTCTCTAAGCCTCAGTCTCCTTGGTAAGCAGTGTCTATATGAAGTTTATTGGGATAGTTAATGCTATAGTACATGGGCAGATCTTATTTGCTTTATGTAATCCAGAAAAAGATCTTCCTCCAAGAAGGGTAGGAGGCAAAGTACTGACTTATCCCCCCCAAGTCTTTGCTGGGCAAGACATGAAAACACAACTCTGAGGAGAAAAATACAATAATACACTAACATTCAAAATGTAGTACGTGTAGCTGTCAGGGAGAAGGTACACTGCCTTCCAGTTTTCTCCAAACCTGTGTCTGCCTGAGTGAGGAACCCCAGCAGGAACCTATGCAAGCCACAGGGTCTCTGGTGTGACTTCCTTCTCTTTCTCCACCTTAGTCCTCTCCTGTGACCTGGATAGGGCCTGGTGTCACTGTCTCCCAAAACCCACAAACCTCACAAACCGCTCAAGGAAGGGGTTCAGAAATACAGAAAGGGCCAAGGCATAGATTCTGAGGTTGACTTTGGATTCTGATGGCTGCAGATGCCCACTATTTCTCCACAGGCTGCAAAATGGTTAAGGGCCAAAGTCTCCTTGCCAGCTCAGTGAACTCCTCCCCTGGCTTGAGTAAACAGTCAGGCCAAGAGCACATAAAGGAATCCACTTGTAGGTAAACCCCATCCCAGGGGGTTCCCCCAAATTTGAGCTATAGCTACAACATTTTTTGCTGTTTTTTGTTTGTTTGTTTGCTGTTTTTTTTTCTTTTTCTTTTTCTTCTTCTTTTTTTTTTTTTTTGATACAGGGTTTCACTGTCACCCTAACTAGCTAAATGGCTTCAAACTCCCAGACTGAAGCAACCCTCAGGCACAGCTGGGACTACAAACATGCACCACTATGCCTGGCTACAGTGACAGCCTTTGGCTCAGCTCTAAACACTGAATGGCAGCCTCAGACATTCCGCCTATCCATACCCTAAGGAAAGGCAGGGGCCCCCTCCTCAGAGACTACTAGAACCCTGAAAGACCAGCAACACATCCTTTCTTCCCACACACTGACGGACAAGTTCCAAATGCCCTGGCTGAAAGCAGTTGTGGGGTCCTCATTTAAGCTATGGGAGACCTCAAAATTCCTCAGCATCACTCCACTAAGTTGCTGGGTCCAGGCCTGAGACCATCCTGACTCAAGTCACCCTGAGGGAGGAAGCCACCTGAAGTGGCTTTATCTTCTTTTTGGAGGAAACCACCCTGGGACTCTGCAGTCTTTTTGCCTCTCTGGGTCAATGAAAACACACCCTGACATTTGAATTCTCAGAAGATGAAAGCCAAGACCACTGAGTGAGACCATGCAATCTGTGTGTTTGGTGGTAGGATGGGTGTAAAGGCCCCACTGGCCAAGGGCAAAGGCCACAGAGCTATGGTCTGACTAGGAAGGGATGCAGACCATCAACTGCTACCACCAGAGGGCAGCACTGGCCCACTGTCTTCCTGCCATTGGGCAAGTAACCAAAGGTAACCTGTAATCAACAGAATTTGCAAATTGAGCCTAGTCAGGGAAGCCCCAGACAGGAGTGCGCTGAAGTTTCAATCCGGTTTTTTTTTTTTTTAGTTGTATATGGACTCAATGCCTTTGTTTGTTTTTTTTTGGTGCTAGGGATTGAACCCAGGGCCTTGTGCATGTAAGCTATATCCCCAACCCCCTTTATTTGTTTTTATGTGGTGCTAGGATCAAACCCTGTGCCTCACACTTTCGAGGCAAGTGCTCCACCACTAAGCTACAACTCCAGCCCAAAGTTTCAATCTTGAGGTACAAGATACGATGGTTGAGCTGGAGGGGCAGCAAGCTACCAGAAGCAGCACCAGGTGGCCAGTGTGCCAAGACTCCAGGACCATGCCTGGAACACACTATCATTTGAAGGTACAACCCAAGGGTGATATGCAGTATGGCCCAGAGGGACATACTCTCTCACTTCTAGGGGTCTCTCTGAAAATGTAATGCTGCAAGTACCCCATTTCCACCCATGGCCATGCCTGGTCAAGCAACAGCTTGGAGCAGCAGTGGCTTTGAGCCAGGAGGCTGACCAGAGCTGGTGGCAAGATGGGCATAGTGCACAAGGGGCCAGACCAAGAGGAAGAGGCCATTCCCTGGGCCACGGAGATCAGCTGTAATCCTTAGGACTGGGTGGAAGCCTACAGGTCTGCAGCCCGAGAGGGTTAAGATGCACGCATCCCTGCCCCTCCCCCACCTAAGGAGGGAGCCCCCAGGGGCCAGTCCGCTAGCATTCCTGGGCAAATGATGGTGCAGTGCACCTCAAGTTTCCATACCAGCCCACGGGCACAGGGTGGAGGAAACCAGGGGTCCCCTCATACCCCCAACATAGGCATGTGCCTCAGACTACCCTTTAGATACCCAGGCTGACCCATTGACAGGCAGCACTCAGTAATGGGTTAAAGAGGATCAATGGGGTGGAGCTCAGTGGTAGAGCTCCTACTTAGCATACAGAAAGCTCTGAGTTCAATTCCCAGCAGGAAAGAGAGAGAGAGAGAAAATATAAATCAATGAACCTTTCCACTCCACCCCCAAGCAAAGCAAAGAAAAAAAGTCAGGGTTCTTTCACAAGCTGGGCTTTCTCTACACCAGGCCCAGCCACAATATCTTAGTATGTGATAAAGTCTGTCAAGACCGGAGGACTGGAGCTGGACAGGTGCCAAGAGAGAGAAAGGTCCATCCAGGATGGTGTGTGAGAGGGAGGAGGAGCCACAGCTATTCCACTCTCCCCTCCAGGCTCTAAGGACACTAGAAGTTATAGCTTGCACAGAAGGATTCCGAGCTACAGTTCTGCTCAGTAGCTGAACTGCTTGGGTAGGTCACTCCAGGTTCTGGTGCCTTGGTTTCCTTGCCTGCCCCATAGGAATGCCACCATTTTACTCACAGGATTAAGATTAAACAAGAAAACAGATATAAAGCACCTACTTAGCACAGGGTTTGAAACAGCCCACTGTCAGTAAGTGGGCCGCATGAAGCAGACAGGAGCTCTCTCCCAGAGAAATAAATGTTCAGCCCTAGAAAGAGAAAGCACCTTCCACCCTCTCCTACCCCTGAGGGCAAAGGACACCGCAATATAGTGCTGAACCAACAGGAAGGGCACCATTCTGGCCAAAAGCCTCCTGCCAGATCTTACCCTTGAGCCCACAGCTGAGATAGGTAAATGTGGGGCACTGAGCCAGCTTTCTCTTTTCTTTTGAAGGTGGCCCTTCCTGGGCCCTTGCCCACCTGGCCCACCTGACCCACCCTGCCACTCCTCCAATAGCAGCCCCAGTAGTCCAGAAGAGAGATGGTGTCTGGCCACCAGGAATGCCTACACAACCCTACCATGCCTGTAACCTAGGGCCTGGCTGAGGAGAGGCCACAGCAAGCACAAGCCTTGAACACATTCTTTCCACAGGTCAGTTTAACTCAGCTTCCATGGCCCCAGGCAGGGCCTAGACCAGCTTCCTTAGGAAATGACAAGAGGAAGGAGCGGTGAATGTCCTTCTTTAGTTCCTGACAAAGATAGCACAGGGCCTCCACAGCTAAAGGGTGTTCCCAATAGTCCCAGGCCACCGTCTATACCTGTCCTTCTATCAGGTGAAACCTGGACTTCCAGACAGACAGCACCAGCTCTGCAAATGCCCACCCTGAGGGGATTAGAGAAGCCCAGCCTTAGACCCCCTGGTCTGAGCAAGGGAGGATTCAGGCTCCCTGCTGACCACCTGGGCAGTCTCAGTGGCTTCAGATGTCACAGATCTGATGGGCCCCCTTACAGCTACACAGACCCTCATCCCCTTTGGTGAGACTCTTCCAGATTAGGAAGGAGAGCAGGAAGGTAGGTCTTCCCCCTCCCCTGGCCCCAAGTCCCTATCCCCTCCCACATCCCAGGGCACATGAGCAGTTAGAGCAGTAATCTAATCCGCAGCAGGGTGCTTTTACTCTGTGAGTAACACCCTAGGAATGGGGAGCTGGGTATATTTATCCTGATAACCGTCCTGTCCTCAGAGGAAAGGCAGTAAGGGCCAGTAAGGGCCAATCCACAATTAGGCCAGATCGGCTCTGCCCCCACCCAGTCCAGGGACCTAGGGCCTGGACACTGATTAGGAACTCAAATCTCCAGGAGGGGTCCTCCCTGCCAATTTGGGTTCTTGTCAAACGTCTCCTTTCCAAGAATTAAACTCCAGCGAACAGGGACCTTGTCTACCTTACTTGATGCTTTATCCCCAGCAGCAAGAATAATGAATGGTTGAGTGACAGAGGGACTGTGAAGAGCAGGAATATGGGGAAGGAGGAGTGGACAGGGAAAATAGCCAGGGCCAAGCAGGAGCCAGGGTGCCATGCTCCAGGCCCAACCTACTGAGTGCCCATCAGTGTACTGGATAACCTCTCTGGATGTCTTCCCTCTCAGTAAAATATCCCCATTCCTGGTAGCAAGCTCTGAGGAAGGGACATCATTATAGGTGGGATTTATACAGCACTTGTGAGCTCTTTGGGAGTTTGTCTAAATCCAAGATACTGCTATTATCTGAACCCCAGACAGGAACTGTTCTCCCTCAGGGAATGGATGAGAAGCCAATCAATACCATAGTGTCATTTAAATATTTAATAGCCATGCCTGCAGGTTATAAAGACTCAGCCACCAAGTCTCCTTCGCTGACTCATGCCTCACTCAACAGGAACTGTCATTTTACTCTCAGCCCTGTAGGAAGTGTGGGCTGGGGGTGACACACAGGAAATGAGGGGGAAAGGCCAGAGAGTTTTCCAATCTGCCAGTGGGGTGTGGGGGGCCTGCTTGTCTGAATAAGGCGGTTCCTTTCTGGCTTCCTCAGTGCCAGAGGCTGGTTTCCTGCCTGCTGACAGGCCCTGCCTTGCAGAGGTTGACACAAGATGAGTGTGCAGACAGGTTCACTTTCTTTATTGGGTACCTGGCTTGTGCCTTGTGTCACAGGGCACAGGTAACAAGAGAGAATAAAGGCTCAAAGGCAACTCAAGAGGTCACCCTGAGCTCCAGGCAGAAGCCCAACTGTGCCAGGTCCTGCCTGCATCAAACACACAGCACCCTTGCATGGCCCACATACAAGGTGCCTGGCTGCTGGGGCTTCCCTATCAGACTGGGCTCCAGGTGGTTAAGCAGCAGCAGGTGAGAAGAGGTAGAGGAGGCCTGTTCTGACTCTGAGTACATCCACATGCCTGCCACAGCTAGAGGCTCAGCCACACAGTCCAGGATGGCAGAGCAGTGGATTCTCCTCCCTTAAAGAACTCATCCTCACAGCCACGATCACAGTCCTTCTCTCAGAGCCACTCCCTCCCCAGAGTCTCAGAACACCAAGGACACATTTCCTTGGTTAGATTTCATCCACCTCTTCAGGTCTCCCGGAGTCTCAGGACCTTTTAAGGTCAAGTCTAGGGCCTCACAAAAGGCCCATCCCACTGTTCCTTCAATGGGTAAAATATACTCATACACAAAAAAAGTCAGACGGCCTCGAGCCCAGGAGACTCATGTGCTGGAAATGTCCTCAGCAGTTTCAGATTCACTCCAGTCCCTTCCTGCAATTTGTTGTGCTTCCAGGCAAGTAGGTCTGTTGCAGAGCAGGGCGGCTCCAGGGGCCTCTCCCCCTGCTAATCACCAACAGAGGTTAGGAGGGGCTGAGCAGTGAGTCATCACCCACCCCACAGAGACCCGAACAAAAAGTTCAAAAGTTTGCCTGTTCCTGGGATGGGGCCTTTTGTGATGTTTATGGCTTTCGGGGCACTAGTTACCCACTCTTTTGCTAGTCAAAATCTGACTAATGAACACAGCCCAAGAGGACCAGAGACCAGGCCCACACTTCCCTTTTCTCAGGCAATCAATTATTTTCTGAACGGCCCTTACTTCCTCGATTTCCCAGGTTCTCCTTTCCAAAGTACCCTGAACAGTTCAGTCCTCTTTTAGTTCCCACATGTCCTGGTCCCGATGTGGCATTAATTTCCTTCACAGGGCCTCTCTCCATTTAACATGAATCTCCCTTTCTTTCCATCAGCTGCAGCCAATGACATGGACTCAGTCCCTCTTCCCAACTCACTCGCAGACCCCACTCTGGATTTTTTTTTTTACTCTGTCCCTTCTCACAGACACCACCCATTTGATTTTTGGAACTCCACCTTTTTTGTGTGTGCCCCACACTTCAGTTTCCTATTAGACTGCACGCCCCCTCCAGGATCCCACAGCATGGACACCCTGGTAGGCCTCTCAGAGAGAGCTGGAAAGACTGTGCGCTGAGCAAGGGGCAGTCAACAATACAGTCCCTGGATACCAACTCCACAGAGGCTCAAGTTCCTTATATAAAATGGCAGTATTTGCATGTAACCTGTACACACCCTCCCATATACTTAATGGGTTTTTGAGATGGGGTTTCGATCTGTTGCCCAGGCTAGCCTTGAACTTGTGATCCTCCTGCCTCAGCCTCCCAAATAGCTGGGACTACAGTCATATGACAACATATTGGGCTTTCCCATATACTTTAAATCATCTCTAAACTACCTAATACAATGTAAATACTTTGTAGATAATTATTATACTGTATGGTTTAGGGAATAATGACAAGGAAAAAGTCTGTACATGTTTAGTACAGATGCAGCAATTTCAAATTTTTTTTTTTTTCCAGCACAGGGGATTGAACTTGGGCAGGGCCTCTCCAACTGACCTACATTCCCCCCCTTCCTTGTTCCTTTTTTTTTAAAGAAAGGGTCTCACTAATTGCTGAGGTTGACCTCAAACTAGCAATCCTCCTGCCTCAACCTCCTGAGTAGCTAGGATTACAGGTGTGTGCGTACCAAAGCAGCAGGCCTGTTTTTTAATATTTTCAATCTGCAGTTGGGTGAATCTGCAGGTGCGACACCCACAGATACAGAGAGCAGGCTCATTCTATCGGTGGTTCTTTGCCTACATAGGGCAAATGTGCAACCCGGGGTTGACAATCTGCTCTTGAGCCTTCACTCCCTGCTCAGTCCCCCTCATTGTGACCTGCCTCTCAAACCAGGCTCTCCTTTCCCTTTCCTCAGCCATGGCCCCTATCCTCAATACTTAAAGTGCCCCACCACCACCTCCATTTTTTACCCAAGATGTCCGCACCTCCAGGGGACAGTGGGAGGTCAGGCCCACAGTAAGTCATCTCAGGATAAACCCAGAACACCTTCTGAAGGTCAGATTACACAGAAGCAAGAAACTCAAATCACTATCTTAAATTAAAACAAGCAATGTTATATTTTAAAGCCAAACACAAAATGGAAGTGAGATTGTAAAACTGATAGAGGCTTCAAAGAGACTTTTTGCACATGCACTTGGGGACTTTGGTGGACAGTTTTACACAGCACCACAAAGCCCCGACTGTCTGCACATAAAGCTACCCCTGTCCATACTGCAGATTTGGCTGCACTGGTGGCCGTGGGGGCTGGGACAGTCACAGAGCTTTTTATATACCCTTCTGGTATCCCACCCGCCTGGAAGTGTGGTACAGTGAAAAGAACGAGCATCCCAGGAGAGGCAGATGGCTTCAAATCCACCATTCACTCGCCTGATGAGAGCTGACTTGACCATTCCGGGCTTTAGTTTATTCAAACACCTCACAGAGCACGTGGTGAGTAATAGATGAAAAAGTATGATGGCTGGGGATAAAATAAATGTGAGCCTCCCACTCTGACACAGAGGAGACACTCAGTAAATAAATCCACATCACTGATTTTCATCTCCCTGAGGACGGGAGGGGGAGGAGTTGGAGCCAGGGACTGTGGCCAGGGATCCTGGGAGCTGTGACAGGTCGTCACCAGCTCAGGCCTTCTTGCTGAGCAAACCACTGACCTCACCCCTCTGTGCCTGGGGTTCATTCCAAGTCCTTCTCAGAGAACATTAGTTGAGCCCAGAAGCCTCCAATTTGCTGCCTAGCAAGGGCAGAGGCAAGACAGAGAAGCTGCAGGGCTTCAGCACTCGCCCTCCCGGGAAGGCACAGCTCCCCAAGAGCCCATAGCTTGGAACCCAGAATGGAGACAATAGAAGAAGCTGCCCAAGCCCCACAGAAGCTCCCAGGGGAACAGGCCCAGGAGAAAGAAGCCTTTGCTTCTGCCAAGGAGTTCTGAACCCAGCAGCATGTCACAGAGGAAGCAAAGACAGGGCAATGGGGGCAGAAAGAAGTTCAGGAGGAGGGACAGAGGGCAAAAGGGAAATAACCCTCCCTCCGTGGGCATCCACTAGGAGCCCCGCCTCATGACACCATTTCACAGATGAGGAACAGAGGCCCAGAGCTGAGGCGTGCACCCTCCAGGCAGGCAGCGTTCCCACAAGGACAGCTCTGCCTATCTACAAAGTCCATCCCAGGACACCCCACAAACAGAGGAGGAGCTGCACAGCAGCTGTCCCTCATTCTGCTGTCGGCACTCCCCACTTCCACAGCATCAGTCCCCTAAGCCCCTGGAGGAATCCAAGAAAGTGAGCCACTGTGTAGACACCACAGTGTCTCCTTCCCTCTCCTCTTCCTCACCTTCCGCCCCAGGCAAGGTTCTGAGCTACTGATAGTCCCTAGGGATGGCACGGGGATTGCAAGAATTCAGAAGAGGCAGAAAGACTCCCCATTCCAGCTAGACTTTCTGCTGTACCAGGCTGTCGTGCAGGAGCATTTCCTTCCTGCACTCTAGGCACGGTGCTTCTGCTGTCATCTGAGTACCTTGATGCCAGACGGGGCTGCCTCAGGCACTGATGTGTGGTCTCAAAGAGGTAGCTCAAGAAGCATCGGGAGACAGGGCTCCACGGTACACACCAAACCAGCCAACTGAAAGCGAGATGGAAGCACCTGGCCTGGACTCCCCAAGCCACAGAGAACCTAGATATTCCTCCAGTGGGCAACCCAGGGCCTCCCCCAAGCACTTACTCTACAGAGCAAAAAAAGCAAGCGGTTCCAGGTTTCTTCCACTGTGAATGCTGTTCCTGCCTGCCCCGCGTCTCAGGCCTAGAGGATGGCAGTCGACACAAGCACACTGGGGAAACAGGCCTGAGCTGAGGGCTATTCTTGGCCCCTGATTCTCAAGTCTGATGCGTAGTCCATCAGTCATGAGATGTGCCACCACCCACCCTTGACTAATAATCATCAAACATTGACACGTGCAACTGATTTGCTTTTACTTTGAGAAAGTCAACTGAAGTGGGTTCAAGATGACTCCATGACTGTCAGCCCCACCCACGTATTCCAATGAGCTTTCTTGAGAGAAAACTGGCGAGTGTGCAGAACCCTGAACACCCCAGGAGTCATTCATAGGATTGAAAACACTATTTCAGATGGTCAGGAGCTCTGAAAAGAAGAGGGGGGAAGGAAAAGAGCCAGCCAGCCAGCTGCCCCCTGGGTGCACTCCCAGTTGACCCTCAATGACACTTTGGCTTCCCTAGAAGCCATTTATAACATTCAGCCCTGGATCTTTTTGGTCTCACAAGATTTGGAAGCCATCTGCTACTTTCAGGGCTCCAGGAAATGCTGGAGCCCCTTGACAGCTGGTGTCACTACAGACAGTTGTCACCTCCTGAATAAGGTCCCATCCCACGCACAGAAGTTCTAAGTCATCTCAGTCCCCCACCCCACCCCCATGCTTCCCAAACTTGCTCATAGGTAGCAGGCCTGACCCAATATGAGGCCCTAGTGGGATGATGGCACTGATCTACAAAGAAGGATACCTCCAGCCAGTGTCCTGAAGAGGGCAAGGCCAATTTAGCTAGAAGCTGGGATCCTTGCTGACTTCTGCACTGGGAAATCTGCCTCTTCCTGGACAGGGAGGAAGAAGATTGAAGCTGAAGAGTCACACTGGAAAACCACAATTGGAATAGGGAAAACAGATTTTCCTGAAACAAAACACACCCAGGAATCTCTGGGGTCTCATTTTGGTACAGCACTCATATGTAGGGACATCAATATACAGGGAAGGACACAGTGGGAACAGAACCAAAATAAAACCCTGAAGTCAGCCTGCAACAAGCCCACCAAACCGAGAGCTGAGACCTCAAGTCAAATAGTCCCCAGGCCTCATGCTTGAACTGAGCAAAGGAGTCTGTGCCCTGGGGCTCAAGAGGCAGAGAAGGTTCTAGGACTTCCACCTGGCTTGGCATGTCCAATCCAGCTGGCTACACCAGGAGATAGACTGGGGCCAGGATGGGAGGGATCCACTCCACTCCTGATTTGGATTTTATCTCAGGAGACACTCAGGAGCTCTGGGGAACCAATCCAGCAGAGCCAAGACAGATGGCAACAGCAGCGTCTGACTGTAATACCTAGAAACAGCGCACAGGAAGTCACCAATGTACACATATGGAGCATTCCAAAAGTTGTTTGGAAGTTGGATTTTGAGTTGTAGAGAATGTCTTCTAACAGAAGCAACACTGAGGACAGATCAGGGCCACTGTTCAGGTAGACCATTCACACCACTAGTCCCATGTGCTGGATTTTGCCATGTTTGTAAGGATTTCTCTCTCACTGAGGTATGAAGCAGAAGGGTCACTCTGAGGAAGGGCCAGGCCACATAAATCTGGAGCACTTGAACCCACAGTTCCTGCTCTGTGCCATCCATAGGGGCACAGCTGTCCTAGTTGCTCCTGGGTTAGACTTCCCAAGGACAGATTAGATAAGAAATGTTCTGCTTCTGGTCCTTCACAACTATATATGCAAATCAAGAAGTCTCATGTTTAAATAGGTATCCTCTGCCGGAACAAAACTCAGCTGGGGCTGCCACATCTCCACCCATCTTCACTTCCAGACAGGAAATGGTCACATCAGCAAGTGCCTATCCCACAATTACCCTTTTTGATGCAACTTGTTTCTGCTTTTTAAAGTGTAGAAGTTTGGGGGCTGGGGTTGTAGCTCAGTGGTAGAGCGCCTCCCTGGCACATGTGAAACACTGGGTTCAAACCTTAGCACCACGTAAAAATAAATATAATAAAAGTATTGTGTCCATCTAGAACTAAAAAAATATATTTTAAAATTTTCACTTAAAAATTAATAAACAAAGTGTAGAAGTTTGGGTGTGGTGGCGCATGTCTGTAATCCCAGCAACCCAAAAGGCTGAGGCAGGAGGATTGAAAACTTGAGGCCAGCGCCAGTAACTTGGCAAGACCCTCCCTGTCTCAAAATAAAAATAAAGTGTAGAAGTTTCTGTCCTCTTCCACCCCTCCCTGGTGTGCTCCAAACTATGCCTACCTCTATGGATATCATCCCTTGGTGAGAGGTGCCTGGCCCCACATCTGAGAGGTCAGAGCCAGGCTATTGAGAACTGTCAAATCTCCCTGACTATGAACAAGGACTTCTATTTCCACATGAAAGAGATGAATTTCAAACCGAGGCACAAACAGAAGCCACAACACTTAGTGTCCAGTCCCTCTGAGTAAAAATCCCAGGGACTATGCTATCCTTAGAGTGAAGGGCAGCTCAATGTAGGGTAACAGACAGCAGGAAATCCCTGGCCTTTGGAGCAGGAAAAACAGGAGCCCAAGGAGCTGGTGGGTGGGCAGAGCAGAGCTTGAAGCCTAAGCCCAGACTGCTCCAACTGACAGAGTCTGGAATGTAGTCCTGCTGCCCAACACTACAGTTTCTCTCTTCTCTGGGCCTGCTTGTCTTTTTCGTGAAATAGGAATCATAAATGCCTAAGGGCTGGGCTAAAAAGTCTTCAAGACCTCTTTGAGAAATAAACTCTTTGACTATTCTCCTTCTGGAAAGGATTCTAGAAGGAGCAGAGCCTGGGGAAGGGAGCAAAGGGAGGCAGAGACCCTAGTCTGAAGCCTGCAGGTAAAACTCCTGACTGATGTGTTTGTACTTTTTAAGAAAGCTGAGTTAATCTGAAGAAACTGAGAGACTTCACGTGAAAACCAAGAATCCTAGCTCCTTTGGAGGAGCCAAAAGAGCTGGCAATACAGATGGTCCCTGACAGAGTGATTTCACTTAAAGTTTTTCAACTTTCCAATGATAGGAAAGCAGTACACACTCAGCAAAAAACACACTTCAGATTTTAAATTTTGATCTCTTCCTAGGCTGGTTACATGTGGTACCATATGCTTTGGAGATGGCTGGCCAGTGACAATGAGCCACACTATGACAAGGGGGAATAACTGATACTCTACTGTGTACTGTGTTGCTAAGCAACAACGTTCAGCAGGTTATGTGTATTAAGCCTGGAATTTTTGGCCAGGCACACCTGTAATCCCTGTAACTCAGAAAGCTAAGGCAGGAGGATAACGAGTTCAAAGCCAGTCTAGGCAACTTAAGCAACACCCTGTCTCAAAATAAAAAACATATAGAGCTGGGGGTGTAGCTCAGTGGAAGAGCACCCCTGGGTTCAATCCCCAGGACTGAAGAGAAGGGGAGTACATTTTCAACTTAAAATATTTTCAACTTATGATGCATTTATTGGGATGTAACCCCAACAGACATCGAGACACCCTCCACTGGTCTACTTTCCTTCAGGGTAATTATTAATAATGGCTGCCTTCTCTGGATGCAGCATGAAATCTAGTTCTTTTTCCTTTTTTTGCCTACTTCCTCCATTCACATCACCTGCTCAGCCTCAGCAGGTATATGAGTTTACAACAAATGTAGCATGGGTTTTGTTGCTCAACAACTTAGGTTCAAGTCCCAGCTCTACCACTTGCTAGCACAACACCTCTGAGCTCTTTCCTCATCTGTTGACTGTTTATTAGCGGCCCCTTATATCATGGCAATTATGGGATTCCCAAACCTCACTCAACCCATCTGGAAGAACAAGTAAGATAACGACAAGCAGGTCTGGAATATCAAAAGCATACAATCCAGATAGAGCATATTGCCTGCCTCTCCAGGCGAGGCCAGGTGACAGATGGGAGTTGAGTGTTCCACCCACAAAGCTGACATCACTGACTGCCCCACCTGAGCAGGTATGAGAGTGCCCAGTACTAGAAGCCATGAGCAATGGCAGCGAGGGGACTCTGAAAGGTATCAGCTGGGCAACTCAATTCTCCCACACTGCCCCAGCTCCACTTGTGAAGACACTGGGACCAGACCATTGGTGTCTATTACAAGGAGTCTGGTTAAAAACTTGAGAGGCTTTCAGGACCCAACCAAAACTTCAATCTCTCTCCCTGGCTTCAAAGTCATCTCCAAGTTCAAAGGGTTGCCAAGTGGGAGTTTCCAGAGGCCCCTATGCTCAGGGTGTAGGGAGCTCGGAGTATAAGACCAACACAAAGAAAGGTACTGCTCATCTTCCCAGGAGTCTGGCCCAAAGGCCAACCTCTCAGCCCCACAGCACTCCCAACAAACAGCTCCCAACAACGCAGGGTTCAGCCTATGGAGAGCCATCGACATGCCTGAGTGTCAGGCATGAGGAGTACCCACCTGCACCTGACCTGGCACTCCCGCCTTCATCTGCTGACTCAGTTTAGCTCCCCACCCCAGAGCAAAAAAAAATTCCCTATTCTCCTTTCTTCCCTTTCCATCTCAAAGAAGGAGAAGAGCCCCCCAGGAAAGGAGTTAAATCTTACACTAGAGGTCTGAACCTGGCATCCCTGGATGACTTTTGGGGGATCAGTGAACTACCTGAAATGACACATAAAAAATATTGTGTGTGCATACCTATTACATTACTCTGGGAAGGGGGCTTCCTATAGCGACAGTCCAAAGGGAATGGGAATCCACAAGGGGAAACCACTGCCCTGGATCAGAGCTAACAGTGCCAGCCCTGTCCCTTGGAACTCACTGCTTGGTCCTTTCAAGACAAGTCTGATCATCTGGGGCTGAAGCTGCCTCATCTTCACTTCAATCCCAAGTGACTGGAATTTCCAGAATGGATCTGTCTGCTCAATGGCCCAGGTAGCAAGCACTCCACTCCAGCAAGTCCACCAAAGTTCAGGAAGCACAAGTCCTTCCATCCCTCTCTCTGGAGGCTGCCTCACCTTTAATGGTGGCCCCACTGATGTCCACGAACACATGTCAAACACAGGGAAGACAAAGATACAGCGTCTGTCCCCAAGGCAGGCACACTAAATACTGGGAGACTATCAAGGTAGGAAGCACAAAGGGGTCAGTAGAGGACTTGAGGGAAGTGGAAGGAAGGGCTTTTCAGGCAAAGGTGAGAAACAGCCTAGGAAACAGCCTAAAGAGAGGGGAGTGAAGCTCAGAGTGCAAGTCCCAGCTTGATGGAGGGCAGTTGAGGGCCCAGGGCCTGCTGGAGCCTGGACTTACAAGGACAATCCACAGAGGGCAGTCAGCAAGGGAATGCAGGACCAGGCCTGCCTTTTACATCACTCAGACAGCCAGTGTGTGCAGAGAGGGAGGGAAGGGAGGGAGGCAGGGCTCAGCTGGAGGAATACCAAGAGTTGCAATGTTCTAAATGCAACAAGGTAAAACCAATGAGACCCGGGAACTGAGTGAATGTGGAGCAAGAGGGAGGAGTACAGGATGTCTCCCACATTTGTTTCCTGCAGGAGGATGGAACAGTCACCAGATGAGACAAGGAAGACTGGAGGGGAGCAGGGCCCAGGGGAAGAAGGTCCATGGGAGGGGTCAGAGTGAGGAAGACAGCAAGGACAGAAGTCAGAGTCAGATCAAGGACAGGAAAACCCACAGGGCAACCTGAGGGGGGCCCAAAGGCCTTTCTTCACCTGGCCTGAATCTTCACCTGAATCTCTCAGGGGACCAGGAAGAGCAAATTGCAAAATGACATGGTGTTCACTCTGGTTGCCCCTCTCTTGAAAATAAGTCATTCTGCCAGCCTTGGGGAAAGTTCCAGAGGATGCACATGGCCTGCTCAAGAAATGCTCAGCGTACTCAGGAATGCCAGGGCTCCCACCCACCCTCCGCCCCTCCCAACTACTCTGAAGCCAGCCTCGGTACCTACACACAAAGCTAGTACCTACACACAAAGCTAGCCCTATCTGACAGTCCTTCTCCAGGAAGAGAGGAGAAAGGCTGAGCACATTATCAGAGGAGCCAGGTCCTTCCTGCCACATGAGCGCACAGTTCACCGCTGGGGCCAACAGCCCAGGGCACAATCTCAGGCCCCAAGTTCTCATGGAAATGCCCTTCAGAACTGGCTTAGGGCCCCAGTCCAGCTGAGCTGAAAGACTTTACACACTGGAGGATAAGAGATGCACCAAAGTCCTAGCCCCATCTAAACTGTCATAACAAAGGTCATTCTACGGAGGAAGCAAAGACCAATGACTACCCTTGGCTTTATGGTCCAGGCTGTTTGAGTCACTTGAAAAATCCAATTAGGAAGAAGCAGGGTATGAAATCACAGCATGTACATATACACATGTATACATGTATGCCTCCTACCTCTAAGCCTCTCCCAAAACTACTGTCTTCTTTAGCAGGCTGAGTTCTTACTTATTCATTGAAACTCATATAGCTCAGTTTCTCTTCTGTAACACAAAGGGCCTACTTTGCCTTCCTAAAAAAAAAAAAAAAAAAGAAAGAAAGAAAGAAAGCCAAATCCCAGCTACTCAGCAGGTTAAAGTAAGAGGATTACAAGTTTGAGGCCAACCTCAGCAATTTAGCAAGGTCCCTGGCAACTTATGGGACTGTGTCTCAAAAAAAAATAAGGAGGGCTCGGGATGTGGCTCAGTGGCAGAGCACTTGCCTAGCAGGTACAAAGCCCTGGGTTTAATCCCCAGTACCGCAAAAATAAAACAGAAAAAAAGGAAATGCGTTCCTTTTATGCTGGGGGGCCCAAATCTTGGTACCATTTCCTCCAGGAAGTCTTTCCGGAACCTCATTCCTCACACAGAATTTGAGGCCCTTCTCCTTTGAGTTCCCAGATCATCATGCACTTCCAAACTGGTATCAACTGTATGCCAAACTGGTAGGAACTGCCTGCCACAGCACTAACCAGTCCACCAAGGGCAGGGAGCAATGCTTGTCTTCATCTCCCAAAGCCTAGCACAGAATAGGTGCTCCATGTAACGAATAAATGAATTGACAACTGCTCCCAAGCCATCTGGCTGCAGAGGTCTGCCTCCCTGCTTCAGTTCCTGCCGCCTCCTGGTCCTCCATGAGCACTCAGTACAGGCAAAGCACAAAGCAGGAGAGTAACACAGACCATATGGCCTGGGTCTTCCTTCTCTTCCATCCCAGGAAATGTCCCATTTACTGTGATCTAGTTACCACCTCCCCCTCCAACCAGCACCACCCCTACTCCTAAAAAAAAAAAAAAAAAGAAAGAAAAAAAAAAAAGAAATCAAAGGAATACTACACAAGACTTTGTGGCCAGAGTGCAGTCCCTTGTGGGCACTTAAGGTTTAAACTCGCTGTGTGGCCTGCCTAGCTTCCTTTGTGGTGGGGGAGGGGAACTATGAGGTGGGTTCAATGCATAGGAATGAGGGGATGGGAGGGAATGTGGGCACCAGGCAGAGTCAGGGGCTGGCACTGGGCAGCACCTTGGCTTGGTACTCAAGAAGGAAGAGGGGGGCATTACCAAGTGACAGGACAAGAAGGAAGAGAGAGTGGCAGCCCCAGCATCCTGGGGATGTGGTCACACCTCTCCCCATGGAGCAGAGGACGCAGAAGATGTGAGCTGGAATGTGCAGAATCTGTGAAACCTGCACTGCTGGAATGTGTTAGCAACACCCACCATGGGCTCTGCAGCCCAGAGACGCTGATAGCATCCCTGATTATCATGACTGCATCTGAACCACAAAATGTGCACAGATTAGTGAGGCTCAGGGGGGGCTCCATGGGCAGGGAAGGTAGCCAAGGAAGAAGATACATTTTTACAAGAACTATCACAAAGGAGAAGAGGAAAAAGTAATGTCACCCCAACATTTCTGTTAATTTCTTTAGACATTTTATTGTTGCTATTCATTTATTTTTTAATTATTTATTTTGGGGTGCTGGGGATTGAACTCAGGGCCTCATATATGCTAAACACATTCTACCACAGAACTACACCCCCAGACTTTTTTTTTTTTAACTTTCTTTTCTTTCTTGCTTTGACATGAGGTCTTACTATGTTAAGTTACCCAAGGTGTTCCCAAATTCCTGGGCTCCTACCTTAGCATCCCCAATAGTTGGGACTATAAGTGTATGCTACTGTACACAGCATACTTTAATTTCTTTAGACTTCAAAACACTCTTTGTGGCTGGGGTTGTGGCTCAGTAGTAGAGTGCTTGCTTGGAACATGCAAGGGCCTGGGTTCGATCCTCAGCACCACATTAAAAAAAAATAAAATAAAATATTGTGTCCAACTACAACTAAAAAAAAATATTAAAAAAGTCCTTTTACAAAGGAATAAAAAAATGCAAGACAGTAAATTTGAAGATAAATATAAAAGGTAAATAGAAAGTGAGATTTGTTATACATGTAGAAGTAAAACTTACAACAACAACAATACAAAAGAGGAAGGAAAAATGGAAATTTACTATTATGACATTCTTATATGTGAAATGGTATAATACGATTTGAAGGGAGGCTGTGATAAATTAAACCTACAAACTAAGAGCAACCACTAAAATAATTAAATAAATGAAATAAACAGTTAAATAAGCTAAGAGAGTAGGTAAAATGGAATCCTGAAAAATACCCAATGAATCCAAAAGAAGCCAGGAAAGAAGGAAAAACTACAGATGGCACAAACGGAAAACAAATGGCAAGATGGTAGACCTAGCTGGGCATGGTGGCACTCGCCTTGGGAGGCTGAGGCTGGAGGATCACAAGTTCAAAGCCAGCCTCAGCAACTTTGTGAAACCTTGTCTCAAAATAAAAAATAAAAATGGCTGGGGATGTAGCTCAGTGGGAGAGCACCCCTGGGTTCAATCCCAAGTACTACAAAAAATAAATAAAAATTAAAAAAAAAAAAAAAAAAACTTTTTAAATGTCAAGTGACCTCTTGAGGAAGAGGAAGGGCAGCTGCTGCAGAGCTCCAGGCTAGCCTCGCCTGTTCCTGATTCTCAACTGGTTTGCTCTCATCCAGAAACAAGCTGGTCAGGAAGCCATGTCACAGCCAAGGCTTTGGAAAGCACCATGGAACCACAGGTAGCAAGGCACAGAACAGGAATTACTCTGCAGCTTTAAGGCAAGAGCCCTGGAGAATGTGCGAGCTGATTTGATCAGAAGTGCAAAGAAAAAAGAATTTCCAAGTGAGAATCACTTGAGTGAGAGTCACCAGAAGAAAACTGTGGTAATGGTTCTAAGACATGGGATTGTTTCCAGATGAGGATCCACAAGCAACTCACTGACATGCGAATCCTCCCAAGATTGTTGAACAGATTATGCCCATCTGGGTTGATCCAGGAGTCCAGGCTGAAGTCACCACTGCAGATGCACCAATCAACTATTTTATCAAATTGAATATCAGGAAGGGAGGAAGGGAAGGAAGAAGAGATGAAGAGAAGGAAGGCAAAGGAAAGTTAAATTTAAGCGTTTTTGTTAATAACAGACCAGGTAAACTTCCAGAGAGGAATGTTATCAGACGTAAAGAAGGCCGTTTCATAATGGTGCGTGCCTGTAATCTTAGCAACTCAGGAGGCTGACGCAAGAGGAGCACAAATCCAAGGCCAGTCTCAGCAATTTAGTGAGGCCCTAATCAAATTAGCAAGACCCTGTTTCAAAATAAAATTTTTTTTAAAAATGGCTGGGGATAGGCTCAATGCACCCTGGGTTCAACCCAGTATCAAAAAAAAAGAATTGGAGATGAAGCTCAATGATGGAGCACTTGCCTAGCATGCACAAGGCCCTAGGTTCAATCCCCAGGACTAAAAGAAAAAAGAGAAAGAGAATTTTCTACACAATGAACATGTATAACATAACATTAATCGGTTTAAAAAAAAGATACTAAAAGGAATGTGAATGTAATTAGTTCTTTAAAAGACACATATTTATAACAATGTAAAAAAAGAACTTTAAAAATAATGGGGAGTTTTTCCAAAGGCCAAATGTAGGCTAGGGAAATAGCCCGGTTGGTAGAGTGCTTGCCTTGCATGCATAAGGCCCTGGGTTCAATCCTCAGCACCACAAACAAAGGCCAAACATTCTCTCTGATGAGTGGATGCTGACCCACAATGTGGGGCAGGAGACTGTGAGTGATTGGGCAAAGAGAAGGGAGGAGAGGGGCAGGGACATGGGGGCAGGAAACATGGTGGTCTGAGATGGACATCATTACCCTAGGTACATGTATGAGGCACATACAGTGCAATGCTACATCATGCTACATAGTGTACAACCAGAGAAATAAAAGTTGTGCTGCTTATGTACAATGAATCAAAATGCATTCTGCTGACATATATATCTAATTAGAATAAATAAATAAATAAATTTTTTAAATGTGGGGAGTGGGCTGGGATTATGGCTCAGCAGTAGAGCACTCAGCACATTCGAGGCCACATAAAATAAATAAATAAAGGTATTGTGTCCAAGTACAACTAAAAAATAAATATTAAAAAAATAGTGGGGAGTTTTTTATTGTTTTTGAAAATTTCAATTTTCAAAACTGATTTTTTAATTTTCAAAAAAAATTGAAAATTGGTATTCAAATAAGTATGTGTATATAAATATTTATTGAAGCATTTTTCGCAATAGCCAAGAGGTAGAACACAATCCAAATGTCCATCAACAGATGAATGAATAAACAAATTGTGATATAAATATACAATGGAATATTATTCAGCCATAAAAATGAATGAAGTATTGATGCACCCTACCACTTGGATAACCTCAAAAACATGCTCAGGGCTGGGGTTGTGGCTTAGTGATTAGGCACTTGCCTAGCATGTGTGAGGCAATATGTTCAATCCTCAGCACCACATAAAAATAAATAAATAAAGGTATTTAAAAAAAAAAAAATTCTGAGTGAAAGAAGCCAGACTCAAGAGGACGCTTATTGTAGGATTACATTTCTATGAAATGTCCAAAACAGGCAAATCTATACTGACAGAAAGTAGAGTAATGGCTGGCAAGAGCTGAGGGAGATGGAAGGAAAAGGACTACTTAATAGGTATAGGGTCTCCTCTGAGGGTGATAAAAATGCTCTGGAACAAGACAGAGGTAGCTGCAAAAAGTGTGAATACACTAATGCCACTGAATTATAAACTTCAAAATGGTTGATTTTACACTATGTATATTTTGCCTTGGTTAAAGAAATAACAAAACAATAACAATGAAGGGTTTGCACTTGATATGCATGTCAATATATTTAAAAATATACAGAAAATGGTTGGGAAAGATACACATCAAACAAACTACTAACAATAGTTACCCCCAATGTGGGAAGAAGAAAGAGATTTCACTTCTGTACATTCCTTTCATAGCAACTTGTATCTTTTTAACCTAAATGACATGAGAGCAGTACAGTGGCTCGTGTCCATGATCCCAGAACTCTGGAGGCTGAGGCAGGAGGATTCCAAATTCAAAGTCAGCCTCAGCCACTCTGCGAAACCCTGTACCAAAATTTAAAAAATTAAAGGGCTGGGAATGTGGCCCAGTGGTTAAACCCCTTTGGGTTCAACCCCCAGTACCAAAAAAATAAAAAATAAAAAGACATGAGAAAGGTAATGGGGGTACTGAGATGCTGAGTTCTAGAGAGGACCCCAAACATTCCAGAAAAGGAAGAAAGCCCAGGCCTGATCTGCAACCAAGTATCCCAAACAAGTACTTTCTCCCTGAGCCCAAAATATATCCATCTGTAAAACAAGAGGTTGAACTTGACAAGTGCTTTTCAAAGTTCTTACACTTTTATTTAAAGCCACAAAAAGCCCTTTTGCAACCGTAGTCTTAGATGGAAGCCCAAAATGAAAACAGACCAAAAAAGAAGTGAGCAGAGCTCTGACAGAGAAGGTGATGGCCCAAGACCCCCAGTCACAGGAACGAATGGCGCCCTAGGCTCCTCCCAGTTCTGAATGTACAGAAAGGTCATGTTGGCTGATCCAACCAACAGAATATTCAAAGAAAAGTCTCACAGTCAGTCAAAACAGAGAGGGGAGAAAGGACAGAGCCAGGACAATGTCCAAAGGAGCTGTCAACGATGTCTTCAATATCCAGCCACCAGCAAACCACGCGTCCCCTAGAGGGTAGATGGACAGTGACACCCTGGCCCCATGCTTGCTTTGCCCGAGGTCAGGCAGAGAGCAGCTGTCTCCTGGTCAGTGTTCCTGCCGCTCCCGGGGCAACAAACAGGATGTTTGGAAACAGATGACCACAAGTGACCACAGGCAGCCATGACAACAACCTCCAGGTGATGCTCCGCTTTTTCTCTGACTTGTTTCTGGCTTGTTTCCGGCTTGACTGTCTCGGCAAACCAAGCAAAATGACTACACGTGCTGACTTCCAAGAGAGGGAAGGGGCGGGAATTCTTGGAAAGTTCAGGGGAAGAGGCCAGCTGAGGTGGTGAGGCAGAGAGAAGAGAAGGCTACAGCTATCCAACAGCTACCTCCCCACAAAGACACAGCTGATTCCGAGGGTGAAGAAACCACAGATCTACTCCTGGGGACAGAGGACTCTCCAAGACAGGCAGAGTGAGACCAAGCAAGCTCAGGAGGGCAGCTGGGGTGGGTCTCTGAGGAACAAATACAGTGTTCCAGGCTTCATGGCTGCTCCTTCACACCCACCCCCAGAAGCCAGCCCAACCCACTGTCCCGAAGTGCATGAGAGACAAGAAATCACCGCAGCTGGCCAGTGGAGCCAGGAATCCACAGGGGACACGAAGTCCAGAGAAAACCAAGTGCAGGCCACTGGACACTCCCATTCCCACCTAAGGAAGAGGAATGCTCCTGGAAACGGAGACAGGAAAAGTCTGGCCAGCACTCTCGGAGCCAAGCCAAACCCTCAGAGAAGCCAGGGAGACCCACCTGCTCTAAAGGGCATGGAGTCTCCAGGCCAGCTTCTATCTAATGGCTGTGCTTGCTCACTAGATACCTGCCACAGTTCACAGAAAACCAAACTCCATTTTTCTATAACACTAGGAGCCTCAGTGGCCAGCTCACCCTGGGAGGTTTTATGGATGTCACAGGATGTCCTAAGAGTGCTAGGAGAAGCCCGGGGCTGATATGAAAGAAGATCCCCAAGCAGCTCACTGTGATAGCTCTCAAGTATTAGCATTAGATGAGCAATCAGTATCAACCAAGCCGCTAAACAACCTCCTCCCCCTACCACTTCCTCCTCAAAGCCACCAAAGAGGCTCAGGGGAAATGAAATGTCACAAAACCCAAACCTATCCTAATACCACCAGCACCCGGGTTAGACCATTTCACCTTCAGATCAGAGCCCCAAACATTCTCTAACCCACAGGGCCACAAAGTGTCCTATTACATTGTTTCAGAAAATAACCAAAGTCAAATTCCTGCCCTAAGCAGTGGAATGGCCAAGCGTACACACACATGCATTAAGGGACCACCCCCAAGGCCACAAAAAAACAGGGCCAGCAGACATATGAAGTGGAAGTTTGAATAATGGGGGTGACACTGAAAGCTGAACCCACGGAGTAGTGAGTGTCTAGATGATTCCAAAAACAAATGCTAATCATTACCATGTATGGAGCACTTTGAAAGTATTTCAGGAAATGCACCCGTTTCATAAATGAAGGGACCAAGGTTCAGAGTGTAAAGTGACCTGCTGAGGTCACTCAGAGAGCAAGTGGCAGCATCCATACTGACCAAGGTATGGCTGATAGCAGAGCCTGGGTTCTGCCTGTGGCATCAGGCTGCCTCCCCACTGGGCATTAGGAGGATTTTCCCCTCAGATTCTCCAGACTGGAGGAAGCGGTTTGCTGGAAGTTTGGAATTACAATGGGTGTCCTCACTTCATACCCATTTAATCATCAACCACCATCAAATATTTATCAAGCAACCACAGAGAGAACAGAGCAGTACTTGGTGGTTAGGAATAGTTGAAAGGAGGTTAAGATTCCTGTCCTCAAGGAGCTTACGGGGCAGAGGGGACACAAAGGAAGCCCACTTCACAGAGGTCTGTCAAGCTATATCTACACGAGAGGATCAACCCATTGGCTGGTCTCACTCAGGAAAGAAAAGCCTTCGGAAAAAAGGTGGTTTCATGGGTGGGGCTGAGGCTCAGTGGTAGAGCGCTTGCCTAGCATGTGCTGGGTTCAATTCTCAGCACATCGAAAAATAAATAAATAAAATAAAGTCATTACGTCTAACTACAGCTAAAAATATTTTTTTAAAAAAAAGGTGGTTTCAGGGCTAGGGGTAAAGCTCAGTTGGTAGAAACACAAGGTCCTGGGTTCAATCCCCAGCACCAAAAAAAAGGTAGTTTCACCAAGTTTTTAAGGAAAGATGACATGAGGAGACAGAAGAGGGGAAGGATGCTAGTTTCTGCCCCTTGGACAAATATCCAGCACTCAAGCTCTATGCATGGTATGGCCAAAAGTCAAATCTGAGTGAAGAGAATACAGTTCAAGAAACCCCTAGATTTGGTAGCTGTGTTTATTTTAAATTTGGGCGGGGGGGGGGGGGGGAAGAAGAACCCTCCCAAAGCAGGGCCAGGTAAGCATATGTAGGAGGGGAGTTGGGTCCAGAAAGAGACAAACAGGAGGGCTGGGGCTAAGGAGGGTCAACCAGTGGTATAATAGGGATGTGCATCCAGTGTAGCCAAGCCAGATTTTTCAAAAGAAATGATACATATTTTGAGATGTGATCTCCTATTGCTCTAAATATTGGCAACTGATTAGGAATATTTTAAATACCAGGAAGGCCAAACACAGGTCTTCGGATCAAATCCAACCTGAGTTTCCTATCTCTGTCACAGGGTTTCCAGTATGAAAAAACAAAAAGAAACTGGGTCTGGTGCCAAAAGACCTAGGTTCAAGTTCTTGCATCATTATCTGTGTTGATAATGATGGGTGTGTCCCCTTCCCCTAACTCCTCTGAGCTTCAGTTTAGCTTCCTCATTTGTAAAAAACTGCCACCTACCTTAAAGGGTTATGATTAAGTACATGAAAGTGTTCCCTCAACCTTAAAGGGACACATACATGTCACCATTTAATACAGGCCAGGAGGAGAGAGGGGGCCATGATGGCGATATCAGACAATAGATGAGGCCTCCAAGAGAGTAGAAAGGAAATGAGTTGGGTCCATGCTGAGGAGCAGAACGGAAGAATCTAGACAATAGAAGCCACGTCAGGGGTGGAAATAGAAATTTGGGAGTTGGCAGTACACACGTTATAAAAGAGGTCATGCAAGTAGATAATCGGACTTAGATACCTAGGGAAAAACAGGAGTCCAGAGAAATCAGAATCACCCAAAGATATCAGAGAAGCATCAATTAAAAAAAAAAAATGTGGAAAGGAAAAAAAATCGGAAAAGAAGGCAGAAAAGTTCTGTGGAGAAAGTTAAAGGGAGGGGCTGGGGATGTGGCTCAAGCGGTACCGCGCTCGCCTGGCATGCGTGCAGCCCGGGTTCGATCCTCAGCACCACATAAAAACAAAGATGTTGTGTCCACCGAAAACTGAAAAATAAATATTAAAAAAAAAAAAAAAAGAAAGTTAAAGGGAGGGGAAAATACGGCCACTAAAGAGTGAGATGTGTGTCAGAAAGTGTGGAAGAATGGGCCAGGCTGTGTTGAAAATAGAAAAAGTAGTGAAGTAAAGAAGTGAGGAAGGAAGAAAGATAAAAAGAAGAAACCAGAAGAACAAGGGGGGGGGGGGGTCCAGGCAGGACCTTCAGATAGAAACCAGGAGGTAGCATAGGTCACAGACAGCTACACTGATGGCAGATGGGTGGGGGAGAGAAGGGAATGTGGCAGTGGGGTAAAAAGTGAGTGAGCAAAGAGACCTGAGGGTCTCACTAGTGTGTGTGAAGCACCTCCATGCTCCTCACTCCCTCGGCCTCCCAGCGTCCCAGAAGGCAGGCACTGGGCCCATTTTACAGCCTACTTCCAATATGGTTTAGGTTTTGTTGGAAGAGGCCTAAGTCTCCATAGCACATTCAAAAGACACACAGGGGCTGGGGATTGAAGCTTGGTGTGAGAGCGCATGCCTTACATGTGCAAGGCCTTGGGTTCCATCCCCAGCAACACACACACACACACACACACACACACACGCACGCACACGCACATGCACATGCCCAAATGAAATCAAGGAGCCTGAAGCTCCTTGAGCTGCACTAGGAAGGACTCCCCGGAGGCTTCTGCCCACCTTGCTCAGCTCACCCAGCGACCTACAATTCAAAACAGCTGGAAATGTGTGCCCTGCGCTCCCCAACAAGAAAACAGAACAGAACATGGCTGTTTCTGCCAAGCGGAGTTCTGAATAAGCTGCATTCCATTTCATTAAAACAATTACCTGAGCCCCAGCCAAGAATTACATAAAGCTTCCTCCCAGCACCTCCCCTCCCTCCATAAAACACACATCATGCTGCTCTTCACACAGGCTGAGTAAGGCCCTGATACACGCTCCCAGACCCCATGATTCCCCCCAGGTGTCCAGCCTCTGTCTGCATCCTTCCAGGCTGACAAATGTGAGGCTCACAGAAGACCTTCCCATGAAGCACTCCCCTCCCAAGGGCCTGCTGGCAGCCCAAAATGTTTCTAGTAATCACCAGGCCCTCAGTTCTGCCTTTGAGCCTTGGGGGCCACTGGTGCCAGACTCCAACTATTTCCCTAAAACAGATGGGAGGCTCAAGTGGCCAGTTTTGAGTCAACTCAAACTAGAAAAGAAGGATGTAGGGAGTGGAGATTCCAGGAGAGCGAGCCTGAAGGCTAGAGAACTGGATGGGCCAGATCTGAGCTGCAAGCAAGAGTTGCCCACAGGCTAGTGGTGTTCCTTGGACATAGATAAGAGATTCATGATGTGAAGCAAAAGGCATCTTCTCTCCTCCCCCAGGGCTCCAGCTGCCCAAAGACTGTTTGTGCTTTTGTAAAGGCTTCCGGTGCATCCCACCAGCCCAAACAATACCTTCCAACTCCAACCCAAAATCAGCATCTCTCTTGCCCTGACCCTGGTCTGATTAATGTCACTATACTCAAAGTAACTACTGAACTGACTCCACACCAAAGGAAATGTACTGTCTCTCTGGTCCTATCATTTCTTCTGCATAGGTCACAGCACTGTGCACCCACCTCTCCAGCTGACAGTCAGTAGTCACTGTCACTTGAGGCCTCTCTGGCCCCTGTTTCAGCTCACTGTTCTGTTGACCACCTGTGCAGTACCAGGAAGCTAAGAGTCACTCCGGCCAACCACAGGTGGACACAGGCCAGCTCTCTGGGCCCAGCAACGCAGAGCCCACCATGGAAAAGCAGGATTTATTACTTTTTTCAATGACTTTTTATCAGGAAAATGTCTAAACATACAGAGAAGTTAAAAACTATTACAAAGAACACCCTTGTACTTTCAGCTTAGATTCCACTATTAACACTTTGCCATCTTGTGTAAATCTCTCTATACACACACACAACTCATCCTCCATATTCACAGGTTCCACATCTGGAGACTCAACCAATAGAGCACTAAAAATACTCAGGGGTGGGGGCGACTGCATCTGAACTGAACACATACATTTTTCCCCTTGTCATTATTCCCTAAACAATACAGTATAACAACTAATGACATAGCATTTACATTTATATCTAGAGATGATTCAAAGTGGACAGGCACCATGGCACATATCTCTAATTCAAGCAACTCTGGAGGCTGAGGCAGGAGAAACACAAGTTCCAGGCCAACCTCAGCAATGAAAAGAACTGGGGTTCAATCCCCACTTCCAAAAAAAGAGAAAGGAAGTATATAGAGGATGTGCGTAGGTAACATGTAAATACTATGACATTTTATATAAGAGACTTGAGCATCCAAGGATATTGGTATATGAGGAGGGTCCTGGAACTGATCCCCTGCAGATACCAAGGGATGCCTGTATGTATGTGTGTGTACATGTGAGCATGTATTTTCTTTTACTACGTTACTTAAAACTACATTGCAGACAACTTGACATTTCACTCTTAAATACTTTAGCACGTACCTAACAATATTCTCCCATAAAACCACAATACCACAATCACACAAGAAATAAGCATTAAAAGACCATCTTTAAGGGAAGACTTGGCCACTGAGGCTCTGCTAGGCCTGGCCAACCACACATTCTGCCTGCCATTGGCCCAGCGTCCAAGGCCTCCCTGGAGAGGGCAGCTCTGAGCCCCACTGGTTGGGCAATCAGTTAGTTAGCTGGAAGATTTACCAGGATAAGAATGCACACTGAGGCCAGATGTGAGACAGTGATTGGAGGCTTCAGGAGGAGACAAACCTGACCTCCCATTTTAGTAAGTTGCTTTTTCAACATTCCTGAGAAAACTCAATTTCCTAATTCTTCTCCTCCCTCCTTCCCTCCCACAAGACATCCTCCATTCTCCATCCTGACATGTTCAACATCTTCCTCTGCTGGAAACAAGATGATGGCTCCAAGCGGTAGTGAATGTATGTACATCTGAACAAAGGCAAAGAGAGTATCTGTGTGGGAGAGGCAGGAACCGGGGGGACAAGAAGACTTCTGATTCCCAACCAGAAGTGGTGGGCGAGGGGTCTAAGAGGAGTGACCCAGCCTCTCCCAGAAGCTGTGCTTTAAGCCCATAGCTGTGTCTCAAGGGTGAGAGGTGCCTGGACAGGCAGAATGGGGTCCTACCCTAATCGGGAGACTACCACCAGCACCCTCTGTCCCATCCTGAGCGTGGTGTCCCCAAGAAAGGACAAAGGAGAGGGAGGATACCACAGATAACAGGAGGACAAAAGTGGAGAGACTGAACAGAGAATGAGGAGTATGAGAAACAGAAAAGATTTTTGGTGTCCCAGAAATGGAAAGCAATCAAATCAATAGGACAAAGATTAAATATGGTAGCATGAAAAGAACTATAAAGAATAGTTGGTTATAAGTTTGATTCTGCAGACAAGCTGAATTCAAATCCTAGCCCTGCCTCTCACTAGAACTTGGGCAGGTGGGCTTCCCTCCCGGCTCCTTAGTTTCCTCCTCTGTAAAATGAGTACTACTGTCACTACTAATACTAAAATTAACAGAACCTGCCCCATACAACTGACATGATTCAATGTGACAGTCCCCAGCACAGTGCCTACACATAATAAGAAATAAATAAAATTTTTGGAAGCCCGCTTTCTCTCTTTCTAACTCCCTCTCCCTCTTCCTCCCCCTTTCCCCCCTCCCTCTCTCTCTGCTTCCTGGTTGTCATGAGCTGAGAAGCTTCCATCTGCCATGCCCTTGTACCATGATATTCTGCCTCACCTCAAGTCCAGAGCAATGGAAAGTGCCAATCACAGACAGAGACCTCTGAAACAGCGAAACAAAATAAACCTTTCTTCCTCTAAAAAAAATTATAGAAAAGAGTTATTCTGTAAACACTGTAAAAAAAGAAAAGTATAAAGCTGGGCATAGTAGTACACACCTATAATCCCAACTGCTCAGAAGGCTGAAGCAGGAAGATGGCAAGTTCAAAGCCAGCCTGGGCAACTTAGACACCATCTCAAAATAAAAAGGGTTGGAGATGTAGCTCAGCAGTAGAGCACCCCTGGGTTCAATCCTGAGGACGAGGAAGGAAAGGAAAGCAAAAGAAAAGAAAGAAATGGAAAGGATGGGTCAGGCATAGGGTATACACCTATAATCCCAACACTCAGGAAGCTGAGGCCAGAAAATTACTGGAGTCCAGGAGTTCAAGACCAGCAAAATAGCAAGACTCCATCTCAAAAAATAAAAGTATTCTATAGATATTTATTTTATTAATGAAAGCACTAAGATTAGGACAACCCACGGAAAGGCTGGTATGAAGCTGAGAAGAATGTCTTTCAACATCTCTGGCCTAGGAACATGGTAAAGACCAGAGAGAAGATCCAAAGGCCAAAAACTATGTGCTTTGAATAAATGGGGGAGAGAGGTACCCAGAGCCTCAGCTGTAACTCTGGCCCTCCATGAGGCCCTCTGGTCAAGGATCCACCTAACCTGTTTAATTCATGGCCATCACTAGGGAACAGGAAAAGGAATACTGAGATATTCCCTCAGAAGACCTTGACCCCATACTAATGGAGCTGAGGCCCCCTAGGGCACTAACCTCTCCACTCCATATCTGAAAGGGCACCTGCTTAAGAATCAAACACACCATGGTTTGAATCCCAGCTTGGTCTCTCACTAGCATCCAGCTGAGGAAGCACCCACCAGGAGGGTACCATCACTCCATAAGCAAATGCTGCCTCTGCCATAGGCCAAGCAGCTGGGTGCCCTGACCCTGGCCTAACACACAGAGGCATCACAGACAGGCAAGCCCAAAGTACAGACTTTCCATGGAAACAGGGAGGTTCCAAAGCCCGGAATGCCCTAGGCAACTCCCCTGCCCCCCTAGCACTGCCCCCAAGGACAATGAGGCACTGTTTTCCAAAGGGTCAAAACTGCTGAGAAGCTGAGAGAAGACATGTCCAGATTCCAGCAGCAACGCGGCACTGCCAACAGCTGGCTGTCCTGTCCTCCCCCCACCACCCGCTAGTGAATGGGAGGCAAAACTATCAAGTCCTGAACTGGACCCACCCTTTGCCATACATGCCATTTCCTAGGGATGCCCACAGAGCAGAAATTTTCAAGATAACTATTGAGTAGTCAGCAGGCCTTGTGGCTCATCCCCTGGCTGGTCACTGGCACCTACTGCCTTATGATTAAGATTACCAGATCTGGAACTGGATCAGCCTGGATTCAAACCCCTGCCCCACCACTGAACTTCCCTGAGCTCAGGTTTCTGCATTTGGAAAGCAGAGATAAAGCACCTCCCTCTTGCACAGCTGTAACAGACCTTGAAAAGTTCTAAGTATGTTGCTTTTCTCCCCTAGAGCACACATGATCATGGTTAGGCCACAGCAGGGGTCACACACTGTCCCCCCTCTCCCCGTTCATTAGGAATGAGAACAAGGTGGGAGAGAGGAGTCGGGGCAGAAAACATAATCAGAGCACATCGCAGTGTTGTGGGAACTCTGTCCAGGAAACTTCGGCCAGACCCGAACAGAGTGAACTCCCAGCCAAACCAACATCTAAACAGTAATGAGAAAAGCCACCAAACAGCCACCCAGCAGCCCGAAGTGGAGAGAACACACAGAGAAGGGCAGGACATGCTGTGTTTATGTTTTTCTGCCCAAAGAGCTATAAATTTGTAACTTATTAAACAGCACATGGTGATTCTGTCACCAGCCACTATGGGGAGGGGAAGAGTTCTCCATTTTTTTTTTAAGACCAGAAAACAAAGTCACAAAGAGGGCTGTGCTCCCCGTAATCCTGCCACAGGACAGACCAATGTAAACTCTCACCTGTGTTAAGGACCAAGAGACTCACAGCTGAGAGCACTCTCAGAAGCAAAATAAAAACAAGAGGCCTGGCCTTTGTGTCTACCCTAACTAAAGAAAACAGCTGACAGGCAGTGTCCAGAGCAACCATCCAGACAGCTGACGGGGCCTAGGCTCAGAGGCAAATTCCTCTCCCCTCCTGCACACCCCATTCCTCCCACCCCAGGCTCCAGTCAGCCAGGCGTGGCTGGCCCCCTGGGAACACAGGCCAAGGAAGTCTGACAGCCCAGATCCAAGCAACTGGAGAGTCTGGTGGACAGGGGGAAGGGGGAGCAGCGCAGAAATCACAGGTGGCAGCCGTTGCCCACTGCAACCCCTCTTCAAGAGCCTACTTGCCCCCGCCCCAAGAAGAAATGTTTCTTGGTACACAAGAGCTGTAGATCAAGGAGCTAAGGAAGGGACTTCCACTCCTGCTTTTGCCATTTCATGACTGTGTAACCTGAGGTGGGAGAATCAGCCTTTGTCCCAATTTTTTCCATTTGTAAAGACAGGTAGTCATGATGGTAATGGCCTCAGAGAGATCTCCCAAAAAGATTGTGAGGATGGGACAAATCCAGGTATAGAGAAGTACTCCATAAATAGCAAGTTTCAATTCCTACAATCCTCTATGCCAGTACACTCTCTTTCTTTCAGAGACTAACTCAGTTTCCTGGCCCTAAATGGAAGACCGTCAGAAGACAGGAATTCCGGACTTTGCGAACTCTACAAAGACTTTCTCAGTCCTTCAAACAGCCAGGGGACTGTCCAGAAGCAACAGAACCCCACCAGCATGTTAGAAACTGTAACTCTGCTCCCTAGTTCCCACTGGGAAAGCAATAAAGACCTTCAGATCCTGATTCAAAGCACATCCCCAGCCTCCATTCAGCTTAGTTATTTTTATGTGAACAAAAATACCTGCCTGGAATCCATGCCAACCTTGAGTACATTGGAAAAATGGGTGCCAAGCCTGACCCAAAAGCAGAACTATGCTTGGCAACCATTGCACTCTGCAAAACAGGCAGGACCCTACACCTCCCTCAGCTCCAGGGCCTCTTAGGGGATCCCTGACCTCGCAAGGAAGCTACAGGGAAACAGTCGAGTCCAATGCATACAAACAGCAAGTCTTAACTTAGTGCCCTGTGCTGCATGGGAAAGCCCCATCAGTCCTATCTGATGAATCTGCTCCTCAGAGCTTGGGACAGAAGAGGCATCAGTGGTCACACAAGCCACCCACAGTCCATAGAGGGAAGACAAGGGTCCTACAGAGAAGAAACCTTCCCCTCGCCTCACCTCTGCATCTCCGAAGGGAGAGACAGACATTGAATCTTCCTGTCTGGGATTCATGCCACTCAAGGCTTTCCTAGAACCCTGGCACCAACTCCCTTGGGTTTACAGTTGGCTTCCAGGAGATACTTTCTTTCCCCTGTCCTAATCAAGACTGGGCTGAAAAGAGCAACCTCAGATCTCCAATAACATGAAAACAGTAAAACTCTGTTCTGGGCGTCCTGTCCTCCTTACCTGCGTAGCTCCAGCAGCACCTGATGCTAGGAGTGGGGGACCCTGCCAGCCAGGACACGTTCGCGACGGTACACCTTGCGACCCACTTCCCACCTCATTCCTCTGGCATTTCACCGGGGCCTGGGAGGGGTCATGACTCCCCATCTTGCCCCTCTAAGGTGGGGCGGTCTGTGATTGGACAGCTGGTCCCTACAGGGAAATGGACCACTACTGGATCCATGAAACCTTGTGACCAGACTGAGGTGGGGGCTTAGTGGTTAGGAGAGTAGACTGGGAAACTTGTCATTGCATTGGGGGTGTGGTCATGCATTGCTCATCTCTAGTTGATGAATCCGACTTGTACAATGAAACTGGTGGGCTCGGAGGGACTATGCCTGAAGCTGGGGACGGCCCTGGAAGGAGTGAAAGCGGATCCCAGAAATGCGAGACCAGCCCATGACATTGGGCAGCTGTCCCTAGGGATGGGCAGGGGATACCTGCGGTGGGGGTGGGGAGCAGTCTGCGTAGTGAGGGTCCCGCACCTGAGAAGGCAGCCTGGCCCAGGGAGCGGGTCCCCTGCCTGAGGAGGACCGAGTGGGTCCCCGCGGGGTGAGCTGGTACCTGGGTCGTATCTGGGACATGGGGACGGGTCGCCGAGGTTGGGGGTCCGGAGATGGGCCGTCCCCAGGTGAGGGGCGACTGCTGAGAGGACCCCGGTGGGATTGGCCTGGCCCAGGACTCAGGCCCAGCTCGGGATCCGGCCTCGCGGAACCCCGGCCAGCAGGGACTGGAGCCGGGTGTGGGCCGCCGGGGGGTGGGATTCCGCGGCCCCTGCAGCTCGCTCGCGCCCGCCGGGCCCCGGGCCGCGCGCCCTTCGCTGCTTGTTCCCGCGGCCTCCCGCTCACTCACCGAGGTCGTCCATGGCGGGGCAGTCAGGGCCGGGAGCCGGCTCCGCGTCGCGCTCTCTGCCCGTCCCGGGGCTGCTCCTCTCCGCCCGGCAACTTTTCCGCCGCCAGCGTTGGCCCGGAACGGAACGCGCTGCCGCCGCGCGCGTCCGCGCCCGCCTCGTGCCCCGCCTCCAGTCGTGCCCGCGGGCATGTTGGCCACGCCCCGTGCGCACGCTAGCCACGCCCCCACCGCCGGCCCGAAAGCGCACACCCAGCCCGAGCGGGGGCTGATGCTGTGCGTGACAGCGGCGCCCCCTCGTGGCCGTGCTGGCCGACCGGAGATTCCCTGGCAATCCCAGCCTTGGGGCCCAGATCCATTTTTTTTTTTTTTTTTCAATATTTATTTTTTTAGTTGTAGTTGGACACAATACCTTTATTTTATTTTTATGTGGTGCTGAGGATTGAACCCAGGGCTTTTCACGTGCTAGGCGAGTGCTCTACCGCTGAGCCACAACCCCAGCCCCCAGATCCATTTATTTTTGAGGTTATGTATCCCTTAGTCTTCAGAGACTTTGTCAAAGTTCTGCATGGGCCAGGAGGAACCCCACGTTAGACAGTAAAGGGAAAACTACAAGAAACACTGCCCAACATAGTTTCTTGAGGGACTCTACTCCCATCACTCAGAAACTGGGTGATAATAACAGTTGGAACCTATTGAGTGTGTGAATAGACAGATATCATAGAGCTACTATCTAAATGAATTCTGAGATCAGTTTTAGTATTATTCTATTTCCAGTCCTTTCCTGCACTTCGGAATGGGTGATGGCAATTTGTCAATTTTTATATAAAAAATGCTCTGCAACCAGACATGTGCAGTGACGCACACCTGAATCCCAGCAATTCAGAAGGCTGAGGCAGGAGGATCACAATTTGGAGAACAGTTTCAGCAACCTAGCAGGAGGACCCTATCAAAAATTTTTAAAAATAAAAAGGGCTGAGGATGTAGTGCCTCTGAGTTCAATCCCCAATACCAAAAAAAAAGCCTCTAAGCACAGTGTCCAACTCTCCTTGTCCTTCAATAACCCAGCTGCCAGGTCCTTCTCTGTCAGGTCAGGTACCCCAGGAAGCACCCTAACTTTTTAGGGGTGACACTTATGAAAGAGGAAGGGAAAAATAGAAAAAATAGGATTGGGCAAGGAGAGGCTTTATCTGACAAAGACTGGGCAGCCCAACAAGAGCTGCAGAAACAAAAAATGAAGAGAACCCATTTGTCAGAAGTGTCCAGGTTCCAATACTCTCACCATGAAGATGCCCAGAAAGAGTGGGGCCTTGCCTCGAAAGCACTGGACCTGTAAACCGTCACTCCTGAAGCTGGAGGATAAGGAGTTTTAGGTTTGTTTTTTCTGTTCAGTGCTCAGGATTGAACCTAGGGCCTTGTGCATGCTATGTAAGTACTCTGCCCCTGAACTATTCAAACTCTTTTTGAAGGCATATTCAAACAACTCATCTCTATGGCTGCCACATCCTCCTCTATTAAAAATCAAGAGCCAACACTGCTCCCCAACTGGGCAATCACGCTATTGCATGCTCTTGTAATGCATTTCCAACATCTTATATGTACCTGTTACGTTGTGGGCCCTTCTGATCACTGCAATTGACATTTAGCAGTGAGACTGTTTGATAAATGTCTCTCTCCACAACAGACTACAAACAGGTGAGGGGAGAAAACATGCTTACCATATATCCACTTCTAGTATGTATGTGGCACATAGTAGGTACTTAATATACATTTGCCAAATGACTTGGAACAAAGCAAACCATAGATCCTGTCCTCAGAAAGCTCATAGTTTAATGGAAGAAACTCCCCAGGAGGGCAGGGCAGTGAAAAGGCAAGACAGATGAGCTCTCAGAAAAAGTTAAATAATACGATAGAAAGTAAGAAGATCAGAGGGCTGGGGTTGTGGCTCAGTGGCAGAGCCCTTGTCTCGCACATGTGAGGCACTGGGTTCAATCCTCAGCACCACATAAAAACAAACAAAATAAAGATATCATGTCCAGGGGCTGGGGATGTGGCTCAAGTGGTAGCGCCCGGGTTCGATCCTCAGCACCACATACAAACAAAGATGTTGTGTCCGCCAAAAACTAAAAAATAAATATTAAAAAATTCTCTCTCTCTACCTCTATCTCTCTCACTCTCTCTTAAAAAAAAAAAAGATATCATGTCCATGTATAACTAAAAAAAAAGAAAGAAAGAAAAAAAGAAGACCCAAGCCCAGATTTGGCTTAACCTGCTTCCCCCTGGAGGAGAGTCTATTTAAGCCCCAATTTTCATATCCGTAAGACAAGATACTAAGGATTTTTCCTACATGACATGTTTGCCTGGCATGGAGGGCTTAATAAACAAAGAATTACAGGGTCAGAAGGGATCTCAAGAGATTATACAAGGGCTAGGGATTTAGCTCAGTAAAAGCACTTGCCTAGCATGTACAAAGTCTTAGGTTCCACCCCTGTCACCCCCCCCCACCCAACAAAAAGATGATAAATCGCTTCCTTGGACAACTGGAGGCAAAATTTCCTTCCAAAGCTGCTGAACCCTCAGTCTCTGTCATATTGCTGAAGGGCTCACATATTGACCAGGTGCATACCTGGACTGAACTCCAATTCTTCCCCTGTCTCACTTCCCACCGCTGTCCAATCCTCCCACCCACAAAGCATGGCCTGACTCCCCTCACCCCTTTCAACCATTCTCTTATTTGGATTACTGCATTAACTTCCAAAATGGACCTCTCCACTCAGAAGTCAGTTATCTTTTTAAAATCTGCTTTAATAGTTATAATTTACACCCAATAAATTGTAGCCATACTAAGTACACTAGTTCAGTGAGTTGTTTTGTCTTGTTTTGGTACCAGGGATTGAACTCAGGGGCACTCAACCACTGAGCCCCATCCCCAGCCCTATTTTGTATTTTATTTAGAGACAGGGTCTCACTGAGTTGCTCGAAGCTCCTGAGGCTGGCTTTGAATGCGCAATCCTCCTGTCTCAGCCTGGGATTACAGGCATGAGCCACCGTGCCCAGCTAGTTCAGTGAGTTTTAACACTTGTATACCACCATGTAACGGCCACCTAATCAAGATATAGAACTTTCTATCACTCCTTCCTACTCCCTTGCAGTTGATCCTTCCCCCACTTGCTTTCTGTTATTGTAAATTACTTTGCATTTTTTATTTTATTTATTTGGTGCTGGGGATTGATTTACATGTGAGAGGCCCTGAACCTCTCACATGTTAAGCAAGTGCTCTGCCACTGAGTTAACCCCCAGCCATTATACAGAATGCATTGACAGAAATGGAAATGTACTGTTTTGGGGGGGCTCTGAGGGGTAGTCGTCGTCTTTAGCTCAGCATGCCTGTGAGGGTCACCCGTGTGCTGTGTATCCTTTTGTGGCTGACCACCCACTGTACAGATATACCATCGCCTGTTTCTCCATTATCCTGTGGAGGGACACAGAGATTGTTTTTCTCGGTTTGGCCACTGTGAATAAAGCCGCACCAGCATGTGTGTAGAAGTCTTTGCGTGGACATATGGTCTCGTTGCTCTTGGATAAATACCTAAGAGTGGTACAAATGGGTTGCCAACTAAAGTTTACACAATGTAAAGGAAGTCTCATCAGTCCCCTGCTAAACCACTCCAGTGGTTTCCTGTTCCACTTGGAATAATATTCAAATTCATCAAAAGGGTCTCCAAGCCTGCACCTCAAATCAGCTCTCCTTCTCAGTCTCCCTTGGTTCCTCTTGTTCCATTCATAGCTGCTCCTCCTCTTTTACGTCCCTCAAGCACAGCCAACTTGTTCTGACTGCGGGGCCCTCAAAGCTTCCATTCTGGAATGTTCTTCCCAGGTTTTAGCATAGTTATTGACATGCCATCTCTGTAGGTCCTGGACATTTTATCTAAAATATTCCCCACACTCCCAGCAGACCCTATATTTCCTTCTTCTGACTTATTTATTTTCACCTTTGGACATGTTCTGTATTTATTTGTTTACCTGTTTGCTATTCATCTCTCTCCTCCCCATTAAAATGTCAGGACCTTGGAAGCAGGGATTATGTCTGTCTTTGGGGGGGGGGGGTTCAGTAAACAGTGTTGGAGAGGGTCTGGGATGTAGCTCAGATAGAACAGCTTCACAAGGCTCCAAGCCCAATTCCCAGCATCCAAAATCAAAACTGTTGGAAAGAATGAAAGACTGGAGAGGTGGAGACCCAAAGAAATGAGCCGAATGGGCTGTGGAGATCATTGCAAGGTCAAATAAGAACCCCAGTGCACAGGCTCCCAGCCCCACCCTCTCTCCTCTGTGGGGCAGGGTCCTGACTGCCAATGCGATTTCTCATCCACAGCCCTGCCCTGCTGTTTTTAAGGGAAAAAGATTAAAAACAACCCAAATACACATCAATAGGAGGTTGGTTAAATAAATTACATACAGTCTTACAATGGAAAAAGATGCAGCCACAGAAAAGATCTAGGATGTTCATTATGTACTGGTATGAAAAAAAAATCTCGAAGATTAAGAATGAGTCGTGGGCTGGGGCTAGGGCTCAGTGGTACAGCGCTTGCCTAGCTCGTGTGAGACCCTGGGTTTGATCCTCAGCATCACATAGAAATAAATAAATTAAATAAAGGTATTGTGTCCAACTACAACCAAAAAATAAATATTGAAAAATAAAAAATGAGTCATGCCAGGCGCTGTGGCGCATGCCTGTAATCCCAGCAGCTGGGGAGGCTGAGGCAGGAGGATCGTCAGTTCAACGTTAGCCTCAAAATTTAATGAGGGCCATGAACAACTTAGTGAGAGCCTTTCTCTAAAGAAAAATATAAAAAGGGTTAGGGATGTGGCTCAGTGGTTAAGTACCCCTGGGTTCAATCTCTGGTACCAAAAATAAACAAATAAAAGTGTAATATGTGTATCATTTGTGAGGGGGAGTGGAAAACAATATATTTGTTTCTGAAATGTCTATACCCGCTGGAAGTGTTCTGGAAGAACACACAAACACCAAAACCAGTTGGCAGGAGGTAGGGGTGACTGGAGATCAGGAGTAGGAAGGAGACTCCACTCAATACCCTTTGGAATTTTTTCTTCCTGATTTTGAAAATGATTTAATACATTAACTCAAGATACAATTCTTATACCATTATTTTAAATTTAAAGAAACAGGTCCTTCCAAGACCAAAATAACCCACACAGGCTGTAAGGTGGTTTTTCCTTTTTCTTTTTTTGTTTAAACAAATATGCTCCATGATGTTTCAATAAGTTAGGCAAATGCCGTGAATGTGAAAGCTGAAGTTTGCAATGTACCACATCTAGAATCCAGGGGAGGTGGATTAGAAGAGGGAGTCATTCTAGTTATGTGATCCGGTGACACCATGACAAGCTGGTGTGCAGCATTAAAACTGTCCACTTAAGTTTCTTTTTTCTCAACAATCAGAGGTCTCACGTTGTCTCCAGTCCCTTCATTATGTTTCCTGTGAAAACCATCACAGAATGGGAACTTTGGACCTCCAGCAGTGGCAGAACACAGCTTTATCTCCCAGATCCTCCATGTCAAAAGCATAGACTATCTTGGGGTTGTCTTTCTGGATGAGAAAATTTACCATGGCTTTATTGCAATAAGTACAAGGGATGGAACCCAGGGGTGTTTAACCACTGAGCCACATCCCCAGCCCTGTTTATTTTTTATTTTCTTAGGGCCTCACTAAGTTGCTGAGGCTAGCTTTGAACTCACAATCCTCCTGCCTCAAACTCCTAAGCTGCTGGGATTACATGTTTGCACCACTGCACCCAAGCTGGTATTGGGATGATCTTTCACACAGAATCTTTTGTAAGCTAGGTAACTAATGGCAGCCATAGCACCAACAATGGTGCAATCCATTTAACTCAAATGCTGGAATGGAAGGCCAAATCCATTCAACTCAAATGCTGGAATGGAAAGTCTGGTGCAACCAACTGGCTCAGTGGTTAAGTACCCCTGGGTACTGGCAATGTCATTCACAAGTCATATGCACAAGACACCACCACAAATGGGCTTGCTCAGAGGGCACCAGAGCCAAGGCACAAGAAGCATCCTAAGGGCACCTGCTGGGGTTGTGACAGAGCGGCAGGCTGGAAGCCTGGAATTTTAATTTTTGTTTTTTTCTTTTTAGTATTAGGGATTAAACCCAGGGCACTCTATCACTCAACTACATTCCCCAGCCCGTTTTATCATAGTGAGACAGGGTCTCTCTAAGTTGCCCAGGCTAGCCTTGAACTTGCAATCCTCCTGTCTCAGCCTCCTGAGTCTCTGGAATTACAGGAGTGCGCCACCATGCCTGACCCTGTTGGAGTCTTTTGAGTTTTGAACCACATATGTGATTTGACCTATTCCCCAAATGAATTAATAAGTAAAAAGTAAAATAAAATTACATCTAAAAGATGACACTATAGGGCTGGGAATGTTGGTAGGTGATACAGGATGTGCTTAGCATGCAATGAAGCTCTGGGTTCCATCTATCCCCGGAAGGAAGGAAGGAAGGAAGGAAGGAGAAAGAGAGAGGGGGGAGGGGAGGGAGGGAAAGGCAGAAAAAGAAAGAAAAGAAAAAGGAAAGGAAAACACAAACAATAATTCCAATGAGACTTGGAAAATGTTTTCTGGAAAAGAACTAACCCTGACCTGGTTTTTGAAGAGGGCTGTGGGAAAAACATTCCGGATAAAGGGGCTGATATCCAAGACAGAGAGGCTGAGGGCCTCAGAATAGAGGCAGCAAGACTGAAAGCTTATTTCAAAGAAGAGCCAAGTGGCTCAAGGGTCAATGGGTGGATCCCAGCAGGGACTTTGGATCTCTGGGGGAAGTGTCTGGTGTCCAGTGATCCTGAGACAGGCTTCCTGTCCAACTGTGCCACTTGGGGCAAGATAACCTCAGCCAATAAGCCTCAGTTTTCTCATCCATATAGTGGAAATGAGTTTCTTTAGGGCTCTTACTTAGTAGCTGTGTGATTTGGAGGAAGTGGCTTAACCTCTTGGGCCTCAATTGCTTTAATTGTAAAATCTGGAGAATAAAACATACACCTTCTTCATGGTTCCTATGTGGATTCAACAACAGTAAAAATGCATGAAAAGAATCCCAGCAGCTCATGAGACTGAGACACGATGATCACAAGTTCAAAGCAGCCTCAGCAAAAGCGAGGCGCTAAGCAACTCAGTAAGATCCTGTCTCTAAATAAAATACGAAATAGGGCTGGGGATGTGGCTCAGTGGTCGAGTGCCCCTGATTTTCAATCCCTGGTTAAAAAAAAAAAAAAAACATGAAATTCAGGGCTGGCAAGTGTATCTAAAATTATCATCTAAGAATCAGGGAGGTCCTTGGAAGGCTAAAGAGACACAGGGCAGGTTTGGGTATTTATCTAGCCACCAAAGGGTTGCAGAATCAAGGTTATAATTATTAATAATTATTATTGCATAAACTACTACAAGCCATACTACTCATTATCAGCATCATCATCATTGTTATTGGAGAATTTATTGTTTAGCCCATGGTAACCACAAGATTTAAGTCTTTTACATTGTTATCTCAATTAATCCTTGCAGAAATCCACTGGCTGTTTCCTGCCTGTTTTGTAGGCCAGGAAAGTAAGGCTCATAAGTCAAGGCCACCTGCCAGCAGCCACATAGCTATGGAGAGGAAGAGCCCAGACTGGAACCCAGGACTGAATGTTCGGACTCAGGGGGAGCACGGGTCTGAGCCACAGCTCCTTGTCAGCTTCTTGGAAACACATGCCTTTGGAGGACCCTGGCTGCCCCTGAATTTAGGTGAGAGCAGTGTCTGGATCACTGTTCTGCTTAAAACCTTCCTGACATCAGAATGAATCCAATGACTCTGACCTTAGTGAAGGACCCAGTTGCCACATGCCTCCTTCCCAACTCTCCCTACTTCTTCCTTTCTCAGCTGCAGTCACAGGCAATGACATTATAAGGTGGCATTATAACGCTTTTTACCCCAGGGCTGTGGCAGAACCTACAGCCTATAAAGCAGGTATACCACTGAGTCGCTTTCCTGGCCCAGAATGATGCTTAGTTCCTCTGAGAAGCCTCAGTCCCAAGATTCTAGGCCCCCACAGGTGCTAACATCCATCCTGCCCTCTCAGTCCTGCTTATCTGCTCTCCACCTTCCATTCAGAGCTTAGCTAGCCTCTCCTCCAGGAAGCCTTCCATGACTGCCACCCAGACTTGGAGATCAATCCCTCATCCCTGCACCAAAGCACTTACCTCTGTGCCAGGCACCCTTGTCCTATATTATTTCATTTAATTAAAAAAAAAAAATCTGTCCAGCAGTGGGTCTCAGCCTTAGAGGCACATTGGAATCACCTAGTAAGGTTAAAAAAAAAAAAAGAAAGAAAGAAAAGAAAAAGAATTTTTTTTTCTTCCCCCAGACCCAGTCCCCAGATATTCTGATTTAATTGGTCTGGAATGCAGTCTGAGCATCAGGATTTTTAAAAGCTCCCCAGGCAATTCTCACACACAACCAGGGTGGAGGCCCACTGGCCTCTGAGATAGATACCACCATGATTCCCCTCTTACAGCCACAGACACTGAGGCACAGAGAGGCTAAGTGAGTGACCTAGGGTCACACAGCTAGTGGATACTGGAGTGAGAATCTGAACAGAAAAAGCCTGGAGTCTAAGCATCACGGTGGAACAAAAGCAAATCAATTGGCTTCAGTTAATTGCTCAGTGATGGCAAAGTCATGGAGCTGTGAGGCAGCTCTGTTCTGAGACAGACACTGAGGGCCCCAGGGCATGGGATATTTTTAACCTAGAAGCTGGTGATTCTTGAAAACATCCTGTAGTGAGTTAAACACTGAGCAGATTGTTTGGGGCCCCACAGACCCTTTCTCTGCCGAGATAACCCCCAGAGTCAGGTTTTTCCATCCCCTGAAGCCCGGGGATTCAGGCAGGCTCAGGAGATAGAGTGGGTGGGGGTTCCCTCCATTGGGGGCTAGTGTTTCTGAGGACATTTTCATACATGGTGGAGGGGGAACAGATCAGTTGGGATGGGTCCAGATTCCTCCTCCCTCCAAGACAAGGATTACCTCACCCAACCCAGGACCTTCTCCTGGTTCCCTGCCTGGAAGGGAGGTGGGGTGGGGAGTGGGGCAGCAAATGTTGGATCTGGATTGCATACCCAGGCCTCCCTCAGGACAGTGGGTGTGCATTTGCCCTCTTCCCCCTCCTCTCCAACCCACACCAGCCACGTGAGAGCTGCAGAACTCTTCCGAACACACACATCAAATGTTCCCCAAATCTTCTCATATGTGGGGGTGGGGGTGGATTTTTAACTCAGGGGCACTCAATCACTGAACCCCATCCCCATCCCCAGCCCTATCTTGTATTTTATTTAGAGACAGGGTCTCACTGAGTTGCTTAAGGGCCTCACTTTTGCTGAGGCTGGCTTTGAACTCCCGATCCTCCCACCTCAGCTTCCCAAGTCTCTCAGATTCCACTTGTCTGCCACCATGCCAGGCATCTTACCTGGCTTTTCTGGCAAGTGCATTGGTATAGATTTTAAAGTGACAAATTGGGAGTAAGTTACCCCTCGAAATGCAAAATATGCATGGCTCTTAAGCAGCCAATCCCACCTGTAGACATTTCCCCTAGAAATACCTTAGGGGGGCCTCAAGGCCAGCCTTGGCAACTTTCTCAAGGATTCAAGAAAGTTCTTCGGGTGTGGCTCATTGTTAGAGTGCTTGCCTAGCATGCATGAGGTTCTGGGTTCAATCCCACTCCCCCCAACTGCCTTTCCCTCAAAAAAAAAAAAAAAAAAAAAGTGAAAAAAACCCCAGATCTAGTGAAAACACTTTTTCCAGAGTTAGGGCCTTGCATGTGCTAGGCAAGTACAACTCCATTGAACCATATCCCCAGCCCTACTTTTCTAAATTTTAATAGAAATCAGGAGAGAACTTTGTCGTCTGGATCCCCAGGGCATCATCTGATTTCCTGATCAATACAAAATTTGCCCTGGCAGACTTGTCCAGGGGGCTAGTGACATCTTTGAGCTACCAGGCCTTGAGCGCTGGCCTGGTACTAGGAAAGCTACCCTGGGGGTTCCAGAGAAGTGACATTAACTTTTCTCACTCAGTCATGATCTCTTCCTGCCTGATCAGGAAGCGGGTTAGGGGAGTGGCTATGGAAGGCAAAAAGGCTTTTAGTATCAAATGGTTCCTGTGTCAAATTGGTTGTTCGTTTCATAATTACTGCTCACCCAGGGAAACCTGTGGCTTCATAGTTGAGGGGGAGAGAGAAGAGTTACCGGCTTAAACAGGTGCTCAGACTCAGCATCATTAAGTAAAAGTTGATGTCGTTCCTTCTGGAGGTCTCTTGCCACTCACTTCTCCTTGGGGACAGCACTAGGACCTATCTCAAGCTAGGCAAGTGCTCCATCACTGAACTACACAGTCTTACTGAAATATTTAATCTTAACCTGATCAAGCTATCAGGTGTAACTTCCCCTTTTCGGGAAATTCAGAGGAACATGTTACATAGTACCACGGGGACACAATCAAATGAAGGCAGAATGTGGGACATTCTACAAGATTGCCAGGGACTCTTCAAAAAATCAGTTTCACAGGCCAAGGATACAGCTCAGTGGTAGAGCACTTGCCTAACATGCACAAAGCTCTGGGTTTGATTCCTAGCAAAAAAGAGAAAGAGATCAATGTCATAAAGGAAAGAAAAAAAGGCAGAAGAACTGAACTAGATGTAAAAAGATTGCAGATAGAATGTAAAACGGTACAGCCACTTTGGAAAATAATGTAGCAATTTCTTTTTATTTTATTCTTCTTTTATTTTTTGTGTGCATGTGTACCAGGACTGAACCCCGGGGTGCTTAACCACTGAGCCACATCCCTTTATATTTTATTTAGAGTCAAGGTGTCACAAAGTTCCTCCAGACTTACACTAAATTACTGAGGCTGGATTTGAATTTACAATCCTCCTGCCTCAGCCTCCTGAGTCTCTTGGATTATAGGCGCACGCCCCTATCCCCAGCAATTTATGCATTTGCCATAGGGCCCAGCAAACACACCCTTAGGCAATTATCCTGAGAATGAAAATCTTAGGCCAGGCCAGGTGCAGTGGTGCACACCTGCAACCCCAGCAGTTTGAAAGGCTGAGGCAAGAGGATCGAAAATTGGAGCCCTGCCTGCCTAGCAATTTAGTAAGGCCCTAAGTAACTTAAAAGATCCCATCTTCAAATAAAAACATAAAAAGGGCTGGGGATGTGGCTTAGTGGCTCTAGGTTCAATTCCCAATTACCCTTATCCCCCCTTACCCCCCCAAAAAACAAAAAATTAGGCCAGATATACTGGTATATGCCTGTTGTCCCAGCTACTTGGCAGGCTGAGGCAGGATTATCACTTAAGCCCACAAAATTCAAGACCAGTCTGGGCAACATAGCAAGACCCTGTTTCAAAAAACCAAACCAAACAAAAATAGGCTCACATAAAAACTTGTACAGGAATATTATTAGGTTTATTCATAATGGCAAAATACTGCTAACAACCCAAATGATCTTCAATGGGCGAATAGTTAGTTGAACAAACTTTGGTACTTCCATACAATTGGACACTCAGCAAGAAATAAAAAAGAAAGAATCATTAATACATTTAACCTAAATGGACCTCAAGGATATCATACTTAGTGACAAATATCAACCTTAAAAAGTTACGTAGAAGCATGCCTGTAATCCCAGCGGCTTGGGAGGCTGCAACAGGGGGATCGCGAGTTCAAAGCCAGCCTCAGCAACAGCAAGGCGCTAAGCAACTCAGTGAGACCTGTCTCTAAATAAAACACAAAATAGGGCTGGGGATGTGACTCAGTGGTCGAGTGCCCCTGAGGTCAATTCCCGCTACCAAAAAAAAAAAAAAAATTATATTCAGCCAGGAGTGGTGGCACATGTCTGTAATCCTAGTGACTCAAGAGGCTGAGGCATGAGGATCCCAAATTCAAGGCCAGCCTCAGCAATTTAGAGGGGCCCTAAGGGATTTACCAAGACTCTATCTCAAAATAAAACATAAAAAGGGCTGGTGATGTGGTTCAGTGGTTAACCATCCCTGGGTTCAATCAATCTCTGGTACTAAAAAAAAAAAAAAAAAAGTCACATACAGCTGGGTGTGGTGGTGCACACCTGTAATCTCAGGTACTTGGGAGGCTGAGATAAGAGGATTTTAAATTTGAGGCAGCCTTGGCAATTTAGTGAGACTCTGTCTCACAAGTAAAAAATAAAAAGGACTGAGGATGTAGCTAAGTGGTAAAATCCTTCTGGGTTCAATTACCAGTACCAGGGGAAAAAAAAAATCACATTCGGGATGATTCCATTTATATAAAACTAGAAAATGCAAACTGATCTACAATGACAGAAAGAGGAACAATGATTGCTTGGGACTGGAGAGAATGAGGAGAGATTGAAGGATTGGGAAGAGAAAGGGGAGTGGAAACACATGGGAAGAAGGGATCACAAAGGAACAGCAAAAGCAAGCCCAGCACCATGACACATGCCTGTACCCCAGCAGCTCAGGAGGCTGAGGCAGGAGGATTCAGAGTTCAAAGCCAGCCTCAGCAAAAGCGAGGCACTAAGCAACCCAGTAAGACTCTGGCTCTAAATAAAATACAAAATAGGGCCAGGGATGTGGCTTAGTGGTCCAATGCCCCTGAGTCCAATCCCTGTACTCCACCCCCTCAAAAAAAGGAACACCAAGAGACTCGGTAGTCATGGATTTCACTATCTGGATTGGAGTAATGTATTTATCAAATTGCATGTTTTAAACATGTGCAGATTATTGTATGTCAATTATACCTCAATAAAGTTGTGGGATTTCTTTGGAGAGGAGGTACTGGGGATTGAACCCAGGGGCGCTTTACCACTGAGCCACATCCCCACCCCTTTTTATTTTATTATTTTGACACAGGATCTGGCTAAATTGCTTAGGACCTTGTTAAACTGCTGAGATTAACTGAGTATGCGATCCTCCTGCTTCAGCTCCTGAGTCACTGGGATTACAAGCGAGCGCCACCACACCAGGCAGCTCTATTTTGAGACCAGGTCTCCCTAAATTTCTGAGGCTGGCCCAGAACTTGGCGATTCTCCTGCCTCGGTCTTTCACATCTCTGGGATTACAGGCGTGAGCCACCATACCTGGCTCAATAAAGTTGTTTGGAAGGAATGGTTTCTGTGAGAATTAAATGAAGTAAAGCAAAGTAAACACTCTGCACTGAGTCAGGCACGCAGTAAGTGCTCAATTCCCAATACTAGGTGAAACTTGGAACTTGGTTGGTCTCCATCAATCATATCCCCCCCATTTATCACTGAAATATTTTTTTCAGGGACAGCAGGGGGAGGGGGGCTTTGCCGGGGATTGGACTCAGGGGCACTAGACCACTGAGCCACATCCCCAGCCCTATTTTGAACTTTATTTAGAGACAGGGCCTCACTGAGTTGCTTAGTGCCTCTCTATTGCTGAGGTTGGCTTTGAACTGGCGATCCTCCTGTCTCAGCCTCCAGAGCCACTGGGATCACAGGCATGAGCCACCGCGCATCTTATTTGTTAACTTGTTTAGGTTTATCTACAGACTGTAAACTTCTTGAAACAGGGACCAATTCCAATAATAGGGCTGTCTTTCCCAGTGCCTTTTGAACTGTGGATGCAGTTCACACCCACCTCGTTTGCGCCAAGTGCCAAAGGAGCAATAGTAGTCGAAGCAGGTCAAGCTAGACCGGAAATGTAAGGATCAGACTCCTGAAAACCTTGGTGCAAAGCCATACTGATATAACACCAGGTGAAAACACAGTCGTGAAAATCCGGACTAGAAATAGAAAACAAGAAAAAAACAACACCTAATTAAGATGTAACTAGTACAGGCACGTTGTAAAAACTTACTTTTAAACACACAATATTCAGTCTCCGTAGAGACTGTCAAAAATTGCCAATGCCGACTATATTTCAAGTCGTCATGGCGGGGTATTGGGAAAAGTTTTCAATTAGCAATAATCGCGCCTCGGATAAACCTCATTGGCTACGATACTGCCACTGCGCAAAGCTGGCGGACATGGTCTCCCCTTTTGCTCTCCCATGGATGATAACTACCTTTACAGTGAGGGTGAACAAAGGCCAGCACACGTGTGGATATAATGTGTTTCTACACGATCAGTTACATTCAAGCACCGTTCTCGTGGGAAATTTCTTGTCATTAGATTACTCGTGTCCAATATTCGTTCATATTTTAGTAATACAGAAGCCGCTGGGGATGCTGGGGACTTTTATGCAAATAAACGTGACGTCATAGAAACGACTGGGTAGAGACTTTCACAACACCAGCCGGAGAGCGAGAAAGAGCGGTAAGGGTAGAACCTGAAAGCACAACTGGCTGAATGGGCGAGTGCAGGAATAAGCGCACGGGAGTTGTGCTTTGAGAGAGCAACTATTTGGAAAAACGTAATTAAAAAAGAAGACTTTTGAACAAAACAACGTAGCATGAAAGTACCTGACGTTCTCAAGTAAAAGTTTAACTCGAAAATGTCCAAAAGCTTGAAGAAGCCCTACAATTAGTACTTATTGTCTTCAACTAACAGACAAGTGATTCTTATATTTGCACCAGTAATGTTCAGTCTCCGTAGAGACTGTCAAAAATTGCCAATGCCGACTATATTGCAAGTCGTCACGGCGGGGTATTGGGAAAAGTTTTCAATTAGCAATAATCGCGCCTCGGATAAACCTCATTGGCTACGATACTGCCACTGCGCAAAGCTGAAGAGCTACGCCCACCGGCCTTCGCCCCCAATAAGTGAGGTTCCTATTACACAAAGGCGAGTTTGAGACTACTGGAAAAACTTTAACTTATTGTTTGATTGAAAATTATCCAATCAAGCATAATCGTATGATGAGCTCTCGAAAGTACATAGGGATTTCAGTTGTGATTGAATTTAACAAGGTTTTGGAACAGATTGTAGCAAAGCACTATGGGAGGTAAGATGCTAATAGACTTATTTCAGAGACTGCAAAGGGAAATTGAGGGAAATCTTCAGAGTCCGTGTATTTTTGGCTCAGTTTCACAGTGTAACTCCCTTCTCCAAGAGGTTTTTTTGTTTTATTTTTTTTTTTATTGTGTTATATGCAGGAAAATTAGTGAAATGGTGCATTCCTGTAATCTCAGATCGCTGTTCTTTACTAGTTGAAGCCAAAAATACCAATTGCTATAAGGATTGCAAGAGGATCATAAATTTGAGGCCAGCCTGGGTAATTTAAAAAAGACCCTGTTTCAAAATCAAAAACAAACGGGGTTGAAGGTGTAGCTCAGTGGTAGAGCATGCCTGGGTTTAATCCCCAGTACCAGAATACATAAATAAATAAAATTTACGTAAAGTACATATAACATTTACCATCTTAACCAAATTTAAGTGTAAATTCAATGGATTGAATACATTGCACGATCATAATCACCATTATCTCTAGAACCTTTTTATCTTTCTAAACTAAAACTCTGTCCGCATTAAACTCTTAACTCCTTATTCCCCTCTTCCCTCACCCCTGGCAAAGGCTATCCCACTTCTTTTAGTAGGAATTATTTTTTGGTGGATGGCGGGGAGGGAGGGAACAGGGTCTCTGTAAATTGCCCGGACTGGCCTTGAACTTGCCATCCTCCCGCCTCAGCCTCCTGGGATTACATGTGTATGTCACCAGAGGCCTGCTGTCTCTATGAATTTGACCACTCTAAGTCCCTTACATGAAAGTATTGTATGAAATCATACATATTTGTCCTTTTGGGTCAGGTTTATTTCACTTAGTATAAAATTTTTGTGATTTCATCCATGTGTACTATGTATCAGAATTTAATTCCTTTTAAAATTTGAACAATATTCCATTGGATGGATTTTTTTAATCCATTCATTCTTTTTTTTTTAAGAGAGAGAGAATTTTAATACTTATTTATTTATTTTGGCAGACACAACATCTTTGTTTGTATGTGGTGCTGAGGATCAAACCCGGGCCGCACACACGCCAGGCAAGGGGGCTACCACTTGAGCCACATCCCCAGTCCTAATCCATTCATTCTTCAATGAGTGCTTGGTTATTTCCACTTTGGGGCTATTGTGAATAATGTTGCTATTTGTGTACAAGTATCAGTTTGAATTTATGTTTTAAATTCTTTGGGGTATGTACCTAAGAGTAGAATTTGCTGGATCATATGGTATTTCTATGCTTAATTCAAAAGAGCTTTCTATGAACTTTTTTTTTTCCTTGCATTGCTGGGGATCAAAATTGGGGACTTATGCATGCAGGCGAGTGCTCTATCAGTGAGCTACATCCCCAGGCCTTCTGCAAACACTTTATTTCAGAGGAGAGAGGCTGAAAGGCTGTATTTCCACAGAAATGCCACTGTGTATGAATTTGAAGTATGTTTCACCCTCACTGCCTGTTTTTCTTTAGCAGGTAGAAAGCTATTTAAAGCCTAAGTCTAAATCTGTTTCCTCTCCAAACTATATTCTCCAAAATACTTTCATTTTGACTTTTGCTATTCATTAAAATTTGAACAATGGTCTCTGAAACACTGACATTTCTCCAGTGTTTTATTTTGTTTGGTACTGGATGATGATGATGATGATGATTACCTGGATTGAACCCCAGAAGGAACTTAACCACTGAGCCACATCTCCAATCCTTTTTATTTTTATTTATTTATTTTTTTTAGAGAGAGAGAGAGAATTATTTATTATTTATTTTTTGGCGGACACAACATTTTTGTTTATTATGTGGTGCTGAGAATCGAACCCGGGGCCGCACGCATGCCAGGCGAGCACGCTACCGCTTGAGCCACATCCCCAGCCCCTCCAATCCTTTTTAAATATTTTATTTAGAGACAGGGTCTCACTGAGTTGCTTAGGTCCTTGCTAAATTGCTGAGGCTGGCTTTGAACTTTCTCAGCCCCCCAATCTGCTGGAGTTACAGGCGTGGGTTATTGTGCTCAGCCCGGTACTGGATATTGAACCCAAGGGTGTTTACCAATAAGCTACATCTCCAGCTCTATCTATCTATCTATCTATCTATCTATTTATTTTGAGACAATAAGTTGTTTTGGGCCTCACTAAGTTGCTGAGACTGGTTTCAAACTTGTGATCCTCCTGTCTCAGCCTCCCCAGTTGCTGGAACTACAAGTGTGTGCCACCATGCCCGGCTGTAAAAAAATTTCAAACACTAAAAGTTCAAGTCAGGTCTAGTGGGGCGCACCTATAATCTCAGCTAAGGAGGATAAGGCACGAAGATTGTAAGTTTGAGGCCATTTAGCAAGACTTTTCCTCAAAATAAAAATTTTTAAAAAGGGTTGGGGATGTAGCTCAGTGGTAAAGCCTAATATCATGTGTTGAGGCCCTGGGGTTCAATCCCCAATACAGTTTTAAAAAAAAAATCAAGGGAGAGCTAGGCACAGTGGCCCATGCCTATAATCCTAGTGAGTTGGGAGGCTGAGGCAGGAGGATTACAAATTCCAAGCCAGTCTGGCAATTCAGCAAGACTCTGTCTCAAAATAAAAAATAAAAAGGCTGGGAATGGGCTGGGGTTGTAGTTCAGTGATAGAGCACTTGCTTAGCATGTATGAGACACTGCGTTTGGTTCTCAGCACTGCATCTTAATAAATAAAAAAATAAAATAAAGGTTCATCAACAACTAAAAAAATTTTTTTAAAAAATAGGCCTGGGGATTTAAGTCACTGTTAGAACACCTCTGGATTCAATTCCTACTACAATCAATCGATAAATAAAACAAAGGGAAAGAGAGTGTCACTATTTTAACCCTGTCATGGGTTTTTATAAAATACCCTTGCATGCAGGAGATCAAACCCAGGACCTGCCTTATGCTAAGAACATGCTCTACCACTGAGCTACACCCCCAGCCCTGCAATTTTTTAACTTATATTTTGGTTCTCTCAGCCAATGTAATTAGGTTAACTAAGGCACATAGGGCTGTCAGGGGACTGATTCTTTCTGCTTAGAAGATTCTATAGATAATGATCTATCCAAGTTGTAACTGCAAATACTACTCCCAGGTTACTTTTTTTTTTTTTTTTTAGTGCTGGGGATTGAACCCAGGTCCTTGTGCATGTGACGCAAGCACTCTACTAACTGAGCTATGTCCCCAGCCCCCCAGGTTACTTAATGAAGTCAGTTTGCCAATATTTATCTCCATACATAAGATGAGAGGATCAGGAAACACTCTGCCTCCAGCTTCCTTATTGTTCCTCTTGGCTTCAGCTTTTATTTTATTATATATATAGTCAATGGATCCTTTATTTATTTATATGCGGGGCTGAGGATAGAACCCAGGGCCTCACACACTCCAGCTCCTTATTTATTTATTTTATGTAGTGCTGAGGATCGAACCTGATGCCTCACACGTGCTAAGAAAGTACTCTACCACTGAGCTACACCCCACCCCTTCAGTTCTTCTTGAAGCAGGGTAAGAGCTTTCTTAGATGAGCTTTCTTAGACTCTGCTAGATTGTGTTCTAAATATATATTTTAGTTGATGTCCTACTTAGGTGTAGCAGTTCTCACTGGCCACATGTAAACAGACTTAATACCCAGGCATCTGTTCAGATCAATTAAATTACAATCTCTGAGGTGGAGACACAGGCATTGTGGGATTAATTTAATTAAAACATAGAAATAATATTGGAGACGTCAAATGAGTCCACGTATATAGGTGATTTTAATCATATTAACTTGTGTGAATCTTATTTTGTCATAACTCACTACAAAGTGTTTTACCCATAGCAGCAAACTCGATTCCATTTTTTTGAATGCAACATGAACATGAACACTGAAGACAAAGATGAGTAAAGTGTAGACCCATTTCTAAAAGCATCTATTAAGAAAGGATGAATTCCTAACTTATCGCTGTTTGGACGGGCTGTTTTGCACCCAATACCTGGGTACCTAAGCTCTAACTACTTCCTTCTGAAAGACAAGGCCCAGCTGAGCGCCCACACCAAGATTCCAAACCTCTGACCAGGAGAGATGGACAGGGGGCGCTCGCGGACGATAATGGGTCCCGCGGGATTGTGGGACTTGTAGTTTTCCTTGCATCAGTTTCTTTCACGAACTACAATTCCCAAGATGCACCGGTAGCCGAACAGCCCCCCCCGCGCCAGGGGTGAGGTGTCCCCTAAGCGGCGAAAGTAAGTGTGTTTTGAGCGGGCTGCAGGTTTCTCGAAGTTGTGCATTTCTTGTAAGGGTCTCACTTTTCCTCTTTGCCCCTGGTGGGGTCTGGAAGAGAGCCTCTCTTCCCGTGGGACGTGTTTTCGAGCGGCGTGTCTCTGGCCCTTAGGTCTCAGGGAAGAGCTGTGTCCTTGTTCAGTTCGCGCGTTGAGGTGGGATGTCCCGGAGAAAGCGGGGTCGTGAACTCAGGTCTGGAAAGCCAGGCCTAAAATAGTGATTGCATATGGGATGCGTGTCACTAGAGAAGTTGTAGCTAACATGCAGGAGTCTGGTCTTTTTCTTCTTTTTTTCTGTGTCCCAGCAGCAGAATTTATAATGGAGAGGTAACAAGAAATATGGGGGAAACGAAGAAATGAAAGGGGTGTGGGATTAATTACATGAATAAAATCAAAAGCCTGAAAGGTCTGAGCAATAAATTTTATCAAAACCTGACAGTTTGGGTTGGGGAGGTGCAACTTAGAGGTGGAGGAGTGCTTGCTTCTAGCATGCAAGAGAGGCTCTGGGTTCATTTCCCCCAGTGCCGGAAAAAATGAAAATAAATAAATTTTTAAAACCCTGACGTACTACAATTCAAACGTGCTCCTCTTGGCTTAGGGAGAAATGAGATTATTCTGATTTATAAAACAGGAAGTAGGTTTCTGGAACACGTAATCCCCCAAGGGATAATATTGACCAGAAATATAAATTTAACTCTTCTATAGTGACATCTTTAAATGTAGTCATAGGTGGAATAATAGTACGCTACTGAGATTTAAATAATATATTGGGGTTAGGTGGCTGGAGACATATCTCAGTGTAAACCACTTGCATGTACAGAGCCCTAGATTCAATCCCAAACATCACTCCCCCCAAGAAAAAGAATATTGGGGTAATTCATTAGCCTTTTGGAACATATAAGGATTCATTTCTGACCAGCCATTTTTTTCTGTTACAGAATAGACCTTATGTTATGTTAGAATCCTGCTTTACCAGTTTTCCCCCACCCTTTATTTATTTATTTACTGTGGCACTGGGGATTAAACCCATCACTGAGGGCAGCCCCAGCCCCAGCCTAGCCAAATCTTATTTCCCTGGTAGTATGCTCACCTAGCATGTTAGGTTTGATCCCCAGTACTGCAAAAAAAAAAAAAAAAGCTCTTATGTAATAATCTTATGCTTAGATAAGACTTATTTTGTGGGAGGGATGAAAGATTCTTGACAAAAAAATTATTAAAAAGATAATAAAGAAGGTGGGCTTACTTCAGATTGGATTCAAAGGACCCAGGACGGGTTCTGGAATCAGTTTATGCTGCTGAGGGCCAGTTGTTAAATATTTGGGAATTTACTAACCAGTTGTTAAATCACTTGTAGCCTGAAATTGGCCATAATAGGATTTTTCTTTTCCTTCTTGGGTGTGGAAGCCAGTTTATCCGCATTTCTCTGGCAAAGGCCAGTGTTTCTCTGTAAACCTGGAGCCCTAATGTTCAACGCATCCCTGAATTATCAGATTGTTAACTAGCTCACACCCTTCCCAATTTTACAGGATATTGATTTTGATTTAAAAGAAAACACATTATCAGGCGCAGTGACACACACCTGTAATCAGCAATTTGAGAGGCTAAGGCAGAGGATCGAAGCTCAAGGCCAGCCTCAGCAACTGAGTGAGACCCTGTCTCAAAAAATAAAAAGGGCTGGGGACATGGCTCTGTGGTAATGCCCCTGGGTTAAATCCCTGGTACCAAAAACAAACAAACAAACAAAAAACCCCACACTTTGTAATACGGGGTCTGGGGGGTAGCTAAGTGGTCTAGTGCAATTGAGACCCTGGGTTCAATCTTCAGCACCAAAAGAAGAAAAACAAAACCACTGTAGGATGGGAGAAGGGGAGGAGGGGAAGAGGCTGTATCTTTTCTGTCATGTCAGATACATTGATTCATTTTGAGTCCATTGAAGTCATTGATTCATTATGAGTTGATTGATTATGAGTTGGTAAGCATGGATAAGTAAGGTCTGAATAGATGTCTTTCTTAGGTTACAGAAAAACCTATGCTTCTTTCAAGCACATTTTTCTAATACTTAAACATCCTTATTTTCCATAAAACAGTATTGTATGCATTTCTGATAAATTCTTACTCCTTAGCTCTTTCTCAATATCAAGCTCTCATTGGCTCTCATTAACCTCTGCATAATACTTCAATGTGCAGGCTGGGGATGTGGCTCAAGCGGTAGTGCGCTCGCCTGGCATGCGTGCGGCCCGGGTTCCATCCTCAGCACCACGTACAAACAAAGATGTTGTGTCCGCCGAAAAATTAAAAATAAATAAATAAATTCATTCTCTCTCTCTCTCTCTCTCTCTCTCTCTCTCTCTCTCCTTCTCCTCTCTCTTTAAAAAAAAAAAAAAGACTATGTTTTTTTTTTAAAAAAAAAATACTTCAATGTGCAGATTAGCTGATTAGTAGATACTTTGGGTTGGCAGCTTCCCCAAAGGGCTTGATATCTCATCAGTAGGAGCTGGGGATGCACTTACCTAGTACGTGTAAGGCCCTGAGTTAGAATTTCATCAGTAATCTGCTACTGAATATAATTTAGGGTGGACATTTTTGGGGAAAATAAAGATACCAGCCAATCTTGTCTTTATTTGTGGGTTTATCTTTTTTGTGTGACATACTGGGTATTGGACCTAGGCCTTATGCATTTTATGCAAATGCCATACCCCTGAGCTACATCCCCAGCCCCATTCCCTCCCCTCAGCCACCCTCCTAACTCGGGTACTGATGATTGAACCCAGGAGTGCTCTTATCACTGACCTCTGACCCAACCATTTTTTATTTTGAAACAGGGTCTAACTAACTAAAGTGTCTAGGCTGGCTTTTAACTTGCAATCCTTCTGCTCTGAGTTGCTGGGATTACAGGCATGCGCCACTGTGCCTGTCATCCCCAGCCCTGTTTACAAATTTTATTTTGAGCCAGGGTGCTAAATTGTCCAGAGTGGCCTCAAACTTGTGATTCTTTTTGTTTCAGCCTCCCAAATTCTGAGATTACAAACACACCACTGCATTGGCTATCTATGGATTATTATTATTATTTATTATTGTTATTATTAATTTTTCAGTGCTGGGACTGGAACCCAGGGCTGCAACCATGTTAGGCAAGGGTTCTACCAATAAGTTCACCCCTGCTTATTTGTGGGTTCTTGACAGAGACCCTGGTTCTCTCTAACTTGGGTACATATTTTTTCTTCTTTGCCTCAGTTATCTCCAGCCTATAGTTTGGTTTTGTCTGTTTTTGGTTTGGTTGTTTGTTTTTTCAGGACTTAGCCCTTATTTATCTCTATTCTATTGATAATCATGAACCCTTGGGTTCAGTTTTGGCTAGATCTAGGGCAACATGAGGACACTGGATTACTAAATTGTTTGGCCTAATTCACTTTGCACATTTAATTTGAAGTATATTTTTCTCCAAATACTATATAATTGCTGAAATGGTTCAGATATTGGGATTTTTGTCTACCTTTACAAAAAAACTTTCCATATTTTAGCTTCTCTTCACACTTCCATTCTAAGTTGTTAAAATTCACAGGATTTAAGGATATAGCCTTCATCTCATGGCTTTTGGCACCTTTGTACTCCTGTTGTCCTGGCTACATCAGGGTATCTTCAATCCACACATTCCTCTAAAGAATTAGCCATCATTGAATTTCAACCATTAGCAGTTCTTGGGCTGACGGTGTAGTTAGGTGGTAGAGCTCAGTGGCAGAGAGCATGCTTAGTGTGTAGGAAGCCCTGTGTCCAATCCACAGCACAAAAGAAAGAGATTTTTGGCTAATTGTTTCATTTATATACTCCTATCCTCTTAATCCTTCTCCTTATTATTTTTAAACAAATTCTTTCAGATACATCATTTCATCCAAAATTTTAAAATAAAACTATATGAGTGAGAACTTTTTAAGCCAGGTATGGTGGTGTGTACCTGTAATCCCAGGTACTTGGGAGAATGAGGCCAAAGGATAGCTTGAGGAGTTTGAGGCCAGCCTGGACAATGTAGCAAGACCCCATCTCTTTAAAAAAAAAAAAAAATATATATATATATATATACACACACACACACACACTTTTAAAGAATCACAAATACCGTCTGTCATATGCATTAAAAAATTAACTTGATGGGGCTGTTACTCAGTGGTAGAGTGAATGTTTAGCATGCACAAGAGCCTGGGTTCAAGCTCCACATCCAAAAAAACAAATAATAATTGCTTACCATCATGAATATCCTGTTTGTTTTGTTTTGGTACCAGGGATTGAACTCAGGGGCACTAAGCCACATCCCCAGCCCTATTTTGTATATTATTTAGAGACAGGGTCTCACTGAGTTGCTTAGCACCTTGATTTTGCTGAGGCTGGTTTTGAACTTGAAATCTTCCTGCCTCAACCTCCTGAATCACTGGGATTAAAGTTGTGTGCCATTGCGCCTGACTCAATATCCTGTTGATGTTCAGTTTTTCAATTGTCATATTGAAAAAATGTCATAGAATGTCTTTTTTTTTTTTTTTGGTATGAGGGATAAATCCAATGGTGCTTAACCATTGAGCCATATCCCTAACCCTTTTTATTTTTCCTTTTGAGACAGGGTTTCACTAGGTTGCTTATAGCCTCACAGAGTTGCCGAGGCTGGCTTCAAACCTGCCATTCTCTTCTCCAGCCTCCCAAGCTGCAAGAATTATAGGTGTGCATTACCACACTTGCTTAGAATGTCATATATTTTTTAAATTTTTTTTTAGTTGTCAATGAACCTTTATTTTATTTATTTATATGTGGTGCTGAGAATCGAACCCAGGGCCTCATGCTAGGCAAGCACTCTACCACTGAACCACAACCCCAGCCCAGAATGTTATATTTTATATATTTATATATTTTATATATTTATTTATTTTTTATTTTTTTTTTTTAGAATTTTTTAATATTTTTTTTTTTAGTTTTCGGCGGACACAACATCTTTGTTTGTATGTGGTGCTGAGGATCGAACCCGGGCCGCATGCATGCCAGGCGAGCGCGCTACCACTTGAGCCACATCCCCAGCCCATGTTTTATATATATATATATATATAAATATATATATATATATATATATATATATTTTTTTTTTTTTTTTTTTTTTAAAGAGAGAGAGAGAGAGAGAGAGAGAGAGAATTTTTAATATTTATTTTTTAGTTCTCGGTGTACACAGCATCTTTGTTTGTATGTGGTGCTGAGGATCGAACCCGGGCCACATGCATGCCAGGCGAGCACGCTACCGTTTGAGCCACATCTCCAGCCCCCCCGTGTTATATTTTTAAAGTTGGTTTGAATCAGCATCCAGATAAGTTCTATATAGTAAATTGTTGGTGTGTTTTTAAATCTCTTTTAATTTTAATTCTTCTTCTTCTTTTTTTTTTTTTTTTAATCTTTATTTATTTATTTTTATGTGGTTGCCGAGGATCGAACCCAGTGCCTCACACATGTGAGGCTGGCTCTCTACCACTGAGCTACAGCCCCAGCCCCTTAATTCTTCTTCACATCTATCTTATGTAATTTATTTGTATAAGAATCTGATTTGTTTGTCCTGTAGAGTTTCAGTTTCCAATGGCCTGGACTTTGCCAGGTGACAAATGCTATCATTTTACACAATGTTCTATTCTCTGTATTTCCTATAAATTATTAATTAGAGATTTGATCAGAATCAAGTTTGATTTTTTTTTTTGCCAAGACCACATCTTAGGCAGTCTTCCATCAAAAGTCTCATAGTTCTCAATGTTTCTCTGTAATAAAAAAAAATAATTAATTATTTTGCAGTGCTGACGATTAAACCTATTTAATTAAATATTAAACACGTTAGGCAAATGCTCTACCACTGAGCTACACCCCCAGCCCATCTTTTTGAAATCTTAGCAGCTTTTGATGCTCAATGTCTATTTTTTACCTCTTATTTTTCAGCTATGAAAATGAATGAATTAGCTGGGTGTGGTGTCACACACCAACTGTTATCCCAGTGACTCAGGAGACTGAGGTAGGAGAATCACAAGTTTGAGGCCAGCCTCAGCAACTTAGTGAGGCACTCCAACAACTTAGCGAGACCTTGTCTCAAAGTAAAAAAAATAACAATAAAAAATAAGTGCTGGGAATGTAGCTCAGTGGTAAAATGCCTTGGGGTTCAATCCCTAGTACCAGAAAAAAAAAATGAATGATGAATTTTTTGCACGTGCTTTAACATTCTCCCTTTCTCCTGCCACTGCTAACTATAAATCTTACTTTCTATGTCTATAGCTCTGCCTATTCTGGACATTTCGTATAAGTAGAATCATATAATATTTGTCTTTTTGTAGCTGACTTCTTACACTTAGCCTAATGTTTTCAGTGTCCATCCATGTGATAGTATGTATGAGAACTTTTTTTTTTTCCCTAGTGATGGAGATTGAGTCCTGGGTGCTATATCACTGAGCTACATTCCCAGTCCTATTTTTTATGTTGAAACAGGATAAGTTTCCCTTGAATTTGTGATTCTCCTGCCTCAGCCTCTTCAGTAGCTGGATTCTAGCTTCATTCATTTTTTACTGCAGAATGACACTCCACTGAACAGGTAGATCACATCTTGTTTTTTCTTTCATCCGTTAGTGGTTACCTTTGTTTGCAAAACTCATCTTCTCACATGAGGTTTCTTTTTCTCTAGAATGAGGATGAGCAGTGGGTTGACGTTCAAGTCAACAAAAGGCAGTTGGATCAGAAACCTCAGGCGGCAGAGCTCATGCAGATCTGTTGAGTTCTTTGTGCCATCAAGTCCTCCTTTGGACCCTGAGAAGGTCAAAGAATTACAGCGCTTCATCACTCTTTCCAAGAAACTCCTCGTGATGACGGGGGCAGGGATCTCAACTGAGTCAGGGATCCCAGACTACAGGTCAGAAAAGGTGGGACTTTATGCCCGCACTGACCAGAGGCCCATCCAGCATGGAGATTTTGTACGGAGTGCTCCAATCCGCCAGCAGTACTGGGCAAGAAACTTTGTGGGCTGGCCTCAGTTCTCATCCCACCAGCCGAACCCTGCACACTGGGCTCTGAGCAACTGGGAGAAACTCGGAAAACTGCATTGGCTAGTGACACAAAATGTGGATGCCTTGCACACCAAGGCCGGGAGTCAGCGCCTGACAGAGCTCCATGGATGCATGCACAGGTAGGTGCAGGAAGCCTAGTTTGAACGTGGCAATGTGTGTTCTGTGAGAGCCAGAACCTTTGTTATCTTAGTTAAGGTTGTATTAGATCCTGAGAAAAAGATTTGGAAGCAAATTGTTTAGTTTAGAGTTGATCCTGGTAAACTCATTCGGGGAATAGGGACACAAAAAAGTGGGGACAAGGAAGGGTGTGTTCAGGGCTGGGGATGTAGCCCAGTGCTAGAGCACTTGCCCAGCATCACGAGGCTCAGGGTTTGATTCCCCAGCACTAGTGGGGGAAATACGTATGGGTTACTACTTTGAACAGATAAGCTCAGTCCTGCCAGGACTCTGTGTCTAGAACATGCTTCAGAATTATCTCTTTGAAAGTGAAGGAAGCTGGGGTGTTTATCCACCATTTCTCATGCCTCCCTGGTCCACAGTTGCTCTTGGGGAATTATTTCCCTACCGCTTTACTCTGCTTCTCTCAAGAAGGCTACCATGGTCATGGAACATTCTATGCAAAAGAGACACAGGAAGCTGCTTATAAGAATATTGTGTCCCTGTGGCTTCCAGGGTGTTCTGGGATGTACATGAGCAGAACCAAAAGTTTATGCTACAAACTGCTGGGTCTCCAGCACATAGACACACAGAACACAGGATAGTTCTGACTACAGTCAGAACTCTAAATAATTATAGGTGGAATGAATACACGGGCAGGGGATTGTACCGACAGCCTTGGCAATGACTTGTAGCTAATTGGAGACTATTTCTTTATCTTTATGTCTCTGAGAGCCTCCTCTGAGAACTAAAATCAGCCTGCCAATCATGAATTATTTCCTGGGTGCCTGTGTTATGCGTATTGGCATGCCACCTGGTAGTGTGAATAAGAGGTGGTCTACTTTATATGCAGGAATTCTGTTTGGTGGGGGAGACACAAAAATAGCATGTTTAGCAACAAACAACTCAACATGTGTTTGTTAAATTGTGTGGTCCTTGGTATATATGATGTGCACGTTCAAAGAAACAGATGTAGTGAAGATTGGCATAATTGAGAAAGCTTGTATGGGTAAAGTGGGGGCTTGAGACTGATTCAAGTTGGACTTAGGCAAAGGATTCTGGGAAAAAAGGGCTTTCTAAATGAAGGGAGTTCTTAGAGCCCAGGGGAGTCAGGCCTGACCTCTATGGAGGGTTTGGGAATGGTGACTAGTGTGAAATCAGATTTTGAGAGGGGCTAGACCCAAATTGGTTGCAATTGAAAATCAGACAGCCTAGTTTGGGTCTGTTGTGACATAAAGGGTTTCTGAGCAAGAGAGCAACAACATGATAAAAATAGCACTGGAGAAAGGCTAGACAGGACTAGAAAGAGTGGGTTAAGGGAGGTCAGCCTGAAGGACCCAGATTATGGGGTTATTGGGGGAATTAGAGAATTAATGATACCTATATGTTCATGTTAAAAATACATAAAAACCTTTATCTCATGATCAAAATTTAAAATTCACAAAAGTGGAGACTAAGTACCCATAAACCATCCCCCAGATTCAAAAATTTTGTTTTTCTTTCGGTACAGGGGATTTAACCCAGGGGTGCTTTACCACTGAGCCACATTCCCATACCTTTTTTATTTTTTATTTTGAGGCAGGGTCTCACTAAGTTGCTTAGGACCTCACTAAGTTGCTAAGGTTAGCCTTCAAAGATTTTTCTTTTTCTCCTTTGATACCTGTGATTGAATTCAGGGGCACTCAACCACTAAGCCACACCCCCAGCCCTATTTTGTATTTTAATTTGTTTTTGCAGTTGTAAGTGGACAGCATGCCTTTATTTTTGTTTATTTTTATGTGGTGCTGAGGATAAAACCCAGTTCCTCACATATGATAGGCAAGTGCTCTGCCACTGAGCCACATCCCCAGCCCTATTTTGTATTTTATTTAGAGACAGGGTCTCACTGAGTTGCTTAGGGCCTCACTTTTGCTGAGGCTGACTTTGAACTCATGATCCTCCTGCTTCAGCCTCCCTAGCTGCTGGGATTATAGGCATGCACCACCTTGCTCTGCTAGGATTGATCTTTTTTTTTTTTTTTAATATTTTTTTAGTTGTCAATGGACCTTTATTTATATGTGGTGCTGAGAATCGAATCCAGTGCCTCACACATGCTAGGCAAGCACTCTACCACTGAGCTACAACTCCAGCCCTGGGATTGATCTTAATAGGATAGTCAAGGAGATGTGGAGATGGAACTAGGGTTTGGAGAAGGTAGGAGTAGAGTCACAGAGGAGGCAGCCATTATACAGAGACACTGAAATAGGAGAGAGCTCCAGCCAACAAGGAGAACATAGAAAACAGGGTGGAGGACTGAGGAGTATCTAGAGGTGGAACCAACTATACCCCCTTTCATTCTTTCTTTTCTTTTTATGTTTTTTAGAGGCAGGATCTCATTGCCCAGGCTGACCTCAAACTCCTGGGCTCAAGCCATCCTCCTGTCTTCACCTCCAAGAAGCTAAAACTGCACGTTTTTGTTTCTTTCAACAGCTATTTAGTGAGCTCCCAATCACTAAATTGGACAAAGGCACTATTGTAGGAGGTGGGCATTAGGGCAGTGGCCAAAGGACACAACATGCTTGCTGTCACAGAGTTCATGTCCAGGTGATGAGAAGTGAGAATATAACCAGAAGGGGCTGTTTTAGGTTTGGTCGGTTTTTGTTTTTTTTAGCAGTATTAAGGATGGAACCCAGGTCCTTGCACATGCTAAGCACATTGCCTACCGAGCTACGCCCCCAGCCAAGAAAAGTGTCTTAAAGAGAAGAGGGTGATAATGACGAATAAAGTAGGTGAACACAGTGCAGAATGAAGGGGGAAAAGCACTTGTTCAGGCGCTCAGGAAATCATAAGGTACAGCATTTGCTGTTATAAGGATAGAAGTGAGCCAATTGTGGTGTTGCACACCTGTAATCTCAGTGGCTTGGGAGGCTGAGGCTGGAGGATCGCAAGTTTGAGACCAGCCTCAGCAACTGAACAAGACCTTAACAGGGAGACCCTGTCTCTAAATAAAAAATAAAAAGGGCTGGGGATGTGGTTCAGTGGTTAAGCACCCGTGGGTTCAATCCCTAGAAGATAAAAGCGAGCTAGTGGAAGCCTAAGCAGGGGGTGTATAGTAAGGAAACAGATGTACATTACTTGCTCTAGAAAACTAGTGGTAGAAATAGAAGGAAAGACCACAAATCCACAGGAGATTATGAAAATGGAGGCCTAAGATGGGGAAAATCAGGGTGTTAGGAAAAGAAAGTAGGGGAGACTGACACTGCCTCAGGAGGGAGCACCTATAGCAGATTTGTGCCTCCAAGGAGAGAGCATTCAGTGGCCTCATCTTTGGTTTCAGGGTCCTCTGCTTGAACTGTGGTGAGCAGACTCCCCGGGGGGTGCTGCAAGAGCGCATCAAACTTCTGAATCCCACTTGGAACGCCGAGGCCCAGGGCCTGGCGCCCGACGGGGACGTCTTTCTCTCGGAGGAGCAGGTGCAGAGCTTCCAGGTCCCCTCCTGTGTTCGATGTGGAGGTCTTCTGAAACCTGATGTTGTGTTCTTCGGGGACACAGTGAACCCTGACAAGGTTAATTTTGTACACAGGCGTGTGAAAGAAGCCGACTCCCTGTTGGTGGTGGGATCGTCCTTACAGGTATGACTGGTCAGAGTGGTGACTGACCTTTGTTGGGCTGGGGCGTCCTGGAGGCTCCTGTATTCGGTTGTCTTTTCTTGGATCTAGAGCTCTTACATGTGTCTTCTGCTGGGCAGGTGTACTCTGGTTACAGGTTTATCCTCACTGCCCGAGAGAAGAAGCTACCAATCGCCATACTGAACATCGGGCCCACACGGTCAGATAACCTGGCATGTCTGAAGCTGAATTCTCGTTGTGGAGAGTTGCTGCCTTTAATAGACCCACACTGACTCAGCCTGACGTTCCAGATCCAGAAACAGGGCTTTCCTTTGGATCCTGCTGCTGAAGGTACGTGCCTTCTCAGTTCCCATTTGACAGAGTACTGGGGTGTGCTTACAAGATACAGATATTTCTAGGCTTCTTTTTTTTTTAATATTTTTTTTTTTTTTTTAATTTCGGCGGACACAACATCTTTATTTGTATGTGATGCTGAGGATCGAACCCAGCGCTGCGTGCATGCCAGGCGAGCACGCTACTGCTTGAGCCACATTCCCAGCCCCTCTAGGCTTCTTAACATATGGTCATTGGACCCTGGGGCACTTAAGCACTGAGCCATATCTCCAGCCCTTTTTAATATTTTATTTAGAGATAGGGTCTTGCTAAGTTGCTTGGGGTCTTACTAAGTTGATGAGGCTGATCTTGAACTCACAATCCTTCTGCCTCAGCTTCCCGAGCCATTATATAGGTATGTGCCACCATGCCTAGCAACATATGGTCATTTTTTTTTAAACTTTTTCTTTTTCTTTTTTTGTTGTAGGTGGATACAATACCTTTATTTTATTTTTATGTAGTGCTAAGGATTGAACCCAGTGCCTCACGTGTGCTAGGCCAGTTCTCTACCACTGAGTCACAACCCCAGCCCCCATATGGTCATTCTTAAGCTAGCTTCTTAAGACAGACTATGATTTTCAAATTCTAGCTATAAAACTATTTAAGACACTAGAATAGTTATGTGCCATTGATTCCCCCTGCTTTCTTTTGGGTGCTAGGGTTTGAACCCAGGGCCTAACATGTTAACCAGGCACTCTGTCACTGATCTTCACCCTCAAGAATTTTTTTGTTGTTATTGTTGTAAATGGACACAATACCCTTATTTATTTATTTTTATTTTTTATGTGGTGCTGAGAATTGGACCCAGTGTCTCACACATACTAGGCAAGCGCTCTGCCACCGAGCTACAACTCCAGCCCCCCAAATCCCATTTTTAAAATAACCATTTTATTGAGATATAACTCACATATCATAGAGTTTACCTTTTAAAATGTACAACTGAGTAGTTTTTATATTTTAAAAATTTTTCCATAAAATTTATTAAATTGAGAATTATACTTTCTATGAGGTAGATACTAAAACATCTGAAATTTAATTCACTAATATACAAAAACATCATAAAAGAAATACAAATTTATCCTAAAGTTTCTTGATACTTGTCTGAAGGTGACCGACAGCTTGGCCAAGTTAGTCATGCTGCCAGTTTACCTCCAAATGTTAATTTAGTGCATTAGAAATATCTTTTCTCTTGATATAAAAGAAAAAAAGACAATGAAATGTGAACCTGAGTTGTTTTTAGTACACTTGCAAAGTTATCCATTGATTACTACTCATTTCAGAACACTGGAACATTTCCATCATCCCCCCAAAAAAACCTTGAACCCATTAGCAGTCATCCCCATCACTGCTGCCACCACCCAGCCTCTGGGAACAATTAATCTTTCCATATCTGCCTGTTCTGGATATTTCCTGTAGTGTGTGGCTTTCTGTGTGGTTTATCCACTTAACAGAATGTATTCAAGATTCATCCATATTATAGTATATTTCAGTACTTCATTTTTTTCTTTTTTCACCACTGAGCTACACCCATAGTCCATTGATTGATTGTGGTACTGGGGATTGTGAACTCAGTGCTTGCAAGGCAAATGCTGTACCACTGAGCTACATCCCCAGTTTTATTTTATTTTTTAAATTTTTGAGACAAGGTCTTGCCAAGTTGCCCATGGTAGCCTTGAATTTACAGTCCTCTTGCCTCAGTCTCCCTGAATAGCTGGGATTATAGGAATGTACTATCATGCTCAGTTTCTTTCTTTCTTTTTTACTTTTCTTTTCTTTCTTTCTTTTTTCTTTTCTTTTCTTTCTTTCTTTTCTTTTTTCTTTTCTTTCTTTCTTTTTTCTTTTCTTTCTCTTTTCTTTTTTCTTTCTTTTCTTTTCTTTCTGGTAGGGGGATGCTGGAGATTGAATCCAGGGCCTCTTACATACTAATCAAGTGCTCTACCACTGAACTACATCCTCAAACCCCTTAATTCCTTTTTTTTTTTTTTTAATATTTATTTTTTATTTTTTTAGTTTTCGGCAGACACAACATCTTTGTTTGTATGTGGTGTTGAGGATCGAACCCGGGCAGCACGCATGCCAGGCGAGCCCACTACCGCTTGAGCCACATCCCCAGCCCTCCCTTAATTCCTTTTTTATGGTTGAATAATATTTCATTTTATAGACACACAATTAATGACTTCATCAGTTAATGAACATTTGGTTGTTTCCACATTTTTTTGAGTGTGCTGGGAATCAAATCCAGGGTTTACATGTGCCAAGCAAGTGCTCCACCACTGAGCCAGACCCACAGCTGTCTACTTTTTGGCTATTATGAATAATGCTGTTGTAAACATTTGGGTACAAGTTTTTCTATGGAATTATATTTTCATTTATATATAGCTGGGAATGGAATTGATGGGTCTTCAAGGCTATTTCCCAAAATGTCTGTCCCATTTTTTACATTCCCGCCAGCAATACACAAGGGCTCCAATTTCTCCACATACTTGTCAACACTTATTGTTATGTATTTTGTGTTATAGCCATCTTTGTGGGTGTGAATTGGTATTTCTTTGTTTTTATTTGTATTTCCCTAATTTCAGCTAATGATGTTGAACATCTTTTTATGTGCTTACTCGTCACCTACATTTCTCATTTGGAGAAATATTTATTTAAATCCTTTGCCCATTTTTTTGGTGGGGGGTTTACTGGGGATTTTACCCAGGAGTGCTTTACCACTGAGCTGCGTCCCCAGTCCTATTTATTTATTTTTAATATTTTTTCTTAGTTATACATGGACACGATATCTTTATTTTGTTTATTTACCTTTTATATGGTGCTGAGGATTGAACCCAGTGCCTCACATGCGCGAGGCAAGTGCTCTGCCACTGAGCCACAACCCCAGCTATTTATTTATTTTTTTGAGACAGGGTCTCACTCTGTTGCTTAAGGACTTGCTAATTTGCTAAGGCTGGCCTCAAACTTGGAATCTTCCTACCTCAATCTCCCAGTTTTTAACTTTAAGCAGTTAAGCAGTTTTTAACTTTTAGCAAAGTGTTACTTTTAAAAATGTTTTCAGTTGTAGATGGACACAATACCTTTGTTTTATTTTTATTTATTTATTTTTTGGTGCTGAGGATTGAACTCAGTGCCTCTGATGTGCCAGGCAAACACCCTAGTACTGAGCCACAACCCCAGCCCCAGTTTTTAACATTTTTTTTTTTTTTTGTAGTTGCAGATGGACAGCATGCCTTTATTTTGTTTTTTAACTTCTTTGAACTGATACATAAAAGTGTAACAGTTGTACATAGTGCCATGTAGGTAGGCTGATGTTCACAATTATTCCCTCCACCCTATTCCCAGTTTATCTTGGCATTAACTTGTTCTATTTCTTTTTCAGATCCCTCAAGAGTCACCCCCTTTTCCTCCAACTAATTGAAGTAGAGGGCAGAAAACCAACTTTTCTCTGCCAGCCAATCTCTGAACTGGGCAGGTTTCAGAGCCAAGAAGTTAAAGTCTTTAGGCTGATAAGATTTGGCTCTGAAGAAAGTCTTTTCCAGAGAAGCAGCTGCTCTTGATGGGAAAACTGCATTCATTTCCTTTTTAATGTCACATGGCAGAAGAAATAGCCTGGGAAATATGTAGGCCACAGTAGTCTAAACCAGGGATCTCACTACATCAGGGTTACCATAAGGGTAGAAGGAAATGACTTAATTTATAATCCCTAATAGTTGTGTTTTTAACTGAGCCATCTGATACACACACACACACACACACACACACTTTTTTAAATAAAATGAGAAATAGCATGAACTTTTTATTAAAGAATAAAGTAATAATTTTTAATAGTACACCAGGTGTGTGAGCTGTACATTTATTTATTTTAATCAGCTAAAATAAGAATGTGGCTTTATGACAGTTCTCCAGGATTGTGACTTGATGTCATCTGTCAGACTGGGACACCTGCTTTGAATCTGGTTTTCAGAGAACACAGTTAATTCCCAAGTGGGCTCTTAAGTTAATTTGTTTCTGCTGAGGAAAGCGGGAAGCCTTGTTTGATTACTGCATTAGCCAAAAGAATCAGTGTACCCTGAAAAGTAAGGCAGATGAAAGAATCACGGCCTATTCCGGATATCCTTTTGTCTAAAATTTAGGCGGGCAATACATGCTCATCCTTCACCTGCCTAGGAAGTAATTTTAGTTCACTGGGACAGCCCAAGATCTTGAAAACAGAGTTCTTTTCATGTGCACATATGGGTTTGTAAGATTGTAAATCTCATTCTGGTTCATTTGCAGAACCTAAGGTGCTTTGAACCAGATTTCCTTAGTTACTAAAAGTCAGTACTAACTAACGTATTAAAATCTGGGTCTTCTGAGTCTCAAACCATTCTCAACCACAAATCTCATACAATTATTAACAGACACTATTAAGGTACTAAGGATGGAAGATATTACTTCTTTTTTAAATTTTTAAAAATACTTCTTTTAGTTGTAGATAAACACAATACTTTATTTAGTTTTATGAGGTGCTGAGGATTGAACCCAGTGCCTCACACTCTAGGCAAGCACTCTGCCACTGAGCCACAACCCCAGCCCCCATAGATATCACTTCTTGCTCACAAGTAGCTTGCAGAAAACGTGCTGTTCCTCCAAACACCACCTTATTCTCTAACAGAAAAAATAGTACACACAATGACAGAATTAGAGAAAATTTCATCCTTCCCTCTCATTTTATTATTTTTATTCATTTATTGGAAATCCTAGGGATGGAACCCAGGGCCTCACACATGCTAGGCAAACGTTCTATCACTATTTTTGAAGAAACAAAGATTGGATTTACCTAAGGCCATACTATATAGTTTTAGAGCCAGACCAGAATCTATGTAGACTTTCCATCTTTTTTTTTTTTTTAAAGAGAGAGAGAGAATTTTTTAATATTTTTTAGTTTTTGGTGGACACAACATCTTTGTTTGTATGTGGTGCTGAGGATCGAACCCGGGCCTCACGCATGCCAGGCGAGTGCGCTACCGCTTGAGCCACATCCCCAGCCCCTCCATCTTTTTAAAAAATATTTTTAAGTTATCAATGGATCTTTATTTTATTTACTTATATGTGGTGCTGAGAATCAGACCCAGTGCCTTGCACATGCTAGGCAGGTGCTCTACATCTCCACCACCCCAGCCCCTCCATCTTTTTTCCTTTCTTTCCTTCGTTGAACCTTGTGGCACTTGAGGCAGGGTCTTGCTAAATTGACCAGGCTGGACTCAGTTTTTTTGTTTGTTTTCTTTTTGTACTGGGGATTGAAACCAGGGGTGCTTAACCGCTACTGAACCACATCACCAGCCCTGCCCTTTTTTTAGACAGGGTCTCACTAAGTTGCTAAAGCTGGTTTTAAACTCATGACCCTCCTGTCTCAGCTTCTCTAGCCACTGGGATTACAAGTGTGCACCACAGTATCCAGCTTAGTTTTTTTTTAAATGATGTTTCTCATTTATCTGCAGATTATGGTTACATGTTGGCAGATTTATGATTGGCAAAAAATTGCAGTAATAGCTGGCCCCTTAAATTTTATGTGACAAAGCAGATAAACTCTATCCACTTCATGAAGGAAAAACTTAAGCCAATCCAAGAAAACAGATGCCCCCCACCTGCCTTCATTATTTTTTTTAAATTATTTTTTGTTATAGATGGACACAATATCTTTATTTTATTTTTATGTGGTGCTGAGGATCAAATCCAGTGCCTTACATGCCACTGAGCCACAACCCCAGCCCTCCCCCTTCACTTATTAGAAAAGGAATATAGCTGGACACAGTGGTATACACCTCTAATCCAAGCTATTTAGGAAGCAGAGGCAGGAGGATAGCAAGTCAAAGTCAATCTCAGCAACTTAGCCAGGCTCTGTCTCAAAATACAAATTTTAAAAGGGCTGGGGCTGCATCTGTGGTAAAACACCCTTGGGCTTAATCCCCAGTACTCTGCCCCCCACCTCCAATAAAAGGAATGTAGCACAGACTCGAAATTCTTTTTTTTTTTTTTTTTTTGAGAATTTTAATATTTATTGTTTTTTTTTTTTTTTTAAGTTTTCAGCTGACACAACATCTTTGTTTGTATGTAGTGCTGAGGATGGAACCCGGGCCGCACCCATGCCAGGCGAGAGCGCTACCGCTTGAGCCACATCCCCAGCCCTCAAAATTCTTAAGAATCCATAGATGTGGATTCCAGTCTTGCTACTTAGTAGCTGGATGAACTTGGGTAAATTATTCTACCTGATCTTCAGGCTCTTTATAATTCAGAAAGCTACCTCATTGGGTTGTTGAGTTTGAGGCACATAGTACAATGCCTGGTACATAAGAAAAAGAGATGCACCATTATCATCAAGAAGTGGGTAGCATGGTGCGAGAGGAAACCAACACATCTGCTTGAACCTTTGTCCCTACTGAATACTCCTTTAACTAGACTTCTCAATGATCTTCACCAGAGCCTCATTTTCTTTCTGTGTACCTGCTCGTCTTTTGCCAAAAATTACAAAATGACTTGATGTAATAAAGCCATCCTAAAGAAAATAAAAGTGCCAAGCACAGTGGTGCACAGACAATTCCAGCTACTTAGGAGGCTGAGTCAAGAGGATTACGAGTTCAAAGCCAGCCTCAGAAACTTAGTGTCTAAAAATCAAAAAACCAGAAACGTGATGGGATGTAGCTCAGAGGTCTGAATTCAATCTCCAGCACCACACAAAAGAAAAAAAAAAAAAAAGGAAATCCTTTTATGTATTCTTCCCTCTCCCCTTAGGAAAATATTTAACATGTACTATACAACAAGCACTGTGGGAAACACTAAAACGCACTTGCTCACTTGAATCCCACAGCTCTATTACATAGGATATGGGCAAAGTTAAGGATCTTCAAAGTTGAGGATCCTTAAGTTTGAATATCTTAGGTAACTTGCCCAACGTCACCACGGGTGATCAGGCCAGTAATCAAACTCTTCAATACTGTAGAAATACTTAGCAACAGAGACTGGATAAGGAAAAGGGGCAGAGTTCAAGAAACTTCCAGAAGTGTTCCAGCTGGGTCCTGGAAGATGAACAGGCTTTCACCAAGCGGGGAAAAGGAAAGCCTTCCAAACCAAGGAAACAACAAAGACATGGAGGTTCTACCAGCAAACCCCTTCCCTGTTCTTCTTTCCTCTTCTAGGTAGGGGTGGAGAATAAGCGTGGACTTGGGATCCAGAGGCTCTTGGTTCACCCAACACCCACTCGCCTCTCTGCTTGGCTAAGCCTCCTCTGCACGCCCGTGGGCTCCCCAGCACCTCACTTTTCCAACCCCCTCATCCTTCCCTGGAATAAGAACACAGAAGGGATTGGCTACCGGAAACTGGCGGCGGACGGTGGGCGATGCGGCAAAGGGCGAGCACAGCAGCAAAACTGGCTCCTTTGTCACATCCACGTGAGGTCGCCTACTTTTCAAGCGCCCATCCTATCTAATGGCGGATTCCAGCTCAGGAAAACAGTATTGACGAGCTCCAGAAAGATGGGTGCGGAGGTACCACCACCTCAAGCGGACACCGACGGCTGCCAACGTCCCACTGCACCTGCGCGGGTTCTGGCCAGGGGCGTGGCCTGAGCTTGGGAGTCCAAGGGCCGGGCCGCCGTTAACCAATAGAAAAGAGAGTCTGCGAGTCACATGCCCATACTCTATCCAATCACACATCCTACTCCGGAATCCTTCCGCCTTGGAATAGAGACTGGAGATTGACAGGGTTGGATGTGCAGGGCCATGTGAGGTGGAAGGTAAATACTGCCACGTGGGTTTTTTTCCCCCTTTGTGGCAAAAGTTGAGGCTACACTGTACTTAGTGGAACGGTTATTTAATGAGTTTATGTCGTGTTTTGGGCACTGTGAAGGTACTGTGGCTTCTAAAATGTAATCCTGCCTTCAAATTGCTCATTGTAGTTTATATATTTATTGTTTAGAGCATCATAGGCTTTATATTAGAGTTTCCTATATCCTATTTTCCGCAAAGAGCGCTCAGCAGATGCTCATTAAAAGATGTTAAAGAGCCGAGCATGGTGGCGCATTCCTGTAATCCTAGGGGCTAGGAGGCTGAGGCAGGAGGATCGCAAATACAGAGCCAGCCCCAACAACTTTGCAAGGCCCAAAAGGGCTGGGGATGTGGCTCAGTGGTTAAGTGCCCCTGAGTTCAATCCCAATCCCCGGTACAAAACAAAACAAAACAATTTAAAGAGCCGGGGCATGGGGCAAATCTGTAATCCCAGCTACTTGGATGCAGAGATTGGAGAATTGTAACTTCCAGGGCATCCACCGGGAAATTTAGCAAAAGCCTGTCTCAAATTTTTAAAAATAAAAAACGGGCTCAGTGCCCCGTATGGAGGCCACCCTGGATTCAATCTCAAGTACGTGACCCTGGATTCAATCTCCAGTACCTAAAAAAAAAAAAAAAAAGAAATTTACTCTCATCCAACCCTTGAGGTAATGGGAAATAGGTAGAATTTTATGTTAGGGTATTTTTTAGGGCCCAACTATAGCATTAAGTACCTGTGTGACTCCGTTTTGTTTTGTTTGTCATCTGAAAAAAAAAAAGTGTGTGTGTGGGGGGGCAATAATCTCCTAAAAGCGCGCATTTTGTTACATCTAAACAGGAGCTTGTAGTTTCTTTCCATTGAAAAAAGATGTTTATGGCCTTTACAGTTCATTAAATGTTAAGACCAGCTCTCATTTAATTTTGTATCCCTTTGAGGTTGGCAGGGTAGCTCAGTGGCAGAGAAAGCAAGACACCCTGGGTTTGATCCCCAGCACTGCAAAACAAACAGAAAAGTTATTTTTTCATCCCTCACAGTCCTACCATAGTACAGTATTCAAAAAGGGCCATCCAATTGATGCTTGTTGAATTTGAGTTTGAAAACAGTCCTATTCTTGATGACTAAAAACACTCCATTTAGCATTCAGCAGTCATTTGAACAAGTTCACAGTCTGGTGGCACTTTCTCTCTAAATTATGAAGATTTGAGTTCCAAGCTCAGTTCTGCCACCTGGGAATGAGTGACCTTTGACAAATCATTTACCTCTTTGAAGCCAGTTTCCTTATTTGTAAAATGTGGATGTAATAGTACTTATAAATATAGAGGTAGGAGACTAACTAAATAATTGTGCAAAATACACTATCTGGAATATAGAGCAGAGCATATATAAAGATACCAGTTTGAAAAATGGGAGAAAAAGTCTCAGAGAAGACTGAATTGCAGACAGCTGCTAACAATCATTGTCTTGATGCCAATCCCAGGCACATTGTATTCTATGCCTTTTGTACACTTCCTGGCTCAGGGTAAATCATTGATTGGATGGATAAAATAAGGGAGAAATTGGCTCCCAAATAAGTTTTGGGGCATTCCCTTCTTTAGACTGACAGTGCTTGGCTGCCTACCATAAACCCAGAAGTGGGCACTACTAAGGTTTGAAATTGCTGCTTTGATGGTTTCTCACAGTCCCTATTATCCTTTCTTATCTTTGCTTTTTAAATTTAGCTCTCTTTGACCTCCACTGTGGTGAATTCAATGCCATATAGTCATCCTCATAGAGAGACTTGGGTGGGTAATTTAGTGGTTAAGAGTTCAGGCATTTCCACTAGACAGGCTCTGCCATTTATGTGATCTTGGGTAAATGACTTATCTCCTCTGAGTTTTTAATTTCTTATGCATAAAATGAGAAGCAATAATACCAATATCACAGAGCTAATGAGCACTTGAGATGCATAGAGACCTGGCAAAGAGTGGTATGAAATAAGTGCTCAAGCAATGTAAACCATTATTGCTTATTATATTTGATTGCTATGATGTAAAAATGAGTTCATAGGGTGTGGTGAAGTCTTTGAAGCGTTCAGAAAAGGTAAGAGTTGTAGAAAAATGATTTAACCGTCAAAATGGAGACAGAAGAATGAGAGTAGGTTATTTCTGGCTCACACTAAACCAGAGTCCAGCTCAACAGGCAGGCAACTCAAAGATTTGCTGATAGTACTATCACCTCATAGAGCTATCCAGAGTATTTAGAAATACACTGTCCTCTTACAGAGTAAATAATCAGTAGATGATAGTTGATAATCATTGTTCATATTTCAAAGTACTTGCTTCCTAGAATTATCCTTCTAATTCAACTTGCATTTCTAAGGCTAGAAGGAACTGACTAGATCTTTCACAAAAGATCTAGTGATGAGCCTGCTGTGGTGGCACCTAACTATAATTCCAGAGACTCAGGAGGCTGAGGCAGGAGGATCATAAATTCAAGGCCAGCCTGGGTAACTTAGAGAGGTCCTCAGTAACTTAGACCCTGTCTCAAAATAAAAAATAAAAAGGGCTGGGGATGTAGCTCAGTGTTAAGTTGCCCCTGGGTTCAATCCCCAGTACCATACATGCAAAAAATAAATAAATAAAAATTTTTGGGGTTGGGGATGTGGCTCAAGTGGTAGCGCACTCGCCTAGCATGTGTGAGGCACTGGGTTCGATTCTCAGCACCATGTAAAAATAAAAATAAAGGTATTGGGGCTGGGGTTGTGGCTCAGCATTAGAGCACTCACCTAGCACGTGTGAGGCACTGGGTTCGATCCTCAGCACCACATACAAATAAATAAAATAAAAATATTTTAAAAAATAAAGATATTGTGCTCACCTAAAAAAACCTAAAAAATAAATATTAAATTTTTTTAAAAGTCTAGTTATATTCAGCAAACTGAGTACAATGATACCCAAACGTGAGATCTTTTCAACAATATGCTTTATTGGAGGACACAGTGTCAGGTGAAGGCAACCAGACAGGTAGGGGTGACACTATATCTTAACAATATTTGTCAGTATCCAGGTCCTTGTGCTCCTTATTGTATGGAGCCTTGGAAAAGCAGATGGCAGCTTCGCGGTCGCAGTTACAGATGAAAGCCTCGCATTCTTTGTTTTTGCCTGGAGAGGGATAAGTGGAGAAGATTGAGTCAAAGCAGACCCTTCTTCTTACAGTCCCAGGGCAGGAAGAATTAACTGGAATAAGCTGGTGGCCAGCCCATTCGTGAAGATTTAGGATTGCGAGATGAAGCACATCTAAACCAGATCAATTGAGATGGCCAGTACCACTTGAGTTCCTGATAAATAATGAATATAATCGTTGGGACATACTTACATTAAAAATTTATTTGCTGTTTATCTGAGAGCCTGCAATAACTGTCTTTTGGAAAGTCCTATTTCAATCCTTACAGGAGCTCACTGATTTTTAAAACCTGTGTAGTTACAGATCTCTGATAACACAGGCAAGCAACGATAAGCACCATGGGAAGCATTAAAACATATACTTAAGGCAGTAAACTATTGTACATTTCAATTTAGTTAAATTGGATAATCTAATTTCTCTACCTTAGTAAAGTACACATTTCTGGGCTGGGAATATAGCTCACTTGGTAGAGTGCTTGCCTTGCATGCATGATGGGAGGTTTCCAGATAAACATGTTATCCCTGTTCATACAGTTGGGTTTAATTATACTGGATATAGTGGGAATCTACCTATATGTTCTACCACAGTGAAAATACTGGCTGTTTAAAAGTGGCCCCAGAGAAAAACATGGCATATGGGAGAGCCAGAGGAGCCAAAATCACTGGCCCCTAGGATTTAAAAAAGTATGTCCTGACAGTTACATAACCACGTTTTCCATGGAAATCCACCAATACCTTACTCTCCTAATCATACTACAATAGAATTGGATGCCTTTCCTAATTAGGTGGAGTGTGCCAATATCATGCCAGTGCAATATAATGTTTCAGTGGATATGTTCAGGACTGTCTCATAGATTTGAGAAGAGGCACCCACACCAGAAATTTACAGCTCCTGGAGGATTTATTAGTAGTATCCTGACCTTCAGTGGTGGTGGCATACACAGAGATCTGTGGCATTAGGTGTCTTAGATTTCATCAACTACACTTGCAGCTCCCTAACTGATCTTGTGTATAAGAGCTATAAAGTGGCTCACTGATATGGCCTGTGGGCCTGTGTACAATCTCCTTTTTTTTTTTTTTTGGCAGGGGGGTGGGTACAAGGGATTGAACTCAGGGGCACTCAATCACTAAGCCACATCCCCAGTCCTATTTTGTATTTTATTTAGAGACAGGGTCACACTGAGTTGCTTAGTGCCTCACCATTGCTGAGGCTGGCGTTGAACTCACAATCCTCCTGTCGCTGGGATTAAAGGCATGCGCCACCACATCTGGCTCCTTACGTTTTAATTTCTGGGAATACATAAGTAAATAGAAGCCAGGTGTAGTGGTACACACCTGTAATCCCAGTAGCTCTGAAGGCTGAGGCAGGAGGATCGAAAGTTCAAAGCCAGCCTCAGAAAAAAGCAAGGTGTTAATCAACTCAGTGAGACCCTGTCTCTAAATAAAATACAAAATAGGGCTAGGGATGAGACTCAGTGGTCGAGTGCCCCTGAATTCAATTCCTGGTACCCCCCACCCCCCCAAAAGTAAATACAACTAGAGAAAAGTACCATGTAACTTGTCAAAGTTGCAATCTGACTAATTGCATCACCAGGTATAATAGAGGACAGGAAGTGCTTGTGTTATTCCAACCCTCCTTTGTTTTAATCCCAGCTAACATCACAGAACCGTGGTATTCTGATGCTGGAGTCCTACAACAGATTCCTAACCAGCAGAATAGACATCAGTGTGCTCTTGGTCTCATCACATTTGGAATAGTTACTTTAATATCTGTTCTGGTCTCTGCAGTGACATCCACCATAGCCTTAGCTAAAAGCATCAAAATGCTCATTTTTTTGAGCCATGATTTGTCTCAGAATACTTCCAAAGCCCTACAGAATCAGGTAGATATTGATGGCAAGATATAAACTAAACTAAATGCCCTGGAAACCACAGTCACAAATATAGGAAATGAGCTTGCTGCTCTTAGACAGTGGCTTTACTGCCATGCTAGATACAAATTTGTGTTACAGAAGCAAGATATAATGCTTCTCAATGGGATTGGGAGAAAGTTAAAAATTACCTAATGAGCATTTGGCAGAGAAATAATAAGAGTCTAGACCTAATAGAGTTACACCATCACATCCAAGATATTCAGGAAAGCAGGAATGATCTTGTGGATCCTTCATGGCTTGCTAAATAAATACTTAATGATTTAAATGGTTTTAATCCTTGGAATATGTTAGAACATACAATATGGACATTTTTAGAATTACGTGTTTGCTTCTAATACTCTTTTGTGTTATAACATCAGGATGCCACATCTTCTGAAAAGAAATCCAACAGCTCCAAATAATAGCTCATTACTTGCACTTAAAGAAAAAAAATGGGGAGATGTTGGGAGCAGAGATTTGAATCATGATCTGACTGTCCTACAGCAGGAGCTGCAAACCTGCACTGGGAACTTCCTGTGCAAAAGTGCAGATCAAGATTACCCAGTTGCTATGAGGACACCCTGCTTAAAGGAGGTTCTGTGCTAGGCACAGGACTCTCAGTTTTGACCCTGAGTTCAGACACCAGCTGCCAGGGGTAAAGAATTATGAGCACAAGTTGAGGATTATTATTTGCTGCATCTTCAACCTTCAATCCTGCATGCTTTGAAGAAACTTTCTCACAGAAAATCCTTTTGATGATAAAACCTATGTAATAAACATGCTGAACTAGTTTGGGGTCACTGTTCCTCCAAAAGGGTAATGTGCCACCTAGCCCCAGGTTTCTCTATGTCTTTGTTTCTCTTTTCTCAATCCCCCATAGCTCCTCACTGATTTCTGAAATAACAGCCAGGGCAGACAGATCAAAGTAGTTAAATTGCTGAAGCCAGCTTCAAACTTTTGATCTTCCTGCCTCAGCCTCCCAAGCCACTGGGATTCAGGAGTGAGCTACCACACTCAGCCTACTAGGCATTGTTCCTAAAATGGTCATTTTTTTGTGGGGGGGGAAGAGTAACAGGGATTGAACTCAGGGCACTTGACCGCTCAGGGCACTCGATCACTGAGCCACATCCCCAGCCCAATTTTGTATTTTATTTAGAGACAGGGTCTGAGTTGCTTAGCGCTTTGCTTTTTCTGAGGCTGGCTTTGAACTTGCGATCCTCCTATCTCATCCTCTCAAGCCGCTGGAATTACAGATGCATACCACCAAACCCAGCTAAAAATGGTCTTTCACAAGGCAATGTGAGAAAAGGCAGAATGCAAGACTGTATCTAGATTAATGCATTCATCAAATATTTACTGAGCACTTACTGTATGCCCAACCCTGCTCTAGATTCTGGGGATGTATTAATAAAAAAGAAAACAATCCCTTTGTTTATGGAGAGAGAAAAAAGAAATAAATTAGATATTAGATGGTGATTAATACTGTTGAGAAAATAAACCAAAGAAGGAGATAGCATTGGAGGGATATATGTGATTTAAAGAACTTGGAGAAGGAAGACCTCACTGGAAAGGGACATCTGAAGAAAGATCTGGGAAGAAGAGGTATAGCAGGCAAATTGATGGTAGAAAGTGTTTCAGGCAGAAGAAATGAAGGACTTGAGGTGGGTTCGTGCCTACCTGTGATTAAAATGATGGACATATTATTACAAGGATAAGGACAAAAGGGAGCAGGAAAGACCAAAACAGTTCATTTGTTAGGATTATGGGATTCTGCATAATCTTTTTTCTTGGCACTTTTGGATTTGAATTATGCAATTATGGTTATTTCACTGCATTTGTGCAGTTTGGGAAAGTGGGACATGTCAACGAGGGCACAATGAAGGTTTGTGAGAACCCAGAGTGTTGCCCTCGCATGGCAATACTCTTCTCTCCTCTGAACTGCCTGCTCAGAAATAAGAACCCCGTTCATGGCTGGGAGTGTAGTCTACTGGTAGAGCACTTGTCTAGGATGCATAGGACCCTGCATTCTTGTTCCATTCTTATCACAGAAAAAAAAAATCTTCATGGAGAGACCCATTTCACTAGGAACACATTTCATATTACACCATGCCACTATAACCACTTAGTGGCTAAGATGAGAACCTTTGAAATCAAATGAAACTAGGTTCAAATATCAACGTACAACACATCAAACTATATGATTTAGGAAAAATGACTGTCTTTGATCCTTGTTAATAATAATAAAACCTATCTTGTTTAATTGCTTAACCAAGTACCTGGCATATAATGAAAGCCTAATAAATGACAGTTATTGACTTTTTCTTTTTTCTCCCAGTACTGAGATTAAACCCAGGGCCTCACACATGGTAGGCAAGTGCTCTACTACTGAGCTATATCCCCAACCCCTTTTAATTTTATTTTGAGACAGGGTCTCACTAAATTGCCCAGGATGGTTTTGAACTTAGGATCCTTCCACTTTTAGCTTCCCTGGTAGCTGGGATTAGAGGTGTGCACCACTGCACTCAGCTTGCTTCTTTTTATTAAAAAAGGAAACAGTATATCATGGCACTTAAGAGCAGAGGCTTTGGAGTCATATAGAATTATGTTCAAAAGCCAAGTACCATCATATTCAAGCTGAATGAACTTGGACAAATGGCTTAGCCTTTGAGCCTCAGTTTCCTCATCTGTAAAATGGGGATAATAAATGTATACTAAAGTGTTGTTGTGAAGATTAAACGAGACATTGCCCAACACTAAGAAAACAATGGTATTGCCATTGTCGTTACTTCCCCCAGGCCTACTTAGGGTCTGCTAGAATTTATGGGTCAAGGTTGGGAAAACTTACTGCTGCAGATGACCTCTGTCCCAGAGCAGGTATATGAGTAAGTGTTGGTGTAGGGGTTGTCCACGAGGAATTTACAGCTGGGCAACTTTTTGGCCTGGCTGTAGCAGGCGTCGTGTGTCTGGCAGCACCTACAGAGGGGAAGGAAGAGCTGAGGAGCAAGGACCCCCACACCAGGTCAACCCTCACCTAGGCACAGGAGGGGTATCCCCAGGAGGAACTGTCCCATGCCTTGAAAAACTGTGAGCTCTCTTGCCATAGATTTGTTTAAAATGATTTTATCATGGTTTGTAGGAATGCGGTAAAATTGCACGTCCTGATGATGCTGTGACACTGTTTTTTTTTTGTTTGTTTGTTTGTTTGTTTTAAACCAAAGGTTGATGCCTGGGTTGTGTGGTTCTGATGGTTTGTTTTGCCATTTTCTGCCACTAGAGGGGAGCATCGCATTGCCCATGATTCTGCATCAGCTATTTGGCATTTTCTTTTCTTTTTTTTTTTTTTTTGGCACCTTTCTTTTTTTATCTTGAGACAGGGTCTGGCTAAATTGCTCAGGGCCCTCGCCAGATTTTTGAGGCTGGCTTTTAACTTGCAATCCTCCTGCCTCATCCTCCCGAGCTGCTGGGGTTACAGGTGTGCGCCACCACATCTGGCTTCTGCTTTCCATTTCTAACAGGGAACACTGAATGCAGGGCACTCTTGGCCTGTGTTTCTTATGACAAAAGGTGGAAACATGTTATCCTTAGCTAACATGCACGTCCCCTTTCTGGGCTTGTGCCCTTTCCCCATCCCAACAAGGACTCTTCAAGTCTCCCTCTAGATGGATCACTCACCTGTCCAATTCATCCACAGGGGTGCCTGAGCCACCCAAGCCACAAAAGCAGCCATAGTTGTTGTAGTCCTTATAGGGGTCACTCCCGGGGATCGTGCACTTGATCACATTGCGGAACTGCCACACCGCCCGAGGGCTGATGTTGTGCGCAGTAACGCTCCCTGCAAGAAAACGCAGCCCGAGTTCAGATTGGTCTGGCACCCCCAGAGGTCCACTGACTGCCTGCTCTCTGTCTCCTTGACTCCTGGCAGCTTGACTCCTGAAAAGAGCACTGGAAGCCTGGCGCCGTGTCGGAGGCCCCCAGCAGCTCCGGAGGCTGAGGCGTGAGGATCCCAAGTTCAAAGCCAGCCTCAGCAACAGCAAGGCTCTAAGCAACTCAGTGAGACCCTGTCTCTAAATAAAATACAAAATAGGGCTGGGGATGTGGCTCAGTGGTTGAGTGCCCCTGAGTTCAATCCTGGGTACCTGCCCCCACCAAAAAAAAAAAAATGCCAGAAACTTAAAGTGAATTTTTTTCTTTCTTTCCTTTTTTTTTTTTTTTGTGTGTGTGTGTTTGTGTGTGTGTGTGTGTGTTAGTACTGGGGATTGAACCCAGAGGCGCTTAACACTTAATCACTGAGCCACATCCCCAGCACTGTTTTAACAATATTTTTTTTAGTTGTAGATGGACACAATATCTTTATTTTTATGTGGTGCTGAGGATGAACCCAGGGCCTCACACATGTGAGGCAGGTGTTCTACTACTGAGCTACAGCCCCAGCCCTCCCCAGCATTTTTTTTTAATAAAAAAAAAATTAAAAACATCTTTTTATTGAAATCCACATAACATAAAATCAACCATTTAAAAATATTTTTAGTTGTTGATAGATGTTTATTTTTTTTATTTATACACAGTGCTGAGAATCTAACCCAATGCCTCTCACATATGCTGGGCAAATGCGCTACCATTGAGCCCTAGCCCCAGTCCCAAAATGACCATTTTAATCACTTAAAATGTACAATACCAGATTGATTTTTTTTTTCCTGTTGGCTGGGGATTGCACCCAGAGCCTCACACTTGCTAAGGAAGCACTCTACTGAACTACTTTTTTTTTTTTTTTTTTTTTTTTGCGACAGGGTATCACTAAATTGCCCAGATTAGCCTTGAACTTTCAATCCTCCTGCTTCAGCCTCCCAAATCGCTGGGATTAGAGGTATGTATCACCATGGCTGGCCAGGGTCCTATTTAATCAGCCATCAATATTTTCTTACTGTCCATGATTTGCCCTTCTTTTTCTCAATTTTTCTGGGAGGCACACTGGGACCACTCACTGTACTTAAACTCCAGGGCTAAGGATAGAATGGCAGTTGGCTGCTCTTCTCTGTGAGTGGCTCTGTGGTGGCAATTAACAGGTGCAGGAGGAGCAGAGGCCTAGAGCCTGTTCAGGCAGGAGGGACCCAACTGCCCTGTTCCCCTGCTTTCTCTCTCCCTTCCCTCCCTCTCCCTTTGATCTAGCCGGCCCTATTCTGCAGAAGCCAAGAACCGTGGCTTGGTGCGTGGGTGCGTGTGTATGTTTATGTATGCACGCATGCTCGCCTGGACTGGGACTAGGGCTCATTCATCTCTGAGTTGCTGGTCTCAACTCAGAGCCTGATTCCTCAGAGGGCTCCATCAATGCTGAATGAATCAATGAACAATGGATGAATGAGTGGGATTCAAACTCCACCTGAGTTTGATTCACTGTGTCTGACCCAGTACAAGGTGCCAGCCAGCCAGGTGAGTGGGACAGAAACAAATCAATTAATCAACAAGATGAGAATTGCTGAAACAGGTTATGTTCTGGGAGGTCATCGTGCGAAGGCAATATAGCAGAGGGGGAAAAAGTGGGGGTGTCTCATAGTTTGGGTGGATGGGCAAGGGAGACCTTTCTAAAAGGAATCATGTGAGTTCAAACCTGGAGACTGAAAAGGTGTCAGATGTTGAGGATTTGAGAGATGAGGAGGGAACCCCCAATCCAGGAGATCTTCAGTCCCACAGGGAGTTTCAAATCCAGACTTCCAGCTGTGCCTAGCCCTGTCTCCTGTGATCTGAGTTCCCCCATACATGAGGAGGAATATCTAGCCCACACAAAGGGGAAAGGGGTACTTACCTGCAAGCAGAGCAGCCAGCAAGAGGAATTTCATCTTGAGTAGGAAAGACGCTAAAGAGACCAGTGGCCTCCGTTTTTATAGTAAGGGGCCCCACACCCCCAAGATAAGGCTGTTTATTTTGCTCTCAGCCAATTTGGGTTGGCCTTGAGTCTATTAGGGGAACAGCCCTGATGAGTTTGCCTGCAAGGGATCGATGGAAAAAATGTTATGAATTTGTGGCTGGCACTTTTTAACTAAAAAGATGATTTCTGGCTTTTTGTAGACCTTGAAACCCTGACTCTCACCCCCCATTCTTTGGCACTCAGCCAGCTCCGTGTGGGAGGGGATCAAAGCCATCCGTCCTGTACAGTGCAACTGGGAAAGGGGGACAAGAAGGAAATGATTATTGCCTCCTTGTCTTGTCAAGTGCCTGGGTCTGTGCAGTGGGTGTCATTGAATAGTTCCAACAATCATGCACTTTGCAGATGAAGCAACTAGTTCTGGTGGGGCAGGGGGTACCTGCCTAAAGTTATCCAGCTAGCAAATGGCAGAGCAGGGTCTCAAGCTTAGGTCTGTCTGATGCTGAGGCACAAGTCTCACCACCCCCACCCCCCAATGCCAAAACCACTTTTCTTCCCTACTCACCAGTTTGGGTTTCAAAAATCCTGGGCTGTGGAGTTTCAAAGACTTGGGTCTGACTTGTAAAATAGAAGAGAGTTTGGGGACTGTCATATCAAATGTCTACATAATATCTTTTTGGTGAAATTTACTTAACATTAAACCACTTTAGGTGTACAGTTCAGTAGTATTTAGAACATTCACAGTGTTGTGGAACTACCACCTCTGTTTAATTTCAGAACATTTTCAGCACCCTGAGGAAACTTTTGTGTGTGTATGGTACTGGAAATTGAACCCAGAGGTGCTCTACCATTGAGCTAAATCCTCTGCCTTTAATTTTTTTTTTTTTTTTTTTTTTGCACAAGCCTGTAATCCCAGGAGCTCAGGAGGCTGAGGCAGGAGGATCACAAGTTCAAAGCCAGCTTCAGCAATTTATTGAGGCTCTAAGCAAACTAGCAAGACCCTGTCTCAGTGGTTAAGCTTTAAGCTCCCCTGGGTTCAATATCTGCTACTTACCCCCAGTTTTTTTGTTTTGTTTTTGTTGTTGTTGTTTATTTATTTGTTTGTTCTGAGACAGGTTCTGGCTTAGTTGCTCAGGCTGGCCTTGAACTTGGAATCCTTCTGCCTCAGCCTCCTGAACCTCATCCAGCCCAAGAAGAAATCTTGTAGCTGTAAGCAGTAATTCTACCACATCCCTTGACCACTACTAATCTGCTATCTGACTCTACAGATTAACCTATTCTGGATATTTACATACAGATCGAGCATCCTTAATTTGAAAATATGAAATGCGGGGCTGGAGTTGTGGCTCAGTGGCAGAGCACTCACCTAGCATGCATGAGGCACTGAGTTCGATAGTTCGATCCTCAGCACCACATGAAAATAAACAAATAAAATAAAGGTAGTGTGTCCATCTACAACTAAAAATTTAAAAAAAAAAAAAAGAAAAAAAATCTGAAATGCTCCAAAATCCACAACATGAGGCCACAAGTGGAAAATTCCATATCTGACTTCATTTGACAGGTTGCTGTCAAAACATAAGCACTCTTAAAGTATTGTGTAAGGTTACATTATTGCTATGTGTATGAGGCATACAGAAAACATTGATTAGACTTAGATCTCATCACCAAAATTGCTCATTATGTATATGAAAATATTCCAAAATCCAACAAAATCTGAAATCCAAATTCCAAGCATTTTGCATTTTGTTTTGTTACCAGGGATGAAACCCAGGAACACTAAGCACTTAGCCACATCCCCAGCCCTTTTTTATTTTTAATTTAGAAACAGGGTCTCACTAAGTTACTGATAGCCTCCCTAAGTTGCCCAGGCTGGCCTCAAACTTGTGATCCTCCTGCCTCAGCTTCCTGAGCTGCTGGAATCACAGGTATTTGCCATTGCACCCAGCTCCCAAGGATTATCCCCCTTTGGATAAGGAATATTGGAACACATAAAAGGGCTATTTTTTATAACTTGCTAGGTTGCTTAGAACCCAGATGAGTTGCTGAGGTTAGCTTTGAACTTGTGGTCCCCCTGCCTCAGCCTCCTGAGTTTATGTGTTCCAATATCCCTTATTCATTTGGATATTGGAACACATAAAATATAATATTTATAATTTTTATAATTGATTTATTTGGTGCTTTCTTGTTGAGTATATATATTTAGTTGTAGGTAGACACAATAACTTATTTTATTTATTTATTTTTATGTGGTGCTGAGGCTCGAACCCAGTGTCCCACACGTGCTAGGCAAGTGCTCTACCACTGAGCCACATCCCCAGTCCTCCTATTGGGTTCTTATGTGATGTCTGCAATGACTCTTTGAGGTAGAAAGAGGCCTTGATGTGGGGTTGGGGATGTGGCTCAAGCAGTAGCGCGCTTGCCTAGCATGCGTGCGGCCCGGGTTCAATCCTCAACACCACATACAAACAAAGATGTTGTGTCCGCCGAAAACTAAAATAAATAAATAAATATTAAAAAAAAAGAGGCCTTGATGTTTTAATTTATTTAATCTATCATTTACTCTGTTTTTGTTTTGTTGTGTTTTGTTTGCAGTACTAGAGATCGAACCCAGGACCTTGTACATCCTAGGCAAACCCTCTAACGTTGAACTACATCCACAGCTGACCTTGAACTTTCAATTCTTCTACCTCAGCTTCCTGAGAAGCTGAGACCAATGACATTTTTCTATTCTAGGATAGCCTATTTCAATTTAGCTCTCATGTCTCCTTGGGCTCCCTTGGCTGTGACAGTGCCTGAGACTTCCCTTATTAATGACCTTGATAATTCTGAAGAGTATTGGTCAGGGAATTGTAGGTTCTGCCCTATTGGAATTAGTTTGATGTTTTTCTCATAATTAGAGTTATGGGTTTGAGGGATCAAGACCATGGAGGTAAAGTGTCTTTTTCAAGTACATGGTTGTGTTTCATCTAATCATTTATTTTTTTCTGGCATGCATCTTGGCCACTTTCCTCATAAGGAAACCGAGGTTTCCCCTGAGGATACATCAGGACCATGGAGACGAAATAGAGACCAGCAGAGTCACACATACCTATAGTCCTTGCTACTCAGAGTCAACGTACTTACTCAATAGACTGAGGCAGGAGAATTGCTTGAACCTATGAATTACTAGCCTGTATAACACAATGAAACTCAGCCTAAAAGTCAAGGTAGGGGGCTGGGGACATAGCTCAGTTGGTAGAGTGCTTGCCTTGCATGCACAAGGCCCTGGGTTCAATCCCTAGCACCCCGCCCCCCCAAAAAAAGTCAAGGTAAAATTCAATAAGAAAAAAAAATTTAGTTTCTCAGTCTCTAGCCATGCTTCCTCAATGAGCTCATGTGGCTAGTAGCTGTGTAGGAGTAGAATATTTTCATTATCACAGAAGATTCTACTGCCCAGTGATTACAGATGTTCACAGAATTTGTCCCTTTGCTGACCCAGGGAGACTGGGGTAGTTCAGGACCCCATTTCAGTCCAACTGACTCATTTTGCCTCTTCAGCCCCAGTTTGAGTGATGGCTGCAAAGCTGCTGTGGATGGCAAAACACTACATCCCTCTTGTGTGAGTTCTTTGGTGAGAACAAATCAGAAATAGGCATGTCTCCTGGCTTGGGGCCTGGAGGATGCTCAGTGGTGATTAGGGGTGATCCCAGGAAGGAGTCGCTACAGGTGCTACAGAGTCTTCTAAGGCTGGTAGTATTAACTACCACTAGCAGAGCACTAACCCTACCAGATTGCATAATAGGAACTGGCACAAACCTTTGATATCGATTGGAAACGGTAGTGCTTGGAGACTCGAGGTAGCTCCAATGACAAACCCTATTTTATAGAGAAGGCCGTGGAAGTTGAGAGACGTTAAGTGACTGCCCCAAAGTCACACGGCAGAATCAAGATGTGAGTTGGGTTCTGTGTGCATGATACCAGAAGAGCTCCTCAGGACAGGGACTACCAGAGGTGCTGCCAGAAGTCTTCCACAGGGGTAGTCTGGGTGAATTCTGAGGGGAGGAGAAGGACAGCTACAAATTTCTCCCATTGGAAGAGGCATGCTAAACTGTAACAGCTTGGACCTCTGGGGCGCCTACCACAGGGTAGAAGAATGGACCTGGCAAGTCACTGAGTAGAATTCTCCAAGCCTCTGCACTCTCTGTTCCTTTACCTTCTGCTGGCCCAGGTCCATGCACAGGTGTGTAAAGCACAGCCTCTCCCAGCCTGAGAAAAAAACAGCTCCCAGTGGAAAGAACAGCTCACGATAGCTTTTTGACTTTCTCAGGTGATAGCATATCCACAGTCCAGCAAGGTCACCTAAGCTGGGGCCCTGGAGGATAAGGTCCCTTCTTCCAGGAAATACTTTAAAACAGCTACTTGCTTCTATTTGCTGAATGCTTTTATAGGCTTAGCACTGTGAGCACTGAGCTTTACATTGTCTTTCAGCCTAACAACATATCTTCTCACATAATATAATTGCTGTGATTTTTGTCATCATTTGACAGATGGGGAAAGAGGTTAAGAGAGGTTAAGTCATTTGCTCAAAGTCAGACAGTTAGAAAGTGGTGGAGATAGGATTTGAACCTGTGTCTATCTGCTTCTTAGTCCAGGGCTTTCTTCAATAATAATAACAATAACAGTAGCAGCAGCTAACATACCTTGAGTGCTATGCCAGATAGAGCTTTACACAGGTGAGGTTACAATCAAGTGTTCCTATAGATGAATAAACAGAGACAGTACGTCAAAGTATCTAAACCATTTTCTGCACCCAAAGCCACCATTCTCAGCATGTGGATGTTCACGATAGCTTTCTAACTCCTCACAACATCCGTTCCCTTGCTGTCCTATCCAGGAAAAGTGTGGAAGGCACGTGATGTAGTGTTGGTGGTTCCCAAGTGATCCCTGGAATCCCCTGGGAAACTTAACAGAAATGTAGATTCTTGGAGCACAAGGTGCAGGTTGAGGATCATCAGGATCTGCAATCTGTGCTTTTTTTAATATTTATTTTTTAGTTTTTTAGGTGGACACAATATCTTTATTTTACATTTATGTGGTGCTAAGGATTGAACCCAGTGCCCCATGCATGCTACCACTGAGCCACAACCCCAGCCCCCAATCTGTGCTTTTTTATTTTTTATACTTATTTTGCAGTGCTGAGGACTGAACTCAGGGCCTTGTGCACACTAGACAAGGCCTCCACCACTAAGCTACAGTTCTGTTCCTGTGCTTTGTATTTTGTTTCTTTGAATTTCCTACGTGATTCTGATGATTATATAGTTTTTAAGAACAATTGCTTTGGTATTTAAAAAAAAAAGAATATTAACTTGGGTAGTGGCTTATTGCTGTTATTTAGGTATGAAGCTTTAAAACTTCGGGGCTGGCTGGGGGTGTAGCTCAGTGATAGAGCAGTGCTTGGCCTGTGTGTCCTTAAGTGTGTCCAAAAAAAATAGAATATATTCATAATATTATTTCACATAAATTTATGTCTGAGTTTAGGCATGGTGACACAAGCCTAGAGTTTCAACTACTCAGGAGGCTGAGGGAGGAGGAGGGTCACTTGAACCAAGAAGTTCAAGCCCAGCCTGGGCAATATAGTGAGACCTTATTTAAAAACACACACACACACACACACACACACACCAAAAAACAAAAGAAGGAAAGCAAAAACTAAAAAGAAAAAAACTTGTATATGCTACATAGATTTTTTTCTCTTCTTCACCTTTTTTCTTTAATTTTTTTCATTGTGTACTAGTGAAAATTTCAAATATACAGGAAAGAGAATAGTATCATGAACTCGTGTACCAAACAGCCTCAATTCTTATCACATTTCCCAGGCTTTTTTTTTTTATCTACACCCCACATTATTCTTCCTCCTCCTCTTCTTATTTTATTATTATTATTATTATTACTACTACTACTACTTGGAACTAGGGATCATACCAGGGGCATTCTACCTCTGAACTATATTCCAGTTTTTTTCTTTTTTCTTTTTGTGAGACAGGGTCTCTCTAAGTTGCTGAGTCTGGCCTCAAACTAACAATCCTCCTGCGTCAGACACCCTAGCTGCTGGGATTACAATCATACACCACTGTGCTTGGCTATCTGTATCTTCTAGGAACTGCCAAAATGTTTTCTTTTTTCCTTTTTTAATTTTTTTGGTACTGGGGGTTGAATCCAAGGATATTTAACCCACTGAGCCACATTTTCAGCCCTTTTTATTTTTTATTTTGAGACAGGATCTTACTAGGTTGCTTACAGTCTTACTAATTTGCTGAGGCTGGTTTTGAACTCAAGATCCTCCTACCTCACCTTCCCCAGCCACTAGATTACTGGCGTGCACCACCTCACCCAACTGCCAAAATCTTTTCCATAGTGGCTACACCATTTTATATTTCCACCAGCAATGCACAAGTGTTCCAGCATTCATGTCTTCCTCCCTCCCTTCCTTTGCATGAAACAGTTATCTTTCAACACTAAGCACTGACACTGGTCAAGAAATGGGAGATGGCTGGTCTGGTGATGCCCGCCTGCAATCCCAGCAACTCAGGGGGCTGAGGCAGGAGGATTGCAAGTTCAAGGCCAGCCTCAGCAATTTAGCAAGGCCCCAAGCAACTTAATGAGACCCTGTCTCAAAATAAAAAATAAAAAGGATGTCATTCAGTGATAAAGCCCTTCTAGGTTCGCCCCAGTACCAAAAAACAGTACATAAACCGAATATACCCCAATGCTGTCTTTCACAGAGGATCAGGGTAAGAAACTCAAATCCCACAATATGACTCAAGACAGAAGTCACAGGTCAAAAGACTGAGGGGCACCAACTGAAAGTTCAGAGACTGATGAAAATTCTAGCAAGGTCATGGGCAATTTCCTGAACTACTTTCCAATTTAAATTTCCTATAGAATATGAGAAAAGTGAGATGTACTTGTGAGCTCTAGCACACACCTATAATCTCAGCAACTCAGAAGGCTGAGGCAGGAGGATCCCAAGCTTGAGGCCACCCTGGACAACTGGGCAATTTAGCAAGGGTCTGTCTCAAACTAAAATAAAAAGGTTTGGGGGTTTAGATCAGTGGGAGCGTGCCCCTGGATTCAATTGCTAGTGTTGAAAGTAAAAATTCAAAAAGACCCCAAATTTTATTCAGATGGGCCAGGGGGTCCGGAGGAGTAGACCATGTATACAGAAGGAGAAAATGACTGGATGGGGGAACTGGGAGGGTAGGGCCAGGATCTATGGGCCAGATAAATAAAGATAGGCAGTTAATACCAAGTTGGCAAGGCCAGGTGCTTTGGGCAGTGAGGTGCAGGCCAGGTACACAAGTCAAAGGAGTGTATGGGCTTCAGAATGGAGGCTGTAGGGCCGGGTGAGGGTGGAGGACCAGGTGTCCAGTGGGCACAGATAGGGCAAAAAGACCAATAGGGTGAGGCCAGGTGGTAAAGTCAAGAAGATAAGGCCAAAAATTAAGGCCACCTCAGTTAATCCATATGGTTTAACACCATGCTGATCAGGCCAAGAATTTAAGGCCAGGAGGGAAAGGCCAGGTAGGACTTGGCATGGGGGTATGGGGAGCAGAGCTGGGCAGGGGGTACAATAATGGAAATACAGCCAGGGGTCTGGCTGGAAAAATGGCCAGGTGGGCAAGGGGAGGGGACAAGGCCAGGTAGTTAAGGTCAGGGAGAAAAGACTTGATGCTAACGTTAATTAAATAAAGATGCGTGATTCAAAATTATTCCCTAAGGGCCAGTTTTTGAGGCAATGAGACAGCGAAGTAAGGTGAGGGGCATAAGGGCACCAAGGGACACTTAAGCCCCAGAGCTTAAGGCCAGGGTGTGAAGGGCAGCTAAATAAAAGATAAGTGGTCAGCACCAACTGGTAAGGCTGTGTCAAGGGTGGATGGCTAAAGCCAGGTGGCTCAAGACATAAGGATGTGGAGGGAGGAGGGGGTGTAGACAGGACCCAGGTGGAGGAAGTAGGAACTCTAGGTAGGGTCAGGGATCATGGCTGGGTTGACCTGTAAAAAATCCCCAGAGGGTGGGACAAGGATTAGAGGGCTGGCTAAGTAAAGATTGGTGGCTCACACCACGTCGTAAGGCGGTTTTGGATGAAGGGATTAGTAAGGCCAGGGTTGTTTGGGCAAGGGACTAGGGCACAGGTGGAGTGCCTAGAAAATAAGGAGAGAAAGTATAGCCAGGACAAAAGTGCCCCTTAAATAAAGAAAGGCCAGTTAAATAAAGATAGGTGGTAAGCACAGTTAAGCCGACTGCCCAGAGCCTCAAGCCAATTGGACAAAGCCAGGTAGGGTTGGGTATGGGGATGTGGTCGGGGACAGAAATGTGGATAAGCCATAGGGCCAGGGGATAATGTCTTTGGATAAAGTAATGAACAATGACTTGGTGATAAGGCAAGCTGGCTTAGGCCAGGTGAAATAGGTGGCAAAGCACCAGTGTTACGGGCCTATGACGAGGACCAGGAACACTAGGCCAGGGGTGTTTGGGCACAGAGCTGGGGGCTAGGATGTTAAAAGAACCTTTAACTTTTAATCCTTCCCACCTAATTAAGTTGATCCTTCGCAACCTACCACTTTGTCCAGCGTATAACTAACCATCGCTACCTACTTCTTTGAGTTTTCTTTCTTTATTTATTTTTTTTTTTTGGTGGTACTGAGGATTGAACCCAGGGGCACTTAACCTCTGAGCCACATCTCCAATCCTTTTTTGGGAGGGGGGTTACTGGGGATTGAACTCAGGGGCACTTGACCCCTGAGCCACATCCCCAGCCCTATTTTGTATTTTATTTAGAGACAGCACCTCTCTGAGTTGCTTAATACAATTTCTGAGGCTGGCTTTGAACTCAGGATCCTCCTGCCTCAGCCTCCCAAACCGCTGGGATTACAGGTGTATGCCACTGTGCCTGGCTCCTTTTTTTGTTTTTTATTTTCAGACAGGGTTTCACTAAGTTTCTTAGGGCTTCACTAAGCTGCTGAGACTGGCCTTGAACTTGTGAACTCCTGCCTCAGCTTTCCGAGTCACTGTTGGCACTAGCCACCGTGCCTGACTTTTCCCATATTCTTAATAGGTGAATTCTGGTTGTATATAATGGTGGTGTTTGTTGTGACATATTCATGTGTGCATGCAATAGAACAATATAATTTGGCCAATATCACCCCCCAGTGTTTCCCCCTTGCCTTTCCCTCCTCCCTTCCCCCGGCCTCTTTCCTGGGTCTTACTGATCTTTCCTTGATTTCATGAGACTGCCCCCACTTTTCTTTTCCTTTTTCCTCTCTAGCTTCCACATGAGAGAAAACATTTAACCCTTGATCATCTGAGTTTGTCTTATTTCCTTTAATATAATGGTCTCAATTTGCATCCATTTTCCTACAAATGACTCAATTTGCCTTTTCTTTATGACTGAATAAAACTCCATTGTGTGTATATATACCACATTTTTTAAAGAAACACTAATATGTTTCTGATGATTTTTTAATTTTAATATTATTTTTCAGGTGTAGATGGACACAACACAATGCCTTTATTTCTATGTGGTGCTGAGGATTGAACTAGGATCTCGCCAGTGCTAGGCGGGCGCTCTACCACATTTTCTTTATCCTGTTGATAGACACCTTGGCTGGTTTCATAGTTTGACCATTGTGAATTACGTTGTTATAAACATAGCTATGCATGGATTGCTCTAGTATGCTGCCTTTAATTCTTTAGGATAAATACCAAGAAGTGGGATAGCTGGGTCCTATGGTGGTTCCATACCTGGTCTTTTGAGAAGTCTCCATACTGATTTCCATAGTGGTTGTAACTAATTTACAATCCCATCAACAGTGTCAAAGTGTTCCTTTTCTTTCACATCCTTTCCAGCATTTATTATTGTTTTATTCTTGATGACAGTCATTCTGAATGGAGTGAGATATAATCTCAGTGTAGCCGGGTACAGTGGTGCACACCTGTAATCCCAGCAATTTGGGAGGCTGAGGCAGGAGGATCATGAGCTCAAAGCCAGCCTCAGCAACTTAGCAAGATCTTAAGTAACTCAGAGACACCCTATCTCTAAATAAAGTACAAAAGAGGCCTGGAGATGTGACTCAGTGGTTAAGTGCCCCTGGGCTCAATTCCTGATACCAAAAAACAAAAAACAACAACTCAGTTTTGATTTGCATTTCCCTAATTGCTAATGATGTTGAACATTTTCTTATGTATTTGTTGGCCATTTGTATTTATTTGAGAAATGTCTATTTAATTCATTTGTCCATTTATTGATTGGGTTTATTTTTTTTGATGTTTTTTGATTCTTTATATATTCTAGATATTAATCCTGTCAGAAGGGTAGCTTGCAATGATTTTCTCCCATTTTGCAGGTTCTCTCTTCACATTCCTAATTGTTTCCTCTTTTGCTGTGCATAAGCTTTTTAATTTGATGCCATCCCATTTATTCTCTTGGCATTATTTCCTGAGGTTTACAGGTCCTATTGGGAAAAAGGCGAGCTGGAGATATAGCTCATTTGGTAAAGTGCTTGCCTTGCATGCACAAGGCTGTGGATTCAATCCCCAGAACCACAAAAGAAAAAAGAGAGAATATCATTGCCTATGCATGGTTTCTGGGCTAATTCTGAGGTCTTTGATTCATCTTGAGTTGATTTTTTTTGCAGGGTGAAAGAGAAGGGTCTAGTCTCATTCTTACACACATGGATAACCAGTTTCCCCGGCACCGTTTGTTACAAAGACTGTCTTTTCTCCAATGTTTTTGGTGTCTTTGTCAAGAATCAGTTGACTGTATCTGTGTGGGTTTGTCTCTGTGTCTTTTATTCTGTACCATTGGTCTGTGTGGCTGTTTTGATGCCAGTACCTTGCGGTTTTGTTACTATAGCTCTGTAGTATAATTTGAAGTTAGATGTGATGCCTCCGGCGTTGTTTTTTTGGCTTAGAATTTCTTTGGCTGTTCTGGCAGGTCTTTTATTCTCCCAAATGAATTTTAGAACTTTTTTTTCCCCTACTTCTGTGAAGAATGTCATTGGTATTTTTATGAGAATTGCCTTGAATCTATATATTGCTTTTGGTAGTATGGCCATTTTAACAATATTAATTCTGCCTATCTATGAACATGGGCCGTCTTTCCATTTTCTAACGTCTTTAGTTTCTTTTTCAATGTTCTATATAGTTTTCATTGTAGAGGTCTTTTGCCTCCTTGGTTAGATTTATTCCTAGGTTTTTTGTTTTGTTTTGTCTTAAGGTATTGTGAATAGGATTGTTTTCCGGATTACTGTCTCAGCAGATTCATTGTTGGTACATAGGAAAACTGTGGATTTTTGAATGTTGATTTTGTAACCTACTTCTTTGCTGAATTTATTAGCTCTAGTAGTCTTTTGGTGGAGCTTTTTGGATCTTCTTAGTAGAGGGTCATATCATTTGCAAACAGTGATAATTTGACATCTTCCTTTCTTTTTTCTTTTTTGGTACTAGAGATAGAACCCAGGGACACTTAACCACTGAGCCCCCCCCCCCCCCCGCCTTTTTGTTTGTATTTTATTTAGAGACAGGGTCTTGCTGAGTTGCTTCCTCCCTCGATAAGTTGCTGAGGCTGGTTTGAACTCATGATCCACCTGCATCAGCCTCCCAAGCCACTGGGATTACAGGCACGCGCTACCATGCCAAGCCTTCCTTTCCTAATTTTTTTAAAAAATATTTTTTAGCTGTCAATGGACCTTTATTTATATTTACTTATATGCGGTACTGATAATTGAACCCAGTGTCTCACACATGCTAGGCAAGCGCTTTACCACTGAGCCACCACCCCAGCCCCTTCCTTTCCTATTTTTATCTTTTATTTCCTTCTCATTCCTAATTGTTCTAGCTAGAATTTTTAATACTTTATTGTAGGAGTAGTGAGAATGGACATCCTTGTCTTGTTCCAGACTTTAAAGGAAATGCTGTCAGTTTTCCCTATTTACAATGAAGTTGGCTTTGGGTTTTTCATAGATAGCCTTTATGATGTTGAGGTATTTTCCTTCTTTCCATCCCTAGTTTCTTCAGTGTTTTTATCATGAACGTGTTCTGAATTTTGTTGAAGGGTTTCTCTGCAAAGTTTTCATTTTTTTTTATGAAGATGTCCACACTATGTAAAATTACATAAAATAAATGAGTATACTTTTCTTCTTTTAATACATGTAAAGTCAATTCAGTCCTTGGACCCATCAGGGACCCTAAGAGGATGGAGTTCTGCCACCTCTGTACAGAAAAATGAGGTATCCTGGGGCACCGTGACCTGAACACACAGACAAAAATGCTCACAAGCTCAGCACCGTTTTCAAATAATTTATTAGGAATTTAAAACTGAAAATAAAACCTGGAAAAGAAGTTACAGATGTGGAGAGAAGAGACACCGGAGGGTGGTAACTTGCTGGCTTCAAAACACATGTAACATCTTAAAAAAAAAAAAATATTCCCCAAACAATTCAGAAAACGGAATTCCAGGGCCCTGAGCCCATGGTTGGGCCCAGTGGGGTGGGAAGGTCAAGGGATGAGAAGAAGGGAGAAGCTGAGTTTCTCTGGACTCAGCTCAAATGTGTAGAAAATAAAAAATAAAAACCAATAAAATGCAGCTTCTCTTTTATTAGGAAACATTTAAAAAAAAAAAAAAAGAGAAAAAGAAAAAAACAAACAAACAGCCGCGCATCTCAGTAACAAAGATTATTGCTTTGTGTTCTCAGGGCTAATAGGTTAAGCACCTCACACGGGCAATTAACTCTCCAAAGGCTGGCTGGATGGGGTGGGGGCTCTGATGGGGCAGGGAGCTTAGGCCCCCAGCCTCAGGCCTGGGGGAGAGGGACATAGAAGGGGGACAGTGGGTGGGCATCAGCCCTGCCACGCCAGCTAGGTCTCCCTTCATAATCATACCCTGAGCCTCTTTTGCCTTTGAAGGGGGCTCTGGGGTAAGGGGCTGCCAAGGGCCTCTGGCCACAGGACCATCCTGGTGGGAAACTTCAGTGAGAGAATTGGGGGTTCCCTGAGAAGCCCTTTGCTTTCCCCTGGCGTCTGTTCCTTACCCAAGTGCCCCGGGTTTCCACTCAGTGGAGTGGGGGCTCAGAGCAGAAGTAAAGGTCCAACCTAGGCAGGGGACAGGGGAGACCTTTGGAGAGCTAATTCCTTTCCAGCAGTGGCTCTGGGCAAGCCCTTCTCTTCCCTCGCCCCCACACTGGGTTTTCGGGGTGAGCAGGCCCAAGGCCTTGACCCTGAGGGCCTGAGAGAGTGGGCCTGCTGCGGCCAGGCCGAGGCCTGCAAGCTTACAGTAACGGTGTCATCGAGGGGACAGAGGAGGGGTGGGGGAGACCTTTGCCCTGTGGGGCCCAGGCAATGCCCTCACCCCAAGGGGTCTTAGAGAGGGGTGGGGGGCTTCACCTCACAGTATTTACATATGATACAGGACGGGATGTTCCAGGGGCTCGGCCTGGCCTACCCGCAGCCCTGCCCTCCTCTCCAGGGCTGGAGGGAGGCGGGCCAGGGGCCACACCCACATAGACACTTTGTTCTCAGCTGGTGGGGGGCACCTGGCCCCTTGCCCCCTGCGGCCTGGGGCTTCACATTCACAAACCTAGAAATAGTTTAAAAACGGTTTCTTTAAAAAAAAAAAAAAGAAAGAAAGGGAAAAAAAAAAGGAACAAATAAAGGAGGGAAAAATCAGAATAAAAAAAAGGGTAGGGGCTAGGCCTGTAGCAGGCCCCCCCGCCCTCACTCTAGCTATGCACAAATACAAAAAGCCTTTCTGGGGGGCATGTCCTATAGGGGTGGCGGGGAGGAGGGGGGCAGACCGAGAGGGGACGTCCACAGGGGTAGGGGACAACCGGCTAATCCAAAATAAATAAAAGCGGGCAGGGAGAGAGGCAGGTGGGGAGGGGGCAAGGGTAGAAGGGGAGGTTAGTAGGGGAGCCAGACGGATGTGGGGGGGCAGCAGGGCAGGGGCCTGGGGGGGGCCCAGGGAGTGGGGGGCAGGCAGTAGCATCCGAGTCGCTGCAGGGGGAGGGGGCGGCGGCTGCGGCTGAGGTGTCCCCACCCCCTCGCTGGCTCACTCATGGTCCTCTGTCAGCTTCAGGCTGGGGCGCTGGGAAGACAATGGCAGGTTATAGAGGCCTTGGACCCTGCCGGTCCCTGTGGGGGTAAGGGGCAGTCCCCAGAACACATACACCCTCTGGTCCCCTTCCAGAAGAGTTTTGTCCAGAGGGCACTGTCTCCCAGATTTGGAGTGGCTGGATTTATTCAAATGTCACCTTCTCAGGGACACCTCTGAACCCTAAAATAATCCCCTATACACTATTTAGGATTCTCTCATTTGTTTGTTTTGTCTGGGATGAGAGAGGACCTCATCTCATTTGCTCATCTCTCTGTCCCAGAATAGTGCTTAATAAATATTTGAACAAGTGAGGTAAAGAATGAAATATCACCAATTCACAGGGAGTCCCATGTACCAGGGGTGTCCTATTTTATAGCTGTGTAATACCCCACTGTAGGTACACTAATTTATCTAATCATTTTCCTTTTGAGAGGCATTATAGTTATTTTTGCTTTGTTTTGTTTTTGTCGTACTGGGAACTGAACTCAGGGACACTCTACCACTGAGCTACATCCCCAGTCCCTTTTATTTGAGATAGTGTCTTGCTAAGTTGCCCAGGCTGGCCTCCAATTTGCAATCCTCTTGCCTAAGCCTCCAGAGTTGCTAGGATTACAGGAGTACACTAACATGCCCGGCTGAGCAGCTTTTCCTATGTTCACTCATCACTGCGAAAATAAAGGACTGTCTTCCCTAGTAGACTATGGTTCTGTGATGACAGGGAAGGGAATCTGTGTCCCAGATGGGATCATCCAGGATCAGATGCCTGGTGCCACCCTTATCCCATACCTGTTCCCACCTTCTCACCTCCTGCCACCTGTCCCCTGCTTCAGTGGTACCCATTGGTGAAGGCTGTGGCAATCAAGGGACCCTGAAAAGAAAAGAATTAGACTCCTAGAATCCTGCAGAAAGTACAGAACATTTAGGTGCTCCTTTCCTCTCTCACCAGAAGCCCAAGGTAAGGCACAAATCTTTTTCTACCCTACCATAGACTGGTGCAAAGAGACTCCAAGGCAGGCCTGGGAATTTACATATAATCAGCACCCTGGTTAATACTAGGGTCCTCCTGAGCTAGACTCGAATCTCATTACGGGCAGAGAGGGTATGAATCCACTGGCCCATCTCAGAGCCCACCAAATGCTGACACGCAGATGGTGACGACTGAATGCCGACTATGCCAATGTTAATTTCCACTGTTCCCCATTAGTGACACTTTCTTTCCCCATCCATCATGTCTCACCTGACCTTTTTCCAGAGAAGACAAACACCTCTCCCTCCCTCACTTTGGGGTTTCGCAGGGTAAAGGGAGGTGGAGGCCGCCGGGCCTGACCACTCACCCCAAGACTGTGGCCAAAGCCGGTGCTGGGGGCGGGGCTGGCGGCACTGATGTAACTGCTGACCCCCGAGTCCTGGTTGGCTGCCCCATAGAGCTCAGCCATGGGGCCAGGGCTGGTGGTCCCCAGGAAGCCCCCTGTGCGGCTGGGAGTTGAACCTGGAGGGGGAGCCATCGTCCAAGGGTGAGAGCCTGGCAACCCAGAAAGAAGATAGTGATAGCCCTGGTGCCCACTGCTGCCCCATGGCACCCCACCAAACCTCCTCCACCATGACCTTGACCCCTACATCCCAGCAGTCCTATGGGTCTACCCCATGGAGATCTCTCTACATTCATTTACCCCCAACCCCAACCCCTATCGCTTCCTGTTTGCTCACTCCACAGCCTCCTCCTTCAGCCCCTTCAAACCTGTCCCCACCCCGCAGCCCAGTGCATTTTCTAAATCTGACCTCTGTCACTCTGCTGCTTGAAGTTCCACTGTCCCCTGCCCCCACTCCCGCACTACCCATGCAACTAGCCTCCAAGCCTTTGCAGTGCTCTTCCCCCGGCCAAAAACACTTTTCCTCCTCTTTGTCTCCAAATCTCAAGTCAAGAGGCCCTTTGCCCTGGAAGCCTTCCCTGGCCTTCCTCAGAAGCCCCGGCTGGGAGCTGCTCTGGCACCTGATTCCCCCCCGAGCAGCAGAAACATCCTCTGGAATCATAGCCTTGTCCCCAGTAGCCTGGAAGCCACAGATGGCAGAAGGCCTGTGAGTGTCCATCCTGGCTCACTGATGTGGGCACAACACCCGGTACAGGGTAGGTACCCAGTTAACACTTGAGTGAATAAATTGGTGCCTTTGTCAAGGGATAGCAATGGCCACCTCATCTCCCCACTAGAATTCTCTGCCCCCTGCACCCCGACCCCGGAAGGCCTCACCTGTCCCTCGAACCACAGCCGCTGCTGCTGCTGCCGCTGCCATTGGTCCATAAGCAGTGAGAGGAATGGCTGGAAGAGAAGGTTCGAGCGTCTCAGTGCGGCCAGAGGGGGGCAGACGGATGAAGGAGGCCCCCAACTTCTGGCAGAGGCTCTCCTTCCTGACCCCATCTCAATGCATCCCCAGGGCCAAGGCACCAAGAGCCACCTTAGGCCACCATCCATGCCCTGATTTGATGGGTAGAATAAAGGTAGGAGGGAGGAAAGCTTCGCAGCAAGCTGTTCAGCCTCAGTGTCCCCCCCAGACTCAAAGGATACACTGAAGCAACCCACGACTCCCAGAGGGTGGCCCCTGAGCTGCTCTGTGTGCTCAGTGCAGATGCCCCTTCTCCTGAGCACCCTTGGCACAACACAGGTCATGTAGCCCAGAGGTGGCCAGAAGGCTATGTCCCTCTTTCCAGCCAGTGACCAACTGGGTAGGGGTGCAGAAAGCCAGTCCCACAGCCCCAAGGTGTGACCGACTCTGGCACATCAGGGCTCCAGAACTCGCCATGGAGTCAGACTGAGGACAGACTCTGGTGGAGGCCACAGCTGGGCCACTGCTGCTTCTGCTGTGTGTCCTGTGTTTCTCAATCCCCTTCTTCCAAGAGCACCCCTCAGGGTCTCCCTGGCCACCCAGCCCGTCAATCACCACTCCTTCTCCCAAATGCTCTCAGCATCTTTTCAGTCAAGCTCTCTCCAGGCACAGGGACCTGGCTCTTGCCTTGTTATCCATCAACCCCCGGCACCTCCCACCTTTCCCTTTACATAGCAGATATTTAATAACTGTCTGCTGAAGGAGTAGAAGGGACCTCTGCTTAGATAACCTGTTGGCTTGAGCAGGGAACTCCCTGAGGCTGAGGTGAGTACCTCCACTGCTTGGCCCTGACACTGTGGCCACCAAGGAGCTCTACCCCATGCTGAGGATGGTCTTTCGGGATTTGCACTTGGCAAGCCTTACGCCACCATGCTCTCACTCCAAAAAGTGCCCCTTGGGGCTGTTTGAGTGACTCTGGCCTTGAAATGGACAGACCTAGGGATAGGGACCTTAGATAAGGCCCTTCCAAATCCTTGGCAAAGCCACTGGACTGGGAGATTCAAAAGGAGGACTGTAGTTCCTGCATCTTGGAGGGATCTTTCCAGCGCCTTCATACAGCTGGCTCTTTCCCACTCACAAGTCACCTCTTGAGAAGCTTCCCTGATCACCCTCCATTCAGGCAGCCCTGGGGCCAATCCTAACCCCGCAGGACAGCTTCCTGCTCTATCTTTGCTGGGGAACTTCTTACCCTCATTTACCTCTAGAATACCAGCACCCAGATGATAGTGGCCTTGTTGATTTATTCACTGTAGTGTCCCCGTGCCTGGCCCAGCACCAGCCCTATAAATATGTACTGAATACACGAAGGAAACACCCAAGTCCCCTTTTCTCCTAGGCAAGAGAAAAGTTCAGACCCTGGACTTTCAAGAATTGCTGAGCCCAGAACTTACTTCCTCCCCTGCCAAAATATCAGTTAAGAGGACACTGCTTACATCTGGTCTGTAGGGGCAGGGACAGGAGCAGGGATGGGGGCAGGGGCTGGGTGCTGAAGTCTGGTTTTTGGCCACCACAGAGCAAAGTCAGAGAATAGCCAACTCTAGCTAGTGCTTATCACAACTGTAAACAACTACTTGTTTGTATGGTATTTCATTTCCTGTCTAGCTGGCATGCTCTATGAGAGCAGGGTCTGGCTCTGTTCTGTCCCTGTCTGCCCCCAGGGCCTGGCTGTGCATGCTGCACATAGTAGGTCCTCAATGCACAGTTCTCACTGGATTAAAAAGGAACTACCCTCCTCCCCAACTGCTGTCAACACCCGTCTGTTCATGGTAGAGCCGCTGGGACTTCTGCCACCAGGGCTCTCCTCCCTCCCCTTCCTTCATCCCAAGTTTCCCTTTCCCCTCCCACATTCTTGGGGAACCCTGAGCACCCCTTGGAAGGAAGGTTTCATCTAAAGCAGCATCCATGCTCACACACGGCCAGGTTGGGGGAGAGTCTAGGGGTGGGGTGGGGGTAGAAGCAGATGGGACAGAGAAACCCCTTGTAGCCCATCATCCTGTGTATAAAGCCCCCCACTCCGCCTTGCCCCATCTCTGCAGCTGAGCTGCTTGGCTGGAGTGAAGGCTCCAGCTGGAGAAATGGTCCTGGATGGCTAAGCACCTCCATCCAACTTTCCCAGCAATCGCACATGGGCAAACTGAGGGCCAGATTTGGCCCTTGGATGGGTTTCATTTGGCCATTCCAAATGATAATTTGGAATTGTTGTCAATCCTTAAAAATGATCAAAAAATTCATACGAAAGCAAAAATTGGATTTCTGGCTTGTCTAGAAAAATGAGATTGGAGAAGGCTGGGTCTGCATCCCCTTCCGCCAAAGACAGGCTTGCAGGGACGGCAGGCCTGTCCACCAAGCATGCCCAGAATTCCCTGGCCTCCTCGCTGGCCCACTCCGCTTTGAGTTTGAGATCTTGGCCTATTCACTGCTGGATCCCAGATCCTCTGTGGTGCCTGGCACACGGGAGGTGCTAGGTAAATATTTGCCAAATGGTGAATGAGTGATGTTGCCTCCATCTGTTTGGCTTGGCCCTATACCCCACCCTTAAGGGCAACGTAGCTCCACAGACTGGCCAGTGCCCAGGCACAGTCTGCTGTGTCCTCCCAGCCAGGGGACTGGTGGGCAGGAGAAAAGAGTCCCACTGGCTTTCCCCAGAGGTCTCTGGGCCCTTCTCTTTCTCCCCATGTGGCCTAGGAGATGTACGAAATCCGAGCGACTGACCTGTAAGCTCGGGGAGGACTGGGGCGCTCGGGAGAGGGGTCCGCTCTACACGGAATTCTAAAATGAAACGTAAAACAGCTTAGGAAGAAGTATGGGAGGCCCCTCAGACATGGCCCAGGGAGGACAAATGTACCCAAAGGGACACTAGGTGAGGGGACAGGCCATGCACAGGACCCAAGAGCTGAGGACGGGGAAAGAAAGTCCCCAGAAGGGAAGGGAGGGGAAGGAGACACAAAGAGGAGAAGCAGAGAGAGCAAAAGAACAGGTGGAGTTGCCACCTGAACCCTAGGCACAGGCAGTGCTGCCACTACAACCCTGGGTATTCCTTTAAAGGCTTAGGACTGGGGCTGGGGACATCTACCAAGAGGCAGAGTGCTGCCTAGCATGCACGGGCCCTGGGTTCAATCCCCAGCACCACCAAAAGAACAAAAAAGGCTTAGGATTGAACTAAAGACGCCTTCCAGAATCTTCTCTCTCCCCCTCTCTCTCACTTTTAATGAGGAGAGAGCTTCAGAGGCAGCTTAAAGAAAAACATTGGTTATAGAATAAGTCCTACTCCAGCTTGGGTCCATTTCCCAGCCATGCCACTTCCTAGTTATCATCTAAGTAGGTCACATTTCCTTTCCAAACCTGTTTCCTCATCTCTAAAATGGGTATAATCATCCCTCCCATGGAATTATTGGGAGGATCAGACAACATAATGTAAATAAAGGATTCCTAGTTAAACAATAGCCCAGGGGGCAGAGGATACAAGTGCTTAGGAACCTTTCAAATAAAAACAAGACCAAAACCGATTGGGGGTGTAGCTCAGTGGTAGACACTTGCCTCAGGTTCCATTCCCAGCACTGCAAAACTAAATAATAAATAAGTTGCCTTGTAAAAATTTGATGTTTAGGGGGTAGGGGTTTGGCCCAGCGGTAGACTGCTCGCTTAGCACTTGTGGGGTGCTGGGTTCAATCCTCAGCACCACATAAAAATAAAATTATTTTGTATCCAACTACAATTAAAGCAAAATATTAAAAAAAAAAAAAACCTGATATTTAATATTTCAGAGAAAACATATTGAATACTCATCATGGAACAGTCCAGAACTTTGTTGGGCTTCCTGATACTTTTTTAAGGTCTAGTCTATGTTGAAGGTGATTATAATGCTTTTGTTTCTTGGCATTTAGAGTCTCAAGAGGGCTTGTGTGACTTTGAAGGGCTCAGCATAGCACCTGGTCATTGTATTATGTCTGTGAAGGCGCAATTCACAATGACCCTTAGGGAGGGTGCTCCTACTGCCAATCTGGTGTCCTCTTTGGTGGAAGTGGCAACCCCAGAGTTGGGAGGGGAGGACAGAAGGTAGGAGGCAGGCAGAGAAGGGCCTGGGAGAGAACAGTACCATGCAGGGGCCACACCGGGAGCCCTTGTCCCCAGCTTTTGGGGAAAGGTCAGGGGAAAGGCCCTCCTTCATCAGACATGCCCTTCCTTCCAAGCCTCCAGCAGGCAGACGCCCAGCCATGCACCCCAGACACCACCCTGAGGAGTGAGACTGCCTGGGAACTGGGGACATGCTGGCCATAGAGGGACACCAAGCAGGACTTACCTGGGAACTGGTAGGTGTAGCCAGGGGCAAGGCCTGTATAACTCCGACTGGCATAGGTTGTGGCTTGGAAACCTGGGTAACCTGATGGGGCAAAGGGGCAGCGTCAGATGCCTTACCCACAGCTCAGACCCTGCTAGGACAGGAAGGATCTGAACCAATCACTTCCTCCTCCACCACCTCCTTATCATGAATAATCCTCAGTCCTGCTTTCCAAGTACCTTTGGAATGCCAAGTCCAGTGCTAAGCAGTGTATACTTAATGATCTCATTAAACCTCAAAAGGAAATAGTACATAACAAGTTGGTACTATTAATAGCCTCATTTTATTTATTTATTTATGTATTTGGTGCTGGGGATTGAACTCAGGGACACTTAACCACTGAGCCACATCCCAAGACCTTTTTATGTTGAGACAGGGTCTCGCTAAGTTGTTTAGGGCCCCCCTAAGTTGCTTATTTTGGCTTTGAACTTGCAATTCTCTTGCCTCAGCCTCATGGGTTGCTGGAATTACAGGCGTGCACCACCATGTCCAAACAACCTTATTTTGTAGACAAGGGAACTGAGGCTCAGAGAGGTAATATTTATTGGCCGAGAATATTCTAAACCCCTTATCAAAGCCCTTCATGGGGCTGGGGATGTGGCTCAAGCAGTAGTGCGCTTGCCTGGCATGCGTGCGGCCCGGGTTCGATCCTCAACACCACATACAAACAAAGATGTTGTGTCCACCGAAAACTAAAATAAATAAATAAATATTTAAAAAAAAAAAAAAAGCCCTTCATGCTCTGGCTCCTGCTTCCCTCTGTCCTCATGTCCTACACTCTGCTTCCCACTCCCTTGCTAAGTCACATTGGTTTCCTTGTTTCTTAAATCCAAGCTCATGCACACACCAGGGCCTTTGCATAGGCTGTTGCCTCTGCGTGGAACACTCTTCCCCAGATGAATGCATGACTGAGTCCTCACTGGACAAGTCTCAAAGAGGTCCTCCCACAGGAGTCCTCCTTTCCTAGCAGTTACAATCTCTACCATGTCACCCTGTTTTTTTCTCCTCTCATTCATTGTTTATTTATTTAGTTAGTTTTTTTTTTTTAAAATAGTTTTTTAGTTGTAGATGGATACAATATCTTTATTTATTTATTTTTGTGTGGTGCTGAGGATCAAACCCAGTACCTCACCCCGACAAGGCAAGTGCTCTACCACAGAGCCCCAGCCCCGGCCCCTAGTTTTTTTTTATGTGGCGCTGGAGATTGAACCCAGTGCCTCACATGTGCTAGGCAAGCCCTGTACCACTGAGCCACAACCCCAGCCTGTTTTTCCCCCCTTTCATAGCACTGATGATCACTGTCTGAACTTATCTCATGATTTCTTCAAGACTTGGTTTTCTGTTAAGAAAATCAAGGAAGATCCTATAGTTAGTAATAATGGTACAGCTGGGATTCAAATTCAGATGTGACTGGCTCCAATACTCCTAACCAATCTCACTTCTTATTAGACATTTTCTTTTTAAATGAGGGTGAAATCAGATCAAGAATTACTCAAGCCGGGTGGGGGTGGCGCACGCCTGTAATCCCAGAAGCTCAGGAGGCTAAGATGGGAAAATCGTGAGTTCAAAGCCAGCCTCTTGGGGCTGGGATTGTGGCTCAGCAGTAGAGCACTCGCCTAGCATGGGCGGGACCCGAGTTCGATCCTCAGCACCACATAAAAATAAAGGCATTGTATTGTGTCCATCTACACCTAAAAAAATAAATATTAAAAAAAAAGCCAGCCTGTTCAACTTATTGAGATCTTAAGTAACTCAGGGAGACTCTGTCTCTAAATAAAATACAAAAATAGGGGGCTAGAGCTGTGGCTCAGTGGCAGAGCACTCACCTATCACGTGTGAGGCCCTGGGCTTGATCCTCAGTACCACATAAAAATAAATAAAATAAAGGTATTGTATCCAACTACAACTAAAAAATAAATGTTTTAAAAAAATACAAAAATAAGTCTGGGGATGTGGCTCAGTGGTTTAGTGCCCCTGAGTTCAATCTCCAGTACCCAAAAAAAAAAAAATCCTTAAGGTACAAGATCAAAGGCAGCTAAACAGACAAGACAACTAAATTTAAAATCTGATTCTAGCCCAGTTGTTGTTCTGGGGAACAAAAGTAAGTATGTTATAAAGACCATCATTGGCTGGGTGTGGTGGTACACACCTGTAATCTTAGTGAGAGTGTGAGGCAGGAGGATCACAAGTTTGAGGCCCTTAGCAACTCAGCAAAAATTAAAAAAATAAAAAAGGAGTGGATGTAGCTGAATGGTAAAGTGTCGCAAAGTTCGATGCCCAGTATGAGGGGTGTTATTGATAATATTAAAAAACAGAAGATAGATTCGATGAAATTTTTTCCCCTCAGTGAAAAACCCAGGACCTTGTACAGGCTAGGCAAGTGCTCTACCACGGAGCCACATCCCAGTGCTAAATGAAAATAACTGCATCAATATAAATTTGTGAAGTTGACAAGCATACTGTGGTTATAGGAAAGATTATCTCTAGTCTTAAGGAAACAGGTAAATGGGTCATATGGGTGATTTACCCTTGAATGATTTAGGAAAATATCCCATGGGTATGTATATGCATACATGTAAATGCATACACACAGCATGAGAATGATAAAGCAAAGGGATCGAATATCAACAGGCAAATCTGATACAATAGTATATGGATGTTCTTTTATGTTTTTTATGTTATTCTATTATTTGCCATTCTTCAGAGAGTTTGGAATTACTTCTTCAAGAAGACTGTGTTGGGCTGCAGTTGTGGCTCAGTAGCAGAGCACTTGCCTAGCACACGTGAGACACTGGGTTCGATCCTTAGCACCACATAAAAATAAATAAAAGATGTTGTGTCCAATTACAACTAAAAAAATAGACATTTTAAAAAAATAAAGGTATTGTGTCTATCTACTAAAAAAAATATAAAAGAAAAAGAAAAAGAAGACTACATCCTGTTTGGAGGGTGCTCTTGTCCACACCTCTCCTGTGATCACAATGCTGACCCTCTAGCCCTGCTAGGCCCCCCAGCTTCTGAAGTCTCAGAGCACCTCTCTGTGTACCCCTCCCCCATAGCAGGCATAAAGACCCCCTTGAACAATCCTCTTCCTATGTGTATACATCTTTACAGGGAAACGGTGAGCTTTCTCAAATTTGCCACCCAAATTTACCTGGGCCCAAACTGTGACTGCCACCTCAACTTTCAAGGCTCAAGGCACCCTTCACTCCCTCCAGGGAGCCCCCCTACTCCCATGTGGGTCTAGGTACCTCCCTTGGGCCTCTCACAGTCCCCAAACATTCCGTGATGACAGTGTTCACTTACTCTTATCTCACTAAAAGGGGAACCCCATGAGGGCAGGTCCTGACCCTGAAAAGCTAAATGAAATAAATTTTTGCAATGAACAATTATACTGTGATTATATTAAAAAAATATCTTGGAGCCAGGTGCAGTGGTGCACATCTGTAATCCCAGTGGCTTGGGAGGCTGAGGCAGGAAGATCGCAAATTCAAAGATAGTCTCAGCAAAAGTGAGGAGCTAAGCAGCTCAGTGAGACCCTGTCTCTAAATAAAATACAAAACAGGGCTGGGGATGTGGCTCAGTGGTTGAGTGCCCTTGAGTTCAACCCCTGGTATCCTTCCTCTAAAATCTTGGGGCTGGTAATCAGTGGTAAAGCACTTGCCTAGCACTTGTGAGGCACTGTGTTTGATCCTTAGCACCACTTAAAAATAAATAAAATAGGGGCTGGGGTTGCAGCTCAGTGGTAGAGCGCTTGCCTAGCATGTGTAAGGCACTGGGTTCAATTCTCAGCACCACATATAAATAAATAAAATAAAGGTCCATTGACAACTAAAACATTTTAAATTTGAATAAGAGGAGGCAGCCTTCCTTTTGCCTTCCAAGAGGCCTTAGCCAAGTGCTGTTTCCTCTGGAATACTTTTCCATTCTCTTTGCGACTGCCCTCCCATAACTGGCTTCTACTCAACCTGCAGAATCAGTGTAAATAGTACGTATTTTCCATTTTTTCCAAGTCTTGGTCAAGTTCCCCATGCCAATGCTCCCTTGGCATCCTGTATTCCACCCTAAATCTATTTGTCTTCTTTCTCACTTGTCTGCCCTGACAGACCATAAAGCTGAGGAAAGTCAAGGCTGGGATTCCTGGAAGGCTGCCTGGCCCATGCAGGTGCTCGGCACCTATTTACTGAATAGATGGATGGATGGACAGAGGACCAATCAATAGAGAGCAGCTGCACCATTCTTCTGGCTACCACGAGAGGGCAGCACTCCACAACCAAACCATCCCACCCTGGGTAGGACTGCCAGCCCTGACCGAGATGCCTGGCCTCCACTGCCGCCCAGTGACTCAGACAGGAGGGCAGACCACAGAAGAGATGCAACACCCACGCAGCCCCTGGAAGTCCCAGGAGTAGTTCCGGGTAGGAAGAAGCCGCAGGTGCAGGCCTAGCTCGTACCCAGCATGCCGATTCCCAGCATAAAGGCGTCCATTCCATAGGGCATGACTCGAGACCGGCCCCGGGCTGAGCCCGTCGGCGACATCACCTCCTTTGGCTGAGCTTTCTTACATTCCACCTGCAACAAGACCTGATGGTCAATTCTTTCTCCAGCTAGGGTCGCCATCCCTCTGAGTCCCCGCCAGGCCTTTTTATTATTAATTTCATAGTTACCATTTATGGAGCACGCATTGTGCAAGGCCCTGCATAAAAGGCTCTGCATGCCGTAGTCACTGAATTTTTGCACTAAGTCTATGATGGAGGTGCTGCTATGGCTCCCATTTTACAGATGAAGAAACTGAGGCTCGAAGAGGAACCCAGTTAATCACTGACACTGCCTCCCTGTCTAGATTTCCAAGAGGTGAGAGAACCAGCTCTGCCCTGCTCATTGTAACACCTCCTCACACCCCCACACCCCACCTCTGGTACCCCGGGGCTTCCCTGGATGGCTTACCATTTTGTTGTTGATTTCATGGAAGTGGATTTCACACACTTTTTCCACGATGTCCTCGCTTTCGAATGTGACAAACCCAAACCCTACAGGTTGGACAAGGGGCAAGGGCAGGGTCAGAACCAGGGCTCATGGTCAAAACCCAGCCCCAGGCCATCCCCATACCACATCTCCTCCTGTGGCCAAGTGTCTGAGAGTTAATGAAAGGCTCTGCCCACAGCCTAGGATACTCTCAACTACCGGCTGAGACAGGGTATCAAGTCCCAAATTACAGAAGAGCAAACCAAGGCTCAGTGAGGTAAAGTAACCTGCCCAAGGTCACACAGCAAGTTCGAAAATGGCAAAGCTGCCAAGAGAATGTAATTGTCCCTCAAAATCAGAGGGGGATTAGTTCCAGGATGCCTCGCAGGCCCCCAAATCCGTGCTATGCTCAAGTCCCTTAAAAAAGGCCAGTATTTGCGTAGAACCTATGTACAGCCTCTCTTATACTTTAAATCATTTCTAGATTACTTCTGATTCCTGATTCAACGTGAATGCTACGCACAGAGCTGTTATACCGCACAGCTGAGGGTACAATGGCAAGGAAAAAAAAGGTTTGCACAGGCTTAGTACAGATAGCATTTTTTTTTTCTGAATATTTTTGATCCACAGTTGATTGAATCCAAAAACACAGAATGCACAGATACAGAGGACCATGTACACTTAACTTGCCTTCTCTCTGTCCCTCAGATGCTTACCAAAGAGGGGGGAAAAGAACATCCATGGACAAACTTACACAAAGGTGCACATGCCCGAACATACTTCTGTACACAGACGCACACACACCCCCCTAGGCGCCCATCCCAAAGATACCCGTGGGCTCTCTATAACATACTATTGCCCCAACATACCAGACATACATACATATTCAGGCATGCACACGTGCCTGAGCATGCGTGCTGCACACACATGGCCCCCAAAAAACGAAAAGGCCCAAAGCCCTGAATCAACTGGAGAAACTACCCTGTCTCCTCCTGAGCGTGCCCCAGGGGCTACTGTGGAATTTCTCAGAAGGCCCCTAAGAGAAAAACAACCAGGCCGATCACAGAGTGTGGCCCAGATGCTCACAGGTTCAGGGCCAAAGGAGTTGGGGGCAGTGGCACAGCAGACTCCCTGGGGCTCTGGAGTCAGTGTGACCCTGGGGCAACCTGGCCTAAGCTCTGGTTACCAGGAACAAGGTAAGCCTGGGCAGAGGCAGACACTGGCTGGGGCGGGGGTGGAGGGCGCCATTGGTGGGAAGCCCGTCCTCTGTCTGCAATTCCAATTCGGCCAGTTTTCTAGCACAGGAAACTAGTGGGACAAAAGCCTTCTGTAAGGCCAGGCCCGGGAGAGGATGCAGATCCTCAGGGATAGGATGTCAGGAGAGGAGATGAAAGGGCAGCTGTGACCTGCAGCCCCCTTGGCTGACCACAGGCCCCAGGCCCAGCCTGGGAAGGGGGAGGGGCACACTCACCTCGGTGCCGGTTGGTGGTTTTGTCGAACATCAGCATGGCATCATCCACCTAAAACACAGCCTGCCATGGAGGACCCACCAGACACCAGGGGCTCCCACGACCCGCTCCCCTCTTGCCCCTGCCAGGCTTTCCCTTAAGCCTGTTCCCAGTTCAGGGGATAACTTTCCATCTGCGACCCCACTGGACACCACAGAACCCTCTAGTTAAGTCACCAGATTCTCAATGGATCAATCAGCCTACATTTATCGAGTTCCAAAGAGGTGCCCAGCACTTTAACCATCATCCTAACACTTCCTGGAGGGGGAAATCCCCATTGTGTCAAGAAATGGGCTCAGAGAGGGGAAGTTGCCTCCCAAGGTTACACAGCAAGTCCTGGAGGGAGGAGGCGGCACAGGGTTGTACTAGAGGAGAAAATATGGGAGCAAGATTAGGAGATGCTTTAAGAAAACCTCTTCTTCTTTTTTTTTTGCAAAAGGCCAGGCGGACAGGACAACAGACAGACTAGACTCCCCTCTCCCGGTACAGATCTTTTCTCTAATTGAGGTTTCCTTTAGCTAGAGGCTGTAATTAAAGCAAGTGGAGTTCAGTGCCTGGACAGCTTGCCTCCCACTGTCTGGGGGAGGGGAAAGGACTGAGGAAGGGGGAGGGTCTACATTCGCTACCCTCTCTAGAACCCCAGTCATCTCTCCTCTTGCTTCTCCAGCCAGAGGATGTCCCACCTTCTTCCCTGTGCCTGGATCTGTTGTCCCCTCTTCACTAGGACTGAGTCACCCTCAGTGGAAATCAGGGGCTGCCTCTGATCCTCCCCAGTCCCATCCACTCCAGCCCCTGATCCTTGCACAAATGGTCTGCCATTCGAAGGGTGAGGGTAAACTTTCAGGCCACAGGGCACAGGGTACAGGCTCTCTCCCCCTCCTTTCTTCTACTTCCAGACCCTACCTGCCTTATCAGGGGCCTCCCCTGCCTCATTAAAGTAGAAAGTGCAAACCTTGGAGGTGCTCCCCCAGCTCTCCCTAGGTATCAAGGCTGCTTAACCAGGAGACAGAGGGGTTCCTGGAGAATCTCAGAATGAAATGACACCTCCCTTCCCAAGGGGCTTCCTATCCCCAGAACCCTACAGCAGAGTACTAACCCTGCCACCCCAATTCTGGGTCCCTATCCCAAATCAGCTGGACAGACACTTCAGGCTCTACACATCTTCCCCATCCCTCACTTAAGCAATGGAAAAGAGAAACCCAGACAGAAGGGTTTTGATCAAAGCACAGGCTTTAAGTAGGACAGGCCTAAACTGGAATCCTGGATCCTGGATTTGCTGATTCGGTAACCTTGGGCAAGTGGCTTTAGGACCCCATGACTTTGGTTCCTCATCTGTGAAATGGGCATAGGAAGGAGTTAAATAAGACAGTGCACATAACTCTTAACTCACAGCCCTTGGGATTCAGTAAGTGCTGAATAAATAACAACTGCTGTTATTATCTTTATTATGGAGGAACTTGCCCACGGTCACATGGGGGAAGGTGGCAAAACTAGAGGGAGCAGCAGCCCAACACCCTAGCTGGAAGGTTCCACCAGGACAGTGGGTCATCTGTGACCACGATCACCATTCTACTGAGCACCTTGACTTGTGCTCAATTAATTATTTTTTTGAATGGATGAGTGAATGAACCGAAGAACCAGCCACACCTTCCTCCTTAATCCTACAGCTTGGAGTTCTTGCCTGGTCCACAGACTGATTCAGGCCAAATCCACATCCTTCCGGCCTTCTTCTTCCCCATGACCGTCCCAGTCAACCTCCCTGGTGCCCCACAACCTTCAACCTGGGCCTTGGCGGGACAGACCTCCGATGGGGCACTGGGGTTGAGGCCGGGGCAAGGAGAGTGGCTGGGGGTCCAGAGTAACCCCCAGCGGTGTCCCCTCCTGGGGCCAGCGGAGGGGAGGGAGGCTCCCAGCCCAGTGTCCTTAATAGGCTTTGGTCTCCATGGGAACCCGGGGGCAGGGGGGCTCGGGCGGGGGGGGGGGGACGGCGGGGGGAGGGGAGGCGACCGAAGCCTGCTGACCAGTGGGAGCCGCCAAGTTCGGCGGCCGCTAAGCCTGAGTGGCAGCCATGGCGGCTGACCATTGTTCCCCCCTCGGCGGCGGGCCCCTCGGTCCGGGCGGGGGGCCCCCCGCCGCGGGGCCCTTGGCATTCCCGGCTGTCCCCCTCGCTCCCTGGCAGCCTATTCTCCGGCTCCCCCTGGCCTCCCCGGGCCGGTTTCACATGCCAACGCCGATTTAGGCCCGAACAAAAGACGCGGCCGCTGACGGCTTCTCCTGGGGCCCGGTTGCCATGGCAACGCCGGCCCCGGGGGCAGGCGGCCTCCAATCACAGCTGCTGGATCAGATTAGTGCGAGCTCTAATGCTCGGCGCTCAGACACAAAGACACCCCGCCGAAGCCGAGCCGGGCCTGCTGCTTCCCAGGAGCGCCCTTCCCTCTGGGGCCCAGGCCCAGCCTGCCCAGCCTCCTGGACCCAGGTCCCCAAGGAGGTGTGCCTGAGCCGAGGCCTCTGCCCGCTCCCCCCGCCACACACACACACGTCAGCATCCGCTGGCCAGGGGACCCCCCCAACCAGCCACACAAGCTTACAGCCTATTTCTCTAGCCACCTCCAGCTGGGCCTGCTGGGAACCAAATGCCTTGCTGGGAAAGTGGAGACCCAGCCTCTAGCCGCCCTCACTCACCTAAAAGGAATACCAGGGACCTGGGTCTCAAGCCACCACCGCTGGGATTTGGGTCCCTCTCTCCATCTCACCATAGGACCCTGAAGTTCACATTGCTCACCTTCCTAGGGACACCCTATTGTCTGACATGGCCACACACCGCGTATCTTCCCATAGCCTACCTCTTCATAGGCCCAGAAAGGAAAGCTTGATATGACCCAGAAGTGAGCGCACGTTCTCTGGGCCAGATCAGAATTTGGGGGTGCTTTCTTCAGTTTCCTCCAATACCTAGCAGCCCCTCAGCTCCTGCTCCCAGCTTCCCACCTGGGCCAGCAAGGTACCAAGTGAAATGGGGAGTCATATTTATTGCCTCCTTATCATCCCCCAGGAAGGGGTTGGGGGATGGTGACAACCGCCCTTGGCCTGGACAGGTGCAAACTCCCAAGAGGCTAAGGGGTGACTGGATTGAACTGGCTACAGGAGCACCGCCTCCCTCAGGAGAAAGAAGATAAGCAGGAGAAAAATACAGAAGGAAGGGCAACAACAGGGCCGCTACTGTGTGGCTTCCGCTCCCAGGGGATGTCAAGAGTCAGAAGCCCATAGATGGGCCAGGAGCCCGAAAGTTGAGTTGACCTGGCCTCACCTGCAGGACACAACTTCCCTTACACCTTCTGCAGGAATTGGGATGACCTGGCTGACCCCACTGGCTCCTGACCACTCTCTTAGCATTCTCAGCCCCAGCAAGCACCCACCCCCATTTAAGACCCACCTTCCCGAACTGTTCAAAATATTGCTTCACATCCTCCACTGTGGTGTTCACTGACAGTCCCCCCACAAAGATCTTCTTCGTTCGAGTCACCATCTGTTAGGGGAGGGAAGGAGAAAGTGGGCATCTGAGGCCTGTGGCCTACCGCCACCAGCAGGGGCTCCAGCCCCCCTGCCAGGTTGCCAGCTGACAAGCTCTCTGTGGCCCCAGCCTCTCAGAAGGCCTCCCCAAGCTCCTCCTAACCCCCACCTCTAGGCCTGTCACACCCTAACTTCTTAAGTGTGTCTCCCTCCCTGGGGTCTGTATCTGGAAAAATCCTTTCCCAAAGGACTCACACGGGGAAAGGGGGTGGGTCAATGACCCAGACCCACAGCCTAGCTCCAAAACCCCACCAGCCCTCCTGGGAGACCGCCAAGGCCATCGCAGGGTCTCCCTGAACTTAACTCCGACATTTTCCTCATCAACCTCTTCCCTGCCCAACCTCTGGCAGCCCCGTGGCCCCAGCCCTGTTTTAGGAAGAACACATGGTCCTAATTACCCCAGGAGCGCATGGCTAATCCGCGGCAATTCCCAGCCCCATCCTAACACTAAAGCACCTTCTGTCACCAAACTGCTTAATGGAATTAACCCAATTCCGACCATGTGCTCCCTGGTGCGGCTTCCTTCGAATACCTGCTCCATAATTGCTTTCAGGCCCTCTGCTGGACTTTTTCCAGAGATGCCCCCTTCCTGTCTCCTAAAACAGTTCCTCTCCCACTACCCTGGCAGGAGCTCTGGGAACCTTGGTGGAATTCACAGGATAGAGTCAAAAAGCATCCTGGTTTCCACCAACTTCTGATAAAAGGGGAAACCGAGATCTCTTGGAGAGGTACCCAGTCCTAGGACACATGCTGAGTCAACAAACTCAGGGGTCCTGACTCCCTATAAGTTAGCCTTTCCTCCTGTCTTCTATAGGGGACGACTTAAGAATTAAGAACTGGAAAGTTGCCAGGAGGTCTAGACTCAAATCTGAGGCTCCTGCCCTGCACCAAAAGTTTTAAGTGCTCTAGTGCCCAACTTCTCAGAAATCCATTTTCTGTATGCACTGCCCCTCTCTCCAAAACACCAGGGAAAGATATCTAAATGGAAAGACAACAGGTGACAGACCTCCTGGTTCCCCTCCCCTTCTACAAGTCCAACACACCTCATTCCAGAGCTTGGAAGGTGACTTGCAGGGGGTCAGAGGTATGCTCCCTGGCCCAACTCTAGCTCAGCTTCAGAGGCAGGGCAAGTCTGCCCTGTGTTTGATCTGCCAAGGTTCTGGGCAAGGAGGCTGTGACCTATAAGGTCAGAATTAGACTTGGGGTCCAAACTGCACTGACTTCAAATATAGGGACAAAGAATTCCCTGAGCAGTTCCCCTTTCTTCCCACACATGCAGCCCCCTCTCCAGAGCAGATGGGAAGATGCATACTGTCTTCATTCCACAGAATAAGGACATCAGGAATCCCCTCTTCACACCTCCGCCTATCCTGAAACACTCCAGAGGTTCTAGAAGCATCTGCCACAAAACAGAATGCTGGGGAAATCCCTGTCCAGAGTTGCCCTCAGTGACAGCGCTCCTCCCAGCCACCAACACACACCTACCTTAGGCTGTGCTCGCCGAGGAAAGGCCACCTTGGGGTCAATCTAAAAGAGAAGGGAAAGGTAGAAAGGGTCTTGCTTATCACACCTCAGATTGTGACAATTACAGCCTTAAGCAGTGAGGACCTCTCTCATCTCAGGACACAGAGGTGACAGAAACCACCAGAGTCTCAGGCAGGAAAGCACAGTTGTTAAGCATGAGTTCAAATCTCACACTGCTTCCCTACTATAAGACCTTGGGCATGTTATTTAACCTCTCAGAGCCTTAGGGTCACCTGCAAAATGGACAAATAATAATACCCACCTCAAAGGGTCATTTGCAGATTTTTTGAGATAAAGCATACAAAGCACTTGGTGTGGTGTCTAGCTCACAGCAAGAATCAAAAATAATGCAAACCAAGTCTTATTCCCTCAAGCATCAGGTATATTGAGGGCCCTCCTTGCTAACCTGACTTCACACAGATACCTGTCAAGGTAAGATATGTGATTCTGACTTTGGAAATCTAGCAAATAGAAATACTCTTTGCCTGAAAAAGTCTACAAGATGAGAGTTCATAACTGCCAAGAATAGACTCAGTTGTTTCTCCAATACCTCTAGTCTCTAACAGCCCTCTTAGAGGCTGCAAGAAAACAGCTCCTGATAATGCAGCCAGGCTCAGGGTGAGGCAGAGTGCAGTCTTTGGTGACATGAAAGGGCATGGGACTTGGACTTAGAAACTTTGGGCTGCTTGCCAAGCCTGTGATCTTGGTAACTTGCTTGCCCTTCTGAGCCTCAGTTCCTTCATCCGCAAAGTGGGGACAATCACACCCATACTTCCCAGGGGCAGCTGTAGGGAATCAAATGAGATAACATGGGTGAAAGCAGCCTTTTGTGAACTGCCCTTCATTGCACAAACAAAGGTGCTATTACTAGGAGGCCACCTTTGCCCTCTGCTGTGAACAGAGGGAAAAATCAAGATGCACCTGGGTACTCCTGGATACTCCAGCCATGCTGACAAACAGCGAGAGACCAGGGCAGGAGCCATTATGACTGATGCAGGACCTATGAGGCCAGGTCTTGCTAGAGTTTCTTGCCACCCGCATGGGTGGACATCATGCAGAAGTTCAGCAGCCAATCTCAGAGAAGATCTATCTTTCCCCAAAGTTCCTTCTTTCAAAACTCAGCCTCATTCTAGGCAACTGGCTCTGGCTTTCCTCTGCCTGAATAACACAGACCAGGAACCAGCATCCTGCAGGCTCTCCCACTGGAATCTGCCCAAAGAGATGGAACCTCCACAGTGCACACTAGGCAATGCCTTCTCTCTTGCAAAGGCCCACTGGGCTCTAGGGAAAATCCAAGCTTCCCATTGCTGTCGTGGATTTCATATATCTGTAGCATTTTCATCCTTCTATTTCTCCCAGAGCACAGCCTCCCTAGCCACTCACACACTTTCATAAGTTCCCCTGCACAGATCCTGATGGAGAGACAGTACCCAAGACCCACTCCCCCAGACCCACGCACACCCAATCCCTGACACACCCCACCTCCACTCTGACTCACAGCTGGCAACATAAATAAAACCCAACAAGTAAATAAAAGGTGAAAGTCAGAACCCAAAATAGACTCCCCACAGTAAACCTCCCTCCCATCCCCTTCCCCAGCCCAGAGATGCCAAACACAGACACAAAGCCCTTGCCCTTGATGAGTCCCAATCTCCTAAGGATACCCATCTCACCATCCTTCCTCCCTGTCTCTCTCTTCACCCTTATCAATCTTCCACTCCTCCAGCCCCCAGCCCCAGCCCCAGCCCCAGCCCCTAAATCTCAGCTTCCTGAGTGCAGCAGAAGCCACCAGTGCATTCTGAGGACAGGGGATGGTAGGAGAACAGGCAGCTTGATGGCAGATAATCACCAAAAACAATAGGCCACTGTCTCTCCTTTCCCAGCCTGGGTCACTCAGGCTTCGCCAAGAAGATCCTTTCAGAGCCGGCAAAGTCGAGGCCTGGCCTCATTTGCTCATTACTGTGAGCAGGAGTGGGAGCCACTGGGCAGAGATAACAGGATCTGGGGACAGGCGGTAATTTAACAAATTCTTGGGCACAACCAGCCATTGTTGCAGGTAAACAGGAGCCAGTGACTGACCCAAGCAGGGAGGCCCAGGGGCAGGGGGAGAGTGGGGGAGTGTGGAGAGAGGAGATCACACTGTCCCAGCCCCCTGGCAGACAGACACCCCCATCACCCAGTAAGCCCTCCTCTGATTTTCTCCTTTTCCCTCTCCCCTTGAGCTGGCCTCCGTCAGCGCCCCCTGCAGGGTCCAAGACACTGGGGATCAGTGGGACAGCAGCAAAATGTTCCAGGAGTTTGAATGCCAAACAAACAGTTCCTCCTAAGATCAAGTCTTGAGAAGGTTTTTCTTTCTTTCTTTCTTTTCCTCCCCCAATCAAGCTAGCTAGCTCCCTCCTCATAAATCCCCTTCATGGTCAAAGCAGGTCCGTGTCTTCTACACAAAGCAAGGAGCTCATTGACCAAAAGTCGGGGGAGGAGAGAAAAGGGGAGGGAGAGGGACTCAGTGACGCTTTGCCATTGGTCTGGAAGGGAAGGGGGGTGTCTCGGAGCCAAATACTAGTTAGAGTTCAGAGAAGCCACCGGGTGGGTCATTGCAACCCTGACTCACCCAATTTGGGCTAGGGGTGGGACCCAGCCCCACCCCAAGCTCTGAGGCATCGAGATTAGTACTTATAGGGAGGGGGTGGTGGCTACTGCTTCCCTCACCAATACGGGGGGGTGGGGGGGGGAGGAGGTGTAGCATCTCATCGCAGGCCTGGGATTTTTCTACTCCCTCTGCCCCTAACTCCAGTGACAAAGTTTCAGAGCATGGCAGACCTCTTACTCAGAAAACTCCCACTTTCCTCAAGGACCTCGTCCAACTGTCCCCTGGAGAGAGTCCTGACCCTCTCCTCCGGCAGCCTCCCTCTCCCAAAGGACCCCCGAAGCCCCGAGGGCCACTCACTGTTTTGGAGTCGAGCTCGTGCCGCGATTGCGCCAGCACTTTATCCACCCCCGCCTGGTCCATGAAAGTGACGAAGCCGAAACCCCTGCGCGGCGTAGTGAGGGAGAGGCAGATGGTTACAAGGCAGTGAGTGGCAGTGGTGGAGGGGGGTGAGCCGAGAGCAGGAGGAGGGGGTGAGGGGCTCACCTGGATCTCTTCGTCAGGGGGTCCCGCATCACCAGACACTCCTTCACCTCCCCGAACTGGCCGAAGTATTCGCGCAGCCCTTCTGTAACCACACACCCGCCTTCGGACCAACCCGGGCCCCGCGCCCTTCCCCCCTCCCCCGTCCTTTGCCCCCGTTGACCCCGGCGCAGCCCGGTCGCCCCCGTGCCAAGCTGCCGGCGCGCTCTCCATTGCCGGCACCCCCTCCCGCCCTCGCCCGGCTCTCGTGCAGCCTGGTGGCGCCCACCGGGGCCCCGGGAAGCCAAGGGCCAAGCTGGGCTGGAGGGGGGACGGCTCCGGCCGTGTTCCCGCCGCTCCGGGAGCCGCCTCACAAAAGTTTGAGCCGCAGGTGCGAGCGGAGTTGACGCAGCCGCCGGCGGGTCCCGGGGGCCGGGCCCAGCCCCCGATGCCCCCTGAACCCCTCAACTGCTCCCCATCACCCGCTGGGCCGTGCGCGCTAGCAGATAGCCCTGCGCTCTCGGGGTCCCCGGGAGGGGCGCGAAAGAGGGCACGAGGGCGCCTGGGGTCAGCAGGGCGCAGGGCCGGGCTGGGGTGTCTGGGTCTGGGGCGCCGTGGGGGTCCGGGGTGTTCTGCGGGGCCGGTAGGCGCTCCTGGGCTGGCTCACCCTGCGTAGTCTGCCAACTGAGTCCCCCGATGAACATCTTGCTGCGGGAGGAGGAGAGACACAAAGGGCCCGCGTGAGCGCCTGGCGCCGGGGCGCAGGGGGCGCGGGCCCGGGCCCCGGGGAGGCCCGGCCCGACCCGGATCGGCCATGTTGGCGGGGCTGGGGCGGGCGCGGGCCGGGCAGGCCCGACCGGGCTGGGCCGGGCCGTACCAGGGGTCGTGCGGCGAGTCCGGGGAGGCGAGGCCGGGCTGGGGCGCGTCAGTCTCCATCGGAAGCCGCGGGCGGCGCGGGCAGCGGAGCGGCGGCGGCGGCGGCGGCGGCGGCGCTCGGCGCGGGGCAGATGAGGAGCGCGGCGAAGGGGGCCGGACGGACAGGCCATGCTGCCCCCTCCCCCGACCCCGCTCGGGCGGGCGGGCGGGGACGGCCGAGGGGAGGGCCCGCCGGGGGCCGACCTGCCGGCTCCTCCCCCCGCCGCCCTGCGCGCATAAAGCCCCGCGCTCGCCCTCGCGCCCGGGCGCCCGCGGAGGCGGCGGCGCCGGGACCCGCTCCCCGCCGGGCTCCCGGGTCCCCCGGGATGAGAGAGACCCCGAATCCTGGTGCGGGCCGGGACCAGGGCGCGGCCGCACCCCCCACCCACACCAGCGCGGGGGCCGGGCCGCGGGAACGCCCTCCCGGAATGAAGCGCTTCCCGGTGCCTTCAAGGTAGCTCGGCTCCGGATCGGGAACCCCCCCCCAGTTCTCCCTCTCAGGTCCCCTCTGTCCAGAATTGAAGAGAGCTCCCCAATCTCCCTGGGTCGGGGAGGAGATAGCCCCAGTGGCCCCAAATCCCCACCCACTCTAACTGGAGAGAATCCTTCTTTACAGTCGGAGCAAGAATCTGCCCTGGAGCCCCCGATTTCTTCTAATCTAATTTAGAGTCCCCCTTCAGCGGCTCTCAGCCCATTCCCATTATCCCATATCGAATTTGGAGAACCCCCTGTGTGCCTCGCGTCCCGAGTGGGAAGCTTCCATCAGCATCCCGGTAGAAACGATATCAGTTTCTCTCCAACCTTCCTTGACCCTTGATGCCCAGAGTAAGAATCCCACTCAACTCCCCCAAATCCCTCTCTCCGCTCTGTGGCTCGGGTAGTCTGCTGAGCAAATCCTCCGCCCCAAGCCTGGGTTCCCATTTTGCCGCCACCCCACCCCCAGTGTGAGGAGTCTCTGCTGCTTCTCTCCCTGGTTCGCTCTTGTCAGCCCCATTCAGACTCCTGTCTGGATTCAGGAGACCGGGTGCCAGACGCTCAGCGCCCGCTCCCCACCGAGGCACGGGGAGAAAAGTCAGTTCCTCCGGTGTCCAGTTTAGGAGTCCGATGGCGCAGCGGTGCACCTTACCCCCAAAACATCCACTCTTTTGCAGAGTTCTAGCTCCACCCACTCCCGTTGGAAGAACCTGAACTACCTACCCCACGACGTTTGGAGTTACTTCCCTCGGTCGGTCTCATTTTGAGACTAGAGCAAACTCCTTCCTCCTCACTCCCATCTTCAGGGTCTCAGGGATCCCCCAATGCTTTCACCCAAGCCACCTCACCCACTCCAAAATCTTCCTCCCTCCAGCCTGGGAGCAACTTTGAGAAAGTCCATTCTGGATTGCCATGGAAGCCAGAGGCCATTCTGCTCCTGGTAACTCCCTGCATATCTGAGCCTATCTCTTACTTCCCTGGCTGAAACCAACTAAGGCAGGGTCAAAGCAGAAGGCTAAGGCAACTAACATCCACGCCCATTCCTTTCTCGGCTGGGGGTTTCGGTGCCACAAAAGCCTCTCCCTCCCAACTCACCTCCCATTCCTTCCCATCTCCCTTCCTTTAAATCCACCCAGTATAACTCAGTGTCACCCTTAGTGACAAGCCCTTTGCTGCTCACCTTCACATCCATCCTGTATTCAGCTACCTTTTATTAAGGTGTGCCAGGGCTCTAGCACGGTAACCTTGCTCCCTAGAAGTGTGCCCATCCCCCTCCTCTTAGCACACTTTCCCTCTCCCCACCCCACCACCACACATTTAAGAATGTGAGAGACTCACGTTAATGGTTTCCTTGGGGACCTTCTGCAGTGCTCAGCAGGTGTATCCTGGCACCCTGTGCATATAACACTACAAACAAACTTGCCTTTTCCTGTTTGTATTCCCCTAACCTTTCCCAGTTTCTCAGCATCCTCTGGACTGGGGACTGGGGGGAAGGGAACGGAGCATTTCTCAGCATCTCCACACAAGCTGGAACATCAGGTGTGTCCTGGGAGAGACACAGATGAGGGTCAGCAGGTGGCACCCCCAGTGTTAGGGAACTGACTGCTCCTAGGACTGAACTTCAGGTTCTTTCAGGAGAGATGCCCAGAGGGCAGAGCGCCACTCCTTGAGATTGATTTGTGTGCTGGTGCTGTTGGCTGGTGGCTTGGAGGATAGGAAATGGATAAGGGTCATTTGTTCAAAGCCAGCCAAGACTGTTTAAGAAGCAGCTTGAGCTAGGATCCATTTATTAGCATCCTCATTCAAGACTTCAGAGGAGGAAGCATTTACTTCCTTTTGTCAATAACCTGGTTTGTAGGACGGAACAGGTGGGTGGACTTAAGAGAAGTCTCCTCCCACCTTTGGGTTTATCTCCATCTAGCAGCTCCAGTCCACTTTGTTCGCAGTGGAGGCAACAAATCCTTGGGTGTGTGTGTGGGGGGGGCGCTCACAGGACAGTAAAGCTATAAATACTTGATCCTCATAGTAAATGGAGGATCTCAGCAGTATCAAGGGAAAATGATCCAAAAAGCAAGTGGCCCAGACTCCAGAATTAGGAAAGCATCACTCAGAAAATAAAAGAATGATTTGCTTCATAAATTTTGTAAATCTTCTTGAAAAAGACAGTGAAGAAATGATATTATACTCAAGCACTGAGATGATGTAACTTGGCACAAATATCTATTGTCTACGTTTTGCGTTCCAGTACTGTCTTAAGTGCTATATTTCCAGCCCCTACTCTACAAAACTTAATTTCTAGAGACAAGAGTCAGAAAAATAAGGGTCACTGGTACAGCATTTCCTAGAATGCATGGGAGGGGCAAAGAAATAAATAGTAGCTTTATTAAGTACTTTGGAGAAGGGAGGGGAATAGGGAAGATGGGAAGCATAGGGGAGAAGGTGATATTGCAATTTTAAATCCAGAAAGTGCTCATAAGGGAAGGTGATATGTTAGCAAAGATTTGAAGGAAAGGAGCTATTTGAGTTTGCTGTGTTATCCATGACATTCATGTTAGCAGAATATCTGCAACTCTTAAGTGCAGATGATAGTTGATATTTCTAATTTGACTTTCACTCTCTAAAACTGGTTCCCAAACCTTGATGTGCATTTTAAAAATCACCTGGTGCTGTGCAGTGGACTCAGGATGGGTAGGGGCTCTGAAAACTGCAGTTTTTAAACAAGCCAGTCTGTCCAATGATGCTGGTACCTGAGGTATTTCCTGGACCACTCTTGGAGAAGCACTGCTTTAAAATATACGGATGAGTCTTTGAGAACATCAACAACAAAGCTAAAGATCAAATTATAGTATGTTTGGTTTCAGTGTTGAAAGTATTCCATGGGACTGGGGATGTGGCTCAAGCGGTAGCACGCTCGCCTGGCATGTGTGAGGCCCGGGTTCGATCCTCAGCACCACATACAAACAAAAATGTTGTGTCCGCCAAGAACTAAAAAAATAAATATTAAAAAAAAAAAAAGAAAGTATTCCACTCTGTTCTCATTCTTTGAAAAGGCAATACCCAAGCAAAGCCCTGGATTACCCAGAACATACCAGTTCTTGTCTGTACAGGAGAAGGAAAAATTTATTGTAGTTTATTAGAAACCATTCATTTAAAATCAGTCCATTTTACAACTTTCTTCCACTTTTTTTTAAAAAACATAGATTTCATATTTAGAGTAGTTTTAGGTTCACAGAAAAATTGATCAAGAGGTACAGAGATTTCCTATATATCTCCTTCCCCCACACATGCATAGCATCCCCTGTTATCAACATCCCCAGAGTGGTATTTTGTCATAATTAGTAAATTTACATTGACATATCATTATCACCCAAAGCCCATAGTGTTTGCATGAGGGTTCCGTCTTGTTGGTGTACATTCTGTGGGTTTGGACAAATGTAGAATAACATGCATTTATCACTATGAAATCATGGAATATGTCCACTGCCCTAAAAATTCTCTATGCTTCATATATTCAGCCTTCCTCTCCCTAGCCCCCACAACCACTTATCTTTTTACTGTCTGTATAGTTTTGCCTTTTCTGGAAGATCTTACAGTAGGAAGCATACAGTATATATCCTTTTCAGATTGGCTTCTTTCACTTAGCAATATATATTTAAGTTTCCTCTATGTCTTTCCATGATTTGATAGCTTATTTCTTTTTAGTGCTAAATAATATTCCACAGTCTTTATTGTATCCTGGTGTATCTATTCACCTATTAAAGGACTTGTTGATTGCTTTCAAATTTTGGCAACTAAGGAAAAAAAAAGATGCTAAAACAGACATGTGCAGCTTTTATATGTATGGACATAAATTTTCAATCCCCTACTTTAAAAAAAATGTTTTTCTCTTTACTTTTTCTTTCTCTCAAATGTATGGACTCAACCAGGAATTAACCAACTGGGATTATTAGGGCACTTGACTGAGGGTCAGAAGACCTGGTGGTTGGTCCTGGGATCCCTGCTGTTTCTGATTGAGTGGGTCTAGAGATACTCCACTCAACCTTCTAATCTTTCTTTTCAGAGTTGCTTGAAGAAGTTTGTGAGATCATGTATATAGAAACACCTTTAAAACACTAAAGCATTCTGAAAACACAAGGAAGTTCATTCCCAATCCAGCTAATTTGGTCCAACTCAAATTCAGTTACTTCAAGTCTTGGAGTGCTGAATGGGCAGAGTGGTGCATGCCTGTGATCCCAGCAGCTCGGTAGCCTGAGGCAGGAGGATCAGAGTTCAATGCCAGCCTCAGCAAAGGCAAAAGTTACTAAGCAACTCAATGAGACCCCTTCTCTAAATAAAATACAAAATAAATGGGGATGTGGCTCAGAGGTTGAGTGCCCCTGAGTTCAATCTCTGGTACCAAAAAAAAAAAAAAAAGGGCTGGGGATATAGCTCAGTTGGTAGAGTGCTTGCTTTGCATGCACAAGGCCCTGGGTTCAATCTCCAGCACCACCAAAAAAAAAAAAATTGGGAATCAAGAAATAAATGCTCATATTTATAGTCAATCGATTTTTTTGAAAATAATTTTTTATGTGAATCTGCAATCTGTGTATGGGGTGAAGGTGGGAGTTCATAACCCACTTGAATCAAAGTGTGGAATATGATATGTCAAGAAATTTGTAATGTTTTGAACAACCCACAATAAAAAATTAAAAAAAAAAAAAAAAAGAAAATAATTTTTTATTTGTTCTTTTTAGTTATACATGACAGTAGAATGTATTTTGACATATCATACATACACGGAGTATAACTTCCCATTTAAGGCCCAGTTTCAATCCTCAGGACTACAGGGAGAAAAAACAAAAAGACTGAGATCAATTGAACATCATCAAAATTAAAACTTTTATACTTCAAAGGATATCTTCAAGAAAGTAAAAAGAAATCTGGTGCAGTAACACACACCTGTAATACCAGCTTCTCTGGAGACTGAGGCAAGAGGATCAAAAGTTCAAAAGCCAGCCTGGGCAACTGAGATAGGTCCCTGTCTCAAAAATTAAAAGTACTGGGAAGGTAGCTCAGTGGTAAAACTTGCCTGGCATGGTATGCACCAGAGGCTCTGGGTTTAATCCCCAAAACAAAAAAAGAGAGAGAGAGAGAGAGAGAGAGAGAGAGAGAGAGAGAGAGAGAGAGAAAGAGAGAGAGAGAGAGAAGAAAACCCAAAAAATGGGAGAAAAAATGCAAATTATATATCTGATAGGGAATTTGTACTTAGAATGTATAGAACCAATAACAAAATATTAATAACAAAATATTAAAATGGGCAGACTGTATCCTGGGGTGGCACCTGTGTACCCAGCCCCACTTGCCCTTTCCACTGCCACCTTCACCTTGCTACCTCCATACCAGGCTAAGCTTGAGGAGACTGACCAGCTGCTATCAAACCTAAGCACTATGGGGTAGAATGCCCTGGAAGGTTGTGATGCTATCTTCAAGCAGTTGGGGGGTTCATGACAAGAATGGCCCTTCAGGTAGAAAAATTGGATGACCATCCTGAATGATTTAATATGCATAACAAGGTCCATGTCACCCTGAGCACCCATGAACATGTGGACCTTTCAGAATGGGACATTAAACCCAGCCGATTTCATCAAAGGAGTAGCAGTGTCCATGTCAGAGACTCTGCCCTTCTTTGAATTCTTCAGGGAGGAAAGAAGACACTGAGCTGAGGATCCCTTGGCCTCAGGACTTGCTGCAGTCAAAATAGCCAGTTTCAGGGTGGGGGTCATGGCTCAGAGATAGAGCGCTTACCTACCATGGGTGAGGCACTGGATTTGATCCTTAGCACCACATAAAAATAAAATAAAGATATTGTGTTTGCCTAGAACTAAAAAATAAATATTAAAAAAATAGCCAGTTTCAGAGCTGGGTGTGTATACAGATATCCAGCTCTAGGATAGATATTCAGCACTAAATAAATAAATAAATAAATTGTCACGTTGACTCTGCTCCCTCCATTTGGGATGAGTCCTTGATAAGGAAAGAAGCCAACATCACTGCCCACACCTGGAATTGAGAACTTTTCTCCATGCCACCTCTTCATTCTTGGTGTTGTTATATGACATTAATTTGAATAAGCTCTCCCCTTTGCAACTTCCCAAGAACAATAATTTATTTCCAGACCATGACTTGTTCCCTTTCTGATTCATTTCCCAAGAAGCCTTGAAAGAGGGTGAATAAAGTCTTAGAATTCAGGACCCTAATGTAAAACCCCATTCTATGTCACAGAAACGTGTGCTTTCAGGCCCCAAATAAAATTATTACTTGGGGAAAAAATAAAAGTAATAATGAGAAAAGGATCCAATTAGACATTTCTCCAGAAAAAGATAGCTAAATGGCCAATAAGCACGTGAAAAGACATTGACGTCATTAGCCGTCAGGCAAATGCAAATGAGCACCACAGTGAGATATGCTTCACACCCCCTAGAATGGCTATAATCAAAAAGGTAGATAATTGCAGGTGTTGGTAAGAATATGAAGAAATTAGGACCCTCATATGTTGCTGATAGGAATGTAAAATTGTGGGGAGTTAAGGAAAACACTGTGGCAGTTTCCTAAAAGAGTAAACAGAGTTATCATATGAGCTGGGTGCACACTTGTAATCCCAGTTATTTGGGAGACTGAATCGGGAGGATCTCAAGTTCAAGGCTAGCCTAAGCCATTTAGCAAGATCCTCTCTCAAAATAAATAAATAAATAAATAAATAAAAAGGTTTGGGGATGTAGCTGAGTGGTAGAGTGTCCCTGAATTTAATCAATCCCCAGTACCAAAAAAAAAAAAAAGTTACCATATGATCCAGCAATTATTTTCCTAGGTTGGACCCCAAGGAAATTGAAACGTATGTCTAAGCCAGGTGTGATGGCACATGCCTATAGTCCCAGCAGCTCAGGAGGCTGAGGCAGAAGGATTGCAAGTTCAAAGCCAACCTCAGCAACTTAGTGAGGCCCTGAGCAACAACTTAGGGAGACTCTGCCTGAAAATTAAAAAAATAAAAAGAAAAAGAACTGGGTATGTGGCTCAGAGGTTAAGTGCTTCCTGGGTGTAATCCTCCTCCTCCTCCTCCTCCTCCTCCTCCTCCTCCTCTGGAGAAGAAAGGAAGGAAGGAAGGAAGGAAGGAAGGAAAAAAGGAAGGAAGGAAAGTATGTTTACCCAAAAACTTGTATGAGAACATTCATAAGAGTATTATGAACAATAGTAAAAAAGCAGAAACAACCCAGATGTTCACCAACTCCATACAATGTAATATTATTTGGTCATAAAAGGGAAAGCAGTAGTGATCCCAGGTACCACACAGATGAACTTTGAAAACATTATGCTAAGCGAAAGAAACCAGAAACAAAAGTTCATGTATTTATGATTCCATTTGCATGAGGTGTCCACAACAGATCCATCAATAGAAAGAGGAAGTAAACTGGTGGTTGCCTAGAGTTTGGGGGGTAAGGGAAACATGGGCAAACAAATAGGGAATGACTGCTGGTGGGTCCAGATTCCTATCTGGAATGGTGGAAACGTCCTAAAATTGATTATAGCTGAGTTTCACAATTCTGTGAATCTACTAATAAACACTGAAGTGGGTAAATTGGATGATATGTGAATTATATCTCCATAATGGTGTTACAAACAAACAACACACACACACACACACACACACAAATAATTTTCCTTGTATGAACTTTTCCCTGACCCAACAACATAAATTTATTCTCTTCTCCCATATACCTTTCTTTAACCTTTATTATTATTATCATTGTTATTATTTAGAAATTATTAAGCACCTTCCATACACTAAACAGTGCCAAGCACTTTTCAGGGGCTTTCCATTTTATTCTCCTAGAAATTCTTTTATTTTATTTTCCTTGCATGATGGTGGGCACCCAGAGGTACTTTTCCACTGACCTACATCCCCAGCCCTTTTTATTTTGAAGGAGGATCTCACAAAGTTGCTGAGGCTGGCCTCAAACTTGTGATCCTTCTGTTTCAGCCTCCTTTCAAGTCAACTGTGATCTTCCCAGCAACTCTAGTGTATTTAAATATTATATTTCTATTTTATAGATCAGAAAAGCAAGTTTTAGAGAAGGTAAGTAATTTGTCCAAAGTCACATAGGAAATGATAAAGTAATAGCTAAGATGTATTGAATAATTACTATGTGCCAGGCTCTATAGTAAGCACTTTGCATTAGGGTATAAATTTAATCCTTTCAACTCTATGAAGCAAGACCCTATTTTACAAATCAGGAAACAGAAGCATTGAGCGGTAAACTTGCTAATAAAGATCAGTTTGTCAGCAAGTGAGGGAGCTGAGGTTTTAAGTCAAGTTTAATGCTAGAATCTCCATTATGAAGCATGACATTATACTGTCTAACTACTTCAGGCATATATAATGTACCTATTATTGCAGAAGATTCTACACCACCACCCCTCCTCCTCCTCTCCTCCTCTTCTTCTTCTTTTTTACTAGTACTGGGGATTGAACCCAGGGGCACTTAACCACTTAGCCATATCCCCAGCCCTTCTTATATTTTATTTAAAGACAAGTTCTCGGGACTGGGGCTGTGGCTCAGTGGTAACGTGCTTGCCTGGCATGTGTGAAGCACTGGGTTCGATTCTCAGCACCACATATAAATAAATAAAATAAAGGTCCATCAACAACTAAAAAATATTAAAAAAAAAAAAAAAGACAAGTTCTCGCTAAGTTGCTTAGGGCCTCACTAAGTTGCTGAGGCTGGCTTTGAACTTCAGTTCTACACTCTATTATACTGGAATGAAAGCTATTTAAGGGAAGGGACACTGTGCAAAGCCTCTGAATTTTCTTCTACTACCACTCTCATTCTCAGGTCCCACACCTTACACTGAGTACTTAATACTCAGTCATTGTCAAGAGCTTAATTAGAGGGCTGGAGTAGAGCGCTTGCGTAGCACATGTGAGGCACTGGGGTCCATCCTCAGCACCACATAAAAATCAATAAATAAAATAAAGGTATTGTGTCCATCTACTAAGATAATATATGTATTATATATTTTTTATATGTGCGTGTGTGTGTGTATGTGTGTGTGTGTATTTTTTTAAGCCCATTCAATCTTGGCAAGAGCTGAAGATGGGATGGTAAATGAGACAGCAATTGCTACTGTTTCTCACAGACAGAGTTATATGTACATTTGTGTGTCACTAAACGACAGGGATACATTCTAAGAAATGAGTGGTTAAGTGATATTGTTGTGTGGACTTCACAGAGCGCTCTTACACAAGCCTCAGTTGTATGGGTCAGTTACCGTGTGGCCTCTTGATTGCATCGCAAGGTGTATGGGGCTGCTGCCAGCGTACTAGGGCTGTCCATTTTAAAGTAAACTTATCTTTTATAAGTAGGAGAGGTATACTCTAAAATAAGCATAGGGCCAGGAATGGTGGCACATACCTGTAATCCCACTGGCTCGGGAGGCTGAGGCAGGAGGATGGAGAGTTCAAAGCCAGCCTCAGCAACTTAGTAAGGTCCTAAGCAATTATGAGCCCTAAATAAAAAATATATAAAAGGGGCTAAGGATGTGACTCAGTAGTTAAGTGCCCTGGGGTTCAATCCCCAATACCAAAAATAAATAAATAAATAAAAAATAAATAAATAAAATAATGAGAGGGTGGTCTACGCCTCTAATCCCAGAGACTCGGGAGCTTGAGGCAGGAGATCTCAAGTTGAGGCCAGCCTGGACAACTTAGTAAGACTCTGAGTCAAAATAAAAAATAAAAAGATCTGGGAATGTTGTGCCATGGTAGAGCACTCCTGGGTTCCATCCCCAATACTGAAAAAAAAAATTTTTTTTTGAAAACTGATAGGGCTTGGGATATAGCTCAGTGGTAAAGCACAAGCTTAACATGAGTGAGGCCCTGTATTCAAGCCTCAGCACGAAACATATTACAGAATATTAAAAAGATAAAATGAGGGCTGTGGATATAGCTCAGTTGGTAGAGTACTTGTCTCACATGCACAAGGCCCTGGGTTCAATCCTCAGCACCAAAAAAAAAAAAAAAAAAGATAAAATGAGAAATAACAAGACTGGTGACACATGTCTCCCAGTAACTTGGGAGGCTGAGACATGAGGATTGCAAATTGGAGGTCAGCCTCAGCAATTTAGAGAGATCCTTGGCAACTTAGAGAGACCCTATCTCAAGATCCTATCTTGGGGATACAAGTCAGTGGTAAAATGTCCCTGAGTTCAATACCCAGTGCCGAGAGAGAGAGAGAGAGAGAGAGAGAGAGAGAGAGAGAGAGAGAGAGAGAAAGAGAGAGAACAACAACAATAAAAAAAAAAACACACACAAAAGAAGTCCAAGAGGGCTGGGGATGTGGCTCAAGTGGTAGCACGCTCACCTGGCATGCGTGCGGCCCAGGTTCGATCCTCAGCACCACATACAAACAAAGATGTTGTGTCCGCCAAAAGCTAAAAAAAAAATAAATATTAAAAAATTCTCTCTCTCTCTCCTCTCTCACTCTCTCTTTAAAAAAAAAAAAAAAGTCCAAGAAGTCCAGCATATTAAATAATAAACCAGCAACCTGGTCATTTATTATCATTATAAAGTATTATGTAGTGTACATAATTGTACGCACTCTACTTTTATATAAAGTGAAGAAGGTTTGTTTACACCAGCATCACCACAAACACGTGAGCAATGAGTGCATTTTGCTACGATTTTAAGAGGGCTATGACATCACTGGGCAATAGGGCCCATTACCATCTTATAAAATCATCGTCCTGTATGTGGTCTATTGTTGACTAAAACATCATTATGCAGTACATGACTGTAATTCTTTTTAACCAGGTCACTTGAAACATTGCAGTGTAGTAGACATTCCCCCACCCTCCCTCTCTAAATATATATTTTCTACTTTTATTTATTTGGTGCTAGGGACTGAGCCCAGGGCCTTGCACATGCTAAGCACAAGCTCTGCCATTAAAATACTCCCCCAACCCCAAAAATACATTTATCTATTTTCAGTACTAATGATTGAACCCAGGGGTGCTCTACCACTGAGTTACAACCCCAGCCCTTTTTATTTTGAGACAGGGTCTCACTAAGTTACCCAGGTTGATCTCAAACATGCAGTCCTCCTGCCTCAGCCTCCCTAGTCTCTGGCATTACAGTGCCTTGCTCTTTATCATTTTATTAATTGCCAAGGCTGTGCTTGAACTCCCAGGCTCAAGAGATTCACCTGCCTTAACCAATTTAACCAATGGGCCCAGCCCTACATCTTGATTTTTAATTGACACATAGTGATTGGACATATCTGTGGGGTACAGTGTGACATTTCAATCCATGTGGTAGGTTCTATTCCTATGCCTGTCTTACAGATGATAGCCAGCCACTCCGGAGCCCGGTTCCACCTGACTCAAACATCCTGTGCTACCCTCTGTCTCTGTTTTCCCCCCTTGGTCTGGCCCAGGAGGGAGGGAATTAAATAAACGATTCGATTCTGCTTGCCCAGCTGAGAACACCCACAGTCGGCCCAGACCTGCTGACTCTTCCACTTTCTCACTTTCTCACTGTCGCTTCCAGTGACAGCCAGAGCCAGTTTGATGGGTTAGTGAAAGGGGGATGCTCTGGGAGTTTTATGGTTTCAGCAACTGAAGTTGCCTCTCTGCTGTAATTAACTATTTGATTTAGTCTGGTCAATTAATAATCCCACAATTCAGAGGCTAAAGAGCTAAAGATGCTAAGAGCAGGCCGCCTTTATTTTATTTTATTTTTTTAAATGTTTATTTTGGGAAACGGAAACTGCAGACCTGGAGAACTGGAACCGCAGATCTGTGGGTGGTGACTGTGGGGGAGGGGATGCCAGGCGGTTGGCAGGGGCTTCTGTTACACTCAGGCAGGGCATAAAGATGAAGGGGCTGGGTAGAAGAAGGCAGGGTCCTCTCTCAGAGCTCTCTCCCTAGAGACCAGATTTTCAGCAATCCCAGGAAAATAGCTTTTGGAGTCAGTGAATACAGTGGAAAAAACATTAGATAGGGAGTCAGGAGCCTGGGGCTCAGTCTCTGACCTTGAGACAGACTCTTCCCCTCTCTGAGCCCTAGTTTATTCATGTGCAAAATGGAAAGGGGCCAGATTATTCCACAGATGGAAACTGGTTTCAGTTTTTCTACTGATTGGTAGTGGCTAGGGCTGGGCAAGGATAGAAATGTCTGACTTTTTAGGGGTGCGTGCCTTGGATGCAGGTGATCAGGAAATAATTGAAGGTGTGCTGTATACAGTCAGCTTTAGTATCTGCACATTTCACATCTGTGAATTTCACCAAACATGCGTTGGAAATATTTCTTAATTGCATCTGTACTGAACCTATACAGACCTTTTAAAACTTGTCATTATTCTCAAAACAATACAATACCTATTTACATAGCATTTACATTATATTGGGTATTATAAGTAATCTAGAGATGATATGAAGTATATGATGTGTGCATACGTTCTATGCAAATATGACTCCACTATATAATGGATCCTTAGATTTTGGTACCAATGAGATTCCTAGAACAAATTGACCTTTAGATACTGAGGGACAACTGTATTAGCCTTCCTTGGATTGGAGAATCTCTGTGTCTTTTCCAGTTTTAGTTGTCTGCACACTTTAGAAAAAACATCACAAGGATCCAGAGCTAGGCAGCCTCCCCAGGGATCAGTCAGCCAAGGGAGAAACCACCAAAGTGACAATTCTATTAATAAAGATAATACATGATTCTATATGTGATGGAAAAGTCTGGAAGGAATTACACCAAACTGTAGCCATTTACATCAAACCATTAACATAGATTTTTTTTTTTTTGTAAGTATGGATTCATCTTTTTTGTTTTTCCCTTCAGTACTGGGGGTTGACCCAGAGGCACTTTACCACTGAGCTACATCCTCAGCCCTTTTTAAAATTTTATTATTATTATTATTATTTACTTTGAGATAGGGCCTTGAACTTGGGATCATCCTGCCTCAGCCTTGGGAACAGTGGGATCATAGGCCTGGGCCATCATGCCCAGCCTGAATTCATCTTAACAACCAAAAAACATAGTAAAAATAATCTGAAACCAAGTCAAGTGGCACACACCTGTAATCTTAGCTAGTTAGAAGCCTGAGGCAGAAGGATCACAACTTTAAGACCAGGCTCAGCAACTTAGCGAGACCCTGTCTCAAATTAAATACAACAAGGGCTAGGGACATAGCTCAGTGAGTTTGGTCTCTAGTACTATAAATAAACAAACAAATATTCGAACAAGACTACTTTTCGACTATTCAAAAGCATTGATAGCATCATTATTCATAATAGTCAGGAACTGGAAGTCATCCAAACATCCATCAACAAAGGAATGGATAAACTATGATATATTCATATAATGGAATACTACACAAATTTAAAAAGGAACAATTGACTGATTCATGCAACAATACAGGTGAATTTCTAAGATAGTATGTTGAGCAAAAGAAGCCAGACAAAACCAAATACATGCAAAAAAAAATACCATTTACATGAAGTTCTAGAATAGGCAAAAACAATCCTTGAGAAGAAGAATCATAATACTGTTTATCTTTGAGGAGGGAGGAGCAAATATTGGCTTAGAAGGAGAGAACAAAAATGGGAACCTAAATACAATAAGTTAACTTGTAGGTATAATTGGCCAAAATGCATTCTACTGTCATATATAACTAAAAATAATAAATTAAAAAAAAAAAGAAAGAAAAACGGAGAGAACTTTGAAGGAAGGAAATATCAGCACTGTCCAACAGAAATAAGATACAAGGCAAAGTTACCAACCACATATGTTATTCTAAATTTTCTGAGAGCCACATTAAAAGGACTTAAAAGGGTCAGGTACAGTGGCACATGCCTGTAATCCCAGCAGCTCAGGAGGCTGAGGCAGGAGGATCTAAGCCAGCCTCAGCAACAGTGAGGTGCAGAGCAACTCAGTGAGACCCTATCTCTAAACAAAATACAAAATAGGGCTGGGGGGATACTGGGGAGATAGCTGAGTTGGTAGAGTGCTTGCCTTGCATGCACAAGGCCCTGGGTTTGATCCCAGCACCAAAAAAAAAAAAAAAATAGGGTTGGAGATGTGGCTCAGTGGTTGAGTGCCCCTGAGTTCAATCCCTGATACAACCCCCCCCCCCCAAAAAAAAGACATAAAAGGAAACAGGTTATTTTTATTTTAATAATATATTCAAAACATTACATTTTAACATGTAATCAATTATTAATAATATATTTTACATTCATTTTCACATTCTCTAATATCTAATGTATGTTTTGCACTTAAAGCACTTCCCAGGCTGGACTAGCTACACTTCAAGAGCTCAGTATGCACATGTGATGGATGGAAAACACAGTTTGTATCTTAGTCCAGATTGTAGTTATAGATAAAAATTCATCAAGCTGGGCGCAGTGGCACACGCCCATAATCCCAACGGCTCAGGAGGCTGAGACAGGAGGATTGCAAGTTCAAAGCCAGCCTCAATAATGGCAAGGTGCTAGGCAATTCAGGGAGACCCTGTCTCTAAATAAAATACAAAATAGGACTGGGGATGTGGCTCCGTGGTTGAGTGCTCCTGAGTTCAATCCCCAGTACCCCCCCCAAAAAAAAATTCATCCAACTATACACTTAAAATTTGTGCATTTTGCTAAGGATGTAGCTCAGAGATAGAGTACTTGCCTAGCATGCATAAGGCCCTGGGTTCAATCCTCAGTACCACAATAAATAAATAATAACATAAAATATGTGAATTTTATTTTATGGAAATTATGCCTCAATGAAAAAAATGATATTTCATTAAAAAGGCAAAACACGCAAGTATGGTAGCACAGGCCTGAAATCCCAACAACAGGCTGACACAGGAAGATCATAAATTTGAGGCCATCTTGGGCAACTAAGAGAGACCTGTCTCAAAATAAAAAAATAAAAAGGGCTGGGGCTGGCGATATAGCTCAGTTGGTAGAGTGCTTGCCTTGCATGCACAAGGCCCTGGGTTCAATCCCGGATTGAACCCCAAAATAAATAAATAAACAAAAAAGGCTGGGCCAGCCAGGTGCGGTGGCACATGCCTGTAATCCTAGCGGCTTGGGAGGCTGAGGCAGGAGGATTGCAAGTTTAAAGCCAAAGGGAGGAGCTAAGCAACTCAGTGAGACCCTGTCTCTAAATAAAATACAAAATAGGGCTGAGGATGTGGCTCAGTGGTCAAGTGCCCCTGAATTCAATCCCCAGTACCAAAAAATAAATAAATAAAATATAAAGAGCTGGAGATGTAGCTCAATGATTAAGCACCCCTGAGTTCCATGCCCAGTACCTAAAAAACAAAACAAAACAAAAGGACAGTGGATGTAGTTCAGTGGTAGATCATCTGTGGATTAAATTCTCAGTACCAAAAAAAAAAAAAAGTTTTTGAAACTAATAGGATGCAAAGGCAGGATTGAAAAAACAAAACAGGGCTGGGGTTGTGGCTCAGTGGTAGAGCACTTGTTTAGCATGTGTGAGGCCCTGGGTTCAATCCTCGGCACCACATATAAATAAATAAAGATATTGTGTTCATCTATAACTAAAAAAAATTTGAAAGAAAGAAAGAAAGAACAGGGCTGGGGGTGTGGCTCAAGGGGTAGCGCGCTCACCTGTCATGCGTGCGGCCTGGGTTCGATCCTCAGCACCACATACAAAGATGTTGTGTCTGCCGAAAACTAAAAAAAAAATATTTAAAAAAAAAGAAAAAAAGAAAGAAAGAGCAAAATAGAATAAAAAAGAAAGAAAGAAAGAAAAAAGAGTTACACCCATAAATCTATTTCCCTAAGCGTTCAAGACCATTGGGATTGGGACAGAAAGCCACCAAAGATCAAATTTAGCAGAAGCTGATGGAAAGCTTAGTTTTCAACATTGTATCCCAATTTTCTAGTGTATCCCATATAACATGTAACTAATAACAATAAAAGTAGATATTGGGGCTGGAGTTGTAGCTCAGCAGTAGAGCGCTTGCCTCATATGGGTGAGGCACTGGGTTCCATTCCTAGCACCACATATAAATAAGCAAATAAAATAAAGGTCCATCAACAACTAAAAAAAAAGTAGACATTGACAACTTTAATGAGTCCTTGACATCCTCTCAGTATGGTCCTCAGAGTTTTCCTGCAAGATCTAATTTCATCCTCTCCACAACCCTCAGAGGTTTGTTCTGTTATGAGCCTCCTTTTGTATGAGGAAACCGAGGTTCAGTAACTTGTCCAAGGACAACCCACTTGGAAATGGTAAAGATGTATTTCTTTCTTTCTTTTCTTTTCTTTTTTTTTTTTTTTGGTACTGGGGATTGAACCCAGGGGAGCTTAACCACTGAGCCACATCCCCAGCCTTTTTTATACTTTATTTAGAGACAGGGTCTCACTGAGTTGCTTAGGGCCTTGCTAAATTCCCGAGGCTGGCTTTGAACTCAAGATCCTCCTGCCTCAGCCTCTGGAGCCTCTGGGATTACAGGTGTGGGCCACTGCACCCAGCTTGGCCTGATTTTCTTAACCACTGCCTCTACTGAAGCTTGAAAAGGCTTCCCCACTTAAAAAATAAATAAAAATAAACAAATACAGAAGAAAAAGAAAGAAACAAATGAGTAATAGTGGAGTCAAGTTTATGTTCATCCACAATGTCACTCCTGCTCCCTGGCCTTTGGACATGCTCTCCTGAGGGCAAGAGGAAGACTGGGGTTACACAGGACTTCTGGCTATTTTATCTGAATGTCCATGGAAACGTGTCACACGGGAAGGTCATGTGTCCACGTCCCAATTTCAGAAAGGTTGAGAAAGCTGCCATAGAGAAGCTCTGCTGCCCTTTTCTTACTTTACAGATAGACAGATCCAAAGAAAGAGGTGTCTTGCCCAAGGTCACACAGCTAGTCCTTGACGACTCCATCTTAGCCTCTTCACTTTCCATGAATCCAATATGCTTTTTCCACTTCGTCAGGTACTTTGGAGATATCTCACTCAACCCAAATAAGATCCGCTGCCGGTTCTTGAGGAGTTTACGCTCTAATAAAAGGCAAATTATGTAAAGCAAAGCATGAGGACATTAAGAGAGCTTTAGAAGCTCAAGGGAGGGAGATGGAGCAGTCAGTTGGAGAGGAGAAGGAAGACTGGCGCTTAAGCTGAATCAGAAAGGCGGAAATGGAGGAGTGGGCCAGTGTATTTCCCATCTGCCCATCTACTGCCTCCAGTGTCCGCTGGGTCTATGCTAAAGCTCAGTCAGTGTTGGTTAACTGATGCAGGATAAAACCCATTCATCAGAAACGTCAAGAGTGTGTACCTCTGATCGCAGCTGCTCAGGAGGCTGGGGCAGGAGGATCACTTGAACCCAGCCTGGGCAACACAGTGAGACCCTGTCTCAAAAAAACAACCAAAAAATCCTAGTATGGTGGCACACGTCTGTAGTCCCAGTGACTCGGGAGGCTGAGGCAGGAAGATCACAATTTTAAGGCCACCCTAACAACTTAGTGAGGCCCTGTCTCAAAATAAAAAAAATAAAAAGGACTGAGGATGTCCCTCAGTGGTTAAGTGCCCCTGGATTCAATTCCCAGTATGAACAAAGACAAACTAAAAAAATAATAATAATAATAAATAAGAAAGGAAAGAAGGAAGGAAGGAAATGGAGAGAGAAATGTGCATTAATTCCTTCATTATTTCAACACTACACATCTTTTATGTTCCAAGCATTCTTGAAACTTGAGTCAAATATACTATCGCCAAGCTCACTTCTCTTGACATTTTATTCATTTTTTATTTATTGTGGTACTGGAGAGTGAGCCCAGGGCTACCCGACCACTGAACTCTATCCTTAACCTTTCTATTTCTTGAAAAGAGTCTTGTTAAGTAGCCCAAGCTGGCTTCGAACTTGCAACCCTCCTGCCTCATCTTCCTGCGAAGCTTCAATTACAGGAACGTGCCACCACACTCCACCCCCCTTTTTCTACCTGACATAATACAACAACCACAATAACAGCCACCATTACTATTTACCACAAGCTAAGCAATTTATATTCATTGATTCCTTTAGTCTCTCTCACCCTCCTGCCAAAGGGCGGGGGGACTAGAATAGATACATTTATTATCTTCACTTTTTTTTTTTTAAATTTGGTGCTGTGGATTGAACCCAAGGCCTATGGCATGCTAAGCACGTGCTCTACCATGGAGTTACGCCCCCACCCCCTATTATCATCATTTTACAGAAGATGAAACCCACACTCAGAGAGGATTTGTAACATTCCAAGGCTACACACCAAAGAAATAGTCAGCTGGGATTTGGACACAGGTTCTAAATCACTCTTGAATCCCTCACTTCTATCTATCTCTTTGCCCAACATGAAAGTTCAGGAACCATCTTCCTTCAGCGAGGTATCTCAGGAGGATGTCACAGCACATCTCACCTTCTGATGGCCATCATCGCCCTCCAGCCCTGCTGAAGCTCTCCAATGACTCCCCTGAGCTGACAGAACCAACCCCAACTCTTAAAGTGGCCAACAAAGCCCTGCACAGCCCTATCCCTGCCTCCCTCTGCAACCTCATCTCCAGCCCAGTTCACGTCTTCTCTATAACTGACCTTGCAGAGTCTGACAATCACCAAACTCATGCTTTGCACCGGGCCTTTGAACAACCTTCTCTTAGTCTGGAACACCCCATTTCTGAGCTTGGAGCACCCCTTCCTCTAACGGAGCATCTAACGTCTCGTCTCCCTGCCTGGAGCATCCTTTCTCATCCTGGAGCAGACATCTTCTACCATGGAGGACCTTGCCCTGAACCTGAGCATCCTTCCACAGCCGGAGCATGCTTCTCCCAGACTGGAGTATCCCTCTCTCCCTCCCATGCCTCGTTCATTAATTTCTTCCTATTTTTCAGTTTTCAGCATACATGTCATGTCCCCACACACACCTTCCATAATCGTCGCTCTGATCCTTTATCCCTTTGCCTTTTCCCTGATTCTTTTTCCTGTAACACTTGCCACAATGTGTGTGTGTGTGTGTGTGTGTGTGTGAGAGAGAGAGAGAGAGAGAGAGAGAGAGAGAGAGAGAGAGAGAGAGAGACTTGCTTAATGTCTGTGTATCCCTCAATGTCAAAGACCGTTTTCTTCTTGTTCCCCAGGGTATGGCTAGCACCTATAGGTAGGTACTTTCTAAATCTTGGTTGAACTGACAAATAGGTAAAGAGTGTGGCAGACACTTGGTCCCCCTCAAGCCTTAAGCAATAACATAAATCCCTGTTGTTTGCCGATCTTATTGCAGGCTAAGCACTTTTGCCTGTTGTGTGACTCATCGGCTAACTCTATGATGCCGTTTTAATTATTAGTATGCCCATATGACAGATGAGGACACTGAAGTTCTTAAAAGTGTCATCCCTTGGCCAAAGTCACATGGATGATAAGAGGGGGAGCAAGGCTTCTACTCCAAGGACTCTCCATCCTGAGCAAGGCTTGCCATCACACTGCACCTCCTCGGAGAAAGAAAGGTTGGCCCCTTTAGGATTGTCTTTCCCTATAGCTCTCCCCTGTCTCTTCCTTCCCCTCCCCACAAGGTACTAGGGATTGTACCCGGGGCTTCCAGCATGCCAGGAGAGAACTCTACCACGGAGTACATCCCCAGCCCCTGTGCCTTCCTTTAGTTCCTCCAGTGAGGGCTTCCTGCCTTGAATTCTGTAGTTAGCAGTAATGGATCAAAAGGTCTGTATGGATTTTGCTCCTCATTTAGTAACACTCAACTAGGAAACAGACAGACCTGAGGTTCAAACACCCATCCCTCTAACATCAGACTTTGTGACACAGAAGAGAGGAAATCAGACCCAAGATGGAAAGTTCACTCCTCTGCCTCACTGTGGCACACCCAGCTGCCCCTTGAAAGTGCTGATCTTCCTCTATCATCAGCACCAACAGGCTCCAGAGAGGAAGAAGCTCCTGGGAGCACCCAGGATGATCCAGCAGGAGAAGACCAGGTCTTCTATGTGTATTTTTTATATTTCTTTTTTTATATATAATTTCTTTTGTGTACAGTAGTCCATACGAGTATTTGTGGGTTCTGCATTTAAGAATTCAACAAATCATGGATCTTTTTTTTTTTTAATTACATCTGGGGCTGGGGATATAGCTCAGTGGTAGAATACTTGCCTAGCAGAATGAGATCCTGAATTCAATCCCCAGCACACACACGTGTACACACATACACACACACAAATTGCACGTGTACCAAACATGTACAAACTTATTTATTCTTGTCACTCTTTGCTAAACAAATACAATATAACATCTACTTACACAGCATTTACATTGTATCAGCTATTATAAGTAATCTAGAGGTGATTCAAAGTGTAATGGAGGATGCACATAGGTTATGTCAGATACTTGGCCATTTTATAGGAGAGACTCCAGTATCCAACGATCCATGGGCTGACCTACCTACCTTCCTTCCTTCCATCCATCCATCCTTCCTTCCTTCCTTCCTTCCTTCCTTCCACCCTCTTCTCTTTCTCAGTGTTGGAAATTGAACCCAGGGCCATGCACTTGCTAAGCACATGCTTTACCATTGAGATACAAGCCCAGCCTATATGTACATCTATATTTATTTATTTGTATTTTTTAACATAGATGTGATAACAGTACAGTTGTACATGTATATACTTTCTAAATAAGTAAATCTGGATATGCTAGAGGTATGGGCTCATATTTCCTCTTAGGGATGTATAGTCACAAGAATTTGAGAGATCACTGGTTAAGACAGCAAAGACAAGGACAAAATAAAGAAACAGGGCTGGGGTTGTGGCTCAGTGGTAGCGCACTTGCCTGGCATGTGTGAGGCACTGGGTTCGATTCTCAGCACCACATATAAATAAATAAAATAAAGGTCATCAACACTAAAAAAATATTTTAAAAAACAAACAAACAAACAAACAAACAGGGCTAGGGTTTGGCTCAGCAGTAGAGCGCTTGCCTAGCATGTGCGAGGCCCTGGGTTCGATCCTCAGCACCACATAAAAATAAATAAATAAAATAAAGGTATTGTGTCCAACAACAACTAAAAGATAAATATTTTAAAAAAGCAAAGAAACAAACAAACAATTATTATACCAGGTGTGGTGGCACACACCTGTAATCCCAGTGACTCAGAAGGCTAAGAAAGGAAGATCACAAGTTTGAGGCCAGCCTCAGCAGTTTAGCAAGGCCCTAAATAACTTAGACCCTGTCTCAAAATTTGAAAAAGTTGGGCTTGGGTTGTGGCTCAGTGGTAAAGCATTCACCTGGCATGTGTGGGGCCCTTGGTTTGATACTCAGCACCACATAAAAATAAATAAAATAAAGGTATGGCATCCAACTACAACTAAAAAATAAATATTAAAAAAAATTTTTTTTGAAAAAGTTTTTTTAAAGGGCTGGGGATGTAGCTCAGTAGTAAAGTGCCCCTGGGTTCAATCTCCAGTATTAAAAAAAAAAATCGATTATTATAGCATATTTACATACAAAAGAATGAAGTTGGTCCTCATGCCAAATACAAAAACTAACTTAAAATGGATCAAAGACCTAAAACTATAAAAATCTTAGAAAAGAACATGGGACTAAATCTTCATGACTTTGGGGGCTGGGGATATATAGCTCAGTTGGTAGAGTGCTTGCCTTGCATGCACAAGCCCCCCCGCCCCCCCCCCAAAAAAAAAAAAAAACTTCATGACCTTGGCAAAGGATTCTTAGTTCTTGGTTATGTTATCAAAAGTATAAACAACAAAAGAAAAACATCAATAAATTAGAGTTCATCAAAATTAAAAATGTTTTCTCTTAGAAGACCACTATCAAGAAAGTGAAAAGACAGCCTGTTGAATGGGAGAAAATATTTGCAAATCATAAACTGACAAAGGTCTAATGTCTGGAATATATAGAGAACTTTTATAATTCAATAACAAAGGACCCAACTAAAATGGACAAAGGACTTGAAAGCATATCTTTCTTTCTTTTTTTTTAATTTTTTTTATTGTTGATGGACCTTTATTTTATTTATTTGTATGTGGTGCTGAGAATTGAACCCAGTGCCTCAAGCATGCTAGGCAAGTGCACTACCACTGAGCCACAACCCCAGTCCCTTGAATGCATATTTTTCTAAAGGATTTATACAGGTGACCAAAAAGCATATAAAAAGATGTTCATCACCATTAACCATCAGGGAGATACAAATCAAAGCCACAATGAGATACCACCAACTAGCATGGCAATCAATCAATCAATCAATAAGCAAAAGCAAATGTGGGCAAGAATGTGGAGAAACTGGAGCCTTCTGTAAATTGGTAGTGGGAAGGTAAAATTGTGTGGCACTGTGGAAAAGAGTTTGCGGCTGCTCAAGAAGTAAAATGTAGGATTGCCATATGACCCAGCTCGAGGGATACATCTAAAAAAAATTGAAAACAGGTGTTTAGACAAAAATTTGTCTATGAAAAGTCATAGCAGAGGGGCTGTGGATGTGGCTCAATCGGTAGCGCGCTCGCCTGGCATGCGCGCGGCCCGAGTTCGATCCTCAGCACCACATACAAACAAAGATGTTGTGTCCGCCGAAAACTAAAAATAAATATTAAAAAATTCTCTCTCTCTCTCTTTCTCTTTCTCTCTTAAAAAAAAAAAAGAAAAGTCATAGCAGAAACTATGAAACTAACCTAGGTACGCTTCAACAGATAAATTGATAAAGAAACTGTAATTAATATATATATATAATAGAATATGACTCAGCCTTAAAGAAGAATGAAATTATGGCATTTGTTGGTAAACGAATGGAACTGGAGAATATTATGCTAAATGAAATAAACTAATCCCAAAAAACCAAAGTCAAATGTTTTTTCTGATATGCAGATGCTAATTCACAGTAAAGAGTAGGGGGAGAATAGAGGTATTTTGGACTAGACAGAGGGGAGTAAAGGGAGGTGAGGGGGCATGGGGAAGGAATGATAGTAGAATGAATCGGACATTATTATCCTATGTGCATATATGACCACATGACCTGTGTAACTCTATATCATGTACAACCAGATGAATGAGAAGTTATACTCCATTTATGTATGATGTGTCAAAATTCATTCTGTCATGTATAACTAATTAAAACAAATAAAAATCGATAAATAATTTGTCCTCCAAGTGATGCACGGATAAACAAAATGTGGTAAAAGCATATAATAAAATACAATTTAACCATAAAAATGAATGATGTACTGGTTGATACATGCTACTACACAGCATGATAAGTGGACAAGAATGCCTTTTGTCAAACATAAAAGGCCATATTGTATGACCCCATTTATATGAAATATCCAAAATAGGTAAATCTATGTATAGAGAAAGCAGATGAGTGATTATCAGGCATAGAAATGGAGGAATTGGTAGTTATTCCTTGAGGGGAGAGGAGTTTGCCTTTGGGGTAAAGAAAATGTCTTGGAGGCTGGGTGCGGTGGCGGTGGCGCACACACCTGTAATCCCAGTGGCTTTGGAGGCTGAGGCAGGAGGATTTCAAGTTCAAAGCCAGCCTCAGCAAGTTAGCGAGGCCCTGGCTAACTTACTGAGACCCTGTCTCAACATAGAAAATAAAGAGGGCTGGAGATGTGGCTCAGTGGTTAAGTGCTTCTGGGTTCAATCCCTGGTACCGAAATAATAAATAAATAAATAAGACCAAAATAATCATTATTATTTGTAAAATAAACATATGATCCAGGTAAGAAAAAAAAGAGAGTCTCAAACTGTACAGAAAAGTATTAAGTGCCCTCTTTCTACTCCTCATCTTCACTCTTCCAAGGAAATAAACACAAGCATCTAATTTATGCTATATTCTCCAAAGTGTTTTCTATACATATAGAAACCTGCAACCTGCCTGTGTATTTCCTTGTTCTCTTACACAGATGTGATCAGACTACGGTCAGCGCTTGCCTTCTTCTCTTGGCAATACGTCAATTCCCATTTCGTTATCAATACCTCCTCCTTAATGGCTCCATTATATAAATGTCCCTACTGTCCCTGGCTCTCCATTCGCAGACCTGAGGGCTCCACTACTTCCCTCAACCACCTGAGTTCCAACTCCTGTCCTTCCCTGGACTTGTCTGTGACTTTGACCTCACTTGTCACTCCTTCCCTGGCCATCCTGAGGAGTCTCCAACACCAGCAGCTGCCCAGCCCCATGGACTTTTACACTCAGGGTAGCTTCTCCCTCCGTCACCCTGTCCTGTCCTCACCCTGACCAGCAGAGAGTCAAGTCCAGACCCACCTCCTCCTAGCTGCTCAACTCTGGAAGGCCTCAGTTTCCTCCTTAGCAGTGAGGACATTAACAGCCCTACAGGATCAAGTAGGAGAAGCCCAGGGCCCAGCTCCAGCCTGCTGGTGTCGTCTGATCTCTCAGGAAGAGAAGGTGGGCAGAGCCCTGGGTCGGTGGCCACCAGCTTTTGGGGTGGGGTGCTCCTGCAGGGTGCTGAGGCAGGTAGGTGAGGCTGAGCTGGGCGGCCCTGGGAACCCGGGAAGGAGACGAGGTTGGAGTGGAAACGATTAGAATGAGAACAAACTGGCTCCTGAATAGGAGCTTTTATTCCTGCCGCCGAGGGCTTTGTTCCCCAAACACGTGACACACAAAAGCCTCTACTTGAATTCAGGAACCCTAATTGGTTCTCAGGTGGGGGAGGAGAGGGGTGTCCGGAGTTAGGGATTCCTTAAAGGGACAATCCTATGGAGAGCTGGTCTCAGGGTTCAGTCCTCATTGTCAGAGGGAGGGTCTGGAGAGGGGAGGAGGCAGAGCTGGACCAGTAGGGGGTGGGGCAGCTGTTCAGGAGAGGAGGGGGGGACTGGGAAGAAGAGGGGAAGAGGGGGAAAGCTAAGAGAAACTCAGAGGCCCTCAGCCCTGGTGCAAGGCCTGGGAAATAGTAGCCTTGGGAGGAAGGAAGAGAAGGAGGGAGGGAAGGGGAAGAGGCAAGAGGCTCCTATTATGTCCCATGGTCCCTGCCTGGTTGAGGCCCTTCCTCCCTCTCCAGCCTCCTCCACTCCACCCACACCTCCTCTCCAAGCGTTCCAGCCACACTGGACCCAATCTGGGTCTTGTCTCAGGGTCTCACCCGGCCTGCCTCCCACCCACCTGCAAAGATTTCTCTGCCCCTCTCTTTCCCATCATCCTGTCTTCCTGCCTGGAAGGCACTTGTCACTGGCTAAAATGACTTCTCTGTTGTCAGACTGCAGCAGAATGCTGTCTCCCCATTGCCTCCTAGGGGACCAAGCATTATCTGAGCGGCCTGCAGGCCTGTGTGGGGAAGGGGTCCCCTTCTTGGCCTTGCACTATATACAGGGTCACCTGGGCTGGAGCCTCCTTCAGAAACTTTCTAGCTGTGTGGCTTTGGGCAAGTCACTTTCCCTCTCGGACTTCATTTTCCTTTTCAAAAAGTACAGAACCTACTTCGCAAGGGTCCTTAGGAGAATAGAAGAGAGAACGTAGACACTGAACAGGGACTGACATAATGGGCACCTGATAAACAATAACCCCATTAGTAGTAAGGCTGGAGATGTTTTTATGGAAGGGGGAGAGAAGAACCCCCCAAATGTAGCAGGTATTCCCCTGTGGTGCTTTAACAAATGCATACATGCAATTTTGTGTGTTCGGGGTGGGGGTGTCCTGGGCTTCACTCAGGCTAGTGAGTGAAACAAACAAGTTTTAAAGCAGACCCCCTCGGTATCTGGGTTGGGGATGGAACTCGAACATGCTAGGCACATGCTCTACGACTGAGCTACACCTCCATTTCTAAAGCAATCCACCTGGGTCCTGTGATACTGGAGATTGAACCCAGGGCCTTGTGCATGCTTCAAAGTGCTCTACCACTGAACTACACCTCCAGTCCCTGGAAGCAGGTTTTAATTGTCCCCATTTACTGATAAGAAAATTGAGCCTCAGAGAGGTTAAGAGATTTGCTCAAGAACACACAGGAGGAGAGCTGGGGATACAGTTCAATTGGTAGAATACTTGCCTTGCATTCACAAGACCCTGGGTTCAATCCCCAACACCATTAAAAATAAAACCAAACCAAACACACACACACACACAAACACACACACACACACACACAAACCCACAGGAGGAAAAGAGTCATCCCAAAGTGCCCACTCAACCCACGTTCCCTCTCTGGCTTCAGGGGCCTGAAAGCTGGAACAGGGTGAGGAGGGACTGAGGACCTGAGAATGGAAAGGGCAGAAGATCCTGAGGTCCCTGACAGGAGAGTGCTGCCTCATTTTGCTTCATTGGTACCAGCCTAATTATTAATAGGTAGAGTCCTGAGTTCTGAACCATCAGTTCTGTGCTTTAGTTATCTATTTTACAACAACAACAACAACAATAATAATAATGATGATGATGATGATGGTTGTTGTTGTTATTTGCAGTTCTGGAATCAAAACCAGGGCCTTACATTTGCTAGGCAAGTGCTTTACCACTGAGCTACATCCCCAGCCTGTTACCTGTTTTAAAAGTTCTACTTGAGAGCTAGCCGTGGTGATTTGCACACATAGTCTCAGCTATTAATGAGACTGAGGCAGAAGGATGCCTTGAGCCCTGAGTAACATAATGAGACCTTATTTCATTCAAAAGTATGCATATATTTTTTATTTTAAAAATTCTATTTGAGGGCCTGGGATTATAGCTCCCTGATAGAGCGCTTGACTCGCAGTGTGAAGCACTGAGTTCAATCCTCAAAATCCCATAAAAATAAATAAAGTAAATATATATATATTTAAAATTCTATTTGAGCACCCACCCTTTGCAGAGCCCTGGAATGCAACTGTGAGTGGGACATATTTATTCCACGGTTGTTACTAAAGGGGCTGAGGCAGTGGAAACAGGGAGCCCAGGGAAATCTTTGGTGGGCCAATATTCTCAGTCTGCCTGGGGCTAGGCACTGGGATGGCACCCATACTTGGCCCTGGTGGAAGGTATTATCAAGCAGTCTTCAGCTCCCAGCTCCAGCCTGGGCCCTGGGTGCAGGAGCCCTTTAAGAAGGTTGTGCCCCCCCCACCTGCCCCCGCACTCCCTCCCTAATTAGCTAGCTAAAGAAAGAGCTGGCTTGAAATGGGATTGTGCAGACCCAGCTTTGGGCCCCGAGGACGACGGATCGGGATTGTTATGCTAATCGCCTGAGATCAGCAGTTCCCGTGCCCTTCAGATGGCAGGTAGTGATGCTGGGCTCTGCCCGGGCGGCTGCGGCTGGAGGAAGGCTAGGCTTCTCCCGCTTCCTGCTTCCTCTGCCCCCATCTACCCCGTCAGACTCGCCTTGCCTGTCCTCCCACCTGCCTGTTGGCTGGCAGTCTTGGCCTCTCCTAGGAAGGTCCAACCCAGTTCCTCCCACCCTCCAAAGAGAAAGCTGCCTGCCTTTGAGTTGGGTGCTCATGGGGGACACAGAGACAGGAGGAGAAGGTACTTAGCTCCTCCTTATAACCCAATCTCATCTTCAGGCAGGAGCCTCATAAGTCCCTCCTGCCACTTGGCTGCAGAAACCACTCTGGGAGGTAGGTGCCTTTGCGATTTAAGTAGGTCATCTTAGGCAAATGACTTTGCCTCCTAGAGCCTCAATTTCCTTATCTGCAAAATGGGCTGATAAGAACAAAATGGGCTGATAATTCAGCCCATTACCTCAAAGGGCTGAAATGAGGATGGAATGGAAGCAAGCATCTAACAGGCCCAGCTCATCAATTACAGCTGTCCATCAGACACTTGATAATAGCTCAAGTATGGAGCACCCACTATATGTCCTGCCAGCCATGTGCTATTTACTTTTATAAAGCATTATCCCATTTTGCCTTTTCAATTACTGAGAGATAATTAGCACTATCACACCCATTTTACAGATGAAGAGACAATGCTCAGAGGAGCTCATTCATTTGTCAGGATCCACCCCAAGACAGCCTGCTAGCTTTTATTTCTCTCTCTGCTCTCTCTCCTTATCTCCCTATTGCTCCCCCCTCGTGTCTCCCCCTCCCAATGGCACTGGGACTCTAACCCAGCACCTTGCAGCATACTGGGTAAACACTCTACCACTGAGTTACATCCCTAGCACTAGCATGTTCTTTGAGACTCTATTCTGTAGTTTGACATGTGACTATTGATGCTACAGAAGGTGGGCTTGTTCCATACAAAGGCATTTATATAAATATATATAATAGTTTAATGCACATTTAATGTGCAGGAGAAAAAAAGTATCATTTCAAGCATATGAATTCACAAATAATATTGTGAATTCACAAATAATAATTCACAAAAATATATTCATAAATAATTATTGCTTAGGTTAAATATGTTTAAGTCATTCAATGACTAGGACAAGTATGATCACAGAAGCTTTGTTCATAGAAACCAAAACCTGGAAAAAAGCTGAGGCATCCATTAACAAGACAGGATGAACAAAACATCTCCTCAGCCAGCAGAGAAAGGCAAAAGTAACAGATTCACCCACAACGTGGGCAAACCTTGTAGACATAATGTTGAATGAAAAACACCAGATTCAAGAGAGTGCAAGCTATATGATTCCATTTATATGAAGTTCAAGAACAGTTAATGTGCTGGACTGGTGGCGCACAACTGTAATCCCAGAGGCGTGGGAAGCTGAGGCAGGAGGATCGCAAGTTCAAAGCCAGCTTTAGAAATTTAGCAAGGCTCAAAGCAATTTACTGAGACCCCACCTCAAAATAAAAAAAAATTAGAAAGGGCTGGGATGTAGCTTAAGTGGTTAAGCACCCTGGGTTTCAATCCCTGGTACAAAAGCAAAACAAAACAAACAAAAAAAACAAAACAAAACACTAGTGTGAATCTAGGGACAGAAGTGAGAATGATGGCTGTCACCAGGAAAGGATACTGCCAAGGGACCCAAGGGAATTTTCTGGGGTGATGGGAATATTCTATATCCTAATGTGGGCAGAGCCACAGGGGTGTCCCCATTAGGTAACAATGGATCAAGAGGTACAGTAAAAATTTGTTCAAGCTAATGTGGTTCTCAAAAGTCGTTATGGATAAGTTACTTTAAAAAATTCAGTTCATTTAAGAAAAAAAAAAGTATCTAAATAGTAGTTCAGGGGCGGGGCCGGGGTGTAGGTCAGTGGTAGAGCACTTGCCTAGCTCTGGTGTCATCCCCAGTACCATTAATAATAATAATAATAATAATAATAATAATAATAATAATAATAAAACAGTGGTTCAGGGAGTGTGCAGACACCGTCAAAAGAAAAAGCAAGCAAACAAAACAAAATTCCCATGACTAAATTTAGGGGAATGTACATGCTTGGCAATGGAGCTTTATTGGATTTCCCTTTCTCCTGGGTACCAAATAAAATACAGGATGCCTACTTAAATTCAAACATCAAATAAAGAACAATTTTATTTTTTTTTTTAGTATAAGTATGTCCCATATAACATCTGGGACATACTTATACTAATTTTTTTTTTTGTTTTGGATTTTATTTGTTATTTGTCAAAAATTCAGATTTAATGGGGCATCCTGTATTTTTATCTGCCCCGCCCTCCCGGACCCGCCCGGCCTCGCAGCCCGGTGCCCACCGCAGGCGGGAGCGCCCTGCACGCTGCAGTCCCAGCGGGCGCAGCCTGGCAACGCGGCCACAAAGGGAGCCCGGGAGGCGGAATCTTTCCACATGCCTGATCAATGGGGGCGCGGAGACGGCGGCGCAAACAGGCCTGAGACAGCCGCACAAAGAGGAGGCCCCTCGGCTGCTCCCGCCTTCCATTGATCCCAGTCCTTTGTGGCTCGGACCACGGGGGCGGGAGAGGCGCCTCGCAGGGACTTGGCCCATTCTTATTAGAGGACCCCCAGCTTTCACCATCCTTCACCCTCCCACAGGCTTCAGGCTGCAGGTCTGGGGGTGTCCAGAGTCTATCAGGGGACAGGGTGGGGTCAGACCAGGCCAGGCAGTGCTGGAAGCTGCCAATAGGACCCGCCACTCAGACCCCGCCTCCTGAGGACCCTCCAGACTGCCCTGGCAGGCCTTCTCTGTCCCCCTGGTTACAGGCAAGCCTTGCATAGTCTCTTTTTTTTTTTTTTTTTTTTTTTTATTTATTGAGCAAATATTTATTGAGCATTTGCTCCAAGCTGTTCCCACTCCCTCCTGTCCCCATGACCGCTTAAACCGGCCAATTCCTCTTCCAAGCATCACCTCTCTGAGAATCGCATTCCCGACACCTATACCCCCTTGTGTTGGGTAGGGAAGCCTCCCTCTGTGCCCCTCTCTAGCCCCCTGCTCCTCAGTTACCCAGAGCACCTAATAATTATAAGCACTTACTATGGTTCCCCTGACTCCTTTAATCGGTACAACCTCCCTCTAGGTTGGAGCTAATTTGATCTCCATTTTCCAGAGGCAGAAACTGAGGCTTGGTATGACCCAAAGTCACACAACTAGTAAGTGGCAGAACAGGGATTCAAACCCAGGCAATAGATCCCAGGACCTGAGATTTTCACCATTCCAAGTTCCCGACTTTGTGTAGGCTCAGTAATGAATCGCTTGCCCCTCCAGAATATTTAGTATTTAGACAAAGCACTGTACTTTGTCTATTTTATTCTGTTTTTTTTTCATACTAGACTTATTGCTCTGTGATTTCAGCACCCAGCACAAAGAAGACACCCATGGTATATTTGTTAATCTAAATCATTAGGTTTAAAATTTTGCGAGGCCTTGGGGTGGGTAAGCAAGGAGATGATCTAAAGATGAATCTAATACAGTTTCTGTCCACAAATGAGTTCGAATTCAAACACTCAAGTAATATAAGAAGGAATGCAGGGCTCTGGAATCTGGTATATGATTCCTTTACCTCTCTTCTTATTTATTTATTTATTTATTTTAGTTGTAGTTGGACACAATACCTTTTTATTTTATTTATTTATTTTTATGAGGATCAAACCCAGCGCCTTGCATATGCTAGACAAGTGCTCTACCGCTGAGCCACAACCCACTCACCTCCCTTTTAAAAAAAAATCAATTTCAACCAGATGCCCTGGCGTAGACCTGTAATCCCAGGTCTTGGGAGGCTGAGTCAGGAGGATTGTGTGTTCAAAGCCAGCCTCAGCAACTTAGTAAGACTCTAAGCCACTGAGCAAGACACTGTCTCAATATAAAAAGGGCTGGGGAGGTGGCTCAGTGGTTAAGCACCTCTGGGTTCAATCCATAATACCAAAAAAAAAAAAAAATTAATTGTATTGAGATAGAATTTACTTGCAAGAAAGTACTCATTTTAAGTGTCCATCTCCATGAACACTGAACCCTGTGTAACTAGTAACACTGTCACTTAAACTTTTCCATCTCTGGGCATGGTGGCATGTGCTTCAGCTATTCAGGAGGCTGAAGCAAGAGCATCACAAGTTTGAAGCAGCCTCAGCAACTTGGCAAGACCCCCTTTCAAAAAAAAAAAGGGACTGAGATTGTAGGTCAGTGGTAAAATGTCCCTGGGTTCATTCAATCCCCAGTACCAAAATATATATATTTTTCTGTCTCCCCAAAATGGTCCCACATGCCTCTAGCAGTCAATTCCCCTTCAACCCTTATTCCTAGGCAACCTTCATCTGTTTTCTGTCACTATAAATTAATTTGTATTTCCTATAATCTCATGTAAATGAGATCATACAACACACACACCCTTTGTGTTTGGCTTTGTGTGTGTGTGTGTGTGTGTGCACGAGCTTATGCGCTTAGCATGCTAGTTTGGAGATTCATCCATGCTGTTGAATGTCCTCTTCATTTCAAGTCTTTTCCCTGTTCCTGACCTCTTTGAGCCTCAGCCTTTTATCCATAAAATGGGGGTACATGCCATGAGAGTTAGTGGAGGGGATGTCTTCAGGGGGTATAGGACTTGCTCATAGTAGATGTGCAACAAATGCCCCCATTAGGATAATCATTGTTGCTAGACTGTAAGTTCCAATGAGAACAGGGACCTTGTTCATCTTGTTCCCCACTTTTCACCAGTCACGATGACTACCATTTACTAAAGATAGTAAGTGGAAGCTAGGAAAAGTTTAGTAATTTGGCCAAGATTACGAAGCTAGTAAGAGGCAGAGTTGGGATTTGAACTCAGAGCAGACTAGTGCTGGAGACTGAACCCATGGGTGCTGTACCACTGAGCTACAGCCCCAGCCCTTTATTTTCTGTTTTGAAACAGGGTCTCACCAAGTTGCCCATGTTGGCCTTGAACTTGTGATCCTCCTGCCTTGGCCTCCTGAGAGGCTGGATCATGGGCCATGCCAACAATCCTGAAAGGGAGTTCTTAATCTTAATCACTATACTAAGTTTCTTCACAGGTACTTTTTCTCCTCTCCACTTTCTTCTTGTATCTGTTCTTGACATCTTACCTTTTTACTAACATAACAACCAAAAAACAAATGACTGCTGACATATATACATATGGTAGTGTATGTGTGCAGGGGGCATTCCGACGGGCACTTTACATGCATTAACTCATGTAACTTCCCAAAGAGTCTCTAAGAAAGGTATGAAGTTTCTCCCCATTTTACAGATGAGAAAATTGTAATGGAGCTGAGAGACTGTGTGTAGTTCAGGAGCCAGGACATCCCCCCTTTGGAAGCTCGGCTTTGCCATGCTCAATGAGACTTTGGCAAAAATCTCTTCCCTCCATGTCCAGTCAGTTCTGCTTGCCAGGTCTCCCCAGCTTCCCTTCCTGACCTCGCATTTTTTTTTTCTGGACACTTCTCTCTGACCCCTCCCACAGGGTTTTCTCTTCCTGCTGTTCTAGGTTTCTTTCCCCAGTCCCTCCTGAGCTTTGGCAGGCCAAGGTTACAATTTCAAAAGGAGCTGAACTCCTTCTGGAAAGGGGCTGGGACCCAACCCCTCCCCTTCCCGTCTCTGCCCATAAATACCCCCTGTGTGCTGCGCCCAGGGGCCGGGGAGCCTGGCCCGTGCTGATCTGTAATTAGAAACTTTTCTCCCTTCCCTGGCAGGAGGAGGGACGGCCCAGGTCTGGCCCAGCCATTTTGTTTGTCATGAATTATTCAGGAGATGGGAAGTCGAGAGGAGAGGGCCCCTCTACTGACCAGACCAGCTCGGGTCCTGCCCAGAGCAGTCTGACCCACCCAGAGTTCCCTTCACCATTTCAGTTTCAAAGAATAAACAAGCCATGTGCCAGGCTTGACAAACCAGGGGTTTTCATGAAACCTTCTGTGGGAGGTGTGTTCTTCACCTGAGGCCAGGTAGAGGGACTTAGCGCCACAAGGCTAGGAAAGAGGGTGGCTGAGCTGGGTTCAAACCCAGGAAGCACATGTACAGTGCTCATTTGGGTTATGGCAGCTATGGGTGCTGGGCAGAGGAGGAAGAGGAAGGAAAGCCCCGCAGGCTGGCTGAAGAGGGCAACAGGTGCTTTCCTGTCCCTTCTTTCTCTTGCTATGTCCATGCAAGGGGGAGAAGAGGGGTGATGTGGGAGGGAGAGAACATGACTGGAGGCACTGAAATCTGGGTGATGGGTGGGTTTTATTTTATTACCCCAGCACAAAAAAGAAAGAAAGAGGAGAGGGGATTCTCACAACTCTCTGAGAAAGATGCTATTATGTCCATTTAATGGATATGGAAACTGAGGCTCATAGACATTGAGGGAGTTTGTTTGAGGATATAGACAACTGGTTAGTGGCAGAACAGGATCCCCTCCCTTCATGGTATACTCTTTGGCCACCATTCCTGGTGGATGGGGAGGCATGGGCACCAAAGAATCCTGGCCCCTGGTTCCACGATCATTCTTGGCTTGGACTTCCCTTGTCAAACCTCCCTGTATCCAGGCACTGCTCCAGGATAAGCCCTCTGCGGATCATAAATGACTCTAAATGAGCATCCGGCTGATATCTGCCATCCCACACTGGTTAGCCTCGCAAGGTGGCCTTTGAGGAGGCTCAGGGCTTCCTCTTTGGCACCCAGCCGGCCATTCTGACAGACCAGCTTTCAGTGTCGTTTCTGGAGAAGCTGAGAGTTCAGAATTTGGAAAATGACTGGCTAATTCCACTCCTTACTTTCTGTATGAACTTGGGCCAATTCCTTAAACTCTCAGAGAACTGGAATGAAGATAAGGAATAAAGATGGGCTGTTGTGAAGAGTAAATAGGATAACACACAGAAAACAGCTGACATCATGCCTAGCACATAATGAGTGCTCAATAAACGTTGCCATTATTATTATTATTTATTATTACCATTATCATTATTCTAATTCCTGATGACAGCCTCTCCTTAAACTAGGTTAACTGGAAGGCAGAAACCACCAGATGTTGAACACATGTCTTCTGGAAGAATCAGCACTGCAATTTTTCCCCGGGAAATCTCCCCCGTCTGATATCAGTCCCTCTCTACCTTGAATGGACCTTCCTCTGCCCCTGCAGCAAGGGGTAGCCCTGAGATCCAGCCTGGACACAGGATTGGTGGAAGAATGGGCATGTGACCTGGTGAGAGCCAATCAGAGGGAGGACTGAGATTTTTTTTTTCTTTGAAGAGAGACCCACTTTCCCCTTGGGAGGGAAAGGATGCCTAAAGCTTCTGAGCCCCAAAGCAGAACCAGGACCTGGCCAGGAGGACATTAACTGAAGTCTTTGAACTCATGAATCTTATTGTGAGTCAGTGAGGAATAATGATTATTACTATGATTTTTTTTTTTTTGCTTGCATCTATTTGAGTTTTCAGTCACTGACAACCAAATGTTCTGACTGAACATGTCAATAAGGTGCACTTTCTCTTTTCCTCTCTCTTTATAGATAGACATAGGAATATAAAATATATGTATCCTGTCTATCTTTAATTAAAATGACAGCGCATGTTGGAGACTCACTTCTAATTATTACTTTTGTTTTACAAACTTAGGTCAAGAGAAAATGTCGAGTAAGACTTTAAGATTCACAACACCTAGGTACAAATTAAGGGCCTTTACTCATTCAACCTCCACTGCCGTGGAGTCTCAGACTCAGAGTCACGGCTTGGTTTTAACCAGGGTTTTCTTTTCTGCTTTCAGGAAAACATTTAATTTCCACCCTGGGCGTAGTCTGTGCCTAGCTTCCTTGTGGTGCACTGTTTCTGTCTGCCCTTTGTCTGTCTGTCGCTGGTGTCAGAGCTGGTAACTATCTGTTTACAGTTGCAAACAGAGGCATCAATTGCCTTTTGAACCTCCTATTTTCCTGTAAGTGCTCCCTGCTCAATTACATTTGCTGTCTCACTTGCATTTCTTTCTGCATAAAGAAGAGTGTCTGTTTTCCCCCCCTAAAATCTGATCACCTGCAAATCCCCACGTATTCTCTCATGTATTCTTTTATAGAGGCAGCAGGAGCGACAATCATACAGGCAGCACCTATTTGCATAGGCTAGAGTTTACAAGACAAGTTGCCACAACCCGGAAGTTTCTAGACCAAACAACAAGGTAGCTGTTGGGTGGTAGGAAGAACACTGAAATTGGAGTCAGATCCGTGTTTGAAGTCTGGTTTTTACTGGGGAGTGATATTGGCCAAATTGTGTGCATGTAGAATATGGAAAAACAAATCCCAACATTGTATACAACTATAATGCATCTGTAAAAATAATATGGGAAAAGATTATCTGATTCCTTTAACTAAAGAGAGACCCACTAGAAACAACTGACTGTAATTTAAAAAGAAAAAAAAATGTGGTTTTATCATTCACTTGCTGTGTGACCTGGGGCAAGTTACCTCACCTTGCTGAGCCTCAGTTTTCATCTATAAAATGGACATGATAGTACGGGCTTCACAAGGCAGGATCATGTAGTGACTTGATGAAAGAACTTTCCTCTGGAAAAGTGCTTTTCTTTGTCCTTTACTTGTCTGGTTTGGGTTCAAAATAATAAGAAAACTAACATTTATTGGGTACCTAATATGGGCTTACAATTATTTCTAGTTGTACTTAGCCTTACCATGACCCCTTCAAAGTTACTGCTGCTATAATATCTCTACTTTACAGGGGATAAAGCAGAGGATCAGAGAGGATAAGTCAGTTGCTGAAATCACACAGCTAAGACACAAAGCCAGGATTTGAAATCAACAGTTTCACTCCGTAGCTTTCCCTTAATCATAACCATATGTCCCCCACTATGGTAGGAGATATCAGCCACCCACATGGGAGGCCACACAGGCCAGCGGCTAGGGTTGCTGTCTCCCAGAGGAAGTCATACAGTGTGCTGACTTTCCTGCTCCACATCCCAACTCTACTCCTGCCGTCTCTAGTCAACAGAGAGCTTGATGTCACTAGAGTCCAGGCCCTAGCACTTTTGGGAGACCTGTTAGGAATAAGGAAATGGCAGGTTGGCTTTGGAATCCAAAACCTGGCTCCTCCTGGCCATTCATGCCCCCTGTGGATTAAGGGGAAGTAGAGAAGCCAGGGACATGGGTCCTGTGGGAACTGGGAACAGGGGGATCCATAGGCACATACATACATCCCACATGCCGCAGAGCACAGGCTAAGATGTGCATGCACCCCTGCAGCCAGGTTCACAGTGAGCACATGAGGACATGTAGACAGATGTGTGACTTCACCAGTACCTGCATCCCCCACTCATGCCCTGATACACTCACCCTCCCTGAATTAAATTAATTCCTGGACTTGGTCGGAACCCATTAGGCAGAGTAGTGGATGGATCAAGTACACAGGCCCTATCCTTAGCTGCTGGTTCTGGTTCTCCCACAGAACAGCTATGTCTCTGGGCAAGTTCTCTCACCTTTCTGTGCCTCAGTTTCCTTATCTGCCAGTGGGATCATAATACCCCCTTGCATTGTTGTTAAGAATTTTGGTGCTCGCTTCGGCAGCACTTATACTAAAATTGAAATGATACAGAGAAGATTAGCACGGCCCCTGCACAAGGATGACATGCAAATTCATGAAGTGTTCTATATTAAAAAAAAAAAAAAAGAATTTTGTGTAGATGTAGCACACAGTAAGCCACCTTTAAAGGATGCTGTGACTTTTGTCTAACAGGCCAGCTCTTCTGGGAAACAGACTCAAAGATAGAGTTTGGGGTGCAGAATTTTATTAAGAGGTGCCTGTTTTCGTTAGATTTTTTCATTGCAGTGACCAAAAGACCTGATAAGGACAATTTTAGAGGAGGAAAAGTTGATTTGGGGCTCACAGTTTCACAGGTCTCAGTCCGTAGACAGCCAGCTCCATTGTTCTGGGCCTAAGGTGAAGTAGGTCATCATGGCAGAAGAATGTGGTGGAGGAAAGTAGTTCAGGACATGGCCACCAAGAAGCCAAGAAAGAGAGAAAATATAAACCAACAAAATGTAAACCATAAAGGCACACCCTCAGTGACCCACCTCCTCCATCCACTTCCTACTGCCCGCAGTGACCACCCAGTTAATCCCAGGACATTAATGCACTGATCAGGTGAAGGTCTTCATAAACCCATCACTTCACCTCTAAACTTTCTTGCATTGTCTCACATGTGCGGTTTGGGGGACACCTCCTATCTTAACCATAACAGTGCTCTTGGTATTGACACTCGTGGAAAGAAAGGGAGGGAAGCAGGGTTGGGTAGAGGGGGGCTGTAATGCAGTGGAAGGATCAACTCAGTGGAAGCCTCAGCCAACCCCATAGTTTGAAGCTGAGATGGTCTATCAGAGTTTTCCTGAGTTGGGATGAGAGGGCTTGGCACTTAAACCTGCCGACCAGTTTAAGGATACGAGTATACCGAGAAGGGACTGTAACCTTGGTGAGATGACTCTCCTCAATCAGGGATCCCAGGTGAGCAGTCAGCAACTGACACTTCCAGTGTCCCGGGAAATTCATGCCTGACCTAATCAGGAATCGGGCTGGACCTCTCAGACCATATCTGGCAGAGGGGTCCATTCTCTCCTTGTTGGACTCCAAAAGAGTCTCTGAAAACAGAGTCTCAACTTTCCCAGATTTAGCCCTCAAACTTAGTGCTTTGGTCTTGCTTCTGTAGTCCATGGCACTTTGTTCAAACCTCAGGATCCCACTGAGTACATCCTTGACTAATAATAAGTGATGCTAACATTAACAAGCATTTGTTCAATAGACATGAACCAGTTCTAAGTGCTTAACATGGATTAACTCGTTTAATGATGACAACCACCCTATGATGACAACCACCTTATATGTAGATATAATTATCTACATTTTATAGATGAGGAAACTAAGACACAGAAAGCCTAGGCAATTTGCTATTGATCACACAGCTTATATGTGCTGTGCCAGGTTTCTAACTCACGAAGTCTGATTTCAGAACTTCCAGTCTTGCTGGGGTGTATACCTGTAATCCAGTGGCTTGAGAGGCTGAGGCAGGAAGATCACAAGTTCAAAGCCCCTCAGCAACTTAGAGTGGCCCTAAGAAACTCAGGGAGATCCTGTCTCCAAACAAAATATTTTAAAAGGCCTGGGGATATTGCTCAGTGGATAAGCACACCTGAGTTTAATCCCTGGTACCAAAAAAAGAACTCACTCATAGTCTTAGTTGGGTACAACAGCACATGCCTATAGTCTCAGCTACATGGGGGACTGAGGCAGGAGGATCACTTGAGCCCAAGAGCTCAAGGCCAGCCTAAACAACATAGTCAGACCCTGTCTCTAAAAAGAAAGAAAGAAAGATGAAATGAATGAATGAAAGAATTCAGTCTTAACTAGCGGATCTCTGTGTTGAGTAGTTAGTGTTAGCATGGATGATGGATACCTATGAATCAATGAACCGACAGAGGATGAACGGATGGATGAAGTAGATGGACAAATGGATGGACAGACAGTTGGAGTCTCAGATGAATGAATACCTGGATGGATGGATGGGTAGATGGATAGATGGATGGATACTTAGTATCCTGGTCTTCCTGGAATTTTCCATCATAATAGTTTATTCTCTATCCTTGACATAAGAGCATCTGGGTCAACATCCATAGGGAGCATGACTCAGCCCCTTGTGAAGAAGACAGATCTAGATCTTCACTTCCTGGGGCTCTGACTTACAGCCAAGAGATGATGGGACAGTGTAGAACTGAGGGAGACCTCAGAGGCAGTGGCAGAATCCCAGTCTTTCAGCTCTGTGGCCTGGGGTGAAGTGGTGAGCCTTCCTCTCCCCGCTGCAGAAGGCTTATGCATATATAATGCACAATTCTTTGCAGTAGGAACTGTGCCAAGGCAGTTAGTCCTCTTTCACTTGTGGGAATCAATCCATTCCCAATTTAGTTCATCCAGGTACCAACTTTTTCTCTCCTGTTTATTTTTGCAATTCTGTTCCTAAGTACTCTCCTTCTCAGGCATTTTCCTCTGCTCCTCTTAGTGCTCCATTCTCCCAACAATGGAACAGCCATGGCTGAACACGTGCTGGGGCTGCCAGATTTCCTCCCTGTCTGGGCATGTGATCCCTAACTACGATTTCCTTTTTTTTTTTTTTTTTTTTTGGTGATGGACAGGCAGCACCCAGCCCTGGAGGGGAGATGCAAAACTGGGGGTATAATTCTGAGAAGCTTTGAGTCTTGTTGGAACTCAAAAGCCCCATGGGAAGTTTTTTTCTTTGTAGTTGTAGATGGACAGATGCCTTTATTTTTATTTGTTTATTTTTATGTGGGGCTGAGGATCGAACCCAGTGCCTCATGCATGCTAGATGAGCTCTCTACCATTGAGCTACAGCCCTAGCCCCCATGGGAAGTTTTCTAAGGCAGTGTTTTGGAATTCCCACAGCCTCAAGTCCTTAGATTGTCACCCTGAGACCACAGGATGGAGTATAGTGGAAAAATCTAGTAATTTAAGCTGGGCTCTTTCCTTGACTTTTGGCATATCACAACCCTTTTCGGAATCCCACTTTTTCAACCTGAAAAGGAGCATTTGAACTTGGCATGGTGGCACATGCCTGTAATCCCAGCAGCTCAGGAGGCTGAAGCAGGAGGACCATGAGTTTGAAGTCAGCCTCAGCAATTTAGCAAGGCTCTAACCAATTTAGTGAGACCCTGTCTCAAAATAAAAAATAAGAAAGAACTGGGGATGTGGCTCAGTGGATGAGTGCCCCTGGGTTCAATTCCTGGTACTAAAGAAAAGGAGAGTTTGAATATGCAAATTCATGCAAAGGAAGTCATATGACCTAATTCTAATCTCAGCTGAACCACTTACCAGCTATATTTACCTCTCTAAGTCTCAGTTTCCTCATCTGTAAAATGTGGATGATGAGATCACCAACTTCGTAGGGTTCTTGTGAGAATTAAATAATAGGGCACGTATGAAGTGGGAAGGACAGTGCCCAGGGACAAAGTAAAGGCTCAATAATTGGTGGTGGGGCTGGGGATATAGCTCAGTTGGTAGAGTGCTTGCCTCGCATACACAAGGCTCTGGGTTCAATCCCCAGCACCACAAAAAAATAGATAAATAAATAAATAATAAAATTGGTGGTCTTGTTAGAGAAGAAGAAAAGGGGAGGAGAGTTTCCAGCAGAGATGGATATTCCTATTCCAGGTGTTCCTACACAGTCTTGCCAAGCTGATACAATAAAACTAACTCAGGGGCTGGGGATGTGGCTCAAGCTGTAGTGCGCTCGCCTGGCATGCGTGCGGCCCGGGTTCGATCCTCAGCACCACATACAAACAAAGATGTTGTGTCCGCCGAGAACTAAAAAATAAATATTTAAAAAAAATTCTCTCTCTCTCTCTCTCTTTAAAAAAAAAAAAAAACTAACTCAGCTGGGCGTGGGGGGGGGGCACATACCTGTAATCCCAGTGACTTGGAAGACTGAGGCAGGAGGATTATAAGTTTGAGGCTAGCCTGGGCAATTTAGTGAGATCCTATCTTAAAATAAAGCTTAAGAAGGCTGAGGGTATAGCTCAGTTATAGAGTACTCCTGGGTTCAATCCCCAGTACCACACACACACACACAAAAAGAAGACTGACACATTTTTATTTTTTGCTGTTTATTGAGTTCAGTCAGGGACTCACACATGCTAAGCACCTGCTCAACCACTGAGCTGCATTCCCAGCCCATTTTATTCTATTTGAGACAGGCTCTCACTATGTTTCTCAGGCTCAGTCTGGCCTCAAATTTACAATCCTCCTGCCTCAGCCTCCCAGGTGCCAGCCTCCCAACAATAGTGGTCATTTCTAGTAGAGTTCAAGCGGCATTTGTTTTCTAAATTTCTACAATTGTATTTTTGGTTTGTTTTCCCATTTGTATGTTTTATAAAGTTTAACAGAATATATTTAGAGATAAAACTAGAAGGAAAGGGGATGCTGTGGTGCATGCCAGAAACTTGGGAGGCTAAGGCAAGAGGATCAAAAGCAACTTGCTTGGGACTGGGGCTGTAGCTCAGTGGTAGAGCATTTGCCTGGCATGTGTGAGGCACTGGGTTTGATCCTTAGCACCACATAAAAATAAACAAAATAAAGGTACTCTGTCCTTCTACAACAACAACAACAACAACAAAGCAACTTACTGAAACCCTCTTTCAAAATAAAAATAAAACCGAGCATGGTGGTGCACATACCTGTAATCCCAGCAGTTCCAGAGGCTGAGGCAGGAGGATCACAAGTTCAAAGCCACCCTCAGCAACAGTGAGGTATAAAGCAACTGAGTGAAATCCTGTCTCTAAATAAAATACAAATAGGGCTGGGGATGTGACTCAGTGGTTGAGTACTCCTGAGTTCAATCCCCTGTACCAAATAAATAAATAAATAAATGGGAACTGAGGCCAGGCATGGTGGTGCATACCTGTAATCCCAGAGGCTTGGGAGGCTGAAACAGGAGAATTACAAGTTCAAAGTTGGCCTCAGCAAAAGTGAGGCGCTAAGCAATTTAGCAAGACCTTATCTCTAAATACAAAATAAAAAGGGGTGAAGATGTAGCTCAGTGGTTAAGCGCCTCTGGGTTCAATCTCTAGTATAAAAAAAAAGTGGAGGGTTACTGAGGATGTCGCTCTACTCCATGGTAGAGCATCCCTGGGCTTCATCCTCAGTACCACAAAACAAAAACTAGAAGGAAATAAAACAAAAGTTAACCATGGCTATCTTTGGATGTGTGTGTGTGTGTGTGTGTGTGTGTGTGTGTGAGATTGTATTTTCTTAATCAACACTGTATGTAATAAACTTAGTGTTCATTTAATGAATATTGCATTTCCTTTAATGAATGTACATTAGAATTATGTATAGCTAAACCACATTTTTATTAGCTAATTTTTAAAATTATAAATATAACCTATGCTCACATTAAAAGAAAAATTCAATCAGTATGCAAAGGTGTAAGGTGAAAAATTGAAAGTTCCTGGCAAATTTTTACCCCTTACATTTCTTGTGTACACTGTTTTGAATTTCCAGATATCACCATCTAGTGTCTCTCTCTCTCTCTCTCTCTCTCTCTCTCTCACACACACACACACACACACACACAAAGAGATAAGATGAATGGAAGAAAACCTGAATATGTTAAGTTGTACCCAAAAGCTTGTGCAAGGGCTGGGATGTAGTTCAGTGTAGAACACTTCCCTGGCAGCCTCAGGCCTTGGGTTGGATCACCAGTACTGAAAATAAATAAGTAAATAAATAAAGTGCTGGGCACAGTGATGCACACCTGTAATCCCAACAACTCAGGAGGCTGAGGATCACAAGTTCAAAGCCAGCCCCAGTAATTTAGCCAGGTCTTAAGCAACTTCATGAGACCATCTCAAAATAAAACACTCAGTGGTAGAGTACTTACCTAGCATGCATGAGGTACTAGGTTCAATCCCCAGCACCACATTAAAAAAACAAAACAAAAATTTAATAAACAAAATAAAGGTATTGTGTCCATCTACAACTAAAAAAATAATAATATATTTTTTAAAAACCTATTATTATTATTTTTTTTGGTGGTTGTGCTGGGGATTAAACCCAGGGCCTTCTGCATGTAAGGCAAGCGCTCTACCAACTAAGCTATATCCCCAGTCCAAGAAATCTATTTCTTAAAATAAGTAAATAAATAAAACAGCAAAAGGGCTGGGGATGTGGCTCATTGGTTAAGAGCCCCTGGGTTCAATCCCCAGTTTGAGTTTGTGCAGTTTAAGCATGCAAAATGATTTGAGGGCCGGGTGTGGTGGTGCACGCCTGAATCCCAGCGGCTTGGGAGGCTGAGGCAGGAGGATCGCAAGTTCAAAGCCAGCTTCAGCAATGGCGAGGCACTAGGCAACTCAGTGAGACCCTGTCTCTAAATAAAATACAAAATAGGGCTGGGAATCTGGCTTACTGGTTGAGTGCCCCTGAGTTCCATCCCCAGTACAAAAAAAAAAAATTGTACTTCTTCTCTTTGGTACTGGGGATTAACCCAGGTCCTTGGGCATGTGAGGCCAGTGCTCTACCACTGAGCAACATCCCCAGCCCAAGCATACAAATTGAACAAAAATAAAAACAGAAACATTGCACAGAAATAAATAATCAAACAGCATATACCTCTGATCATGGTGGCTTATGCCTGTAAGCCTAGCTACTCTGGAGGTTGAGGCAGGAATATTGCAAGTTCAATGCCAGCCTAGACAATTTAGTGACACCCTATCTCAAAATTAAAAAAAAAAAAAACAATAAATAAGACTGGAAATGTAGCTTGGACGGACAGAAGCACCCCTGAGTTCAATCCTCAATTAAAATCATAAAAGTAAAAGAAAGAAAAGAAAAGGCCATCTAACTAAATATTTAAGGTTTTTTTCCTTTGGATGAGACCATCAGAGGTTTTGTTTTGCTTTGTTTCTTTTGAGACAGGTTCTTGCTAAGTTGCCCAGACTGGTCTCAAACTTGAGATCCTTCTGCCTTGACCTTCTTGGTTGCTGGGATTACAGATATGCACCATGATGCCTGGTCCTCATAGGTTGTTTTTACACTTTGTTTTCTTAATGCTTTACAATAAATATGAATTTATCTTCTAGTCAGAAAACAACAATGTGGATATTATCAAAAGAAGCCCTATTTTTTTTTAATTACAAAAGGCAATACATACCATTTTAATAAGTCACAAATAAAGAAACATAGGGCTGGGGGTGTGGCTCAGGGGTAGAGGCCCTGGGTTGGATCTCTAACACAGACAGAAAAAAAAAATGTGTAAAGAAAATATTAATAATATCCCTTTCTTCACATCCAAACTTACCCTCTGAGGTAAACAGCGTCAAAGGCCTGGTGGAAATCTTTCCACATTTTTTTTTCTCTAGAATATGTTGTTTTTGACATTGGAAAAGAAAGAGTGAATAAAAGACCTTTAAAATTTTTTTTTCTAAATTTTATTTTAAATGAACCCGCCTCTTTTCTGGCTCTTTATCAGCTTCCATCCCTGGATACCTCCCACTCTGCAAAACTGTTTGCCCTCCTTCCACATCCAAACTCCTTGCCCTCAAAAAAACCACTGGGGGCCACTCCCTGGCAGCACCTGCACCTCTGCCTTGGCCCCCAGGTTCTGCAGAAATCAAGGCCAGACCTAGGAAGTGCTGGCCACAGTGTGGCCCAACCCGGGCCCAGGAGAGCCAGGCCCAGGAGCCCAGGGCCACAGGCGAGGCTCTGGGCTCCCAGCGAGGCCCCCTCCTGCCGGCTTTCTCTAGGAGTAATTAAGAGTGAAATCCTCCTCCTGGTGACCCCGTGCTCCTGGCCCAGGCTGATTTACACATGAAAGGTCTATGGAGGGCCTGGGCTTTCTCCTTTTCACATTCACAATGAGGCGCAGCCTATAAATAAAACCTCTCTGAGAAACAAGAGGCTTCAAAAATGTCTTTGTGTGTGTGTGTGTGTGTGTGTGTGTGTGTGTGAGAGAGAGAGAGAGAGAGAGAGAGAGAGAGAGAGAGAGAGAGAGAGAGAAACACACACAGAGACAGAGTTTGAAAGAACCAGAATGGAGAAAGTGTGAAGGAGGAACATTCTAGTAAAATTATAGCCGGTGTTTATAGAGTGCTTACTATATGCCAGGAATCCTCAGCCATGGGGGCATTACAGTTCCCACTTTATAGATGAAGATACTAAGGTTCAGGGAGGGGAAGATTTGCACAAGATAACACTCTGAATTAGGAGGAAAGCTCAGACTCAGGAAGTGGGATGAGCATCCAATGCCGATGATGTTCAGTCTCCTTTATAAGAGTGATTACAGGACTGTATGCATTTGTCAAATTTATGGGACTGTCTACTAAACAGGGAGTATTTTGTTCTACGTCAAGTATACTGCAAAAACCCTGGCTTTTAACAAGGTAACATAAAATAAAATATATACAAAGAGCAGTGAGTGGTAAAGTCCTGGAGTTCCTTGAGGCCTCCGTGTATCCTATGGGACTGGCTGATACCTTATTGACCTCTGAATCCTGGGGAAAGGTAGATACTTGATAAACGTTTGCTCGTTTAAATGAACAAATGATGAAGTAACTCTAGATTCATTTCTTCGTGTATAAAACAAGAAACTGATGAAACACTCTGGCCAGCAAATGCTTTCCTATCAATTCAGAGGGTTGCCTCTTCCAAGAAGCCCTTCTGGATCTCCTCCCACCCTGGGATTGGATCAGGATCTCCTCTGGGCTCTTACAAAGCCCGGTTGTGTCCCTATCTTTGCATTGAACATGCTATACAGTATTTGGTGCTGTGTGTCCTTCAGTTAAGCTCTCTGTGATAGGGCCTGTATCTGTTTTGTTCATCCCTATGCTTCTAGTGCCTGGCACACAGCAGGTAGAATATCTGATTAAATTAATGAATTAATGCATGTATGATTCATGGTCTCAGGTCCATAAGTGAATCATGCTGGTGTCAGCTGGGGCTGGGTGAGGATCGAGGCAGCAGAAACAGGCCAAGGAACAGAATCAGGAGATCCCTGTGCAAATGAGTTGAAAGTTCTGGTTTCTGTGAGTTTTAGAGCCCTGAAAACAATCCTGCTGTAAGTGACCCCAGCAAGAAATTTGGGGTGAAGGAGTGGACAGACAGACTCTGAGAGCAGATGGTTTGCAGGGAGCATAGGGGAATGGGCATCTGCCTGCATCTTTTTGAAGCTGGGGGTAGAGTGGGGCACATGGGTCCCAACACTGCAACTTCTTAGCTGTAGTTCAGCCTCCCTGACTCTCAGTCTTCATGTCTGAGAGGGGGGTCAGGCCATATCATCATGTGGACTCCCACCCTAACACATGTAATAGGAGATGAAGGAACACAATGAGGGCAGAGTACCTACCAGAATTTTTTGGAGAGGGGGTACTGGGGATTGAACTGAGAGGCATTTGATGCCTGAGCCACATCCTCAACCCTATTTTTATTTTATTTAGAGACAGGATCTCACTGAGTGACTTAGGGCCTCGTTTTTGTTGAGACTGGCTTTAAACTTGCGATCCTCTTGCCTCAGCCTCCTGAGCCACTGGTATTACAGGTATTCGGGCCCTGCTAGAATATTTTAACCCCCAAACATCTTGTTCCTTTTCTTCCAGATGTTTGTCACTCTAATTAAAGCTGCCACTCAGGAATTTCTTAAAAATATTCACAATTCCTAACATGTAGGGAGTGCCTGCTGTGTGTCAAGCATTATACTAGGAACTTTACATTTAATCTTCTCAATTACTCTATAAGACAGGCTTGTTACTTTTTACTTTTCTTTCTTTCTTCTTTTTTTTGACACTGGAGATTGAATCCAGGGGCACTAAACCACTGAGCCACAAATCCAGCCCTATTTTGTATTTATTTAGAGACAGGGTCTCCCTGAGTTGCTTAGTGCCTCGCTGTTGCTGAGGCTGGCTTTGAACCACAAATCTCATCTCAGACTCCCGAGCTGCTGGGATTATAGGCCTGAGCCACCACACCCGCTCCCAGCCGTTTTCATTTTTTATTTTGAGACAGGGTCTCACCAAGTTACTTAGGTCCTCGCTAAATTGCTGAGACTGGCCTCTAATTTGCAATCCTCTTACCTCAGCCTCCCAAGTTGCTGGGATTATAGGTGCGCACCACCATGTCCAGCATATTATTCTTATTTTCCAGAGTCGAAAGAGGTTCAGAGAGGTGCAGTGACTTGTTTGAGATCACAAAGCCTCTAAGTGGTAAGTCAGCCTGACCTGTGAATATCTGTTAACTTGAGGGAATACCAGAACCCTCTGGAGGGCTTGTTGAAACACACATTGCTGGGCCCCACCCCCCAAAGTATCTGATGCAGCCGGTCTGGGGTGGAGTCCAAGAATGAACATTTCTAACAAATTCCCAGGTCATGTTGCTGCTGCTGGTCCTGGGGCACACTTCCGAGAATCACTGCTTAATACCAAGATTTCTCCACTGTCATTATCCCAATTAGGCATGTTATGTCATGTCCAGCCTATTACAATAGGCTTGATTCATGGAATTTGAAGTTTAGTATAGCCCATTTAGCCCTTCGCATATGTGGTCCTGTAGTCTTAATTAAGTTGAAAGAAAAAGAAAGAGAGAGAGAGAAAGGAAGGAAGGGAGCGAACACTTTCTTCTATCGGTAGAGTGCTCTGGACTCTATCCCTAGATCTAAAAAACAAGCAACAACAACCAAACAAACTTTCATCTATTTTAAAGTTTCAACAAAACAAACATATAAAAAGAAACACTTCTGAAAAATATAAAGGAGCAAGAAGAGGACAGAATCAGTCAGAGATAGTTTTCGTATTTTTTTTTTAATTGAGAGATGGCTTTTTTGTTGTTGTTGCTGTTATTATATGTTTTTGTATAGTAAAATATTCTGGATTAAACAACTCACCTGATTAAGAATTCACGTGGTAGAGCACTTGCCTAGAATGTGTGAGGCACTGGGTTTGAGGCACCACATTAAAAAAAAAAGTTATTGTGTACATTTACAACTATTAAAAAAAAATTTCACTGGGTCCAGGAGCAGTGGTGAATATCTGTAATTCCAGCAATTTGGGAGGCTGAGGTGGGAAGATCCCAAGTTTGAGGCCTACCTCACCAATTTAGCAAGACCCTTAGCAATTTAGTGAGATCCTGTCTTAAATAAAGGATAAAGAGGGCTAGGTACAGTGGTGCATACCTGTCATCTCAGCAATTCAGGAGGCTGAGGTAGGAAGATTGCAAGTTGGAGATCAACCTCAGCGACTTAGCAAGACTCTAAGGATTTAAGGAGACCCTGTGTCAAAATAAACCATTAAAATAGGACTGCAGATCTGGCTCAGTGGTGAAGCACCCCTGGGTTCAATCTCCAGTATGGGTGGGGGGGAAGAACTCACTATGCTGGCTCACTGAAATAACCAATGTTTGCTCACCTTGTCTCCCATAAAAGCCAGAATGATAAGATACCTACAGCAGCGGATGGATTTGTCTCTAATATGACCAGCTACTAACTCTTTCCAAGAACTTCAGATGTGACTGTGTTACAGTCTCCAGTCACTCTTGTTATTAAATCACATAATTGTATATGACAAACTGATGAATGAGAGTGGGACAAGAAAAGTGATGGTTGGGAATATAGCTCAGGGGTAGACACTGGCCTAGCATGCACTAGGCCCTGGGTTCCAGTACCACCACCAAACAAAACAGAACCCTAATGATGCTGCAAATGAGCGGTTGAATGCTTTGGGAAAAGTCTAAAACATTTGCTGGTAAATGTCATTATACATTTGTCCAGCCCCATAGAATGCACAACACAAGAGCTAACCCTAATGTGAACTATACTTTGGGTGATAAGGATGTGTCAATGTGGGTTCATCAACTGTAATGAGTGTATCATTCTGGTGGGGGACATTGATAATGAGGAAGACTGTTCATGTGTGGAGACAGGGACATAGGCATAGCCTATAATCCCAGCTACTTGGAAGGCTGAGACAGAAAGATTGCAAGTTTGAGGCCAGAATGGGCAATTTTGCAAGGCCCTGTCTCAAAATAAGAAATAAAAAAAAAAAAATTGGGGCTGTAACTCAGTAGTAGAGCATTCTTGGGTTCAATCCTGGCACACCAATACACACAAATTCATTAAAACAGAAAATGATTAAAAATTTTTGCTTACATTTTTTTTGTTGTTGTTGTTGCTTGTGCTACTAGGGATTGAACCTAGGGCTTCACACAGGCTAAGCAAGTGTTCTACCATTGAGCTATATCCCCAGCCCTTTATTTATTTATTTTTGAGGTACTGAGTTTTGAACCCAGGGGTACTTCACAACTGAGTTATATCCCCAGTACTTTAAAATATATATATATTTTTTAGTTGTTGATTGACCTTTATTTATTTACTTATATGTGGTGCTGAGGATGGAACCCAGTGCCTAACACATGCTAGGCGAGCGCTCTACCACTAAGCCACAAACCCAGCCCCCCAGTACTTTTTCACTTTCTATTTTGAGACAGGGTCTTGTTAAATTTCTGAAGGTCTCACTAAGTTGCTGAAGCGGGCCTGGAACTTGTGATCCTCTGACTCAACCTCCCAAGTTGCTGGAATTACAGGTATATACCACCAAGCCTGTCTTTGATGGACTTTTTTCAATAAACTTACCAACTATCTGTCTGATTTGATAGGGTAAGAGAAAGATCCTGCTACAATTTTTTTTTAATTAAAAAAGAGGGGATTGTACAGTTATCATTTATTTGTTGATTTCAGTTTCATATCTCTCTAAACAATAATATGTAATATTGGCTTGGTACTTTATAATTTATAAAGCACTTTAATTTTTTTTAATTTTATTTTTTTTAAAGAGAGAGAGAGAGAGAGAGAATGAGAATTTTTTAATATTTATTTTGTTTTCGGCAGACACAACATCTTTGTTTGTATGTGGTGCTGAGGATCTAACCCGGGCCACACGCATGCCAGGCGAGTGTGCTACCGCTTGAGCCACATCCCCAGCCCTAATTTTTTTTTTTTTTTTTTTAAAGAGAGAGGAGAGGGAGAGAGAGAATTTATTTATTTATTTTTAGTTTTTCAGTGGACACAACATCTTTGTTTGTATGTGGTGCTGAGGATCGAACTGGGGCCGCACGCATGCCAGGCGAGCGCGCTACCGCTTGAGCCACATCCCCAGCCCCCCTAATTTTTTTTTAAAGAGAGATAATTTTAATTTTTCTAGTTTTTTTTTTTTTTTAAATTTTGGCGGACACAACATCTTTATTTGTATGTGGTGCTGAGGATCGAACCCAGGCCGCACGCATGCCAGGTGAGCACGCTACTGCTTGAGCCACATCCCCCTATAAAGCACTTTAAAGTTTATAAAGTACTATCAATTTATTCCATTGAAATATATATATATATATATATATATATATATATATATATATATATATATATATTTTTTTTTTTTTTTTTTTTTTTTTGTACCAGAGATTGAACTCAGATTGAACTTGACCACTGAGCCACATCCCCAGCCCTATTTTTGTATTTTATTTAGAGTCAGGGTCTCATTTAGTTGCTTAGGGCCTCGATGTTGCTCAGGCTAGCTTTAAACTTGGGATCCTCCTGCCTCAGCCTCCTGAGCCACTGGGATGACAGATGTGAGCCACTGTGACTGGCAAATTTATTCCATTGAATTCTTACAACTGTAGGCAGTGAGCATTATTGTCCTTTTTCTACAGATTAGGAAACTGAGGCTTAGGGAGGAAGTGAACACTCCAAGCCACATAATAGGTATAGCATTCAACTGGGGCAAAAATTTAGATTTACTGATGAAGGGGCTAACTACCCATAGGCATCGTGTCAGCAAAGGAACATGCATTAGGCCCTGACTCATAGAGGAGAGGATGCCTAGGGCCAGGAGGTAGGAGGTAAGGAGTAGACACTAAGATAATGACTGTGTCTAGTTCATCTCTGGATCTGGGCACACTGTAGCCCCTCAAGAAATATTTGGTACTTGGTTGAATAAATGAGAACTTGAATGAATGAATAACTGAAGTAAGAAACTAGCCTTCCCCCTCTACTTTTTTTTTTTTTTTAATTTTTAGCGGTGCTGGGAATTAAACCCAGGGTCTCATATATGCTGGTAGGTAAGTGCGCTACCACTGAGCCACATACCCAAACAGGTTTTATTTTGAAACTGGGTCTCACTAAATTATCCAGGTTGATCTTGAACTTGTGGTTCTTCTTCTCAGCCCCCGGAGTAGCTAGGATTTACAGGCAGCCTGTGCCACCATTCCTGGCTCCTATTACAGGACTCTTATCAGCTGACTAAGGGTGGATGCAGGGCCCAGAATCACCCTCTAATTTGAATGTTGTTTTCACCTCCATTATCAACAGCTAAGCCTTTGTTTATAAATAAATAAATCCTTGTGCCCAGCAGTAACCAGTGCTGGGAATTTAACCCAGGGTCTCTAGCACACTAAAGTACTTTACCTCTGAGCTGAGTTCCTAGTTCAGGTAATGACCTTTGAATAAGTGAAGATTTCCTTTGTAATGGCACCAGGAAAACACCCAAGAAGCTCAGGCTCTCTTCACTCTAGGAATTACCCTCTGGCTACCAATGATGAATAATCTTTAGGTGGGTAGGAGAAGTCCGGTCCTTGGCAGCCTGGATTCAAATCCTTTCATAGCCATGTTCTAATGATCTGAACTTCTTTTGTCAGGGGGCAGGGGTGTGTGGACCCCAAGCACTTTACTACTGAGCTACATCCCCAGTCCTTTCTCACTTTTTTTTTTGGAGGCGGGGAGGCTACAGGGGATTGAACTCAGGGGCACTCGACCACTGAGCCCCATTCCCAACCCTATTTTGGGTTTTATTTAGAGAAAGAGTCTCAATGAGTTGCTTAGGGCCTCGCTTTTGTTGAGGCTGGCTTTGAACTCAAGATCCTCTTGCCTCTGCCTCCCAAGCCACTGTGATTACAGGTGTGCACCACTGTGCCCCACTTCATTTTTCATTTTGAGAGAAGGTCTTGCTAAATTGTTCAGGGCCACACTAAATTGCTGAGGCTGGCTTTGAATTTGCAATCCTCCTGCCACAGCCTCCCCAGCCACTGTGATCATACGTGTGCGCCACCATGCTCTACTGGAATGCAAAGTCTAATGGGAGAGATAACCAAGAGAGTAAACAACAACAAAACAGATAACAGGGGCTGGAGGTGTGTGGTTTCATGATAGAGCACTTGCCTAACATGTGCAAGGTCCTGAGTTCTAGCACCACACACACACACACACACACAGAACTAAAAAAATAAAAGAGAAGAGAACTGAGAGCCAGGCACAGTGGCACATGCCTGTAATTCCAGTGCCTCAGGAGGTTGAAGCAGGAGAACAGCAAATTCGAGGCCAGCCTTGGTAATTTAGCGAGGCCCTAAGCAACTTAGGAAGACCCTGTCTCTAAATTAAAAAAAGAAAAAGGGCTAGGGTTGTGGCTCAGTGGTAAAAGTGTCCTTGTATTTAATCCCTAGTACCAAAAGAAAAAGAAAGAGTAACCATGGAAAACCTCTCTAGGGCTGGGGATGTGGCTCAAGCGGTAGCGCGCTTGCCTGGCATGCGTGCGGCCCGGGTTCGATTCTCAGCACCACATACAAACAAAGATGTTGTGTCCACCAAAAACTAAAAAATAAATATTAAAATTCTTAAAAAAAAAAAAAAAAAAGAAAACCTCTCTAAAAAGTCTGATATTTAAGGGGACACACGCTAAGCAGAGGCACAACTGCTGCAGAAACCCTGAGGTGGGAATGAAGTTGGCTTGTTTTTTTTTTTTTTGGGGTACTGGGGATTAAACCCAGGGGAATTTTAGCACTGAGCCACATCCCCAGCCCTTTTTATTTTATTTTATTTTTAAAATATTTTTTAATATTTATTTTTCAGTTTTTGGTGGACACAACATCTTTATTTTATTTTATGTGGTGCTGAGGATCGAACCCAGCACCCCGCACATGCCAGGCGAGTGTGTTACCACTTGAGCCACATCCCCAGCCCTATTTTATTTATTTTTTTAAAAAATATTTTTAGTTGTAGATGGACACAATACCTTTATTTTTTTTATTTTTTTTAATTTTTTTTTAAACTCTCTCTCTTTATTTATTTATTTTAGTTTTTTTCGGCAGACACAACATCTTTGTTTGTATGTGGTGCTGAGGATCGAACCTGGGCCGCACGCATGCCAGGCGGACGTGCTACCGCTTGAGCCACATCCCCAGCCCCATACCTTTATTTTTTAAATATTTTTTTTAGTTGTAGATGGACACAACATCTTTATTTTATTTATTTTTTTTTTTCTGTGGTGCTGAGGATGGAACCCAGTGCCTCATGCATGTGAGGCAAGCACTCAACCACTGAGCCACCTCCCCAGCCCCAATACCTTTATTTTGTTTATTTAGTTTTTTCACATGGTGCTGGGGGTCGAACCCACTGCCTCATATGTGCTAGGCAAGCATTCAACAACTGAGCCACAACCCCAGCCCTTTATATTTTATTTTGAGATAAGTTCTTGCTAAGTTTCTCAGGGCCTTACTAAGTTGCTGAGGCTGGCTTTGAACTTCACAAATACAAATTTTAAGGGTTTTAATTTCAACATTTCTCAGCAGGGTTCAAGTTCTGTCAATGTTCACAGACTTGAGTGGAGACCTAAAGTCTGATTTAAGTCTGAGAATGGTCACCACATGCAAGGCTTAAACTGAGCTCCTCAGGCTGCGGATGTAGCTCAGTGGTAGAGATTCTGGCTGGGGACACTCAAGGGGATAAAGGGATTTCAAAAGATGGAGCAGTTGAAAGAAGCAAGAGAGGGGCTGGAGTTGTGGTGGAGGGCTTGCCTGGCATGTGTGAGGCCTTGGGTTCGATCCTCAGCACCACATGTAAATAAATAAAAAAGATCCATTGACAACTAAAATATATTAAAAAGAAAAGAAAGAAAGAAAGAAAGAAAGACAGAAAGAAAGAAAGAGAGAGACAAAGGAGCTGGGAAGATGATTGCAGGACCCAGAGTTTGGATACCAAGGTGGGTAGAGGTAGAGGTGTTCTCAGGAGGCCCTGAATGCTAACCCAAGGAATCAGGGAAGAGAAATCACTTCCAGTTCTAGAAGATAACATGGCTTTTCCTATGTTTGAGAGAGTCAATGTGAGTGTATGAAGGGCAGTAAAATAAATAAAATAAGATATAAAGGACTAGGAATGTAGCTCAGTGGTAGAGCATCCCTGGGTTTAATCCCCAGCATGGGTGGTGGTGACAATATCTCCGGAGGAATATAACAGAAAACCCTAGGGTGAGCTGGGTGCTGTGGTCCATGCCTGTCATCCCAGTATCTTGGGAAACTGAGGCAGGGGGATTGTGAGTTCAAAGCCAGCCTCAACAAATGTGAGGCACTAAACAACTCAGTGAGGCCCTGTCTCTAAATAAAATACAAAATAGGGTTGGGGAGGTGGCTCAGTGGCCGAGTGTCCCTGAGTTCAATCCCCAGTACCCCCCAAAAAAGAGAACTCTCTAGGGTACAGATTGGAACTAGGGCAGAGAGGAATACTGAAGACACCCCTTTCCTCCACCAGGGTCTGGGAGACAGAGAAAAAAAGGAGAAGCTATCCTGAAAATCTTCATAGACATAACTCATAACTCACAGGGTGCTACCCTTAGCAGTACAGACTGGACCAGGGTGGCTGGAGGACAGGAATGGGGACAAATTGTTCATCCTTTGTCCTTTGTTGGTTTATTTATGGTAATTTGAATAAGTAGTAGGTAGGAATGATGTATTACCTATTCAATACTTAAATAATTATTAAGAACCAAGCAGGGGTTGGGGATGTGGCTCAATCAGTAATGCGCTCGCCTGGCATGCGTGCAGCCCGGGCTTCGATCCCCAGCACCACATACAAACAAAGATGTTGTGTCCGCCAAAAACTCAAAGAGAAATATTAAAAAAAAAAAAAAATTCTCTCTCAAAAAAAATGTTAAAAAAAAAAAAAAAAAAAGAACCAAGCAACCAGGCATGGTGCTACATGTTTGTAATCCCAGGGACTCAGGAAGCTGAGGCAGGAGGATTGTTCCAGGCCAGCGCAAGACCTTGAATTAAAAAAATAAACTAAAATAAAATATAAAGGACTGGGGATGTAGCTCAGTGGTAGAGCACTGCTGGATTTAATCCCCAATATAACAGAAACAACAACCACAAAAACAAACAAACAAAAAAAAAACACCAACAACAACAAAAATACAGTACTGGCTGAAAGCACAGACTTTGAGGATTTTATTTTTGGTCCAAATTTGGTTTTATTTTTGCTTCTCAGTTTCCTTCTGTAAAACGAGGATGATAGTAAAGTCTTACTCTGAGGGGTTGTTGGAAGGATTAAGTGAAATAATACATGCCCAAGTGCTATCATCCCAGTAAGGGTAGGCTAAAGGGGGGTGGGCAGACGCCTCTGCAGGGGTGGTCTCAGTTTGACCTTCAGGGGTGGGAGGAGGGCAGGGATTTGGAGTTAGGCGCAGCACAGCAGAAGTCTGTCTGTCTAAGTGGGCTCTACCTCCACCAGTCACAGTGGCCCTCCCCTGCAAAATGGGCACACCTCCCTTTCTCCTAAGATCAAAGGAGCTACTAGGTGGGGACAATGCATGGACTATCCAGGGCAGCACCCTGTGACTTGGGAGTTATGACGATGAAGATTTTTTCAGGACGAGCCTTTCTCTTTTTCTTTCTCAGGCTCAGGGCAGAAGTTTTCCAGTCTGTCCCCTCTGCGCTCCACCCAGGTGGGAAGTGAAGATTTTTTTCTTCTTGTTCCAACCCTCGGGAAGATGCAGAGAGCCCTAAGAAGGAGTCCCTGAAGCCCGGGCGAGTCTCCCACTAGTGCTTTTATAGGTTCCCCTTCTCTCCTTCCTTCAAAAGGATCCTGACACCAGACAGCCACGTTGAAGGTCGCGGGCGCGACTCCCAGGCCGGCTCGTGGGCGGTGCCCGCACATGCGGAGTCTGCCACCCACCGGGCGAGCACCGTACTGCAGGCGCGGGTGCAGAGACGCCCCGTCCAGCTCCGGGCTGCAAACCTTCCTTTCGCTCTAGGCCCAAAGGGTCCCCGCCCTCAGGCGGCTTACATTCTAACTAAAAAAACTACCAATCTCAAAAAATAAAAAAATAAGATAATAGTAGTATTCAGGGTGGCATACACCTGTAATCCCGGGAGCTTAGGAGGCTGAAGCAGGAGGATGGAGAGTTCAAAGCCAGCCTCAGCTAGTTAGAGAGACACTAAGTAACTCAGTGAGACCCTGTACCAAAATAACAAACAAAACAGTAATAACACCAGTTGTTGCTATTTGTTCAGCCAAGTGCCAAGTGCTTTACATGAAAGTTCATATTCAGTCTTCCCAACCATCCTAATAGTAGGTACTATTTTTTTCCTCATTTGGCAGATGAAAAAAAAAAAAACTGAGGCACAGAAAGATGAAAGCATTGGTAGAGGAAAAACCCACAGAACCAGGAAGATTTTAATCCAGTTTTGGTCGGGCACAGTGGCTTATGCCTGTAATCCCAGTAGCTGGGGAGGTTGAGGCAGGAGGATAGCAAGTTCAAAGCCAGCCTCAACAATTTAGTGAAGCTCCAAGTAACTTATCAAGGACCCTGTCTCAAAAAAAAAATCAATGAAAAGTGTTGGGGATGTAGCTCAGTAATTAAACGGCCCTAGGTTCAATCCCTGGTACAAAAAAAAAATCATTAAAAAAAATTCAGCTTTGAGAACCTAGGTTCCTAACCTTTTTTTTTTTTTTTTAAATGCCAGTTCTGTGTCCTCCCTCAAGGGAATTCAGAGGAATGGAAGTCGGTAGGGGACAGATCTCCTGGAGCTCATAGTGAAAAGGAGAAAATAGAATAGTTCTAGTACAAGGTACATTGAGCTTAAATATCACTGGGGAACCAGGGGCCAGAGGGCAGGAGGTAACCGGGAAAGGCTGCCTATGAGAGGTGAAGACTGGGTGGGAAGTGCATTTCCAGCCAGGAGACCCAGTTGAGCAAAGCCTTGGATGCAGACGCGTGAATGAACATCAGCAGTGACCAGGATGAAGATAGAATTGAGCACCAAGTTCTAGTGGGTTACAGGGATAATGATCCCTGGAGTCTTCTCCAAAAGCTGACAATCAAGGTAGGCAGAGATCTGGGAGGTGAACTGTAGAAATAAGCAATAGCTACCCTTCACTGTGCACTCTCCCTGTCCTGGGCTATCTAAACTATCACATTAAACTCACAGTATCTGTGGAAGATGGTCAGTTATTAGCCCCATTTATAAATTAAGGAAAGGAGGCTCAGAGAGGTAAAGTGGATTGATTGCCCCAGGCCCTCCTGGTAGGAAAGAATAGGGCCAAGTCTCAAAGCCACTTAGCCCAGGGTCTGAATCTAGTGCCCTAACCTGCATAGCTACACGATTCTGCCTGCCTGGATGAACAACCCCCACCATCATCACTTGTGTCCCTAGAAAATAGACTCTCACGTTCAGCCCTCTCTACAAACCTCTAGATATACACTGTCAGGGATCTTTCTTAATTGCAAAGCTGATTTCCTCCCTCCTAGCCTAAAACCAAGGCTTCTCAGTACCTTTTAGTCAAGATCCTGGGGCTGGGGGTGTGGCTCAGTGATAGAGCACTTGCCCAGCACATAGGAGGCCCTGCATTCTATCCCCATCATCATAAGAAACAAGGAGATCCTAACTCAGCATGGCCCACAGGACCCTGGAAGGACCAGTCCTTGAACCCTCACATCTCCAACCTTAAGGCATTGGTTGGAATTCTGGATTTAGTACCCCCATTTTTTTTTTCCTGGAAAACTCTTTCCTTCTTCCTCCCAACCCAAACTTATCCCTGACTCTCTAACTCATGGGTGTGTGTGTGTGTGTGTGTGTGTGTGTTGGGGGGAGAGGTGTCACCTCCTACAAGAAGCCTTCCTGACTGCCCCCTTCAAAATTCATACCAAATGCACTTCTGCTTTGCTTCCATACATCCTGTACCTTCCTCCCTTGATCATGACAATACCAACAATCAACCATTTTTTTTTCTTTTAGACAGATTCTCACTGTGTGGTCCTGGCTGTCCTTGAAATCCTGGGCTCAAGTGATCCTGCTGCCTAAGCCTCCCAAGTGCTAGAACAACAGGCATGTGCCCACATTCCCAGATTAACAAGTATTAAGCATTTGCTTTTATTTTTAATAGTAATGGGGATTGAACCCAAAGGAGTTTAACCACTGAGCCTCATCCCCAGCCCCCCCCCACTTTTTTTTGGAGACAGTCTCACTAAGTTGCTCAGGGTCTTACCAAGTTGCTGAAGTTGGCTTTGAACTTGCAATCCTTCTGCTTCAGCTTCCTGAGCCACTGGGATTACAGACATGTGCCACCACACCTGGCTTTTTTTTCCTTTCATTTTCTTTTTTTAGACAAGGTTGCTAAATTGCTGAAGCTGGCCTTGAACTTGCCATGCTCCTGCATGTGCCACTGTGCCCGGCTGAGCTTTCACTTGGTGCCAGGCATCGTTAAGGTCACTTGAGTTAACAAAGCAGCTTCTTATAGTGGTTAAATGTGCCTCTGAATTTCAGTCTTGGCTGTGTCACTTATAGGATGAAACTTAGGCAAATGATTTAATTTCTTTGTACCTCAGTGGCCTCATCCCTAAAATGGGGATATGAATATCACCTATATCAGCAGAGTGTGGTGGTGCACACCTGTAATCCCAGCGGCTTGGGAGGCTGAGGCAGGAGGATCACAAGTTCAAAGCCAGGCTCAGCAACTTAGCGAGGCCCTAAACAATTTATTAAGACACTACCTCTAGGGGCTGGGGATGTGGCTCAAGCCGTAGTGTGCTCGCCTGGCATGCGTGCGGCCCGGGTTCGATCCTCAGCACCACATACAAACAAAGATGTTGTATCCGCCGAAAACTAAAAAGTAAATATTAAAATTCTCTCTCTCTCTCTCTCTCTCTCTCTCTCAAAAAATAATAATAATAATAATGATACGTTAAAAAAAAAAAGACACTACCTCTAAATAAAATATAAAAGGAGGACTGAGGTAAGCGCCCCTGGGTTCAATCCCAGGTATTAAAAAGAAAGAAAGAAAGAAAAAAACCCACCTATTCCACAAATGCCACTGCTGTGTCCCAAGTCCAGGCACACAGTTGAGACCCTAATTGTTATGAATTAAAGACACTGAGCAGTTCGGTCAAGGTATGGAGAGGGTGGAGGTAGTGGGCACAATTCCCTGGTTCTCCTGAAGCCTGCTGGAAATATGCTTCAGTGCCAGCTCCTTCTCCCAGGATTAGTTGCTTGGTGGACAAATGTTTATTGGATCAGGAATGAAAGGTGCTCTTAGCTGGGAGAAACCAGAATAGAAGGAGCATGTGGGATGTCCCAGAAAAATTTCCTCTTAAGTAAGTCCTGTCCTTGGCTGGGAAGCCCCTCCTGCCTCACCCCAGCATCACCGTCCACCACCAGCGGCTGCCCCAGCATGGAGGTGTTCACTATCACCTTCCTGTTTCAAGGAACTAGGGCATCAGAGACAGCCTGAGTGGCCTCAGCCTGAGTGTAAACATCACCAGCTGCCAGAGAGGATGACGTCAAATCCTGGCCTGGCTGCTTATGGCCTTGGAGAAGCTCCTTACACAGAGAGGCTGGGTGTCCTGGGGAGACTGGGTGGCATGTCTCCGTGAGAGGGAGCACATGCAGATCTGCCACCTCAGCACCCCAAGAACAGAAATTTCTAAATCATTTTATTTTTATCAACTTGTATTAATTGTGTATATTAATAGGGATCAGCGAGATATTTCCACATGTGCAGACAGCATATGCTGATTCAATCAGAACTCCATTTATCCACCTTCCCCACCAAACACACATCCTTCCCAACCTCTAGTAACCACTATTCTCCATTCAGTCATGGAGACAGAAATTAACAGTTGTTCTTTTCTTTTTTTCTTTTTTTTTTTTTAGTTGTTGATGTACCTTTATTTTTTATTTATTTATATGTGGTATTGAGGATCGAACCCAGTACCTCACACATGCAAGGCAAGCGCTCTGCCACTGAGCCCCAACCCCAGACCCAACAGTCGTTCTTTTTCTCACTGACTCCTATTTAGAGCATCAGATCAGCATGAGCTAGATAGGGTGACCTCTTGGAGTTGGTTTATTTCTAAACCAAACCCTGTATGGCTAAGAGGCTAAGAGAAATATCAGGAGTGCTTAACTGCCTAGGTCTGCCACTTGCCTAAGTCTGTGTGACCTTGGGCACTTTCCTGCACATCTCGGGTCTCAGTTTTATTATTTGAAAAAAATGGGGAGAACAGTATCTACCATGGTTGGTATTAATATATACTCAGTGAGTGCCTATCATGTGGCATGTGCCAGTGCACAAAACTGAATCCCCGCCCCTGTGGTGTTTGGTGGAGGAAGACAGACAATAATTCCATGAATATTTAATATAGCAGATGGTGGTGAGTGTGATGAAGATGGATACAGCACCGCAAGGCGGATAGAGTGTCAGAGTCAGGAGGGGCTATTTCTCTTCCACCAGGGAAGGTCTCTCGGTAAGATGAATTTTAAGCAGAGACCTGAGTGCAGTAAGAGAGTAATTCACTAGGCTATCTGGGGAGAAAACTGTGTCAGGCAGAGAAATAAACACATGCAGAAGTCCTGAGGCAAGAGCATGCCTGATATGTTCAAGGAAAGGCAAAAGGGCCAATGTAGTTAGAAATATTTAGACAGCAGGTGGTGGAGATCGGAGGGATGTCAGAGAGATGATTAGGCTCAGGTTAGGTAGACCCTGGTAGCTCACATTACGTATTTATTGTTTACTCTGAGGGAAATGGGAGCCATTGAGGACGATGAGGAGAGGAGATAGGTGACTTGACTTAAAGGATTCCTCTGACTTTGATGTAGAGAACAGATCACCGGGGGATGGGGCAGCAGGGATATCAGGAGGTTGTTGCAATTGTCCAGGTGGGAGATGAGAATACCTTTGACTAAATGAGCAGCAGTGGATGGTAAGTGGTCAGATTCTGTGTATAGCTGAAGGAAGAGTTGGCGGGATTTATTGATGGATTAGATATGAAATTGTATTTGTGGTGTGTATGTATTTTGTGTGTGTGTGTGTGTGTGTGGTGGGGGGTCGTTTTTGACCTGAAAGAAGTGGTGGTTTCCTGACGTGGGGAAGATAATTTCCACAAACTGCTTAGCACAGATTTGGGCACACAATAAGTCCTCAATAAATATTCATATTTTTTCATATTGATGATTTTGGTTTTCTGGGCTGGCTAAATTTGGTCATCCAAGGCTTTGCAAATGCTGAGTATACCTGTCAATAACATCATACCTATCATGCCTGAGTATGTACTGTGTCTTCCAGCATGTGATAGGCAGAATCTTTACTTAGCAGTGTGCCACTCTGCAAGGTGTAAGAAAGTCCTGTGAGAGAATGAACATTTGTTGATCTTTTCTGGAAGTGCTCAGGATAGAACCTAGAAGCCTGGTGCATGCTGGGCAGGTGCTCTACCACCCAGATACATTTCCAGCCCATTTGTTGAATTTATAACACATTCCAGGCAATGGATATTTTTGTTTAATCCCATCTTCCCGACTAGAATGCAAGCTGCATGTGAGAGAGTGATAACAGCTCTTGTCGACTACTGTGTACACCTATCACATAATTGACATTTTAGTTAATATTAAATGAGCACCCTCATTATTACAGTTGAGTAACTTCCCAAGGTAGAGTTTTTTTTTAAGTTGCTCATGCGGATCTTGAAGGTGCCATTCTCCTGCCTCAGTTTCCATAGTTAATGGTATTACAGGTGTGCACTACTGCACTGGGTGAAGCTGGGTTTTGAAAAATATCTGTTGGGTGAAGGAATGCGTATTACAGTCTTGTCTTGTTTTTTTTTTTTAATATTTACTTTTTGGTTAGACATAATACCTTTATTTTGTTTATTTAGTTTTATGTGGTGCTGAGGACCGAACCCAGGGCCTCACGCATGCTAGGTGAGTGCTCTACCGCTGAGCCACAACCCCAGCCCCTACAGTCTTGTTTTAAAGAGGAAATCTAGTTGGCAGCTGACAGATCAGGGATTCAACCTAGATCAACCTCGATTTCCTGATCCCTGAGCTTGGCCCCCTACCTATGGTTATGCCCTGGTTATCGTATCAAACACTGTTTGGGTTTAACGATACCTGGGGAGTTGATGATCCTGATCACACCATGAAACTTAGAAAGATATAATTCTGGGTCAGATAGTAAAGCTCTAGTAATATGATCTTAAATGTTCGTGTTCATGGAACTGCATGACGTGAAAGCATTCGTTTCATCTAACTTGCCCCCAGGTGATCATATAGGCTGTAATGGAGAAGATGTGAGCTCAGTCTTTAAACACTAAGGGTTCCTGTGTGTCTCTTACCCCAAGGGTTATTAATCTGAAGCACAAATACTCCTAGAAGACTTCTAGATCTTCCCCCAATCTTGCTAAAACTGTGTGTACTTCAATGCAGGTAAATTTTTTTAAAAATTATTTTATTTTTTTGATATTGGGGATTGAATCCAGGGCCTTGGACATGCTACACAAGCACCTTACCTAGCTCACAGGTGAGTTTTTTTTTTTTTTTTGTGTGTGTGTGTGTGTGTGTGTGAAAATGCTTCAAAGCTTTCATTTCATCCCTAAAGTAGCCTACAATCAAAAAGTTTGCATTCAGGCTGGGGTTGTGGCTGAGCAGTAGAGCGCTCACCTAGCACGTGCGAGGTGCTGGGTTCGATCCTCAGGACCACATACATAAATAAGACAAAATAAAGGTATGTGTCCAACTACAACTAAAAACAATTTTAAAAAAGTTTGCATTCATCATACGTGTGTGTGTATTTTAGTGTGTGGGGGGGTCCAACCCAACTCCACTCCCATGTTTGGCCAGTGCTTTGCCACTGAGGCACATCCCCAGCCCCTATACATATATTTTTAAACTTTCATTATTTTATTTATTAAAATTTTTGAGGCGAGGCTGGGATTGTGGCTCAGCAGTAGAGCTCTTGTCTAGCGCAGGCGGGACCTGGGTTCGATCCTCAGCACCACATAAAAATAAAGGCCTTGTGTTATGTCCATCTACACCTAAAAAATAAATATTAAAAAAAATTTTTTGAGGTACTTGGGATTGAAGTGGAGAATTCTAGGCAGGTGCTGTACCAATGAGCTACACCCCCAGCCCTTCTTTTCTTTTTCAAAGTGTTTTTAGACATGTAGAAGGAAGAAAAAAGAAAAAATAAAAAGATGAGAAGAAAAAAAAAATTGCCTCTACAATTTTTATTTCTAGAATTTTAAGGGAGAGAAAGCCAGCGTGACCAGAGTCCAAAAGTTGAGGATGTTGAGCCGAGATTAGAATCCAGATTTTCTGGTACCAATTCTGGTTTCGATTGCTATAAATTGTATTAAGCACCTGCTATGTGCCAGGCACGATTCCAAATCATACCATTTCCAGATAGAATTCTGAGAGTGCTGCAACGGCAAACGCTTGATAGCACAGAATTTATATTCCAGTGGGGGGGGGGACTCAGAGAAAACACTGGGATAACGATGACAGTGATGATGGTGTCAGATGCCATTAAAAAAAAAAAAACAAAAAAAAAACGCCGTCAGAAGAAGGCGAGGAAGAGGAATGGCATTTTGGACACGGTGGTCTGCGCTTGGAACTTCCAGTTGCTGTCCATGGACTTCCACTAAGACAGCGACCAGAGAGTGCGGGAGCCGCGTTCGAACTTCCCTTCTGCGTTCCCAAGGTGGGACCGCAAGGAGACTGGAGGGAACACGCATGCGTTCGAAGAGAGGGCGCATCCTAGAGGAATCGGCAGAGCGCATGCTCTGTTGGACTCGGCGACTCGGAGGATTTTGACAAGGTACTCCTTCGTGGGGATGATAGCGCGCAGGGTCCTCGGGCTCGGTTAATGCCATTGAGAGGTGTCGTCCAATAGGAACTTGTGTTTTAGGTCTTGGTCCCGCCCTCAAGGCTCTTTTCCTCTTCCGCTTCCGGCTCTCTGGTAGTCCTGGTCAAAATGGTGGCGGCGGCTGTATCTGCGTCCCGCCTTTCTAGACTGCTGGGTCGGTCTCTCCCACAGGTGGGGCGGCCTATGTCGAGTGGCGCCCACGGCGAAGAGGGCTCAGGTACTGGGGTTGGGGTCGGCGGGACGTGCCGCATCCCCACACTACCGTCGCGGGGCGGGACTGTGACCTTGGGGGAGGGAGAATGATATCCGGGCAGGTTTGCCAGGGCTCAGCGGTTGTGACCCCTTTGCAGCTCGCATGTGGAGGGCCCTTACTTACTTCGTGGCGCTCCCGGGGGTGGGAGTGAGCATGCTGAATGTTTTCCTCAAATCGCACCACGGAGAGCACGAGAGACCCGAGTTCATCGCCTATCCCCATCTCCGCATCAGAACCAAGGTACGCCCTTGCAGTTGTCCGTTCTCTTTTCATTGCGTGTGCCCTAGTACAAGTTCTTTATGCTCTAAAAGCGTGGGTGCCTGGCGTGTACAGTTTTTCGTCTAATTCTCGCAATCAGAATACTTATATGCTCCCATTTCATGGAAGGGAAACTGTTTGGGGTCATGTCATTTGTTTCCAAGGTCATAACTGTGAGTGCCCTTCAGGTTTCCTTTTTTCTGATGCATCCAACGTTTTGCGTTCTGTAGTTCTATGAAACAGCTGTTTGTTGCATAAAACTTGGGAGATTTGGGAAACCTTTATGGAGTGGCAAGGTCTGAACATAGCTCAGCTTTCTAAAATCTGAGCATCTGCCAGGTGCTACCTTCATAATAAAGAGACTGATAGCTTCCTCTACCCCCTACAATACCTATCTTGTTTTCCCTTTGGCTATTCAACTATGGCAGTCATTTGTTTAACATCATCCTTGGGCACTATCCACTAGATGGCAGTACTGTTCATCCCCCAATGTCTCCAAATACTACCCCGTGTACCCTGGAGGGGCAAAAACCACCCTGGGCTGGAAACCATTGCTCTAGAGTCATGCTTTTCAAATGTGGTGAGCAAAGTAATTGAGGGTGGTTTGTAGTTTCCCAGTCCAGAGAGTGTTTTAGGTCTGGGATAGAGCCTAAAATCTTATTTAAATAAGTATCTCCTCCACTGTACCATTCTGATACAGGCAATTTGAGAACTACACTTTTTCTTTCTTTGCTTTTCTGCAATACTGGGAAGGAACCCAAGGCCTCACACATACTATTTAAGTGCTCTACCACTGAGTTATATCCCAACCTGACTTTTTTCCTCCTCACCCAAGACAGGGTCTCACTGCATAACCCAGGCTGTTCTCAAACTCATGGGCTCAAGAAATCTTCTGATTCCACTGATATATGCTTGTAATCCTAGACACTTGGGAGGCTGAGGCAAGAGCATTGCAAGTTTGATGCCAGACTCAGCAATTTAGTGAAGCCATGTCTCAAAATTAAAAAATAAAGGGGCTCCTGGGTTCTCCCTCCACCCCCCCCATAAAATAACAACAACGAACAAAACTTCCTTTCTCCAACTCCTTAGTAGTTGGGGGATTATAGGCATGCATTACCATGCCAGGTTTAAAGATTACACTTTCACAAATCTAGCACTGGAGGAGTGGGATTGTGGCTCAGCGATAGAGTGCTCACCTAGCACGTGTGAGGCCCTGGGTTCGATCCTCAGCACCACATAAAAATAAATAAAATAAAGATATTGTGTCCAACTACAACTAAAAAATAAATACTTAAAAAAAAAAAAAATCTAGCACTGGATATACTAGTTACCAGGGAGAGTCTTGTAACAACTAACTTGAGCACTCTTTTTCTATTGTCTATTTTAAGAATGGCCCCTGGGCCAGGTGTGATGGTGCACACTTACAATCCCAGCTACTTGGGAGGCTGAGGCAGGATGATCTCAAGTTGGTTAGAGGCCAGCCTGAGCAATTTAGTGAGACTGTCTCAAAATAAAAAAATTTAAAAGGCCTGGGAATATGGCCCAGTGGTAAAACACCCCTGAGTTTAATCCCTGGTACTGAAAAAAAAAAAAAAAAAGACCCCTCCCCCCCACGGTCATTATAGGAGCTCTCTTAAATTATGGGAATGTTGAAATATGCTAATAAAGGACTTACTTTCCATTTTTCTTTTGCTTTTTGTATGTTACCGTGTTCTAAGTAGTTCATGGCAGTATTCTTTCTGAACTGTTCTCTGGACGTATCTAATTGACATCTTCATTTCACAGCCCTTCCCCTGGGGAGATGGTAACCATACTCTATTCCATAATCCTCATGTGAATCCACTTCCAACTGGCTATGAAGATGAATAGAGCATCTGGACCATTACTCAGGCACTGGGGACCACAGCACTGGTTTGGACCATTACTCTGCATGAAGACCAGAAAAGTATATGGGACCTTAAGTTCACCTTACATTCATCAATTGATGACCATTATACTGATTTTCCATCCTTTTGAGGCAGGAGATGGCTTAAATAAATAACTTAAACTTAAATTGCCTTGAGTGAAAGTACATTCTTTATTTTTTCTTAGAAATTAACATTATTGTTATTTCTGTTTCTGCAGTGAAGGTCTATGTCTGCTTTTGATAGTATTTAAGATCCAGTTCACCTCACTAAATAACTATAACAGATTCTTGGTTTCTTGTGCCTAGGGTAGATAAAGCCAAGGGACCAGTGTACAGAGCACCAGAGCTAATGAAGTATTAAGAGAGGTTCCTGACAGACTGGGGGTGCCAAGACATTTAATGGCCAGCAGATTGACTGCAGTTTATACTTGAGATACCTGTGATTCAGTAGGAGGTGCTTCCTCTGGGTTTCAGCTTTCTCATGTCCTAGTCCAAAGCATTTGGTGCAGAATCCTCTGCATGGTTGGAAAATTTTCTTCAGAGGAGTTGTTTTCATCTTGGGGTTAAGATTTAGCATCTTCAAGGTTGGAAAGGCCAGAAACCTTTAGAAATACAGTCAGTGGGACACATTTCTGCTTGGTAGTCTTGGCTTTATTTATTTCTGAAATCAAAATGATCCCATAACCATTAAGAATGAGGAGAAACAGGGCTGGGGCTGTAGCTCAGTGGTGTAGCACTAGCCTAGCATGTATGAGGCACTGGGTTTGATTCTCAGCACCACATAAAAATAAGTAAAACAAACATGTCCATCCACAACTAAAATATATATTTTTAAAAAAGAATTAGAAATAGTAATAGTTACAAAATTGCCTTGAAAGGGTGATGAATTTATCATCAAAATTGAAAACTTTTAAAGTAGCTGAGGTAGTTAGAGTCACATCTGGAGAAGATGAAGTCAAAATAGGATAAGGAACAGTCAGAATTATTTTTTGAGTAGCAATTTAAATATTCCTTTTGCCAGAATGTGTCCATGAAGCAAGAAAGCTATTAATATGGGGATATTTTAGACTTAACAATAATTTGAATATGATAAGCTTTTAAATATACATCAAAGAAGTTTCTTGAGATGGGATCTTGCTATGTTGCCCAGGCTGGTCTCAAGCTCCTAGGCTTAAACAGTTCTGCCTCAGCACCCCAGTGGATGGAACTATTGGCACATGCAACTTGAAGGATTGTTTTGGTTTTTGTTTGCTTGTTTTTGGTACTGGGAATTGAACCCAGGGTGCCTTGTCACTGAGCCATACCCCCAGCCCTGTAATTTTTTTGGGACAGGGTCTCCCCAAGTTGCTTAGGGCTCACTAAATCTGCTGAGGTTGGCTTCAAACTTGTGATTCACCTGCCTCAGTCTCCTATTCACTAGGATTACAGGTGTGTGCCACTACACCCAGCAAAGAATTCTTAACAGATCTGTTTTGGCAATCAGTGATAATATATGCTGTGGCGAATACCTGTAATCCCAGCTACTCAGGATGCTGAGACAGGATTGATTGCAAGTTTGAGGCCAGTCTAGGCTGCTTAGTGTGAACCCTGTATCAAAATGAAAAATAAAAAGACTGGAGATATAGTTCAGTATTACAACACCACTGGATTCAATCCCCAGTACTGCAAAAAAGAAAAAAAGGAATCATATTTGCATTTTGTGATATACCATCTTGCACTCAGTTCCTTTTTTTTTTTTTTTTTTTTTTTGGTATTGGGGATTGAACTCAGGGCACTCAACCATTGAGCCAAATCCCCAGCCCTATTTTGAATTTTATTTAGAGACAGGGTCTCACTGAGTTGCTTAGCTCCTCGCTAAATTGCTGAGGCTGGCTTTGAATTCACGATTTTCCTGCCTCTGCCTCCTAAGCCACTGGGATTACAGATAATGCACCACCACACTTGGCTGCACTCAGTTCTTACAAAGCTGTTGTGTTAGTAGCCAGTCTGAATTTAGGATAGAAGTACTTAATAGTACTTAATTTCAGCTTGCTGTCAGGCTTTCCTTAACTGAGTAACAAATAAATAAACATGTATGTATATATCCAATATAGATAGATACATACACATACATATATATGTATACACATACATACATACATTTAGTGGTACTAAGGATTGAACCCAGGGGCACTTCACTGGGCTACATCCCCAGTCCTTTCTATTTTTTCTATAATATGTTTTGAAATGACATTAAGGGCCAGTCACATTAAATATGAAGTTCTAATTGGTCAAGTGGAGAAAAAAACAGAATTTAGGCCTTCTGAAAATCAACTTCATACTATCTTTGGGCACATAATAATAAACCAAATTCTTCAAGATAGGTATTTGTGGGGATTACATTACTTTCTAGAGTACGTAAATAATCATCTGTTCCTGACATTTTCTGGTAATGAAATACAAATTTATTTTAAGAAAGTGTGGTGGGGTATGGTGGTATATACCTGTAATTCCAGCATCTCAGGAGGCTGAGTTGGATCCTTTTTCAGCAGGATCACAAATTCAATACCAGCCTAAGCAACTGAGCAAGGCCCTAAGCAATTTAGCAGACTTTGTCTCAAAATAGGGTTAGGGATGTGGTTCAGAAGTTAAGTACCCCTGGTTTCAATCTTCAGTACCAAAAATAAGAAAATTTTGTGTAGACTACTATGATATAAATTTTAGGAAAAAGTGAGGTTTCTATACCTCACCTCTACACGGTTCTACACCATATTACCTAAGTTAGACAAATCTTCACTTTTTCTTTTTTTCAGAATTGTGAAATTCCACCCAGGGCCTCATACATGCTAGGCAAATGCTCTACCACTGAGCTACATCACCAGCCCTGTTTTTTTTATTTTATTTAGAGATAAGGTCTCACTGAGTTGCTTAGAGCCTTGCTTTTGCTGAGGTTGGCTTTGAATTCACGATCCTCCTGCTTCAGTCTCCCAAGCTGCTGGGATTATAGGTGTGCACCACTGCACCCAGCCCTTTTTAAAAATTTTTAATTAAGATTAGTGTTTCACTAAGTTGCCCAATCTGGCCTCAAATTTGCAAACTTCTCACCTCAGCCTCCCAAGTAACTGGGATTATAGGCTGTGCCACCACACCAGCTAATTCTCATTTTTTTCTTCAGCTTTAAATTATAAAGCACAAACCTCTCTTCAGTGTATATATGAGATTATGTAGGGTAACAAAGTAAAAGGTATTCCATAAAGTACACTTGAATTCCAGGGGCAAATAATGATAAAAACTAAATGTTAAAATTTATTTCATCATCATGATTACAGACATTATATATAGGGCAGGGTGGGCAAACAAGGCAAATGAAGAAAGCACCTTTCCCCTCCATTTAACCAGATGCAGCATTTTGACATTTTTATGATACGCAGGTTGACTTAATTCATTAACTTGGGTTGATAACTGGCAATAACAAATTTTTGTAGTTTGGATTCTTTTGCCATAGCAACTCCAAGTAACGTAATTCCAGAACTATGCTGTGAGCTCTGAAATGGTGTTCATTTTAACATTCTTGAAGCTTTCATGTCTTAATTGGACACCTCTTATTAAGGCAGGGAACTGTTAAAGAATGTCTTCCTCTTTGCTTACCCAGGCCACCAGCAATCTTTTTCAACTGTTACAAAAATAAACTGGATGAAACTGTTGTGTCTGGATCCCTTTTTTAAAGCATTAGCTCCCTGAGAGAAGAAAGAAGTCCTAACCAATTGTTTTCATGAACAACGACCCCAGTACAATGTACCTAATGTCCTTTGCAGCAAAACCAAGAAGTCAGGCAACCCTGCTCATCTTGACTAGTTTATCAATAATTTATATACAAGATATATTTAAAGCTGATTTCAGACCAGGTATTGCAACCATAATCCCAAGAAACTGTTCAGTTTTAGCCCACTGAGGTTCTGGAAGATGCCAGATCAAGTGAGAAATCATCTCAAAGCAGAGTGGTGGTTCATCATCTTTTACAAGTGAGAGGAAAACATCAATAGAGAAGAAATGAAACAATTTCCTCCTATATTAATTGAATCCTACAGCTATCTTCACAGCCTTAGTTGACAAAATCCAGAGTCCTCAATTTCCTGATATAGGAATCCATTTTCAAGGTGACAGTTAATATCAAGAAGAGTTTTCAGGCTTTTCTTTGCCGTGGCCCATGAACTCCAGTCCTTCAATAGGAATCTCTTTCTCTTTTATTGCTTTCTGATGGAAAAAAGAAAATACATTATAAAGTTGTATAGGAAACTTAAAATCAAAACTTTGTAAATAAAATGTGTTGCCACAAAGGTAAAATCAGAATGAACTACATAGGGGCTGGGGTTGTGGCTCAGTGGTGGAGCTTTTGCCTAGCATGTGTGAGGCCCCAAATTCGATTCTCAGCACCACATAAAAATAAATGAAATAGAGGTATCCTGTCCAACTACAACTAGAAAATAAACATTAAAAAAAAAAAAAGAATGAACTACATAGACTCACAACCCAAGATTCAAATGACATACTTTTTTAACATTACCATTATAAAGAAAGTAAGTGTAAGAACAGAGAGATTCAAAAGGAGTTGCGAAGGGAACCGTTAAAATTCAAAATTCAGAAGTGAAATCTGACAAATGCCATCCCCACTATTTTAGTGATAGACATGAGTTCAAATCTGGATTCCAGGGCTTACTGGCTTTGCCAGCCTCACTGTCCTCATCTGAAAATAGGTAAAGGCAGCAACTCCCTGGTGGAATAACAGAAGGATATTTTAGGTTAACTTAGGGAAATGCTTTTCCCAGGGCTGTTTTTTACAATGCAGAGCACTTATACGCCCCTTGCGCAAGAATGAAGCTTTATTAGCTCTAGTTAGTAACCGGTCCGAAAAACAGGCCAAGGAAGGAATTATACGAAAACAACGGGATCCTCCATAGTGTGGAACAGGCCAGAAGACGGTAACCACCTGGCCCACCCTACAGCAACAGTGGAAAGGTGCGCCACGGGCAAAAGAATCACGGAAACCTAGTACTAGTGAACTTAAGCCAATTAATTTACGCTTCTGAGTGTTAGTTTCCCACATATAAAATACAGATAACTGTGGCCATTTTGCAAGTTCAGGAAGAGCACCTAAAAAATGAACCAACGAATGTACTGTGCTCCGTAAAAAGTAAAGCATTGCAAAAACGTTGAACCGGAGAGACATTCGGGGGACTCAGTGGTGATGGTAGGGGAGAGGGCTGCTGCCACCGGCCTCACTGCGGCTTTCTTCCACCCTCCTGATGCCAACGTCCGTCAGACGCGAGGCTTGTGGCTGGGGACACAGCGGAGAACGCGGGGCCTAGGGGTAGACCAGGACTCGGGTGCGGCTCACCTGCACGCACTGCTGGTAGCGCTTGAAGAGGTCGGTGCACGGGTCCCCGGAGCCGTCTCCCTTGAGGAACTTTTCGGCAAACCAGCGATTGAAGCACTGGTCGTACTCGCGCTTCATGTCGGTGCAAGCCTCCCCGACGCTGTTCATGGCTATGGCGGAGGCGACGGAGGCGCACTCTGATGTCATCACTCTTAAACGTGTCGCTGGGCAGTTCATTTGGGCGCACTACGGGGGCCGAAAAGGGAAGAAATGTGGGCGAGGGCGGTGTGGCTGGCTCTTCGGGTCCCGCTGGGCGGGCGCCGGGGCTTCACCTGCCAGGCGGATTCTCAGGTAAAGGCCAGGGGCGTCTAGGAGGGCGGCTGAGAGATGGCCTCGGCCTCTCCGTGATCCACGTCCCTTCCGTATCCTCAGGGAAGCGGGCGGATCACGGCCTACGTGATTGAGCACCTGGAACGTCTAGCGCTGGTGGACTTCGGCAGCCGCGAGGCGGTGGTGCGGCTGGAGAAAGCCGTCGCCTTCGCTGACCGGCTCCGCGCTGTGGACACTGACGGGGTAGAGCCCATGGAGTCGGTACTGGAGGACAGGTAAAGTCGCTGCGGTTTCCGAAGGCTTGACTGTGGGCCTTCACAGCGGTCTGTGGCGGCGGTTAATGTGCCGTTTCAGAGGGTGAAAGAGCTGTAGCGCGATTGGGAGTTTGCCCACTGTCACCCCGCTGGTAAGTGGCTTCGTTCTTCGCTTTGTTCATTATGGATCCTGTCACTCCCATTTAGAATCCACGAGTCCTCCCAGCGTACGGAGGGGCGAAATCCGAACTGCTTGTTAATCATCATCACCTTTCAGTCCCTACATTAGTCCTTGCCTAACCAATCTGACATACTAGTCCCTCCCTCTCTATACACCGCCCCGCTCCGGCTTTATTTTATTTATTTATTTTTTTTGTTTGTTTTTTGCTACTAGAGATTTAACTCCAGGGGCTCTAACCACTTAGCAACAATCCCAGCACTTTGTTATTTTCAAAAAAATATCCCTTTTTCAAAAAAAGGGTCTGGCTAAGTTGCTCAGGGCCTTGTTAAATTGCCGAGGCTGTCTACTTGCGAGCCTCCTGAGCCGCTGGGATTAAAACACACTGGCTTCCTTAACTGCTTTCCCACTAAGTCAAGTTCATTCCGTCCCTGGGATCTTTGCATTTGTCCCCACCCACCAATCGGCCTCCATATCGTTGCATAGCATTCTCCTTCTCGGCACTTGATTCTCAGCTCTTCTAAGAGAGCCTTTCCTCACCGCTGCAACTGCTCTCTCCTTCCAACCGCTCACTCTTTATCCTTTTGTTTCCTTGACATTTTATTTTTTACATATATAATCTTTTTTTGTTGTTGTGATATTTATGTGGTGATGGGCCTCATGCATGCTAGGCCAGTGCTTTACCACTGAGCTTTCTCCCTAGCCAACATTTTATATTTTGTTGATTTATGTCTCTAATTATTACAATGTGAGCTAATTTTCTGCCTTGATTAGTGTTATTACTGTTTCAAAAATTTAAATGTACAATGTACAAATTGACCTGATGTTTTCTTATGGAAAGATATGTAAAAGTCCATCAAGATACAGATGCAAAGAGTTGGGAATCTAGCTCCAAGGTAGAGCACTTGGGAAGCCCTGGGTTTAACTCCCAGTTGGTGGCAGGGGGTGGGAAAGAAAAAAATAAAAATGCACAGTGTCCACTGCAAAACTGTTTATAACACCCCAAACCAAGCCAAACCCATAAACAACCTAAATAAATAACAAATACATCATCATACAATGTAATATTTGGCAGTTGTTCAAAATAATGTAACTTAACTAGCTGGGCAGAGTTGTGCTTGCCTGATATCTCAGTTATTTGGGAGGGTGAGGCTGGAGGGTCACAAATTCTAAGCAAGCCTCAGCAACTTAGCCAGACCCTACCTCAAAAATAAGAGGCTGGGGATGTGGTTCAGTGGTGGAATGCCCCTGGGTTCAATACCCACTACCTCCCTAAAAAAAGAAACATGTTATTTATATGACATATTATCAGCATATAAGTCAAGTAACTGTGTATATGGAAATGTCTCCAAGAAAAGCTAGGCATGGTGGTGCACACCTGTAGTACCAGCTACTTGATAGGCTGAGGCAGGAGGATTGGAAGTTAGAGGCCAACCTGGGCAACTTAGCAAGACCCTGTCTCAAATTAAAAAGAAAAAAGCAGGGGTGCTGGGATGTAGCTCAGGGGTAAGGGCCCCTGGTTCTATCCCCAGGACCTGAAAAAGAAAAAAATTAAAATAAGCCAGGTGCGGTTGTGCACACCTATAATCCTAGTGACTGGGGAGAGTGAAGCAGGAGAATCACAAGATAGAGGCCAGCCTAGGCAACCTAGTGAGACCCTGTCCCCAAAGAGAAAAAGGAGCCAGATGTAGTAGTGCATGGCTCAGGAGGCTGAGGCAAGAAGATTGCAAGTTGAAGGCCAGTATCAGCTACTTAGTGAGGTCCTAAGTAATTTAATGAGACCCTGTCTCAAAATAAAAGGGGCTGGGGATGTAACTCAGTGGTTAAGTTCCCCTGGGTTCAATCTCCCTAGTATTTAAAAAAAAAAAAAAAAAGTCCCCAAGATACATTCAATAAAAAGGCCAAAAATTAGAGTATTTGATGCTTTTATGTAACCTATTTTTATATTCTATATATTCTTTATACAAGAATACTGTTAACCAGTTTTAAAGGAAACAGGAACTTGGATGTGGTGGCCAACACTGTACTCCCAGCTACTCCAGAGGCTAAGGCTAGAGCTTTGCTTGAATCTAGTTCAGGGTCAGCCTAGGCAACACAGGAAACTGGTCTTTAAAAAAAAAAAAAAAAAGGTGGGAATGTGGAAGGAAACTTTATACTATATATATTTTATACCAGGGACCCCAAACATAAAGGCCTAAGGGGGAAGAATAATACCTAGTGAAGTAGTGTAGTACAATTTTCGGGGGTAGGTCATTGACAAACTGGCTTGTGAATACAAAAAGGATATAGCTTCTACCCACCAATTGTTGCTAACTCTTAATACAACTTAAAAATAAAAATATTCTTTTTTTGTTGGGGAAGGGGTACTGGAGATTTAACTAAGGGATATTCTACCACTGAGCTACATCCTAAGCCCCTTTTAGTTTTTATTTTGTTACAGGTTCTCACTAAATTGTTTAGAGACTCATTAAGTTGCTGACCCTCTTACCTCAACTTCCTGAGTTGAGCAGATTTGCTAGGATTAGAAATGTGTGCCACTGTGCCCAGCTAAAAACAGTCTATTTTGAAAAGCGTCCTGGATTCAATCCCTACAAAAAAACAAAACAAACAAAAAAAACCCCACCCAAAACCATGAATTTTTTTTTTCTTGTTGATAGATCTTTTATTCATTTATATATGGTGCTGAAAACCAAACCCTGAGTGCCTTACACATGCCAGGCAAGTAAGTGCACTACAGTTGAGCCACAGTCCCAGCCTGAAACTATGAAACTTGAGGTGACCATTCCAGATACAAACCATAATGAGTTAGGGTATTTTTCAGGACATGTGGCTCTCGTGATGTTCAATAAGCTGATAATCACTTGTATTTATACATCTATATGAAGGTTGTTGATTGTCTACTCCTCTCCTCATGCTCATGCAGGGAGCATATTTGGTTTTGCTCCTGATGTTTTTAATGCCTAGCACTGAGTAGATACTCCATTTTCGCTGAATGAAAATTTTTTTTTCTTTTTTGGTATTGGGGATTGAACCCAGGGGCACTTTACCACTGAGCCACCTCCTAAGTCCTTTTTGAGACAGGGTCTTCCCAAATTGCTTAGGGCCTTGCTAAACTGCTGAGACTGGCCTTCAACTTGTGACCTTCCTGTCTTCAGCCTTCTGAATTGCTGGAATTACAGGTGTGCACCACTGCACCTGGCTGAATGAATGTTCTTTACTAATATCCTTGTTAAAAGAAAACAGAACAAAGAATTCAGGATTTCCTAAGTCACCAGTGTGTAACTGTAAAGAAATGCATAGCAGCTGGGAAGAGGACAGGGTGGATATAATCTATTACATTTCCATTAGAAAGAGTTTGTGAAAAAGATAACAAGGAAATTGCAGCTGGAATCTCAATTTGGCCTGTTACTGACCTGCACTGTCTCCATAAATTTTAAATTGTTTGGGTTAACAATTATTATTATTTAAATGTGATATTTGTGGGATTTAAATTTTTGAACAAACTGACTGAATCTGAAACAGAACCTGGTAAAGTGAAGACAGGTATTCACCAGGGTTTTAGGCAATAGTCAATACTAGGTGTAAAAGTCCTGACTGGCCAAGAGAAATTTCTTTGCATACTAATAACATATCATTTGGTTTGAGCTAAAAAGCATTAGTGTGCTTAATGTTAGGGACTTTATATGCATTATCTCAGTTATCACAACCTTGAAAGACATGTTTTTAGATGTAAAGGCTCAGAATTTCACAGGTACTAGAGAATCCTCTTCTCTCATTACCCCTAGGTGCACGCCTATAATCCTAGTGGCTCAGGAGGCTGAGGCAAGAGGATTTCGAGTTCAAAGCCAGCCTCAGCAACTTCAACAATGCTCTGAGCAACTTATGTTGTAACTTGCGAACCTGTCTCAAAACAAAATAAGGGATGAGGATGTACTTCAGTGGTGAAGCATCCTTGGGTTCAATCCCCACTACTAATCTACCCCCACCCCTGGAATAAAAATAAAAAGAGCTTTGGCAGAACTGGCCCATCAGCTAGCCCAAGGATCAGCAGAAGCACAAATGAGTCACTTTTCTTTATTCTGTGCTATCACAGCACTTTCCATGTTTTTTTTGTTGTTGTTTTTTTAGTAGTATTTTCCTCAGCTTCTGGTGTGATTTGTTTTGGAGCTTTAGTGGGCAGGGAATTTTTTCTTAATTATTTTATTTTTTAATTGTAGTTGGATACAATGCCTTCATTTATTTCTATGTGGTGCAGAGGATCAAACCCAGGGTCTTGCATGCGCTAGGTGAGCACTCTGCCAGGGTTCCTCATCTGATCAGAACACAGAAAAAAAAATGAAGTATTTTCTTCATTTCTTTCAAAAATAGTACATAACTAATGTTAGCCCCGATGCATAGGAAATAAATCAATCTATTCACAAAATGGATGCCTTAGGAGTATTTATATTAACTTATCTTTTTTAAAAAAAATGTTTATTTTTATAGTTGGACACAATACCTTTATTTCACTCATTTATTTTTTACATGGTGCTGAGGGATCAACCCCAGGGTCCCACACGTGCCAGATGAGTGCTCTACCGCTGAGCCACAACCCTAGCCCCTATATTAACTTATCTTGTAGAACTCTAATTGAGAAAGGAAGTGGACCTTTCTCAAGCAATAACTGATCTGAGGCACAGCATCTAATCCCCAATACCACAAAAACAATAAAGACCAGAATAGTTCATTTGCTTCTGTTTTAAATAAGATCCTGGTGTACAGGAAAGTTAAGCAATTTGCCAAATGAAGGGGTTCGCTGTGCCACTAGAAGAGGTGCTGGTTTCATTAGCACATGATGAAGAAGAAAATGGGGAAGGTGTGTATCTATTAGGAATGACTTCACTGTAAATAGTAATTAAGTGGAAACGTGGTATTTATTTAAAGATGTGAATTTTGTTTTCCTGGGAATCTCACTTACATAGGAAACCTGTATCCAATGACTGAACAAATCAATTACTATTAAACCTGTTGGGAAGCAGTGGCTTTTAAGCTTCTGTTGTTGATAGCAGAATCTTTGTCAGAACATTCAAATACTTCAAATAAGTGATGGAGACCAAGGTATAGTAGGTTACTGGCTCTTTCTGAAAATTGAACATGCCATTCAGCACCCACTTTTTACTGCAAGGAATGTGGGCCCATCAATATCAGATCTTTTTTCCTTTAAAATTATTAGTTGTTGATGGACCTTTATTTATTTATGGTGCTGAGACTTGAACCCAGTGCCTCACAAGTGCTAGACAAGGGCTCTACCACTGAGCCACTACCCCAGTTCTAATTTTTTTAAAAACACTTATTTTTTAGTTGTAGTTGGACACAATACCTTTATTTCACTTATTTATTTTTATATGGTGCTGAGGATTGAACCCATGGTCTCACACGTGTGAGGCGAGCACTCTACTGCTGAGCCACAGCCCTCCCACCACCACTTTTTTTTTTTGGCTGCTAGGGATTGAACCCAGGGCCTTGTGCACGTAAGGCAAGCACTGTACCAGCTGAGCTATATCCCCAGCCCCTGGTCTTATTTTTAATGCCATTATTTTCAATCTTCCCAGCAATCATGAAGCATTTTACCTGGGTTTCAAGCCCCAGTATGACACGGGGAAAAAAAAAAAAAAGACATATTAAAAGAAAAAAGAAAGTCCAGTGGTTACCTTTATGGGTGGTTTTTATTTTTGTTCTCCAAGTTGTCTTAAATGAATGCACAATCCCATTAAAAATACCAACACACAGCCCTCATTTTTTGAACAAACTTAAGGTCTGATAAGATCACTCTTCAAGGACACAGTTAAGATAGATTAAGACCAACTCTCGTAGTATGAGTAAATATTTGTTGTTTCTAGCTCTGGGATGGATGCCAGGATTCTTTTAGTCCTTTCCTAAAATAATCTTTTAACTTAGCCTTCATATACAGGCAGCCTTTGCCCAGGTATTCATGTTATTCCTGCCCTTCTGTGACAAAATTCAAATCCCATTAGGGACAGGCAGAGTGGCACACACCTGTAATCCCAGTGACTTGGAGGCTGAGGCAGAAGGATCCAAAGTTGGAGGCCAGCCTCAGCAACTAGCAAAACCCTATCTCTAAATTTAAAAAGAAGAGATGGAGATGTATTTCAGTGCTAGAGCCCTTGTCTAGCTTGCGTGAGACCCTGGGTTCAATTCCTTGTACCAGTGGCAAAGAAAAATAGATTCTGAAAATTAATTACCACTTACCTCATAGTTGTTGGGAGAATCTATAAACTGTAGATGAAATATTTGGTCTACTCCCGAGCATAGCTCCTTTATCCTGGAGCAGTGACCATAAATCAATATGCTGTTCCCTTGTTCTCCCGTTCTTGACCTTGTCCACTGCCCTAGAAGCCCCATTCTCTCCAATGGTAACTTTGAGCTTCTGGGTTTTGTAGATGTCTGTACTTGAGATCCGACAACATAGCAGAAGGCAACTGTGCTGAAGAACTACTGCAAAACTCCCATCATGTGGTGGAAGAGTATTTTGTGGCCCCCCCAGGTATGTGTGGCATTAGGAGGGCAGTAGAGTCCAGGTATCATACTTACTCTATGGTGTAGTAAGCAATGGGAAACAGCAAAACAGGACTGGGAGTTTATGGTGGGTGGCAAATCTGAAGCACTGCCTAAGGAAATAGCTGGCATTCACTGCTTCTTTTGAGACCATCAAGCAGGAATGTGAGCCCATTTTTCCAGAGAATGTGGGTATCTGGCATTTTTGTAAGATATTTGCAAAATTTTAATTGTTGGCAATCAATTCAAATTAAAAACAATGAAGTACTATGCAGGCCAAATAAAACATACCTACAAGCCAGATTCCTGGAGACTATCATCTTTAACCTTACTGTAGGAGCTTTAAAAGAACTCCAGGCCAATAAAATCCAGAATCATGGGTAGGTTGAGTGTTTTTATCTCCTGTGCATATGTGTCAGTACTCAGAGCTGCTGCACCCCTTTGGCAATTGAGAATGGGACATCTCTTGGGGGAGAAGCGTTCTGGGCAGCCTCCACATAAAACATCAGCTCTAGTCAGTGCAGAGGTTACCTCTTCAAGGGACTCATTAAGACCATCCAGGTTAGGACAGTTCTGGTTGCCACAAGGATAGAAAGGCAGGCTAGCAAACTTACGACCTAATTCTAAAACATGCCTTTGATTCGCTTAGAGACAAGAAATTTTATAAACTTGTCACTGCTTTAGCAGATGATTACTGATCAAATACGTACTAACTTCCAAACAAACCTTGCTTCAGACCACTTGTTGGAACAAAATGAATGCAGTCTATCTCTACTCCTTATTGAAAAGTGTGCATTAACTTGGCTTTACTTATAACTGTAATTCTTTCAGATACCCAGGAAAATGGGATTGAAGCCACACTTACTTCCATGAAAAACAAGTGATTAGTTAGATCTGGCTAGAGCCAGGTAGATAGCAGGTTCAGCTGTAACATTCTTTCCTATTGTTTTCAAACAGGTAATATCTCTTTGCCACAGCTGGGTGAACAACTGCCCTTCCCAACAGACTCGAGTAGTCATTCTGGAAAGGGGATACCCCATGAGCATGTGGAAGAGCAATGATGGTATTTTGTTACTGTGAACCCTATCGTTCCCACTTTTTTAATCACCTGAAAAAAATGGATGTTTAAGCATTTCTTAGTATCTGACTCTTCTGAAGACAGAACTGGAAAAAATCTGGCCAAAACAAGGCACTGAATTCCTGATGGTAAAGAACAAGTCAGCTTCCAAGGAAATCAATCTTGTACTTGCTTGCAGACCTGTTCAGTATGGAAAACATTATTTCCTCCTAAAAAACTGTCTACCAAACTATATAAGTGAACTTGTATATATATATATATATATATATATATATAAAAACTCTGGTAGAATATTAATAAAAATCTGATAGACAGTATCTGATTACTGTGACAACCTGAGTTGTCATCTATCTTTCCCTTACCAGTTGTACTTACATTTGTTCTTGGGTATTCACCTTATTCAGAAAAAGAGGACTAACTTTCTGCTCAGGTCTTAAAAGTGTTCAAATTGGCTGGGTGTGGTGACACACCTGTAATTCTAGCCACTTAAGAGGCTGAGGGAGGAGTACCACAAGTTCAAGACCACCCTCAGCAACTTAGTGAGGTCCTGTCTCAAAATTAAAAAAAAAAAAAAAAAAAAAAAAAAGTAGATTATAGCTTGAACTCTTAACCTAAAACCTTCTTCTATCCCACAAAGTGATTATATGCAAATATGTTACTAGATTCTCTTTCTGGAAAAAAAAAAAAAAACTTATAAAAATAAAAATAGTCCTGGAGCAGGCTGCAGTGGCCATCACTTGTAATCCCAGTGGCTCAGGAGGCTGAGGCAGGAGGATCCCAAGTTCAAAGCCTGGGGATGTGGCTCAGCGGTTAAGCAACCATGGGCTCAATTCCTGCTACCAAAAGAGGGGAAAAAAAAAAAAAAAGCCCTGGGCATTTTGATTCTTCCCATTCCCTTATCTGCAATGCTCCCTTTTTTTTTCTTTTAGGCAATTTAATTTACAAGGTTGGCCTTGAATTAGAATTTTGAATCTGTACTTGAGGTTGAAGTTCTCAAACCACTATCAGAGCAACTATCATCCCCAAGTAAAACAATCTATATCTACTCCTTACCAACTGGGTACAAGAGGCTGACACAGGAGGATCCCAAGTTGGAGGCCAGCCTGAGCAATTTAAAAAGACCCTAAGCAAAATAAATAAAAAGGGGCTGGGGATGTAGCTTAGTGGTAAAAGCACCCCTAGGTTCAATTCCCAGCATCAAAATACAAAAACAAATTTGGTACAAGGTGCTCCTATGACTCAATGATTTTTTTTTTTTCCTTAAACCAGTGTACCTCTTAGGTGAAATCTATGTACTTAATCAAGGACAACAACACATGTCAATTACTAAACGTTTAAAATATATTTCTAAACAGAATGGGCCGACTCAGTCACAGTAACTGCTGATCTCCATAGCAGAGCAACCCACAAAGACATAGCACTGATTTTTTTCCCATAATCAGGGGTGAAAAATATACAACTTGTTTCTGAACCAAAACCACAATTTCTGCAGTTTAAACATTTCACTGCTAATATGGCCCTGGTAGAAATTATGTAGTTTTCTTTTTCCTTAAAAAAAAAAATTAAAAAAATTTCCTAAGACGCTAAATCATCAATCTGGAATGTAGATTCTGAGCACAAAGCAGCTCAGTTCTTCTAAAAAATAAAGAAAAAAATTCCCATCACCTGTCTCAGTAGGGCCTGAAAGGAGAGAAGTAGTGTGGGGAACCCCTGCTTTGGTATGGAGAGTCACGGCCCCTTGACCCAGACCGAGACCGTGAGTAGCCATAGCTGGTGCTTCTCTCAGGATAAACTCGGATGTAAGAAGTTTCACCCTGAAATTTGAACAGAGTAAAGAAAAGAAAAAAAAATAAAAATAAGAGCCAGAAGAATAAGCAAACCAAGATCTAATCAGCTGCCTAACAATAAGTCCTTAGCTCTTACCATACCTGGCAGTGCTCTCTTATTAAATTCTCACAATGTTATAGAGGTAGGTACTCTTACTATCCCATTTCAAAAAGGAAGAAAATGAAGACTGACACAAATAATAAGTGGCAATTTGACATTTTAAATGTGCATCTACAGAAGCTACCTCCTGTTTACTACCTCCTAGGTCCTGGGCTAATGCTCTCGTTATCCTCCTAGATTAGCTTCCTGATAAGTCCAGTGACCAGGTTATTATGAAACTATTTTACACATAGACACAATCTAAGAAATTAATAACCAGGGGCTGGGGTTGTGGCTCAGTAGTACAGCACTTGCCTACCATGTGTGAGGGACTAGGTTCAAGTCTCAGCACCATATATAAACAAATTTAATAATAAAGTTTCATTGACAACTAAAAAATATTTTTTAAAAAATTAATAACCAGAAGAAGAATCATATCTAGGCTGGACTATCTCTCAGCCCTCTGTTCTCAACCAATTGTTTGTCACATTAGGTAAAAGTCAGTCATTGGATTTACCCTTATTGAAGCCCTGCCTTATAGGGAGGACCAGGTACTGTTTTGTTTCCAAATTCAAGCTGTAAATGACAGTCTGAGCTAAAGCATTGTTAAGCCATGCAAGGACCAGCCTCCAAATCATAAAACTAGAGAATTATATGAATTCTCAGAAAAAGAAATGAGTCTAGAGATCTATCTTCCCCAGGTATCCCCAAACACCATAGCAACTCAGGATAGATAACCAGAAAAGAAGGTCAATGTCCAATTGACAGTCTGGTGTCTGGGCAAAATGGTACCAAAGGGACAGTCACCACTTGAATCAAATTGAGAGATCCAAAGCAGCAGCTGTCTTCCTTAAAGGAAGAACATCAGGAACTCTGCCTCAAGGATGAGGTGGCTACTACAACATGATGGCAAGGTGGCTCAAGTTTCAAAAGAGACCTGCACTATAATGGAAAAGGAACAGTAAAGTAACAACTCAGTACTGTACTGTCAGCAGTACTAATAAGGGAAGAGGTTGGCCTATAAATCCCAGACTAGACACAGAAGAGGGACAGTTATAAGAGAAATTGCTGTTTGAGCCAGTGGTACAGGGGGTAGTATCACAGGGTAATCCACCACATTATGATAGACTGCATCAGTATTTTAGGCATGGCAATTTTTTTTTTCACTTAAAATAGATCTTTAATGGTAATGTGAGATCATCAAACAAATAGCAAATGCATAGCCTGTTAGTACTACTGCTAGGTTAGAGTTGGGTCGAATGACCTAGAAATAGAAGGTAAGGAAGGCCCTACCTCATGAGAGCGGAATTTGGTGTCATCCAGTTTACGCAGGGCATATTCCATGTCTTCTTTTCTGAGATATTCAACCATCCCCATTCCATCCTTCTGCACATCTGCATAACAGACATCCCCAGCTTCTCGCATGTGATCTTTCAGGTCCTGCCAGCTGCCTGAAGGAGGAAGTCCTAGGCACAGAAAACATAAGAACCCACATCCTTCAGCCATGTCTACTGCCCTGATAAGAGTCAGCAATATCTATGGTCTCTTCTCTATGAATTGCTTAATTCCTAAGGGTCCCCAAATCGCAAATATTGATAAGGGACTCAAAACCAGAGAAAAGCACTGAGATACATGTGTGGTAATTGAGAAGCTGGTCCTAGTCTTATCTTCTAGAGACCAAACCTTCCCAACAGAGCAAAATTCATAGCCTCTTTCTTTGTTCTTCATAGTTAATGTCAAACTCCCAAAACTTCCCATTATGAAATTTATCAGTACCAATTATTTCTTGCCTGCAGGTTTTCCCAGGACATGGAAATTTTGAAATAAGCCAACAAAATAACCAAAGTGTAGCTGAAGTTTAACAACAAAAATCTAAAAAAGTTTGTTTTCTCATAGGAGCAAGTGACTGACAAACCAAACAAAGTACCTCTTAAGAGATCACCAACATTCTTCACTACAGTGGGGGGAAAGGTAATACTCAGACGCTAAAACTAGTCGGGAGTCATACAACCCTACCTGGTGTCATGAAAGGGAAATGTGCTCCTGCTTTCAAAGGCTGTGTTTACCGCTCACAGCTCAGGACTGCAGCCATTTCCTAATAGTTTTCTAAGCAGGATTTCAGAGCAGCATGGAGAGAAAAAAAGATAATGTATGACATCCTGAAGGAGGGAATAGAGTTCTAGGGTTAAAAAATTACAAAGGGACACAAGATAGGCAGATACTGAGTATCACTTTTAAGCACATGGTAACTGGCTGTGATTGTAGAACATTCACATATTAAAAAGGTGCCAGGTTCCTCAATACATTTCACTCCACTAGGGCCCTAATATTTCTCTGCAATGTGTAGAGGACCTTGGGTCTTTACCATTGTGTTAATGTTTCAAAGATACATAAACCTCTAAGAATTTTATCACTTGTTGATAAACAGAAATGTTTCATACTTTCCAATATAGTAAGATTTGGTTGTGGAGTTTTCTTTGGTTTGTTTTTAATATAATTCTCAAATCACCACAAAATCTCGCCTTTTTTAAGGATCCAAGGCTGAGTAAGTTGTTCCAGTCTGGCTCCTGTGATGTCTTTCTAGCAAGTCTGATAACAAGGTATGTTCCTAAAGAAAACATCTTCAGATTTGAAACTCAAAGGGTTCTAACATCAACTTCAAAGTTCTAACATCAAAGTTTATCACCACTAGGTAACTCCTTTATAATCAGGTTTATGTTCTACCCAGAGTGAACTACTACTGCAATATCATTTGCAGGATACCTTCCTCACTGGCAGGCCAGAGCAGGGCTTTGGCACAGGTTACTGAAAAGAAAGCCCACATATTCCATGCAGTGAAGAATAACCGCTAAATTCCTTAGAAGCCAGACTCTACACTAAGTGGTGTATGTATCATTTCATCAAGTTTGAAAGGAACATACCTGAAACAAGAACTCGGAAATCAGATCTTCTTGTAGGAGGGCCATTCCTCCCACCACGGGGCCACCCACCCCGACCTCCATAAGTCCTGGGGAACTCCACACGAAGCCGACACTGGCCATAATCATAACCGTTCCTTCCATAAATTGCATCCTCAGCATCTCTGCAAAGAAAGGTTTGAAATTAGTGCTGTCCAGGAAGCTGACTGATTTCCCAATGAGAGGCATAAAGTGAGTATAAATGGAAAGTAAAGGGGGAAAACAACAGTTTCTTTTTTTTTTTTTTTGGGGGGGGGTATACTAGGGATAGAACCCAGGGGCGCTCTGCCACTGAGCTACATGCACAGCCTCTTTTAATTTTTCATTTTGAGACAAGGTCTCACTAAATTGCCCAGGCTTGCCTCCAACTTGTGATCCTTCTGCCTCAAACTCCTGTCACTAGGATTATAGGAGTGTCACTGGGCCCAGCATAAAACAGGATCTTAATGTACCTTTGCTTTGGATGAAAACCTTTCATGGTATTGAATTAAACTTTAGAGCTGTCAAACACAGTCTTCTAGGTATGAAATGATAATGGACAGGTAAAAGGATAAATTCTAAGAGGACTAATTTATAGAAGATGTAAGTTGTTGGCAGACAACTAATTTTGCCAATAATCCAGTTCCTTCAACCTTGATGAGCTGTTTCTCATGTTATATTTTGTTGTTGGTGGTGGTTTTTTAGAGTGGGTCTCATTATGTTGCCCAGGCTGGTCTCCATCTCCTGGACTCAACTGATCCTCCTGCGTCAGCCTCCCAAAGTAGCTGAACTACAGATGTGCACCACCATGCATACCAAACATAAGCCCCTGGAAGTTATTCCACAAGGCCAGCTGCCTTAAAGACTAGAGAAAGAGCCAGGCATGGTGTCCCCTCTCTGTAATCCCAACAACACAAGATTGAGGCAGGAGGATCACTGTGCAAACTAGCCTCAGCAACTTAATATGGCCCTAAGCAACTTAGCAAGACCTTGCCTCAAAATAAACAAAAAGGGCTGGGGGAGTGGGACTGTGGCTCAGTGGTATTTGGCTAGCATGTGTGAGCAACTGGATTCCAGCCTCAGCGCCACATAAAGATAAATAAATAAAGTATTGTCCATCTACAACTAAAAAATAAAGATATTAAAAAGGGGGGGCTGGGGATATAGCTCAGTGGTTAAGTGCCTCTGGGTTCAATTCCCAGTACAAAACCAAAAAAACTCCAAAACAAAAAACCCTGAGATATTCCAGGATGAAAAGCAACAAGGACCACATCCCAGAGCAACCTGGATTATAATGCAATATGGGAGGGGCAGAGCTGCTAGGGTTAAGAGCAGATTTTGAATATAAATTGAAGTTGCATAGTGGTATATGCCTGTAATCCCAGCTACTCAGGAGGTTCCCATATTGGAGGACAGCCTCAGCAATTTAGTGAGGCCCTGTTTCAAAATAAATAATAATAAGGGTTAGAGATGCTGCTCAGTATAGAGTGTCTCTGAGTTCAATCCCCAATATGAAACAAAAAATTGACTTTAAATCATTTTGCCTCTTACTAGTAATCACCCATGGTTAAGTGTAATCAAGCTTTTAAATCTCTAACATGAACAGTATACTAACGTCACAGAGTTATTGTAAGGATAAAATGAGATATTAATGTGCAAAATACTTTGAAACTTCTCACACATTGATATCAGAATAAAGCTTTTCTATTATGAAAGGACTAAAAGAAGAAATGACAATGTAACACAGCACACAGCAAGTATGTATTCTAAGGGCAGAACAAATAAGATTTGAACCCTTACTAGACTCTTTTATCACAACTCTCCAAATCCTCATTTCCTCAACTATAAAATGTGGCTAACAGTATCTCCCTATAGATTACTGAAAATGCTAAGTATACAGCATGGATCTGACACACTGTGGAAAATACACAGTGGCACTGTAACTAATAACGGGGACATAGCCCTTTCTCGTTTAGGTGTAAAAATGCCCCCTTCCACTTTTGAGGCAAATGGCAAGACATCAGCAGCCAGCCCTGTCAGTCTTCAGCCATCAAAGCCTCAGGGTGCTTCCTGCCACCTCAACCTCAGATGCTCTCCCGGCAGGCAGGACACACGCTACGGATATTCCTGGCAGCGAGGCAGAGAACCCTTCCTCGACACGATGCTGGGAAAATGGGGTCGGCTCCTATTTAACCCCAGCTAAATAGTAGTGACCAGTGCAGAGCAGTAGCTTCTGAGCATCGACCGCAGTTTTTGAAAGTTCCTGGGCTTTTTCCGGCCAGAATCCCAACAATGTTTGCAAAAGTTCCCTTCGAGCAAGTTTAGGGATCTAAAGTTTCCACATCCCTGGGACCTTCAGCATCTAGTAAGGCCTCCCTCATTAGAGGGGAGTGGGATGAAAGACCGTCCCTCAAGCTGTTTCAGAAGTCCCCCTAAGACCCCGAGTCCTTTATCGGGGTCAGGTTCTGGCCTTGTGGAGAGGCGCGCGCGGGCTGGAGATCGGGTCCATCACCGAGCCTTCTTAGAGCCCTCTTTGCCACCTCCCAAAACATCCACGCCCCCGCAGTCTGTTCCCCCCTACGGCGAGTTCGGTCGGGAGGAGGGGTGGGCGGGGGTTACTTCTGCACCCCGCCGAGTCTCCCCCGGGGCTAGTTAGGGGCCGGAGCTCTCCTAGCCCGGTCCGCGACCCCTTACGGACGCCTCCCCGGCCGCGAAGGAGCAAATGCTAATTTTTACCATCCCCAAGGCCAGTTTGGGCGGGATCTGGCCTTCCAAAAGCTTCGATTTTGTGTTTCTAAATAAAATAATAATAAAGGAAGTGACGACGGAGCAGAGGACGGCCCGAAGCCCGCGGCGAGAAGAGGCCTCCTCCTCCTCCATCCGGGGGCGCCGCGAGGGGTCCGCGCTGAGGGGGAGGGGAGGCCCGCGGGGGGAGGGGAGCGGAGCGCGGGCGGGGGCTGGGCCTGCAGGCGGGCAGACCCGCGGGGGCCTCACCGGGGGTCCTCGAAGCGCACGAAGGCGAAAGGCACGAGGCCATGCCGGTTCTTGAGCTCGATCTCGCGGATTCGGCCGTACTTGTAGAACAGGTCCTCCAGGTCCTTCTCGCGCACGTCGGTCGGAAGGTTTCCCACGTAGATGCGCCCGTCGCCCTCGCCGCCGCGCTCGTCCGCCCAGCCCGACATCCGCACCGCCCGACGCCGCGGGCCCGCCGCAGCCCACGTCGCGCCGCCGCCGCCGCCTCAGCCCGGGTTCCCCGGCAGCGTCCCCGCGGGCTCCGAGGCGCTCAGCCGCACAGCATTGTGGGAACGCGGAGCGGAAGCAAAGGGGTCCCAGGCTAAAGGAATTTCTTAAAGGGGACGCGGCCGCGATGATTACGCATGCGCGACTGTCGGCGCCCCCTGTAGGTGCAGGTGGGTCTCCGAGACGCCAAAGGTAGAGCAGTTAGGGTTCAATCCTCAAATGCAGTTCGTTAACCCGCTGCTTGGATTGATCGAGAGACTCCCTGAGCCTCGATTTCTCCCTCTGTAGCGCCGCCTACCTCACAGGCCTTTATGAGCACTCCCTGAGGTGCCGCGGGCACGCTCGGGATCGGCGCGCAGCTGTCACTCTGCGTGCCGGGCGCCGGAGGGAAGGATCCAGGCCCGATCGCAGGCCGACCTGCAGCGAACCGAACGAGTCCCGAGCGGTGGGCTGACGCGGTCCTCAGCCTCAGGTCAGTAGCCCTCTGGCCCACCCTTTGCTCATTTAACAGCTGCTTAAACCTGATGGTGTAAACCGTAGGTGGTCCTTAGATCTTGGATTTGTGGTTGTGGGGGATGAGGGTGTAAAAGATTACATGAGAACTATCACAGCCATTACTGTTAGAATGTTATCTGGTGATTTGTGCTTTGAATCTTTACCCAGGAAGGAGGGACCCCCCGCCCCCCGTGTTACAGGAGAGAAAACTGAAGTCTCAGAGTGGAGTCAGGATTAGAATCTAGAGCCATGCCCCCTATTTGCATCCTGAGTGCAAATACAGAACCCAGCTAAACTCCCACCTTGCAGTTCACATTCAAACCCTTTAAAACAGAGCATTGTAACCTGGGACATTATAACTGAGGACTTGTGCCAGACATGGTGGTGCATACCTGTAATCCCAGCAACTGGGGAGGCTGAGGCAGGAGGATCGAAAATTCGAGGTCGGCCTCAAAAATTTAGCAAGGCCCTAAGCAATTTAGAGAGACCCTGTCTCAAAATTTAAAAATAAAAAGGACTGAGGATGTGACCCCAGTACCAAAAACAAAAACAAAACTTCAACTGGGGTGTTCATTTGGTAAAGCACTTGCCTAGCATGCACAGTTCCTTGGTTTGATCACCAAAGAGAAAAGAAAAGAAAAAGAAACTGTGGTGGCTTGATGGATGGACAAAATAGCAGAATGTTAACTATGGACTCTAGCCAGTGAGTGTGTGGGTGTTCACTGTACCATTCTCTCAACCTTTCTGTTTAAAATTTTTCATAATAAAATATTGAAGGAGATATGAATTTTTTTTTCTTTCTCTCTCTCTCTCTCTCTCTTCCCCTCCCTCTGGTATGGGGTTGACCTCAGGGATGCTCTACCACAAAGCTACATCCTCAGCCCTGTTTAGTTCTGTTTTTCGAGACAGGGTTTTGCTAAATTGCCCAGGCTGTCCTTGAACTTGTGATCCTCCTGCCTCAGCCTTCCAAGTAGCTGGGATTATAGGTATGGGCCACTTCCCCTGGTTGAGAAAATTTCTTAAAAACAGACTCCATTAATGCTAGCAGTATCAAGGGAATAACGTCAACATTTAGTCAGAAGGTTGTTGATTTCTGGTTATGCCACTGAGCCTCTTTTAAAAAGCTGGGCACTGTGTCACACACCTGTAATCCCAGAAACTCAGGAGTATGAGGTAGGAGAATCACAATTCCGTTCTTAGGAGACTCTGTCTCAAAATGGTCTGAGGGTATAGCTCAATGGTAGAGTGCCCCTGAGTTTAATCTCCAGTACTACAAAAACAAAACAAATACAACAACTAAAATAAGTCACCCACAAAGTAACTACTGAATAATGAATAGTCATTTTCCAAGGCAAATTAATAGTGTACATGAGTTCCTGATAATATGCATATACTATATATATATATATATATTTTTTTTTTGGTACGGGGATTGAACCCAAGAGCGCTTCACCACTGAGCCACTTCCCCAGTCCTTATTATTTTTTTATTTCAAGACAAGGTCTTGCCAAGTTGCTTAGGGCCTCGCTAAGTTGTTGAGGCTGGCTTTGAACTTGAGATCCTCCCATTTCAACCTCCTAAACCACTGGGATTACAGGTGTGTGACTCCATACCTGGTTTACATATGTGTTCGACTCCATACTGGTTTACATATACCTTTGATCTTGTAATTCTGCTTGAACGATTTTATCATTAAAAAAATCTACACAGTAATTATGTATATTTATCATTGTATTCTGTGCAATTAAAAATTAAATTCCTGGTAATGAGAGTGGTTCAATACAATAACATCAAATGTTGTCTAGTTATTAAGCCATATTTTTAAAATATTTTATTAGTTGTTGATGGACTTTTATTTCTTTATATGTGGTGCTGAGACTCTAGCCCAGTGCCTCACACATGCTAGGCAAGCGCTCTACCACTGAGCCACAACCTCAGCCCCAAGCTATGTTTTTTTAATTTTATTTTGTTTTGTTTTTTTTGGTGCCAAGGATTGAACCAAGGGGAGCTTGACCACTGAGCCACATCCCTAGTCCTTTTTATTTTTTATTTCAAGACAAGTTCTTGCCAAGTTGTTTAGGGCCACGCTAAGTTGCTGAGGCTGTCTTTGAACTTGCAATCCTCCTGCCTTGGTCTCCCCAACCACTGGGATTATAGGCAAGCACCACCACACCCAGCTAAGCCATGTTTTAATATGATATTAAGGTCACATTAATTTTAGTTAAAATTAAAGTGAATTAAAAATTGTGCTTAAGTAGGAATGGTGGTGCACACCTGTAATCTCAGGGATTTGGGAAGCTGAGGCAGGAGGATCTCAAGTTTAAGGCCAGTTTTTGCAATTAGCAAGGCCTTAATAAGCAAGTTGGTGAGACCCTGTCTGAAAAAATAAAAAGGGCTGGAGACGTGAAAAAACAGTGCCCCTGGGTTCAATCCCCAGTAACACACCCCATCAAAAAATGTCTAATATGTATACATGTAAATATATATTCTGAAAACATCTAGTAAACTAGTTAATACCAGTTGTCTATAAAGAATCCAACAGTGTTGGGCTGGGGTTGTGGCTCAGTGGTAGAGCACTTGCCTAGCATGTGTGAGGCCCTGGGTTCAATCCTCAGCACCGCATATAAATAAATAAAAATACAAGTATTGTGCTCATCTAAAACTAAAAAAAAAAGCAACAATGGAAGCCTGGGCATGTAAGTTCAGTGGTGGAACATGTTCCCAGCATGCATGAGGTATGGGTTCAATCCCCACAACAAAACAAAACAAGCAATCAAAAAAAGCATGCCACTGTGGAAACTTTTCACTTCATTTATTTTGATGGGAGTAGGGGGTGGGGGGCAGGTAACCCAGAGGCCCTCTACTACTAAACCACACCCTCACCCCTTTTTACTTTATTTTTAGACAAGGTTTTGCTAAGTTGCCCAGGCTGGTCTAGAACTTACAATCCTCCTGAGTCATTGGGATAATAAGTATGTGCCACCAATACTGGCTGAAACTTTTCACTTTAGATGACATACATTTCTGTAGACTTTTAAGATTATTGCAACTATTGCAACTATATTCCATCTTCATACACTGAAAACAAACCAAAAAAGGAAATCAAATGTTATAAAATGTTCTCTCAGTTCTAATACAATATATTTGCTGCTTGTTACAAAAAAGTGTAGAAAAAAAATAACCTTCCAAATAATTTGGAGATATTTCTTTCTTTTTCTTTCTTTCCTTTTTTTTTAAATTTGTGAAGAAGTCGGACACAGTGGCACCACCTGTAATCCTAGCAACTCAGGAGGCTAAGGTAGGAGGATCATAAGTTCGAAGCCAGCTTATGTTCTCAAATGAGAACATAAAAAGGACTGGGGATGTAGCACACTGGTAAAGCACCCCTGGGTTCAATCTCTGGTACCAAAAATAAATTAGTTAATTTGTGGAGATAACTCTTGATGATATTGATTTCTCTAATTTTATTCTTTTCTGTATCAAATTTTATCTAGCATGTACTACTTTTGAATTTGAAATAAAAATAAATGATTTCTAAATAAAACATCAGACTGCGTGTTATATTCTGGATTATGTATTGCCTCCAACTGCTCTCTGCTGGGCTTCAGAAAGCAAGCAGAAAAGATACCTAGCCAAATATGATTTTGTGTGTGTGTGTGTGTTCACTGGAGATTGAACCCAGGGCCTCACACATGCTGGGCAAGTGCTCTACCACTGAATGCTGCATCCAGCCCATTTTTAAATTTTAATATTCATTTTTTAGTTTTAGTTGGACACAACATCTTTGTTTGTATGTGGTGCTGAGGATCGAACCCAGGCCGCACGCATGCCAGGCGAGCGCGCTACCGCTTGAGCCACATCCCCAGCCCCCATTTTTAAATTTTATTTTGAGACAGAGACTCACTGAATTTCCCAGTCTAACCTAACCTATTCAGTTTCCTGAGTAACTGGGATTACAGATGTGCACTGCCATGCTCACCCCAAATATGATCCAAAGTCTAAGTGTGCAATCTTCTAGGAGCTTACCTATCCTAAAGGCATCTCATAGTCCATATGCCTTCTCATTTTTAGGGGTGTACGTAGGTGTGATAATACCATTCTCATTCCTATCACTCCTGTTTAATTATTGCCTGTATAGATTTTTTTTTTTTTTTTTTAAGAAAAGTGTTGGACTGGGGTTGTGGCTCAGAGGTAGAGCGCTTGCCTACATGCATGAGGCACTGGGTTCAATCCCCAGCACCACATAAAAATAAAAAATGAAGATATTGTGTCCACCTAAAACTAAAAAATAAATATTAAAAAAAAAGAAAGTGTTGTTGGAGTCAATTGGGCAGTCTCCTAGGGAGAGAGGCGCTAACTAAATGACCTATAAGACTCTAGGTGGAAGACTGCTTACGAATAGTAAGAATAGTAACGACTGAGTGCATTATATTGTGCAAAATCTTCTGAAGGGGGTTAGTTACCTAGCACAGAAGATGCAGGATGTGGCAAATTCTTGGATTATAAAGAGAAGAGCTACATTTGTTAAGAGGCATTTATGCTCATTCTTGAAATTCCAGAGGTGAATTTTGTTCCTCTGAATCCAGATACCGATTTTTTTCAGGTGAGAACACAAATGAGTACAAAATTATGACTTCATGAACAAAGGGTTCATGGGCTCTATTCTCTGCTAAAGCCACAGATTCTAGTCAGGAATGCCATTTTGAGCATTTGTTCATCAAGTTATTCAACATCTTTGAATACAAACTATAATTTAGGCCCTGTTTGAGACCCAGGACATGTAGTAATTAAACTCTGTCCTCAAGTTCTATATACAAGGTGCTATTCAAAGTCATGCAGAATACAGTTGTGATAGGGGGTAAATTGCTTGAGACCATGGTAGAGGGCCATCTGACAATGTCTTAGAGATCCTAAGGAAAGGTTCCAGGAGGAGATGTGTAGGCTAAATCCTTTTTTTTTTTTTTTTTTAAATTCAGAATTGAACCCAGAGTGCTTTACAGCTGAGCCACATCCCCAGTCCTTTGTGTTTTTTATTTTGAGACTGGGTCTTTTTTTAAAAAAATATCTTTATTTTATTTTTTATTTATATATGGTGCTGAGGATCGAACCCAGTGCCTCACACTTGCTAGGCAAGCGCTCTACCACTGAGCCACGACCCCAGCCCTAGACTAGGTCTTACTAAGTTGCTTTGTGCCTCACCAAATTACTGAGGCTGGCCTCGAACTCACAATCCTCTTGCCTTAGCCTTCCAAGTTGCTGGAATTACAAGTGTGTGCCACCCTGCCCAGCTTAGGCTGAGTCCTAAAGGACTAGTAGGAGTTAACCAGAGGAGAAAAGGGAAGGGCATTTCAGACAAAAGAATAGAATGAGTGATCACCCAGATAGAAGAAAATATCACAGGCCAGGTGAAATCCCTCTACCCTACCCCTGGAGATATAGCTCAGTGGTAGAGTGCCTGCCTTGCATGCATGAAGTCCTGGTTTCAAGCTCCAGTACAAAAATACTTAAGGCATTTGGACTCTGCTGAGAGCAGTGCATACACACTATAGGATTTTAAGGAGTTATAATGGGTGGAGAGTCTGTCAATGGGAAGTGACAGCTAAGAGGGTTGGAGAAATAAAGTGAGGAGGACACTGGGAGCTAATTTGACTGGGGAGCAGCTGCAGGATAGCAGAGGAAGGGAATGGAGCAAGGGGGAGATGTGACTGCAGCTGCCGTTATGGGGGAACCTATGAAAAAGGGAGGAATGGTTTAGGGGACTGCAATAGGAAGCACACTATGTATTTATAGCGTAAATTTCCCTCCTGTGACTTCAGAGATACTGTTGTTTAAAATTATCTACATTACCTATAAACGATTTTGGAGTTGGATTCTTAGTGCTCTCAGGAATATGCCAGTGTGCTCAGATTAACTGAGGGGTGAATACAGAGTAAGTCAGGGATATCCCCAAATGGCCCATTGACTAGCAGGTTACTCAGGAAAGTAACAGGGTGGAGTTGCAAGACATCCGAGTGGTTACTGGGAGACAGTGGCTGTCTTCCAAGTATGAGATGCCCATGGCCTGATGTCAAATGATAGAGCCAGGTGTGGTGACATACACTTGTAGTATAGTCTCCCAGCCACTTGGGAGACTGAGGCAAGAGGATCATAAGTTTGAGGACAGGCTGGGAAACTTAGTCACACTCTGTCTCAAAATAAAAAATAACAAGAATCAAAAGGGACTGAGATGTGGCTTAGGAGTAGAGTACCCCTGGTGGGTTCTATCCCCAGTACAGTGATGGAGGTAAAGAGATACTAAGGAGATGAGAGCTCTCAGAGAAAAATCCCAACTTGGAGATGGATTGGACATGGGGACTGAGAAAGGAGGAAATGTCCAAGTTGATTCTCAGGTTTCTGGCTTGGCGAACTGGTTGGGTAATGGTAACATTCTAAGATGGAGAATAAAGAAAGCAGAAGAATTGATCTGCAGGGGAGGAGCTGATCTTCAGGAGTGGATAATGATAAGTTCAGATGCGTGTGGAGAACATAAGGAAGGGTAAGGAGGTTTAGTGGCTTTAAGCTCTATGTGCCCTCTCCACTGAAAACATAACTCCACATGTATGAGTATGTCAGGATAAACCCAACCACTATGTGTAACCATAAAGCTCTAATTAAAAAAAAAAAACATAACTTCAGGTATACAACCTAATGATGATGCCAGGCATCCCTTGATAGGGAAAATCCTTGATTTAAAATATATGGGACCAATGGGCTGGGGTTGTGGCTCAGGGGTAGAGCACTTGCCTTGCATGTGTGAGGCACTGGGTTCAATTCTCAGTGCCGTATATAAATAAATGAATAAGATATATATATATCTCCTATATAGCCTATATATTTATATATATATAGCGCCAAGCCAGGCATGGTGGTGCATGCCTGTAATCCCAGTGGCTCAGGAAGCTGAGGCTGATTGCTAGTTCAAAGCCAGCCTCAGCAAAAGTGAGGCACTAAGCAACTCAGTGAGACCTTGTCTCTAAATAAAATATGAAAAAGGGCTGGGGATGTGATTCAATGGTCTAGTGCCCCTGAGTTCAATCCCGGTAACCCCCCCAAAAATATATATATGGAAGCTTAATAAATATTCATCATTCCTACTAAAATAATAGGAAAGGTACCAATGGGCTTTTCTCAGATTTAACCTTGGCCTACTGGGCTGGGGTTATGGCTCAGTGGTAGAGTACTTATTTAGCATGTGTGAGGCACTAGGTTAGATCCTCAGGACCAAATGTAAATAAATAAATAAATAAATAAATAAAGGTATTGTGTCCATCTACAACTAAAAAAAATTAAAAATAAATTTTAAAAAAGGTCAGTAACTGTCAGGCATGTTGGCGAGATTGAGGGAGGATGGTCGCAAATTCAAGGTCAGCCTCAGCAATTTAGTGAGGCCCTAAGCAACTTAGTGAGACCCTGTCTCAAAAAATAAAAAGGACTGGGGAAGTAGCTCAATGGTAAAACGCCCTTGGGTTCAATCCCCAGCACCAAAACAAACAAAAAGAGTCAATAACTGCCAGAGTGGTAGCCCACATCTGTAATCCTGAGGCAGGGAAGATAAAAGTTTTAGGCCAGCCTCCGAAACTTAGTGAGGCCCTAAGCAATTTAGCGAGACCCTGTCTTAAAATTTTAAAAAAAATTTTAAAAATAAAATACAAAGGGCTAAGGATTTAGTTCAGTGGTAAAGGGCCCTAGTACCTAATCCCTACTCCCCACCAAAAAAAAAGTTAAAAGACATTTCCTTCCTACAGCCAACCATTTACTGTACCAGAGAGTATGGCAGTGCCCATTTAAAAACAGAAACAACAAACAGTTTACACCTGCTTTAAAACATCCTTCAAACCTGCCCATCTGGTTTTTTCCCTTTCCTTGTAACATGAGTCTCCTTTGGCATCCCAGCAAAATGTTTCCTTCCTCTGTGTTCAGGCTGTCATGAGCTTCTTCCAGACCTTGGCCCTTGGCAACCGTAGGCAGAAGGGGAAGTGATAAGGAGTGGGAAAATGAGTCATCTCAGAGAAGCTGGTCCAGGCTGGCAGGGAAAGCAGGACTAGGTTACTGTGGAATGTGTTCCTGATCACAGCAGCCTGGAGACTGTTCTCTGTCATGTGCCACTATATTTATTATGAGATGGGGCAAAATAAAACGTTTCTGGGTTGGGTGTGGTGGTGCACACCTGTAATCCCAGTGGTTTGGGAGACTGAGGCTGGAGGATGGTGAATTCAAATCCAGCCTCAGCAATTTAGGGAGGCCCTAAGTAATTTAGGAAGACCCTGTCTCTAAATAAAATATAAAAAGGGCTGGGGGCCAGGTTGTAGCTCAATGATAGAGCACTTGCCTAGCATGTGTGAGACACTGGGTTCGATCCCCGGCACCACATAAAAATAAAAACAAATAAAGGTATTGTGTCCATCTACAACTAAAAAATATGTATATATATATATATATGTGTGTGTGTGTGTGTGTGTCTATGTATATATATATGGCTCAGGATGTGGCTCAGTGGTTAAGAGCCAATTCAATTCCTGGTACCAAAAAAAAAAAAAAAAAAAACTTGGGCTGCGGGTGGCTCAGTCATAGAGCCCTTGTCTGTGTGTGTGAAGCCCTCAATTTAATCCTCAGCACGCAAAAGAAGATAATAAATAAAATATTTCTGGAGAGCTACATAATAACTGAGCTGTGCAGGGGAGGAAAGGGAGAAGCAGAATTGGAGATTGGGAGAGTTTGGAATGGGGAACAGGGAGCTTTAGGGAAGCATGTGCCAAGCGTGGGAGGATGAGAAGACAGAGATGGGAAAGATAATTCAAGAAGATTTGCAGTGTGTTGTGAATATAATTCCCCTTTGGTGGTTTCTTCAGAGACTGCAGAAATCTTCAACATTGTTTTTCAATTATTTTTAGATAATGAAGGAAATGAATTTTTTTTTTTAAATGTGGCCAAACAGGTGGGAAAACAAGGGCCTGGTTTTATATGAGGTTATTTAAAGAAGTGAGCATACTGAATTTGTAGCAGCTTGGTTGCTCTATTTTTGCAAACTTGTTATATTCTGAGATGTTTTCAACTAGCTCCCCCCCCTTCCTTTCCCCCACTTTATTTATTTGTGCATTTATTTTCAAAGATGTTTTCCTATCTGGGCTTCTTTTTCTTAGATTCATGGGTTCCAAGGATCAGGAATTGCTATCTCCCTGTTCTCCTAACCTTTAACTCCTTTACCCTGACCCTGAAAACTTATACAAGTTATATAGAAAATAATGTACCAGAACAGATAGTCTTTTCATTATGGGGAGAATATCCATGCAGGGCTGGCCAATAGAACCCTCTACAATGATCTGAAATATTCTCCATTGTATCCACTATAGCCACTGGGCATTTAAAATGTGGCTACTGCAAACCAGGCATGGTGGTGCACACCTGTAATCCCAGCTACTGGGGAGGCTGAGGCAGGAGGATCACAGATTTGTGTCCAGCCTCAGCAACATAGTGAGACCCTTAATAAGATGTTGTCTCAAAAAATAAAGAGGACTGGGGATGTAGCTCAGTGGTGAAGCACCCCGTGTTCAATCCCCAGTACCCCCCTCAAAAAAAAGTGGCTACTGCAACTAAAATACTGAATTTTTAAAATTGTACTTCATTGTACTTACTTAATTTGAATTTTACTATCAAATATGCCAGTGACTACCATTAGGACAGTATAGGAGTTCACTCACAATTGATGTGTCTTTGGAGATTGAATGTACTGGAGTTTGAACCCAGGGCCTTACGTGTGCTAAGCACACACTCTACCACCTGAGCTTCTTTGGAATTCATTACCAAAGGTCTATAAACCATGCTTCCACTACCCTTAAGAAAAGGCCAAGAATCACTAGGAGCAACTACTGTGGCACATAGTGAAACAGGAATTTGGAGGTTTAAAAAAAAAAAAAAAGGAGCCAGATATGGTGGTGCACGCTTCTCACGCCAGCAGCTTGGGAGGCTGAGGCAGGAGGATCACAAGTTCAAAGCCAGCCTCAACAATGGTGGTGAGGCTGCTAAGCAACTCAGTGAGACCCTGTCTCTAAATAAAATTCAAAATAGGGCTGGGGATGTGGTTCAGTGGTTGAGTGCCCCCTGAGTTCAATCCCTGGTACCCCCCCACACAAAAAAAGAAAAGATACTGAGTTCCAAAGAAAACAAACAGGAACCATTTCATTTGATAAGCAGGAAACACCCATGAACATTGAAATGCAGAAAGGGCCCAAGAACAGTTGAAACCCTTGAGTGACCTAATCCATACCCTTGGACCTTGGCCTTGACCCCACCATGTCCTTGCCTGAAAAAAAGAAAAGAAAAAAAAAAAAGAAAGAAAGAAACAGAAGGGCAATTTGCAAATGCAAGGAAAACTGGTAGACATTGTGTGACTCTGCCCCACCCCACCTGGAGTCCAGTCCCTAGCAACTGTCCCTCTATAAATTATAACACCCCACAACTACTATAGTCTGTTGTCTCTCCCTCTGGAGATGGCCAGCCTTCTCCCTTAAATAGGTAACTACTTTCCTAAATAAACTGTCTGTACTTTTGTGTGTGTGTATGTGTGTTGCTGGAGGTTAAACCCAGGGCCTTGTATACTGAGGCAAGCCCTCTACAAACTGAGCTATAACCCCAGCCCCACTGTCTATACTTTTGACTGGCACGTGCCTTAATTCTTTTCTGTCATACACACCAAGAACCCCACTGGGTCCTGCAGTGAATTCCCCTTTCTCTCAGTCTTTTTTTTTTTTTAAGATTTTTTTAAAAGGTGGACACAATATCTTTACTCTATTTTATTTATGTTTACGTGGTGCCGAGGATGGAACCCATGCCTCACATGTGGGAGGCAAACACAATACTGCTGAGCTATAATCCCAGCCCATCCCCAGCCCTTTTTATTTTTTTATTTTGAGATAGATCCTAAATTGTTTAGTGCCTCCCTAAATCACTGAGGCTGGCCTTGAATTTGCGATCCTCCGGCCTCAGCCTACTTATCCACTGGGGTTACAAGCTTGCATCACCATGCCCAGCCCTCAGGGCCCTCTTTGGAGACATCTCTTCTCCTTTGGCAATAGTAGGTGCTTATTAGCCTGGCGGTGGCACCCACCTGAAATCCCAGCAGCTCTGGAGGCTGAGGCAGTAGGAATCCTGATTTTTTTATTTTTTTTTAATATTTATTTTTTAGTTGTAATTGTACAGAATACCATTATTTTATTTAGTTTATGTGGTGCTGAGGATCGAACCCAGGGCCTCCCACGCACGTACTAAGCGCTCTACGGCTGAGCCGTAACCCCAGCCCCCTAGGATCCTGATTTCAAAGTCAGCTTGGGCAAGGAGGTCCTAAGCAACTCAGCGAGACCTTCTCTCTAAATAAAATATAAAAAAGGGCTGGGGGATGGGCTGAGATTGTGGTTTAGTGACAGTGCTTGTCTTGCATGTGTGAGGCACTGAGTTCAATCCTTAGCACAACGTAAAAATGAATGAATGAATGAATAAAAGTATTGTGTCCATCCAACTAAAAAAAATTTTTAAAAAGGGTTGGGTTAAAAAATATTAAAAACAAACAAATAAAACAACCAAACCAAAACAAGCCTGTTACTCAATCAGAATAAAGATTTTCTTACTTTGAAAAAAAAACGGGGGGGGGGGGGAGTTGGGGATGTGGCTTAGTGGTAGAAGCACCCCTGGGTTCAAAATAAATAAATAAAATTAGGTGCTTATTATACACCTGTTGATTTTATTAACTAGTATATAAAGAAGAGTTACTTTAGCTCCAGAAAGAGGGAGCTGTGGTACAAAATGACAAATGGGTTCCTCAAGTTCACTTTTATGTTTTTCTTTGTAAATGTTTTTTTTTTCTAAGCCCCATATTCCTCCCCCTCAACCCAAAACTTTCCCCTAAACATACTCCATTCTGTCACATCACTTGGAGACTTACTGTATGACACAGCAAACCGGAAACACAAGCAAAAAAGTAGAAGATAAACAATGCTAAACTTTTTTTCCTAAGGATTACCCAGGACCTCACACGCTATACAAATGCTCTGCCACAGGATCAATCCACAGCCCTTGTTAAAATTTTACTTTGAGACAGTGGCTCACCAAGTTGCCCAGCTGGCTTCAAATTTGCTATCCTCTTGCCTCAGCCTAAAGAGTAGCTGGGATTACAGGCATGCACCACAACACCTGGCTAAGTATGTTTTTTGATGCAACAAAATGCTGCATTTGTTTAATAGAATTCTCATTTTTCTGGACCCAAATCAATTTTGTACTAGGCAGATTATTAATGAACTATATCAATATAATTTGGTAATGGCAGTTCTAAGTCAAACACATTCTTTAAATGTAAAAAACAAATGTGAAGGGCTGGGGTTGTGGCTCAGGTGTAGAGCCTTGCACGTGTGAGGCACTGGGTTCTGTCCTCAGCACCACACAAAAAGAAATAAATAAAATAAAGGTATTGGGTCCACCTATAACTAAAAAAATGAATATTAAAAAAAAAAAAAAGACCAAAACCATAGCCAGGCACCATGGCATTTGCCCAGCTGCTGGGGAGGACCAAGCAGGAGGATCTCAAATTCAAGGCCAGTCTCAGTAACTTAGTGAGACCCTGCCTTAACATTAAATAAGTAAATAGATAAATATAAAGATAAATAAGTAAATAGATAAATATAAAAGGCTGGGAATAATATAAAGGGCTCAGTGGTAAAGTATCCTTGGGGAGAATAAAAGACCAAAACCACGTGTGCAGATATGAAAAGATCTTCAAGATATCCATGGAACACCTCTTGTGCGTCCTGTGCTAGATACTAGGGACCCAGCAGAGGAGGTGACAGAGTGTCTATTCCCTGGAGAGGGCCCCATCTCTTTCCACACCCTTACCTTGGCCTTCAAGATTTGCCTCCAACAGTTTCTCCTCACTTGGTGCCACTCCCCTGCCAGGTTCTGTAGGATCTGTTGGAAGCCTGTGCCTCCCTTCCTCTGAGCCTTGGCATGGCCTAGTTCCTCTCCCTAGAACCTGTTTCTCTCTTGCCTCTGCCTCCCCAATCTGCCTGGCCAGGCTCTCCCAGACCTTCACTTATTGATGTCAGTGATGCCTAGACCTTTGACCCAATCTAGTACTTTCCCCTCAATTTGTGCCTATAAAAGGCCTGTGTACCCCAATGCTCCTTTATTATCTTCAGAGTATTTTTGCCTTTTGATTTTTCTAAACACAGTCTAGAATCATTTTATTCAGTCTGTATGATATCCTGTTGGCATTTTAATTAGAATAGTATTTAAATCTATAAATTTAGACAGGGAATTATTTTTTATTTTTTGCATTATTTGACCATGTTATCCAAGAACTTGGTATCCTATCCCATTTAAAATTAAAATAATTTGATTTAGCAATTTTTTTTTTGTACCAGGCATTGAACAAAACAGGAGTGTTTCACCACTGAGCCACATCCCCAGCCCTTTTTATTTTTTATTTTGAGATAAGTTCTCCCTAAGTTGCTTAGGGCCTTGGTAAGTTGCTGAGGCTGGCTTTGAACTTGCAGTCCTCCTGCCTCAGACTCCTGAGTTGCTGGGATCAGAGACTTAGCACCATCACACCTGGGCTTGATTTAAAAATCAAATATCTTTTAAAAATATTTTTTAGTTGTCCAAATAAATAAACACATAAATATTTTTTAGTGATCAATAGACCTTTATTTCATTTATTTGTATGAGTTGCTGAGAATTGAACCCAATGCTTCACACATGCTAGGTAAGCACTCTACCACTGAGCCACAACCCTGGCCCTAACAATCTTAATTGGCTTACATAGGTTGGTTATTTCAAAGTTATTTTCCTGGAAAGATGGGGGACAGAGAGACAGAGCAATAGAAAAATAACTGGTTAATATCAGGTTACTTTTCATAATTTTTTTCCTAGTTATTACTATGTGTGTGTGTGTGTGTGTGTGTGTGTGTGAAGCTGGGGATTTAACCCAGGGCTTTGTGCAAGCTAGGCAAGTGCTCTATCACTGAGCTACACCCATTCTGATTTTTAATCTGTTCTGCTTGGGCCTAGTGCAAGAGTGTGGTCCAAAACAATTTTTTAAAATATTTTTTAAATTGTTGATGGACATTTATTTTATTCACTTATTCATATGCAGTGCTGAGAATCAAACCCAGTGCCTCACACCTGCCGGGCAAGTTCTCTACCACTAGGCCACAACCCCAGCCCCCAAAACAATTTTTATATAAAAATTGAGGAACATATAGTAGTCAAGGAAAACTTCTAGATTTCTTTCCTGAGTAGAAATGGAGTAGAAAAATGGATTGCTATTTACAATGAGAAAAACTGCAGGATTGGCAGGTTTGGGATTGAAGCAGGTCTGTTTTGGGTGTGTTAGGTTTGAGATGCTTATTAGACATCTCAGAGATATTCAAATAGAACTTAGAAACAAGGGATGGTCATTCAGGGAAGAAGGACTTAGAAACAAGGGATGGTCATTCAGGGAAGAAGTTTGGGATGGAAATTCAAATGTGGGAATCATGAATATAGAGATGGTATTTAAAGTTATGGAGACTACCAAGGGAGAGTTTAAACAGAGAGGTGGCCCAGTAAAGGAAGACCTGGGACACTCCTTACTTTTGGTCTCAGAGAGAAGAAGTAGAAGAACTAGGAGACTTCGAAGGAACAGCTAGTAAGTAAAGAGAACTGAGAGTGGAGGGGTGGGGGTCCCAGAAGCCAGGCAGGGTCCCTCAGTAAGCTTTAGAGAGGAAGAAAAAAAACATGACAAGTATGTCGATGAAGGGCACTGAAGATGGCCAGTGTATTTAGCAGCACGGTGGTCACTGGTGACATAAATGAACTGTTTTGGGGCAGTGGATAAAAGGGAGAATAGGAGGAGCCAGGTGTGGTGGCACACTCCGGTAATCCCAGTGATTCTCAAAGCTGAGGCAGGAAGATCTGAAATTTGTGGCCAGCTTCAGCAATTTGGTAAAACCCTGTCTCAAAATAAAAAGGGCTGGGAAAATAGCTCAGTGCCCTTGGGTTCAATTCCTAGTATAAAACAAACAAACAACAATAACAACAAACAAACAAAAATAAGAAAAACCTGATACTATGGATATATATGTACACACACACACACACACATAAGATATAGTATATATATATACACATATACATAGAAAAATATTGATTTAGTGCAAAATATTGTTATCTCTGTATAGTTAAAATTTATAATCTTTGTGTTCTGTATATTCTAGTATTACATTTATTATTTTTGCATTCTTTAATAAAAATTGGTTATCAGGGGGATGGAGACTTAGCTCAGTGGTATAGTACTTGTCTACCTTGCACAAGGCCCTGGGTTTAATTCCCAACACCCCCTAAAAAAAAAAAAAAAACTGATTGGTTAAGACTTCTGTAAATATTCCACATTGTGGATTGGCCATCAAGTCTAAGAACAGCCCCAGTTGGTTGCACTAATTACATTATTTTACTTTATTTCCTGGCAGTAAAGGGCCCATAAATCCAAGGGGACGCTGATTTATACAGACTGAAATGGAAAATAGTCAGAGAGGCACTGTCCACCCCACCTGGCACCCCTGCTAATGAAGTCATGCAGCACCTTTGAAGCTTCTGCAGGGAAGCAAGTTCTGGAAGAAAACAGACTTTTATGTCCAGCCTTACGCTCTTTCTTTGTGATCCCCAAATGACAAGTTTAGGGGTACCAGGAATTCTGCTTTTAATGAGAACAACTCCGGGCACCTCCTCCTCACCCCAAGAGAACCAGGCCTTGCAAAGGCTGCTGACAGTGGGGGGCTGAGACTAAAGCAAGGACCTCCTTCCTCCCTGGAGTCTCATCAGGCCCTGCTGACCCACGCTCCTCAGGGGATCTCTGATCACGTGGGCCCCACCTGAAACCGTAGGGCAGCTGATGGCTCAGGATGAAGTCCTTGTGCCTTAACCAGGCTCACAAGCCCCAGAAGGTCTCACTGATGTCCACCCTCGGGCCTCGTCTCTCCCACACTCGCCCAACAACTTCTCTGTAGGCCAGGTGGCCTTTTGGGCTGCCAACCTCCCTCAGGCATCAGGCCCTTGAACACGCTGGTCCTCAGCCTCCCTGGTGCCCAGGCTAGAGCAGAGCCCCCAGCAATGGCCTCTCTCTCCTTTGTTGCCTCTGACACAACTGTAATCACCTCCCGTGTGCTTCCTTGTTCAAGGGCTGCCTCCCCCTGAGGACAGGAGCATGTGTGACTAGTTCCCTTCCATGTCCCTAGTGCCTACATGGGGACTTTATTATATCAAGAAGGTGCTCAATAAATGTTGGGGAAAAAAAGCGACTAAGAGGCGGGGCACAAACTCTGAAGCCCGTCCTCTAAATGGCCCAAGCACCTCGGCAGGAAAAAGTCAGTCAGTACTGGGACTCCCCTTGGGAAGATGCCTAAGAAAGTGCATCTGAGGCAAGCACTCTACCCACTGAGCTATATCCCCAGCCCAGGGAAGTGCATCTGTACCTGGCACCTCACTCAGGGCCTGACCCACAGCAAATGCTCAGAGAATCCTGTGAGCTGAATAAGCATTTCCTCTTCCATCTGTATGTACTCCTCCCTCAGTGGTGATCTCATCCATTCCCATAGCTTTAAATGCCATCTATAAGCTGATGACTCCCCAAATTATAGCTCTAGTCTGGACCTCTTCCCAGAACTCATAGAGCCTATTTGACACTTCCACTTGGAATGTCTAAGGGACATCTCAAACTAAACATGGCCAAAACAGAACTTTTTGTTTCTCCTGCCAGCCTTCCCGTCTCAATTTATTCTTCTAATTTTTCAGCCACAACATCCTTGAGTGCTCTTGTTCCCTCAAATGCTGCATTCAATTTATCAGCAAATATATCAATTCAACCTTCAGAATACAGCCCAAATCTGACCACCTCTTATCCCCACCTCTGTGACTACCATCCTGGTCCAAGTCACCATTACCTCTCACCTGGGCGTTGCTATAGCCTACAAGTGGCCTCTGTTGCTACTGACTTCCCCAGACTCTCTCCTCCACCTACTAGCCAGGTCACCACATCTTGGTTCAAATGGCACTTTCTTAAGCCTTCCTGAAAATTCTATTTAAAACAAAACTCCTCACCCTGACACCTTGGTTCTCTTATTATACTTTATTTTTATTCTGCACTTAGGGGTCTGAATTTTTTTTAATCCTTATTTTCCTGCTAGAATATGTGTTCCAAGAAGAAGGAGTTTGGCCTTTGTGTGTATGTCTGTGTGACGCAATACTGGAGAACCCAGGACTTTGCACATGCTATGGAAGCACTCTACGGTTGAACTACACTCCAAGCCTGACTGTTTTGTTCACTTGTGTTTCTGTAGCACCTAGAACAGTGCCTGACACTAAATTCTCACTCAGATATCTCTTAGTCATCCTGAATGAAGGTCTGAAGGAACTCTTCAGTTCTGGAGAGTCAGAGTTTGTTCTGGTGAATCAGAATGGAGACGCCATTCTCAGATACCAGCTACGTGTCCTAGAATAATTGAGAGTTAACTGGAGATCACTTTGCATGTAATTGAAGACTGACACTGAAGTCATCTACTGAGTCAAAGGAGTCTCCATAGCTCCTAGAGCAGAACGCAGATCCTGCCTCGAATTCTATACTGGAGCTAGCCTGATCTGTAATTACCATATGCCCCATCCCTTCATCTTTAAATAGGCCTGCCTACCTTGTGGCTTTTACCTTGGGGTTGTGAGTATGAAATCTGTAACATCAGACTCAGTCCAGATTGTTTGGGGTGGTGCTTATCAACTGGGGGTGAGTGATTTCTCTTTCCAGAGGACATCTGGCACCACCTGCAGACATTTTTGGTTGTTGATACTGGGAGTGCAGTGGGTTTGGTATCTAATGAGTGGAGACCAGGGATGCTGTCAAACATTCTTTAATGCACAGTATAGCTTTCCCAACAACAATAAAAAATCATTCTGGTTAAAAATATTTTTGGTACTGGGGATTGAATTCAATGGCCCTTTACCACTGAGCTACATCCCCACCCCCCCTTTTTTTTAAGAGAGAGTGAGAGGGAGAGGGAGAGAGAGAGAGAGAGAGAACTTTTTAATATTTATTTTTTAGTTTTCGGCGGACACAACATCTTTGTTTGTATGTGGTGCTGAGGATTGAACCCGGGCCACACGCATGCCAGGCGAGCGTGCTACTGCTTGAGCCACATCCCCAACCCCCCACCCCTTTTTATTTTTTATTTTGAGACATGGTCTCACTAAGTTGCTGAGGCTGGCCCCAAATTTGCAATCCTCCTGGCTCAGCTTACTGAGTTGCTGAGATTAAAGGCATGCACCAACATGCCTGACTGGTCCAAAATGTTAACAGTGCTAAAGTTAAGAAATCCTGATTAATACTAATGATAATTAGTAGTAGGCTTCATTGATCTTTGACATATGCCTCTAATACTATACTACATAGTAAACATGGACCATCTAATCTCCACATCATCCCTGAGAAACAAGGAGTATCAAAATCCCTTTACAGATGAGGAAACCGAGGTTCAGAGAAGTGGACTCACTTGCCTAAGGCCATACTACTTACATGGGTCAGAGGTGGGATTGATTGAAACCATCTGGCCTCTTTTCACCTATGCTCTGGGTTACTCTGTTAGACCTCTCTGGATACACTTGACTTATCTGCTTCATCCATGGACAGCAGACTATCTGTCACTCAGGTCATGCTTGGTTATTGGCCAGAGGGGAATTCTTCCCTGAGATTCCTCAGCCTGTTTGGCCTCACTCTCTGCACTGCAGCACAGTCCTTGGCTCCAAAGCTCAGTTTCCCTGCCAGCCCCAGACTAGTGCCAGCCCTTCTCCACGGGGAGGAAGCTTCCAGATTCAGACCTAGACCTTACTGTCTCTCCCATGGGGCCCCTCCTTTCTGGAAAGGGTGCCTAAATCAAGTTTGGAGCTACAAGGTCACCTCACACTTCCTTTTAGATTAGAGAGGATTTGAGCTGCTTGATTGGTCACAAGGCTCAAGATCTCAGGAGGCTTGAAAAGTGAATGCTGGACAGGGTTGGGAACACAGCTCTGCTAAGGCAGTGGTGGGGTGGAGGTGGGGCAGACCACTGCTGTTTCTAGACTGTGAGTGGGTAGAGCTGTAGGCCCTGCAAGGAATCCCTTAGCCTGTTTGTGAATGACAACTCTGAACTGCTATCTGGGAGCCCTGGGAAAGTCTGATAGCCAAAATGGAAAAGGATTTCTGTTCAGGAAGTAAAGGACTAATCCAGGGTCAAGTTTGTGATATTTGTTGCAGAGGAAGGAATGCTGAATTAGGTAGAAATATCATTCTTGGGGGCTGGGGATGTAGCTCAGTAGTAGAATGCTTGCCTAGCATACAAGGAAGGAAGGAGAAAGGAAAAGAAAAAGAAATAGCCATTCTTGGGTTGAGGATGTAGCTCAGGGGCAGAGTGCCTGCCTAGCATGTTGTGAGGCCCTCACAGAAGGAAAAAGGAAGGAAGGAAAGAAGAAAAACAATATCCATTCTTTCTTCCATCCATTCACTCAACTGTCCAACACATATTTAGGGAGCTCCCACAGGGACCAGGGATGCTCTGAGTCTGCAGGGACACTACTCTCTTCTGAAATGTCAGCCCTGATTATCTAGGAAGGTCTTGTAGCTCACAGGTCTTATCGGTAATACTACAATGTGGGACTCTGGAGTCATACACACCAGGATTCAAATCCCATCCCTGACACTTTCTAGTAGTATAAACTTAGGTGAGGGATTTCATCTCTCTGAGCTTTATTTTCCTTATCTGCATCATGGAGAGACAAACAGTTCCTACCTCATAGAGCTTTTTTAATTTTTATTTTATTTTTAAATTTTGAGACAGGCTCTTGTTATGCGGAAAGCCTTGCTAAATTGCTCAGGATGGCCTCAAACTTGTGATCTCCTGCCTCAGCCTCCTGAGTCACTAGGATTACAGGCGTGTGCCCCTACATGCAGTTTGAATACATCTATCCATGTGTTATTTAATATAAATCTTGCTACCACCCTACAAAGAAGATGTAAAAAAATCAGGAACCTGCATCTTGGAGAGGTTAATGAACTTGAAGATCACAATTTAGGTTTTCCCACATCTGATTCCAAAGGCTGTGTTCTTGGTAATGTTTCCTCCCTCTTAATTATCATTTCTTGTGTTGAGAATGAAAAATGCAGACAGTGGCACATGCCTGTAATCTTAGCAGCTAGGGATGCTGAGGCAGGAGGATGGCAAGTTCAAAAACAGCCTCAGCAACTTGGGGAGTTAAAAATAAAGTTAAAAATAAAAAGGGCTGGGGATGTAGCTCAGTGGTAAAATACCTCTGGATTTAATCCTAGGAAGGAAGGAAGGAAGGAGCAAGTTTTCAGGCAAATTTAGCAGTTAGGAATTAAATAGAGTGAGTTGTCAAAATAAGAGATGGGCCAATTCAGTGTGACCTGGTGAAGCAATCTGGCACTCATCCCAGGATTCTGGATTATTCTAGATTAGGTGTTTTCCAAACTCCTCAGGCTCTGAATTCCTTCATAAATCTGATAGGAACTATGGCTCCTCTGCTTGTGAAACATGTCTTTGAACCCTGAACACATTTTTGTGCACAATTCCAAGGGTCTTCTGAAACCTTTGAAATCCATCCATGGACACCATTTAAGAATCTTCCTTAGCTGGGTATGGTGGTGCACACCAGTAATCCCAACGGCTCAGGAGGCTGAGGCAGAAGGATTGCAAAGTTTTGAGCAAGTCTTAGCAATTTAGTGAATCCTTGAACAACTTAGGAAGACCTGTCTCAAAAAAAAAAAGAAAGAAAGAAAAAGGCTGGCTGGGGATATACCTCGGTTGGTAGAGTGCTTGCCTCACATGCACAAGGCCCTGGGTTCAATCTCCAGCACCACACACAAAAATAAATAAATAAAAATAAAATAAAATAAAAAGGGCTGAGTATGTGGCTCAGTGGTTAAGCAACTCTGAATTCAATCCCATAAACAAAAAAATAAAATAAAATAAATATTAATTTATTGGATCAGAAATGTATATCAGTGGTAAGAGTACTTACTTAGCTTGTCAGAGAATCTGGTTTTGATCTATAGAAAATTTTTAAAATTTAAAAAATAAAAATACACTCTTATTCAGTCAATGAAATTGAAACAAAATATAAAGAGGGCCTTCCCTCTGCAGATAGCCTGCATTCTTCCTTGAATGTGTAGTCCTTGCTTTACTTCAAAGGGATCTCTCTCTTGAGACTACCCTCGCTTCCCTTTTGTATGTGTTTTGCTAAGAATTGAAGCCAGGGGTCATTTATGCTAGATCAGTGATTTACCACTAACTTATATCCCGAGCTTCTCATTCTCCCTTGAATATGTGTGCGCTTTCCTAAATAAATCTCTGTCTATGCCTTTGGGGGTAAGTAAAACACAAAATATAATGGGAGTTTAAAGAAAAATATTAAATGTTATAGAAAAGACTATTAGTAAACCATAATTATATTAATATAATCTTTTTTATTTTTTAAAAAAATTTTTAGTTGTAGTTGGACACAGTACCTTTGTTTTATTTATTTATTTTTACTTTGTGCTGAGGATTGAACCCAGTGCCTTGCAAGTGCTAGTCTAGCACTCTACCACTGAGCCACAACCCCAACCCCTACATATAAATTTTTATAATAAAATATTAAGTAAATAATAATAGAGGGTAGAGTATGGATATTTAAAAAATCATGGTGATGAGTTAGGAAATCTCTCTGGCATTTTTTTATCTTTGTTTCTTTGGTAGTGCTCTGGATTTAGCCCAGGGCTGCTTAACCCAGTACTCCTTTTATATTTTATTTAAGAGACAGGGTCTCACTAAATATCCCAGGCTGGGCTTAAATTTGTGATCCTCTTGCCTCAGCCTCCTGAGTTGCTGGAATGACAGGCAAGTTCTAATCACACTGGGCCTCTCCAGTATTTCTACTTGGTAGAATCACAGAGGCTTTGCTTTAGCATCAGCAGCACTTCCAGATAACTTTGGAAATGACCTATTCTTGGTTATTCTGAATCTGATGGGGTGGTTCTTTTTCCTTTTTTTGGCACAGGGATTGAACTCAGGGGCTCTTGACCACTAAGCCACATCCCTAGCCCTATTTTGTATTTTGTTTAGAGACAGGGTTTCATTGAGTTGCTTAGCACCTTGCTTTTTCTGAGGCTAACTTTGAACTCAAGATCCTCCTGCCTCAGCCTTCTGAGCTGCTGGGACGACAGGCATACATCAGCGCACCCACTGGGGTGGTTATTATCAACCAAAAAATAGATCACTTTTTCTCCTTGTTTTCCTATGGAATTCTCTTACTATCCACAATTAATGGAATACCCCCCTCTTTTTGGTACTGGGGATTGAACTCAGGGGCACTCAACCACTGAACCACATCCCAAGCCCTTTTTTGTATTTTATTTAGAGACAGGGTCTTGCTGGGTTGCTTAAAGCCTCCATAAGTTTCTGAGGCTAGCTTTGAACTCATGATCCTCCTGCCTTAGCCTTCCAAGCCACTGGTATTATAGGCATGCACCAACGCATCTGGCTTTTGAATGGAACCTTCTTGATGCCAATCAAAACTGCAAGCCAGCCTCTGTAATCCCAGCAGCTCGGAGAGGGAGGCAGGAGGACCACAAAGCCAGCCTCAGCAATGGAGAGGTGCCAAGCAAGTCAGTGAGACCCTGTCTCTAAATCAAATACAAAATAGGGATGGGGCTTAGTCGTCAAGTGCTCCTGAATTCAATCCCCAGTACCCAAAACAACAACAACAACAACCACCACCAAAAAATCCCTGTACTAGATACTGCCTTCATGCAGCTCTAAGTGCAGGCATTTTGCTGCTGTATCCATTCATTCAGGATTCATTCAGCAAACATCATGTGCCAAGTTAGGTAGTCCATGCTCATGCTCCATGTATCCCCAGGAAGCATTCAGTCTCTGATGCCCAAGAATAAACTAACCTGTCTGATACAAAGGAAAAAGCACTAGATATAAGGTCAAACTGAATAAGAGGTTGCTCACTGGAAGTCCACAAGCCATATTTAGACCGCACAGTGTTTTAACAAATGAAGTTGTAACCTGCCTTTTTTTTTTTTTTTTGTACCAGGAATTGAACTCGACAGCATTTAACCACTGAGTCTCATCCCCAGCCCTTTATATTTTCTATGTTGAAACAGTTTCTTAGGGCCTTGCTAAATTGCTGAGTCTGGCTTTGATCTTTCGATCCTCCTGCCTTAGCCTTCTGAACTGCTGGGATTACAGATGTGTGCCACCATGCCTGGCTCATAGCCTATATTTTTAAATGGGTATTTCCCCTAACTGTCTATACCATACCTGATAGAAAACAAGGACTTCAGGTCACTTCCCCCAAGTTGCCCCTCTCAGCAGGAAGTAGCTTAGAGATGATGTTCTCGCCCATTTTTCCATAGAAATGGAAGGTAGAAATTGACAGTGGGGAAAATGTAACAGCAGTCCATTTTATACTTTGAATATAACACCTGCTGCTCTGCCACTGTGACTTATTTTTTTTAAGATTTTTTTTAAGAGAGAGAGTGAGAGAGAGAGAGAATTTTTTAATATTTGTTTATTTATTTATTTAGTTTTAGGCAGACACAACATCTTTGTTTGTATGTGGTGCTGAGGATCGAACCCGGGCTGCAAGCGCGCTACCACTTGAGCCACATCCTCAGCCCTGTGACTTATTTTTAAAATGGACATGTTTCTTTCTCCTCTTCTCTCCTTCTCCCTCCCTAACTTCACCCCATCTTCAATCTCAGGGAAAACAGAATTGCCTTTCTTCCCCATCCTAGGCAGAGATATTGTCTTTGAACATACACCCACAAGAGGAACAAGTAATTTAGACTTTGGGGATGGCACCAGAGATCTAAGAAATGACTATCTCCCAAATTAACAAGGGAATTACAACTTCATACAGAGAACACCCTTTGAATCACCTCTTTTTAAATCACCCACCCTATCCCAAGTGGGTGTAGTGGTGCAACACCTATAATCACAACGGCTCAGGAGGCTGAGGCAGGAGGATTGGGAGTTTGAAGCCAGCCTCAGCAATTTAGTGAGGCCCTAAGCAACTCAGCAAGACCCTGTCTCTAAATAAAATATTAAAAGGGTGGGGATATGGCTCTGTGGTTAAGCCTCCCTGTGTTCAATCCTAGTACAAAAAACAAACAAACAAAAACCCTCTCCTCTATGATGGGCAGAATCACAGCCTCTGGGCCTTGAGGTCCCTGTGTTTTTCCTTTGCTAGCAAGCTTTTTTTTTTTTTTCTTTTTTCTCATAAATAAGGAAACAAATAGGCAAATAAATATGGGTATTTACTTGGGCCCAGTGGCAAAGGCCTGTAAACCTAGTGACTCAGGATGCTGAGGCAGAAGGATTGCAAGTTCAAGGCCAGCCTCAGCAACTTAGTGAGGCCCTAAGCAACTTATTGTGATTGTGATCCTATCTCAAAATCTGAAAATAAAAAATAAAAATGGCTGGAGATGTGGCTCAGTGGTTAATTTCCCCTAGGTTCAATCTCAAGTACCAAAATAAAATAAAGCAAAATAAAGTAAAATGGAGTATTTCCCATGAAAATAATTGAGATTACTAATCTCTCTTTAAAATCAAAGGGCCAGCATTCCAAAATGGCAAAATATATCTGGCACCATTGAAAAGGGTTTTTCAACTTACCACACTCCCTACCACTCCCTATTATGCCACTTGCCTTCCTTATTAATGCTAAATCCCTATATTTCTAAACTTCCTTAAAACACCCAAACCTAAGATACCAAAAGGATTAATTTTTTAAAAGATATTGTGATTTTCTTATACCCTTATTTTATTTATTTATTTTTATATGGTGCTTAGGATCATACCCAGCACATCGCACTGAGCCCCAGCCCCAGCCCCTAAAAGGATTAATTTATTGTTGACTAGAAGCTCTTTATGGAGGGGATTGTGACTGATTCTAGACACAAATTTCAAGCATTCAAATGCAGCACAGTACTTTTCTCTGATAATCAGGAGATATTTGCTGCCTGCCTTACTCAGAGTGGGTAGATAAATAATGAACCAATCTACAGAAGTGATTGATAAAGGTATGAAAAAGGTAGAAATGCTTTTGGTTCCTAGAAAAAATTCCCTCCAAATTAGGTGGACAATCCCCCCTCCCCAAATGGGGACTAACATAGGCCAAGGAGGCCCTGGTTTCTGATGGCACCTTCTTTCAGGCTAAGAGCTGGTTGAGAATGAGCAGTATAAACACAGATGTCAGGAAAGGGCAGGAGTCACAACTGAGAAATAACTAGCATCCTTTATTAAATGAAATCCTGTTATGTTTTAGAAAACCTTACCATCATTCCATTTCAAACTCCTTCAAAGTTATAAATAAGAAAAAGGCAAACTGCCTACTCTGCTAAATGTATGAATATAATACCCAAGTTTAGAGAATGGATTTTAGAGTAATCCATACATGAACTTTCATTTATTAACAGCATGTCCTTGGAAATCAATTTTCTAATATGTAAGATGGTGACATACTATTTGACTTCTTAAATTCAGTCTATTTATTGAGTATCTGTTATGTGCCAGAAACTGAATTTTTTCTTTTTTTTTTTTTCCCCAGAGCTAGGGATTAGAACCCAGAACCTTGCAAATACTAGGCAAGAGCTCTACCACTGAGCTACATCCCTGGTCTTGGACACTGAATTAATGCCGAAGATGGACTAGTAACCAAAAGAGTCAGGAGCAGATAGGCAATATCTAGGCAAACCAATACATAAGGTAATTCCCCTGAAAGAATAAATGAAGCAAATATGGTGGAGGAATTAAAAGTGTTGTAGAGCTGGGTACAGTGGTACATACCTGTAATCCCAGCAATTTGGGAAGCTGAGGCAGAAGAATCACAAGTTCAAGGCCAGCCTCAGCAACTTAGTGAGTCCCTGTCTCAAAATAAAAATAAATGGGATGTGGCTCAGAAGCAAAGCTTCCCTGGGGTTCAATCCTCAATCCCTGCCCCTCCACAAAAAAAGTGTTTTAGAGGAGTCAGGAGCATAGTTCAGTGGTAAAATGGTTGCCTGACATGCATGAGGCCACAGATTAGATGCCCAGCACCACACACACACACACACACAGGTGTTGTAGAGCATAACTGAAAGCTGGTGGTGGGGAAGTGGAGAGAGGGGAGTTCAGGGAAGGTGACATTTGAGCTGAAGTCCACATGAGGAAATAGCTTTGCCAAGAGGGAGGTAAGAGGAAAGGGGTCTCAGGCAGAGCTGCTGTGAGGAGTAACAGTGAGTGCAAAGGGTTGCAAACTTCAGCAATTTAGTAAGGCCCTAAGTAATTTAGCAAGACTTTGTCTCAAAATAAAAAGGACTGGGGATATGTCTCAGTGGTTAAGTGCCCCTAGATTCAATCCCTGGTACCACAAAAAAAAAAAAAAAAAAAAAAAAAAAAAAAACCACAAACAAAACAACCCTTGGCCTTACCACAAGACTACATCCTCAGCCTTTTTTAAATCTTTAAAACATTTTGTGTGTGTGTGTGCGCGCGCGTGCGAGCTCACTGGGGATTAAACCCAGGGCCTTATGCATTGCAAGGCAAGCACTGTACCAACTGAACTCTATCCCCAGACCTTATGACAGGTTCTTGATAAATTGCTTAGGTCCTCCCTATATTGCTGAAGCTGGCCTCAAACTTGCAATCCTCCTTCCTCAGCCTCCTGAGTCACTGGCATCATTATCCTGTGCCACTGTGTCTGACTGGGACTGTTTTTTAAACTGACAATAACTTGTAGTTACTTCCTACATGCGGTGCTGAGAATTTAAAAGCATTAGTTCATTAATAATCCCAACAAGCCTATGAAGTGGTTTCCTTTTACATTTAGTTTCTTATTATAGATTTAAACAGAGGTTCAGATAGTTCTTAAGTTTATTTTTTATTGGTGTATTAAAATTATACATAATGCAGTGCTGGGATTTAGGTCTAGATTTGACCACTTTCTTGAAGTCCTTGCTATTTATTTATTATTTGGTACTAGAGATTGAGCCCAGGGGGGCTTTACCACTGAGCCAAATCCCCAGCCTTTTTTGTATTTTTAATTTTGAGACAGGGTCTCACAAAATTGCTTAGGGCCTTCCTAAATTGCTGATGCTGGCCTTGAACTTGAGATCCTCCAACCTCAGTCCCCTGAGTTGCTGGGATTACAGGTGTAGGCCATTGAGCCAGGCACCCTTGCAATTTATTTATTTAGGCAGTACTGAAAATTGAATCTAAGGCCTCATGCAGAATAAGCAAGTGCTCCGCCATGGAGTTACATTCCCAGTTCTTTTTATTTTGGAGACAGGGTCTTCTTACTCTGCTGAAGCTAGCCTCAACCTCATGATCCTCTGGCCTTGGCCTTTAGCTTCCCTAGTAGCTGAGATTACAGGCATGTGCAGACTGGCCTCAAACTTTTAAAATTATTATTTCTGTACTGGGGATCGAACCCAGGGGCGATTTATCACTGAGGTACATTCCCAAACCTTTTTATTTATTTTATTTTTTTGAGACAGGATCTCACTAAGTTGCTGAGGGTCTCCTTAGGATGCTAAAGTGGACTTTGAACTTGGGATCCTCCTGCCTCAACCTCCTGAGTTGCTGAGATTAGAGACATGGGCCACCACACCTGGCTCCATTTTATTTTTTACTTTGAGGTCTCCCTAAATTGCTGAGCCTGGCCTCCAATTGTCTTCCTGGCTTAGCCTCCCTGCTTGGATTAGGGGTGTGCGCCACCACCCTGGTTTGGCCTTAAACAGATTTTTGGTCTTTCTGCTTTAGTCTTTTAAATGTTGGGATTTAGAGACCAGTGCCACCATGTTGAGCTTTATTTTTGCTGCGCTGGGTTTCCAATCCAGGGCTCTATCACTGAGCTATATTCTCAGCCCCAAGAATTTTCTTAGTGCTCAGTCTCCCTAAGCCAAGAAACACCTCTGAGGACCCCATTCTTGTCCATTAGGATCCGACCAAGAAACTCTCCTACACAAGAAAGTCTCCATTAATGGAGCCAAGTAGCCCCTCTCTGGAAACACCTCAAGGCTCAACACTCCAAATCCACCTGGAATTTTCACACACACACCCCCCTTTTTATTGCGGTATGGAATAGGGTGGTGGTGGGGGGTCGAACCCTCGGCTTCGTAAATGCCAGCCAAGTGTACTACCACTGAGTAACATCCCCAGCCCTCCTAAATCCATCTTGAGCCCCTTAAATTAAGTCTGCATTGCCTGGCAGAGAGACCCCACTCCCGAGGAAATTCCTTAATTCAGAAAGAAACTCATTTCCTTCCTGAAACCCTCCTTCAGTCCTGAGACTGTCCCCAACCCTCCTCCGCACAACAAATATTTCAGAGCAGGATCGACGACACAGGGAGCCGAGTGCAAAATGGACATGTGGGGCCCCTTGTTTAAATACTAAATTTCAAGAATGAGACAGCAGAGTATTAAACCACGCACGAGAACCTCTTCTGTGCGACTGCACCGTGGGCTTCCCAAGAAGCCGGCCCTGCTTCACAGATATCCATTCAGTGAAGGGAAGGCCTCCTCAAAATCCGTAAATTTTTCTGATCTAGGGTGGGGGTGGGAGGGACATGGGGAGGTGGCCACCCAATTTCCTGAGGCTGTCAAGTTTGACAACACGCCCTCTGTGAATTTTGAATCACCTCGCTTGGCTAGGGCAAAAGCTCCCCTTGCAGCTCTCCAGACAGGTGGCGGTCCTCTCCACCTAGCCCAGGCTCCACCTTCCGGGTGTGTGGGCCTCACCTCGTGCGCCAGCCCATTGCCAGGGCAACCGACGCCGTGAGCGGTGCATTGTGGTCTGCAACAAAATGCAGGCGAAAGATCCTGAGGGAACCATTGAGTCCTTGGGCCAATGGGAGAATTATGGAGGCTGCGTTAAGCCAATAGGGACGTGCGGTGGGGGCGGGGCCGGCGGGAGCAGGGCGGGGCCTGAGCACTAGGCGGCGGCGGCTGGCGTGGGGCTGCTTAGATGCGCCACGGCTTCGGTAGCGATAGCAACTCCGTCTGGGCTTGAGCTGCGCCAGCACCTTCCTCAGGAGACCGTTGCAGTCGCCCAGCCGCTGCCCCCACGGTGAGACTCAGGCGTCCCCGCCACCTGGCTTCACCCCCACCTGCTGGACTTCCCTCGCTGTGCGGTCCGCTCGATCCGCGTTTCCTGAAAAGTGGGGTGGGGGTGGCGTCCCGGGATGGCGCGGGCCGGGGGTGGGGAACCGGCGCTTCAGAGGCGCTCCCGAGACCCTATTCCCTGACTCCTTTCGCCGTCCTTGTCCCCCAGGTAACCATGTGCGACAGAAAGGCGGTGATAAAAAATGCGGACATGTCGGAAGAGATGCAACAGGATTCGGTGGAGTGCGCTACTCAGGCGTTGGAGAAATATAATATAGAAAAGGATATTGCGGCCCACATCAAGAAGGTGAGGACCTGGCGCGCGTCATAACTTAGTTCCTTCTCCCGATCCTGCGTCCTCAAGGCATCTAGGAGAGATTCTTAGGGTTCGGGGCGTAGAGATTTCTGGAAAGAACGCAAATGGATTTTGCGCTTCTCTTGGGAAGACCAGACCCTCAGAGCCCCAAGTTTTTTTTTTTTTTTTTTTTAATTACCCATCTCCTTGGGGGAAAGCGCCACCTAGCAACGGTTTCCAAGATCAGGGAGCAGCGAGCGGTTCCCCCTTCTGTAGGATTCCTGCACCGGGGATCCATCTGGGTGTTCCGGAGGGGGGAGCTGCGTGGGTGCTTGCAGCCCGGCCAGAGGGAGATCTTGCCAGTCTTCCAGGGGGAATTAGTCGGCAGTTAAGGCAAGTGGGTGGTGATAGTGGTTGGCGCCTGGGGTAGGTAGGGGTTTGGTACGTGGTAGTCAGAAACCTGGCAGGACTGCCGACTTCTCGAGCTACCTTTTGCTAGAAGAGAAGGAAGCTGGCAGCCTAAGCCTGGGAAGATTCCCTTCCAGTGGAGAATGGAAGATGAAAGACTTAAGATGGAACAGAAATCAATATCTTTATTGACAAACGCAGCAGTATGTGCATCTAGCTTGTAGGACAGATAGTCTCCTTAGTAGACCTAACAGAGATTTTCACACTGCATGCAATAGAAGCTAAATTTTGTTAACTCACCATAAAAAGAATTTTAATAATTTATAGAGATTATATTTGGTCTTTGCCTACACATTAGTTTAGTGAAGAAGTTGGCACAGGTTTACTAGTCCCAATGCCTTTTGGAGTGGGAGAAATAGGGAAGAGTTGCTAACCTTGAGGACCAGGTAATAGGTTTAGCATCATATAGCTATGGAAAGGAGGTTTTTGGTTGTTGTTTTTTTGGGGGAGGTAGTTTAAGTTCTGATTAAAGATAAAATTTGACCAGCTGCCAACATTCTTTTCATAGAATCTTATCCCCTTAAATCTAAATTTTGATCTGCACTTGTTTGGTTTAGTTGCTAATTGAAGCTTTGTCCTTTGGAAGTCTTGTTTATAGTAGTGCAGGAGTGCAGTTAAGAATCTTAAGAATCTTTTGAAACTGGCTCAATTTTTTAAGTTTTTTTTTTTTTGGATGCATGGCAAATGTAGTGGGAGGACAATTTAGGTCTGTTTACCCAGAGAATATAATGAAGTATAACTGCTGATGTCACCTGCTGTCAGTGAGTTAAGAATATTATAGAAGATAGAAAGGTGTAATTATCATTATAACAAAGCACCCTGTCTTTGAGGCTGACCTTTCTGATTTTGGCCGCCTCAGCTCCCATTCCCATCTTAGCTCAGACTGCAAGCATGTTTGCATTAATGTACTATGTGGGCGACTTGGAGCTAGGGAACATTCATTCTTTCATTCTAAGAATTTGCAGATGCTGTTGTTCTTCCTTTCTGCTCCTACAGGTTCTGGTTTAGAACTAAAATTCTAGTTTTTTTTTTTTTTTTTCCTTTTTTCCCAGGAGTTTGACAAGAAGTACAACCCCACCTGGCACTGCATTGTGGGGAGGAACTTCGGTAGTTACGTGACACACGAAACCAAGCACTTCATCTACTTTTACCTGGGCCAAGTGGCCATTCTTCTGTTCAAATCTGGTTAAAAGCATGGACTGTGCCATACACCAGTGATCCATCCAAAAATAAGGACTGCAGCCTAAATTCCAAATACCAGAGACTGAAATCTTTAGCCTTGCTAAGGGAACAGCTTGATCTTTGAACATTTATTGTGTTTTGTACAGGGCATTCTCTGTACTAGTTTGTTGTGGTTATAAAACAATTAGCAAAACAGCTTACATTTGTATTTATTTTCTATTCCATACTTCTGTGCCCCATGTTTTTTTCTCTCAATCCATTCCTTTAAAAAATAAATCTGTTGGAGATGTATATGTGTGTGAAGTACAATTTGTTCAAATAACAAGATTGAAGGTGGCCTATTAATTGGGTCAGGTGACCAGGTTGGTGAGAGTGAGTCTTCAAAGTCAAATTTCTATGGAACTAGCCATTAGAGTACTCTTGAGTCTTTTTACCCATCCTGCAACAGCTGTCCATGTTAAACGCATGGCAGAGAAGTTTGAGATTGTCTTATATCTGAGGAAATGGCATTTAAGGATAGTATTCTTTCAAAAGAATATTTTGTGCTTCAAGCCCTAGTGGAGTGGATGGATGCATTTTTTTTTTTTTTTTTTGGTGGGGGACTGCGGTTTGAACCCAGGTGCACTTTACAACAGTTGGCTCCCTCCTTGAGATTATAGGCCAGCCTTCTTTAAGCTTTCTATGGCTGTTAAATGGTAATAGCTCATTACAGAGTTGGGAAAAGAAAATGTACGCTGTGTAGGCTGTCTTCCCTGCTCCTACCCTATTCTCCCAAAGGCTACACTTAATGATAGAAGTTGGTTTGATTTTGACGGTAAGGGGGACTGATCACAAGTACATTCTACCACTGGGCTATATCCCCTTTTTGAGAAGGGGGTCTTACTAAATGGCCCAGGCCTTGAACTTGGAAACCTCCTACCTCAACCTCCACTTCCCAGGTAGATGCCTGGGTATAAGGTAGTCTTTTATTTTTGCTGGGATTTGAACCCAGGGCTTGTCATATGTAAGCATTCTACCATTAAGCTACATCCCCAGCTCTAGAAGGTGGTCCTGAAAAGGGGAAAACAAAATTTTCTGAGCAGTCATTCTCCATGTTCACTTAATAAAGCCTTTGCTGGAATTTTATACTTGCTGTACTCACTGTTTTAATTGGCTGTGGTCAAACTCTTTTTTTTTTTTTTTTAATATTTTTGGTTGTAGATGGATATAATATCTTTGTTTGATTTTATGTGGTGCTGAAGATCAAACCCAGTGCCTCATACATGCTAGGCAAGCGCTCTACCACTGAGCTACAACCCCAGTCCTCAAACTGATTTCTTTAAAGAACCCAGTTGAAGTTGTGGACAAGTAACCATTGCCAGGTGTGGTGCATGTTTATAATCCCAGTGACTCAGGAGGCCAAGATAAGAGGATTGGAAATTCAAGACCAGTCTCTGCAATTTTGGGAGATCTGTTTCAAAATAAAAAGAATTTGGAATGTAGCTCAGTGATAGAGCGCCCCTGGTTTCCATTCCCAGTAACTCCCCCCTCCCCCCCAAAAAAGTAACCATCAAAAGTTTCCTCCCAATTTTATGGAGACCAAGTAGTCTTATGAAGAAAAGCACATATGAGAGAGATTTAGCTTTTTGGTACCAGGGATTGAATTTGTGCTCTACCACAGAGCTACACCCCAGACTTTAATTTTGAAACAAGATCGCACTAAGTTGCTGAGGGTCTCTAAATTGCTGACTGTGGCTTGGAACTTGGGATCTTCCAGCCTCAACCTCCTGAGTTGCCTTGAGTTGGTGTGTGGGCACCAGGCTTTGAGACTTGTTTTTTTTTTTGTAGATAGGGGAAAAAAGGGGGGGTGGGGGCTGGGCCTAATGGTGTATGCTTGCAATCTCAGGGACTCTGCAGGCTGAGGCAGAAGGATCCCAACTTCCAGGACAGCTATAGCAACTTAGTCCCTGTCTCAAAATTTATAAAAGGGATAGGGATGTTGCTTGGTGGTAAAGTGTCTCTGGGTTCAATCCCAGGACCACACCAAGAAACAGAGCTGAGACAACCTGTACCCATCTTGGGAAATTTCAAGACAAATCTTGACTTTAAGGTTTCCTACATAATTTTCTTTTTTTTTTTTTCAAATATTTATTTTTTAGTAGTAGTTGAACACAATACTTTTATTTATTTACTTTTATGTGGTGCTGAGGATTGAACCCAGGGCCTTGCACATGCTAGGCGAGCGCTCTACCGCTGAGCCATAACCCCAGCCCTTCCTACATAATTTTCACATGAGATAAGGCTTTTGTTTCAGACCTGGGATCTACAAGATGCAAGATCTATAAGAAATCTATGAGAAAAAAAAAAAAATCTCGAAATTTCGGAGCAACCCCTGAGGTTTCTATTACCTTTTTTTTTTTTTTTTTGGCTACTGGGGACTGAACACAGGAGATTTGCCTCAAAAACCACATTCTCAGTCCTTTTTATTTACTTATTTTTTTAATAGTAACTTGTCTCTTTAATATTTATTTTTTAGTGGCAGTTGGACAAAATACCTTTATTTTATTTATTTATTTTTATGTGGTGCTGAGGATCGAACCCAGGACTTCGCACGTGCGAGGCAAGTGCTCTACTGCTGAGCCACAACCCCAGCCCCATATTTACTAATTTTTTAATTAATTTTTTAATTGTTGATAGACCTTATTACTTATGTGTGGTGCTAAGAATCAAACCCAGTGCCTCTCACATGCCAGGCAAGTGCTCTACCACTAAGCCAAAATCCCGGCCCCATTTTTATTTTTTTGAGACAGAGTCTAAGTTACTTGAGGACTTGCTAAATTGCTGAGGCTGATTTTGAATTTGTAATCCTATCTCAGCCACTGGAATTGCTGAGATTACAAAGTTTGCACTACTGTGCATGGCTGAGTCCTAGATTTGAATTGATAAGTGATGACTCTGTCTTAAGTGTGGCATTAGCTTAGTAACATCTTTGGAAGTTTGTAATTTTTTTGACCAGCACTTTTAGAATCCTAGTGAAGTTGTGCTACATTAGGACTGGAAGGGTTTCAGCGTTGGGGGTACAAAAATTTATTTTACTATTTTTTGGGGCAGTTGAGTTTTCCCCCTGCTATCTGCAGGAAAGAAGGATAAAGTACTGAGGAAGGAGACTATAATTGGGGTGATTTAGGTTTGTTTTTATGTAAACAGATTAAAAATGTTCCCATTAATCATCTCTTTTCTATCCCCTTTCTCTCTTTGGTGACCTGGCTATATTTCTATTTAAAGAACAACAGGAATTTGGTTTCCAAAGCTATTATCTTGTTCAGTTAGCCCTACTCCAAACAGATGATCAGTCTTCAGTAATAGACCCTTGAGCTGATTCAAGACCATACAGGTAGACAATGAGAGTTCTAACCTAAGTGTTCTGTACCTTATCTACTGCCAGGAAGTTGGCAACTTTTAACTTCCACTTTTTGATTCAGATGTGAGGAAACCATATTGCTATGAAGATAAAGACTGGGTTAATGGGCTGGGGTTGTGGCTCAGCGGTAGAGTGCTTGTCTAGCACATGTGAGGCACTGGGTTCCATCCTCAGCACCACATAAAGATAAATAAATGCCCAACTACAACTAAAAAAAAAAAAAATCCCACAAAACTGAGTTGATGGCTTATGAAGTTCCTTCCAGGACCCACTCTTTCCTATTTATTTCAAAACCCTATAGGCTCCAGCTGGCTGGCTGAAAACAAAATAAGCTAAGTTTTTCTAAGGTTTAGAATTTTCTCAAATGCTCTTAGCTGCTCTTATTTGAGACAGTTGTTTGTAGCTACCTATACCTGGAAGTGACAGGGCAAGATCTTGTCCCTACTGTGCTGAGCCAAGGAGCATATCTGAAGCCTCTTAAAAAACCTTGAATGAAGTTATCTATAATTAGACTGTTAGCCAACTCAGAGATGAATTTCTACAGTATCTTTTTTTTTTTAAGTACTGGGGATTGAACCCAGGAGCACTCAGCCATCAAGCTACATCCCCAGGGTCTTGCTAAATTGCTTAAGGCCTTCGCTAAAGCTGAGGCTGGCTTTGAACTTACTTGCAATTCTCCTGCCTCAGCTTCCCCAGCCACTGGGATTACAGGCATGCACCACCATGCCCACCCTCATCCACTTCTTTTTGGAAACATGATCTTGCTAAGTTGCACCGGCTGGTCTTAAGCTGGTGATCTTCCTGCCTCAGCCCCTGGAGTCACTGAGATATGTGCCCAGTTTTTATGGCCTCTTAAAAAACAATGAACTGTAGTAAGGAGATGAGCTCTGCCCAGATCCATCCCAGAGTATTGAAGTGGGGGTTAGGCTACATAAATAGTTTTCAAACTTTTTTTTTTTTTGCTATTACCCTTTCTTCAAATATATTCTGACCAAGAAACTCCCTTTACAAGACATGAAAACAGGACTTTGCTAGTACATTTATTCTATCAAAAAGGACTTAGTAGTGAGTGATTTTTATTTTTTGTGGTACTGGGGCTTTGTGCATGTTCTATCATTGAGCTACACCCCTAGCCCTGTTGTTTTATACTTTATTTATTTATTTGCTAGTACTGGGGATTAGACCCAGGGGCACTTTACCACTGAGCCACATTCTCAGCTGTTTTTACTTTTTACAGCTAAGTTGCCCAGGCTGGCTTTGAACTTGCTATCCTCCTGCCTCAGCCTTCTGAGTTGCTGGGATTACAGATGTGTGCCCCCGTGTCAGGTTTGTTTTATATTTATTTTGAGATGTGGTCTTACCAAGTTACCTAGGCTGGCTTCAAACTTGCCATCCTCCTGCCTCATCTTCCCTGAGTAGCTGGGATTACAGGTGTATGCTACCACACCAAGCTAGGAGTCCTTTTCTTTCTGACATAGTACACAATAGTGTCTTCTGGTGGAACCTCTTCCACCAGAAAGAATTGAAAGAATTATAAAAAATGTATTTTCCTAATCACTCAAATTGTAAACTGATTTACCAGTTCAACATACAATTCAAGGTGGTTTTTTTTTTTTTTTTTTTTTTTTTTTGTGGGGAGAATACTGAGCATAGAGCTTAGAGTTTCACAAGTGCCAAGCACAGAGTCTGCCACTGTGCTATATTCCTCGAGCCCAGAATTCAAGTGTTGATTGTTAGCCTTTTGATTGGGGCTTTGGCTTCTGGCCCTAGATTCAGTCCTAGGCTGAAAGGTGATTCAGGTGCAATTAAGCTTTCTGACTCAAAATCATCATTGGGTTCAAATGATCCTTCCTTTGGGAGGCAGCACTGTTAGAAAGCTACAAATGTACCTCAAAACTGTGCTTTAGTGCTCAGTGCTAGTTTTACCTGAATCCAACAATGCATACCTAAGAGAAGTTGGCAGGAGTTGAACCAAACAACAGACCAATGCCTTTGGGAGAAGGCCCAAGCAGCTCCTAATGAAAGCTGCAGAAAATGACAGAATTGGTTTCTTCCTCTTTGAGACTAGTTGATTCAGAACTTGAGTCCAAGGTACTTATCCTTAAGTTGCTCAGCTGCTGCCTCATCAGTCAGATTATTCTTCAGTTCCAGGCATTTATCAGGCATGACTGGTTCATGTTCCAGGATAGAAAAGGAGTTACAGTTTGAAGCCAGAATGAATGGCCACAATGCCTGAAGTTAGACTTTCATATGTCACTTTCTGAAAACCTGCATCTTCTATCATCTCCTTGAATTCTTCCTAAAACAGAAGGATAGGTACACCAAGAATTGTCTGGATTTCAACTTTAGGCTCTTTGTTGTAAGCTACAGAAATACTGTACCTGTGATGGGAACTTTCGAATGCTCTCTACAAGGTACTGATAGGACTTCCAGTCTCCCGCAACAACCTCTCCCAGTACAGGAATGACCTGAAAGCTATATAGATCATAAAGCCTAAGCAAACAAAAAAGGCAAAAGATTAAGATTAGAATATGCTTTGCATTCATTTACTGGACACTCTATCAAAATTTTTAAAAAAGAGAAAAAAGTGCCTGAATTCTTCCCTTAAGAAGCAAGGTTCTGCCTTGGGTATGGGGCATGCAACTCCAGCAACTCAGGAGGCTGATACAGAAGGATCTCAATCTCAAATTCAAGATCAGCCTCAGCAACTTAGTGAGGCCCTCAGCAACTTAAGGAGACCCTGTCTCTAAAGAAAAAAAAAATAAAGGAAGGGGGTTGGGGGCGGTGCTGGGGACATAGCTCAGTGGTAAAGTGCCCTGGGTTCAATCCCTAGTACAAACAACAACAACAACAACAAAGAATCCAGGTTCTAAGTAAGGCTCAGGTCACAATTCCTCTCATGCCTAGAGGAGGCTGAGCAAATACCTGAAATAAGGGAAGTAGGGGAGAATCACAGCCTCTGGGATGGAAGTCCCCTGTATTTCTCCTTTGTTAGCAAAGCAATACAACTTCTTTTTCCTTTTTCTCAAAAAAATAAGGGAAGTGGATCAGGTGTAAGACCAAGAAGTATGGTGACAGGTTCAGTTAGGAAGTACCAAAAAAGTAAGAAGAGGCAGTTAATACTAAGTTCTGACTACTGCATGTGGGAAGATGGGCCTACCCAAGGTTGCCACGAGGTATCTGATTTCCCAAGTGAAGCTGAACTCCTTCACTAAAATTTTCACATAAAATTTTGATTTTTCAAATTTCAATTTTGGACTGGGGATTGATCCCAGGGGGCACTTTACCTCTAAGCAACATCCCCAGCCTTTTAAAAATTTTTATTTGGTTAAGGTCTCATTAAGTTGCTGGGGCTAGCCTCCAACTTTTTATTTTTTAGTATTGGGGATTTAACCCAGGGGTGCTTTACCACTGAGCTATCTCCCTAACCACCCCCACCCCTTTAAGTTGTAGATGGACATAATTCCTTTATCTTATTTATTTTCATATGGTACTGAGGATTATACCAGTGCCTCACCCATGCTAGGCAAGTGCTTTTCCAATGAGCTACAACCCTAGCTCCTCCCTAGTCCTTTTAATTTTTTTTTTTGAGACAGGGTCTTACTAAGTTACTTAGGGCTTCAAGAAGTTGCTGAGGTTATCCTTAAACTAGCAATCCTCCTGCCTTAGCCTCCTGAGTCACGGAGGTTTTTGGGATGCACCATTATGCCTGGCATAAAATTTCCATATTTTAAGTCAATTTCTTAAAATACCATATAAGCCAAACAAAATATATAATGTGGGCCAGCTTGGGTCTCTTCTGGCCTAAGAATCATCACTCCCAACTGCCTGACCTCTGAGGTCTTTCAGGGACTCTGGGACTCAATTTTTTTTTTTCCCAATATTTATTTTTTTAGCTGTAGTCGGACATAATACCTTTCTTTTTATTTATTTATTTATTTATATGTGGTGCTGAGAATAGAACCCAGGGCCTTGCTCTTGCTAGGCCAGTGCTCTACTGCTGAGCCACAACCCCAGCCCTAGGACTCAATCTTTAAGTTCATTGTTACAGCTTACTGGCTATTTTCTATCCATTTTGGGGTGGAAAACCCTTTGGATAGACAATGAAGATAAAGCCCTTTTATCAATACCAACCTGGATATGAGGGGATTGTTTACTTGGCTAAACTCCAGACAGAGAAACCGCCCTCCTGGTTTCAGGACCCGATGGGCTTCTTGGAGAGCCTAAGAAAGACAAGAACAGGACACATGCTTCATTAACCTCACTCAATTCCAATGTAGCTGAGAACAGTGTTAGTTTTGTGGGCATTATAAATATTAATTCCTACAAATCCCTGATTTACTCTCAGTTGGACAATGATAACAGCAGAAATAACCCTACATATCCTAAATGCTGCCCATAACTAGAGAAGTTTACTGACTATACGGATTGGTAAAATTCCATCAAGAGCAAATTTAGAATTGGGGATCAAAATCAATGGATATCTTCTTTTTCTTTGGTACTGGAGACGGAACTCAGGAGCACTCTACCACTCTTCCACTGAGCTGCAGCCTCAGTCTTTTTCAGTTTAGATTTTGAGACAGGGTCTTGCTAAGTTGCTAAAGCTGGCCTCCAGATTGTAATCCTCTTGCTTTAGTCTCCTGAGTCTCTAGGATTACAGTCATGTACTACCACACCTGGCTGGATATCCTCTTCAACATAACAATTTTACTTTAAGTAATCTTACAGAAATGCTTCTGCTGTGGAAATGACATGAATAAGGGTAATTTGCTATTTGAATAGCACGTGATTAGAGGCATCTTAAATTAGTTATTAAGGAGAGCCTGGTTAAATTAGGGAATAGCTACACAAAAGGAATCTATTCAGCTGTTTTAAAAAGGAGAAATCAGCTGGTCATGGTGGCATATGACTATAACTCCAACGTCTTGGGAGGCTGAGGCAGAAGGATTACAAGTTCCAGGTCAGCCTTATCAACTTAGGGAGGCCCTCACCAACTTAGCAAGACCCTGTCTCAAAATAAAAAATAAGGCTAGGCACAGTGGCACATGCCTGCAATCCTAGCAACTCAAGAGGCTGAGGTAGGAGGATGGCAAGTTTGAGGCCAGCCTCAGCAATTTAGCAAGACCCTTCTCAAAATAAAAAATACACAGGATTGGGAATGTAGCTCAATGGTAAAGTACCCCTGGGTTCATTCCCCTGTAAAAAACAAAACAAAATATAGATACATTATCTATATTTTTAATATATCTAATGATATCATTTAATGTGTTATTTATAATAAACATTTACTATTTATAATTGTAATAATTACATATTGCTTTTTTTTGGTACTGGGAATTAAACCTAGGGACACTTTAAGACTTAGCTACATCTCCGGTCCTTTTAATTTTTTATTTTGAAAGTTGCTAAAGATCTTGCAAAAGATGCTAAGACTAGTCTTGAACTTGCAATCCTCCAAATTCCATTACAGGCATGCACCACTATGCCCAGCTAGCAAATTTTTTCTTTTTAAATATTTTTTAGTTGTCAATGGATCTTTTATTTATTAAATTTTTCTATACATGGTGTTGAGAATCGAACCCAGTTCCTCACACATGCTAGGTAAGCACTCTACCACTGAGCCACAACCCCAGCCCCTAGCAAATGTTTTGAAGAGAATACTAAAATAGAAATAAAGAACTGAAGCAGATTAAGAAATGAACATTCCGTTCTCCCTGCAGAGGAACCATGAAGCTACCTTCTGACAGAATAGTACCTGAGTACATTTTTCAGTGTCAGCCTCTGATCATCTCTCTGATCGTCTGTAAGCTCACACAGCTTCATAAATGAGAGGAAACAGATGAAATGCCAGGGCAAGACTAACTATCCCAAAGATGTAAATGTCAACCCAAGCAACAAACACTCCTATGGGAGCTTCTCTGTGATTTTTTTTTTTTAAAAGAGAGAGAGAGAGAGAGAGAGAGAGAGAGAGAGAGAGAGAGAGAGAATTTCAATATTTATTTTTCAGTTTTTCAGCGGACACAACATCTTTGTTTGTATGTGGTGCTGAGGATCGAACCCGGGCCGCACGCATGCCGAGCAAGTGTGCTACCGCATGAGCCACATCCCCAGCCCCTGCTCTGTGATTTTTGACCTTTTTAATTTTATAACTAGGCAAGTTGGCTTTTTTTTTTTTTTTTGTACTAGGGATTGAACTCAGGGCCTTTCAACCACTGATCCACATCCCCAGTCCTTTTTTAAATTCTGAACAAGGGTCTTACTAAGTTGCTTAGGGCCTAAGTTGCCAAGGCTGGCTTTGAAATTCTGATCCTCCTGTCTCTACCTCCTATTGGGATTACAGGCATGTGCCGCCATACCCTGTGAATGTTGGCAATTTTAAGGAAGAAGCCTGTAAGCTTAAAATATTCACTCCACTCAAGTGCTGAACCCAGAGCAGAATCTCCTTCCCTCACCCGCTATAGATCCACTCCAGAGAACTGATTTTTATACATACACACATATATATATATATTTTTTTTTTTCCCCCTTCTGTATTGGAGATCAAATCCAGGGGCATTCTACCACTGAACTACATCCCCTATCTTTTTAATTTTTTTTTAAACAGGGCTCTTTAAATTACCCACACTGGTCTTGAACTTCCAGTACTCCTGCCTCAGCCTCCAGAGTTGTTGGAATTACAGGCATGTACCATCTTGCCTGGTGCTGACAGTCACACAATCTCAGGATGCAGGCATCCATACCTGATCAATGTGTGTGACATTCCGGATCCCAAAGGCAATGGTGTAAACATCAAACTTGTCATCATCAAAGGGCAGTTCTTCAGCATCTCCCAGTACCCATGCAAGTCCTGGAAGACAAAATCAGTTTGGGGTCTCAGTTTGGGTAGCTATCTACCCTGTTGTACCCAGTGAATTACTGAACCTGAGGAATCTGTAGTCTGCCAGGCAGAACTGTGAGTAGCCTAGGCTAGCCAATTTTTGACTAACATCTGAAGTAGAGGCAGTTTTGTGGAACTGAGCCCTTAAATCTATGGAGTATGATACAAACTTGGTATTGTCAGAACTGAACTGTATTGAGTTGTTGGACACCTACTAGGTGTCAGCAAACTGAAGAATTGTTTGGTTTTGGGAAGACACACACATCTGGTGTCAGAAGTGATGTCAGAAAACATGATTAACCTCCCTTCTCCATTTGATTCCTGGCCACTATCTTCACGGTCCTTCAATCTTAAGAAGTCTTTTTTTGTTTTTGTTTAGGACTGGGGATTGAACTCATGAATGTTTTATCACTGAGCTATACCCCAGGATTTTTTAGTTCTGAATTTGAGACAGGGTCTCCCTAAGTTGCCCAGGCTGGCCTTGAACATGTGATCCTCCTGTCTTAGCCTTGCAAGTTGCTGGAACAGGCATGTGCCAACCCATCTGGCTTAATCTTAAACACTTGAAGCTGGTATCCTTGAAGTTTAGCAGGATCTAAGTCTTTCCTCCTAGGGTTTCAGAGTATAACTTGATGTTTATTTACTTATACTAAACTTGAGCATTATTTTTAAAAAATCATGCTAGGGATTGAACTCACACATGCTAGGCAAAGTGCTTTAGCCTGGGATATATACCCAGCTCCACCCTCAAGCAATTTTTATCCAACTAAGTGCTTTGGATAGAACACGTGGTTAATAGTCCTGTTCTTGAAGTTAGACTGCTTGGATTCTAATACCAGATTCATCATTAGCGAGATATATATATATATATATATATATATTTTTTTTTTTTTCCCCCCCCCAGTGCTGGGCATCCAACCCAGAACCTTGATCATGCTAGTCAAGCAATCTATCACTGACCCACACTCTCAGCTTTAGCTGTGTGTGTATATTTATATTTGGTACTGGGGATTGAATTTAGGGGTACTGTACAGCTGAGTTACATCCCTAGTCTTTATGTTTTATTTTGAGATAGGGTCTCACTAAGTTGCTGGGAGTTCTTAAAATAAATTATTTGTGGATATTGAAGAATTATTATACTGGTTCTATTGGAGTCATAGAGAAAGTGTCTAGACCCCAAGAATAGTCTTAAATTCAGAAACATACTATCTCCTCTAAGGACAATGATTTGACTTTAACGCTGTTAAATAAAAATTACAGGATGATACTATTTTGGAGTTCCTGCACTAAGTCCCCACCGACCAGGCTAAAAATAAAACTTGGAGTCACTCATACAAAAGTTCTACATCACCACGCTGAAAATAAGCTGTTTATCTGACCCTCTGAGAAACTAGAAGAAATGAGAAATAACAGCCAAATTTCTCAGTCTAGTTTTATTTTATTTGGTACTGGGAATAGGAGCCACATCCTCATCCCTTTTTTATATTTTACTTAGAGACAGGGTATTGCTGAGTTGCTTAGGCCCTCACTATGTTGCTGAGGCTGGCTTTGAACTCAAGATCCTCCTGCCTCAGACTCCCATGATGCTGGAATTACAGGTGTATGCCACCGTGCCTGGCTCCCCTTTTAATTTTTTTATTGTGAGACAGCGTCTCACTAAATTACTTAGGTCCTCACTAAGTTGCTGATGCTGGCCTTGATCTTGCAATCCTCCTGCCTCAGCCTCCCAAGTCATTGGTATTACAGTTGTGTACAACAGTGCCTGGCCCAGTCTAGTTTCAATCAGCATGGTCATGAAGTTTTCTCTGACTTTAATTCTAACAAAAAAAAAAATCTGACATAATCTGCTGTTGACCAGTCAGTTATTTTTCTATTGTTTTGGCCTTGTTTTACAAGGAGAGTAATTTCAGCTGGGCACTATGGCAGATACCTATAACCCTAGCAATTTGAGAGGCTGAGGCAAGAGGATGACAAGTTCAAGGGCAACCTCAGTACAAAGAAAGTAACTCTTATATATATATATGCCCCGCCCTCGGCCCATAACTGTGGATTTGGCCCAGGAGTGCTTAACTGAGCCACAGAGCCACATCCCCAGCCCTTTTTATTTTTTATTTTGAGACATGGACTCACTAAATTGCTGAGGTTGGTTTGAATTTGTGATCCTCTCACTTTAGCCTCCTGAGGCATTAGGATTACAGATGTGAGCCCACCGAGCTGCTTTCTTCAGCCTTTATCTGTTTATGAAACCAACATCCTGCCAGGCATAGTGGTACATGCCTGCAATATCAGCTCCTTGAGAGACTGAAGCAGGAAGATCACAAATTTGAGGACAGCCTGGGAAATTTATCAAGATCCTGTCTCAAAATAAAAAATAAAAAAGGACTGGGGATGTGACTTGGTGGTAGAGCTCCCCTGTGTACAATCCCAGTACCACAAAAAAACAATGAAACAAAAAAATTAACCTCTTTTGCTTGGCCCATGGGAACACAATTATTATTTTTTATGGAATGAAGGGTTGCCAGAGTAAAAAATTGCAAATGACACCAATTAAGATCTTTTAACTACACTGTTGTAATTTTGTCTTTTTCACCTGTATCCAATCAGACATAAAATATAAAAAGAAGGCTAGAGGAGGCAAATGAAAACAAACTGTCCAGAAAGCAAATAAACAACATCTAACAAGAGTTTTTTTTTGTTTTGGTATGGGGGTTGAATTTGATCCCTAATGTATGCACAAATATGTGTGTGTGTGTGTATCTATAAAATATACAATAGTATTAGACATACAAAATTCCCTTAAATGTTAACTTTTACATCTGTTAAATAATTTCTAAGATCCCCTTACTTAGTTTCAATTTGTTTTTGCATGAAATGTTTTGCAAAAGCATTACTGGATGTTACTAAAGCAAGAAGGAAAGAAAACCATACTATGGAAAACTTAATTCCTATGCAGGTACATTTTGCCTGGCTGCTGGGAGAGCCTGGAAGGCAAGCTACTACTTAAGAGATGATTCCATAAATAGAATGTTACCTCTCATTTCAATATCTTTGTTCTCCATTCTTTAGGGGTGAACACCAGGGAGACGGGAATAGGGTTATCAGTAGGAGTTAGAAAACATAGTGCCTTTGTCTAAAAACACTAGTGACTGTCTGCCTTCTGGTTAGTGTTGATGGTTAACAAAAGAGCCTTTCATCTTGGGGGCCAAGTAGGCTGTAGTTCGTCTAGGCAGCTCCTTCTGAGGGTGAGAGGAGGAGGAGGAAGAAGAATTGGGCTAAAATAACCACAGACATTCAAGCGGGGCAGGAGGAAAGGACAAATGCAGGTGTTGACGTGAGGTACTTTCTTTTCTTTGTTGCCTACTGTTGTCTCTCTGTGGCTGCCTGCAGTGCCTGGCCAGCTAAGAAGAGGGCAATGCAGTGGCCTTGAAAAGCTGGGTCAACAGGGTACAGCCAACAATTAAAAAAAAAAAATGGGGGCAGAAATATTTCAAAATATTAAAATAAATGGAAAGACAAATGTAAAATTTACATTTTCTTTCTTTCTTTTTTTTTTTTTTTGTTAGAGAGCTGGAATTGAACCCAGGCCCACACATGCTAGGTAAATGCTCTACCACTGAGCTACATCCACAGCTCCCCTAAAATTTATATTTCATGCTGGAGCTCAACTGTTCCATTTTGAGTTTGTTCCATTTTGAGCTTGCAGAGGGCTCCTGCAGTCACCAATCTGCCTGATCTACTAAAGTAAGGAAACTGTTGTTGTTTTGGTACTGGGGACTGCAACCAGAGGCATTCTACCCCTGAGTACATCTCTAGCCCTTTTTTTTTTCCCTTTTTATTACTGGGGATTGAACCAGTGGTGCTCAACCATTGAGCCACATCCCCAGCCCTTTTTCATATTTTACTTAGAGACAGGGTCTCACTAAGTTATTGAGGCTGGCTTTGAATTTACAATCCTCCTTTCTCTCTCTCTCTCTCTTTTGGTGGTGTTGGGGATTGAACCCAGAGCTTTATGCATGCAAGGCAAGCACTCTACCAACTGAACCATATCCCCAGCCCCTGCCCCAGCCTCCTGAGCCACTGGGATTACAGGTGTGCACCACTGTGCCAGGTCCATTCCTAGCTCTTTTGATTTTTTTTTTTTTTTGAGCACAGGGTCTTGCTAAATTGCTAGGCTGGCCTTGAACTTGCAATCCTCCTGTCTCAGCCTCCCAAGTTGTTGAGATTACAGGTGTATGCGAAAGTAAGGAAGTTTGAGGAGTACTGTATGGATGTTTCTCTGGGTCATTTATGACCTCTGAGAAACAGATGCCAAAACAGAAGAAGGAGTAGAAAGATTTTTTCATTTTTGCTTTTCTGGTGGTGGCAGGGGCAATACTTGGGGAAGGTAAAAGAAGGAGATAGAAAGAGGAAGTAGGAAAAGTCTTTAGACCTTGATGCAGCTGTAATGAGGCCTCAGTCTACTCAATTAGGGATCTTTGGAGCAAAGACTGACTGTTAAGAGTCCTGCTTGGGAAATGTGCAGGCCCTGGAAACTCCATAGTGCTCAGTTGTGGTCTGGGGGCTGCCAGGAAAGAGCTTGGCCTTGCTTGAAATCTGAGGGAGAGAATAAATTAGTAATAGTGGAAGGGCTAACCAAGTGTAGTCTTGGGGCTGAAGGGCAAGTTTTGTCTTCCCAGGAAATCTGAGCAGCTTGCTCACATTCTACATGAATCAAGCCATCCTAGTACTGATAGGGAATGGAATGAATTAAGAATAGAAATGATATGCTGAGGTCATCCTAGAGCGGCTGAGAGTTGGAAGCAAAACTTCCATTTTAGGGTCCAAGAGCTGAGATCCAAAGATTCAGCTCCAATTTAGGATCTGCCACTAAGTTTTGTGACTTGAGTAAGAACCTTAACCCTTTTGGGCTCTGGTTATATTCCTTGTCACATAGGGCTAGTCATTTTTTAGCTCAACAGGTTGCTGAAATAAATGTATAATGAACACCATAGTAATGTATAATGAATGTATAATGAATACCATGGTCATGTAGAATTAGTCACATAAATGATCTTCAACTTCTAACAATGAGTTTCTGAAAGCTGGAATAAAAAGCATTTCAAGAGTCAGGTGTGGTGGCACATGCCTGTAATCCCAGCAACTCAGAAGGCTGAGGCAGGAGCATCATAAGTTGGAGGCCAGCCTTGGCAACATAGTGAGATCCTGTTTGAAAATGAAAACTAAAAAGGGCTGGTGGTGTAGGTCTGTGGCAGAGTGCCTCTGGTTTAAATTCCTAATACCAAAAGATTGGTGAGGGAGCATTTCAGTACAATTATATAACAACAAATTTCATCAATATGTGCCAAAAAAATATGAAAAAATACCATATAATATTTTTTCAGATTTCTTTTTTCTTTTTTTCCAAAGAGAGAGAAAGAGAGAGAACTTTTAAGAATTTTTTTTTTTTTTTTAATTTTCGGCAGACACAACATGTTCATTTGTATGTGGTGCTGAGGATCGAACCCAGGCTGTACGCACGCGAGGTGAGTGCGCTACCGCTTGAACCACATCCCCAGCCCCCATATAATATTTTTTAAAAACCATTTCAATGTTATGTAATCCACCTAATTCTATAAACATACCCTGTGCCAACTTTCTGTAAGACTCACCAGCTTTGTATCCTCGGTCAAACGCTTTCTGTTTTCCAATCTTTAGCATCTCCCTGTTGATGTCACAGACCATGACACGGGAGCCGCCCAGGGAATCTTCTTCATCCTGGTACTTTTTAGCAATTTCTTCCCAGGATAAATTTTGTTGGGCTCTTAACTTCCTCTTCTGCTTTCCCTGATGCTGTGCCTGAACATAATTAAGGAACCGGAATGCAATGTCACCTGTGGGAAGCCAATAGGAGGAAAGATACAAACCAAAACAGAAAAAAAAGCATTTCCTAAACCCAAAAGGAGTAACAAAAGGAGTGGATGAGTGCATGAAAATAGAAGTTTCTACTTTTTTCAATGTTAACCTTTTTTTTTCAACAACTCTTCTTTGTTTTGTTTGTACAAACATCTATGTCTCCAGCACTTTTTATTTTATATATTTTTTTGTACTGGGAATTGAACACAGGGACACTTAACCACTGAACCACATTCCCAGTCCTTTTTATTTTTTGAATAGGGCCTCGCTAAGTTGCTGAGGCTGGCTCTGAATCTGTGATTCTCCTGCCTTAGCCTCCCAAATTGCTGGGATTATAGGTGTACACCACCACACCTGGCCCATGAAATAATTTTTTTTTTTTAGAATTTTTAAATGTTTTTTAGTTTTCGGCAGACACAACATCTTTGTTTGTATGTGATGCTGAGGATCAAACTCGGGCCGCACGCATGCCAGGCAAGCGCGCTACTGCTTGAGCCACATCCCCAGCCCCATGAAATAATTTTTATAACAGAAACACAAATATATACTGATGATCTTCTGTATCTGCAGGTTCTGCATCCAAAGACTGAATCAACTATGGATCAAAAATGCAGTTAGAGGGCTGGAGTTGTACCTCAGTGGTAGAGCACTTCCCTAGCATGAGTGAGGCACTGGGTTCAATTCTCAGCACCACATATAAATAAATTAATTAAATAAAGTCTAAATAATAATAATTACTATTATTATTATTTAGTACCAGGGATTGAACCCAGGGGCACTCAACCACTGAGCCACATCCCCAGCCCTTTTTTATATTTTATTTAGAGACAGGGCTTTGCTGAGTTGCTTAGGGCCTTGATAAGTTGATGAGGCTGGCTTTGAATTTGCAATCCTCCTATCTCACCTCCCAAGCTGCTGGGATTACAGGTGTGTGCCACTGTGCTTGCCTAAGGTTAAATTGTTAAAAAAAAAAAAAAAAAATGCAGTCAGAGACAGGCACAGTAGTGCGTACCTGTAATCCCACTGCCTGGAGAAGTTGAGGCTGGCAGATCACAGGTTTTGTTTGTTTTTGTGTAGTGCTGGGGATTAAACCCAGGGCCTTGTGTATGCAAGGCAAGCACTTTACCAACTGAGCTATATCCCTAGTCCCAGATTACAGGTTTGAGGCTAGCTAGGACTATTTAATGAGACCCTGTCTTAATATAAAAAAGTAAAAAGGAGCCAGGTGTGGTGGCACATGCCTGTAATCCCAGAGGCTTGGGAGGCTGAAGCAGGAGGATCATGGGTTCAAAGCCAGCCTCAGCAACAGCAAGGCACTAAGGAATTCAGGGAGAACCTGTCTCTAAATAAAGGGTTGGGGATGTGGCTCAGTGGCCGAGTGTCCCTAAGGTCAATCCCCCCCAGTAACCACCCCCGCCAAAAGAGTAAAAAGGGCTGGAGATGCTCACTAGTAGAGTCCCCTCAAGTTCAATCCTAGTACCAAAAAATTATAATTAGCACTGGATGTGGGGGTGCATACTTATAATCTTAATCACTCAGGAGACCAGGGCAGGAGGATAGCAAGTTAGAGGGACAGCCTTCAGTGGGTCTGTGGGACTCTCCCTGGGCTCTCAGCTGGGACACAGCCGAATGGAAACGTGCTTGCCCATCATGTGTGAGCCCTGGGTTCAATCTCTAGTAATAAAAAAATAAATAAATAAACAAAATGTAGTAGGCCTACAATGGTTTTGACTATACTGAATATGTGCAGATTTTTTTTTCCTGTCATCATACCCTAAACAATTAAGAACAATAACTATTTACATTATACTAGATTTCTGTTTTACAGTGCTAGGGATCAAACCTGAGGCCTCACTGCGTGCTAGTCATCAACATATGTTTTAGAAAACAGGACATTTTTCTCCCCAGATGCCCAGTGTACAACAAATAACAAAGGACTGTGCATAACAATTAAGCTTTTGATAACTGATGTGATAGCAGATTAGGTAGAAAGGGCTTCTTAGAAAGCTTATGTAATGTGATAAGAGGCTTTCTCCCCAAATAGAGAGGAAAAGTGGGTTGAGGGCTAAAAAGAAGATAAAACAGGTTGGGGTATAGCTCAGTGGTAGACCACTTGCTTGACCATGTTCAAGGTCCTGGATTCTGTTCCACATACCAGAAAAAAAGAAAAAAGAAAACCAGTCATTTAGATGGGAAAGTGTTTAGAGTCAAAAACTAGTCTTTTTACTTTGAAATCCTATTTTAACAGAAAAGTGAGAAGCACAAAACTGCTCTCCCCCCCCCCCCCCAGTGCTAGGAATTAAACCCATGATCTTGCACATGCTAGGCAAATGGTTTATCATTGAGCTACACCCCCAGGCTTTATTATTTTGGGGGGACAAGATCTTAATTAAATTGCCCTGACTGGCCTTGAACTTGCAATCCTTATGCCTCAGTCTCCTCAGTAGTTGGAATTACTGGTGTGTGCCACTGCCTTTATTTTATTCATTTATTTTTATGCAGTGCTGAGGATCGAACCCAGTGCCTCACATATGCTAGGCAAGAGCTCTACCACTGAGCCACAACCCAGCCCTAAAGCTGCTTTTGACTAATATTTTTGCAAACCCTTCTCAGATTTTATAAGTATTCAGATTTTCATTTATTACCTTTGGACTAATGGTAGGTATTATGGTTTGGATGTGAGATGTCCCCTTGTATCTGGCCAGTGAAGTCTTTCTCTGTTTCCTGATCACCATGATGTGAGCTGCTTCCCTCCACCATACTCCCCCACCATGATGTTCTGCCTCACCTAGAGGCCCGAGGAATGGAGCCAGCCTTCTATAGACTAAGACCTCTGAAACCACGAAACCTCAAACTTTTCCTCCTCTACAATTGTTTTAGTGGGTTTTTTTAGTCACAGTGGTGAAAAAGCTGACTAAAACAGTAGGTGGGCTAACTCATTCCAACAAGAGAAACTAATTTCTGTAATACATCCTCAATGGTACCTAAGGACACCAAATTCAATATTACCTGTGCCTCCAGCAACATCGAGCAGTTGGGTCCCAGGTAATGGGTGCATCTTCCTGAGCAACAAATCCTTCCAAACACGATGGATACCAAGACTCATCATATCATTCATCACATCATACTTCTTGGCCACACTTTCAAACACCTGATAGACTGATATGAGAGAAATACACAATTGCTCTTAGTAGGAATGAGAAAATCCTTCCTGGAAAAAAGGAAGCTTCTGCCGCCACTCTCTGAACACGCCTGTCTTTGAAAGGTGATATTAAATCATAATGCTTGATGCCCAAATCTATACCTTAGGCGGGGTGTGGTGGTCTACATTCGTAATCCCAGTGACTTGGGAGGCGCAGGCAGGAGGATCACAATTTTGAGGCATACCTTAACAATTTAGTGAGGCCCTAAGTAACTTAGTGAGAACCTGTCTCAATATAAAAAATAGCTGGGCATGGTGGTGCACACCTGTAATCCCAATGGTTTGGGAGGCTGAGGCAGGAGGATCATGAGTTCAGTCGGCAGATTAGCGAAGCATTTAGCGACTCAGCAAGATCCTATCTCTAAATAAAATATAAAAAAGGGCTGGGGATGTGGCTCAGTGGTTAAATACTCCTGGGTTCAATCCCCGGTACCAAAATAATAATAATAATAATAATAATAAAGTGGCGGGCGGCTAAGCTCTGCCAGGTCGGGCAGTGGGATAGTCCTTTGATGTCACAACCTTACAGACAACAGAATGAAGTTAAAAGGAGTTAAATCAACCCTTACTTGGACAGAAGAAAACCAGATCACGGCTGGACAGATCCCTCCCTTCGCCCTCTCGCCCCTTTCACCTTTGCTCCCCTTCTCCTCTTCCGACACAGTCTCAAACCCAAAGTGCGTTTCCGGTGCTCGCTTCTCTTGGGACAAAAGGCGGGCACTCAGCAGGCCCCCGGGCCAGGAGCTACGAAGCCCTGGGAACCTGTAGCTCCTCATCGCGCGGGCGTAACTCCATAGAGCACAGCTCCTGGGCGCCGCCATCTTAACAGCCGGGCGACCGGGGCCAAAGCTTACGTCAGGTTACACCACGAGATGCGCGACGGAGGCCGGCTGGAGACATTATGTATTGGAACGCGCCTGGAACCAGATGTTAAAGAGGCACGGACTGATCTCTGGGACCCAGAAGCTACTTTCTCTTTGAACATCCATTCGAAAGCCCTTCCTATCTCTTTTCCCAGATTGAATTTAGAATTCGCCAGGTATGAGGAGACCTCAGGGTGAGCACCCAATCACCTCTCAGCAGACGTGTCTTAATTCTGACAACAGATATATTAGGACCAAAAATTGCAAGATAACTAGTAATTCTTTTTTTCTGGTGCAAAAGGGGGAAACTGAGGCAAGGTGTAGTTAAAAGACTAAGGTCACCAGGTCAGTTCTTGAAAACTTCAGTCTAAGAATCACCTCGTTTGAGCTTCATTTATTGGTACCAGGGATTGAAACCAGGGGCATTCAACCGCTGAGCTCACAGACCCAGGCTTTTTTATATTTAACTTGGAGGCAGGGTCTCACTAAGTTGCCTAGGGTTTTGTTAAATTGCTGAGGAGATTGGCTTTGAACTTGCGATCCTTCTGCCTCCTGAGTCTTTGGGATTACAGGCCTGCCTGGCTCATTTAATTTTTTTTTTTTTTAAGAGAGAGGGAGAGAGGAGAGAGAGAGAGAGAGAGAGAGAGAGAGAGAGAGAGAGAGAGAGAGAGAGAGAGAATTTTAATATTTATTTTTTAGTTTTCGGCGGACACAACATCTTTGTATGTGGTGCCGAGGATGGAACCCGGGCTGCACGCATGCCAGGCGAGCTCGCTACCTCTTGAGCCACATCCCCAGCCTCTGGCTCATTTAATTTTAAAATACAGATTCTTGAACCCCAACTACCAGAAATTTTTAAATCAGTAAATCTGGTATGTATCCCTGGAGTGTGAGTGTATGTGTGTGTGGAATCCAGGGCCTTGGGCATACTGGACAGGCATGGGATCTTTATTTGAATAAACTTCTCTGGTGATTATGATGGAAGAGATTAACAGACTTTACACTTTACAGATTTTTTTTTTTTTTTTTTTTGGTACTGGGGATGGAACTCAGGGACACTACCATGGAGCTACATCCCCATCCGTATTTATATTTTATTTTGAGACAGGGTATCAGTGAATTGCCTATGCTGGCCTTGAATTTTGTGATCTTTCTTGCCTCAGCCTCTCAAATTGCTGGAATTACAGTCCTGCACATCCTTGCCTGGCTTGCACACCATTCTGGAAAAACACTGAGAAATAAACATAGGAAAGACTTCTTTGGCCTGTCCATTTTGTGAACCTAGGAAGTTCTAAAGGGAATGAAAATTCTGGTATCATTTTAGAAAGCTAGAACCAAACACTATGCACATTTTGTCTCCTGCTGATCCACGCCACATTTTTAGCTTCAATTGGCATGTCATGAGTGTTTTACTTAAACCCCATATTTCCAGTCCTTTTTATTTTTATATGGAAAGAATAACGTAGACCATCTTGCACAAAAGAGAATGTAGGTTGTTGTTTTGCTTGAATTTCTGTATGTTTCTGTTTTAATTCCCTATTTAAATGTATATTTTCTGTAAATATTGTACAAGGAGAAAGTGCCAAGGATCCAAAGAAACTATTTTGAAATGAAAAGTCTCTTCCTGGTTTAATATAGCCTGACAGATGGACACCTACTACACTCAGATTTCCTTCTCTTTTATTTTTGTGAATGATAGAAGGAAGAAATGATTCATCCATGAACTCAGAATTTTCATGTCTTTGTTAAAGGAAGTAAAGGTTTATCAGGGAATTGGTAAAATCTCCACACCTAGTTATATAAAAGAATAGACCCCAGGATTTGGGGCTGATCCTTCTGGACATAAAATTAAGTTTCCAGACTAATTGTGTTTAGCTATTTTCTTACTTCATCATTATTTGTGTATGTGGAGGGGAACTATAAAAAGGGAAGCAGGAAAAGAATGGATAGAGGGCATTTAAAACAAATTTTAAAATATGGTACTCAGCCAGATATAGTGGCACACACCTATAATCCTACCAACTCTGGAAACTGAGGCAGGAAGAATGCAAATTTGAGGCTGGCCTGAAGAATCTGGGGAGATCCTGTCTCAAAAAATGAAAAGAGGGCTGGGGATGTGGCTCAAGCGGTAGTGCGCTTGCCTGGCATGCGTGCGGCCCGGGTTCAATCCTCAGCACCACATACAAACAAAGATGTTGTGTCCACCGAAAACTAAAAATAAATAAATATATTAAAAAAAAAATGAAAAGAGCTAGGAATGTAGCTGAGTGGTAGAATGTCCCTGATTTTAATCTCCACACACACACGCACACACACACACACACAGCTATTTTCATTCATCCTAGTTTAAACTGTTAATTCCAAGAAAGTTATTTATTTATGTGCTTATTAATGTCTTGTATTCCATGCAATGACTAATAAGGAGCCAAGAAGGCCCAATTAGAGATGCTTCATCATCATCATCATCATCATTATTTTGTAGTACTGGGGATTAGAACCCAGGGCTTTACATATGCTACGTAAGCACTCTACCAATGAGCAACATCCCCATCCCCTTTCTCAGTTTTTTTTTTTTTTTTTTTTGACTTTGAGACAGGGTCTTGTTGTATTGCCCAGGCTGGCCTTGAACTTGACATCCTTCTGTCTCAGTCTCCCAACTAGCTGGGATTACAGGTGCAGGTTATCATGTCTGCCCATTCATTCTGAAATGACAGTTAAATTCCACTTATTCACATCATGTGTGGCTCAGTGGTAACTCACTTGTCTAGCATGCATGAGGCCCTGGTTTAATTCCTAGCATCCAAAAATAAATAAATGAAATTGCGCTTATCTTTCTATGTTCAGCTCATGTGACATCACCTATGGGAAGTCCTTTACTCCTCTTAACTGTCAGTACTTCTCTCTTGTGTCTACTCTGATCAGCATTTTGTAGTTAACTATGTTGTATCCCTTATCATGTTCTTGTATTGTAGTTTTATTTAACTTTATAATCTTTGGCATTCTTTGTGCCCAGCACGATGCTTGGCACATAGGAAGTTTCTTTCTTTTCTTTTGTGACAGTGGGATTGAACCCGCAGGGTCCTTTCAGTTTTTTTTATTTTGAGATAGAGTCTTGCTAAATTACTTAGGGCCTCGCTAAATTGTTGAGGTTGGTCTTGAATTTGCAATCCTCCTGCCTCAACCTCGAGAGTCTCTAGGATTACAGGCTTGGGCCACCAATCCCGGCAGGTACTGTCATTATTATTAACACTAGTATTTATAATAACATAAGAGAACTTAATGCTATATATCTATTGATATTAATACTAGAAAAAGAACCATAAATCAAATAAGTCCATAAAGGAGTCCTATTAGTATTTCAATGTTTGTCTGCATTGTTGTTAGTACTCTAACAATCTATATAATAGTAACAAATGCTAAGAAAGTCCGGACTTGGCAGAAACTAAAAATCCCAGGATCCCATGCTCTTAGATGGGCGGAGGGTAGTGGGGGATAATCATCGCACCCGGATGTAAGTGAAAACTACGTTTCCCAGAATGCACCACTCCTACTTCTCCAGTATAAATACTCCATCCGGGTTCTTCGAGATGCTGTTTGGCGACTCGTCGCCATTCCCGGAGCAGCTCGCCCTCGGCCTAGAGGCGAGTGTCGGTCGCTGTGTCGGAGACATTCGTCCCCGACACCAAGACAGCCAGCTCTCTCTCCTGCCCCGCGGCGGGAGAGCGTGTCCGGCCGGCCGGCGGGGCTCGCGCACCCTCCCTCGCTTCCCCTTCCCCTGCAAGCCTCCGCCCCGCCAGGCCCGGCCCGGACTCCCGAGCCCCGGCCTACTCCTCCTTCTTGGTCACTGCCGTCTCTGGGCTCGATAGCCCCGCCTGCCGCTTCTCCTCCCAATTTGAGAAGCCAAGGAAGGAAACAAGGAAAAATGTCGCCATGAAGGCCGAGAACCGCTGCCGCCGCCGACCCCCGCCGGCCCTGAACGCCATGAGCCTGGGTCTCCGCCGCGCCCGCTCCGCTCCGACCGCCGCCGCCGCCGAGGCCCCCGTTGATGCCGCAGAGCTCCCCCAGCGCCGCCGCCACCGCCTCCGACATGGACAAGAACAGCGGCTCCAACAGCTCCTCCGCCTCTTCGGGCAGCAGCAAAGGACAACAACCGCCCCGCTCCGCCTCGGCGGGGCCAGCCGGCGAGTCTAAACCCAAGAGCGGTAAGATCGGGCCCACGGGAGCGGGCTGGGGGCGACTGCTGTCTTGTTGGGTCCCCTAGGGACAAACCACACTGTCTACTCCATTTCCTTTCTCACCACCATCTTCATGGCTCAAACTTAAAACAGCTGGTAAAGTAGATGCTATTCCTTTCCCCATTTTCTAGATGAATTTTGAAAAGGGTAAGGTCACTCAGCTGTGAGCAGGCCTTGAGACCTGGTTTGACTGACTCATCAGTCCATGCTCTAAAAACTACTAAGTTTGTTGTACCTTTATGTTGAATTAGCATTAGATAGTATTCAAATTTAAACGAGAGGGTGGGGCCCAAGGACTTTTAAAACTCAAGTCTAATATTTAAAAATTCGACCCCGGATAGGGTCCTCATCTTTCAATGGTTTTATTTAATAGAGTTAATACAGTTTTATTTAATATAGTTAGCAGTGAAGAGTGCAGACTCTGGATTCAAAATTTTTGGGTTCAGGCCTTGAGTGTCCGAATTTCCTTATCTTTCAAGGTGGAACTAATATAATATTAAATAATTAATAGTTAAGAGTACCTGACACCTATTAGGCACCCAAAACATTATGCCTGTTTTTGTGTTTTAACAGGGAAGATATTTCTGGTCATATTTAAGTTGTGACCATACGATAGCTGGCATTTATTGAGGGCTCCCATGGACCAAGTACTAGTCTAGGCTATTGCATCTGTTATCACTACTCCAGTCATTAACTTGTCTGGCAAGGTAGAATTGTTCCTATTTAAGGAAGGAACAAGCTGAAAAGGTAGAATGTTAGGAGTTGGCAGAGTCTGGAGTCTGTTCTCCATCTTATTTCAAAGCCTGTGTACTAATTTCTTCTCTTTTGTATTTCCATTATATTAATGGTACTAAAAAGGTGTTTTTGGTGGTGGTGGGGGGTATTTGGCAGAGGGAAACATTTGGAATCCTTAAATGTAGAGGTCCAGTTGCTTAAAACTTAAGATTAAAAAACTGGAAGGCTAACTTAAACTCTAAGGTTTACTGATGAGTTCAGAGTTTACCAGCTGGTTATGACAAACTTGTTTACCTGCTGTGCCTGAGGACTTGTAGAGGTTGCTGATGGAACTCAGGTGGAAACTGCTTGTCTCCATAATAAAATAATGCTTTACATATTTCAGGGATTAGCATAAACTCTCAGGCCAATCAGGAACTTGTATGTAGACTAATTTGGGGGTTTTATACTGTGGATCTTTATCATGATCCCTCCAAAGATTAAGGATAGTGAGTCATTTTGGCCAGTGTTGGAATTGGTTTAGTGTGGTCTGCGTATTTCTCAAGGCAGTTGATAATAGCTTTTCTTTTGCACTGTTTTCCAGGTATGATATTATATAATGATTTGGATCTCCAACTATCTGAATTTTCAGTTTTTTTCTAGGACCCTTCTTTAAGCCACTAACAAACATTCATGAGTCAGCTGCAATAAATTTTATTGTTTAAAAAGTTTATTCTTTAGTAAGCAGTAGGTGAAAGCTTGTGATACCCCAGACAAAACAACAAAAACTGAGGTGTCTAAGGCATTTTACTCCTATGCCCTTTGAATGTTTAATGGAGCTGATTATCTATCAGTGTGAATTCTATTATAGCTTGACCAAAGCAAATAATTTGTCAGTGTTTTTTTTTTTTTTCTTTTTTTTTGGTACCAGGTATTGAACCCAGGGGTAGTCAACCACTGAATCACATCCCCAGCCTGTTTTCGTTTTTTTTTTTGTTTTTTTTTTTTGAGACTGGGTCTCCCTAAGTTGCTGAGGCTGACTTTGAATTTGCAATCCTCCTGCCTCAGCCTGCTGAGCCGCTGGAATTACAGGCATGCACCACTGTGCCCAGCTAAGTGTTAATATTTCTAACAGTTAATTTGGATAGGTATTGTTTGGTTCATTCTCACTTTTTATTTTTTTGTCCTGGGGATTGAATCCAGGGGCGCTTTACCTCTGAGATACATCCCCAGCCCTGTTTTGAGACAGGGTCTTGCCAAACTGCTGAGTCTGGCCTGGAACTTTGGATCCTCCTATCTTGATTTCCCAAGTTGCTAGGATTGTATGTGTACCCCACATGCCTGGTTCACTCTTGAGTTTTTAAAGTGATTTCTGTGTGTGTTTTGTTTTTTAAGTTGTAGGTGGACCCAATACTTCAATCTTTATGTGGTGCTGAGGATCGAACCCAGTGCCTCACAAGTGTTAGGGGAGCACTCTACCACTGAGACAACCCCAGCCCGATTTCTGTTTTTTTAATGTGTTTAAATACTACAAAGTGAACTTAAAACTTTGGTTCCCTTTATTTATTTTGGTAGTGGGAATTGAACCCAGGGGCACTTTAAAACTGAACTATATGCCCAACCTTTTTTACTTTTTGAGACAGGGACTTGCTAAATGTCTGGAGTGTCCTCAAATGAGCCATCATCCTGCCTCAATCTCTCTATGTGATTACAGGCAAGCACCACTAGTTCACCTTCTTAATTGGAAACTTCTGAGGAAGAAAAAATTCGTGTCAAGGATGTTAGATTTCATGAAGTATATAAGTGTGCTCTCAGGTGGCATTAGTTTTTAAGTGTTTGTTAGAAAGCTTGACCATGTTTGCCCTTGTCAGCAAATGTTCCTTTGGCTGAATATACACTTCTATACCAACCACAATGTACCGCTTGCATTTAGGAATAGCTTGCATTTAGAAATATAGTTTATGGGAAGGGATTAAAAGATTTGCAAACTGGGATGGGGTTGTGGCTTAGCGGTAGAGCCTCACCTAGCATGCTTGAGGCCCTGGGTTCGATCCTCAGCACCACATAAAAAAAATAATAAAAATAAATCAAAATAAAGGTATTAATGTCCTCCTACAACTAAAAAAATAAATATTTTTAAAAATTAGCAAACTGTCTATATTGGCTGATTTTTAAAGTTGATCTGAAGGGTAGCAAATGCTGCCTTAAGAGCATTGTAGCCGGGTGGGGCAGGGTGGCAGGCACCTGTAATTCTGATACTTGGGAGGCCGAGGCAGGAGGATAGCAAGTTGGAGGCCAACCTGGGCAGTAGTGGGCAACATAAGGAGACCCTGTCTCAGAAAGCAAAATGATGGGGGAGGGGATACAGCTGATGCCAAAGCTGTTACAACAGATACTTATAACCTTTGATACAATGACTCAGAGATGGTTGTGCTAAGGAAAAGGTACACTCAGGTTTTGCATGATTTCATGAAAAGGTTTCTGAAGTATTTCAAAAGCTGACTAAACACCTGATATAGTTGATCCTGGTGGGAATTATTGAAAGGACAGCCTCAAATTTTAGAGTACCGAGTTAAAGGAAAAAAGGAGGGTGAGATGCAAAGACATAGTTTGCCTTTTTTTTTTAAGGTAAAGAACAAAAGATTTTTCATACTTAAATATTTAATCGTTTTCTGTCTCCCTTTCCTACCTCATGAGGAAAAAACTTTTGTTTCTATACTTTAAATCATGTGAGACACAAATGGTCATTTGCTTCCTAGCTACATAGCTGCATTTGCTTGAGCCTTTGTTTCTGTGGTTGGCTTGTTTGTGCTTCATTTGTACACAGGAAATGGATAAATTTGGTACTGGGATTTTCTTGATCTTTCCGGCCAGAATTGCATGCCACAGTTTCTTTGCCTTGGCTAATTGCTTCAAATATTTACAAAACATTCTTTTTCTTGAGTATACTTCTATAGCTTTATTCCAGTAGGGCTAACATGCTGTTCTTATAACATTTCAACAGTGAATATCCCATGAATATAAAACTCAGAGGAGAGAGATGTTTAGTGAGTTGGAGAATTCATAGAGAAAGTAGAAAGAGGCTAGGCAATTTATAGCCTAAGAGTGGACCCTGGCCAGGAACTAGACTCTTGCCCCATCCTGGGCCAATGGCACTGTCATGGAGGTTAAGGGAAGGTCAGTTATTATGAAGCAGTTATTTTGAGGTTGGTGGTATGAAGCACCGTCCTGATACTCTTCCTGTCATTCTGGTAACAGAAGCTAGGTTACTAGGTAATCTGCTTTGAAGAATACCTCTGAGGTGTAAGTGGACCTGGCAGTTTTGACTTTGAAAATCGTGATTTTAAAGCCTTCAGTAAAACCACTTAGACCCTCAAATTCTTATAACTTTTCTGTTGGCTGGAGTCCTTGATTTATTATGTGGCTTAACAAGTTGGAAGTTTAGTGGGTACTCTTGTCTAGAATGATTTTTATTTATTAGGCTTTCAAATCAAGGCAACTGTGGGCTAGCCACTATAGTAAACATCTTACAGAAGTTTTTTCTTATTCAGTGAGGAAGGAGGGTAAAGTATTAGTCCCATTGTACAGGTGAGAAAACCAGGGCTTAAGAGGCATTAGAGTTGGTTTGTCAAGTAAATTCTTATGGAATCTTAGGAGACGTTTATAAATATACTTTATATAATAAACTCACCAAGCAAACTTATTGGCACATGCATCGTTCCTGATACCACCTCTCTCTTCCTTTCATTCAGAATTACTAATTACAGCTGGATTCAATTTGTTGTCAGTTGATTCTGTAGTAAGGCCATATGTTGCCCCTCTGGAGGTGCTTGTCAACCGCTCTGGATGATGGGTAAGCAACTTGCTTGTGATTACAGCATGAATCAGCAACAGAAACTTCCTGGCTGGTATTCTGACCTCTAGGCTGTGCCACCTGTTAGAACTAGAGCTAGAAATGTTGATGATGCCAAATAATTTTAATTCTGGAAAACTCATGCCCCTTAATGGGGGAAGAGACTGCTGTTACTTTCCATTTGGGAAGTGTGGAAAAACTAAGACACTGGATTGTTTTTAAGTCTTTTGTTGACCCTGAGAGCCAAAGTTCTGGACTTGAGCCATTTAACTAATACTCTTGTCCTGTCTGGATTGTGTCTTAACATTATTTATTCTTAGCAGTTATTCTTAGCTCTGTGCATCAGAATCTCCTGAGGACCTTTTTTTCTTTTTTTGCTACTGAGGATTGAACCCAGGGGTGCTTTCCTGCTGAGCTACATCTCCTACATCTGTAGTCCTTTTTGCTTTTTAAGATAGGGTCCCACTAAATTGCTGGGGCTGGACTTGAACTTGAAATCCTCCTGCCTCAGTCTCCTGAGTTGCTGGGATTAAAGATACAGGCCACTATGCTCAGCCTGAAGACACTTTTTAAAAATACTTGTGGGGCCTTTTCCTGGCAATTCAATCTGATTCTTTAAGTCTGGATTGGACCTTAGGGTCCTGGGTGTGCATAATTTTAAAACTGGAAGAGAGACTTTGTTGTGCAGCAAGGATTGAGAGCCATCATGCTGAGGTCTAAAACTTCACCATAAAACAAAAAGAACAATAAATTCTTTTTTTAAACGACCAAAAGAAAAATGTCATCATAGACATTTTTTCCCAAGAACTTGACTTTGTTTTCCAAAATCTAAAGTAGATCATCTCATTGCTTCTATTAGAGAAAAGAGCGTGAATTCTGTATATATATTCTGGCAAGCTGTTTACAAAATATCTCAAATAGCACTACTAAATTTTATCTCTGGGTCCCAGGCAGGACAGTTCCTTCAATCTTTAGCTACTTACTGCCTGGATTGAGAGATAAGAGCCACAGTCTCTTGAAAGGTCTGACTTGATATCCTCAAGTAAGTAGAAGGAGGGAGTTGATTTTTAGCCACTAAAATCACAAATACTTACGTGATCTGTCATATAATCTGATTTAGAAATGAGCAAGCAGTTCACTGTCCACCAGAGAGCATTTCTGTAAGTGTTATGAAATGGTTTCCTTGCTAGTGTGGTAATAAATGAAGAAATGAAAACAGTCCTCTTGCTGAATGCTAGTTTATTTTCTTAAGCTCTTACAGTGTAGAATTTGGCTTCACCTAAATTTGTGGAAACTGAAGTGCCTTTCTGGTGGAGGATCCTCTGACCTTTTTTTGTGTGTGTGCTGGAGATCCAACCCATGCATGTTAGGCAAGTGCTCTACTTTTGGGATACATCCCCAGAAAGGTGCATTGTTTGTTTGGGGAGTAATGAGAAGTGAATCCAGGGATGCTTTGCTACTGAGCTATAATATCTTCAGCCCTTTTTATTTTATTTTATTTTTTGAGACAGAATCTTGCTAGGTTACTGAGGGTCTCATTAAATTGCTGAGGATGTACTCAAACTTGTTATCTTTTTGCTTTAGCCTCCCAAGGCTATGGAATTGCAGGTGTGTGCCACTGTGCCTGTAGAAAGGTGCTTCCTTCTACCCCTCCCCCCTCCCTCCCTCCCCCCCTCCTCCCTCCCCCCCTCCTCCCCCCCCTCCTCCCCCCTCCTCCCCCCCTCCTCTCCCCTTCCCTCCTCCCCCCTCCTCTCTCCTCTACTCTCTCCTCTCCTCTCTCCTCTCCTCTCTCCTCTCTCTCTCCTCTCTCTCTCCTCTCTCTCTCTTCTCTTCTCTCCTCTCCTCTCTCCTCTCTCTTCTCTTTCTCTCTCTCTCTCTCTCCTCTCTCTCTCTCTCTCTCTCTCTCTCTCTCTCTCTCTCTCTCTCTCTCTCTCTCTCGGGTTGAACTAGGGGGCATTCAATTACTGAGTCACATCCCCAGCCCTATTTTGTGTTGGGATTACAGGTATGCGCCATGGTGCCTGGCCTAGAAAAGTGCTTCTCTTGAAAATAAGTTGAGTCAAATGCAGGATCATATGAAACAGCCTTGAATGATGACGTTTGGGGAATGTTTTCTTTTTCTTTTTTTTCCTACAATGCTGGGGAATTAAACTAAAGGCCTTGCATGTGCCAAGCTATTATTACTTAGCTTTATGCTCTCAGCCCCTGTTTTCTTTGTATGTCTACTCTTATAAGACTTCATTTGTTATCATGAGTTGATGTGAAATGGGGTTAAGAAGAATGAAGCAGGAAAATGGCTGAGGTTAGTTTTCAGTGGTGAAGAGTTGGGCTGGGACTGTAGGCAGAGTGCTTGCCTAGCATGTGTGAGGCACTGAGTTCAATTCTTACACAACATAAAAACAAAATAAAGACATGCAGTTCATACACAACTGGGGGCGGGGGAAGAGTTAGCCTGGAGTTCTGTATACCCTGAATTCATTTATATGGGAAATTTTTTTTTAACAGTGCTTGAGATATTGACTTTATGTATCCTAGGCAAGTGCTCTCACCAAGCTATACTCCCAGTTCATATTTGAAATTTTTTCATGAAACTAACTTCGTTGGTTGAGGATAAGGCAAAATGTCAATGAGACCCGAAGCTTTACTTTTTGCTCGTGTGTGTGTGTGTGTGTGTGTGTGTGTGTGTGTGTGTTGTAGGGCGGGGGGCGGTGTACTGGGATGAGAAGCCAGAGGTGCTTTACCACTGAACTACCTCCCCAGTCTTTTTTTTTTTAAATTTTTTTGAGACGGGGTCATGCTAAATTGTCCAAACTTGCCTGGAATTTGAGATTGAGATTGAGATCCTCCTGCTTCAGCCTCCTGAGTTGCTGGGATTACAGATATGTATCACCTGCCCAGTTTAGCTTTACTTTCTAATTGCTACCACTGGTGCTGTGTTTGCTAATTGTTGCCAACCGAGGAGTAGGGAAAAGTTTAGTTCTTTAGGTTAAAACTCTGGTCACTCTCCCTGTTTTATGGTCATTAGTGGATTGAGCCTACCCTGGCTGTGTTTCTGTAATGGTATATTCCGTTTACATTGCTGCCATTTCATGTTGTTATTGGTTCAGTTTCCAGGTTGTAGTTGGTTAGGTTTGGACAGGATGGCTTATCTCTCATTTATCCCATTAGTTGATTGAACTCATATTTCCTTTTATTTGAATTTATTTAGTCTGCTGTAAAGTAAGCTAGTGAATTTACTTATCTGGGAAAAATTTCTTATAAATATTAGTTTTAAAAATTACTCAGATAAATCTTCAGAACAGCAGTTCTATGTAGTTAAGTCATAATCTTAGAGGTGAGGCCTGAGCACAGGAATCCCTTAAAAAGTTCATCTGAATGATTCCTGTGAATGACAGGATTGAAAACCACTGTAATAGGATGAAAGTGAATGGCTCCATTTCCCCCAAATTAACTGTCATTAACAGTGTGGTGTATTTCCTTGGTTTACATGAATCTCTTAATTTATATACTTTTAATATAAGCAAGATGAAACTATATTTGGGAGGGTAGGAATCTTTGTAGTTTCTGAAGTTCATGCTGGAATTTCTTAATTTTATAAATTATCACTATCAAACCCTTAATTCTGAGCATAAAACTGATGGATCTTTTTTTTTTTTTTTTTTAAATGAAAAGTCCTCCAATTTCAGTTAGGCTCAGTGCATGCCTATTCTATAGTCTCGGCTACTCAAAAAGTTAAAGGGTGAGTATAGTATGAGCCCAGGAGTTCAGGCCTGCTCTTTGAAAAAGCCACCCTCACTTTCCACTCTAAATTTTTGCTTTTAGTCATTATTATGTAGACTGGTTCATATTTCCATATTGCAATAGTATAATAATAGGGTGATTTAGGAAAAACTTTGTTTTTGGTGTTACTGTGGGCCTTGTGCACATAGGCATGTAATGTACCACTGAGCTACATCTTCAACCTTCTTCAACCTTTTTCTACTTTAAGTTATATATGGTTCTCAGATAGGTTTGGTTTTATTATTATTTTTTTTAAGTTGGTAAACTTAGCATGTATGAAGTATGCTCATGAAGGTTCTTTAATTTGGGGCAAAAAAAAAAAAACCCATGCAGTTCTCTAGTGGAAAAAATGGAGCAATGAATATAAAAAGACTCTTTACACAAAATACACATGGTCAGCAGATTACAGCCTGTAATCCCAGTGGCTGGGATTGTGCGAACCCACAGGAGGATTGTGGCGTCAAAGCCAGTCTCAGTAATGGCAAGGTGCTAAGCAACTCTGAGACCTTGTCTCTAAATAAGATACAAAATAGGACTGGGGATGTGGCTCAGTGGTTGAGTGTCCCTGAGTTTAATCCCCGCAATCCTCCCTATTGCTAGTTATGAGAAATTCAGGTTTAAAATTAAGGCATTTTGACCTTTAAGTTAGAGTATTCGCAAGAGTAAAGTGAACTAGCATTCTCTTTTATAGTGCTGTTAGAACATAAATTGGTATAACAGTTTTAGAAAGCAACTTGAAGATGTGTAAAAGACTTTTAATGATCATATTTTATCAGCTAATTTCATTCTGAGAATTTGACATAGTCTATAAAGCAGCAAAATTTTAGATGCTACCTAATATATTGTGCTGGCAGATATAAAATTTTAGATGCTACCTAATATAAATGTATGGCAGACAGTAGTGCAGTCGTTAATTATGCTTTTGAAGTCTAGGAATGGGTGAAAATGTTCAGAGTAACAAGTAAAAGACAGTGTATCTTGTATGCTTGCCGTTTTACATAGAACATGTGGCAAGTATATTGAAAGGAAATTAAAACTATTAATAAGTCAGTGTTTTGTGGATACTGGCAACTTTATTCTTGGATAATTTCAAAATTTAATATTCTTATGTAATTGAAGGAAAAAAACAAGAGACTTTTTTTCCCTTGCCCTAGGGATTGGACCTAGGCCCCACACAGGCAAGGCAAGCACTCTACCATTCAGCTATGTGCCCAGCCATTTTTTTTTTTAATTTATTTTTTTTTGCAATAGTTGGGATTTATCCTGGAGTTTCCCTCAAAGCCAAGCAAGTACTTTACCACTGAGCTGTATCCCCAGCCCTTAGTTTAAATTTTATTTTGAGACGGGGTCATGCTAAGTTGTCCAGACTCGCCTGGAACTCATGGTCCTCCTGAGTAGCTGGGATTACAGGTGTGAACCACTATGCCTGGCATAAGAAACATTTTTAAAAAGGATATAACTTGGATATAAATCAGACTCGTCTAGTATTCTTTTAGAGCTCAACTTTTGTTCTGTCAATTTATTAGCTTCTCAGTTTGGCTTCTAAAACATAGATGTTGTTTTGCTTCTATGCCTCTTGACTATATCTGCTTAAGCCTAGGTCAGCCCTTGCAGTATAGAATAATGTCTTCTGTCCTGCTGCCAAATAAAGTACTTTTTCTTAATATAGAATGGCTGTTTCCTTTCCTCTTTATCTGAATGGACTTTTACAAGATACATGCCTAGGCTTGTACAAGAGACATTATGAACTGGTAATCTCCATAGTTTGATCTGTACTCTATTTGTCCTGAGGGAGGGACTCCTTAGGCTGTCATCAGAACAAAAATCCCGCATAAGGGTTGTCTTCCTCAAAGCACCAATGGCTGGCTAAACGCATATTTTTTGGAAGTTGTGGAAAAGTCCATTTTCTCTTTATTTAAACACAATTTTTCTGGGAGGTGGAGAAAAATATTTCACTTATTTAAATATGTAACTTCTTAACTAATTCCTTTGTGTTTCTTCTTTTCAGATGGAAAGAATTCAAGTGGATCCAAGCGTTATAATCGCAAGCGTGAACCTTCCTACCCCAAAAATGAAAATTTTAGCAACCAGTCCCGTCGCTCCAATTCACAGAAAAGCAAAACTTTTAATAAGATGCCTCCTCAAAGGGGCGGCGGCAGCAGCAAACTCTTTAGCTCTTCTTTTAATGGTGGAAGACGAGATGAGGTATGGACTTTGAGATTGTCATTCCTAGAATATGAGCATGAGTTTTTTTGTTTTTCCTGTAGTTGAGGGGAGCAAGAGGTAGAAGAATGGGTAACCAAAGCAATCTTGGGTAGTTTAGATTTAACTAGGTCTGGAGCTTTGCCTCTTTTTTCTTCTGAAGGTTATTAAAATTTTCTGAGGAAGAAGGTTTCATAATTATGGAATGTGAGAAATTATGGCATAATTTGGGACCTTACTTGTATATTAACCTGAATGCCTGTCAGCAAGACTGATTAATTTTTCTGCTTGAATGGTCCATACTCTGTAACCATTACAGAATAAAATAGTTGTTCACTCAGTCACTGGGAATTTATTCCTTGCCTACTTGCACCAAATACCATTTAGGAGTTGGGGATACAGCATTAAACAAAAAATTGGTTTTTTTGTCCTTTGGGAGCTTATATTCTAGTTTGGAGAGACAATAATTAATTTTTGGTTTTGCCTCAGGGATTGAACCCAGAGGCACTGAACCACATGCCCAGCCCTTTTTTATATTTTATTTAGAGACAGGGTCTTGCTAAGTTGCTGAAGCTGGCTGTGAATTTGTGATCTTCCTGCTTCAGTCTCCTGAGCAGCTAGGATTATAGATGTGCACCACTGCACCTGGCATGCTTTTTATTTTAAGATAGTCTCAGTAAGTTGCCTAAGCTGGCCTTGAACTTTTGATCCTTCTGAGTTGATGTTTTTATTGTTGTTTGTTTGTTTTTGCTGATGCTGGGTATTGAACCCAGGATTTCATTCATGCTAGGCAAGCCCACTCCTACTGAGCCACACCCCCAGCCTGGTGAAGATACTCTTAAAGTCAACAGTATTTTATTTGCTAGATATGGGGACTAAGAGAAAAGGCTGAGTAATGTTTTTGGCATGAGGTCAATTCAGGTACCATTTGCTATAGTAGGGAAGGTTTCAAGAGGAGTACAGATTTTTGCAGGGAGGAGGTACAAAGATTGAAATCAAGAACTTTATTTTGGAAATGTTATATTTTCATTGGAATACCTATTAGACATCTAATAGAAGTAGACAGTTAATTATGAATTTGAAATTTAAAGAGGAGACCCAGGTTGAAGAGCTGGTAGCATATAGTTGTTTTTTAGAACTATGAAACTAAATGAGCTGTATCATTAAGGAGTTAAATTGTAAAACAGCAATAGGTTGCTGAAAGTGGTGGTGTCATGCCTGTAATCCCAGCAATTTGGGAGGTTGAGGCAGGAGCAGAATTGTAACTTTGAGGTCAGCTTTAGCATCTTGTGAGACCCTGTCTCAAAAAGGGCTAGCTCTGTGGGAAAGCACCCCTGGGTTCAATGCCCAGTTTAAAAAAAAAACAAAAAAAAAACAACCCCAAAACTGATCAAAAGAGATGGGGATGTGTTGAGTGGGTGCCTCAAATGGATTCAAAAGAGATGGGGATGTGTTGTAACTCAGTGGTAGAGTGCTTGCCTAGAATGTGTGAGGCGTTGGTTATCCTCAGCACCACATAAAAATAAATAAAGGTATTGTGTCCATCTCCAACTAAAAAAAAAAAGTTTAAAAAAAAAAGAGATGGGCTGGATGTGGTGGTGCGTACCCATAATCCCAGAATCTCGGGATGCTGAAGCAGGAGGATTGCAAGTTCAAACCCAGTCTCAGCAACTTAGACTTTGTCTCAAAATTAAAAAAAAAAAAAAAAAAAAAAGGACTGAGAGGATGTGACAGTAGTTAAGTACACCTGGCTTCAATTCCCGGTACCAAAAGAAAAGTAGGACGGGAAGAAGAAATGGCAAGTTTAGACGATAGTTTCTAGTGGCTTTGCTCTGAGAAGTAAAAAGGTGAGATAGTAGCTTGAGAATATGATGTTGACAGGAATGTTAAGATTTGGAAGGTTAGATCTTGTCTAACCTAATGATTATGATGAGAGGGAAAAAATGATAAGAGGGGAAAAGGGGAGAATGCTGAACAGTGAGTTCTTGTGATCTAGTGTAGAGTGAAAGAATTGGTTTAGGAGTTTTGTCAGCTTATCCATAGTAATAAGAGAAAGACTTGTTAGCAGAATATTGGAGTTCTATCTGAATATCATGCTCATTTTGTTAGTGAAATATATAAAGTTAGCTGAAAGAGGAGGTTGGAGAGCCTGAGGCATGAAGGAGTTGTCTGGGAGAATAGGAGACTAAAAGGACTATGGAAGAATAGTAGGATTGCAGTATGAATCTTAGGCTGTGTAAAGGGCTTCTTTGGTGAGACCAGTTGTGTGATTTTTAGCTATGTTTTGCTGCCTTTGGGCTGCTATGGAGGTGAAGGTGAATACAGCAGATGAGAGAGAGGGCAATGAACTACAGGATCTAAGCCAAATAAAGCAAGGCAGTTTAGGAGATTGGATCCTTGGTTTGGAGACCTAAGGGTAAAGAATTACAATAAGGACTAACCCTTGAACAGAATGAATTTCTGGCTGGACAGTAGGGTGCTCAAAATTAATGATATGATCATTAACAAGCACGATCTACTCTATAAAGTAGTGCTCCGTAGTGGAAAAGCAAATCGTGTATCTAAAATTCTAGTTGCCACATTAAAAATGAAAAACAAGAAACAAGCTTAGGCAGTTGTAACTATAGTCTTATATACTTTGGGAGGCTGAGGCAGGAGGATTGCTTGAGTCCAGGAGTTCCAGGCCAACCTGGGCAATATAGCAAGACCTTGTTTCCAAAACAATTAAAATTTAAAAAGCAAGTGAAATTAATTATTATTATTATTATTATTGGTACCAGGGATTGAACTCGGGGCACTTGGGCACTGCCACGTCCATAGTCTTTGTATTTTATTTAGAGACTGGATCTCACTGAGTTACTTAGAGCCTCATCGTTGCTGAGGCTGGCTTTAAACTCAAAATCCTCCAGACTTAGCCTCCTGAGCTGCTGGGATTGCAGGCGTGCGCCATTGCTCCCGGCCAAGTTAAATTAATTTTGACATATTTAACCAAGTATACTTAAATAAACTTAATATGTGGCATATCTAGGTAGTGGCTCCTGTATTTGATAACAGCTCTAGAAGGTATACCTGTCTAGGAGTGGGTGCCTCAAATGGGGTGAGGCAGGCTCATTGGAAGAGAACTTGATAGGTCAGCATCTTGGGCAAATGATTGGGAATTGAAATGGATGGTACCGTAGAAAGTGAACCAATGAGGACAATAGTTGAAGACAGAAGATGGAGAATGGGTAAGGTTTTGCTGACTGAGCACAAGCTCTCAGATCTAAGTTTGGGGCATTGGGGATGGAAGACTAATTAGGGGAGATCAGAGCCATGTAGACAGAGTCCTGGACACAAGAGATAAGGGATATCTGGGAAGCCTGGTGCTTCCTGTGGTGATTTACATAAACAGGGTGGGGCAAGCTCCAAGATAGGTTGTTAAGGTAAAAAAGAAAGTCTGGTATGCCATGGCTTATGTTTATTTTATTTATTTTTGTTATACTTATTTTAAAAGGTCATGTACTATGATTCTGTATACATAAAATGTCTCGGCATATTTATTGCCTTTGGAATAGAATGTACAGTTTTCCTTTTTGTACTCTTTAGAATCTTCACCATGGATGTGCACAGTAATTTGACTAAGCAGCAAAAGGCTTGCATTTGTATTTCCTTTGGCCCAATAATTATTACTGTATGTTGAAAAGAAATAATTGGAGTTTAGGGGTATAACTCAGTAGTAAAGCACTTGCCTAGCATGTGTGAGGCCCTGGATTTGATCCCTTGCATGCATGCATGCATGCATAAATAAATTGCAGGTGCCTTCATATTTGTGTACAAAAATCTATCCACAAATGTGATTATTGAAACAATTTGTAATAGTGGGAAAATTACACTGTCATAAATAAGGCATTTAAATATGGCATGCCCATATTATGTAATGATATACAGCCACATAAAGTGATAGTATACTGATATTAATATGGCAGAGTGTTTTATAATATTCAATAGGAAAGCGGGGGTGAGAAATGTACTTAGCTGTCTTAGCACTTACCTTTATCACTTCAGTTTGGAATTGTTGAAGACTGAAATGTGTCCTGACATTTCTTTCATCTTTGTATGCAGCACTATTATATATGGTTTTTTGCCACTTTGTAAACTGTTTCTGAATCTGCGGATTGGGTTTATTTCTGGACACAAGGGTAGTCTGTCTAGGTGTTCTAATTCTGTCAGTTTTAATTAACCAGGAATAGCAATGGGGTCTTAGGAAGTCTCTTGCAGGATCCAGAAACCTATGGCAATTACAGTGGCCTTTGGACTGCCTCCAGAGGGTGACTCAACAGACTTGCTGTGTCAGAAAAAAAACCTCAAAACAAATAGCTAATAAGAATGAAGGTGTGGACTTCAGGTTTTAGTTCAGAAGTAGAGCACTTGCCTAGCATGGTGAAGGTGCTGGATTTGATCCCAACACCACAAAACAACAAAAACAGAAGAATGGAGGTTTACGAGTCCTATAGGACTATGGGAAGATTAATCCAGTAAACAGATCTTTCAGCTTTAAGATAGCTAGGAGGAGTTTGTGCTGGGCTTTGTCATTTAATGGTTGATTTGCCATTTAGCAGCGCCGACTAAATAATTTCAGTCTTCAACAATTCCAAACTGAAGCACAGACTAAATAAGTAATGGGAATGTTAAAGGCTCTCCCCGACCCACTTCACTCTCATCTAGGTCTGGAATAGGGTTTTGCATTATCTCCTCCTAGGAAGATAATATTTGTCTTTTTTTTTTTTTTTTTTTTTAATATTTTAAGCTGTGTCAAAGGAGGGTTTGTTTTGGTTTCTACTATAAATTGGTTTTGTCCTGATCCTAAACACTTTAATTCTCCCTAGGTAGCAGAGGCTCAACGGGCAGAGTTTAGCCCTGCCCAGTTCTCTGGTCCTAAGAAGATCAACCTGAATCACTTGTTGAATTTCACTTTTGAACCTCGTGGCCAGACAGGTCACTTTGAAGGCAGTGGACATGGCAGCTGGGGAAAAAGGAACAAGTGGGGACATAAGCCTTTTAACAAGGAACTCTTTTTACAGGCCAAGTAAGTATTGCTTCTGGGGGAGAAAGTGGAATTGAGAGACTCGAGATAGTTGGGTTGCTGGGAGGAGCACTCCTTTAAACTATAGGAGAGAAGCAGAAAGGAAACCAATGCCTCTTTTTTGCCTTTTTCATTTTCTTTCCAAGTAGATGTTTTTGGTGCTTTAATAAATGGCATTAGTATATTGAAAAGGTGGAAAAAGTAGAATTGGACCTGATTTTAATCTCCTTATAAAGAAGAGATTTTTCTTCCCTCTGGTTTGGTGCTGGGGATTGAGCCTAGGGTGGGACATTGTAAGCATGCCCTTGACCTCTGCCACTGAGCTACATTCCCACCCCTTTATATTTTTTATTTTGAGATGGGACCTCAAACTTGTATTCTTCCTGCCTCAGTCTCCTGAGTAGCTGGAATTAACAGGTGTGTACCACTGTGCCTGGCTAGAAGAGGAAATTTGTGTGTGTATATACAAAAAAATTATATTTTTATATTTTAGTTGGACACGATATTTTTATTATGTTTATTTATGTGGTGCTGAGGATCAAACCCAGTGCCTCACACATGCGAGGCAAGCTGAGCCACAATCTCAGCCCGTAGAAGAGGAAATTTCTTTTTTTTTTTTTTTTTAAAGGAGGCCTCTACCTATCTTTTTCCTCCTTTTTTTTTTTTTTTTTTTTTTTTTTTGAGAGATAATTTTTACTATTTATTTTTTTGTTTTTGTTTTTTGGCGGACACAACATCTTTGTTTGTATGTGGTGCTGAGGATCGAACCCGGGCCGCACGCATGCCAGTCGAGCGCGCTACTGCTTGAGCCACATCCCCAGCCCCCAAGAGGAAATTTCTTAAGGAATAATTTAATGACAGATTGAAATGCTTAGCAGACATTTGCTGAAATACTGATTTCCTTTTTTTTTTTTTAATTGCTGAGTATCAAAAACAGTGCCTTGCATGTGCTAGGCAAGTGCTATGCCACTGAGTTAAATCCCCAACTTTTCCCCACCTCTGCATTTTTTTTTTTTTTTTTTTGGTACCAGGGATTGAACCCAGGGGACTCTCACCCACTGAGCCACATCCCCAGCCCTTTTTATTTTTTTAAATTTTGTGACAGTTTTTGCTCAGGGCTTTGCCATGTAGCTGAAGATGACTTTGAACTGCTATCCTCCTGTCTTACCCTCCTGAGTCATTGGGATTATAGGCATGCGCAACTGCACCTCCCACTTTTATGGATGGACAAAATACTTTATTTTATATGGTGCTGAGGGTTGAACCCAGTGCCTCACATGTGCTAGGCAAGTGCTCTATCACTGAGCTACAACCCCAGCCCTCCTCCCCACTTTGTGAGATGGGATCTTGTGTTGGTGCCCAAGCTGGCATTCAACTTCTGTGCTCAAGTGATCTCCTGTGTCACCCTTATGAGTAGTTGGGACTAGGGATGTATGACTCCATCCCAGCTCCCCTTTGTTTTCTCATGTGTGGCATTAGGTATGATGGTTTGACCTTGTATTGAGACTGAAGTAACCATTGTATGCTTTATAAAACTGATCACAGATGATTTGAGAACAGTTTTCAGCTTCCTTGAAAATGAGTCGAGTTCTGGGATTCCAGGGGTTGAGGGAGGAAATCTGTTTACTTCTAGTTCAAAGGAGACCAACAGAAAACTTGGCTGGCCTTGGACCTCGGTCTGCTGAGTTTCTTCCAGAATCAGGGTTCAGGGTTCACAATTGAGGCATTGTGAAGATGGTACTTCACAAATCAGGGCTGCTAATGACTTATATTTGAATTCTAAATGAAGAGCTGATTGAATTCAGCTGAGGATGTGGCGATTCTCACAGTCGGCCTTTTTTCTGTTTTCTTCCCTATTTCTAGCTGCCAATTTGTGGTGTCTGAAGACCAAGACTACACAGCTCATTTTGCTGATCCTGATACCTTAGTCAACTGGGACTTTGTGGAACAAGTGGTAAGTAGCTCAAAAAGTTTTAAGTTGTGGGTGAGAGAACAAAATAGGGACAGTGGTGACAAAGCAGCTGCTGGCTGTGTTAACTGCTGATTGAGTTCCTTTTCTGTCTGGCCTTATGATAGACATTCTCAGAGGTCAGTTCCTGGTTCTTCCTGGAGTTTATTTTATTACTAATTGGTCTGGCCTCAGGAGATTGAGTGTAGAAGGCTCTGATCCAAAGGTATATAAGCAGATCTGTCTACCAGCTACTACTGGGAAGTAGTAACCCAGAGAGAGACTCTTAATTTCCCTCCTTACCCAGAGGAGCTCGATTATGTGGACATTTCTTCATTGGCAGCCCTTTGTGTAATCAGTGTCAAATTAGCACACAGCTGCACTTTCCATCAAATCTACTGTTATTTGTTTAGCACTGAAGTTATGAACTCTCAGTGTCTCCCTGTTGATCCTAACAGGGAATCTGATATAGACTAAATTTGATTATTTTTCTTTTTCTCTTTTTTAAAATAAGTACCCAACTCTTGGGCTCACTATTGTGAAAATTTATAAAATCATCTGAGAATGACAGAAGGTCTATAAAACTTAAATTTTATATATGTATGGTTCAAAAATATAGCCAGGTATGGTGGCACAATACGCCTGTAATCTTAGCTGCTCAGGCTGAGACTGAGGAATTGCAAGTTTGAGGCCAGCCTGGGCAACTTAACAAGACCCTATCTCAAAAAATAAGAGGATACAGCTCAGTGGTAGAGCACCATTGGGTTAAACCCCGGGGGGGTGGGGGGGGGTGGGGGGGGTGGGGGGGGTCTGCGGTGTGGGTGTGTATGATACACACTGAATAAAATATAAAGTGAAAATCTTAGTGTTTTGGAAATTACTGATAGATTACTGCGGGACCTTTCTCAATGCCTTTCTATATATGTATCTACGTATTTTTTTTGATATTATATGTCTTGTCATATTTTCCTTTAATGTAAAGCCTCCAGAATACCCATTATGTATTTGTTTCTCTTCTTTCCTTCCAATACTGGGCAGTACTGGGAATTGAACCCAGGGTTGCTCTACCACTGAGCTACACCCTTCAGCTGTTTTTTATTTTTATTTTGATATGGGATCTTGATAAAATGCTCAGGCTGGCCTTGAACTCATGATCCTCTTGCATCAGACTCCTGAGTTGCTGGGATTACTGGTGTGTACCATTGCAGCCAGCTATGTATTTGTTTTATTAAATCATTACTTTTGTTTTCTTAATGATTTGCTTAAAGTGTTGTCATTTGCCAGTGGCTTGGGAGGCTGAGGCAGGAGGATTGCAGGTTCCAGCCCAGCCTGAGCAACTTAGGCCCTAAACAACTTGGCGACACCCTGTCTCAAAATAAAAAAAATACAAAGGGCTCTGAATGTGGCTTAGTGGTTAAACTAAGTGCCCCTGGGTTCAATCCTCTGGTACTGAAAAGAAAAGAAAAGGTGCTGTCATCTGTATACTTACATTGTTAGGCAGTTACATAAAGGTGTGTTGAGTGGCTAGGTGCAGTAGCACACACCTATAATCACAGTGACTTGGGAGGGTGAGGCAGAAGTATTGCAAGTTCAAGGCCAGCCTCAGCAACTTAGTGAGACCCTGTCTTAAAATAAAAAGGACTGGGATGTAGCTCAGTGGTAAAGCACCCAGTGCCAAAAAAAAGATGTGTTGAGTACAAATGTGTGGGGATGAGAGAGGAGAGACTTTTAACTTTGACAGCTCTTAGTCATTCCAGAAGTAATGAAATTGTGGCATTTTGTTTTAGCGCATCTGTAGCCATGAAGTGCCATCTTGCCCAATATGCCTCTATCCACCTACTGCAGCCAAGATAACCCGTTGTGGACACATCTTCTGCTGGGCATGCATCCTGCACTATCTTTCACTGAGTGAAAAGACCTGGAGTAAATGTCCCATCTGTTATAGTTCTGTGCATAAGAAGGATCTCAAGAGGTAAGATGGAGCTATGTATTGGGTTAGACCTCAGTCAGCCTGCTCCTTGTTCTGCTTCACCTAAATATCCATGTTACAGTGTTGTTGCTACAGAATCTCGACAGTATGTTGTCGGTGATACCATTACAATGCAGCTGATGAAGAGGGAGAAAGGAGTGTTGGTGGCCTTGCCCAAATCCAAGTGGATGAATGTAGATCACCCTATTCATCTAGGAGGTGAGTTCTATTAATTTTGGGGGCAGATAATCTCAAGTATGCTCTTTTAAAACTATTGAATATCTTTATAGCGTCAAATATTGAGCCTTTAGCTAGAGGTGGTAGCACACACCTATAATCACAGCTGTTTGGGAGGCTGAAGTAGGGGGATGGCAAATTGGAGGCCAGCCTGGGATATTTAGCAAGATCTTGATCAAAAAAATAAAATAAGGAAAGGATGAGATGGAGGATGTACCTCAGTGGTAGAATGCCTCTGGGTGGGTTCAATAGTTTGTATTGACAAAAAAAAAAAAAAGAAATTTAGCCTTTGGGCAAGCTAGTTCCAGCATTTCCAGATTAGTCAAGAATTCCAGTAGGATATAACAAATTAGAATAAATAAATAAATTTTTAAAAGTAATAAGAAAGAATACTAGTAGGTTAGAGTTTGCATGGAGTGGTTTAACTCTGGTTTCAGATTTCTTTCATTCATACACACATCTCTCTCTTTAATTTTTCTTTATACTGAGCTTTATTTGTTTTTTTTTTTAATTTGTTTTTAGTACTGGGGATTGAAGCCAGGGCCTTGTGCACGCTAGGCAAGTGCTCTGCCTCTGAGCTATATCCACAGTCCTTTTTTACGTTTTATTTTGAGACAGGGTTTCACTGAGTTTCCCAGGCTGGCCTTGAACTTCAGTCCTTTTGCCTTTTCCTTGTGAGTAGCTGGGATTATAGGCATGTACTCCCACACCCGGCTTTACCAGGCTTTCCTGCACAGTGTTTGGTATTGTGCCCAGTCTTGGGGGTTCCATAGTCAGCAAGTCTTGGCACCTGTCATCAAGGAACTCGGTAGTCTAAAAGAAGAGGCCATTGGTAGACACACATAAAGGCCATCAGGATAAGAGTGTGATATGTACATTTCAATCTTTAGGGTAAAGGTGGAACTCTCAATAAGTGCTTTTGAAACAATTGACTGATCTCATGGTAAAATATGAAATTAGATACCAGTTTCGTACCAGTCATAAAAGGTACTTCCAGATAGCTTGAACTTAAAGTCCAAAAATTTTAAACCTTAAAAGAAAATATAGGGTCGGGGGAATGGATGGCAGTCAAAACCTAATTAAAGTGCCGGGTACAGTGGTGCACGCCTGTAATGCCAGCAGCTTGGGAGGCTGAGACAGGAGAATCATGAGTTCAAAGCCAGCCTCGGCAGCAGTGAGGTGTTAAGCAACTCAGTGTGACCCTGTTTCTAAATAAAATACAAAATAAGGCGAGGAATGTGGCTCAGTGGTTGAGTGCCCCTGAGTTCAATCCCCAGTCCCAAAGGAGAAAAAAAGGAAAAAAAAAAAAACTAAAGAAAAAAGGGATCTAAACAAACAAAATATTGGATATCTTTCTTTCTTTTTTTTTTTTTTTTAACTTTGGTACTGGGATTTGAACCCAGGGCCTTAATTATGCTAAGCTGATGTTTTGACACTGAGATAGACCCCCAGCCCTAAGACAACATTTGATTACTTTATCTTTGTACATTCTTATTTAATATTCTCATTTTTGAACCAGGCTGAAACCATAAATGCTATAAAGTAAGACTGGTATGTTTGTTTTGTGTGTGTGTGTGTTTGTACGAGGGATTGAACCCAGGGGTGCTCTAAAGATTAATGTCCAGAACATAGAGATGTTCTATAAATTATTTTAACTCAGTGGAAGAATGAGTTAAGCATGTAACACAGCATTTCCCAGTTAAGGAAACCCACTTCTACATATCTGAGATGTCCATCAGATTTGCATTCACTGCCCCCCCCCCCCCAAAATATTAGTAACACTGGATTTTGTAAAGAATTGGGAAAGTGGGGGCTCTAGTTCTTGGCAGTGTAAATTAATAACAGGCTTTTGCAATTTTGTAAGATTTAAAGATAGTTATAATAGTTGATCTAACATTAGTACATAAAATTCTTAATAGGCATGAAGAATTTTTTTGTTACAGTGTAATGGTGAGAAATTGACAGTAATCTAATGTTGTGTGAAAAGTACTTTATTATAGTTCATCATTGCATACTGGAAGGTGAGGATGAAGTAGATCTGTTTCAACATAGAAGATTTTTGAGAAATAAGCTGCAGAACAACATGCACAGTTTATCATTTTTAAGAAATCCTTTTTTCTGAACATGTGTATAAATATATAGGAAAAAAATTGAAGGCTACATTTCAAATTTGTAAATGGCATCTTTTAAATGGCACCAGGATAGGAAAGGCAAATATTTAAGGCATTTTAAGAGGGTCTCAAGATAACATTTTTTTGGTACCAGAGGTTGAACCCAGGTGTGCTTAACTTTTGAGCTACATCCCCTATGCTTTTTTTTTTTTTTTAGTTGCTCAAAACATTACAGTGATCTTGACATATCATTCATTTGATTCAAATGGGGTACGTAATCTTATTTTTCTACGTGTACAGATTGCAGGATCACATTGGTTATACAGCCACGTTTATACATAGGGCCATACTAGTGTCTATTGTATTGTGCTTCCCTTCCTATGCCCCCCCTTCTCCCCTCCCCTCCCATCCCTGTGCTTTTTTTAATTTTTAATTTTGACAAGGATCTCTCTAAGTTGCTTAGGACCTAACTTAGTTGCTGAGGCTGGCCTTGAACTTGGAATCCTGACTCAGCCTCCCAAGCCACTGTCAAGATAACATTTTTTTTTTTTTTTTAATATTTATTTATTTAGTTAGTTCTCAGCGGACACAACATCTCTGCATGTGGTGCTGAGGATCAAACCCGGGCCGCACGCATGCCAGGCGAGCGCGCTACCGCTTGAGCCACATCCCCAGCCCTCAAGATAACATTTTTAAAACTTTGTAAAAGTACAGAAAATATGGGGGAAGGAAGTAAAGAAAATCATTTATGATCCTTTTACCTGAAAGTGCCCCAAAATGTTAAATGCAGACTTTTTTTTTCTATGTATGTATGTTTCTACTTGATTGGATTAGAGTGATCTGACATCTTCATTTTTCACAGAATGTAGGTATTTCTCCAAGTCTCACTAGTTGCTCTCTTAGAAAACCATTTCTAGTGTCAGAGGAATTCTCTATAAATATTTCATCATGTAGCAAACCATTTGTTATTGTTGGGTTTATGGGTTATTTTTAGATTTTCTGATATTACATGTAATGCTGTAATTAAACATTATACAATAAACATTTGATTACTTTCTCTTATAAACCTTATTTTGAGATTTCTGTTAAATTATTTTTCAGGAAGTTAGGTTAAATTACCCCCATCTTAATCCTAGGAAAAAAAGGTGCGTGTGAGAAAGTTGTTTAACTACATTGTCACAAACATTGAGTGTTGCATTTTGTGATGTTACTGACTTTTTTGTAGATGAACAGCACAGCCAGTACTCCAAGTTACTGTTGGCCTCTAAGGAACAGGTGCTGCACCGGGTAGTTCTGGAAGAGAAAGTAGCACTGGAGCAGCAACTGGCAGAGGAGAAGCACACTCCCGAGTCCTGCTTTATTGAGGCAGCTATCCAGGAACTCAAGGTCAGAGGATGCATTAGAAACTAAAAGCCAGAGATGTTAAACCTTTCTATTCAGGGATGGACAGTGGGACCTAGGTACTTCAACCCCACATTGAGGCTAATAAGCCAGAATGGCTAAAAAAGCATTCTGCTCTGGGCTTTATGTTGTAATGGAAGGGAAGAGCTGAGGTTTTTCAAACTTTTTCTAGAGCTGAAAGGAATAGTTCAAATGATTTTATGCATAGTGGTATACACCTGTAATCCCACTGGCTAGGGAAGCTGAGATAGGATTGCAAGTTCAAGGCCAGCTTCAACAATTTAGCAATGCCTTAAACAACTTAGTGAGATCCTTTCTCAAATAAAAAGTATCTCAAATTTTATGACTAATTATGAAAGTAGGGTTTTTTAGGTTAGCCCTGCTCTTAGTTAAGCAAGGTAGGCTTTTAGATTTGTTTTTAGAGATGTTTTATTTGAGAGAAATGTGGAGAAAGTATTAGTGCTTGCCCATTTGGGCCTTGGCAATACCTGATGAGGATCCTTTAAGTAGCAAGAATTACCCAAGTGAAGAAGTCCCCCACTTTTTAAAATTTTTATTTATTTGGTGCTGAGGATCGAACCCATTGCCTCATGTGTGTAAGGCAAATGCTCTACCACTGAGGTATAGCCTCAGTCCATTCAGGCTTTAGCTCATGTTGAAAGGCCATTCTGAGTCCTTGCTCTCCACACTGAGTATGTTTCTGGAAACTTAGCCTTCTCTGGTTTCTCTGGCCCTAGACTCGGGAAGAGGCTCTGTCAGGATTGAGTGAAAGCAGAGAGAAGGTCACTGGTGTTGTGGCTGCTCTGGAACAACTGGTGCTGATGGCTCCCTTGGCGAAGGAGTCCGTTTTTCAACCCAGGAAGGTTAGTGTGCCCCTGTTACAGTCTTAAGTGACAGCCATTCTTCAGTTGCTATTATTAAGCTGGTAGGTATTTCTGTGAAACCTCAACTTTATTTGGAGGAGAGTGGACTATGACTATCTTTGGTTTGTAATTTTTTACTGTGGGTATTAAGTCGATATGATAAACATCTAGGGAGCTTCTTATGTCTCCTCCTTATGTCACATTGCTTTTTTAAAAAAATATATTTTTAGTCGTAGATGGACACAGTACCTTTATTTTTTCATGTGCTGAGGATCGATCCCAGTTCCTCACCCATACTCTACTACTACTACTGAGCTACAACCCCAATCCGTTGCATTGCTTCTTGAAAACAGGACATAGACTTTCCGTTGACCTAGAGTTTGTTCCAACAGGGTGTTCTAGAGTATCTGTCTGCTCTTGATGAAGAAACCACAGAAGTTTGTTCTCTGGACTCTCATCCTCTTGCTCTCCCTCTGGTAGAGGAAGAGGAAGCAGTATCTGAACCAGAGCCTGAGGGGTTGTCAGAGGCCTGTGATGACTTGGAATTAGCTGCTGACAATCTTGGAGAAGGGACCATTCGTATTGAGTCCAGCCAGCAGGAACCCATCACCAAGCCAGGCTTTACACACCTGAGCAGCTCTCCTTGTTACTACTTTTACCAAGGTGAGGGGCCCCAAGGAGGAAGACGGGGTTTCCTACCATAGATATGTTTGAGAGGGATGGCCTGGATTTCTGAGCAGACGGTTCTTTCCTGGTCCTGGGGGTTGGATAGCTAGCTGTGCCTTTCAGCATTGGGAAGGAGGGGGGCCTAGCAATGAGAGGGTCTGTGCTGAGGGCTGGCAGAGACTGTTGGTTGATAAAGCTCTTGTCTTCAGCCGAGGATGGGCAACACATGTTCCTGCACCCTGTGAATGTACGTTGCCTCGTGCGGGAGTATGGCAGCCTGGAACAGAGCCCAGAGAAGATCTCAGCGACTGTGGTAGAGATTGCTGGTTACTCCATGTCTGAGGTAAGGGCTTGCCTTTTAGGAGAGGAGGTGCTAGGGAAGCAACATTAAACTAATTTCTTTAGAGTAGACTGAGCTGGCCTAAGTTCCTAAACCTTCAAGGCCTTTAGTTGATGTATTTGTGTGTGTGATGGGCTGGGGATCAACCCCAGGACCTTGTGCATTCTAGTGAGCTATACCCCCAGCCCTATGTATTTTGAAGTCTGTTTTTGTTGGTGATGGTGCTGTGAAATTTTTTTTTTTTTTTTTAAATTAGATTGTTCTTCCTTAATGTGCCAGCATTTTGTTAAGTCAGTTTTCTATGCCCCCTGCTTCTCAGGTACATTTGTTGTGTTGAGATATAGATTTCTTCTCATTCCTCATTTATTTATTTAGTACTTGGGATTGGATCCAGATGCACTTTACCAACCTACATTCCAAGCTTTTTTTATTTTGAGACGGGGCCTTGGTAAGTTGCTGAGGGCCTCTAAACTAGGATATTTTTTCTTTTTCCTTTTTTGTGGGGGCTACTGGGGATTGAACTCAAAGGCACTGGCCAACGAGCCTCATCCCCCTAGCCCTATTTTGTATTTTATTGAGAGACAAGTCTTACTGAGTTGCTTAGTGCCTCGCTTTGCTGAGGCTGGCTTTGTGATCCTCCTGCCTCAGCCTCCTGAGCGCTAGGATTACCAGCATGCAACATTGTACCTGACTTCAGCTAGGATATTTCTTAAACAATAAGAAGCTGGGTGTGGTAACACACACCTGTCATCACAGCAACTCAGGAGGCTGAGGCAGGTGGACTGCAAGTTCAAGGCCAGCCTCAGGAACTTAGGGAGACCCTGTTTCAAAAGTAAAAAATAAAAAGGCCTGGGAGCTAGGCACAGTCGTGCACACCTATATAATCCCAGCAACTCAGGAGGCTGAAGCAGGAGAACTGCAAGTTCAAGGCCAGTCTCAGCAACTTAGTGATGCTCTAGGTAGCTTTGATTGACTCAAAATATAAAGGGCTGGGGATTTAACTCAGTGGTAGAACACCTCTAGGTTCTATCTTGAGTACCAGAGAAGGGAGGTGGGAATCTTGAAAACAAAGTCCAGGGACTGGAATTGTGGCTCAGTGGCAGAGAGCTTGCCTTGCATGTGTGAGGCACTGGGTTCAATCCTCAGCACCACATAAAAATAAACTATAAAAGTATTGTGTCCATCTACAACTAAAAAAAAAAAATGTCCAGAGGGAGTAGTAGCTCAGTGGTAGAACACTATACATAGCATACCAGAGGCCCTAGGTTCAGTCCTCAGCACAAACATACAGAAAAAAATGAAACGAAAGAAAAACCCTGAAAAAATCTATGGAGGCTTTAAGTTAGGTATATAGGCTTGAAATGCATTTTTAGCTTAGCAGATATCTGAGTTATGGTCTTATAATTCACATATGTGAATTTTTTTCCCTTTGGATATTATCCTGTATTGATGACAAATTTATTATATGCCTCAAAATAGAAACTCTTTGAGTACTATCAGTTTTTTTCAAATGTGAAGAAAAAGAAAAGAAAAAAAACTAAATTGATGGGCTTCTTTGTTTTAGGCCACACTTTAGTAAGGAAATCTGGTTGTTTTCTTTTGCTTTTGGTACTAGAAATTGAACTCTGCACTGGACCACTGAGCTACATCCACAGCCCTATTTTGTATTTTATTTAAAGACAGGGTCTCAATGACTTGCTTAGCACTTTGCTGTTGCTGAGGTTGGGTTTGAACTTGCAATCCTCCTGCCTCAGCCTCCCAAGCCATTGGAATTATAGGTGTGCGCCACCACGCCCGGTGGGAAATGTTTATCTTCCTTCTTTTATCTTCCCTGTTCTCTCCCCTCAGTTGTGGACCCCAGGCAATCTGAAACAGCTGATTAGATTGTTACCAGGCTGAATTTACTCACTTGTAGCACAAGCAAAAACTGAATTTGGTTGCTTTTTCTGCCTGACTGTATCCATAGTTTCTGCTTTGCTTTTCAAAAAGATGGTAACTTGAGAACTACTCTTTAAGCCCAGTGCTGTCTGTGAGTGTATGTATACTGTTGGAAATCTGAGTTGGCAGCCTTTACTCTCAAGAGTTAAGTCACGCCTTACTGGAGTATTGGTCACTTTTCCCATGTAGGATGTTCGGCAGCGTCATAGATATCTCTCTCACTTGCCTCTCACCTGTGAGTTCAGCATCTGTGAACTGGCTCTGCAGCCTCCTGTGGTCTCTAAGGAAACCCTAGAGATGTTTTCAGGTGAGAACGCCCATTTTGCTTTTCTTTATAGTGGGTGGGGTTCGGGGACTTTGGTGGAAATCATGCTGGAAACCAAATGCGGGCAGTTCCTCCTGAGACACCTCACCCCATTTATCTAGTTCAGCTCAGCCCACTGGTGTGGGCTTAGCAGCTAATCAGCTGGGAAGAGTTAATGGCCAGGTGGTTTGGGATCTGCCTTCTCACAGCTTGACCAACCCACAGATGACATTGAGAAGAGGAAGCGTCAACGCCAGAAGAAGGCTCGGGAGGAACGCCGCAGAGAGCGTAGGATTGAAATGGAGGAGAACAAGAAACAGGGCAAGTGTAAGTTCAGGAGCTCTCAACAAGGCTCTGTGACCAGGAACCAGGCTGCTTGTGTTCATGTCTCGCTCTGTCATTTGTTCTTCAGTTTTTACCTAGGTCATGAAAGCCTCCTTTATAGGCTCATTTGATAAATTTAATGAGTTCATGTGTCACAATGTGCATAGCACAATTCATATGGAAATGAAATTCACCTTGGCATAGTGAGTGACAAAAATCTGTTCCAGGGAAGGGAATTGAAACTCTGTTGAGAAAGCTGGGGGCAGTTGTCCCGTGTGATCTGTAGATCATGGATCTTACCTCCAAGCTATTAAAGGGAACAGTGCCAGTGAGTGCCAGAAATGTCTAATAAAGTAGAAACTTTGAAAACCAGGAAATGCATGCAGGAAGTTAAACTTGAGAGCTCTTGTGTCAGTAAGCACAGAGTATTCTGATCTGGTTCTCCTGTGTAAGAGAATCCACTGGATTAGTGTGACCCACAGGCCTAATTATCCACTAGAAAACAAGGATTTGAGTCTTTGGGTAGGGAAAGGACTTAGTTATTGTGATTCCATATGGTATGGCAAACACTAAATTTTACTTCTCAAACTGTGCCAAATATATACTTGGGCTTTCAAAACTGTTGTAGATATTTGGAACATGTCTTAAACTTGGAGAAAACAAATGTTTACAGAACAGGATTTTTGTTTTAACTTTTTTATGGAAATATTCAGACAAGCAGGTAGAGAGCACCGCATGTTTATCGTCCACCTTCAATTATGACTAGTTAGAACAAGCATTTTTATATTAAAAATGTATCATTGGGGCTGGGGATGTGGCTCAAGCGGTAGCGCGCTGGCCTGGCATGCGTGCGGCCCAGGTTCGATCCTCAGCACCACATACAAAGATGTTGTGTCCGCCGAAAACTGAAAAATAAATATTAAAAAATTCTCATTCTCTCTCTCTCTCTAAAAAAATAAATTAAAAAAAAAAACTGAATTATTGGATGGCAGTTGCTATAAATTGAGTTGTTAAATTTCTGTCTGCATCTTTCAGAACCTTGAGGTTGTTTATACATACTGGCTTTCCTCAGCTGTTGGGAAAATTTGAGGAATTGTAAATGGTCCTACTGTTATTGTCTTCCTTTGCAGATCCAGAAGTCCACATTCCCCTAGAAAATCTACAGCAGTTTCCTGCCTTCAATTCCTATACCTGCTCCTCTGATTCTGCTTTGGGTCCTACCAGCATCCAGGGGCCTGGAGCCCTCTCCCTTTCTCCTCTTAGCAGAAGTCCAGGTTCCCATACAGGTAAATAACTATTGAGATTTAATATATTCAGCCACTGGTTAGACTTTAGGTCACAGCTGCTTAAAGGGTTTTACTTACTCGGGTGGACAATAAACATGGGGTGCTCTCTTCAGGCAGATGACTTTTACTTGGGTAGTTCTAAACTACATCAAATTCTTGCCATTTGATTTACTTTTTACGTTGACTTTACTTCTTTTTTTTTTTTGGTAGATGAACACAATACCTTTATTTTATGTGATGCTGAAGATCAAACCCAGTGCCTCACACATGCTAGGCAAGCGCTCTACCACTGAGCCACTCATCCCCTGTACTGACTTTTTATACCTTGCCAACCTCTAAAAAGCTCAAGGTAGCCGGGTGGTGGCACTTGTCATCCCAGTGACTGGAGAAGCTGAGACGGTAGGATTGCAAGTTTAAATTCAGCCTCAGAAACTTAGTGAGGCCCTTAACAATGTAACAAAAGTCTTGTTTCAAAATTAAAAAAAAAAAAAAAAAAAGGCTGATGATATGGCTCAGTGGTTAAGTGCCCCTGGGTTCAATCCCCAGTACCAAGGAATAATAAAAATAAAAACCTCAAGGTAGCTCACTATGTAGGAAATTTACTTTGACCCAGCTGTTTTACCTCTAGTGTTCACATTTGGGATACTACCCTTTGTTTTAGCCTCTTTGTATGTATTTCTTTATTGTAGTAGCATATATAATAATAATAAAGAAGAAATGGCCTACAGAATCTATTGATAGCGTAAATGCTACAGTTTAGTCATTTCCCTATGAAATACTTCATATTGAAGAAGAAAATAATAGCTGTCTTTATGAACCATGGAAAGATAAAAGGAAGTTGTAGAGGGCTAGTTGTAGCTCAGCGGTAGAGCATTTGCTTAGGATGTTTGAGGCCCTGCCTTTAATCCATGTACTGCTCAAAAAAACAGTTGTAGAATTTTGTGGGTTTTAAAAAAAGTAACAAAGCATTTCATTGTGCATTTATCTAAGTGTATAGAATATTGGGACAGGTACATTCCAGACTAGTACTCTGGGATAAGGATTGAAAGATTTTTCAAAGATACCCTTGTCTTTTTTTTTTTTAAAGTGGACACAATATCTTTATCTTATTTATTTTTTATGTGGTGCTGAGGATCGAACCCATTACCTAGTGCTCTACCGCTGGAGCTATATAACCCCAGCCCCACCCTTGTCCTTTTTAAAGTAAAAAAATGAACACACATACTCACTTTATTCTTATAGAAAAATGTATTAGTGTTTCATTTTTGTCCTTTTTTTTTTCCCCCCCCCCAGTTCTGGTGATTGGCTCCAGGGCCACATGTGCTAGACAAGCACTCCTAAGTATAACCATGTTATGAAATGAAACAAAGAGTTATTGACCATCATTTTAGACATCTCTTTTTTGGGGTGGGGAGGGTGCATGATTACTGGGAATTGAACCCAAGGGCTCCTAACCACTGAATCACATTCCCAGTCTTTTCTATTTACTCGTTTTATTTTGAGACAGGGTCTTGCTAAGTTGCTAAGGCTGGCTTTGAACTTGGCGATCCTCCTGTCTCTGCTTCAGCTGGGATTCCAGGCATGCGCCACCATCTGTCGTGAATCTTAACCAAACATTTCCACATTATTAACTGCTGGCTGGAACATGAAGTCTTATCTAATTAAATTTTATCACGTTTCTTTGTGGAAAAGTGTAGCATTTCATAAGAAAAAGGGTTATTCTTGCTGTAGGAACAGATTAAAAGCATTATAACTGAAGCTTTTTCTCTCCCTCCACTGATCACTGATGTAAACAATCATTAGTGTTCTTGGCTTTGGAAAAATAGCAGAATTGAAGGTTGGATCAAGGTTCTCTTTGGCCAGGGATGGGTGGGTTTTGGTAATTATTCAGATCTGACTCAAGGGTTCATCTCGTCATTTCATAGGTGCTAGCTTTTTGGAACTTATATAATCAGGTGTCTGGTTCTTTTTCAGACTTTCTGCTGACCCCTGTGTCACCCACTGCCAGTCAGGGCAGTCCTTCATTTTGCGTTGGGAGTCTGGAAGAAGACACTCCCTTTCCTTCTTTTGCCCAGGTAATAATTTGCTTGTGAAGCAGCCCAAGGTATGTAACATGAATTCGGCTGCTGGTTTTTCTGGGAACTTCATCCAGGGATTATTGTTCCTCATTCTAATAACAGCTGAACCCATTTAGTCCTTTGAATAGGTATGAGGGAAATTGCCTGCCTCTTGGAGCTGTATGCCACCAGGAGTGGCTAAGAGTAGATTCTGTGGATATCCCCTCTGATAGAGGGAAGGGCCTTAAGGCTTAAGCTGCATTGATTCTAATACATAATTGTTAGAGGCTTTTCTTTTCTTCTTCTTTTTTTTTTTTTTTTTGGTAACAGGGATTGGATCCGGGGTGCTTAACCATGAGCCATATCCCAAACCCTTTTTATATTTTATTTAGAGGCAGGGTCTCGTGAAGTTGCTGAGGCTGGTTTTGAACTTGGGATCCTTCTACCTCAGCTTCCCAAGCTATTGGGATTACAGGCATGTACCACTGTACCTAGCTTTTGGAGGCTTTCTTAAGAGGGAAGTTCTTGGGTTTAGTCTCAACAATTACTATAGACTTACCCAGGAAAGAGGCCAAGAATAGCTGAAAGAAAAATCTTGAGTTTTAATTATTAAAAAACAAAACAAAACAAAATAAACCACTACATTGTAAACTAGACACTGTCCTAAAGGCTAGGGAATACATCAATTAATTTTAATGGTTCTCTAGTTCTAGGATCTCTTGTTCAACTGGTATTTGTTACATAAAATAAATCATTCCTCTGCACTTTGAGAAGGGAAAGTTTATCTGGGTTATCCTGTAACTAGCCAAAGCAGCATCCTTATGGAGCAAGGTGGGAAAACACCAAGCTAGTGAGATTGGATGTCAGATCACTCTGTTAAGCAAATATTCATTTAACATGCTAACCTTCAGCATTCCTGCATCCATATAACTAAAGATGATGGACAGACACCCCTGTAAGAAGTTACTGTTAATCTTAAGACTTAATGTCTGGGGCTGGGGATGTGGCTCAAGCGGTAGCGCGCCCACCTGGCATGCGTGTGGCCTGGGTTCAATCCTCAGCACCACATACAAAGATGTTATGTCCGCTGAAAACTAAAAAATAAATATTAAAAATTCTTTCTTAAAAAAAAAAAAGACCTAATGTCTGCAGTTGATATGGATTTTCTCATGTAGAAATGACAGTTTATGCTGACATAAATAGGAATTAGACTTGGGTAAGAAAGGTCCTAAAGGCAGGAAGGATGAAAATAATTGAGGGCAATTCTGAAAATTACTGAATTTCATAGGCAAAACCAAGTGGCTTTCAGGAATTAGGCCAAATGCTTAGGTTTTTTATTGTTGTAGTAGTACTGGGAATCGAACTCAGGGGGCCCTCAACCACTTTTTTTTTCTTCTTTCAGCTTTGAGAAACTTAAGACTTGAAAGAATTATATTATGAATAGTCACATCTTTCACCTAGATACACCAATTTTTATTTTTGCTATATTTGCTTTCTGTTATGTATGTAATAATTTCTAGACAGCATGATACTTCATTAGTACTTAGGGGATACATGTCAAGTAAAATGACATTTTCCTATAAACTATAGTTATACAGCATAAAATTTGAATTTTTTGGATGTAATAATGTAGTACATGTTTCTATTTGCCCATTTGTTTCAATCTTCATTTTTTTTAAGTTCAGGGTGCAGTCAGATTACTTGTGTGCATTTAATTGCCAAGTTTCTTCAGCTTCCTTTGGTCCATAACAGCTCTTCTGACCTCCTTCCCCCTCCTCCTTGAATGGATAATTTTGAAGCATCGAGGCAAGTTGCTTCACGGAACATCAAATGGTTTAGATTTGTCTGCTTGTTTTCTCATGAGTGGATTCAGGTTAAATACTTAGAAAACCATTTTTGGTAAGAGTAAAGCATAGGTGATAGATATGTTTTAATCACATCTTAAGACAATTCAGATGCCATGCTACTTGTGGGACAAAGGAAGAGGACTCAGCAGTATAGTACCCTTAGATTTAATCCTCAATATTCCCCCACCCTCCCCAAAAAAACCCTAAACCAAAAAACATGGCCTTGACTGAGATGAAGCCAGTTATCCAGAGACAGAAGGGTTGTTCTGATTTACTATACTTGGAAGAATTTTATAGGTCTGTGGCTGAATCTGAAAGTTAATGATTAAGCTATACAAAAAGCAAAGATTAAAAGGTAATGAATGAGGGCCTGAGGCTGTAGCTCAGTGGTAGAGTGCTTGCCTCACAGGTGTGAGGCCCTGGGTTCAATCCTTAGCACCATATAAAAATAAATAATGATATTTTTAAAAACCCTTTTTTAAAAAAAAAAAAGTAATGAATGAGTGTTGTTTTACTCTTTCAGGATAAAATTGAGTTTTATAGCTTTAAATAACTGAAGTTCAGTAGCCACATGGTTTTAAAACTGGAGGGGGTACGATGTTGCTTATTCCAACATTTTGATGTTTTTAGGGGTTTCAAGGAGAAAAGGAAAGTTGATTAGAAAAAGCATTTCCAGCTTGAGCATCTGAGTAAGAAACGCTTACTCCTTCTGTGTGGTATTCTTTACCTGTTTCCCAAAGGAGCAGATTGGCCTTACCACTTTGTGGTTTACACAGGATAATAATGGATGTGACTGAAATAGTATATTAATGAGAAAAGATTTCACAGGTGATGGTTGGTTCTGTGCCCTCCTAACCAGTTGATGTCAAGGCTGGTGTCTGGAAAAGAAGTTGAACTAAAAACTTACCTCATTTTCCACTTCCATAGATGCTGAGAGTTGGAAAAGCAAAAGCAGATGTGTGGCCCAGACCTAATCCAAAGAAAGGTGAGGAGGGCCTGCTGGTGAAGGGTGAGTTTGTCCTCTTTTCATTAAAATGCTAGTTGTTCATAGGAGTGTAATACTGATTTTTTTTTTTTCCCCCAGATGAGAACAGCTTAATTCCTCCTGCCCCTGTGGACAGTGATGGAGAGAGTGATAACTCTGACCGTGTTCCTGTGCCCAGTTTCCAAAATTCCTTCAGCCAAGCTATTGAAGCAGCCTTCATGAAACTGGACACACCAGCTACTTCAGATCCCCTCTCTGGTAAGGGCAGAGAACTGGAGTTCTCAACACAGGACTCTAAAAACTTACCACACAGGTGCTGCCATTCCTGCCTGTACTCTGCAGCAAACACTACCAACTCAAGATTCTAAGTGTAGGCAGGATCTACTCTCCACTGTCTTGGAAGAAAAAAATATCCAAATTTTCCTTCTAGGCCTCAAGAATTTATGTGGGTTGGTAAACAGGTTCTGACAAACCAAATTAGTTGATACTTGACTATGTTGAAGACCTAAACTGGTCGACCAGTCTGTAAAAGGTAATTCATAGATGTGTAAGTCAGTATCCACCCTGGTACTCACGATTAAACAAGAGTTACAAATTTATGGTGTGCTTTATATGTCCCTAGCATTGTGCTAATTTCCCGACAACCGTATTGAATAGGTGTAACTCTTAGAGTTGAGAAAGCCAGGGCCAGGGAGGTAGCATCAAGACAAATATTAGTATATGCTACTGGCATTTGAGTCCAGAAGTGTAATTCCAGAGCCTGTACTTTGGCTGACATTGAATGACTTGGTAATGGAAAGGCCAGGGAACCAAGATGGCATTGTAAATTAAGTGAGCTCTCTTTTCTGTTTTCCTTTAGAAGAGAAAGGAGGGAAGAAAAGGAAAAAACAGAAGCAGAAGCTCCTGTTCAGCACCTCAGTTGTCCATACCAAGTGACACTACTGGCCAAGGCTACCTTCTTCATCTGGTTTTCTTTTTTCTGTGCTTTTGTTTTGCTGCTGTAATTTTAAGTATTTGAGTTTGAACAGATTAGCTTGGGGTGGGGGGAGGGGGTTTCCACAATGTGAGGGGGAATCAAAAAATTTTAAATACAGTGTATTTTCCAGCTTCCCGTCTTTACACCAAAATAAAGTATTGACACTCACATGAGATCTCTCCCTGCCAAAGCTTTTAGTTTGTTGCCAGGTTAGCCTTTTTGATCCACGTGTAATTTAACCCCAAACAAGTTTTGAGCCCCTTCAGCACCCCTTGGAGCAGCCCAAACCACAACACTGCTCTGCTGTGACATCATGTGTCAGGCTTCCTGGTCTCTCTGCATACTATTAGTTGTCTTTTTAAAAATGGTTGAATCTTTCCTACCTGTTCAGTTCTCCTTGTTAAAGAAACAGAGGGATGGGAATAAAATGGATTTAGGACACCCAGTTTGAATTGAAGTTTTTCTTCTGACAAATGGCCAGGGTGTGGTGCCAGACTTGAGTTGGCAGCTTGATGGACACTTGCCATGTGTGAGGGAGTTTTGCCCCTTGAACTTGGCTTTGCTTTAAAAAAAAAAAAAAAAAAGTTGTACTTGTCACTAAGAAAGCCTTTGGGACATCCCTTCCTTTTGGACAAGCTTATTTTGACAGTAGCATGAATTATGGGAAAGAGTCCAGCACTCCTGGAGAGCAGGCTAATAGCCAGGTCACCAATACTTAGCCTCTCTTTTATCTAGAGCAGCTCCATCCTCCCAAACCCTATACCGATTGCTGGGGGTAGAATCCAAGGCATCATGGGCAAGTGGCCTGCCATTGAGCTCTAGCCAGCCCTTTATTTTTTTTCTTGCTAAGTTGCCCAGGCTGGCCTCAAAATTGGGATCCTCTTGCCTCTCTGCTAGCAGGAACAGGAACAATACCCAGCCCTAGAGCAGCTTCCTATGCCTGGGTTTTAGCTCAGAATCTTTTTGCTGCTTAAAAAAAGACAAAGTTGCAATAAATCACCTGCACAAGTAATACTGGGTTTTTTTTGTTTTTTAAAGTTTACAGGTCAGCTAGGCACATTATTTCTAGATTAAACAGAATTGTGCAAACTCATAGCAGCTAGCATGGACTAACATCTCTGGTATGAGGCTTAAAGCTGGATTTAGCTTTATCATTTTTGAGAAATCCTGGGTCAAGGAAGGTGCTTAGCCTTAGATACGGGGTATACTGAAGTAAATATCACAAATCTTTATTAAATGTTAAGATTTTCTATTAAATGTGATGGTGCATGCCTGTAATCCCAATAGCTTGGAGGCTGAGGCAGGAAGATCCTAAAGGTTGAGGCAAGCCTTAGCAACTTAGCAAGGCCCTAAGCAACTTAATGAGACCCTGTCTCAAATTTTAAAAAAGCTCTAGAGATGTGGCTCAGTGGATAAGCACCCCTGGGTTCAATCCCTGGTACCAAGAAAAACAAAAAACTTCTGTATCCTTTTATTATGGAGAAAAGAGATCCTAGAGATGTCATTAGGAGGTAGCAGGCTAAATGTGGTCACAAGACTTTTTACTCCTTCCTATGAGTGTGGCAGTCTCTTCTGGTGTTACGTTTAAGGCCACAGGAAAAGAGTGGAACTGTAGAACACTGAATTTGGCAGGTGCTCTAGGGCCATGTAAATAATGAGGGCAAGTGAGGCCAGTCTCCAAAGTGCAAAAGTTGTGTTTCTTTTTTTTTTTCTATATTTATTTACTTAGTTCTCGGCGGACACAACATCTTTGTTGGTATGTGGTACTGAGGATCGAACCCGGGCCGCACGCATGCCAGGAGAGCGCGCTACCGCTTGAGCCACATCCCCAGCCCAAAAGTTGTATTTCTTATCAAGTCACCTGATTAAATATTGGGAAGGAATCTGGTATTTATAAAGCCAAGATTAGATTAGCTATAGGTCTGTACAAAGTTTAGTTGCTGTCTTAATATTTCTACTTCAGGTGACATGTTTTGCTTAAGATCCAATTTGGGGGTTGAGAGTACAAAGCCTCAAGTGGAAGGCTAAAATAAATACCACAGAGGGAGTTAGTCTTCTCACCAAGGTCAGGTTGTAGATGGGGAGACTTGGCCACACATGAATTCTGTAAACCCTTTTATAATTTATAGCATTGTTTAACCAAGCAATTAGATACAAAAATGTAACTAGAGAGCCTTTACAACCTGCAGACCAGGATCCAAGGGATGTTACATAAAGGTAACTTAAGTCCTTCATTTCAAGCTGGTTACTTGTCTTCTGGTTGGTAGTCTTCCAGTTTGGAGAACTGTATGTAGATGCTGTGCCTCCTAGAATGTTCTGTTTCCACAAGTAGGCCTGAACAGTAGTGTAGCCTTCTGTGTGGCAAGCAGAAGTTCACTCCATTGCTTCAGCAGCCTCTTCACCACCACTGTCTGAAAGCTCTTCCTCACCAGAATCCTCTAATAAACAGCTTCTTGTGACAGACTTTTGGATGGCTTCCCGCTCTCCTGGAGAAAAGCATACAAACCAGGGATGAAGGATGTCTTTGGGAGCATCTCATTCAACTGAAGCTCAGTCACTGCTTGGTAGGCACTGAACTAGTGTTGCTTACCTTCATCAGTGCAGTTCTGCAACAGGATTAACAGCTGTCTCCTGTTGTACTGAATCAGAAACTTCTGACAAGTTCTAATTGTACCTGAAAGAGATTTTGTGGTCAACAGCTTGTGAAAGGTTTCTAAAAGAGAGAGAGGCAGAAGTATCTTGTTCTCAATGGGTCAGCAGGAAGCCCGCCCACCCATTTGTCATGATTGATCTTTGAATCTGTCACCTACTAAAAATCATCAGCCATACCACATGGCACTCCTACCTCCCACATGTAAGGTGTTGAAAAAACAAGGATAACGGTGTCCTTTGTTCTCCAAGTACGTAATGAAGGGAAGAGCTGACCACACGAGCTGATAGAATTCTTTTCGACACCGAAGTAGCACTATTCCAGTATAAGCATTGATGTATCGAACTATAAATAAAGAAAAACTTTTGGAAAACCTTGGATTCACAGCAGGTAATAATCTTGGGAGAAAAGCCTATGTACCAGAGAGACTTCTAGACAAGTGGCACTTGGGAGGATGCATCAGTAAAAAACGGATCCCTGAAAGAAAACCTTAGGACAAACCTTTATTTATGGAGAGGCATTGCCTTGTACACAATGAATGGAAAATGAATTTAGAATTTAAAATACTCTTGTCCCTGACCAAATAAATGGGATGGGAGAGGTCCATCCTCACTGGGCAGAGGGACCCTTACCTGAAAAACAGGTGGTTGTACTACAATTGGGCTCTAGTTTGTTTTTGGTTGTGGTACTGGGGATTGAACCCTGGGGTGCTTTACCACTGAGCCACACACCAACACCCTGTCCTTTCTTGGGTATGTTTATTTTGAGACAGGGTCTAGCTGAACTGCACAGGTTGGCCTGAAACTTGGTATCCTCCTGCTTCAGCCTCCCAAGTAACTGGGATTATGCTGTGTGGGTTCTTTCAGTAGCCAGATGAGTCTTCACCTGTGATGTCTACATGCCTTTAATTTTTCAGAATTCAAGTTTGGGCTTAGGAAGGAAGAGAACTGTAAACTATGTGGTACTTGTTGGAAGAAGGGCCTCTGCGTGGGCTCGTTCTGCATTTATATACACAGCAATCGAGTTCTATATTACTCTTTCAAGGTTTTTCCAGGTGTGTGTGTGTCTAAGGGGGTAATTGTGACACATTCCGTGTGGTGTCAATACATCCAAATAGTAGCTCTTATCAGGAGTTATATATGGTTTCCCTCAACTGTATTAATCTTCAAGAGAAGTCAGGTACAGAAAAGATTCTTGTCCAAAGACCCAGTGCCTTCAGGTCCCCACTCTAAGCTCTTTGTCCAATTTCCGGTTCCTAGCGATCTCCCGCTCCGGGTCCCAGACGCCCAAAACCTCCAATACAAAGGATGGTGGGAGTTGGTTGCTTCAGGGGTCGCTCGCGCCCCTTCTTTCCCCATTCTACGGCGCCTGCCTGCTCCAAATCCCGCCGTCCCCCAGCGCCCTCGCACCCGCGAAACCAACAGAGCAGGCGGCTGCTCCGAAAGTCCCGTGTACGCGGGCAATCGTGTCCCGAAAAAGACCGCCCAGCACTCGGTCCTCCAGACTCAGGCGACAGCGAGGGTCGTCAGACACCAATTCGCAGAGCAGGTACCTGCAGCAGACGAGAAGGCGGTGAGCGCGAGGTGGGGCTCTGGGGGCCGGGCAGGGGTGCCCCAGCAGCCGCTTACCTGTGCTTGAAGCGCACCATGGCGGCCTCGCCCCAGCAGGCACGACGTACACACCGGATGTCGGTCCCGCCCGTGGCCAATGGGAAGTTGGCCTTCTCGGCCTCGCAGCCACTCTGAGAGGGAGGCAGGACGGGGGCGGAACCAGGCCCTTGAGAGGCCGAGTTCTGTGTCAGTCTCCTCAAAGCCCCGCCTTCCCTTGCGCTTGTGAGGGCGCGTGCGTCCTCGGAGCCTTCCTAAATTAGTTTGGGGGCAGGGCTCGGCAATTGAGTGGCTTGTGGCCGTGATGGGTGGTTTTGCTCCACACCGGGATTTACAGTTTTGGTGTCAGCCGCCCTATTTGGTGCCCTTGGAACCCTCCGGTTCAGTTATGTATGCCATTATATTCTGTCCCCCAAACGGACGGTGGAACTTTTGAGGCCAAAATCTTGAGGCCCAGGGATTAACACTCGGGAAATCGGACTCTTATTTTCAGGTTAGAGCTCGATTTTTCTTCTGTACAATTAAAAGTTCTGTTACTATTTGGGCTTTTCAGCAGTCTTATGAAGGTGGATGCTTTAGTAACATTTTTTGTTAGCAAAAAAACAATATATAGTCATTGTATTTTCCGGATTTTTAAAATATTTATTTTTTAGTTAAAAATAATTCCTGTATTTAATTTATTTTTATGTGGTGCTGAGGATCGAACACAGAGCCTCGCGCATACTAGATGAGTGCTCTACCGCTGAGCCACAACTCCAGCCCATTTTTCCGGATTTTTTTTTTTTTTTTAACTATACACAGAGAAGCAAATAAAATAAACTGTAGTCCCAGCACGGAGAGAGAATAACTGCCATGAAGTGTTTTCTTTCTCATCATTTTCCCCCTGTGCCAGGGATTCTCAAAGTATGGATCAAGGACCACTGAGACCGCTCAAGGAGTCCCCAGCTTCAAAATTACTTTCATAATAGCATTAAGATGTCATTTGCCTTTTTCATTCTCTCAAAATGGACAGTGAAGTTTTTTCCAGAGGTTGAGTGACATGTGATGACACCATTGCTCTGACATCTAATGGAATTGTGTATTTATTTTAAACATTTCTCAGTTTTAGGAGAGGAGGATATAGCTCATTTGGCAGAGTGCTTGTCTTGCATGCACAAGGCTCTAGGTTCAATCCCCAGCACCACGCACACAAAAAGTCCAATGTTCGTGGTAAATATTGATAGAAATAGCCCGCAAAAAAAAAAAAAAAATCCTTTGGAATCCTCAGTAAGACTCTATAGGAATCCTGAGACAAATAAAACACTGAAGAATAGAGGATCATACTATTTCTTTCCTTTTCATGTAAAAAAAATGTATATGGCATATTCTTACATGTACAACTAAATGAATTTTTATGTGTGTGTAGACTTCTTCCCAGTCAAAGCCCTTACTAGGAAGGAACTACTGCCTTCTATTACAATAGATTAGTTTTGCTTGTTCTTGAACTTTATATAAAAAATTTACAGCATGTTTTGTGTCTGGCTTATTTCATCCAACATCATTGTAAGACTCGTTCTTGTTTGACTTATCATATCAGTTGTTCTGTTACAATATTCTTATGCATTATTACATTGTCTGAATGAATCACTGATAAGTTAGTCAATATCCCCTTGATGGACGTTTAAAACATCTCCAGATTTTTTGGTTACACCCAATACTTGGATGGATAGCCGTGTAGCTAGCTAGGTCTTTACGTCCACCCCTATTTGTCATGACGCTCATTCTGTGCGGTTCAAGAAGAGAGACAGGTTTCACAACTGATAATTGACAATCATTCCCTACTCTTTTTTCCACCGGAAGGAAAAACGGGAGGGTAGGTGGTGGCGCTGTGTAGGGATCAATGACTGTAGAACTACCTCATGATCCAGAAACACGATCTCCAGCGTCCTCTGGCCAGCAGGGGGCGCAAGAGGCCCTCTGCCGAGAGCTCAAGACCCAGCCTGACTCAGCCTGAGTGTCTAGCTTCCTACCTCTCTAAAAATACCCATCCTTAACCCTTCTCAGCCTTCGTTCCTTTAATCCTAACGCCGCGTTTATTTTATAGATGCAATTGGGGTCCAGAATAGAGTCAAGTATTCAATAAGGAGCAGGCGCAGAATTCGAACCCCAAATCTTCCAACTCCAGTGTCTCTAATCCCATCTACGCGACTGTTGTCCTCCGGTGCCCCGTTTCACAGTCCACTTGGTGTAATAAAATGGAGCGATGGCATCGTAGGTTCTAGCCCCTCTTTCACTTACTAGCCAGGTGCTGTCGAGGAGGTTAATTCACATCTCTAGATCTCAGTTTCCCCATCTCTGCAATAGGTTAATAATGGTGTCTATTATTAGTAATTATTAGAATGGAAGTTTAAGCGGGATTACACGGGCACTGTGCCCGGCACCGTGAACGCATAGTAAACGCTGTTTTGAATGAACGATTTACTCCTGATGCACAGCACGGCCCGGGGAGCAAACGCGGGTTCGGTCTTTGGTTCTGAACCAGGTCCGGCCCCTCCCGGCCCCGCTGGGGTGCAGACGCGCGGCGGCGGAGCAGCCTCTCCCAGGATAATTAGCCTGCGCGGCTCGGGTTCCATCAGCCGCTAATTACACGTCTCCTAATGAGGCCGGCGGCTGTTTGCAATCACCCGGGTCCCCGCCGCGCGGCGCGGGAGGCCGCTGGGGACTCCGCCTGCGGAGGCGTGGAGGGGCGGCGGCCTCCCGGTCCCCAATGCGCCAGTCTGCCTCCTCCTGGTTCCCATCCCTTTACCCCGCATTAGGGTGAGGAAAGGGGCTGAGGCTTAGAGAAGTGAACTTGAGCATGATTCACTCCAGAATAGGTCCGTCTGAGCCTGAGCCGGAGCTTGTGCCCTTAACAGATTCATCTGCCGCCTGGATCAATGGGGTAGTTGCTATTATTACTGTCTTTATTACAGTCGTAGATCCTAAATCAGATCAGATAAATGGTGGGGGGCGGAGCTGGGGCTTGGAAAACTTCCTTTGGATTCCTCCCCTCCTGCCTGTCTGAGGGTTCCTGCTCCCATTTACCCTTTTGGATCAGACACAGAACAGAATGTTAGCTCCTTACAACTCACACAACCCATTTCATAGTCTGGAAAATCTGGAGCATTCCCTAGGAGGCGGTTGGGGCAGCTGCAGTTAGGTGAGGGTAGGAGGCTACCAGGGGGCAGGGATGTTCCCTGGGTCTTCTGATGCGGGATCCAGAGTAGCTGCTGTTCTTCATGCTTGTCTCCTGCAGGGCCATTTACTAGACTCTCACATGTACCAGGCACTGCATTAAATATTTTCTGGGTGGGCTGGGGATGTGGCTCAAGCGGTAGCGCTCTCACCTGGCATGCGTGCAGCCCGGGTTCGATCCTCAGCACCACATACAAACAAAGATGTTGTGTCTGCCGAGAACTAAAAAATAAATATTAAAAAATTCTCTCTCACTCTCTCTCTGTCTCTCACTCTCTCTTTAAAAATAAATAAATAAATAAATACTTTCTGTTCTGGGTGTGACTCCATACCCATGAGGGTTAGAAAGGGAAGTGATTTGCCCAAGGTCACTGTAATTTGGGACAACTTCTCTCTTACCCCCAAACCTGTGCTCTTATCCCCTTATTCTCTACTCCCAACTCTGGGATGTCCAGGAACTAGAAGGATGTTCAAGGAAGGAAAGTCTGATCTGGTGCCATTCTAAGGTGCCTTTGGCATCTAGGAAGTCCCAACCAGCATCTGGATGCTGCCTTGGAAAATTGGTGGCAAAGGAAAATTGTATCTGCTTCAGCATTTTGGAAAGCAACCGCTGCTCATTAGGGGCTCCTGCTCCTCTAATCCTATCAACCAATTTCCTGTAAAGACTTATGGGGACAATCTAGATAAAATTAAACCCTCCGTCTGTTTGGCCGGGGGCCTGGGGAGCCACCACCTCCTCCAGGTTGCTGGAGCAGACACAGCCCTCCCTGAACCTCAGAGATAGAACATTGCATCTCACTCAATCCCACCCCTGTGTCCTGTGAGATTGGCTCATCCAAAAACTAATTGAGAATCCAAGGGCACTGTTGTTTGACCCAGCAATTTCTCCACCAGGAATTTATCCCACAGGATTCTTGCATATGCCAGAGGACAGGTGAGCAAGGATGTATCTTGCAGCATTGTTTGCAATGGCAAAAAGTCACCTCAATGTTTATCAGAATGTGTAGTGATTGGACAGCTATGTGCCAGAGAGTGTTGTAGACACTTTGCAAAGATTGATACATTTGTCCTTGCAGCTACCTATAAAGTACATACTTATTTCACTGTAGTCCTGGGAATCAAACCTAGGGCCTTGCACATGCTACACAAGCATTCTACCACTGAGCCACACTCGAGTCTGTACTTAATTTTACTAATTCCATTTTACATATGAGGAAACAAAGACTCAGAAGAAGTAAGTTGCCCAAGCTTCTTGAAGCTAGAAGCTCAGGGCTATGGTTTGACCAGGAAGACTGTGTTTGTAACTATTATTCTATAGAGCTTTTCTGACTTTTTTTGCATAGAACATTTCCAAAAGGTGACACAAGAAATTGTTGATGGTGGTTACCTCTGGGGAGAGAAATTAAAAAATGTGTATTAAGAAGAGGGACTTGCCAGGCGAAGTGGTACATGCCTATAACCCCAGGAGCTTAGGAGGCTGAGGCAGGAGGATCTTGAGTTCAAAGCCAGCCTCAGCAAAAGCTAGTCGCTAAGCAACTCAGTGAGACCCTGTCTCTAAATAAAATGCAAAATAGGGCTGGGGATGGAGCTCAGTGTTTGAGTGCCCCGTGTTTAATCCCTGGTACCTTTTGTACCATTTTATTTTACCACATTGTTATGCACTGAATGTTTGTGTCTTCTAGCTCCCACCAAATCCTTGTGTTGAAATCCTAACCCTCAACATGATGGTATCAGGAGGTGGGGCCTTTGGAAGGGATCAGGTTATAAGGGTGCAGCCCTCAAGAATAGGATTTGTGCCCTTATGTAAGAGATGCCAATTGCTCTCTCACCCTTTCCTGCCATGTGAGCGCACAGGAGGAAGACACCACCTATGGACCAAGAAGTGGGCCATCATCACACACTCAATCTGCTGGTGCCTTGATTCTGGACTGCCGGGTGTTCAGAACCATGAACAATAAATTGTTGTGCAAGCCACCCAGTTTGTAGTGTTTTTGTTATGACAGCCTGGACGAATGAATGGGCACATACATGTTAATTCCACAATTTTTAAGAAGTTACTGAGCCCCAGCTTAAAAGTATGATATTACTAATGTTTACCTCCACTCTGGAAGTGGGCGCTATCCTTATCTCCATTTTCCAGATGAGGGAGCAGTGCTGTGGGTGGAAACCTGAAAAGGGGAACTGATTCTGGAGCCAGTGCCTCGTTCTCCTTATTCACATTAGTTCCCTGGGCCTGGAGGGCTCAAGGGAAGAAAAGTGGTTATAACATGGACTCTGGAACCAGCTTGCCTAGGTTCTAGTCCCGACACAGCCACTCATCAGCTGTTTGACCTCAGGCAAGTTGCTTTCCTTCTCTGAACCTCAGTTTCCTCTATGCAAAGGTTAAATCACTTCTGTGTCAAGTGCTTAGAACAGAGCCTGCCTCATTGTGAGCACTCAAGAAACGTCAGGTATTTTTATGCCATTGTTCTGATAATTCTGTTTCCCAATGTCAAGCTCAGACCAGCTGGGTGGGTCCAGCTATAGCTGCTGCAGTCCTTTCCCCACAGAGCCAGGCCCAGTCACCCTGTGCTCCAGACACCAGAAGTCCCCTGGGATCAGTTCCCCTGGGCTATCCCAGTGTGGTGGCTCTGTTCAGAGATGGTCATAATGCCTTTGCTGAAAAATTGAGGCAGAGCCACGGAGGCCTGGGGTGGCCAAGATCCAGGGCAAGGCTGCGATGGGCAGCCTCCTAGTTCGGGATGTTCCCAGCGCCTTCCCACCACTCACGCTTGGAGGGAGAAGGGCCTCAAAATAGCTGTTGCTTCCCCAGCGCGGCACTAGGCCAGGGACAGGAATAGACATCTGGGGGTGGCTGTCTCAGCCTCTCTCAGGGCCTTCAGGGGGCTAGGAAGAGGCAGAGGCTAGACCCCCCCCCCCCCAGTGTGTATGTGTGGACAGTGCAGCCGTCTACCTGCAATGACCCCCTGGTGACAGTCCAGCCCATGAACCCACCTGTCATCAGGTCACTAGCAAGGGCAGGCGCCAGCCAAGGCCTAGATTATTAAACTGGTAGGAAGCGCCCTCAACCCTGACTCCTCCAGTCCTCTTTTGGTACCCTGGGTGACTGGCCCAGCGAGAGGTGCACATGGTTGAGGTCACAGATTGGGATAGAGGCCGCACTGACAGGAGAGGTGAACGTGGTGCTTAGTGGGGCAGCACAGCATGGGTTGGTGACTCAAGGACTAAGGACTTGCAATGCCAGGCTTAAATCCATCCTCCACGCCCTAGTTCCTGCACTCCCTTAAGCCTCAGTTTCCTTTCCAATAAAGAAGGTACAATAATACCACCTGAGTCCTTTAGAGGTTGTAAAGACTGAATGAATGAGTGGGTATTTACATGCAGTTATGATCGCTCCTGTGTTCTTTCTGGAACCCTCACTCCTTCATTCCTAAGGCATTGGCTGATCACCTCTCACACGCCAGGCACAGTGCTGGACCTAGGTGAGTACAGCTCACAGGGTGACAGGAAGTGATCTCATTAACGTTTCAGGGAACCTGCCAGTGTGCCAGCAACTGTGACAAGTGTTTTTTAGACACATTATCTCATTAATCCTCATGACAACCTATGAGGTGCCATTATCATGCCCTTTATTACAGATGAAGGGAGAATGGATCAGAGAGGTGAAGTGATCCTCCAGGCTCACACAGCTGGGAGCTAGCGGAGGCAGGATTTGAAAGCTGGTCTGCCTACCTGCAGAGCCTATGCAAATAAGCTCTGCATGACACTCTTTATTGGGGAGATGGATAAGCCATTGGGTTGCTGCAGTACAGGGGTTGGGTAGGAGATGCTGAGCACATAGAAGAGCACTCCACTCCCAACACCTTGTCATTTATCACTCAAGCCCCTAGCAGTTCCTCCATGACCTCTTCTCCAGGCCTCTCCAGGTGGCCAGGGCCAGGTGGGGTGGGGGAAGCCCAGCCCTCACACAACAGTCCCACCTGAGAAGTTAGACAGCCCCAGCCCACACCACAGACCTCTCTCTTCCTTTCCCTGGGTTTCCATAAGTACCTCTGGGTGCCGGCCCCACACTAGTCTCTCCCTGTCCTGAAATCATTCGTGGCATGGTGAAACAGACGGGTTCTAAAAGGCAAGAACCATCCAGAAGCGGCTGCTGTGAGGACAGGAATAAAAACGGCCAACGGCTGCCCAGAGGAGGAACCTAACTCTGCTTGGGGGTCAGGGAGGGCTTCCTGGAGCCACTGGTGTCTGAGCTGAGCTCCTCCCAAAGGAGAAAGAGTGAGCCGGAAGGAAGAAAGGCGGTAGGAACGTTCTGGTGGAGGGAACAGCCTTTGCTGAGGAGGGGAAGTGCTGAGTCCAGGAACTGCAAAAAGTAGGGGGTGGAGGTGGGTGAGGGCGCTGGGCCTGGGGAGATGGGCAGGGACGGGGCATTCGCCTTGCAGCTCACAACAAAGAGCCCGGTTACTATCTGGAGGACTGAGAGAATGAGATGGGCCTAGAAGCTTCCCTCTGGCTACAAGGGAAGGTGAAGTTCCAGAACTGGACTGAGATCCGGAACTCTAGCTGGAGTCTGCTGTCTGGAGGGAGATGAGAGACTCAGACTAGGGTGGTGGGGAGACAGAGAAATAGGTGGCCTTGTGAAGTTCTTATTTTTTTATTCTTTGAGGTACTGGAGATGTAGCCCAGGGGTGCTTTACCGCTGAGCCACATCCTCAGCCCTTTTTATTTAGAGACAGGGTCTTGCTAGATTGCTTACGGCCTCGCTAAATTGCTGAGGCTGGCTTTGAGCAATCCTCCGGCCTCAACCTCCCAAGTTGCTGGGATTACAGGCGTGTTCCACTGTGCCCGGCTGGCCTTGAGAAGTTTTTAGAGGTAGAATTGTTTACGTGTTATTGCATAATAAATCTCCCCACAACTTTGTGGCTTTAAACAACTATCTTTTTAATTTCTTAGGATTCTGTGGGCAGGACTGCTCACAGTATGGCAACTGACTTCCAAAAAGCAGAAGCAGCCTTCTTAAGGCTTGGCCACAGAAGTTCCAGAACATTCCTTCTGCTGCAGCCTAATGGTCAACATCAGTCTCAAGACCAGTCTGATTCAAGGGGAGGGTAAACAAGCTAACCTCTTTTATTACAGTGATTAGTCTATATACATATAATTATGTGTACAATATGGTAACATTTATACACATTCACAACGTGCAACAATCACTTCTTCCTAGTTTCAAAACATTTGTACCCTCCATATCCTTTGAGCAATTGTTCCCCATGCTCTTTTCCTTCAGCCCCTGACAACCATTAATTCACTTTTTATTTCATCAGATAGATCTGTTCTGGACATTTCATATAAAAGGATTCATACAATATGTGACTCTCTGTATCTGTGTTCTTTCACCTAACATAGTATTGTCAAGTACTATCCAAGTTGTAGGATATTCCTGCCCCTCGTTTCTTTTTTGTGGCTGAATAATATTCCATTGTGTCTATACACACTACAATTTGTTTATCCACTCATCTGCAGATGGACATCTGGGTTGTTCCCACCTTTTGGCTATCGTGAATAGTGCTGCTGTGAACATTGGTGAACAAGTATCTGTCTGAGTCCCTGCTTTCAATTCTTTTAGGAATGAAATTATTGTGTCATATGGTAGCTCTATGTTTAACTTTTTGAGGAACCGCCAAACTGTTTTCCACAGCGGCTGCACCATTTTACACTCCTGCTGGCAAAGTACGAGTGTCATGGATTGAATGTTTGTGTCTTCCCAAAATTCATTTGTGGCAATCCTAACCCCCAACATGATACCATCAGGAGGTGGGATCTTGGGAGTTAATGAGATCATGAGGGTGCAGCCCTTATAAAGGGGACCCCAGAAAGCAATTCTGCTCTTTCTATGCCATGTGAGGATCTAATGAGAAATCAGCAGTCTGCAATTCAGAAGAGGGCCCTCACCAGAACTGGATCATGCTGGCTTTGTGTGTGTGTGTGTGTGTGTGTGTGTTGGGAATTGAACCCAGGGTCTTTACCTCTGAGCTACATCATCAGTTCTTTTCATTTTTTACTTTCAGACAGGGTCTGAAAATAGCTCGGGTGGCATCTTGATTTGGACTTCTAGTCTCCACAACTGTGAGAGATATATTTCTGTTGTTTATAAGCCATCCAGTCTACAATATTTTTTTTTTAAGTTTTAGGTGGACACAATATCTTTATTTTACATTTATGTGGTGCTGAGGATCAAACCCAGTGCCTCATACATACTAGGTGAGCGCTCTACCACTGAGCCACAACCCCAGCCCCTACAATACTTCTAAAAAGTTTTTTTACTTAAAAAAAAGTTTTTTATTTTTTTGCTAAATTGCCCAGACTGGCCTTGAACTTGAGATCCTTCTGCCTCAGCCTCCCAAGAAGCTAGGATCACAGGCATAGGTTGTTGTGCCTAAATGGTACTTTGTTAAGACAAACCTAACTTGCTAAGACAACAAAAATCCCTATTTTGCCACCATCTTTTTTAAAAAAAGTTAAGGCGCTGGTTATGATAGTGCACACCTGTCATCCCAGCAGCTTGGGAGGCTGAGGCAGGAGGATCGGAAGTTCAAAACCAGACTCAGCAACTCAGTGAGGTCCTAACCAATTCGGTGAGACCATCTCTTTAAAGAAAATATTAAGGGCTGGGGATGTGGCTCAAGCGGTCGCCTGGCATGCGTGCAGCCCAGGTTCGATCCTCGGCACCACATATAAACAAAGATGTTGTGTCCGCCAAAAACTGAAAAATAAATATTAAAATTCTCTCTTCCTCTCTCTCTCTTTAAAAAAAAAATATTAAAGAGGCTGGGGATGTGGCTCAGTGGATAAGTGCGCCTGGGTTCAAGTCCCAGTACCACCAAAAAAAAAAAAAAAGAGTTAAGGCCATCTCTAGCCGGTGTGAGGTGGTATCTCATTGTAGTTTTGTTTTTCAATTACCATATAACAGATAATATTGAGCTTCTTTTCATGTGCTTTTTGGCATATATTTGCATCTAGTCTTTGGAGAAATGTCTATTCAATTACTTTGCCCATTTTTTAGTTGGTTTGTTTGTCTTTTTTGTTGTTGAGCTGTAAGAGTTCTTCATTCATGCGGACACTAAGACTCTTATCAGTATGTGAGCTTTTTTTTTCACTTTCTTGATAGCATCTGTTGATTCACATACATTTTTACTTTTACTTTGTTGTCCAACTTTTTTTTCTTTTATTGTTCTTGCTTTTGATATCAAATCAAGAATGCATTGCCAAGGGGCTGGGGTTGTGGCTCAGTGGTGGAGCACTTGCCTGGCATGTATGAGGCACAGGGTTTGATCCTTAGTACCACATAAAAAAATAAACAAGTAAAATAAAGTTATATATATATATATATATATATATATATATATATATATATATATAAAGAATGCATTGCCAAATCTAAGGTCATGTAGATTTTTTTTTTTTTGCGGGAGGAGAATTAGGGTTGAACTCAGAGGCACTCAATCAACCACTGAGCCCCTCCCCAGCCCGATTTTGTATTTTATTTAGAGACAGGGTCTCACTGAGTTGCTTAGTGCCTTGCTTTTGCTGAGGCTGGCTTTGAACTCACGATCTTCCTGTCTCAGCCTCCCAAACTGCTGGGATTATATTATATTATACCACCACATCCAGCTTAATGAAGATCCACCCCTGTGTTTTCTTCTAATTGTTTTATACTGTTAGCTCTTATATTTAAGTTCTTGATCCAATTTGAGTTAGTTTTTGTTGTTGGCTTTTTATTTTTCTATATGGAGGATTGAACCCAGTGGTGCTTAACCACTGAGCCACATCCCAGCCCTTTTTGTATTTTTTTTTTTAATTTTTAATATTTATTTCTCAGTTTTCGGCGGACACAACATCTTTGTTTGTATGTGGTGCTGAGGATCGAACCTGGGCCGCACGCATGCCAGGCGAGCGCGCTACCGCTTGAGCCACATCCCCAGCCCCCTTTTTGTATTTTATTTAGAGACAGGGTCTCACTGAGTTGTTTAATTGCTGAGGCTGGCTTTGAATTTGTGATCCTCCTGCTTCAGCCTCCTGAGTTACTTGGGATAACAGGCGTGTGCCACCACGCCTGGCTTGAGTTCGTTTTCATTTGTGGAGTGAGGTAAGGATTTGATTTCATTTTTTTGCAAGCGGTTAAACTGTACCCACCTCCCTGATACTCAGGAGCCCACTCCACCACTGAGCTACATGCTGGCCTTTTGTTGTTGTTGAGATAGAGCCTCATTAAGTTGCTGAGTCTGGCCTCAAACTTGTCATCCTCCTGCCTCAGCCTCCTGAGTTGCTGGGATTACAGGCAAGGGCCATCATGTCCATGACTTTTTGATGGGGTCAGCATGCCCTCATAGGAAGGGTGTTGGGTGCCATCTCTGAGGACAGTCCACTACTGAAATAATAGTAAGTTGGCAGTGAGGTATTAGGCACAAGAGCAGGGAAAAGGGTGACATCTACATTTCTCAACTGAGCCCCTGGGCAGCTAGGAAATCTGGGAGTGGAGCAAGACCAAGGTGAGGGAAGAACTCAATCATGGACCTTTTGAATTTGAGCTGCCTTAGGCACTGAAAAATCAAATAAATAAGTATGGAAGGGTACTAGGGCCTTCTCAACAAATATATTCAACAAATATTTATGGAATGTTTCGTATACTATTATTCCTAGCAAACATCTATGGGGTACTAACCATGAACAAGGCCATACTTTGCTTTTTTATTTTTTATGTTACTCAGTGCTGGGGATTGAAGCCAAGCCTCTGCATATGCTAGGCAGGTGCTCTACCACTGGGCTACATCCATTCAGTCCTACTTTACCCTTTAAAAAAAACTGGTACCATGGCACACACCTGTAATCCCAGCAGCTCAGGAGGCTGAGGCAGGAGGAGCGTGAGTTCAAAACCAGCCTCAGCAATGGTGAGGTGCTCAGCAACTCAGTGAGACCCTGTCTCTAAATAAAATTCAAAATAGGGCTGGGGATGGGGCTCAGTGGTTGAGTGCCCCTGAGTTCAATCCCTGGTACCAAAAATAAATAAATAAAAAGATAGATAGATAAATAAATAAATGATTGGGCTATAATGTATAGAATGTATACATGCATGCCCACATCTAAAATGTATAATTCATTGCATTTTTATGTACACTGCTCAGGGAGAGACTTAGAACATTTTGAGGCCCCAGAAATCTCCCTCTTGGGCATGTTATATTCAATTTGCATAGCAACTCTGTGAGCTAGTTATTATTATTATCCTCATTTTTCAGAGAAATAAACTGAGACTTGGTGAGGTGAAGCCACATTCCCAGGACCACAAAGGGGAGGAATCTGGAATCTAATAGGAACATGGAGCCCTACCCATCATCCGCCCTTTTAGGTTTCTCTCTCAGACCCACAGAGACCAGTCTGGGGAACATGGCATCCCTCCTCTGTCCTGGATAGGACTGGAGCCCAGGGGCAGGAGCTAGGAGGTCCTGTCTCAGCTGAGGACCGCAGTCTCTCCTCTGTGGCTCTGGCCAGGGAGGATGGAGATTTAGGGTGAGGAAGGAGAGGAGCCCTTCCCTGGCCCACCAGCCTGGGGGCGCTGTGGGTGGAGGCTAAAAGAGGTTGAGTGGCCCAGCCTGGGCCATTTCCCAGCCCAGGGTGGAAATCAGCTTTGCCTGAGCCTAATCGGCCTGATTCTGGGAGAGAAGGGGCCTGCGCCTGTCAGAACTGGTTTAGGCCAGGCTTCCTGAGCATCCGTGGGACAAGCAGCAGGGATCTGAAACGTCCTAGAGGACAAAGCAAGCTCCTTCTCACCCCCACGTGTCTGTGCTGAGCACTCTGTTGCTGTCATGTGTCCTCTGCCACAGCTCCAACTAGCCTCCTTGCTCTTTTCCCAAGCTGCCAAGCCCTACCTGCCTCAGGGCCTTTGCACTCAATGTTATCTCCATCTGGAACTCTCTGCCTCCTGGACTTCCCATGTCTTAACATCGTGTCTCAGCTCAAATGTCACCTCTCTAGACATCTCTTCCCTGGACAAACTGCCCTACTTAATGCTCTCCCCACCAGCCAGCACCGTGGAGCCAGATGGCCTGGGAATGAAACTCGGCTCTGCCCCTCATTGTTAGCTGTGTGGCCTGGGCAAGTTCCTTAACCTCTCTGTGCTTTAGTTCCCTTAGCTACAAGTTTGGGGTGATGATAATAGCATATATCTTATAGGGTTGTAGTAAGGGTTAAATTATTCCACATTTGTTAGCAATGTCTGGCCCACAGTAGATGCTTTATAAAGATTTAGTTGTTATTGTTGCCCTACTAGGGAGTCTCAGCATGTAGGTAAGCACTCTACCCCTGAGCTCCATGCCCAGTCCTAAAGGTTTTTTCCTGTTGTTGTTTTGTTTTGTCGTTCACATAGCACTTATCCCATTCTGAAGTTATCCTGGTTATGAGTTCTTTACTTAGTTTTTTTCCATTTCCCCCAATGAGAACGAGAGCCCCAGGAAGATGGTGGTTTGGTCTATTTTGTCCACCGCTGCATCCAGCTCCTAGATCGGAGCCTGGCACACAGTGATCAGCAGTGGTGGGATAATCCAGTGAGTGTATAAACCAGGTTACTGGATTATTCTGCAAGGAAGGGAGGCTGCCTGCAGTGACCCTTTTCTTCTTCTTTATTATTATTATTATTTTTTGGTACCATGGATTGAACCCAGTGGTGCTTAACCACTGAGCTATATCCTCAGCCCTTTTTAAAATATTTTATTTAGAGACAGGGTCTTGATGAGTTGCTTAGGGCCTCACTAAGTTGCTGAGTCTGGCTTTGAACTCGCAATCCTCCTGACATGGCCTCCCCAGCTGCTGGAATGACAGCGGGCAACCCCTGCCTGGCTCCTCATGCTTCTGGCTCAGACTCGCCTGAACCCCAATGGTGGCATTTCCCCTTGAGCTCTCTGAGCCTCAGATAGGGAGACAGAAATATAACACTTTCCGGGAGTAGTGGCAGATGCCTATAATCCCAGTGGCTTGGGAGGCTGAGGCAGGAGGATCATGGGTTCAAAGCCAGCCTCAGCAAAAGCGAGGTGCTAAGCAACTCAGTGAGACCCTATCTCTAAATAAAACACAAAATAGGGCTGGGGATGGGGCTCAGTGGTCAAGTGATCCTAAGTTCAATCCCTGGGAGGGAGAGAGAGAGAGAGAGAGAGAGAGAGAGAGAGAGAGAGAGGGGAAGGAAAGAAAGGAAGAAAGGAAGAAAGAAAGGAGGAAAGGAAGGAAAGGAAGGAAAGAAACCTAACAGTCTTCTCCCAGCTCTGCTGGGAAGATCCATGATAAAGGTTTGCATACATTGAGCTGCTGTTCTCAACTCCCTTCTGGGGCAGGTTTGAATCATCCCCACTTTCCAGGTAAGGATCCTCAGGCTCAGAGTAGGCCATTGACTTCACCAGGGACCCACAGCAAAAAATAGAGCAGGGATTCTGATCCAAGCAGGCCGACTCTGGAGCCCAATCTTAGCCATACGTTGCAGTCCAGGGCACACTGTAGGCACATGATAAATGCTGGCTACAGGCGCCACTCCGAATGAGCACCTAGAAAGACTCGCTTCTATGCTTGGCACCGTTTTCCAAGACGACAGCCCCTCGAAGCTGCGAATCACATCTTTTGTTTATTTTCCTCTCCTGCAGTCCCTGCTTGGAGACACACAGCCTCTCCACAGCCTCTCCCTGATGGAGTCTTGGATAAATCCGACCTTGATTAGTTCCAGTCTCTCCTGCAGAAGCAGGAGTTATTTTGGGACCTTGATGGCTCCCTCTGGCTGCCTGTGACCCCCCTGCCCAGTTGCAAACACCTCTCCATTCTTCTGCTTGGTTCATTAGGCGCATTCTGCATTCGCTGCTTGCCTGCCTTCTGCCCCCTGCAGCTCTCAGTTCCAACCTGAGCCCCAACACCTGCTCCCCGCCCCCTCCTCCCTGCCCTACCCCCACCCCCTTCCGCCTTCCCTTATTTGGCAGAGATGGAGGATGCCAGCTCTTCCCTGATCCTTGGCCCCCCAACTTCAACTCAGAGCCCTTCCTCCTATTTTAGGATTTCCCCCCTGGCGAGTGCAAAAACCTCACACATCATTCGGTGGCCCATATTTTTGGCTGATGTTCCTACTCCCTGGTCCTGTGGGAACTCAGTCCCCAGTGTCATTCAGCCTGGGGAAGGAGTAGTTAAAAAACTTTCAAAAATACATATATATATATTTTTATGGTGTGTATTTTACCACGATTTATAAAAGTTTCTCAAGGGAGCGCAGGATGTCTCCCCTCCCCCCACCCGCCAGCATATTATGTCACAGTGCGTGGGGCTGACGTCATAGGGACAGGGCGTAGGTTCTGCGGTAGCTGTCTGTTCTCCCTCTGCTCCTGGCTCGCCCATCTTCCAGCTCTGTGCTCTGCCAGGGCCGCCTGCAGGCCTCGCTTGCTTTTCAAAAATAACTCTTGAGTCTCTCACTGAGGTTGGGGGCTGCTTCCTGGGTATGCCGGGCTCTGTGTTCATCTTTCTAAGGCAAAACTTCCAGAAACTTCTACTTTGACCTGGGCTGGGGAACTGGCCATCCGTGTCTGGCTGAAGGAGTCAAGATGCTGACCCTTTAAGAAGGCAGGATTCAAAAATAAGAAGAGGAAGAAGAAGAAGGCAGAACAGGTGGGCCTTCCCCTGTACCCACTAAGTCATGCATTCATTCAGTCAGTCAAGAAGCATCTAATAGGGCCGGTTGCCTGCAGGGCACACTTTAGGGTGGCCTCTGGTAGTTCCTCATTTGGTTTTGAGTTTTTTTTCCCCTGATCCTCTTTGAGTTCCTACTTCCTTCTCTGAAGTAGGGGTTCTTAAATTGGGGTGGCCACTCAATCTCAGAAGGAAAGAGATGGCAGGCTCAAATTGGTAATTGGAAGGAGGGAGTCCCCTCTACTCACCAGGGAGAGTGCAGGGCTGGGCTAGACAGGTGCTTACCTCCTTAGGCCTGCTGTTAACCCAGAAAGAGTTGTGTGGACAGAAACACCTTAAGAGATGCTGTGGCCTCCGGTTGAGGGACATAGCTAGGCTGAGGTGCCCTGCAGGAAGGAACAGAGCTATATACATTCTGACCCATTTTTCCTTCTCCCTTCCTCCTCCTGGGGGGACCCTCTCCCTCACCTTGGCTAACCCTGATGAGAAGCCAGAGGATATGGGAGGTGGTTGAATCTGAGCAGGTCAGACTTTTGGAGTCCAGAGGAGGGTGGAAAAGAGGTACAGTGGTTCCAGACAGGCTGAGGACAGCCAGCTCACTGCCTACTAGTGGTCATAGTAAGTCACACGATAAATGAATGTTAGTGATTAGTAGCAGTGCTCCTATTAATGATTACTGCTCTGTAACAAATCACCCCCCCAAATGTATGGCTCTTAGCAATAACACTTATTTTTTTGTTTGTTTATTGAGATGGTAGTCTTGCTATGTTGCCCAAGCAGGGTTCAACTCCTGGGCTCCAGCGATCCTCCTGCCTCAGCCTCCTGAGAAGCTGGGACCACAGGTGTGCACCACTGTGCCTGGCTTACGCACTACTGTTTACTGTGTTGCATGGTTCCTGTGGGCCAGGGTTAGGAGTAGCATAGCTGGGTGGCTCTGGCTCATGAGGTCAAGAGGTTGGCCTGTCATCTAAAGGCTTGACTGGGACTCAGGGATTCAGTTGGCTCATTCCTATGGCTGGCAAGCTAGCCCTGGATACTGCCAGGGGACCTCAGTTCCTTGCCATCCCAAGCTTTCCACAGGACCGCTCAAGTGTCTCTATGACATGGTGGCTGGATTCCCCCAGAAAGAGTGGTCCAAGAGCAGATCCCTCAGGGTGCTTGATGGTCTCCACAGACTGTCATTTCCATAATATCCTCCTTCTCCATACTCACAACCCTACTCACTGTGGAGGGGTCAGCTACCTTAATTCTCAATAAATTAACTCATTAAAAAATGTCAACCCCTCCCTTAGATTATCTAAAACATTACAAAAACAAAAACCAGAACCCTATGAAGGACCAGGCATGGTGGCATGCCCCTGAAGTTCCAGCTACTCAGGAGGTTGAAATGGGAGGATCGCTTGAGCCCAGGAGTTTGAGGCCAGCCTGGGCAACCTAACAAGACCCTACCTCTTAAAAACAGAAACACCTGTATGAGGGAAGTAGTATTTGCTGAGCCAAAATATTTATGAGGTTCCTCTACATTTTCGCATATGCTTGTAATTTTTTTTTTTTTTTTTGCTGAGTAGTATTCCACTGTATAGACAGAGCGTGAATCATTTCTCCAATTCTATTGAGTGTCATTTGGTTTATTTCCAGTTAGGAGCTATTGTGAATAAAGTTGCTATGAAATTCATGCATAAGCCTTTTGTTTTGGACATTTTCATTTATCTCAGATAAACAGCCAGGAGTAAAATTAAGAGATCATATGGGACATATATATTTATCTTTGTATGCAAAAGCTCTTCCTGTGTGACTGGGTGTTTTACACTCCCACCAGCAGCGTAAGAGCGCTCCAGTTGCTCCATTATCATTATCAACACTTTGTATTGTCAGTCTTGTTAATTTTAGCTGTTCCATTTTGATTAGTGATGTTTTATTGTGGTTTTAATTTATACTTCCCTGCCAATTAAAGATACTGAGCATATATTCATGTGCTTATTATCCATTTGTATGTCTTCTTTTGTGAAGTATTTGTTCAACTATTTTGCTTAATTTCTTTTTATAGTTGTAGATGGACAGCATGCCTTGATTTATTTTTTTTATGTGGTGCTGAGGATTGAACCTAGTGTCTCACACATGCTAGGAAAGTGCTCTGCCACTGAGCCCCAGCCCCAGCCCTTGCTTAATTTTTTAAATAGGGTTATTTATCTTATGATTATTTTAGTTGTAAATTCTTTATGTATTCTGGATATAAGCCCTTTGTCACATGTGTTTGTGTATGTATGGTACATGTGTGTATCTTTTGTTTTCTCTTAACCTTTAACTTACAGTTTGTTTATTAAGAGTGTCATTCAGCCGAGCACTGTGGTGCATGTCTGCCATTCCAGCAGCTCAGGAGGCTGAGACAGGAGGATCGCAAGTTCAAAGCCATCCTTAGCAAAAGTGAGGTGTTAAGCAACTCAGTGAGATCCTGTATCTAAATAAAATACAAAATAGGGCTGGAGAGGTGGCTCAGTGGCTGAGTGCCCCTGAGTTCAATATCCAGTACCCCCCCCCCCAAAAAAAAAAAAAGTGTCTTTCAGCCAGGTGCAGTGGTGCATGCCTGTAACCTCAGCAATTCTGGAGGTTGAGGTAGGAACACTTATAATTTAAGGTTAAGCCTCAGAAATTTAGCAAGACCCTAATTTTAAAATTAAAAAAAGGAGTGGCTTTTGAAGAATAGAAGTATAAAATTTTGATGAAGACTTATCAATGTATTTTTTGTACTTTTTGTGTCCTAGAAATCTTTTTTTTAAAATATTTTTTAGTGTTGAAGGACCTTTATTTTATACATTTATTTATATGCAGTGCTGAGAATTGAATCCAGTGCTTCACACATGTGAGGCAAGCACTCTACCACTGAGCTACAACCCCAGCCCAGTGTTCTAGAAATCTTTATCCCTGGCCAAAAAAAAATTCTCTCATTTTCTCCCAGAAGTTTTATGGGTTCAGTTTTTAAACTTAGGTCTCTGATCCATTTCAGGTTAGCTTTTGAGTGTGGTGTGAGGTAGGGATCATGGTTCATTTTTTTTTTTTTCATGCAGATATGTTTCAGTGCCAGTTTCCTTTCCACACTGAATCCCTTGGCAAGTTTGTCAAAAATCAATTGTTGGTGTGTGGGTGGATCTATTTTGGACTCTCTTCTATTTAATCTATTCCTCTATCCTTCTGCTAATACCACACTCTCTTGCAGATTTATAGTATGTGTCAAAATCAAATAGCAGAAGTGCTCTGTCATGTTTTTCAAAATGGTTTTGGCTGTTGTAGTTTATTTGCACTTCTATAATGTTGTAGTTTATTTGCACTTCAATGTAGAATCTATTTGACAATTTCTACCAAAAAAAAAAAAAAAGCCTGTGGGAATTTTGATCAGGCTTTTGTTAAATCTATAGATCAATATCAGAAGAATTGGCATTTTATACATAAACCTGTTATATAATATTTAACTAAGTGTTCTTTAATTTTTTTGTAGGTGTTCTTTAATTTATCTCAGCAATATTTTATAGTTTTCAGTGTACAAATTTTTCACATTTTGAAAAATGTACCTAAGTGTTTTATGGAATGTTGCCGGGGCCGGGCGGGGGGGGGGCGGTATTAGAGATTGAACCCAGGCCCTTTTGAACATCCTACACACAGGTGTTCTACCACTCTACCACTGAGCTACATCCCCAGCACTTTTTTATTTTATTTTGAGACAGGGTCTTTTTTTTTTTTTTAGAAGAGAATTTTAATTTTTTTTAATATTTATTTTTCAGTTTTTGGTGGACACATCTTTATTTTATTGTATGTGGTGCTGAGGATCGAACCCAGCGCTCCGTGCATGCCAGGCTAGCGCATTACCGCTTGAGCCACATTCCCAGCCCCTGAGACAGGGTCTTACTAAGTTGCCAAGGCTGGCCTTGAACTTGTGATCATCTGCTTCAGCTTCCCAAATAGCTGAGATTATAAGTGTGCATCATTGCCCCTATTTTATGTTTTTTTAATGCTATTGTGTCTTCAAACATTTAATTATTTGTTGCTAATATAGAGAATTTTGACATGTTAGCTTTGTGTCCTTTGATCTTGCTAAATAAAATTATTAGCTCTAATAGTTTTGGTCTATTTTTAATTTCCTTGGGATTTTCTCCCGACTTTCTTGTCTTATTGCCTTGGCTAGGCCTCCAGTACAATATTGCATAAACGTGGTGAGAACAGATATTTTTGCCTTGTTCCCAAACTTACGGCAAAAAAAAAAACAAACCTGAAAACATTTAAGTGTTTAGACATTCAGCACTAAATGTGTTACCTGTAGGTATTTTGAAGCAGCTTTTAACAGGTTGAAGAAGTTCCCTTCTATTTCTGCACTGTCAGTTTGTTTCTAATTCATAACTAGGTGTTAATTTTATCAAATGTTTTTTCTTTCCACATCAATTAATGTGGCCACAAAGTGAATTCAGATACACTTTTTATAAAAGTTGAGGTGAGGGCTGGGAATGTAGTTTAATGGTAGAACGCTTGCCTAGTTTTTACAAGGTCCTGGGTTCCAACCCCAGCACTGGGAGAAAAAAAAATTGAGGTGACATTAATATAACATGCAATTAACATTTAAAAGCGACCAATTCAATGGCATTGCACGACCATCTCTTCTGTCTAGTTCCAAAATATCTTCATCACCCCAAAAGGAAACCCAGCCTTGGCCGCCTCTAATCTGTACTCTGTCTCTACGGATTTGCCTAGTCTGGACACCTCACGTAAATGGAATGTACCTTCTATGTCTGGCTTCTTTCACTTAGCGTAATGGTTATGTATGTATTTTGGTACTGGGGACTGAACCCAGGGGCACTTTACCACCAAGCTACACTTCTGGACCTTTTTTAAAATTTTGAGACAAGGTCTCACTAAGTTGCTGAGGCTGTCTTTGAATATGATCCTTCTGCTCAGCCTCTTGAGGTGTGGGCTTAAAGGTGTGTACCGCCATGCCCAGCTCCCAGATGTATTTCTTTTTGTGGGGTGTGCCAGGGATTGAACTCAGTAGCACTTGACCATTGGCCTCACTGGTTTTTTTTTTTTTTTTTGGTGTGTGTTTGTGTTTTCTTTCTTTCTTTTTTTTATTGGTTCAAAACATTACAAAGCTCTTGACATATTATTTTTCATACGTTTGATTCAAGTGGGTTGTGAACTCCCATTTTTACCCCGTATACAGATTGCAGAATCACATCGATTACACATCCACATTTTTACATATTGCCATACTAGTGTATTCTGCTATCTTTCCTATCCTCTACTATCCCCCCTCCCCTCCCCTCCCATCTTCTATCTCTACCCCATCTACTGTAATTTATTTCTCTCCCTTGATTTTTTTTCCCTTTCCCCTCACATCCTCTTATATGTAATTTTGTATAACAATGAGGGTCATCTTCCATGTCCATGCAATTTCCCTTCTCTCTCCCTTTCCCTCCCACCTCTCATCCCTGTTTAATGTTAATCTTTTTCTCATGCTCTTCCTCCCTGCTCTGTTTTTAGTTGCTCTCCTTATATCAAAGAAGACATTTGGCATTTGTTTTTTAGGGATTGGCTAGCTTCACTTAGCATAATCTGCTCTAATGCCATCCATTTCCCTGCAAATTCCATGATTTTGTCAGTTTTTAGTGCTGAGTAATACTCCATTATTGGCCTCACTGTTTTTGAAGCTGGCTTTGAACTCACAATCCTGCCTCAGCCTCCTGAGCTTTTGGGATTGTAGGCACGGGCCACTGCCTCTGGCTCCCTGATGTATTCTTTTTTAAAAAATATTTTTATTGGGCTGGGGATGTGGCTCAAGCGGTAGCGCGCTCACCTGGCATGCGTGCGGCCCGGGTTCAATTCTCAGCACCACATACAAACAAAGATGTTGTGTCCGCCAAATACTAAAAAATAAATGTTGAAATTCTCTCTCTCTCTACCTCTCTCTCACTCTCTCTTTAAAAAAAAATATTTTTATTTATATTTTTTAGTTGTAAATGGACACAATACCTTTATTTTATTTATTTATTTTTATGAGGTGCTGAGGATCGAACTCATGTGCAAGGCAAGTGCTCTGCCACTGAGCCCCAGCCCCAGCCCCCCAGATGTATTCTTAACCACTATTCTATACTGTCTCTCCAGGTGCCATCTGCTGTATTTAGCTCTACAGATGCAGAGGGGAACTGGTTTTGCATATCTGTGTAAACAAATGGAGCCTAAGCCTCTTCTGGAACTTAGGACTGTCTGTGGCAATTATTATATATCCACCTGTGATCCCACTGGGGTCCTGTGAGGGTCTGTTCTTTCATCTCCACAGTCCCAGGGTAGCCCAGTGCTGGTAGCCAAATCGATGAGTTTTAATCTGGGAAGGCTTCGTGGAGGAAGCAACTTTGGAGTGGAGCCCTGAATTATAGTAGCCAAGCAGTTGCCTTCAACTCACAGCTCACAGCCACTGTCCGCACACACATTCATGTCCCAGGCACTATGAGGACTATGAGGCCCATGTTGACCTCCCCTCATCAACCAGCTAGTGATCGGCAGAGAAGAGATGGGATTTGAACCCAGCCTCATGTCCCGATGCCTGCCCCATACTGCCCCTCCAAGCCGGGTTCCAGATGAGGGCTTGGGTCCTTCTACTCTGATTGCCATCTCCTCTGTCTCTCTTCTGGGATCCGTATGGGACTAGAAGGTGATAGAATGATGTACATCGTGGCAAAGCCTGGTCTTGGGATACCCCGATGCTGTGGGAAATAGCTCCTTACCTCCTACCCTTCTAGGTCCTTTGGACTTGATGAGCCCTGGGGCTCCTGGGGACAGTCCTTTGAAGCACCCCCGGCACCCCCCAGCCCTCTGCCCCCCTCCTCCTCCTGTAGCCCCTCTAGCTCATTGGGCTCTGCCGGAATCTGTGGGGAAAGGAGCAGGATTTCGGCTAAATATAAACCAGGCTGTTCCAGTTTCCAAATAGAACAAAGGAGCAGGGTGTTAAGTTGATTTTTATAAATAAAGAGAGAGGGAGTGAGAGAATATTTTTTCGAGATGTTTAATAAAATCGCCTTGTGAGAGGCAGGAAAATCACTGGGCTGCGGTGGGAGGGTTTGGAGGAGGAAGGGGAGGGGAGAAGAAGGGAGGGGGATGCTTCCTTCTTTCTGCTGAGAATCCAAGTCCCTCCACCCCCCAGGGAGGGACAGTGGCATCTCAGAGAGGGACCAAGGGGCAGGGGAGGGACATGATGGTCCCTGAGAGGAGGAGGAGGAGGACTCCAAATCATCATAGTTACTGCAGATTGAGCGCCCACTGTATGCTAAGTCCCGTGCTAGATTTCTGCATCTTATCAAATGCGGCTGGGATCTTGTCATTCGATGCTTTGGGATCCAGCCCCTGCCTACCTCTCTGACCTCATCTCCCCTCTCGATGGCAGTCTGCACTCCCACCACCCTGGTCTCCATGCACCAAACCCATTTTCTGCTCAAGGTCTGTGTACCCTTAGGTCTCATAACCAGTCCTATCCCATCACTGAAGTCACAGAGTGAAGGTCACTTTCTTCTCGACCACCTTACCAAAGACAGCGCTCCCCTCCACCCCGTCCCAGTCACAATCACATCTCCCTGTTTCATTTTCTTCATTGATGTATCACTTCTGAAATTATTAGTTTCATTGTTTACTGTGTCTCTTTCGTCTACTGCAGTGGCACCAGAGCAGAGCCTGGCATGTTGTAGACATGGACTAATATGTATTTGCTAAATGAATGATGCTCAGAGAGGTGAAGGGATTTGCTTCAAGTCACAGAGCTAGGAAACAGCAGAGCCAGGAGGGAGCCCACATTTGTCTGACCCCCAAATGCATGCCCTTTCTGCTGTTTTTAAAGGTTTCCACTGTGGTGGAGGAGGGAAATCAAGGGGATCAATCTGGAACTTGGGGTTAGGGGAGGTGACCAGACACAAGCCTGGAAATCAAAGAAGGCAGTAAGACCAAGTCGTCACCACCACCTCATCCTTACACAATGGGCATGACAGAAATGGCAAAACATCTTTTGGGGAACCATTACATAGAGTTTTACTCCATTTTACCCACAGAAGGGCTAGCCGAGGCTTGGTGAGGTGGCCGAGGGCTTCTCTTCTCGGGAACTGGAAGGAATGATGGCCGGAGCAAGCAGAGATGTGCCCGTCTCCTGCCCCATCCCCCATATTCTTTTGGTGTGAGGTGCATGGTGCCTCCCAGGCCTCTGGTAAAGTGCTTCTGCTTTACCAGGCTCAGAGTGGCCTTGGTAAAGCCACATGGTTCACTTTGAGTCTCATTTTCTTCCCGTGTCCTATGTGGATGATGAAGCTTGCTTGATTTTTGAAAATCAGAGATACCATGTTCTATGTCAGGAAACTGTACTTCAAGGATATGGTTAGATGCACAAAAGAATAGATGAAAGCAATTATTTTCTTATTTATTATTATCTCTCTCAGGATTATAATGTAATTGAACATAGGGGCATTCACTCCATTAAGTGAGCAGCTACTATATGCCAAGCTCTAGACTTATGTACCATGTTGTTGTTGTTGTTGTTGATTTTCTTTTTGAAATGGGAGTCCGGCTATGTTGCCCAGGCTGGTCTCAAACTCGTGAGCTCAAGCGATCTTCCCACCTGTCTCCAGAGGAGGCTGATTATAGAAGTAGCTGGGATTTCAGGTGTGCACCACTGAGCCCAGCTGGGCTGTGAATCCTCATACCAGTTCCATGGAGAAGGTTCTATTATTATTATTCCCATTTATGAATGAGAAAGATGGGTCTGCCCTCAGGGAGGTGGCTTGCCCAAGGTCACAGGAAGTGGCACATCTGGATCTGACGTTGGATCCCAGGCATTTATATATTATGCAATTCTGACCCTTGGAACTAACAGACTAGTGGGTTTTCTGGCATTCCTGGGGGGTAGTGAGCACCTGGGAAAGGGGGGAAGTGACAGGGCCAGAAAGGGTCATGGTGAGAAACAGAGACCTGGCCTTGGTTTAAAGGTCAGAGAGGGCTCTGGGGTGAGTTGGCAGAGTGGAGAGTGACAGTGCAGTTTGGGGGGCTGTGGCTCTGTGCCTCTGACTCATTCGGAGGGAGCAGCTCCATTCCCTGCCACGGGAGTTGCTATTTATAACTGGCAGGTTCCAGCAGCCTCCTGAGTACATTGCCCTGCAGCTACCTGGGGCCAGTCTCCCTGGGACGCAGGACAAAGAGGGAAAGCAGTGAGAGCCAGCGAGAGGAAGGTCATGGCTGAGCCTCCTCTTTGCTCTGGACTCTCCAAACAGCACAAAATGCACACTTAAGTACCCACTGCGTCACTCTGGGGGTGTCTAGCTTGTCATCCACAGAACAGGTGGCACCTAAGAGGCTCCATGAGTGTATGAATGGATGGAAGGAGCTTCAGCCTTTTCTATTCAGTTAGATCAAATCATTTCTCCACCCCAGCATCTCCAGTGGTTCCTCATCTCATTTGGAATAAAAGCCAAAGTACTTACGGTGGCCCGCAGGCTCATACTTGCCTCCCATCCTCCTCCTCACTCCTTCCTCCAATGGCCTCCTTGCTGACCCTGGAACACCAGGTACATACCTGCCTCGTGGGCTTGGCTGTGACTGTCGCCCCTCGGGGCACTCTTTCCCCACACACTGGCATGTTTTCCTTTCTCATCTTTAGATCTTTGCTCAAACACCAGTTTATCAGTGAGGTCTTCCCTGGCTATTCTATTTCAGATTGCACCCATGCGATACTCTTGCAATACACTTTTTCTTTGTATGGAGTGTGTGGGGGGGGAGGTGTGCCAGGGATTGAACCCCAGGATGCTTAACCACTGAGCCACATCCCCAACCCTTTTTATATTTTATTTTGAGGCAGGGCTTTGCTAAGTTGCTTAGGGCCTCCCTAAGTTGCTCAGGCTGGCTTTGAACTTGGGAACCTTCCTGCCTCAGCTTCCTGAGCCGCTGGGATTATAGGCGCGCACCACTGCGCTGTGCCCAGCAGTATAATATACTTCTTATTCCCTTTTTCTGCTTCATTTTTCTTCAAAGCATTTACCATCATCTTGCATGTCATATATATTACTAACTCATCTTTTTATTGCCTCTCCTTTGTTTAAAAAATGTTTTTTAGTTGTAGATGGACACAATACCTTTATTCATGTATCTTTATGTGATGCTGAGGATCAAACCCAATGCTTCACCAGTGCTAGGCGAGTGCTCTACCACTGAGCCACAAACCCAGCCCTGCCTCTCTCCTTTGACTAGAATTCCAGCTCCAAGAGGATAGAAATTGTTGTCTATTTTGACACTCTTGTATCCCTAGGGCCTAGAACAGTGCCTGGCACCTAGCTGGCACTTAATAAATATCTGGTGTCTGTATGAATTCATGGAGATTTTCACAAGCTTGCTGTGTAATCTTGGGCAGCTAAACTTATGTCTCTGGGCTTCAGTTTGTCAGGTGAGTAGACTTCCAGTTTGGCCAGTCTTTAATAGTTCTGTCCCTGCATCCTGGTTCTTGAGATTTCTCTTCTCAAAATATCCACTAAAAGGAGAGATGGCCACGGCCTGACTTGATGTTTGTCTCCCAGACTGGACTAGACTTCTCTGGGCAAAGTGTTCCAGCTTGTGAGTGGACATGTGCCAGCGAGCCTTGACTGCTTTAGGAGCCTTGAACTGATGCATTAGAGTGAATGGACTTTTGCATGTGTTTGGGGACCTGGCTGAGATGGGGCATTCCAGCAAAATGTCAGCACAGGTCTGCATTCCTTCTGCTTCTCTGTTTTCAGTGAAGCAAAATGTAGAAATTTTCCAAGGCACAGCATACCAATGGAAACACCCACCGCTCTGGAAGCACAAGGGAAGAACCTGTGTGTTGTGAATTCCCATGCCTGTAACAGTCTCTACTTCCCCAGGAGCCAGTGGTGAGAAACTCACACCACTGTGTGAGAAATGCCCACCTTCCATGGAGGGAAGCCTGTAGTATGCCAGACCCATGTTGATAGATTTCATCTGTTCTTACTGGGCAATGGGTCCAACATTGCCCAGGTTTCTAGAACCATCTCTGACGGGGCTCTGGAGTTTATTAGTGTGTTCTCACCCTATCTCAGCTCCTTACAAGATCTCTTCTGTTTTGGCATACCCCTGGGCCTGCAACAGTACACAGTACCTGGCGTCTGGTAGGCATCACTACCTTTGTGTCAGAAGAGCGAATCTTCGTCAATGATGAAAGGCAGGCAATATGATCTTCATTTTACAGATGATGAAACTGGTGCTCCGTGGGGACATGACTTGCCCAAGGTCACACAGACACATGAATCCAGGCAGGCAGCTGGCCCAGGATTACTAGGAAAGTTAACTTCCTCCCACTTGGCTTTCACATTTTGGGAAAATTTCTTTTGAAAAATTCAAAAGGAGGGAGAGAGCTTGGGCATTTGGAAGCCAGAGATGTTGAGTCATATCCCAGCACTCTCATTATCTATCTTTGGATAAATTCTAAAAACCACAGGGCCTCTGTTTTCCCATCTGTAAAACCGACACACTCCTCTCTCCTATACCAAGTCACTGGGAGTACTGTATTCAGCTGGACAATACAGTTCAATGCCTGCCACTGGGCGGTGCTCCATACACTCCAACTCCATCCTGACCTGCCAGGCAGTGCAGGAGCCCTGCTCTCAATCAACGTTCACCTCCTCCGGTGCTCAAGATGGCCAGATTGAAACTCGAAGACCAGATGCAACATCCGGAGCTGGAGAAGCGCTCTAGCAGAGCAGTCCTGCGCATGCGCACTCGCAGCAAGTCCCTTGGTCCGCAGGTGCGAAGCCTGGGGAGCGTCCTCCCCTGGTACCGAGCTCGCCTGCGATTCTTAGGACCGCTATGCTCTCCTTTAAATTAAAGCTCTCCGTCCTGGAGGACCTGGTGTACCTTGATACGGAGAAGGAGGCAGCGAAGAGCTTCTAGAAGCTCAAGGGAGGGTTTTTTAGACCTTGCCATGTCCGAGGGGAGGCATTGCCAGCTGCGTGGGATGTGGACACTCTCAGGTAGAACCGTCCCAAGGGGCAGCCCTTCTCTTTTGTTCAATCAACAAATGAGCGTTCAGGGGCACTGGATCACTGAGCCACATCACCAGCCCTAATTTGTATTTTGTATTTTATTTGTATTCAGGGCTTCAGTGACATGGGGCTTCAGTGACATGGGGCCATCTGGGGAGAGATACATTCCCCTAGGAAATGTAAACTGAGTAGAAATGAGTCTGAGTCAATCTGGAGAAGACCAGAAGAACCTGCAGACCCCAGGGGACGTTGGAGCATGGAGGTTCTCAAGTGGGGAACAGCCTGGATGGTGCAGAGAAGGGACGGTGGAGGGAACAGGGCCGTGTGAAGGATTTTGGACTTGATCCCAAGAGCAGTGGGAAGCCATCGAAGCCGGGGAATAATGTAATCTTTACAGTTCTACACCGAAGAATATTTTTGCTTTGCTTTCACATTCGCCAAAAAAAAAAAAAAAAAGGATTTTGAATTCCACACCTGCCATACTGATTTTTTTTTTTCAGAAATAAGAGAATGATGGAATATGTGTTTATTTTCAGGGTTAAATGTGCTAACAGATGCAAATTGCCTAGCATTTTATATGTGGTCTATAAATGGTAATTCCCTTATCTTTCCTCTAAATTTCATTCCACAATTTCTGCTATTTCAGGAACACTGAACCGATCCTCCCCACAGACTAAAGATAAATTACATTTGAAGGACATTGGATAGATGTGCTTCAAAATTTGATTGGTTCAAAAGATCAAATTTATTACGCAAGGGATGGGGTTGTGGCTCAGTGGCAAAGCGCTTGCCTAGCATGTGTGAGGCACTGGGTTCGATTCTCAGCACCACATATCAATAAATAAAATAAAGGTCCATTGACAACTAAAAAAAATTTTAAATTTATTATGCAAATAGTAAGCTCTTCGTGATCATACAACATATTAATCGATTTATGGAAATGAAATTTGCATTTCACTTTTTGGATGCATATTTATTGCATAAAATAAGACCCCATTCCACAAAGTTGGATTCACATCTCCGTTGTTCCCCATTGTTAGGTCACCACCTTGCTGGCCACAATAGTAGACTTTCAAATAGTTGTTGGGTTGATTTAAATACTGGAAGATATTTCTGCTAAATTTCAAGTCAGGGGAATCAGTTCTGGAGTTTTCTCTTTATAGTTGTTAACATGAATTTTGATGGCATGAGAAAGCTTGTTCTCTGAATTATATTTAGCTCATACAAACTCTACTGCACAATTATGTTGTAAAGAGGAATTAGGTTTTATCTTTAAGTTGTTATTATAGCTTTGGGAAGAGGTGAACATGCAGAATAACTACATAAAGTGGTAGCATATTGTATTATTAATTTTGTTCCTTTTTTTTTTTACCATGGTGTTGGGCCTACAACATACTGATACGTGTGGTAGGTATATCAGGCAGGGTCTGTATAAGAAACAGATGGCACACTCAAAGTAGATAATTAGAGGAGGATTTAATAAAGAGACTATCTGCAAGGTTTGGGCAGGGCACAGGGAAACCATAAGGTTATGTGTAGTACCCAGGGGACTAGTAATAGCCTTTACCACTCCTAGATCTGAAGGTTGAGGGGAGGGAGAGATTTATAGAATCCATTAAAAGAGGGTTGTGTGGGAAGGACAACCTTGAGAAGAAGGGGTGATCTTTTATCAAAAGACACAACCAACCTAAGATGATCTGGCAGGGAGGGAGTTGGGGAAGAGTTATGTCAACCTTATCCTCCTTTTTGGGGGGGTAGGGAGTACTGGGGATTGAACTCAGGAGCACTGGATCACTGAGCCACATCCCCAGCCCTATTTTGTATTTTATTTAGAGACAGGGCCTCACTGAGTTGTTTAGCGCCTCACTTTTGCTGAGGCTGGCTTTGAACTCGAGATTTTCCTGCATCAGCCTCCCGAGCCACAGGGATGACAGGTGTGTGTCATCATGCCCAGCTAACCTCATATTCCTTGTGTCTTTCAGTTTCCTGCTGCTGTCTCCCCTTGGCTATACCCAACAAAGCTAGAGGGCAGTGCAGCAAGTTGGTGTCATTCATATAGGTCAGCACCCCAGGGCAAAGGGCAGGACAGAGAAGGTTAGACAAGTAGGTCTGGAGGAGCAAATGGAAAATATCCAGTACAACAGGTTTCATTTACATGTTGAATAAAGACTTGATATTTCAATCTTTGTGTCTTAGCAAGGCAGGGAAACCTGGGGGGGGATAGGACCATGGCAGCAAGCTTGGGGTTTGCATTGATTTGTTTCTACTGCATACACTACACAAAGCAATTCTGAGAAGCCCAGCAATGACAGAGGGGTCCCAGAAAAGCATCTCATTCTCCTTCCTGCTTGTATTTTTAAGAACGCGTCCCCAGTCTATCAAAGCACTTGTTTAGAGCTCTGAATAGTAAATATGTCCCCACTGGTCTCAAAATTAGATGCTGCTTCCCTGGAAGTAAGAGAGTAGAGGCAAAGCACACGGGTTCTGGATCTTCTGGCTAGCAACTGCCAGTTATGTTCCCTGCCATGTTGGTGCCCTTTAGGTAGCAGCTGCACGGTCATTTTTTTTTTTTTTTTCAAGCAGGAAGACCAGAATAGGATTCATCCCTGCGACTCTGGAAATTGCACCTGCTCTTATGAATGGAGTGGATTTTGGTCTCTCGCGTTGTGAGTCTGGGAAATCATTCCCCTGTTTAATGAGGTCCTTCAGAAAAGGAGGGAACGGGTCTCTTTCAGTGACATGACTTTGACAAGCAAATCAATTCGTTCCATTTGTTTCCTCTTTGAAAACAGCAATCCTCGAGCGTTACATAATCTAATCTTCATGCCTCGCTGGTTTGTTCTGTCCTCCTGAGGAATTGGCAGATGGTGCCAATGCGGAGACCCGCGCACACGCCTCGCAAGCCTCATGGTAACAGGAGCGTTGCTCACAGTGTCTGTCTCTCTGCTGTGGGGTCCCTCGCTGGCATTTGTTTCTCTGGATCAGTTTGCTCTTTAGCATTCCTCGGGCACTGCTGGCTTCTTGCCTTGGGCTCTCATTCCAAGATTAATTGGAAAGGCTGAAAGCAGATAAAAAGAGAACAGAGAGTGAAGTTGAAAGGGCAGAGAATTGGTGGGATTTTTGTCTAAAAACCCTCCTCCGTTCAAAGCTGAGTGTCTCTGGAGATCATAGTGCAGACTCTGACTTCTTCATTCAGCTTGGCCCTTGTGTACATCCTTGTTGCTGGGTTACACATAAGTACAGGGACAGGGCTGGCTGTGTCAGAGACAGGAAAGGAGAGATCTGCTTGATGAGGACTTGGACTCCTGTCTCTAAAAGTGAGTCACATACCTGCAGAATCAATTGTTCCCCAGATAGGCAGCTGCCTGGAATCCACCTTTACGTCAGTGATGTCACCTTCACTAAGGGAAGATTATGTCAGGACTGTAACGTGAGGAGCCTCGTCAGACAGAACTCCAATATTTAGGTGTCTTTGCAAAGTCACTGCCTCTACAACTCATTAAAAATAAATGAATAAATAAATAATGCCTGCAAATGGCAGTTTTATTTTACCTTTTCTTTTTCTTTTTTCAGTAAAGAGGATTGAAGTCAGGGTCACTCTACCACTGAGCTACATCCCGAGCCCTTTTTATTTTTATTTTTAAAATTTTAAGTCAGGGTCTTGCTAAGTTGCTGAGGCTGGCCTTGAGTCTGGGATCCTCCTACTTCAGCCTCCCAAGTTGCAAAGATTACATGCATGCGCTCAAGTGGCAGCCTTCGGGGAAGCCAAGGCATCCTGGACATTTTGTGATTGGTCTAATCCTAACAATTCTGAGGCCCAGAAGTCAGCTGACATGCTCTGCACTACCTTTGAGTTGTTAAAACACTGAAATACTTCCATACTCATTGGTAAATATATGAGCTTCCCACTGCCTCCCAATCCTCTGCTATTTTTTTTTTTAAATACCTGGGGTTGAATCTAGGGGTCTTAACCACTGAGCCACATCCCCAGTCCTTTTATATTCTTATTGTGAGTCAGGGTCTCGCTAAGTTGCTTAGGGCCTCGCTAAGTTGATGAGGCTGGCTTTGAACTCACCATCTTGCAGGCACGCGCCACTACACGCGGCTCCTCTGCTAATTCTTAAGTGTTGACAGAATCTTATTTTAGGTGATTTCGTGAGTGGCTCTACCTTTCTGTGCAGCAGCCTGAGAGCTTCCTTTGCTGAACGTATTTTGTTTCTAGTCATGCAGTACCAGTAGGTCTGCTTGGTGCAGGGCCAGGCACGTTTCCAAGTGCCACAGATGTAACCGCCCTGCTCACAGACTGCACTGTCGGCTGACTCTGATTTTGGATGGAATCTCCAGGCAATTAAAACACAGAACCCTCCTGCCTGTGGCAAAACCATGGCTGGTCCTTAAAGGTCACCTACACCTTTATGCTTGCTGGTCACTCAGGGGCTAGGTTTATACAGCAGAAATGACCTAGGCCCTGAGTTCTAAAGGAGAAAAACAACCCATATTGAATATCCTTTGAATTCCTACCTCTAAAGTGAGTCCACACAGGGGACTAATTTCTATAAAAACAATAATGTTTTGCTTCTTTTCATTTGCTATCCTTTTGCTAAATGTTAGATGAGCACCTATTATGGTATTAGTGTTCACCACTGGGCTGGGTGTAGGATATCCAGTAGTGAATAAAACAGACCTTATCTCTGCTTTCATGGAACATACAGTCTAGAGGGGGAAACAGTAAAGGAGGCCACTGTGGAGTGACGTTAGGTCATCTGAACTGGGTTGAATTTCATCTAATGGAAACTGTGTAGATGTAATGGTCGACTTTCGCTGTTTTGCACAGTTATCATATGTATCTCATTGCTAGAGTCCTGGGGTATATGGAATCAGTATTAAAAAGTCAAGACAGTGGGGGGGGGGGTCATTTCCTGTACCAGCCAAGATTCCAGAGAGGCTGAGAACTGCTCTGTATTAGGGAAAGGAAAGAGGGAATGTTCTGAATGAGAAATGGTGGTGTTGGTATGTTCTAATAGCTGGAGATCAGGTGTGCTGTTTTGTTTTTGTTTTGTTTCTTGATGGTGCTAGAGATTGAACCCAGGACCTTGTGTATACTAGACAAGTGCTCTACCACTGAGCTACACGCTAGTCCAGATGTGATGGTTTTTTGTTTGTTTGTTTTTGGATCAGGGATTGAATCCGGGGGCTCTCAACCACTGAACCACATCCCAAGCCCTTTTTTTAAAAAAAAAATTTTTGGAGTTGTAAATGGGCAGAATACCTTTGTTTGTTTATTTTTATGTGGTGCTGAGGATCAAACCAGTGCCTCCCACACGCTAGGCAAGCGCTCTGACACTGAGCTACAGCCCTAACCCTCCCAAGCCCTTTTTTATTTTTTATTTTGAGACAAGGTCTTACTAAGTTGCTTAGGGCCTCACTATGTTGCTGAGGCTGGCCTTGAACTTGTGATCCTCCTGCCTCAGCCTCCCAGGCTGCTGGGATCATTGGTGTGGGCCATCACACCCAGCAAAGTGTGCTGAAGATATAATTTCTGGGCTGTGGTTGTAGCTCAGTGGTAGATCATTTGCCTAGCACATGTGAGGCACTGGGTTCGATCCTCAGCACCACTTAAAAATAAATAAATAAAATGAAGGTATTGTGTCCATCTATGACTAAAAAAATATATATACATTAAAAAAAAGAAGATATAACTTCTGACCAATCAGTCGTCTGTAGGGAGTAGAATTTCCCTCATCTATGCTTTTTCTCTCCTTCACCCTTGTAACCAAGTGAGTTCTGTAGCCACTATTTTGAAAATCATTAATCATGCCCCTAGGACAGTCTAGTAGTTGGTCATACTTGTCGGTATTAATTATTTTTGATCCATCTGTCTTGCTTGTTTTTCTTTTTATTATTATTTATACACAGCGAGATATACAGTCTTAAGTGTGCCATTCAATTTTGACCCATGCATATTTTGTAACCTCCATGTCTTTTTATTTTATTTGAAAATTCTTGGAATCCTCTTAAGTGATGAACATGTAGGTCCAAAGGCAGATTTTTGGAGAGGAATCTTCTATTTAGTATGCTGACTGTCCCCTCACCCCCCAAAAGAAAATTCTCCTTCAATCCTTTCCTGTATTCTCCAATCACCACAGAGGACATAAAACCATAAGAACATTTTGTAATCCTCGCTTTCTGAAACCTAACAGAGAGATTTTGTCATCTGAAAACAAGGGAGGATTAACTGCAGATTTTTGATTCTGACAACGGCAGAAAGGAATGAGTTAGACAAGGGACGTCACAGAGAATTAATTCAAGTTCCAAGTGTGACTGCTCCATCACCTTTTCCAAGACTCTGCACATGACATAAAGTCTCAGTCAGGAAGGAAGAGTTTTTAAAGGAGTTTGCTACAGGGACATGGCATTATTGGAACTGTTAAATGAGAGATCCATGCACCTATTATGAATGTGGCCCCCAACCCTGGCTTACTCCTTCTGAACGGATTCTCCCTAAAAATGAGACATAAAGACAATTATATGCAGCCCTTGCTAGACTGATGCTGTGGTCCCATCTCGATTTAATTGCCCGTGCATTCTGCGAAGATGTCTTTTTCGTGCTCCAGAATAACTCTCCTTTGGCATAATTTTCACCCGACTGTTAAACAAATAGTATAACAACATGCAATTAGTTAATAATTACAATTTGTGTATCACCTAAAGGCGAGTGTGAGGCTTCATGTGAAAGTGCTTCTGAAGCTAGCAAGGTATGTACAATCCAGAAGGATTATTTTAAAATTATTTCTACATGGTAGGATACTTTGTAGGAATTACGGTGCCATTATATCTCACCATCAGTGAGGCAAGCTATTTTCATTTTCTGTATCCGAGATTTTCCAGATGTCTTAATGATGATATTTCTGAAATATTTCCTGAATCTGACCCAGCTTCTACATTTAGCCCTCATTACCTCCCCTCCAGACTTAAAAGTCCTTGAAGGCATGATATTCACTTATTTATTACTCTATTCCAAAATTTAGCACATGAAGGGTATTCAATAATTGCTATTAATTGAATAAACCTACTTGGCCTTGCCTTCAGTGTCCTTCTAATCTGCCCCCAAATATATCAGCATTATCTTCAAAACCAGGTCTAAGAAGGGTGCTATGGTGCATACCTTATATCCCAGTGATTCAGGAAGCTGAGGCAGGAGGATCACAAGGTCAAAGTCAGCCTCTGTCTCAAAAAAAAAAAAATTAGGGCTGAGGTGGTGGCTCAGTTGGAGAGCACTTGCCTAGCATGTGTGAGGCACTGAGTTCGATTCTTAGCACCACATATAAATTAATAAATAAATAAAGGTCCATCAACAACTGAAAAAATATTTTTAAAAAAATTAAAATTAAAAAGGATTGGACGTAGCTCAATGGCAGAGCACCCCTGGGTTCAATCCCAGTACCACAAAAACAAACGCACACAGTCCTGCCTGCATATGATATGAGCTACAGACCTTCAAGGATTCTCCATTGCCTGTAAAATAAAGTGCAAACTCCTGAATGGCACGTTCCAGATCCTTCACAGTCTAGTTCCTAAGCACTTTTCCAGGCCCATCTCCTAGCCCTTATTCTCCCTCCTCCCTTCAACAATGATCCCCAAGCACACCAGGCGGGTTCACAGTCCCAAGCCTTTGCTTAGGCTGTTCCCTCTGCTTGGAACGACCTTCCTCTGACCCTCCTTATTCATCTGATAGAATCCACTTCTTCAGAAAGCAGCTCAAATGTCACTTCCTCTGCTGCCTTCTCTAACTCCCTGAAGGTTCTGTTTTGTGTTCTCCTATAAGGTAACCTGCTCTCATATAACCTAACACCCTTACTGTGTGTTTTCCTGTCTTATTAGAGTTGGTTTTTTTCCTCTTCCTTTTTCTCTCTTTACAATTCCTTTTGCAGGTGCCATAGTAGTTAACCCATACCTTGGGTTCAATACCTGACTGGCTCTGAGGTTCCATGCTTGCCGTCCAACAAGTGACCTCTGCAAAGCAGCCAATGAGATTTTAATAACATACACAACCATGTGCCACTCCTCTATACAAACCCACTAGTGGCTTGCTATCTGGTCGGAAAGAAACCCAGAGCCCTTGTGTTTCTGGCCCCGGCCTTCCTCTTCAGCTCCTTCTCTCCCACCTCCTTGCTCACTCCAACCCTCCTTGCAGCTCCTTGAAAATACCAAGCTGTTTCCTCCTCAGGACATTTGAATGTCTTCCCTCTGCCAGGAAAGCTCTTCCCCCAGCTGTATATACATGACTTGCTTCTTCACTTCGTTTTAGTTTCTGCTCAAATGATCTCTCTGCAGAGACCTTCCTTCCTTAGACAAGGTCTAAACTAGCACTGTCTGGGCTGTGAGTGTGGCTCAGTGGTAGAGTGCTTGTCCAGCATGTGGGAGGGGATTCCTGGCACCATTAAATAAATAAAAAAAACTCGGACAGTCCATTTAAGCTCAGTGTTGTTGGTCTGTTTTTTATAGTACTAGGGATAGATCACAAGGGCATTTTACCACTCAGCTACATTCCTAGACCTTTTTATTTTATTTTGACAGGGTCTTGCTAAATTGCTGAGGCTGGCCTAGAACTTGTGATTCTACAGCTGCCTCATTCTCCCAAGTTGCTGGGATCACAGGTGTATACCACCATGCCCAGTTTAAGTTCTTTTTTTCTTCTTTTTCTTTTTCTTCTTCTTTTTTTTTTTTTTAAGTACTGGGGATTAAACCCAAGGGGACTTAACCACTGAGCCATATCCCCAGCTCTTTTTATTTTATTTTATTTTAATTTTGAGACAGGGTCTCACTAAGTTGTTTAGGGCTTCACTAAGTTGCTGAAGCTGGCTTTGAACTTTCAATCTTCTTGCCAAGCCACAGGGATTACAGGTGTGCACCACTGCGCCTGGCTCTAAGTTCTGTCTTGTTACCTGCTTTATTCCTTTTTGTGGCACTGCATACTATCAATTTGCCACCATTAATTTCCTACAACTTATTTTGTTTGTCACCATATCCCTCTTCCTTAGAATAGCGCCTGTCATGGCTAGGGGATATACCTTAGTGGTAGAGTGCTTATGTAGCATGCATGAGACCCTGAGTTCTATCCCTTGCTCCTATCCCGAGCTCTGCCAGGATAAAGCGAGGGGACAGAGGGGGGCCGGGGAGAAAGAGAGAAAGAAATAGTGCCTGGTAAATAACAAGCACTCAAGTATATATCTGTTGAATAAATGGATGATTTTTAAAATATTTTATTTTATTTTTTGTACAAGGGATAGAACCCAGGGGCCCTTAACCACTGAGCCACATCCCCAGCACCCTCTGTTTTAAAGGCTAGTTTCTTTCTTTCTTTTTTTTAGTTGTTGATGGACCTTTAATTAATTAATTAATTTCAATTTGGTGCTGGTATTCAAACCCAGTGCCCCACACATGCTAGGCAAGTGCTCTACCACTGAGCTAAGGGCCTTGCTAAGATGCTGAGGCTGGCTTTGAACTTGCAGTCCTCCTGCCTCAGCCTCCCTAGCAGCTGGGATTACAGGTGTGTGCCACCATGCCTGGCTGGGATGAATTTTGGAAGTCAGGTACCTAGCACAGTGCCTGGTTGCACAAATATTGGATAAATAAATGATCAAATTAATAAATTTTGTAAATGAAATGGAATTCTAGCATACATGCAGGATCATCTGGGATACAAGTGTAGATGTTCGATTCATTTGCTCTGTGAAGATAATTTTGATTTCTGGCATTTGCTCTAATAATCACAGGGGATCTAGCCAGGTTCTTTACCTTCCAGAAACGAGTCATTGACAGAGGTGTTGCCCAAGAATATTTAGGGGATTTCAGAAAGGTACCCAAAGAATGGCAGAGCAAGGATTTAGACTACCCATCAGCCCACTGCCTCTCATCAGCTTCTGAGGGATTCTGCTAAGGTACTTTATCTCCTGTGATTTATATTGAATGTACATTTGTTTTTAATCCTGCTTAACACTGATTATTCTGAGGGCTGGAACAGGTCAAGACATTAACTGACCCCAAACTCTGAGAGGCTGGACCCTTTACACCCCGCATATCTGAGGGGACATTGCAGTGAGTCTTTAGGGCTGCTCCCTCCACCCCCAGCCTGCCTCAGTTACTTGTGACTAAGAACCAAATGGCTTTGATGGCAATTCAGTCCCTTATAGTAGGTGAATTGGGGAGCAATTTGCCATACTTTCCTTTTTCATTTTGGCCTCTGGGTAGTTATTTACCCTGCCCATTCCATTTTTCTTAATTTCTGGCATATGCATGAGTGAAGGAAGCAGACAGTGCAGAGACTAGGGATCCCGTGGCACAAATGAAGCATATGTAATATGGGCAGCCTACATATCTATCTTTTGGCTTTTTGGGGTGGGGTACTGGGGATGGAACTAGTAAGGGCATTCTACCACTGGGCTACATCTCTGACCTTTTTTAAAATTTGAGACTCACTAAGTTGCCCAGGCTGGTCTTCAACTTGTGATCCTCCTGCCTCAGCCTCCTGAGTAGCTAAATTACAGGTTTGCACCACCCTGCCAGCCCATGGATCCTTCTAAGAGGCTAAGCAGTGATCAGACTGTGGATAGCGTTTGGGCCAGAAACCAGAACAGGGAGAGCTGGGGAGGTTTCCCAATCCCTGAATCTCAAGCATCTCATTACTAAACAAGAGTTGTAGATGGGGCCTGAGGAAGTGCAGAGAAAAGAGAACAGGCTAACTGAATGTGTGCTTTGTCCAAGCACTGGACTAGTTCAAGATGTCATCTGATGTCACAAGGAAGTTAGTTATGATTATCATCTGCACTTTATAGAAGAGGAAAACAAGGCTTAGAGGAGTTGATGACACTTGCCCAACATACTCAGATGGTAAGCCTCAGCTGGGACTTGAGATTCAAACCAGCCCTGCTTGACTCCTGGTTGTCTACGAAGAGCAAGAATCTCCCTAGCAGATACAAGGGTGGGAAGAGGGGTGGGCAAGAGAGGCAGCAAATGGGTCCCACCTGAGACTTGATCATCATCATGCACCTCCTAGACAGGTACTTTAGCAGGTGCCACCTGACTTGTGTTCTGTTCTTAGAATTGAAATTTCTATAGCTGACTTACCAAGGCCATCGAAGTCCCACAGAATGGTATTGCGCCCCACGGAATGAAGCCTTTCCTTACAGCATGTCCTTCCATGCCATTCTGGCTCCTGCGTTTATACGCAGTGGTGTCACAGGGTGCCTTCATCCTCCTTGGCTCTTTGGTTCCCTGCGCCTCTTTCATCCTCTTGCCAAAGTTGTACCCCCTGAAGAGTGTATCCTGCCTACACTTTGGGGTTCGGGTGGTTCCGGGGTACTGTGGAAGCTTCCGGGCGTGATAAGGATTGCTGCGGACGCGACTAGGGTCTCGGCCTCTTTGGGGCGGTTCGCCAAGCCCCTTTCCTTGCGCTCGCCGCTGCGCGCCGCAGCGCCCCCTTCACCACCAGGGGCCGCCCGGAAGCGGGACTCCCCGAGCGCTGGGCGGGGAAAGGGGCGGGGCGCGGCGGTACCTGGGCCGCCCGAGAGCTGGGGGTGGGTTCTCGGGGGACAGCAGGCAGCCCCCCCAGATCTGTACCGCCAGCCGCCGGGAGCTCGGGGCTCCGGGCGTAGAGGCTGCGCTGTCACATGGGCGGTGGCGACGGGGCCGCATTTAAGCGGCCGGGGGACGGCGCCCGCCTCCAGCGCGTCCTCGGGCTTGGCTCCCGCCGGGCGCCCCGCTCTCTGCCCTCCGGGGGCCCCGCGCAGCGCCGCACCGCGCCGCCCCCGCCGGGCCATGCGAGCGCGGGCCCCGCCGCGATGAGCTCGCACATCGCCAAAAGCGAGTCCAAGACGTCGCTGCTGAAGGCGGCGGCAGCGAGCGGGGGCAGCCGGGCTCCCCGCCACGGCCCTGCCCGGGAGCCGGGGCTGCCTGGCCGCCGGCTGCCCGGAGCCTGTCCGAGCACGCCGCCGCCGTCCGGGGACCCCAGTTCGCGGAGGCCCCTGTGCCGGCCGGTGCCGCGAGAGGAGGGCGCGCGGGGGAGCCGGCGCGGGCTCCCCCAGGCGCACTGCAGGCCCCGGGAGGCGCTGCCGGCTGCGGCGTCCCGACGTTCGCCGCCGTCGCCGCTGCCGCCAGCCCGCGGACGGGATGGGGAGGAACGGGGGCTGTCCCCGGCGCTCGGCCTCCGGGGCTCACTGCGAGCCCCGGGTCGCGGGGACTCCGCTCCAGCCGCAGCGACTGAGGCGGACCCGTTCCTCCACCGGCTGCACCCCATGCTCAGCTCCGCCTTCGGCCAGGTAAGGGCCGCGCCTCCCGCTCGCACTCCAGGGAAAGGTGCTCGGGACCCTGCTGCTGCGGCGCGTCCACGACCCTACTCCCGCTGCCCGTGGTCCCCAGGTCACGCCTCGGCTCCCGCTGTCATCCCGCGGCCCGGCGCCCTTGCGGGCCGGCACTCTTCCACCCCCGTGCCTGATTCAGCACCCTGTGCGCTGTCCACGCTCCGGGTCTCTTGTGGGCGAGGCACCGCCACTTAGCCTTCCTCACACCTGCCCGAACCGCTAGTCCTGGAAGGGAGAGACCTCCACAACCCTCCTGGAGATCTGTGGGGTCACAGAGGAGCGCTCCGAGCAGATGGCGCCAAACCCACTGCTCCGGCCTCTGGCCAGTATCGCCAGGGAGCAACCCAAGAGAGCAAGGGATTTGGAGCAAGGGGAGGGAGGCTTGGGTCACACAGGCTTGTTTGGAGATGAGGGACTCTAGCCATTGCCTATAGCGTCTTCAAAGGCCTGGAAAAAGTTAGGAAAATCAAAAATATGAGGAAAGAGAAGAGGTGTCTGGGTAGACATGGGGGCGGGGGTCTAGAGCTATGGCTCAAACTGGAACTTTGAGGTGTTTTAAGGAGGTTGTCACTCCAGGATGCCACTAGGACGGCAGTTGGGCAGTTGTGGATTTGTAGGATGTGGAATAACACTCAGAGAACTCTAGCATGAGTTGGGGTGCATCTTAAGGTCAGAAAAGCCACTAAGAGGTCACCAGTGGCTCTTTGGTTTCCTCAAGGGCCCTAGGGAGCTGGACATCTGCCCTTTAAAAAGCTTTGTGGTCACAATTCAGGCCTACAGTTTGTGATTGTGTGGCTGGGGAGACAGGAACCTCTGAACTCCTGAACAAAGCCAGAATTTCCTCTAGTTCTGAGTCTGTAATCAAGTCGAACTCACTGGCAGGGCATTGAGACAGTTCTGCGGCAGCCAAGAGGTGTAATGCAGAGGTCTGATCAAAGCGTTTGCTTAGTTTGTTGGGGACACTGGGGTGTGTGCTAGGATCTAGAGCAAAGAAGCCGCCTCAAGCTCCTGGCTTGTCATGCTGGATCAACATTCTAAGGAGGCCGTGTGTGTGTTTTGCTTCAGATCTGCACATTTCTTTTCAAAATACTACTCCGCAGTGGCTGATGCCGGTCTGAGGTCTGACATGAAGGCAGCTGCACATGGATTCAGGTTGCGCGGGCCTGCTCTGGTGGTGTGATGGGGCAGCAGCGTGTGGCTTTGTTCCTGCAGGGAGCCCTCATTAGTCAAGTGAGCTGGGAACAGTTCTCTGGAGTACAGATCTGGATGCAGAGCCATGAAGAGTTAGAGCAGTGACAGACTGAAGGAGAAGTTCACTGCAGTGGCTTTTGTTTTAGGAGGTGTGGGGTATTAAGTCAGGAGTGGTCTGTGGATTGGGACTGGCTTGCAACACAAAAGCTGTGTGTTGTTCAATAAAAATTCATTCATTTATCAAATATCTTTTGAGCCCCTACTTTGCCCAGGCGTTTACGGAACACTAGGGAGACAACAGTGAACGAGAGAGCCAGGATTCTGGCTATTTGGGGGCTTATGATCTAGCAGTTTGGAAGGCCTGGAATCATACACTTCCTGGTTATTCAGTTTGCTGGTGATCTGACTCAGCTCCTGGAAAAAGAACCCTTGCTTCCCAGCTTTGCAGAATTTTGCCCGCATGAGCCCATTCTGAGCTCAGAGCACTGCATCTACATGCTTTAGTTCCTCCTTCTAATTCCCCAGTCATTAAATGAAGAACATTCTCCAGCCCCATGTTCTGAAATGTCACCAGGGTCATCTGAGTCAGGAGGAGCAGGAAGGTCCCATCAAATATTTAGTACCTTCCTTTGGAAGCTCCTGCCTCTTAGAGATGTGGGCTTTTTCTTTTAAAGCCCAGCACATTCAGTTTGGGCTTCCTGCTGGCACCTCAAAGGCATCTGTTTGAATAACAACAGTAACAGGCTGGGACTTTGGTGTCAGAGCCTCCAGCCTCCTGTGACAGAGAGGAATTAGTCTTTCTTTCCCAGCTCTGTCTGTGTTGAGATTTCTGTCCTTTGAGACAGGGTGGGGGCCCAGAGAAGGTAAATGGGGGGAAGGTTCTGAATACAAACTTTCAGATAGGATCTACTTAGGGCAAAATATATTTGGAGAAGTTTATTTTTCATGTCTCTCAAGTTCTAATTTTTTTTGTTGGTTTGTTTTTTCATTCTGTAACTTGTAATCTTACTAAGGCTCTTTGCTTGCCTGAAAAATAGAGAATACTCATAGTGCCTCAAGGAGATGTTTGGAAGGTTAAATGAGATATGAGCTTTGTATGGAGCATGGTCCAGTGCATAAACTCTCTGTGTTAGTTATTATTATTATTGTTAATTAACTACCAAGGGCATTTTCTTTCTGAGAGCCAGGTTCAACGTGACAATGGAGGTAGACTCCTACATTTGGGGAAATAGGAATTAAGATTCTTCCAAAGACCTCATGGAGCATTCTTACTGTCTGCAGGGAGACAGTGTAGATTTGGGGCTAAGGTGTCAAAGTGTGGTTTGGAAGATAGTAGAGCTGAAGGCTCCAGTCCCAGCTCTGTGACCTTAGCATGTCATTTTATCTCTCCAAGGTTTCTTCATCCAGAAATGAGATTGACAAAAACTCCCTTGTGAGTTATTGTGAAGCTTACACAGGATTAAGGGCAGCCTCTATTAATGTTATTGCTCTTTTTTCTTTTAAAATATTTATTTTTTTAGTTGTAGTTAGACACAATATGTTTATTGTGCTGAGGATCAAACCCAGGTCCTCATACGCACTAGGTGAGCACTCTACCGCTGAGCCACAATCCCAGCCCTGTTATTGCTCTTTTTAATAGACTAATTGAATAAGGGTCTATGTAAGGTGTTTTGAAAGCTGCCTCTGAGCTGGGTGAGGAAAGCCTATTAAGAGAGGAGCAGAGTGTCCTTCCCAGATTTCCTCTCTGTTGCCTGCTAAGGACATGCCACCTAGCTGCCTAAAGAGAAGATGTGGGTGTCAGAAATTAGCTCAGAATAAGCATGACCTAGGGCTTTGGGTCTTGGAAGATTATTTCATGTACAGACCTTCTGTTCTTACTCTTAAGCCCTTGTAGAGGAAGCAGATGTGAATCAAGCCCATAGCTGATTTGGGAAGGCTGACTGAGTTTCCATACTGCTTTACACATAACTAGATCACAGTAATTTTATGAGTGAATCAATGAATGAATGAATGGTGTCATAAGCCTCTGGACTTCAGAGGTTTCTTAGTTCCTCTGGTTTAGATGGGGAGAGAGGTCATGTGATTTGTGTTCTAATGGATTCAACCACAACAGGCCTGTAGTCCTAGAATGAGGGCTGTGAGTATTCCTCATTCCTGCCCAGATTGAGTGTCCTCTGATGCCTTTCCTCTGGTGCCTGAGGATGGGGAAAGAGAAGGTCAGTTTGTGGTTAGCATCCATCACTGATGCTAGGAGTGGCCTCCATCAGTTGGGTGAGAGTCCTCCACGGTATCTGCATTTGCTTCTGGATTTTGCTGCGAGAAACAAGAGTACTTGAGGCCTCAGTCTAGATCCCACCAAACCATTGTCAAAGTGTGTTGTCATTATCTTCACAGCAACCTGAGAAGGTTGGTATTGTCATCCCCCTCTTTAGAGATGAGGAAAGGGCTCAAGAGAGGGGAGTGACTTGTCCAAAGTGACACAGTAAATAAATGGCAGGACTGCCTGTCTCCAAACACACCTGCCTGTGCTGTACCATGCTGGCAGGGTGGAAAGTCACTTATCTGTGTTCCCTGGTTGTCGGAAGAATCCACAGAGCACCTCTCAGGTTACCACCCAGCTTTCCCCAGGCATTTTACCACTGGGCTGGCGTCCAAGTTCAAATGCTAGTGATAGAACTGATCAGGATGGGAGGCCAGCCTCCCCCCTAATCAGGAATAATCAGCAACGGGTTTATCCTTCTCATCCCTCTGATCCTATTATTCCATTCCAGAACTCGAAGCGTGGCTTCTGGAAGGCCCAGGGACTGCAGCTTTGTGAATGAAGATAGTGGGGGACACACAATGTGCTTCACTCCCCAGAGGAAGCCCTCACCCCTCAGCCCTTTTTGATTTCCTTTAGAAGATCAAACCATTTATCTGCCCACTGCCCAACTCAGGTTTAAGGAAGCTCCTGTATCCCTTGCTGCCCCCAAACCTCAAACTAGTGTCACTCTCGCCCCGACCCACACAGCAGGGTGAGCTTCCTTCAAGAGCCTGACTTTTCCATAAGGGCCTGATTTTGCTGTCTTCTATCTGCTGTTTCCAAGGACGGAGGCCTGTCCCAAGGTCGACAAGTGGGTGTTGTGCCCTGAGCTGGCCTGCAGGGGGCAGGAGTCACCAGTGGATGTTGGATGAATGGCCCTTTAAAACCAAAGCCAGGCAGGGAGGGGAAGGAGGCACTTTCTAGGTGCCTGGCACTGTGCCAAGCCTTTTGCACATATTACCTCATTAACCCCTCATAAGAGCCTTAAGGGAGGTGTTATTAGAATCCCCATTTTAAAAATAAAAGAAATGGAAGTTCAGAGAGACCAACATTTCCTCAAGGTCACATGGTTACTAAGTAGCAGGACAAGGTTTGAACCCAGGTCAGTATTATTCTGCATTCCAAGCTCTGAAGCTTTACCCCAGTGGTTCTCCACAAAGGATGCAGGTTTGAATTCCCTGAAGAACAGACTAAAACAACTCCAATGTCCCGAGCCCACCTAAACCTACGTAAACCAGAATTTCTGGGGAAGTTCCCTGGCAATTCTAGCCTGGAGCCAGGACTGAGAATCCTGCCTTGTCCTGTGCTGCCTTTATATGCTTTCTCTGGTTTAGTTGGTATGAATTGGGATTGTACCTGGAGCCTAACCCAAGCTCCACTGGTGAGCCTTGTCTCCAAGTTTGCAGATGGTCCTTTTTCTATAATTTTGTCTATAAGTTTTTCCTGATTCCCCTAGACTAAGTTGGATTCCCTGTCTGTCTTACATTCACAGAGTTTTGGGGGTTTTTTTGTTTTGTTTTGTTTTTTGGTACCAGGGATTGAACCCAGAGGTGCTTAACCACTGAGTCCCATCCCCAGCCCTTTTCATTTTTTAATTTTGAGACTGGGTCTTGCTAAGTTGCTTAGGGTCTCCCTAAGTTGCTGAGGATGGCTTCGAACCTGTGATCCTCCTGCTTCAGTCTCCTGAGCTACTGGGATTATAGGCATGCGCCATTGGGCCCAGTTCACAGAGTTCTTGTCTTTCTCCCTTCAGAGCATTTATCTGAAATGTAAGTAAATAACTGCTCAGAGCTCCTTACTACCTCTTGCCCATCAGCTAGAATAGAATATAAGCTCCCAGAGGTATCATGTGCCTGGCACAGAAACACCAAGCACATGATACTTCTTCCTTCTGTTTGAATAATTACTTATTGAGCCCCTACTATGTGCCACACTTCTTAATGTGTGTGCTTTATCAGCAAGGCAGGGGAAGCCCCATTTTCAAGTGGAGGAATCTGAAGCTCAGGAATGGAAGGACTCTGGGAATGCCAGGACTCAATGCCATCTGCCCCATCCTGCCCCATCCTGCCCCTTCATTGGAGTCTATTGAGCCTGACCCCTCTGACCAGGCCCACGGAGTGCTTCCTTCATGCTGTTTCCACAGGAAGCAGCTTTGAAGATGGCATTTATGTTGGCTGCTCACTCTTCCTGCCCCTGCTGCCTGGCATCTTCACCCTCTTTCCTGCCCTTTAGGCATCCACACCGGACCCCACCTCAGCCTCCTCCCTTAGACCTTATGGGGCGGTCCCTCCTCCTCCATCGTCTCCTCCAGAGGTTTGGCCTAAACAAGTCTGCTGAATATCCGCTCTGATTAAGCCATTCCCTGACCAGCAGCACAGCACCGTGACCATCGGAGGCCAGCAACGGGCCTCCTTCCCAGGCCTCTAGGAGTGAGTCAGTGTCACACTCTGGGCGGTGGCCCCAGCCATCTTCCCTAACAGGATTTCCGACTGGTCACCCAAGCTGGACCTGAAACTCTTTTGAGCTCTGTGCGAGAGACCCGCTTGCATCCCCCCGGGACCTGGGAGGAGTCCTGCCTCCCGATCTATCTCTGGTGCCCCCTGCTGGAGAAAGTCAGATGCGGGGAAGCAGGGATGCTTCCTCTCTTCCTTCTGGCTCAGGCTGAAGGTCTCAAATGGGACATCTGAGACTTGAGATGAATTCACATCAAGCCAGAACCTGTAGGAGCGAAGAAGAACCTATAAAGTTCCAGCTGCGGGACCTCGGAGACCATTTGTAAAGGGCGGCTTCTGTGCTCTGCTCCCCAAGGAAAACCATGAAAGATCTTCACTCAGGATCAGGCAGAGGATGAGGAGAAAGTCTGGGGACCTTGCCAGTGCCCTCTGTGCCAGTGCTGCCTTCATTGTGCTCCCCGCTGGGGGCCACCTCTTGGCTTCCCTTTGGATGGGAGAGCTTGCACACAGCAACGGGGGCAGGAGGAGCTGATCTCAGCTGTCGGCTCAGCTGTGCTGCCAGCCCTGGAGCCTCATCCCATTTCACTGATGAGGCAAGTGTGAAAAATGGAGCGTAATGGAGACGTCACAAGATCTCCCAGGGCCCCCAACTGGAGCCGCCTGCTCTCCATCCATCTGGATCTGCCAGGGGCGATGAGGATGCGTCCAGCTCACTGCTCTTTGGAAAAGGCATACATCTCCCTGGGGGCTTGTGTATGTGTGCATATGTGTGGCATATGTGTGGTGAGTGTCTGTGCGTGCAGGGCTGTGAGCTCTAAGGCATCCTGGCATTGGGGGTCCAAACTAGCCAGCTTCTCCTTCTGGATCTGCTGGCCTAATTCCCAGCTGCAGCTGCCACCCTGGGTCCCCTCCCTGAAGCAATCTCCCTGCAGCAGAGAAAAGGAGGGGGGTGAGGGAAGGGGAGAGAAGCAGAGAAAGAGGACTCAGCTCTAATCTGATGTAGATGATCCGGCAGGCTGCCCAGCTCGGCTGCCCTCTGCCATCATCTCTCCGGGCGATTTTCTCTGTGCCCTGCACTCTCCCCTTCTGCCTTCATCTCCTTAAGAAAGTGGCCAGAAAGTTAAACACAGACACACAAACACACACACACACAATCCACCAAAAAAAAAAAAATCAAGAGAGCAGGAGCAGGCAGACGGGTAAGAGAGCACGCGCGCCAGAAAGAGGGCTCAGCTTGGTCTTGGAGGAAGAGCGACACAGGCAGAGGGAGGCTGGGGTTGGCAGTGACCCAGACCGAGGTCTCCTAGCCCCCAAGGAGCCTCCTTCATGGACCCGAGGATCCCAAGAGGGGCTGCCTCAGCTTAGGATGGGCAACTGTGTCAAGTCGCCACTGAGACATCTCTCCAGGAAGGTATGTTTCCGGAGCTCCCAAGCGCTGGGGTTGGGGATGGGGCGTCTTGCCACCTGCCCCAGAGGTTGGGCATGGAGCGGGTGGGCATCTGAGCTTGCTGTTTTTTCCCAGAGATTCCGTCTAGGGTTGCTTCCCTGTTCTTACCTCCAGATACCCTCCGATCACAGATGCTTATGTCTCAGACCCCAAGCTGAAGTTGGGTCCTAGAGCTGCATGCTGGGGGGTTGGTGGAGAGTGGGGGAGTCTGTGTTTGGGAATTTGCACAGGAGTTAGCTTTAAATCATGTAGCTTTAAATCACGTAAAATGAAAAGTGTGGATTCTTAGGATATCAGTGCACAGACACCTTTGAATCAGGCAGGATCGGAAGATCCTTCGCAGCAGCATGCTCGGGGGCTCATTCATAACCTTCTGGGGTCTGTGTGCCTCTCTGGTGGTCTCTAAGTCTTCAGAAGTGTGAGTTTTGAAGTAGAACCCATTGCTGCTGAAAAGCACCAAGCAGACTATCTCCTTCCTTCTACCTTCAATAATTCCCAAGTCCCATCACAGAATCTCAAGAATGACCAGACTAGCTTCTGGCCCAGGATAGGTTCCCTTAAGAAACAGGATGCCCAAGAGATATGTTGAACAGGTGTGTCCATCAATCACTTTCTGGATTGGATCTAATGCTTATACACTAGGATAATATTCTTTTGCAAGAATTCTGTTGGGGAAGGAAATAATCACTCTTAAGGCATCTTTCATGCAGGTCCTGGGTATCTACCGGGTTTTGCTTCAGGTGGGCTCTCTCTGTATTTCTAGCCCTCTGTAGTCAGGCCAAACTCAGACATTATTTAAAGGAAAAAGGAGACATAGGGATATCTTCCTCCAATTCTTCCATTTTCCAAAGGAACTCGATGGCCACTCAGAAGGGTTTAGAGACACACCTAGGGTCTCAGGTCAGCTAATGGCACCTTTATACCAGCCCCCTCCTCCATCCTCCGTCAGTGTGATGGCTTCTCCATTTAGGACATTTTGGGCTTTTCTGCCTGTCAACTTCTTCATTCAGCTAAGCTGCTCACATCAAATTCCATTTAATCTTTGCCGTTCCTTGGATCCTTCTGAGGATGGATGGTTGCGTCTGCGTGTTTCCGACCCCCCCCCACCATAATCTGTCATCTTCTTAGAGGAATCTGCCATACCAGAGGTGGCCTCGGTGCTGAATCAGAGAAGCAGAAACTGATATGAATTCGTCTAGAGGACCACAGGCGAACACCCTCGCAGTGGGTTCTATCCAGAGTTTGAGGGGGTGAAGTTAGGAACAAGAACTGTCTTTCTGTCCCCCTCGCCCATCTGCCCTTACACAGTAGAGTGCTTAAGAGTCACACAATTCTCCCACATCTTGTGACCTTAGCAAATTAACCTCTCTGTACCTCAGTTCCCGTAGCCATCAATTTATCCCTCTCTTGGGGTCCCTCTCTTTCTTGCAGTGCTGGGGATCAAACCCCAGGGCCTTATGCATGCTAAGCAACTGACCACTGAGCTATAACCTCAGTTCTAATGTCTATCTCTTAAGGCAATTGTGAAAACTAAATAGTGTCAGGCACAGTGTCTGACATATAGTAATCAATATTAGTATTATTGTCATTGTAATCATATTTTTCCCACTCTGTATTTTAGAGAAGAGGGATGGAGGAGAAAAAGGAAAAATGAAGAGTTTGATGTTATTATTGGTGCTGGGACAGAACCCCGGGCCTCTGCATACTAAGCTCATGCTCTGCTCTTGACTCACACCTCCAGGCCAGGAGGTTCTGAGCCAATGGAATAAGTCAAAAGATCATTAAAATGGGCTTCATTCAATGTCATGTTCCTCAGAAAGTTAGTAATGATTGCTTTTTCTTATTTACAACATATCTAACATCTGCTATCTCGCTTGCTCTTTTCCACAAAGTAGTTTTCTTGGCTAGTTTGCAGAGAAAGCTGCTGGACACAGAGATAAGAGCTTTCTTAAGGTCTCAAAGGTCTCAATCAGGGCTGGGATTTAGACCCTGGATGTGTGAAGTCAGGGTTGGGTTTTATTTTTATTTTATATTTTTCCCTCTGGGAGAGGCTGCCTGTCTAAATTTCTCCTGCTGTCAGAAATGTTCTACCTAGATTCCTGGATCTGACCTTAGAAGTCATCTAGTCCAAATTCCCACTCAGTGTAGCCATACCTTCTCACCAAGCATGCATTGTTTAAATTCTGGAACTCCTGCAGGGAGAGGGAATTCTGACCTGCACGCTTGTGTTGTTAGAAAGCTGTAAAGGTTATGAGGCTCGGTGGCCCCTCCTGCTGCCAGGTCACACCCAGGACATGTCCATTTAGTGCCAGGGAGACCTTGTCAGCTTGTGGCTTGGCTTGAGTGGTAGCTGGAGAGCTGGTAAAGAGGAGAGGTGGCACGCCTAGAGCTCTGAGCTGGGCAGGACCAGGCTGTCAGGTGCCATCACTGGCTGGAGAAGGGCTGCAGCCTCCAGGGCAACTTGGTGCCAGACAGCATTATCATTAAGAGATGCAATGGAAATTCCCCAGACACCACTGCTTCATTCTTTGTGGGAGCGAATTCCTCTCCATCCTTCTCATTTCTTTCCTGATTGGCAGATGTTCCCCCACTTCCTCTGGAGCCAGAAGTAAATGCCTTCTGGCACACAGAATCTCTTAAGTTATATCACCACCATCACCATCATCCTGATTGTCATTACTATGGCAACTCCATTTATTTGCTCTTACCATGTTCTAGGCACTATGCAAAGCACTTTCTATGCAATCGCTCATTATTTCTCACAAGAATCCTGTGAAGAGACATGATTATCCCTGGGAAAGAAACTGGAGTACTGAGAGGGAAAGCGACCTGCCCAAGGTCACACAGCAAACAAGCATCAGAGCCCAAACTTGTTCCCAAGACCATGTCCAAAGCCAGCATACCAAACTGCCTCTCAGAGTTCTGTGCCACCTGCTGCCTCCTCCGTCCTCAGTTGTGCTCATTCTGAGTCAAGTACACGAGATTCAGCTAGAAACAAAAAATCTGATTTTCTGCAAACATCTTGTGAGGTGGTTTCTTGGTGTTATGTCACTGTCCACTCCCAGGCTTCCTTTGGTTCCCACTCCCAGTTGGGAAGGTCTGTGTTGGTCTCTGCCAGCACCAGTCTGGCTCCTGCATGCAGCAGAGATTCTGACTCTTGCCTCTGAGGGGCATCAAGCCAGGATGGGCCCTTAGTCTGTCTGACATCCCCGATTTCTGAGATTTCCTAAAACTGACCCTTCTTGGACTCACCAAACTTGAGCCTTGGACTGGGTTCCTTCACCTTGATTCTGAGTGTCTCCTTTCCCTTTAAGGGATCAGAATACTGCTCCTTCTCTCTATAAGCCTGGAATTGGCTTAGGACATTGGAAGGGTGCCTCTGTAGCCCCACAGTGGGGGACTTTGGGGAGAAGCATGAGAGGACAAGGGACGGGTGGTTCTGCTTCTCAGCCTGGTGGTACAGGCTGCCCCTGGGTCTTGGGATCTTCTCCTAGGCCATGGAGGCAGCTGCTCAGAAGTGCAATGGGATGAGAGGATAGGGGCACAGCCCTGGGCTTCTCACACAAGGACAGCCTTCAGGGGTTCAGCCACTCTGCCTCTTCTTGGGAAGTTTCTGCTCCAAATCCCCACACTGAGAGGAGACCGCCCAGCACCAGGCTGAGGGCAGAGTGCTGTGACCTGAATTCTGGAGAGGGGCTGGCAGGCTGGGGAGACCGGGGTGGAACCGAATGTTGTGTCTAGATGCTGCTGTTGTCCTAAGGGAAGGTCTGTGGGCAGTGCTGGCTTTTTATAGCTGCATGGGAACCTGCAGGGGGGAGAATGGCTTGGCCAGGGCCTGGGAGCACAGCTATATTTGGTCAGCAGACAAGGCCCCTGCCTTAGCCTCTAGAGGTCCAGCAGGCTGGGCCGGGCAGGAAGCCAGGGAAGGCGGGAGGGAGGGAGAGGAGAGCGGCGGGGAGTCTGTCTAATCTTGAGGTTGTAAACCGAGTGGAATCCAAGCACAGAGGTGTCTTGTTTGTTGTTTGGCCCACCTGGTGCTTTAAATCAAGAGAGTGGCTGGAGTTAGGTGGGACTGCCCATTTAAAGGGGGCGCGTAGCATCCATTTTGCACCCCGCCCATCCCCACCTCTTGATCCCTGCCTGCTTCATTAAAGGCAGTGATGGCACCTACATTTGCAGCCTCTAGTCCAGCAGACTAAAGGAAACTGTTGTCCATGTTGTCGACTCTGATGGCACCCCCCAGCCTTTCAGCGGGGATCTGGCTGGGATAGGATCAGAGCCCATCAGTAAGCTGGGAGACATGACATAGCTTGAGTATTGAGCTTGGCCATTGGAAGCATTTGGAGAAAGGACATTGTTCCATTACGCTCAAAGAGAACACTTCCCATTGATCAGGACAGAAACTGTCCTCTGATTGCTTCTCAGCCTGAGCTTCTGTGTGCATATGAGCATGAGCATGTGATTCTGTGTATAGATGTGTGTGTGCATGTGTGTGCACGTGTGCGTGTGCATGGGCCACACAGCAAGCATCACACCCAGCTGTCCCTGGACAACTGTGTCAGTCAAGGATTGGCGTCTCCATCTATTGAACCATTGGCGTCTCCATCTATTTGAGACATGACCCTGAGGCCCTCTGAACCCTACCACTTGACTCTGGAGGATCTTCTCGGAAGGAGATGTCCCTCTAGGACCAGGAGTGAAGCTGGGGCCGGAAGAGCTACGTGGGCAAGGAAGTGATACCCTGCCTCTCTTTTGTATTTACTTGGTTCTGGCTGAAGATGCGCCAGGAGGAGAAGACCAGCTACATGGTGGTGCAGACAAGCGAGGAGGGGCTGGCAGCCAGTGATGAGCTCCCCGGACCGCTCCTGATGCTGGCCCAAAACTGCGCCGTCATGCACAACCTGCTGGGCCCTGCTTGTATTTTTCTGCGCAAGGGTTTCGCCGAGAACAGGCAGCCTGTACGTAAGTTGGCCCAGTGGAGCTTGATGAACTTGGCTTCCCAGGGCATAAGGAGGTGCTGGGAGGAAGAGGGATTCTGTACCCAGCTAGCTGCCCCTGTCCTCCAGTGGATAGTCCCCCAGCTTGTCAGTCTGACTTCCAGTTTCCCACTTGTGGCTACAAAGTGACTTGTCCATTTCTACCAGCAAGAAGTAATGGTAAGCTGGGCATGGAGGCGCACTCCTGGAATCCCAGCGGCTTGGGAGGCTGAGGTAGGAAGATCATGAGTTCAAAGCCAGCCTCAGCAACTTAATGAGGCCCTAAGCGACTCAGCAAGATTATAAAATACAAAAAGGGGCTGGGATGTGGCTCATAGTTAAGTGCCTCTGGGTTCAATCCATGGTACCAAAAAAATGGGAAAAAAAAAGTAATGATAGCAGATACAGTTCTTTGGAGCACTTCGGATGTACCAGGACCTGTGTTAAGTGTGTTAATGGATTCCCTCCTTTAAGCCTCAGCAACTCCGAGAGGTAGGTGCTTTTATCACCCCCATTTCACAGATGAGAAGACTGAGTCAGAGAGGTAACATGCTGAGGTAACAGCTCATAGGTGGTAGTATGACAATCAGGTAGTGTGACCTAAGAGCCTCCTGTGCTTTTAACAGTTCTGTATATACAGCTTCATCCAGTAGAATTTTCTATGGTGATGGGAATAGTCTAAAATGTATTGCTGCTAGTAGCATGTGGCTCTTGACCACTTGAAATGTGGCTGGTGCAATGAAGGAACTGAATTATCTATCTTATTTCATTGTAAGTAAAATTGAAATAGCTGCATGCAACTAGTGCTACTCTACTTGACAGCATCCTATGAATAGTCACAGGAGTAAGAAAAAGAAGATGTTTCAGATACAAGCATTTGTAAGTTGCATTTATTGAATACTACATGCTGAATACTGTCCTTGTCTTGTTTCATACAATGTTCATAAAGGCCCTGGGAGGTAAGGACTGATATTAACCTATAACACAGATGGGGAGACTGTGGCTCAGAGAGTGGAATTGACCTGCTCAAGGTCCCACAGTTAGGAAGTAGCAGATCTGGGCTCTGTACTCAGGTCAGTCTGACTTTAGGGTCCAAGCTTTTCTCCCCTAACTATATAAACTGGACAGAAATGAGCAGATACGTGCTTTCTTCTACCTGGCCCCCTGCGTTGGTGCACGTAGTTCCCCCCCATATGGGTGGGCATCCGCAGCTCCACTCCAGAACACAGCACACATGCCTTCACTGCTCGGCATGAGGAACAGTGTGTGAGCCATGGACCAGTCACCAGGGCTCTGCTGCAGGCACACTTTGAAGGGGTACTGGGTTTGCTGCTCCTTGAGTTCTAGGCATACAAGAGGTATAGAAGGGGCTGCAGTAGGGGCCAGCAGCAACCATCTACCCCGAGTCCTGCAGAGTGGGGCCCTGGAGAAGTGGCTAGTTGTTTGAAACATGATGGATGGGAAGGATTCCTTTTATAGCTCAATAACTGGTCCCAGTGAGTACACTTTTGCAGGTGTATATGCACACTTAAGTCGGCCCTCTGTTTCTATGGGTTCCATCTCAGTGGAAGAGTTGATTCAGCTAAATGCAGATCAAAGATATTTTTGAAAAATTGTATATGGGGCTGGGGTTGTAGCTCAGTGGTAGAGTACTTGCCTTGCATGTGGAAGGTACTGGGTTCAATCCTCAGCACTACGTAAAAATAAAATAAAGGTATTATGTCCATCTGCAACTAAAAACATATTTAAAAAAAATTGTATCTGTCTGGGTGTGGTGATGCACACCTATAATCCCAGAAGCTTGGGAGGCTGAGGCAGGAGGATTGCAAGTTCAAAGCCAGCCTCAGCAACTTAGTGAGGCCCTAAATAACTCAGCAAGACCCTGTCTCTAAATAAAATATAAAAATAGGGCTGGGGACGTGGCTCAGTGGTTAAGTGCCCTTGGGTTCAATCCCTGGTACTCCCCCCCAGTTGCATCTGTACTGAATATGGACAGTGTAACTATTTACATAGCACTTACATTGGATTAGGTATTACAAGTCATCTAGAGATGATTTAAAAGATGTGGGAAGGGGGCTGGGGATGTGGCTCAAGTGGTAGCACGCTTGCCTAGCATGTGTGAGGCACTGGGTTCAATTCTCGGCACCACATAAAAAAAAATAACATGAAGATATTGTGCCCACCTAAAACTAAATAATAAATATCAAGAAAAAGGAAGATGTGCATGGGCTATGTGCAAATACTACATCTTTTTTAGTATTTATTTTTTAGTTATAGATGGACACAGTACCTCCATTTGTTTTTATGTGGTGCTGAGGATCGAACCCAGGGCCTTGCACATGCTAGTCAAGCACAATACCCCTGAGCCACAACCCCAGCCCCCAAATACTACATCTTTTTAAAAAAATATTTATTTTTTGGTTATAGGTGGACACATTATCTTTTTTATATATTTTTAATTTTTTTTAGTTGTAGTTGGACACAATACCTTTATTTTTTATTTATTTTTATGTGGTGCTGAGGATTGAACCCAGTGCCTAACGCATGCTAGGCAAGCGCTCTACCTCTGAGTCACAACCCCAGCCCCAATGCTATGTCTTTTTATATAAGGGACTTGAGCATCCTTGGATTGAGGTATCTACGGGGGTTCCTGGAATCAATGCCCCACTGAGACCAAAGGATATCTGTACTCACTTTCATTTGTACAAATGAAAAAAACAATTTGTAAACCCAAAAATATCTGTGGGTCTGTCTAGGGACAAAGTCGACATACCCTCGCACCTTGCACGCTGACAAGCCTTGTAGGTGAGTCCACAGGACCGTCACCCAGAGACCGACATCCCTTCAGGCGACTCCTCCTGCCTGGAGACTCTGGCTGCCCCCAGGCTGCCGGTTCCCAGCTCCTCTACACTCTCATCACCAGCACCCCCTTCACCAGGAGCCTCAGGCTTCCTACTGCCTGTCCCTCACCCTGGAGCCAGTATGGAGTGGGTGGCAGCCACAGTATCCACCCACCCTGGCTCTGCTGGCTGGGATGGCCTATGTGCGCAGCCGAGATGCCCCCTGCTCACTGTGGCCTGCCTGTGTGCCTGGGTTCGTGACACGGTGCCCACCCTGTCATGAGCCTCCTCAGGTCAGCCTGCCTCATGTTCTCCCTGCCCAAAGGCAGAGAGCTAGAGTGCTGGGGGGGCGGGTGGGAGTCTCCTAACCAGGCCCACCTGGGCACCCATATCCATTGTGTGCCAGTCTGTCTCCCTCCTGGGCAGACCTCACCATCCAGCGCCTGCCCCGTGCCTCCTCTGGGGCCTGCTCTTTGGAGACTTCTCTGCCATCTGTTCTGACGCCTGGACCCGGGTTTCCTTGACTCCCCAAGGAGACCTGGGCCCTGCTGGAGACTGGAGATGTGTGCTTTGGACCCTGGCAGCCGTCAGAGGCACTGGTGGCCAGCAGGATCCTATACTGTGTCCTGTAACAGGGCAAGTGTAAGGATGGGGGCAAATTGGGGGCAGCAGGGCATAGTCCCAATTCTGCCTCCCCTTCCCCTGGCTCCTCCTCTGCCCTCTGGGGCTCCCTGTATGGTCCCTGCTTCCTCTTGCCTTGCAGCCCTGCTTCTGATTGCCTTGTGGGATTCTGCCCCCTTCCCTGGTGTCACTGGGTGTTGCTCTCCTCTCTCCGGTGACCTCCCCTGGCCCTGCTTTATTTACAGGTATTTGCCTCTGTGCCAGCTCTGTTCCTGACCTACTCTTGTATCTGGAATAAGGACCTCAGCGGTTCTGTGCCCAGGCTCAGGGTTCGGTGGATCCTTGGGCTTCTCTGAGAGGCCCAGGGGCTTCTGTGTCTGTGGCTCATTGTGGGGGCTCCAAGGACGTGGTCCAGACAAACCTCTGTGCCATTCCTATCACCTTCCACCCAGAGCCAGCTGCCCCTTGGAGGGCCCCCTCTGGATGGGCATCTTATAACTCCCAGGTCCCCTGCTGCCGCTAACAGGACTTGCTCTTTTGTTTCAGGACAGATCACTGCGACCAGAGGAGATCGAAGGTAAAACTTGGACCTCGGGGGGAAAGGGCTGCTCAGCCTCCAGGAGGGTATGGGAGGGAGATGGTGGGAAGAGAGTCAGGGCCTCCTGGCCTCCTGGGAACAGGGCCTGCTACAGAGCAGGGCATCTGCTGGGGACCCAGCCATTGGAGGAAGGAGCCTGAGAGAAGCCCAGAGTCCAGGGGGACCCCAGGGCCCATCTATCTGGTGGGCCCTGTTCCTAGAGGCTGACTTTGTTCCCCAAGGCTCTGTGGGTCCTACCCCCCTGCCTTTGTTCCTTTCCCCAGAGCTACGAGAGGCCTTCCGAGAATTTGACAAGGACAAGGACGGCTACATCAACTGTCGGGACCTGGGCAACTGTATGCGCACCATGGGCTACATGCCCACCGAGATGGAGCTCATTGAGCTATCCCAGCAGATCAACATGAACCGTGAGTCCCTCCGCACGGCACCTCCATCCCTTCTCATCAGACAGGCCTGGGTTCAAAGGCTACATCCGCTTTTTTTCCAGCTGTGTGACCTGGTACAAAGCACCTACCCTCTCTGAGCCTCAGTTTCCTCATCTATAAAATAAGAGTGTAACAGGGGAGTGGAGCTGAAGAAGTAAATTAGGGAATATATGCAAAACAGTCTAATACCTGGCTTACAGCAAGAAATGATCAGAGGAATGCTATGGTTGTTTTTCTCTGTCTTAGTCAGGGTTCTTCTGAGATAGTGATCTGAGTGCAAGGGGTGTATTTGGTAGGTGAAGGAAAGGATTGGTAGGCAGTGAGGAAGTGAGGTAGTGTAGGGAAGGAACCCACCCAGGGCTGACTCTCGTGCCAGCTACCACGGAGGGGCTGGGCTCAGCCTGTTGGGGATAATAAAGAATGGCTACCTAAGAGTGTCCCCCCGCATCCCTCCCTACCTCTCCAGCTGGGTATTTATCCCCTACTCCTGTGGGTCTTTGTTGAGAGCTGTTGTGAGCAGGCAGTGGGTACCAGTCCTCTGGTCCTTCTACATATCCACTTGGAAGTTGAGTCTGCATTGGCACAACAAGGGCAAGGCTTGGGCACACATAACTTTTGTTTCTCTCCGTCTTTCTATGAGTGTCCCACTCTTTCCATTTTTGAAATGCTTTGCCTGACTCTGAGCCAATACCTCATTCTCTCTTCCATATCTACCTCTATCTGCTTCCTGATTGGCTCCCTTATTCGACCTCTGGCCACTCCCCCGAGCCATTCCTTGACAAACCACCTGTCTGTGGTCACCTCTCTGTCCTTGTTTGGCCTTTGCTTGTCACCTGGAGCCAGACACAGGCAGAACCAACGAGGGGTTGGCAGTGCTCTCCTTCCAAGTTGGAGATGGGGAATGTGTGGCTTGAGGGTGACCTGGCCCCTTTCCTCTTGCTCCAGTGGGTGGCCATGTGGATTTTGATGACTTCGTGGAGCTAATGGGGCCTAAACTCCTGGCAGAGACGGCCGACATGATTGGAGTAAAGGAACTGAGAGATGCCTTTCGAGAGGTGAGTGACAGGCCATGACAGGCCGTTAGAGCCGGGATCCCAGGATGGCTGCTTGAAAAGAAGATTGGGAGCCAGGCGCAGTGGCACACGCCTGTAATCCTAGCAACTCAGGAGGCTGAGGCAGGAGGACCCTGTCTCAAAATTAAAAAAATGAAAAGGGCTGAGAGTGTAGCTCAGAGGTACAGTGCCCTGGGCTCAATCCCTAGGACCTCGGAACAAAACACAAAACAAAACAAAGAAAGAAAAAAGAGAGAAGAAGGCTGGGACCCGGGTTTCAGACCAGTGTGGAACTTGGACAGAAGAGTGACTCCAGGGAAGGGGGGACACTGGGTCTGAAGAAGGAGCATGGCCTTGGGACCTGCTGCTCCGTCTCCCTCCTTCTGCCCTCTCTAGTTTGACACCAACGGTGACGGGGAGATAAGCACCAGTGAGTTGCGAGAGGCCATGAGGAAGCTCCTGGGTCATCAGGTGGGACACCGAGACATAGAGGAAATTATCCGAGATGTGGACCTCAATGGGGATGGACGAGTGGACTTTGAAGGTAGGTGGCACTTGAACACAGGAGAGAAGCCAGCCAGCCGTGGCCGGCCACAGAGTCCTCCAACTGTGTATCCACCATACAAGCAGCCATCCAGCCCAACTTTCTATCATCCTGTCCTTCCATTCTCTCATCCCACTGTCCAGTTGCCCCTCTAGACCACTCCCATCCTTACTGCATCCATCTATCCATCATTCATCCATCTACCTGTCCCTTCACCTCTTCATCTCTCCATATTTATCTCTATCATTTCCTACATTCATCTCTTCATCTGTCTAGATGCCTAGGTATCCATAAGTCACCTCTAAATAATCATCCATACAGCCATTTACCCACACATTTACCTCTCCATTCATGCATCTATTAATTCTTCTATACCTTTACCTTCACCTTGCATTCATTAAGTATCTAAATGCTCATTCATTTCTCCCACTTCTGTTCTTCTGCTCCTACATTCATATATCTCTATGCATCTGCCTGGACTTCTATTCATACTGCATTGATCTCTCCATCTGTCTGTTCAGTCATTTACCCACCTATCTCCATCTATTCATCCATCCACCCATCTCTGAGTCCCTGTGTCTGGGTGCCTTCATCCATCTCTATCCATCTGCCCATCTCATGCATCCATCCATGGTGGTTCCTTTCTTTCTTTCTTTTTGGTGCTGGGTATTGAACTCAGGGGCACTCGACCACTGAGCCCCATCCCCAGCCCTATTTTGTATTTTATTTAGAAACAGGGTCTCACTGAGTTGCTTAGCACCTCACTTTTGCCAAGGCTGGCTTTGAACTCATGATCTTCCTGCCTCAGCCTCCTCAGCCGCTAGGATTACAGGCGTGCACCATTGTGCCCGCATGGTGGTTACTTTCTGAACACCACATTCCTCAATCTGACCTCAGTCCTGTGATATCTGACCGTAGTTCACTTTCTACCATGCCTTCACTCATCTCCTCCAAAATACTCATGGTCCATGAACCTACGAGGCCCTCTTGTTCTTTTTGCTAGGATGCCTTTTTTTCTGTTCTCCACTCGGGCTAAATTTTATTCTCCCTTCAAGGCCCAGAAGTGAGGCCACTTCCTCCAGTACTTCTTTCCTGTCCTTCAGACTGAACTTTCTCTTTTCTGGGCTTTTATAGCACTTCAGGTTCACCCCCATTCCTCACACTGTCCCCCAACTGCTGCTTATAGTCATCACCCTACTTGACTCTGAAACTTGAAAGAAAAGGAACCCTGTTTTCTTGATCTCTGCATTTCCTACATAACTCAGCACTTGACACATACCTAATGTTCAGGGAACAGTTTTTAAAGGAATCAATAGTAATAATAGTTATCACTTATGTACACTTATCTTGTGCCAGTCATACTAAGTAGCTTTATATATTTATCTCATTTAATTCTTGAAACGACTCTATACATCTCACTATTATTTCCTCACACGAGGAAACTGAGGCTCAGAGAAGTAAATAACTTGCTCAAGAATTGGCTAACTATTAGGAGGCAGAGCTGGGGCACAAACCCAGGCCTGGAATCCCAACTACTATGTACTCCCACACAAGATACCTTTCCAAGCACAAAGCCATGTGGGAGAGAAAAGTAACATGACCCTGTACTCAGGACCTTGCATGCTGAGCAGAAAGACAGGATAAGCATGTGTCAGTGTATGTGTCCAGGACACAAAGTCTTGGGAGGTCTTCTCTGGGGAGTAATTGGCTTTCAAGGGAGGTGAGAGTGTGCACAGATGGATTGAAGGTTTGCTTGCATCAGCTCTGAAAATCTCAGGTTGCCCTGTGTCTACGTAGCACCCATTGCAGATGATGGCCCATCTTCAAGAGCCTGGCATTGCCCATTCGTTCTTTCAAGATGTGTTGTTCACCTGCCGTGGACTGAGACCTGGTCACTGCCTTTGGAAGCAGAAAAACAGAAAAGCAGTGTAGTGCGTGCTATGTTGAAGGAAGCAGAGCAGGCACAGAGGGGACCCCTATGCCAAGCCAGGGGGAGGGATTAGGGAAGGAGGTTATAAATGAATGGAGACCTGAAAGATGGGTAGAAGCCACCCGATGAAAAAGAAAGATATTGATCGTAATGAATTGACACTTCTGTCCACATGGAAACCTGCACACCAGTGTTTGTAGCAGGTTTGTTCATAACTGCCAAATCTTGGAAGCAACCAAGGTGTCCCTCAATAGGTGAATGGATAAATAAACTGTGGTAATCCAGAAGATGGAATATTTTTTCATCACTAAAAAGGAATGAGCTATCAAGCCACAGAAAAACATAGATGGACCTTAAATGCATATTACTATGTGAAAGAAGCCAATCTGAAAAGGCTACATATGTACTGTATGATTCCGGGCTATATGATCTACTGGAAAAGGCCAAACTGTCTCCATAGACAGTAAAAAGATCACCGGTTGGGCAGTGAAACTACTCCAGATGCCATAATAATAGATACTTGTCATTGTATGTGTATCCAAACCCAAAGAATGTGCCACACCAAGAACAAATCGGGGATGTCAGCTATGGATGTTGGGTGATAAGGAGGTATCAAAGTGGGTTCATCTATTGAAATGTCCTATTCCCATGGGACATGTTGATGGTAGAGGAAGCTATGCATGAGTGGAACAGAGGTTGGAAGGGGAATTTCTGTACTTTCCAATCAATTTTGCTATAAACCTAAAACTAGTCTGAAAAATTACGTATAGGAAAGAAAAGAAAGGCTTGGGGACAGGTTGTAGAAAACTGAGAGGTGGGGGACAGGAGAAAGGGAGGGGCAGGGGGAGAGAGCATACAGTAGTAAGCGAGAGCCATCTGCGTTCTGATGGGCAGGTGGGGTTGGAGCTTGGAGACTGGAGGAGAAGGGGAGCAATGGGACGGGAGATGTCAGCAGCCAGGCCAGCTCAGCGAGGGCCCTGGGGCTGCGGCAGGACACTGGACATCACCTCTGTGGAACCATAGAGGTTTAATCAGGGGTCACGTGTGCAGACTAGAGGCTCACCCTGGTTGCTGTGCAGGACGTCGTTTGGAGGGGGCAGAGTGGATGTGGGGGATCAGCGCAGAGTCAGGGCAGTGTGATGGGAAGAGGGGCGTGGAGGCAGCCTCCTGGGCCGCGCCCTGACTGTCGCTGTCTCCCTGTCTGTTCCTGCCCCTTTGCAGAGTTTGTCCGGATGATGTCCCGCTGAGGCCGCAAGGGCCCCTCCAGGACTGCCAAGCTCCCACAGGCGGGGAGGGGAGAAGAGGAGCCAGAGCTCGCCTCGCCCCGCCCCCGCCGTAGCCGCCGAGAGCCCAGGATGTACTGGCGGATGGGGCCTGCCTGCACCCCGGGGAGGTGCCCACCCCGGACCCCCACCCCTCCGCACTGTGAAAGACTCACAACTCCTGCAACTGGAAAAGGGGGCGCCCGCCGACGACGAGGAGGCCACAGTGCCAAGCCGGCAGAGGTCATGCCAGGCGCCAAGTGCCATGTACCCAGCCGCTGCTGGCTGGGTGGGCCCGGGAGCCCGCCAGCAGACCCCACACAGCATGTCTGCCCCGGGGCAAAGCCTGTCGCCGCCCTCCTTCGCTCTATGCCCATCCCAGCTCGCCTAGCCCTGTGATCTCAGAACCAATAAAAATATTTCCAAGAGACAGATGGCCCGGGTGGTCTTTAGTTCTTGGTCCTCGTTAGATGGTGCACAAATTTCCTGCGGGCCACTTGCATGGAACTGGCTGAACTTTCCTGCGTTCAACGTGCATTTATTCAGTAACTCGTATATACCCGGTGACTTCTGTCCCCATCCCATAGGTTAAAACCTAGTACCTCTCCCTAATAGGGGAAACTGAGGAATGTGGTCATTTAGCTGGGTATGCGGCTGCCCGGTGTACCATTTCCTGACTTCCTGGAGCTTTCGTGCTGGTCAGGGAAGTAGACATGACATAAACATACCCAGACACGATATGAATGGAGATGTGGCTGGAAGGAAGCATACAGGCCCTTCAGCAGGGTGTACAGGGGTCCTGGCCTACTCTAAGGAGGTCAGGGAGGGCTTTCCTGAGGAAGCGACAACAAGGGCTTTGCCCTGAAGGAAATCCTAGCCTGTGTGAGGAGACAGATGTTGAAACAGCTGCCATCCTCTCCACTGAGATAGGAAGCAGGAAGTCTAGTGGTTAGGCCCCGAGTTTGCTTGTGATGTGACTTTGGGCCACTTAGGTCTCCTCTTGGGACCTCAGTTTCCTAATATGTAATGTGGGGATAATAAAGGATGGGGTCAGTACCGGGTGAGCACTCCAGAGGACCTGCATTGTGAATTTCTGGGAGCTGCCACTCTCAGACTGTGGTGGACTTGTGCAATGTGGTGATAGGGAATAGATCCATTCTAATAATTTGTAATGAATTTCTACAAATGAAAGGTTAAAGTAATCGGAATAAATTTGTGGGTTTGGCAGGCTTGGCACATACTTGAGATAGAGCCTGGCAGCAGGTGTACTCTGAGCCATTGATTTTGTACTTTAATATGCATAAGAATCACCTGGAGGATTTGTTAAGCCATAGATCTGCCTATACCATGCCCCCATGCCCCTCCCAACGCCCCACCCTGCAGTGGTTCTGATTTTGTTTGGGATGGGCTCCATGAATGTGCATCTCTAACAAATTCCCAGAGACTGCAGATGCTGCCGCAGATGCTGCCAGTCCATGGATCACAGTCTGAAAAACTGCTGTACATTGAAGACACGTGGGAGGCGGGTGGGGGCAGGCTGCAGGCTGCAGGCTGCAGCTGGCTGGGTGGAGATGGAGCATCCCCTGTCTGCTGTGCTGCAGCAGAGGGAGGACACCTGTTCTCAGATCTGGCGGCGAATGTGGGAAGGACTGTGGGCCCCAGCCAGAGGCCTGGGTAATCCCCATGTCCCTGAGCCGGGAGCTCCAAATTCACTCTAATAATCCAATTCTGAGACTAAGCCCTTGGCTCCGGTCCCTGCAAGGCAGGCCTGCTGCCCTGCATGTCCCATACCAGCTTAGCTCTGCCAGGCTCCAGGTCTGCACTGTTTCAGAAAGGCAAAGACCTTGGAGGGCGATGTGCAGAAAGATGGCTTCTGTAGACATCTCTGTCAGCCATCAGGGCCACTGTTCAGAGGAACCTTAGTGCTTAGCATAAGGAAGTCCCAGGGCCTAGGCTTCTGCCCCTGATGCAGAAACTAGAACTCCTCTTTCTCCTGCCTTGTATTTTAGGGCTACTAGTAAGATCGTCTGAAGAAAGGGTTCTGTGACTTTTCAAGAAGTGAGATGCCTTTTCCTAGATGGAAATTCCTTCTGCTTCCCCCACACCACTGCTTTAATACTTGGTGGATCATCTTAGAAGAGCCCTCACGGTCTAAGCCCCGATTTGCCTCCTTGGGATTTGTAAAGTCTAATTTATGCACTCATTCCTGCATGTGTTCAACCGATATTTTTTACTTATTTCTTTATATATTCATTCATTCACTTATTCATTTTGCAGTGATGGGCATAGAACCCAGGGGCCTGGTGCCTGCTAGGCAAGGGCTCTATCCCTGAGCTACATCTCCAACCCCCTACTGATACTTATTGAATTCCTACCATGTGCTAGACCCTGTGCCAGGGTCTCTGTTCTCAAGACAGTAGTGGGGGAAATAAACTAGTGTAATCTAGTGACTAACTGGGCTAGTCTCAGAGCTGCAGGAGTACATAAAAGGCACCTGTTCCAATCCTGTGTGTGTCATGGGATGGTGTTGAACGGACGGATTTGCTAGGACCTGATGGGTTAGTAGTGCTGAGTCAGAAGAGGTAGTCAGGAAGAGTGTTTCTGGTTGCGGGGACAGCTGCGCCAAGGCCCAGAGGAAAGGGGGAGCCTGGTCCCTTCAGAAAACTAAGTGAAATTCCATCTGTCAGTTGTACTGGGTGGCTGGAAGGAGGAGGAGAGAGGGATGACTCTCAACAAGAAGGCAGCACCCAATCCCGCTGTAGACTTTGGAGTGTGGAAAGCCTCAGGCGGGACCTCTGAGGAGCTGCCATGTTATCTCTGCAGGCCACAGTAGTAGAATCCCTGGTGCCTGTGAAGAGCTTGCCTTTGGGGACAGATTTATCCAGCGGGTTAAAAAAAAAAAAACATAGTGACTGCAGATAGCCTGAAAGCATCCATAGCAATATGCTTTAGAGCGTGGATCTGACTATAAAACAGAAAAGCAGACATTATATACTCCAATGGAAGAACACACCATCACCTGGGGCCTTGCCAAAAGGATCACATTGGAGTCTGATCACTCCATGAGATGCAGCAGGCAATTTTCAGGAAATGTTAGGGCAGAGGAACATGTTGCCATCAGTAAAATCCAGAAAACTCCACAGGTCAGTTGGCCCTGGTTCTTCAACAGATCAATTACAAAAACCAAAAAGGAATGGAGGGGGAATTTGTGGAATAAAAGAGACTTAAGGGGCTGGGGATGTAGCTCAGGGGTAAAGCACTTGCCTAGCATGTGTGAGGCACTGGGTTTGATCCGCAGCATGACATAAAAATAAAAAAAATCAAGGTATTGTGTCCATCCACAACTAAAAAAAATTTTTTTAAAAAGAATAGCAGTTGCTTTTAGAAGGAAGGGCACAGACAGGGGCTTCTTGGGTATCTGGCAAAGTTCTACTTCTTGACCAGTAGGCTGATCACAGGGTGTATATCTTGTAATAACTTCTAATAATTCATTAAGTTCACTAAGTTGTCTGCTTCCTTCATATTTTTTTCTATGTCTTGTTTTACAATAAAAAGACTAAAAAAAAAAAAAAAAAAAGCAAGAGTGGACTCAGAAGCCAGCTGCCTGTTCAGATCACAGCTCCGCCGTCTATGAGCTGTGTCATCTGGGTGAGTAATCAGCCCCTTTGGGTCTCAGTTTCCTCACTTGTAAAATAGGGATGTTATTACAGAGTTATTCTGAAAATGAAACAAGTTAGTACAGTTGGCTCTCCGTGGATGTGGAACATGCAGATCCAACCATGGATCAAAAATTGGGAAAAAATATGTATGAACTTTTTCTTGTCATTCTTCCCTAAACAACACAATATAAACACTATTGACATAGCATTTACATTAGGTATTACAAGTGATCTAGAGATGATTTAGTGTGTAGGTTATATGCAGATACAATGCCATTTTACATAAAGGACTTGAGCACCCATGGACTTTGGTATCTGTGGATACCAAATCCATCCCTATTGCATACCCTTGGTATCAGACCTGCTCACCATTGGTACCAAGGGACAACTGTATACATGAAGACCTTGGAACTGTGCCTGTTATACTGTGACACACAGTAAGCATTATTACAGCTCTCAGTATTATTATTGTCATTATTGCTATTCCCTGTCGCCTCCCACCCCTCTTATGTCCTTGTGTTCCATGATTCTCTCAAGGACAGCAGAAGGGAAAGTCAGGCCTGGAATTCTTCAATGGCTGTGCCAGAACCTTTCATTGACAATGACAAGCTAATCAGAGCTTAACTCTGACTTGGCTCCATGTCTATGCTGCATGGTCCTGCAAGGTGGCCCTGATCCTGTTGTGCCTGTGACTCTGGTTGCAGGGCAGGAATATCCCTTCACCCCCATGGACTTGCCTACCCCCTGCTCCTGTTCTCCAGCCGATGGCTGGTTTTCCTAGGGGGAGGACAGGGGTTCTGAATACCATGAGCAAGCCATGGGCTTTGGTGTTAACGGGGACCTGGGGTCTGACCCCAGCTCTGCCACTTAAGGTAAAGGATGTATGTGTTGAGCAAGTTCTTGTTCTCTTATTCTCTATTATTAGTACTAATAATTGTACCTACCTAGTGGGGGTAGTTGTGAAGAAATAGCCCATGCATGATGCTTTGCAGAGGGCCTGGCTCAGGACCTTCATGCTGATCCCTCTGCTTACAATGGTTTTTACCACACTCTTGGAATAGCTAGATCCTTCTCATTTTTTCAACCTGGGCTCTTGACTTATTGAAGAAAGTCAGTAAAAAATAATAATAATTATTATTATTATTATTTTGGTCTGGAGATTGAACCCAGGGGAACTTTACCACTGAGCTACATCCCTAGCCCTTTTATTTTTTATTTTGAGACAGAGTGTTCCTAAGTGGCTGAGGCTGACCTCAAACTTGTGATCCTCCTGCCTTAGCCTCCTGAGTCACTGGGATCACAGGAGTGTGCCACCACGCCAGGTTGTACTGATTATATTTCAACTCTTTGTCCATTGAAGCATTTTATTTGAATATATGTATCACATTCATAGAAAAAGAATTCCAGGATTTTCATACTGTATCTTTGTGGTCCATGATGCCCACTGAGGTCATCAGTCCAATGAAACCAAATGATGAAATGGGGGCAGATTTTTCATCCATTTTTCTAGATCTTTGGGCTGCACTCCAAATCAGAGCTTGATCACTCCACACGTTTAACCTGTCTTCCAGGTTCGTAACAACTTTCCCAGTTCCACTATCATTGGTTATTTCAAATTTGCCAGTGAAACCATATTTCATCAAAATGGTTAGAAACTGAACAATGACTTTGAGGCATTGTTGGTGATCTTGAGAGAACAAGCCAGAACATTCATGCACACCATTATGGTGGTATGGAATGATGGTACAAAGAGCCATTTCAATACATGTCTACCTGCTTAGTGTTTGATAGCCCCTGCTCCTCACTAGAATGTAAACTTCATGTTGGTGGCAACCATTTGTATCTTGTTCTCTGCAGTATCTCCTTGTCTAGTAGACATTTCCCAATTGCTTATTGGCTGAATGAACACAATCCATGAAAACACAAATATATATGTATACATTTGTCCACTTTCCTATCATCTGCCGTCCCTGGCTGAGGAACAGGTTCAGAGGGGACATGACTCTCCAAGCTTATGCATCTAGTAGATGATAAAGATTGTCCTGGTGTTTCGGACTCCCATGAATTGTGTCCTGAACACATGGAAAAAGTCTGGGAGATGACTTTTCAAGTGACATATAAAGAGTGCTGCAATGTGGTGAAGTCTGCTGTCTGGTTTAAAGATTTTCATTCCCTTGTCACAGATGAGGAAACCAAGGTGCAGAAGGGAAGTGACTTGCCTACCCAGATGGGAAAGTGCTTGCTTTTTCTGTCCTCATGCTTAGCCACCATAGGCCTGGCTGGCTCTGTGACTCACATCCTTCTGGGGGAAGCAAAGACATGCCAAGTCCATTCTTCTTCCCCTGAAGTTGGAGACCCAGCCAGATTGCCCACTGGGGGCAGGGCCAGGAGACACCATGTGTAGGCTCCCTCCCTCTCTGGGTGGCTCTGATCTCCCTGTGGTTTAACTTCCAGAGGCCAGGAAACTTGGCTTTGGGAGGAGACCACCCACCTTAGAGTCTCGGGGCTACAGGGCAGGCTGTGTAGACTGTGGGGCTGGCCCCCACTGCTTCTCTGTGTTTACCTTTTGAACTTTTATTGTAAGCTTATCCTTAAGGGGGAAAAATATCCCATTAGCTTAAAATAGGCAAGACTTAATTAATAGCATGCTTTGTTCTTTAGATTCTTATCTATACAGGAAGACACACCCCTTTTGAGTTTTGTGGGTCAAGGTGAATTTGCCTCTAAGGGCTCATAAACAGCTGCTCCATTTTCCACTTTTGAACTTGAGATCTTTTTGCCTTTTCCCTCCCTTGAATGAAAGGGTTTTCCCCAACTCTTTAGCCTTTGCTTTTATTACATTGTTTGTATTACATGTTAAAATTATTTCTTCCCATGTGATTAACAGCTACTGTGCCCTATGGACCTACTACAAGCCAGGTACTGTGTAAAGGGCTTCTTACAGAAGCCCACACACAGGATTAGTCTTTGAATTATATTTATTCTACAGATGAGGAAGCTAAAGCCCAAAGAGGAGAAATGACTTTCCAGAGGCCATACAGTTCTAAGAAGTACAACTAGGCTAGCTGGGTGCCCTGGCTCACACCCATAATCCCAATGGTTCAAGAGGCAAGTTCCAGGCCAGTCTCAGCAACTTCCTGAGGACCTTGTTTCAGAATGAAAAATAAAAAGGACTGGGGGGTGTATCTCAGTGGTAAAGCACCCCTGGTCTAGAACTCTAGTACAGGGGCAGGGGGTGTTGGGGGTGGTCGGGGGTGGACAACTTAGAACTAGGCTATAAATCTAGGTCTCTATGCCCCCAAACACCTATGACTATTATCTATTGAGCACTTAACTCTGTGCTCAATGGTTCCATAATGCTCATTTAAAAAAAATATGTTCTTTTAGTTGAGCATGATGGCACACATCTGTAATCCCAGCAACTAGGGAGGCTGAGGCTGGAGAATTGCAATTTTGAGGCCAGCCTCAGCAATTTTGTAAGACTCTCAGGAGCTTAGTGAGACCCTGTCTTAAAATGACAAATAAAGGGCTGGGGGTGTGTAGCTCAGAAGCGAAGCACTTGCCTAGGATGTGTGAGGCACTGGGTTTGATCCTCAGCACCACATAAAAATAAGGATGTGGCTCAGTGGTCAAATGCCCCTGAGTTCAATCCCTAGTACCCTGCCACCCCCCAAAAAAGAACTAGGGGTATAGTGGTTCAGTGATAGAGCACCTCTGGGTTCAATGCCAGCACACAAGAAAATAAATAAATAAGCCAAAAAACTTCTCAGTGTGTGACTTTGGACAAATTTTACTCTCCTGAGCTTTAGTTTCTTATCTGCAAAATAGGGGCACTACCTGTCTTTCCAGCTTTTGCGGGGGAGGGATACTGGGGATTGAACCTAGGGGCACTTAACCACTGAGTCACATTCCTGGTCTTTTTTTTGCTGGGGAGGTACTGGGGATTGAACTCAGGGGCACTCGACCGACAACTGAGCCACATCCCTAGCCCTATTTTGTATTTTATTTAGAGACAGGGCTCACTGAGTTGCTTAGCACTTCACTTTTGCTGACGCTGGCTTTGAACTTGCGATCCTCCTGCCTCAGCCTCCAGAGCCAATGTGATTACAGGTGTGCACCCTTGCCCCCCGCCCTAGTCCTTTTTTATTTTGAGACAGAGTCTCAGTAAGGGCCTCACTAAGCTGCTGAAACTGGCTTTGAACTTGCAATCCTCCTGCCTCGGTCTCCTGAGCCACTGGAATTACAGGTGTACATCCTTCCAGCTTCTTGAGGTGGCTATGAAAATCATATGGTTGAGAGCCAGTGGTTATAGAGAACCTGCTGTCAGAGCCTGCCTGGATTTATAAATCTTATCTCAGTTTTGGGTGGAATTATGGTGAATTTTATCTTTTCAAAGTTCCTTTCAATACTGTCTGCATTTTTTACAAAAAATGTGTCTTGTGAGGTGGACCATCCCATTTGCATTTTATTTTATTTTGTTACTATTTATTTTTCAGTTGTAGTTGGACACAATACTTTTATTTTACTTATTTTATTTTTATGTGGTGCAGAGGATTGAGCTAGGCGAGCGCTCTGTCGCTGAGCCACAACCCTAGCCCCCATTTGCATTTTAAGTGAGAGGAAACTCAGAGAAAGGGAGTAATGTGGCTGGGAAGCCACTGAGAAAGAAACTGAATGCATTTGTTTCACCCCAAAACTGTATTTTCTATCATTCTGTGGAGAGCAAGTACTCCAACCTGACAGGGTGCTGGAGGAGTTGAAGAAAATGAAATTTTTGCATAAAACCAGCCACAGCTGAAGGCGTTGAAAATACAGCTAATCAAAGTGATCAAAGTAATTTTTTTTTTTGTTTTTTTGTATCAGGGATTGAACCCAAGGGTACTTGACCACGGAGCCACATCCCCAGCCTTTTTATTTTTAAAAAACATTTCTAAAGTTGTTGATAGACCTTTTTTATTTATATATGGTGCTGAGAATAGAATCCAGTGCCTCACACATGCCAGGCAAGTGTGCTACTGCTGAGCCCCAGCCCCCACTTTTTATTTTTGAGACAGGGTCTCACTAAGTTGCTTAGGGTCTCACTAAATTGCTAAGGCTGTCCTTGAACTTGTGATCCTCCTGCCTCAGCCTCCTAAATTACCAGGATTACAAGTGTGGACCACCATGCTTGGCTTCAAAGTGTTCTTGAACTCTCAGATGGAGATGACCTATAGCAGGCAGGAAACACTGTAAGCTGGCGTCCAAGGTGGTCATCATCTATAAAATAATTGCCTGGGCCAAGGGCCACCTGGATACTAACATTCTTCTTAGCTTTCCCAGGGCCCAGACTTCTTGTATTCTGAACAATCAGTCCAGAGGAGGTCTGGGGCTATTTGAGGACCCCTTTGGGTTGGTGTTTTAGGAGATAATCCTGCTCTGAAGTCAGACCTTCCAGTCTGGCTTGGCAGCTGAGACCATAACCCTTTTGTCTTCTCCCCCAACCTCATCTTGGGCCTGATGCTTCTGCTACTAGAAATTTGACTACCCCACCCAGCACCCTTTATTCCCTAGAGATTGCCCTTGAACCAGGCTCTCTCAGATGAGACCATGTTCCGCAAACAGCTGGCCTCTACACTTCTGGGCTTCAATTTCCTTAATTATAAAATGCAGATAGTAAACTATGGGGCTTTCATATGATGTGAGAATCTTACACGATAAGGAAAGAGAAAGATTTGGTGAGTGGGGGGGCCCAATACTTCTGTCAGTAAATCCCACAAATTTTACTAGCCTCATGACAATTGTGTCTAGTCTACAGGAGAAACTGTCTCCTTCAAAGAACACAGGGTTCTTTAGGAGACAGGGGTTTGAGGAAGTTGGTAATTTTGGAAATTTTACTTATCAAAAGCTCTGGGTGCCAAGTGTGGTGGCACATGCCTGTAAACCCAGCTATTTGAGAGGCTGAGGCGGAAGCTTGTCAAGTTCGAAGACAGCCTGGGCAACTGAGTGGGACCTGTCTCAAAATTAAAAAAATAATAATAAAAAGGGTTGGGGATGTCACTCAGTGACAGTGTGCCCCTGGGTTCAATCCCTAGTGCTGGGGAAAAAAGAAAAAAAGGGGGGGCTGGGCAGCAGACATACCTAAAAGCACAGATCTAGCAACCTTTTATAGTATAAGATGAAGGACAATGAGGTCCAAGTCAAGTAAGCAGGAACTCCAGAGAACTTTTTATTTTCAGGATAATAACTGGTTGATTGCTTGGTTTATTATGCAAGGCACTATTGTTAAAAATAAAATCAGATCAAGTTAAAATGTTAAGAGTTTATTGTGCATACAAAAGAACAGTCCATGAATCTGTACACTGCAAATCAAGATTGACAAGTTTCAATTTATAGCAGCTAAAACAGTTTATAAAGTATAAAAGAGGAAGTATTTTTGACCTTTTGCTAGATTAACTGTCATATATTTTTTCTAAGACAAACAGAACTGTTTAAAGTGACTTGTCTGTAGCTTATTGGTTTAATTTCATCGACTCCTGCTATTAAGGACAAAAATCTTTATGCATTTTATTTAAAAAAAAAAATATATATTTTTGGTTGTAGTTTGGCACAATACCTTTATTTTGTTTATTTATTTTATGTGGTGCTAAGGATCAAACCCAGGGCCTCACATGTGCTAGGCTAGCACTCTACCACTGAGCCACAACCCCAGCCCTATTTTTAAAATTTTTAAAATAATTTTTTAGTTGTTGATGGACTTTTATTTCATTTATTTATTTATATGTGGTGCTGAGGATGGAACCCACTGCCTCACACATGCTAGGCAAGCACTCTACTACTGAGCCATAACCCAACCCCAGCCCATATGCATTTTATTTTTAGAGTTATCATTTCTGGGGGAAAATCAGGATGACTTAAGTTTCAGCTCTGGGGCTAGAAGTGGCTGATCTTGAGGTATCTAAATTGTAGCCTGCATTTTTATTTAACAATTCTAACAACTTTATTATGTACATTGCTCCCTGGTCCTCCTCCTCTTCCTCCTTTGGTCTCATTATCTTCTTTAATCCTCACACCTGCACTTGGAATAGGAACAATTATTACCTCTATTTCACAATTGAGGAAACAAACTCAGAGAACTATCATTTGCTCAAGGCCACACAGTGGGTAAATGTAGACCTAGATGTGAAGCTTGAGATCCCATGCTCATCCTGCCTCCAGGGTCTTATAATTTATGTTTTACAGAAAAGACAGCCTAATTCATGAGTGACTGGATCTCAAAAAGGGGGCCAGGCTCCTTGGCATAAGGAATGGAATTTGAAGAGCTCATTAAGGGGTAGTCACACATCTTACTTACCTTCTGAGGTGACTGAATATTTAGAGGACTGAGAGAAGGCTGAAGTTTAGAACTTTTGAGGCTTTCTCAAATGTTTAGCCCATTTTTGTGACTGCTTCTCTGGATGAGACTGCCTGGAAATAACATAAGCATGAGCTCCTGCAGGTAGTGTAGTATACAGCTAGAACAGTGGCTCTGTTAGCCCCTGCCTGGATGGGGTAACTGCATCACTTCTGTAACTCTGTTCCCTATTTGCATCATGCCCCTACTCTAAGGACTATTCAAGACTCTGTGTTGACAGGTTCCTCCAAAAATAACATTTTTAATTTTTTTAATTGAGAGAGGAGAATGGAATTAGAAATTCAAGTGCAGGACTCTAGAGGAAACAAGTCTATTCAGGAAGAATCAAGGGCAGATACTAGAATGAGACTAGGAGGTAATACATTCAAAAATTACCCCTGGGGCTGGGAATATTGCTCAGTGATGGAGAGCTTGCTTAGCACGCAGAGGCCCTGGGTTCTAGCCCCACCCCACTGCAACACACACAACAATCTCCCAAAAGTTATACCTGTGGAGTCTGAGAAAAGAATTCTGATGCATTTAAATTTCCCCTTATATTGTCCATTGGCACCCTTTTCTAACTAATTGGGTCATGGGTTGCTTAAACATCTATGATTCTCATGTGGGGCCCCAGGTGTGTTTTTGCAGCACTAAGCTCATTGCCTAGCACATAATAGGTAGGGTCGTCAGATAAAATGCAAAGCGTACAGTTGTTTGAATTTTAGAAAATTGGTTTTTAATATGAGTATGTTCCGTTTGTTTATCTAAAATTCAAATTAAGCGGGGTTTCCTGTGTTTTATCCGCTAAATCTGACAACCTTATTAGTAGGGACTGGATAAGTACTTGTGGACGAAATTATTAAATAGTTTTCTGCCTTGGTTTTGCACCTGTGGTGAGACCCCTTGTTGGCAACACAGCTTCTCTCTGCGCCTGTCTTCCTATTGGAGAAGTGGGAGTTTGGAGCAGTCACTGAAGTGCAGGGATCACCAGTGTAGGAAAGCGCCGGGTTAACTGCCAGAGTAGGAAGAGAAGTGGGGTCATGCCTGTGCCAGGTAACCCAGGTCCTCAAACTGGGAACTGGCGACTTCTACTCCGGCCAGGGCCAAGGAAGCCCCCGCCCAGTCTCCAGGTTCAGAGTCAGGCCAGAGGCTGTCGCCATGGAGACGCGGGCAGCCCGGACCCCTCCTTCACTTAGCCACGCGTTTCCGCTGCGTTGGAGCCTTCTGATTGGACGGCCGCTTGGACTCTACCACCCGCCCAGAGCCCGCTAAGGGGTGGGGGCGGGACCCTATCCTCGTGGGACTCGTGTGCTTCAGTCGTGTTCCTGTGGCCTCGTTGGCAAAGGCTGGGTCCTTTGTCTCACACGGAGAAAAGGCTGAGTCTCTTAGGTCAGGAGAGTGTCCACGGCTTCTCCTACTTGAGCTTATGCTCATGCCTCTCCCTGAGAAAAAAAGGGGGGAAAGACAGCAACGCCCCCTCCAGAGCTTATTCGGTCCCAAGATTTTTAGCACCGGAAGTGCTGGCGACGTGTCAATGCGCCCTATACTAAACCTTCCCCCCGACCCCCCCAGGCCACCTTTCCCATTCAGCTGTGGGATTCCGGGGCCGCCTGGGCGCTGCACCCGCCACTTCCGCATCGGACCGCTGCTTCAACCGAACTCCCTCCCTCTGCGCGCGCTCCATCTCGTGCCCGATGGTTGGACCGGAGCCTGGGAGTGGCCACGCCTTTTCTCGCGTCTGATAGCCAATGGGCGGGCGGCTCCCGGCGGGGTGGTGGGTAATTAATAAGGAATCGGCGCTGATTGGCTACAGGGTCTTGGCTGGGAGGCTGGGCGGCGGGGTAGGTTGTTCCTGAGGTGGGAGGCGGCACCCGTGGCTGAGAAAAAGGCCTGAGAGCGACATGTCCCCGGCGGCTGAGGCAGAGCGGCCAGTGGCACTGTTTTACTGAGTCGGGGGCGGCCTGGCGGCCGGCCAAAGACGAAGGTCGGCGGGGGCTGCCCCCGCAGTGGTGGCCGCCATGCTGGGGCCCCGGGTGGTTGAAGGAGCCGCTGGGGCGCTTCTGCGACTGCTGCTACTGATGCTCCTGCCGTCGTTCCGGGAGCCGAGACTCGGCGTGGCCGGCGTGGTTGGTGCCGGGCTGCCTGAGAGCGTCATTTGGGCGGTCAACGCTGGCGGAGAGGCTCATGTGGACGTACACGGGATCCACTTCCGCAAGGACCCTTTGGAAGGCCGGGTGGGCCGAGGTGAGAGCCCTTCGCCCGCGCTGCGGGATTCCAGGCCTGCGGTGCTGGGCGCAGCTGGTGGACGGCTGCGGGCCCTGATCCCGTTCCTCGACTAGGGGCCACGTCTCTGGAGTGAAGTTTCTTTGCAGTTTCCTCAAGGACCTGGTCATACGCCCAGGGCCTAGCACTGGCTCGAAGCTACCAAGAGCTATGGAGGCAGAGAGTTGGCGAGAAGTTATATTTGGACCTCGCATCCTGGATTTTCTCAGCCCCTCACCCCCACCCAAACTGGGAAAGTAAAGACCAGAGATGCCTCTTGCCCTTCGAGGCCAGGCGAGTTATAACTCATCAGTACTCCTGCTGTCTTATCGAGACAGTTCTTGGTAGATTCTTGCGACCCAGATATCTGCTGCTTTTCCTCCCCTTCTAAAGGAGCCGTGCTTGATTCTTAGCCAGAATAGCAAGGAATCTTTGAAGGGGATGGGCCAGGAAAGTTTGATTGTAGCCTTCTCCCCCGCCCTCCCTTGGAGCAAATATGTGTACTTCAAAGGTAGAAGTAGTTATATTGAAGCCATCTTGCACGTGAGTCTGGGGGCAATGTGTCAACTGTGTCATCCTGGGTAAGATCTGAATATCTATAGTGTGGTACCACCTACCCGGGGTGATCCTAAGAGGTTTGACTCCTGCTTTTAGGAAAAGTGTGTCTAAACTGGTTGAGCAACAGTGGCTTTTACAGAGCTGCAGAGTTCTCAGAGTGAGTGTAAGAATTGCTAGGAGAGGTAGTTAAAAATGAAGATTCCTGGTCCTCACTCCAGATCAAATAGATTGATCTCCCGCTGCTGAGATCTAGGTTTCTGTATCAGTTGCTGTGAGATACTTCATTTGCAGACCACTCTTTGGGGGAAATCTGCTCTCAGATTTCTTTATTTCTTCTGTAAGTAGAATTGGAAAACAGGCTTAAGAAGGAAGTTCCTTGCTTCATGTGTTGGAAGGAGATTTATACTATCTGCTGGGTTAAGAGGCTGCCCAACTGGCAATATGCCACTCTAGACAACCTAGGAGACAGACTTTTCTTTTTCCACGATGTCCATATCTGGCTCTTGCCTTTACTAAGGGATTGCATTTAGTTTCTACAAGTTAATTGCAGTTTCCTGGAAGTTTATTATATTAGAAGTTTATTGCTTTCATACATCTGAGGATCTTGGGACACAGGGCTTCTTTCTGAAGTTCTGTGTTTGTCTTGGAATTTGTTTAGCCCTGGCATGTAGATCCCAGTAGCCTGAGTTGAGCTGAGTCAGGGCTTCAGTCCTGCACAGCCAAAGCCAGACTTCATAGCAGGAGGTCATTGCTATCTCTATCCTGGACCCTTCCTCTTTCCCTGTGGTCTGGACGGGGAGGAAGGAGGTCTGAGGAAACTACAAACAGTTTGTGGACTTTGCCTCTTGAGATAACTGTAGTGAGGACAGTGAGTAAGTGGTTTCTCTCACTTAGCAGATACCAGGCTCTACATTGGTTACATTGTTCTAATAGGTCTCTTGGGCAGTGGATAAAGCTGACCAACACCACATAGGTTTAATCCCCAGGTACTGATCTTATTCAGAAATTCTGGCTTTAGTTTGCTGGTGCAGGTGTTTTTTTGTCTTTGTTTTGGTCTGGTCAGCAGTGAGCCAGGCTCGCTGTCCTTGGGTTATTGGCTCATGGTTGCAGTTCTTTTGGAGTTTATTGTAGCAGGTGAAATTACATGAGACCTACCAAAGCTCATGCATATTGGAGTCCTGTTTCCGATGTGAACCTTTGGACATTTTTTCTTTTTTTCAAATGGAGGTTCCCTGTCTTCCAGTCTGGGTATGAATTGAACAGTTTTAAGGAATGGATAGGGAAAAGGGTTAGAGTTGGACCACCTTGTTGCAACTTTGGGCTTACCAGATTCCTGAGAGTAGCATTTTTCTGGCATTAGGTCTGGGACTGAGATGTGTTTAAGCTTCCATTCAGGAATCATCTTTCTAATTTCTTCTTTACTTAGGAGTCAGCCCCACAAGGGAAGTGCAGCTGTTCACTCTGCCTTTCCTTCTTTGGCCCTGTTTGGATAAGGGTGTGCCAGGTATTTGGAGACCCTTGCCTTGTGCAGCTATTTACACTAATTGCTGTAGGAGCCGTAGGCCCTATTTCTTTTCCCACTTGCTTGTGATATTGTTTTCACCATGCTGAGGAAAGTTCATTTTGTGTAAAATGAATTCAGGTACTTGTTGCCAAGTTTGTCCAGATAAGGGTTTGGCCTGCTTTTGAATTTGCTGTTTCTCTGTAATTTCTTTGTAGTTTAGCATTCTTGTAACTGAGTGGCCCAGGGCACCTGGTGCCTTATGCATTCAAAGGCACTTTATAATGTTTATTGAATTTCATTTCTGCCTTGAGGATAACTAGTGCTCATAGCCTGGGAAAGGCATTTCAATCTGTGTGCTTCAACAGATAGAAGTATAGAAAGTAGTTCAGCAGTGCTTACCTTGGGGTTTTGGCATGCTACACGATACGGGTTCTTCTTGGTTATTCTGGATCCCTTTTGACTCTGACTAGGGAAAGACCTGATTATTTGGCCTAAGGGCCCAGAACTTGGCTTGGTTATAGAGGGAGGCTATTTCCGCTTCATAGAAAGATACTTACTAAACTTGTATGACCTTGAGGAACTGACTTTACCTCTCTGAGCTTTGTTTTCCCTCTTAATAATACTTCTCATACCTTAGAAATCTCTGACATGACTCTACAAATCCTCCTGTAGTAGGGTAAACTGTCACTATTTTTTTTTTTTTTCCTGCTTGATGACCTTTTACATGGAATTAAAAATAGGGCAGAACATGGCTGGAGGGCGGGGGATGCTGGCTGAGGATCTAAGCTTATCAAATTACCAATTCTGTTTTCCTAAGGAAGACCCTTTCCTGGACTGGGGAAGGATTTGGCCTTGGGAGGAGGAGCTTGAAAGTTAGGGTGAGAGACAGACAGACTGCTGTCTTTGATTTGCTTAGAATTCTCTCTTGTAGAATGTGTTTAGAATTGTCTCCCTATACTGTTACCTAACAGGCATGCTTCATCTGCAGGCCCTCTGAGTGCTGGAAGTTTACAGGTAGAGAATTAAGTCCCTGAATCACTGAGTTCCTTGCTTCTGCCCATTGAGACGAATTCTTGAGGGACTAGTCTTACTTGACAAAGAAAGTGATTCAAAAGAATCTAGTGGTCAGGAGTCCTAGTGTTGAGGTACTGAGAGATTTTTGCAGCACCAAGAAGTGCTTCATGGTGATGGTCTCATGTAGAACAGGTTTCTGCTCATTCTGGCTTTTAATTCCTGTGCTTCCCAGCTGCAGTTTTCCAATTAGTTTGATTGCTTCTTTTTTCCTTTTAGTCCATTTTCTAAATTCTCTATAGAGCAGAGACATTTATTTAGGGCATATTGGGTGCATATCCTTTCCTGGCTCGTGTACCTTCTTGTCTGTCTATGCTTTTCTTTGTGTGAGGCACTGTATTAAACTCTTTACAGGTATTTTTTACTTTATTTATTTTAATGGTACAAGTGCTTTTATTCTTACCACAACTCTGTTTTATAGGTGAGGAAACAGACCTAGAAAAAACAACTTGTTCAGCTTCTCTTAGGTGGCAGAGCCAGGGTTCAAATCCAGGCCTGCCTTATTCTAAAACCTGAGCTGAATTTGCCAAGGAGCCTGGCTGCTCTATTTTGTAGAACTAAGAAGCAGCAGACATAATGTAGGCCCTTTGGCCTCCTTCCTTTTTGGTTAACTGTCTTAAGCTGTATTCTGTCAACTTTAGCAGTGTGCTGACTGTACACTCCATTGTATTTTAGAGAAATCTATTTAGCTATGAAGACATGAAGGCTAAGGAGGGAAGACATTTCCTTTTTGCTGCTGCATCTCTTGGGACTTAGGCAAATGCAACTTTGCATGTGGCAAATCTCTTAGGACAGTCACTTGGGCTTTAAAGGGAAAACACTTAAAGGTAATTCCAAGGTTATTAAATAATTTTTGTTCACATAGCAATTTTTTTAACTGTGAGACTGAGACTGCCACAGATTACATTACTGTTGGTTTCTCACTTTTTCTGTTTGGCAAAGGAAAAAAAAAAAAGATTCCCCACACATGCACAAATTTTTCTGTGCATGAATAAGTCAAATCTAGTTAATGTTCCAAATTTGTAAGGATCACAGTCCTCATGGAAGAGGACATTCTTAGTTGGAAGAGAAATAGCAGTCTTTCAGTCTTTATAGGTTTGTGTCCTGGGGTAATGTGCTTTGAGGCTGAGAAACATTTGGGGCTTTCTCTTTTTTTTTTTTTTTTTGTTTATTGTAGTACTGGGGATTGAACCCAGGGGCACTGTACCACTGAGTGACTTTTATTTTTCCCAGGTTGGCCTCGAACTTGTGATCCTCCTGTCTCAGCCTCCCAAGTCACTGGGATAACAGGCGTGTGCCACCCAGCCAGCCCCTTCTTTAATTTCTTGAGGAGAAATAGGAAGAAAAATGTCTGAAGACAAAAATGCAATGAGTTTCCTGTTCCATTGTCTCATCAGTTCTTTTGATTTCATGGCTAATGTCATTTACAGGAATTGTTACAGTTATGTTTATTTTTTTAAGAGCTTGACCTCATCCACTAGGTCTTTTGGTTAATCTTTTACCTTTTGCCAGGTCTTCTTCCTTGAAATTTTGGTAATTCAGCTCTAGGGATGACACTTGGCATCTCCCAAAGGATCTAGTTGGCAGATGACTTCAGGGTCACCATGAGAGATTGGAAGGCAGTCTTGAAGTCTTTTTTTTTTTTTAAAGATGATTCTGTTTTGTTTTTTTTTAATGTCTTTATTTATTTATTTTTATGTGGTGTGGAGGATCGAACCCAGGGCCTCGCCCATGCTAGGCGAACGCTCTATCGCTGAGCCACAACCCCAGCCCCAGTCTTGAAGTCTTAATTCCATGCTGGAGGAAAAATTACCCTACCCTACTATCTGTCAGTAGTTGGGAAAGTAAACTATGGGACACTGGAAAGTATCTGTAGGATAAAGGAATCAGGCTGCTCTCTGAAGGAGGAAACAGAAGTATTATCTTTGGGGGCTGGAAGGTGATATTTTGTGGAATAGTTTAGTTTGTTGTGTGTGGGAAAAACGCGAATACACAACTTATCTTCTACCGAGGTTGGGAGAGACCTGGGGACAATAGAGGTTTTTGACTTTTCTGATACTGACCCCAAGGTAAACTTTGTACTTTTACTCTACCTTGTTCCTTGTTCTTTTTGTGAAATGGAAATGGTGTCTCCCCAGGACTTGGACATCTTAAGCCAGAGGTATCAGTAGGACCTTGGCAGATTGACTTCCCTGCAGATGCTCTAGACTCCTGGTGAGCAGGGCATGACTTCTCTGCTTTGTAGGTACTTCCTTTGTTGCCATTTGTTCATTCAGCAAACAACACTGAGTTTATAGGTGAGGAAACAGACCTATATTGGTCTGAGTGGCTACTATGTCAGGTGCTGTGGTAGGTGCTGGAGCTTTGGTAGAACTGTTTTCTTCTGTTGGTTTAATTTAGGAAATGTTTAAGAGTTGGAGTTTTATGAGTCTGTGGGTAGCAAGGTGCTTGAACCTATTGGAAATTAGAGAGTTCCATCCTTCTTTTTTGTGAGTCTTTTTTTTTTTTTGCCAGCATTAAAACTTTTTGAATGAAAATTTGGGAAAAAACAAGTAAAGCTGGGATATTATTCATAGTAAAGATGATAACAAAATGACTTTTGTAACCAGATAGTCCACAGTTTTATTTATTTATTTTTTAAATTCTCTCTTTTTTTAACATTTATTTTTTAGTTGGACACTATCTTTATTTATTTATTTTTATGTGGTGCTGCGGGTTGAACCCAGGGCCTCGCACATGCTAGGCAAGTGATCTACTGCTGAGCCACAACCCCAGCCCGTCCAGTTTGTTTTAGATGCTTAGTTTTCTTTTCTTTTTTTTTGAACCAGAGATGGAACTCAGGGACGCTTAGCCACTGAGTCACATCCCCAGCCCTTTAGAGACAGGGTCCCACTGAGTTCCTTAGGGCCTCAATAAGTTGCTGAAGCTGGCTTTAAACTCACAATCTTCCTGCCTCAGCCTCCAGAGCCACTGGGATTACAGGTGTACTCCACCGCACCCAGCCAGATGATTAATTTTTCTGATTAAGAAAAAACATTTGAACTCAGTCACCTTGATTAGAGTTCCTGGCCATCCCCTGGTTTCAGGGGGTTTTTCTGAAACTCTCCCTCTTCCGGAACCAGGCACCTCCAGCATAGCATTTTTCTTCACATAATGAGTTAGACTTGTTCTCATTCTCCAGATAGCCAGGGGAAACCTTCCCCTGTGAAGGTTAGAGGGGCTATTGGAATGAGTATTGAGTTTCTTTCATGTGCTCTTCCTTGGCAATGGCTATCTGATTCTTGCTTTTGTGTGAGCTCTGTTTGGAGCCAGGTGCAGAGGAGGTGGCTCCTCCTACTGAAAGGGTTATTAGCATTACCCCAGAAATGCCTCTGACAGTTCTGGGGTCTCTACTCTTTTATATCTTGCCTCTGATGTGCTTTCTGTCTGGTTCCCAGCTTCAGACTATGGCATGAAACTGCCAATTCTGCGTTCCAACCCAGAGGACCAGATCCTGTATCAAACAGAGCGGTACAATGAAGAGACCTTTGGCTATGAAGTGCCCATCAAGGAGGAGGGGGACTATGTGCTGGTCTTGAAATTTGCAGAGGTCTACTTTGCACAGTCCCAGCAGAAGGTAAGGTCTTGACTTAGTGAGACATTGATACTCTTGGACATTCCTTTGCTATAGGGCCACAGAGTGTCAGAGCCTCCCAGAAGGGAGGAACAGATGAACTTTGAGGAAAAGCCGGATTCTTTCTGCATCTGAGAAAGCTGTGTCCCATTGCCTGTGTGACCACACTTGCCTTGGGGGTTGGTGACAGAGAGCATTGCTAGAATCCTAGTTCTTGGCAACTGACTGATCCTGTTAAGGTCCTCCTGGTTACTTCTCTTTTTTTTTTTTTTTTTTTTTTTTAATATTTATTTATTTTTAGTTGAGCACAATACTTCACTCATTTATTTCTATGTGGTGCTGAGGAACGAACCCAGGGTCTCGCACATGTGAGGCAAGTGCTCTACCACTGAGCCACAACCCCAGCCCATCCTGGTTACTTCTCTTCCCTTGATTTTCAGTGCCTTCTTGTTTTTAGCCTTTTCCTTTTCCTCTGTGTTTTCCTGTGAATTTCCTTCTTTGCATGTTGAGATTTTTGTTTTTATTCTTTGTTTCTTGAGGCAAATATGCTACTGCCATGGCAATGACAGAACATAGTTTTGGTTTGGTTTGGGTAAAGGACTCTAGCCACCCCAGAGTATATCCAGACCCATCATTTTTTAAATTAATTTTGAACTTGAAGCCTAGGCAGGTGCATAATGTCCGATTCCTTGAAGAGGTACAAAGCTGATGGTTTTGACATAGTCTCTTTTTCTAATCCTTGAAGGTATTTGATGTACGATTAAATGGCCACGTCGTGGTGAAGGATTTGGATATCTTTGATCGTGTTGGACACAGCACAGCTCACGATGAAATCATCCCTATGAGCATCAGAAAGGGGAAGCTGAGTGTACAGGGGGAAGTGTCCACCTTCACAGGGAAACTCTACATTGAGTTTGTCAAGGTAATGCCCCATTCTGTCTCATGGTTGAGGAATGGCTCAGAAGAGTGGGTGAGGATAACATATTGGCTGCTGTGTGGATTGACCATTCTTCCCCATTTCCTAGGGGTATTATGACAATCCCAAAGTCTGTGCACTCTACATCATGGCTGGAACAGTGGATGGTAAGTTGTGCTTTTGATTTGCTTTCTGACTCTGGCTGAAAGATATGGTTCAGGAAACCCTCAGGAGATAATTTAGCTGATCATTATTTGTAAACACTTAAAGCCAGATTGTGGGGAATTCAGAGTCACAAGGATGAGGATGAAGTATTTCATGGTACTAGCCACAAGCTTTGAAATAAGATCTGTGTTCTTATGTTTACTATTTAATCAGCTGTTTGACCTTAGACAAATTCTTTTAAGTTTCCTATAAATTGGGATTAATAATGGTTCCCATTGAGGTGCCTGACCCCAATTTGCTATTGCCTTAAACTTGTCCTCATTTCAATTCTTGTTGACATTTATTTCTTAGGAGAAAAAGGCAAAAGGAAGACTTTGTTAGGATTTTGGTATGTTCTGAAGAACTCCAGTGTTGCTGGAGTACACTGGGACCAAAGTCCATTTATTCATATCTCTTTGTCTTTGGGATTCAGACTCTTGCTTAGGGTTTCGATTATCCTGGCTGCCAGCTTCCCAGCTGATGTTTGCAGAGAAAACTTGTATCTTAGTGATTTTTCTTCCCTATCCTATCTCTGTGCCTTTACCCAAGTTGTCTTGAGTACACATCTTATCATCTTGTCTTGGTGTCCCCTCCCAAATTCTGATGTGATGGCATCTAGGAAGATGATATCTTACACCAGACAGCTTTGTGCTTGAGTCCCTGAGGAAGAGGTAGGACAGAGGGGAAGTGTGAGCTAGAACCCAGAACGCTGTAGATCAGCTTTTTTCTTTAGTCTTTGTGTGAATCTACAGGAAATGTGGGCTTGTGCAAAGGAGGAGGGATTTGAAAGGTTAAATTTTGGGTGTGAGATCATTGTCTCTGACCAGTCTAAACTTCTTGGGGCTCTGAAGATGTGGGACAGGAAGGGAGATAGTGAGCTTCTCTGTGAGCAGGGCTTTTCCAACTTTTTAGTTAAATCTGAAGACTAGTGTTATTGACACTCTGTTGTTCTTTAGGCTGGAGATCATCTGTGTTACTTCTCCTTCCTGTGGACCCTAGTTAGGTCACAGGAGTTTCTTTATTGTGGCTCATTTGCTGTTCTTAGGGTCTTACTTCATGCTATGGGTCTCACTTAATAGGCATTTTCTTTCTTGTGTTAGATGTACCAAAGCTACAGCCTCATCCAGGATTGGAGAAGAAAGAAGAGGAAGAAGAAGAAGAAGAATATGATGAAGGGTCTAATCTCAAAAGACAGACCAATAAGAACCGGGTGCAGTCTGGTCCTCGCACACCCAACCCCTATGCCTCAGACAACAGCAGCCTCATGTTTCCCATCCTGGTGGCCTTTGGAGTCTTCATTCCAACCCTCTTCTGCCTCTGCCGGTTGTGAGAACAAATGACCATCCTGAGCAGGGTGGAGGGGAGTGGGAAACCAAACATGTTGATTTTGGTTTCTGTATTTTTCATAATGATATAAAAAACAAAAAAACAAAATGAAACAAATCCAACAAACAAACAAAGCCCCCACACACAAAAAGTAAAGGTGATAAAAAGAGGCAGAGTGAGTGGAGAGCAGCCCTCATCCACTACTTGGTCCCAGGCCTGCTTCAGTCCTAGTCCTCTCTTTGTGGCTGGCCCCAGCTGTCACTTTTCTCTCTGGGGTACTTGGGGCAAACGGGTCCTTCCTGTCCAGGATCCTTATTTGTATAACGAGTGAAAAGGACTCTGAACTCAGAGTAGTTTTTTAGGTTAGAAATTAACAAATAGGGAAATGTCATCTAATTACCTGAGAAGACCAGCACTGGGAGTTGGGTATGTTCTGAAGTCATGTCCAGATAAGTTTTCATATGTCCTGGGATTGAAAGAATGTGTGTGTGAAGGTGTATAAATCAGATGGTAAAGGCAAAAAATGGGGGAATTGAAAAAGAAAGAAAAGTAAACGCTTCCTTACTTGGAAGCCTTTCTGGATTAATCCAATGATGGTTCCTTCTCAAATATTTGAGTTTGTCATTGCTTATCTCCCTGACATGTGCCAGTTAGAGGACTGTCTGGTATCCAAGACAATTAGTTCATATCAGGTCCTCAAATTGCCTCTGACTTGTCACCACAGCAAATCATTTTGATTTCAGTGCCTGTTGGGGACTTGATCTTTCAATTTTTTTTTTTTTCTTAATCTGGCTCATTTGGAATCTCTTCTCCCTTTCAACCATCCTCACTAAATTATTGCCAAGAAGGGAAGGAGACATGGGGATTTGGATTCTCTGTGCTTGAATATCTTATCTTCTACCACCTCACCTTGTTGGTACCTCCCTCCCTGGATCTCTGAGCCAGCAGCCAGGAGGACCTGACCCAGCAGTTCTTTACTGGCCCCTTTGTAGGGTCTTGCTGCCAGGGGACAGGGATGCTTTCCAGCCTACAGCAACTGAACACTTGACCTTAAAAGTCTCTTCTGGTCTTTGGATTAGAAAAGGCTTATGTTAGCATAACTTAAGAGCAACCTCAGAGACTTGAGCCCTACTAAGTGATTGACCACTGTTTAGAGTGTTTAGTATTTTGTGTTCATTTATCCCCATGTCCTCTGCCCAGAGCTGCCTCAAGGAACTAAATGGATTCACCATATTGGCCCAGTGATTTTTCTCATGAATCTTAATATTATGCGCCTCCATCTTTTCATTTCCCTATCCAAGTTGTAGTCAGGTTCTTGGTGTGATGGGGCTAAAAGAGTCTCAGTCAGCTTAGTCCTGGCAGCTCTGAGGTTAACCTTAACATCTAAGTGTCTGTCTGGAATTCCCTAGAAAAATGTCTGCAGAAAATGAAATTTCCCTTTTCTCCTCCTTTCTGATCACTGTCATTCATTTCTCTGTTAGGGCAACAATGAGGGAGGACCCAGCTAAGCTAAAAGAAATTTTGTGGGTGGGAGGCAGCAGGATTAGCTTCAGCTTGAGCTGGAGCAGTACAGAATCTCAGGCCAGGCCCATCTTTTTAGAATATGTTTGATTTTCAGTTTGCCTTACTAGATGTTTTTTAAGAGTTTCGTATATTTGAACTGTTCCTTATGTGACAAAAGTAAGTGGTTCTTGGGTTCATGTCCTGACTTTGGCTCTTAATGATTACTCCAGGCCAGCGTTTAGTCATTTGAGAATTATAGCCCTTTATTTTCATTGTGACTTGGGCCTCAGTCTTAGGGTACTGAGCCAGGCAGCTGGATGGCTGGGGCCTGAGGTTGCAATCAGAGGAGCAAGGAGGTCCTGGAGTGCACCTGAAGCCCCCTTCTAAAGGTTGAGGTACTGTAGCCTTGGTCTTGGGGACCAACTTCCTGGACAGTGGATGTCCTTACTAATTGGGCTTCTGACAGTGGTGTTGGTTTCTGTTCTTTCACAATTCCCAAAGGTGTGAGCCACTGCCAATTGATTAGACAAGATGAAGGAGGACTTGTTGCCTCTATTTTGCCTTGTTTGTTAGTTTGCTTGGGTCTCCGAGGAAGGAGGGGTCCTGCCTCCTCACCTCAGCCCATCTCTTTAGTGACTCATTGTCTCAGAAGGAAACCCTGACTCCTGGGGCCATTTCCTAATGGTACTGTAAGCCAAGCAGCTTTGCTCTGCCTGTTTCCAGAAGCCTACTCCTTCCCCCAGGGACAGAATGGGTGCTTTCCTCTCTGGTTGTATCCAAAAGGAAGGAACATCTTTCTATGGCTGACAAAATTAAAGGGGAAGTGAGGAAACGGGGAGAATTATGGCAGGGGCTGGGATAGACTCCCCTGAAACCAAGCCCACCCAGCTAAAAGATAGCTGCCTAGTGCTAGCAACAGCTGGCTCATGTTGCTGAACTTGAAAGCTTTTTTTTTTTTTTTTTTGGCTCCTCCAAGGGATAAAGGTACATGAAGTTTAGGTTAAAGGGATGGAATGGGGCATGCTTTATTTTTATATTGTACATGTCAAGAATTACTCTGTTCATCTTTTGCTTTTTGCACTGTTTGTTCTCCATCTGTATTTTGAACTAGTGTAGGACTGAGGCTGGGCTGTACTGTAGGGAGTCTGCCTGGGGCTGATTGGGGAGGAGAGGCCAGGCTCTTCTATTCCATCACATGCCGTCCCAGGGTTTTAGGGTCCATAGAGCCCTACTGGCTAAAGAGCAGATAGCCAGGGTGAAACTCCTTTTGCCAGAAGCATGGCTCTAGTGCAGTTTGTAGAAAACCATGCAAAGATGAATGCTGGAAACAGGCTGAATCTGTAGTCTGGTCTGATTTGGGTCAGTGATCCACAGTCTCTAATTGGACTATTTTGGATCTTACTCATGCTGAGTGAAAAATTAAGAAACTGTGGGGTCCATATCCTGTAAATCAAATCCATTGTTTTTTCTGAAAAATCTTCCTTCCTAAGGAGAAGCTGCTCAGTGGATACCCTGAGTTCTGATGATTTAAAAGATAACTTTTAAGCTTCCGTGGTATCAGACTCCCAGGAGGACCAGCTGTGACCTGCAGGGCCACCTTGTTGTTGAAAGGTGTGATCGAGTTCTCTTGCTCTCTCTGAGGGGATACAGTCACGCTAGAGGTCATGTGGGCTTTGATGAGGTGGGATAAAACTTGCATTAGGCTTACCTCCCCCTTTCTGTGCCTGGGAACTGTTGGATCCAGTTTTAGAAGTGTGGTTTGACTTTTGTCTTTTTTGGAGAAGCTTCTGTTTTAAGGAATTTCTCTTCCTTTTTGTTTTGCCCCTAGCCTCTCCTAGGGAGACCTGGCCCTGACTTCTAGAATCTCAGCTGAGAATTTCAGAAAACAGCAGCAGTATTTTCCTTGTCCTAGCACTTAGATCCCTTTCCCTAGAAATTGGTTCACCTCGGGAAGCCCAAGGAAAGAATCAGCAGGTTCTCTACCCTCCCTGGGGATTGAGGATGAACCTACCCCGGTCAGCACAGTGCCTTTTCCTCTCCTGCTCTGAGCCAGGGTGGGCATTCCCTCTAGATTCAGGTCAGGGCAGGGGTCTTACAGTCCCTGCCATGGGGCTGCTTCCCCATCCCTCCCCTCCCCTTTGCTGGCCTACTTTTCAAGTGTCTTCTTGCCTTGAGGAGCCTTAATGGCATCAAGCGACAACATGTAACATTGTCCTTCCTGCCTCTCCAAAAGGATATAGGAGAGTAGGTGAGCTTTCCCAAGTGAGAAACTTATAAATGGTCCTGTTTTTTTTAAAAAAAGACTGGGCCAGGGGAAGTATGCTTTGGGCCGCCTTCTGCTGTGGCCTCTGAGGAAGGAGACTGGGGTAAGGCTAAGTGAGAGTGTACTGAAGCAGAACCAGAAACACTCAGCATCTGTTCAGAATCTCAGAAGAAATCTTCCTCTCTTGTAGGGAAAGATATAATTAGGGATCAAAGAGCTCTAAGAAAATTGCAAAGAAGCCTTAATGTTCATGCTTCAGAGAGATCAGGGCAATTTTCTTTTTCAGTCTGAGCTAGGCTCTTTCTGTATTTGGACCTCTTCTGAAGCAAGAGGGTTAGATTTCCCCACGTTGTAAGCTTGGCATCAGTGGGTCAGCTGCCTAGTGAGGGTGGGTTTCTTTTGCACATGTGTGGTTTGCTGTTGATCTGGTTTGTCGTCCTCAAGCTGCCTTTGTCTCACTTGCTTTGGGTGGCCAAATCATCTTGATAAGAGCAGATGAGTTGGGGACTGGCTGGGTTGGCAGGAAAAGAGCAGGATGGATCTCTTGGGACGAGTTCCTCCCAGGAGTATAAAAACAAGGAGCCAGGATTGTGCTGGCAGCCAGGGAAACAGTAGTGCCTGTTCGAGTTGGCAGAGAGGGCCTTGGCACCACTCATATCCAGGCAGTCTTGTGAGATGGGAGCACATAGCACTGGGAAAAGAAGAACTCCATTCTCACCTCTATTTTGAGCTTCAGTGCTTTATTTCAGTATGAGGAAAAACAACAACAAACTGAAGTGCGCTTTCCGTCCTTTCAAAGGACAACTGTCGGGAAAGGAGAGCCGAGTTGCCAGGTGGGAGGGGAGAATTGGCAGGGAGAGACAATATGGCAAAACCAGTAAAGAGACTTTCTTGACAACTCTGTTTGGTGTGTCATGATCCAGGGAATGAAAAGAAATTTGACCCTGGGTTAGCTCCCTCCTTGGATTTAAAGAACATTACCTTTCCCTTCCATCAGTTTCTCCCAGGCTACCATCAGGTACCCATTCTGAGCTCATGACAGCCTCTTCAACCATTATTGGCCTAAGCTGTCTTGCCTGACCCTCCAAATTAGGCCTGGCTGCTCTCTTTGGTACCAAGTATCGGAGAAAATGTGTCAGTTTTTAGTAGCCTTGTAGCTTCTACTCTGATTTTCCATCCTCTCCCTGCAGATGCCAAACCAACTCTTTGCCTGTAGCCACAGTATGTACTTAACAGCAGCAGCACAGTGAGATGTACTTGAGGGGCTTTGAACCTGGCTGGCCAGGGAAGCAGTAGGGGTAGATAGAGCTGTCTTTCCTTCTGGGCTGTCTCCATCTGTCCCTGCCCCTTCCGTGCCCCACCCCACTCCCACCAAAAAGTAAAAAATCAGGATGTTTTTTCACTGTCCATTGCTTTGTGTTTTAATAAACAATTTGCAGTGACACTCGGGGTTGAATTTGAGCTTTATTGCAAAGAAGCGATATGATGGGAAAAAGGAGGCCTGGGGGCTTCACTGGCTATGAAGACGTCTGTGGTGAGGCTGGGAGCTGTTGTCCATGTAATCAGGTATCTCTTGCTTTTCTTCTTTCTGGGATGTTTGGTTAAAGGGAAAGATATGTAAAACCTTGCTTGGCCATTTCAACCAGGAAAAATAAAAATTATTTTGTTCCTACTTCCACTGAAACACCAGCCAGCCCCTTACCATCCCAATCCCAAGGCATACCAGGCCCATAGCTGCCTCCTTTATTGTTCCCTTAGCCTCTGGATGAGCTAAGCCATGGGATACTTTTCTCTTCATCCCCTTTTCTGGTGTGTTGGCAGTGTTTTAGTATACATCTGGAATGCAGAATGCAGGAAGAATTTTTTTCCCTGTAATTTATAAGCCACGTTTTATATCTACAGAATATGAAGCTCAAAAAAGTTTAGTAATTTGCCCCAGGCTGGTCAGTAAACAATCAAGCCAGGGTTCAAAACTAGTCTATTTGCTATGAAAGCCCATGCTCATTCTAGGTTGTAAAAATAATTATAACTCTCCTGTAGTGAACCCTTGAAATGGGCCAGGCACAGTGCCGAACACTTTACAGACATTACCTATTTACTCTTCGTATCTGTGGACTCTTCTGCAAACCAGTTGATATTACTCTTTTTAAGAGGTGAGTGACATGCCCAGGGCTACACAGCCAGCAAAGGCAGAGCTGGAATTTTAAGTCAAGTCTCTTGCTCTTAATAATTACTCTGCACTGCTTCCCACTTCCTCAGGATGCTATGTGACATGGCTCTAGACCCTACTGGCTGGCTATATTTCAAGCTGGAATGAAGGCTGCTTATTTAGGATTGGGGGTGGGGTGGGAATGCTGGTCTACCTCCCTCAGTTATCCCTTGAAGGACAGAATTCATTGCTCGATCCAAGAATGATGGAGTGTTTCCAGGGCCTGAATAAGCCACAAGGCCCACAGAGTGTCTTTCTTAGGTTGAGTCCACCTATGTAGCTGGAGTTCTTTACTAATTAAGACTTAAACTGTTGCTATTTCAGGTAGCTTTGCACAAGTTGCCAAATGGGGAAGAGACTTGAAGAAGCCCTGCTCTAGGGAGTTGCAGGGAGGGAAATTGTCTTGACAGAAAATCCCTGGGCCAAGTGCTGGGGGTTGGGTTGGACCACTCCATGGGTCCAGATCTTAATCTTACTAAGGAAATCAGGCTCCCGGTTGGCTGGAGCCGGTGTGTCAGACCTTTCTCCAGATTTAATACCCCCACATCCCCCATGGAGGAAGAGAGTTGGGATTTTCCAACATTTACTGGAAAGCTTGCTGTAGCAGTGAGGGGTCGGAAAAGAGGGTGGAGCACGGAGGACCTAGAACTAGTAAGTTCAAGAGTCTTCGTTTTGTTTGTTCCTAACTACTTAATGTTAGTAAAAAGTAACCCCACTTGCTTTTTGGCTCAGGCCTGATATTAAAGAGTTGATGTTCTGGGCTTCCTCACTGCTTCCACTTGAATCTCTGTTGCTTCTTCAAGTCGGTCCCCAGCTTGCCGCCTCTCAGCCCTGACTTGATAGTACTCTCCCATCTAGCTCTGTGGTTTCTTCCTGCCCAGGGTGCCTGCAGAAGGGTCCTGGAAAAAGAGGTCACTTACAGATATTGCCATAGTGACTGTTCACTAGGTACACTGGCCTTAGCATAGTACACAACAACCCTAGGAAAGGTGATGACTAGCCTGACTTAAAATGAGAAAACTGGCTCAGAGATCACCTGCCCAAAGTCACATAGCTGGTAAGTGGCCAAAGCAATGACCAGAATCTGACCCTGTCTGACCCCCAAACCTGTATTCCTATGCCATGATTTTTAAAATTTTTTGTTTTTTGATACTGGGGTTTGAACCCAGAGGTGCTTTACCTCTGGGCTACATGCCCAGCCCTTTTTTATTTTGAGACAAGGTCTTGCTAAGTTGCTTAGGACCTCAGTTGCTGAGACTGACTTCCAACTTGAGATCTTCTTGCCTCGGCCTCCCCAGTTGCTAGATGAGAGGTATACACCACCATGCCCAGCATGATATACTCTTTAAAAGGAACTTTCCAAGGCTCAGTGTAGAATGTTGATAACCGATGAAGCGATGAAGCGGTGGTTACATGGGGGTTTATTATATTTGTCTTCACAAAAAGAAAGTAACCTTTTAAGATTTAGTGATACAAAACTATATATAATAATAATATATTTGTAATATGTACATAAATATTTTTTAAAAATTATATGGGGTATAAATTGTAAAAATCCTTTTTATCTTTACCCCTCTAGTCCTTACGAAGATAATGCAGGTGATACGTATCTCATTTTCTACGTATTTACATATACATGTACATATAGTGTTTTTAAACAAACGGGATTATGCTATACATAACCATAAGACTTAATATGTCTTAGAGAATTTATACATATAGATAGGTTGGTACATAGAGATTATCTTTAAAGGACTGCATAGTATTTTATGGTTAGATTGTAATTTACGTTACCATTTCCCTATTGTTGAACATTAAAAGAGTGCTCATTTTTTTGTTAGTACAAATTGCTGTGGTGAACATCTCATACTTGCATCTTTGTGCACATGTATAAGTGTTTCTTTAGAATTCCTTAAAGGAATTACTAGGTCAAATAATACATGCATTTAAAAATTTGAAAGTATTCCACTTCACAAGGCTATATGAATTTTTATTCCCCAATATTTTACTATACGACTTTGGAATATGCTAGAAATCTTTTCTCGGAACAGGTGGGATATAAATAATAAATTAGTGTCCTTTTTAAAGTTTTTTTTTTTTTGTGTGTGTGTGTGTGTGTGTGTGTGTGAGATACTGGCCTTGCACATGCTAGGCAAGTGCTCTAGTATATCTCCAGCCTTTTTTTTTTTTTTTTTTTTTGGAACCAGGGATTGAACTCAGGTGCACTTAACCACTGAACCACATCTCTAGCTCCCTTTTTTGGTATTTTATTTAGAGACAGGGTCTCACTGATTGCTTAGCAACTCACTAAATTGCTGGGGCTGGCTTTGAACTCCCAGTCCTCCTCTCTCAGCCTCCCAAGCCACTGGGATTATAGGCATGTACCACCGTACCCAGCTTTTAAATTGTATTTTGAGATAGGCTCTTGCTAAGGTGCCCAGGCTGGCCTCAAACTTTCGAATTCCTGTCTCAGCCCTCTGAGTAGCTGGAACCATAGGTATATGTTGCCAAATTAGTGCTTTTTAAAAAACAGTCCTTATCCAGGGAGTGAAGTGACTTGGGTATTGGGGAAATTACTAGCTTTCAGTCCCAGACCAGAAGGCGTGCCTGCTATCCCAGCCATGACTTGCTGATTTGATACATGCCACCTTTAGGGAGGCAGCAGAAAGGACTTCACTTCTCAGTCTCCAAAGAGAAAAGCCCTCTGATGTCTTGCTTACCTTGGCTGCACCATCTCTGGCACCACCTGCATGGCCTGATTCGAGGCAGACTGCCTGGCTACCTTGGGACTGTCCTGGAAAACAGCCACTGTCACACCTTTTACGGTGGCTGGAGGGACTCAGACAGAGGGCCAGTCTGGGGTGAAAGGGAGGCCAGCCTACTGCTTCAGGTTTCCTGTGTCCAGCCCTGGAAAACCTTGGTGTTAATATTTAATGCAATAATGTTCTATTTTCCTTTTTTCCCCAGACTGTTAGTATATGTAATTAAAAAAAAAAATTTTAACCAGGGGTACTATACCACTGAACTACATCCCTATCCTTTTTTATTTCAGACAGTCTTGCTAAGTTGCCCAGGCTGGCCTCCAACTTGCCATCCTCCTGCTTCAGCCTCCCTGTCAGCTAGAATTATGGGTGTGCACTACCACACATGGCTAAATAGAGCCTTTTTACGTACCTTAGGAAAATTTGGTGAAGAAAGGTAAATTGAGCATTAACAGCTCTAATTCTTCCTACCCCTTTAAAAAGTGAAATTGTTTTTTCTTCTGTGTGTGTTTTTTAGCCTTTTGATCTTTTATTACTCAAAGAAGCTTCATTTTTAAAATTTCACTTTATGACTTTGCTGTGCCTTCAACACTTCACAATAATTTTCTGCTCCTCAATAATGAAGACACACTTGTCACCAACACATGTAGCACACATGGAACCACCATAGGCCCTGCTGATATAGTTTTGTTTTAGAAAATTTTATCAGAACTTTAGGTCTCAAAGCACAAACCCCTTGAAGTCTGCCTGGATACACATCATATGCAGATTTTAATGCTTTCCCAACCTTCTTGGTATGAAGGTTAACAATTACCAGGGACTCAGGACAGACTATTTTGTTAGAGATTATATTGTCTGTCAATTACTAGACCATCTCTGAATGATCTTGCATTCCTGAGAGCTTCCTGCATTCAACTCCTTGGATGGCAGCCAATTTTACCTTTTTTTTTTTTTTTTTTTGGTATGCTTTCTATTCTAAATACATACTCTAATCCTTCTAATCATACTTCATAGTCACCAGAGAGAGTATAGGCCCCACTCCCTCATATGACAGTATTTCGTTTTTTGGGTTTTTTTTTCAGTTGAAGTTCCCCCGCCCCCTTCCCTTCCTGCAGTGCTGATGATCAAACCCAGGGCCGCCTTGTATATGCTGTGCAAGCACTCTATCACTGAGCTACACCCCGAGCCTTGAGGTTGCCTTTAAATTTTAAGAGAAAATAAATCTACTTTGACGTAAAGTCTGCCTTCTAGATACAGAACCTAAGATACTTTCTTATTTTTAAGAACTACACAAGCAGCCCATGAGCATATGCTTGTGATAAAAAAAGTACAGAAGTAGCTCTAAATAGTGTAAAAAGGAAATATATTCTCTTTAGTTCCTTCCAGTACTCTCCTCCCTAAAGGTAATCAAAGTTGACATTTTAATGTATATCCAGACCTCTTCCTTTACAATTACAAATACATCTACATATTCTCATGCTTTTTATTTTAATTGAATAGATTCTGTGCCTTGCTTTTTTCTCAGTATCTCTGAGATCTTCCCATCAGTCTCATTCTTTTTAACAGCTGTATAACATAGACTCCACTGTAATTTGTCAATGTAACAAATAATCCTGCAGTAAACATCTTTTGTATACACTTAGGCAAAATTCCTGGATTTAGTACTTTTGTCATGATCCCTAGAAAGAAAAAAACTAGAATCCAGGTAATTGTCGTTCTGGTGCTCTGAAATAAATGTGAGCTTGTGGGGAATGACCACATGCTAAACCACCCTCTTGGCAATTCACAATCAAATAGCATATTAAAAGTTCTGGAAACTCTTCAGTAGCCACTCACTGTTGAGTGGTTTAAAAAGATTATTTACAAAAGGAAAGGTTTTAATTTCTCTTATATTTATTAAAATCTAGAAGGGTTTGTAAGTGTCACCTGATGCTAATTTCTCAAAAGTTAGGAAGTTGGCCACATACTATCTCACTCAATTGGGCAGCTGGGGAGGCGGGTCAGGTTTGGACTTTGTCCAGGAACTAGGTGATTCCTGGCAGCCCCTCCCAAACCCCTTACATCAAGTGAGAGGGACCCAGCAAATCCCGGTGTAAGTCAGGTCTAGAAGCCAGTCATTGACAGAGGATTGGGATTTCACTCTGGCCCAAGTTTGGCTAGTAGACACTTCACATGAGTCAAGTCCAGGCCTCCTGTACATCCAGAGTTTTGAGAGAAGGAACCACGTGGGGTATAAGAAGGCAGCCTCTCTCCTACCCACTTCCTTCACTAATGAAATAGTGGTTAACTGCCTAGGCTCAGAAATGTCACCTCTGTGAGGCCTTTCCCTGACACCCACTTCCACCCCCGCCCTCCTAACCCGACAGAATAAACCACTTCTGGGTGCTCTGGTATCACTTTTGTTGCACCTGTTACAGCCGGTGCCAGGCAGTTATCTTCTAGTTCCGAGTTTCCCGGCCTGTCAGAGGAAGTATGCCACAGTCTTTCTTGACAAAGTGGGGACTCCTTCATGGAGAGTGTTGTGAGGCACTCTTCAGGCTTTCACTCATTTATTCAATCGTTGTGCACCTACCATGTGTCAGGCATTTGCTTAATTGCCAAAATACAATGATAAGGCATATCCACTCCCTCATCTTTATAGTTCCTGCAGTCTCGCTCAAGATCAGGCACAGCAGGGGTTGGCATGGCAATCTAGTTAGAAAGCTTGTCTTGAAGCTGCCTCTTTGCACAGCAAACACCATTTTAACTTACACTCAATAATAAAAACATTAACATTTTCTCAAGATGCTTTATCTACAGTTTCTAAGACAGAAATTCACTTGTAACATATATATATATATGTGTATACATATATACACACACATATATATAACATCTGGGATGACTTTGGGGACCTGAAAGAGTGTGTGGGAGTTCTAAGGCCCCACCCACCGCCGGACAGGACCAAAGTTGGAGAGTCTTCACTGCTCCCCGCAGACCCCGCCTCCAGGGCCCCGCCCCCAGGTGCCGCCTGGCCCCGCCCCCGCTCTCCATAGTTACGGCGCTGTGGAGGCGGCGGCCATCTTGGCTGTGGAGCTATGAACGGGTCGAACCCCAAGGCTATGGCCGCGGGGTCGGCTGCGGGGCCCGGGGGGCTGGTGGCTGGCAAGGAGGAGAAGAAGAAAGCGGGCGGTGGCGTCCTGAACCGGCTCAAAGTGCGGCGGCAGGCGCCCCCCCACGCGGCCGACGACGGCATCGGGGCAGCGGTCACGGAGCAGGAGCTGCTGGCCCTGGACACCATCCGCCCTGAGCACGTCTTGCGCCTCAGCCGGGTCACTGAAAGTGAGTGTCGCGAGGGCCGCGCCCTCCCCGCGCGACGGGCCCCCGGCGGGTCGGTCCGCTTGGCCCGCGCGGGGTCCGCCCAGGCCCGGACAGTCATGCAGGCCGCGCTGCCCTCTGCCCTGGCCGCGCTCACCTAGACCTGGTGGAGAAGGGCTCTCCTTGAGCTTCACCGCGTCTGGCCGAGTCCAGCGCCGCCAGGCTGCCCCTGGGTTGTCCTGGTTGAGGAAGGGTCTTCGTTCAGCTCTCCGCTCCTTCTCAGCTGCTCCTTCTTATCGGACCCGGGCGGAGGTGCGGAGGTCCCCTTTGCTGGAACCTCGCCGCATCAGCGAAATTCCCGCCTAGCCCGCCCCCCCTCCCCCGCGACGAGTCTACCCCCGAGCTTCCGCAGTCCTCTGCCAGGCCAGAGCCCCTACCTGCTTTCTCCGCCTGTCCCTCCTCTCCGGCCCCCTGACAGCCCTTCCCCCATTCCAGCCTGTCTTGGCCCCCTTCTCCTCTAGGTCCCAAGCGTTCCCCTTTGTGTGCAGGTGCGCTTTTCCTTGGTATTTCATATAAATTTAAAAACTGCCACAGAAAAATAAAGTTTCAGTATATGTGCAGACTCCTATATGTGAATCTTACTCTTTTTAAAAAACAAAATTATTTTTTTTAGTTGTAGTTGGACACAATACCTTTATTTATTTTTATGTGGTGCTGAGGCTCGAACCCAGGGCCTCGCACATGCAAGGAGATCGCTCTGTCGCTGAGCCACAACTCCAGCCCCGTTAATCTTAATCTTGATTTTTTTTTTCCAGTGAATTAAGAATTGTCAAGATTTCAGAATTTACGTGCGGCCCAGGTTCGACCCTCAGCACCGCATACAAAGATGTTGTGTCCGCCGAAAACTAAAAAATAAATATTAAAGATTTCAGAATTTAAAAAAAAATTTTTTTTTGCATAAGGTATTTTTTCATTCATATAAGAAAGAGTGGGAAGAAATAGAATTGTTCCTCTCTCCCTCCATCTCTGTCAAGCCAAGCTATGACTTGACACCTTTTCCCTTGCTGTTGTTTTCCCCAGGAGTTTACAGTCACCTGGTTAGGCCTTATTTGCCCTGCCCACCGCCATCCCCCCCTCTCCCCCAACCGAAGCTGACTTGTAACCTTGCTGCCAGGAAGGATGCCCTGGTAGACACTGATTGCTGTGGTCAGCTCAGGGCTGCCCAGGAGTACCTCAGGTTGCTACTGGAGCTCCAGTGTTTGGGGAATGGGAGTTTGGGGAAGGTGGTCTTGATCCAGTATGAAAGGAAATCCTCAACTCCCTAAATAGTTTTAACTTGGGTATTTTGATGTCCCCATTTTCTATCACAGTTGGAGTTGGAACTGTCCTTTACATGCCTCTACAGTATGGCTGTTTGGTTTCATTGAAACAATGAAAAAGCTGCTTCTGTTCTAAGTCTTCATTTGAGGTTTTAAAAGTACAGAAATGCTCAGCACCTGATCACTTTAACCTCACATTTGCTCCTGACACCAAAGGTGACTTTGGCCATTCTAATGCCTGGCCCTAAGCAGTATTCACTGGGCACACAGGTCCCATTTGGGGGCTTGGGAATTTTGGTGTCATTGCCCAAAAACCTGTGTCTACTGCTCTTTGGAGAAAGTCACAGATCAGAGCTTGGTGACCTCTGAATTCTGTTCCTCTTCTTAGAGTCTCATCTGTTCTGTCTTGCAAGTTATTTATTGAGTACCCCCTAAAAGCACAGAACCAATGTCAGCCTGTTTGGGAGTTAGAGAATCATCAGTAGCTCTCAAGTTTGCATTCTACTGGAGACAGCTTATTAAATGTGAAACAATAACAAGCAATCTACAATAAAGTCGTAATGAGTTGAAATGAGTCGCAGAGAAGATGCTGTCAGGAGTTGTAGAAACAAATCAATGAAATTTTCTATGACCAAAACTCTTGGTTAAATCCTCAGGTCATTGTAGGCTATGCTTCACTTTGACTAGTGCTGTCATTGCCAAATTTATCCTACTCTGCCAACAGAGTATATAGCCTGCTGTGTGATGTTGTGTAGTCCAAGAATTGAGAACAATTTTTACATTTTTAAAGTGGTTGAAATATATTTTAAAAATCTAGAAAATTTGTCAGTATCCATAGGTACAGTTTTAATAGATGCATACTCCTTCATTTGCTTATTGTCCATGGATGTTTTTGTACAGAGTTGAGTAGTTATGGCAGAGTCCATGTGAATATAAACCCTAAATTATTTATAATGTGTCCCTTTACGGGAAAGTTTACTGATCCCTGCCTTCTCACACTCATGGTTGACAAACATGCATTGTATTGTCTGTTAAAGCAGTATAAATATTTTCAATTTTTTTTCTAGAAATGGTTTCTAAAAAAATATTTCTAATGTTGTGGTATCCAGGCTGATAAATATGGCAGTTATAGGTGTTTCCAAAGAAAACCATTCTTTCTATCCCTGTTCCTAGAAGTTTCATCCAAACTGAGTCCTGCTCTTTTTTTATTGGGTCTCCTGATTCTGTCCATACAACTTTTGCTTATGATAATATAAGAGGATGTTTGGGGAAGTATTTTAAGTAAATTACATAGGAAAAAATCCCTGAGTTTAAGCTAAGCACAATGGTGTACGCCTGTAATCCCAGTGGCTGGGGAGGCTGAGGCAGGAGGATCTGGAGTTCAAAGCCAGCCTTAGCAAAGGCAAGTTGCTAAGCAACTCAATGAGACCCTGTCTCTAAATAAAATACAATATAGGGCTGAAAATAGGCTCAGTGGTCGTGCCCCTGAGTGCCCCTAAGTTCAATCCCCGGTACAAAAAAAAAAAAAAAATCCTTGATTTGCTTCAAAACTTGAGAAATAAGTGGTAGTTTTGGATGATTATTTAATAGCATTGGTCTCTTTCTCATTTTTTAGATTACTTGTGTAAACCTGAAGACAACATCTACAGTATTGATTTCACCCGCTTCAAAATTCGAGATTTGGAGACGGGGACAGTGCTTTTTGAAATTGCCAAACCTTGCGTTTCAGGTAGGCTTCAAAATTGTAGGGATCCCTTGACAGTTTGAAGAAAAGCTTAAAACAGAAGTTTGAACAGAAATTTGAAAAGTTGAATATTTGTGTGCCTTTGCTTCCTGTGTCTTGGACTCCAGTGTTCCACTTTTGGGACCTCTTCAGGCATGCCAGTTGAAGCTGCATTAGGAGGCTGATGTTTGAGTATCAACACTTGGTCACTGCCACATTTTTCTGTACATCACCTTATCTAGTCCTCACGCCTCTGTGAGGAGTTCTTACCATCCCTATTTTACAGAAAAGGATCTGAGACCCAGAATTTTCTGGGACACTTTACTAAGGTCCTGTACTCTTTCATTATATCACTTCTGATTAGGAAAGAAATCCTTGAAATTAAACTAATGAGGAAAATTCATTGAACCTTGAGGCCCCTTGAAGGAGGATACTGAGGATTCCAGTCTAGACCACAAGGCAGTTTCACCCCAGTCTTCTCATTTGTCTTTATAAATAGTACCTTGCATTTCTCAGGACTTTCTCATTTGGATTTTTTTTTCCCCTTTTCTTTTTGGTGCTGATGCTAGGAATCAAAACCTTGCATCACACACACTAGGCAAGCACTTTACTGCTGAGGTATTCCCCCAACCCTTGGATTTGTGTGTATGTGTGATTTTGGGGATCGAACCTGGTGCTCTACAACTGAGCTACACCACTAACTATTTTTTATTTTTATTTTGAGACAGGAATTTGCTAAGTTGCTGAGGCTTGCCTTGAATTTGTGATTCTTCTGCTTCAGCCTCCCAAGTGGCTGGGATTACAGACTTATACTACTATGCTCGAGATATATATAAAACCAGGGATTGAACTCAGGGGTGCTTAACACTGAGACACACCCCAGCCTTTTAAAAAAATTTTAAATTTTGAGACAGGGTCTCACTGAGAGGACCTCTCTAAGTTGCTGAGGCTGGCTTTGAACTTGTGATCCTTCTGCTTCAGCCTCCTGAGTAGCTGGGATTTCAGGGATTTGCCACCACACCCGGCAAGACTTTTTTTAAACACAAGTTTATTCTTAAATTTACAACAAGCTCTAAGATAACACTTCATCCTAGTAATAGGTGGCAAAAGATGTTATGGAAGAGAATCCAGATGTTTAAATAGGAAGAAACCAAGGGTCATCACTTCAGGCCCAAGGAACAGCTTACTTTTGCTGTATTTCTTCATTCTATCTGTGGCCAGAGGCTCCTGCTTTTAGCTGCTTGAGTTTCCTCTGCTCCTCTTTTTATTTCTTTTTGAAGGCCTTGTTTTTCTCATCTCTGTCTGCATCTTGGGCTGTGACAGGCTTCATGCCACCTTCATAGACAGATGTAGCACCTGCCACTTCTCCCCCATATCCTGCCATTAGCAATCTTAGTTTGAGTTTTAATCTTCATCATTTTTTGAAAGAACAGACCCATGAACTCATCCACTTGAGATTCTTTAAATTAGCCTTCAATAAACCTTTCCTGTGCTTGTGATGCAGTTCTAGGGTGATTCATTTCTGGTCAGGGGACCACATAAGCCTTCAGAGCACATTACTGGAGATTTAGCGCCCTCTGGAGTTTGTTGTTTATTAGAACATGGTCACACATACTATATAGTATCAACCATGATCTGTAATTATAACTTGTTTTGCAAGGTTTTTCTCATTTGATTGATTTGCTAGTTGAAAAAAACTGCGAACTTAGTAAGGCAAATATTAGTATCCCAGAGTCAAGAGACTTTCCTGGGCTGACTTTCCAGTCACCTGATCTCATAATAGAGTGTTTGCCAAGTATAGAGGAGGCCCTAGGTTTGATCCCCAGCACTGGAAAAAAAAAAAAACAACAGGATTTTCCTGAGAAAGTCTCAGCTTGGATTAGTTACAAAGCCACAAGTTTGAGGCCAGCCTGAGAAACTTAAAGAGACCTTGATTCAAAATAAAGTAAAAAGGACTGGGGATTTAGATCAATGGCAGAGCATTCCTGGTTCAATCCCCAGTAACAACAATAACAAAAACTGATTAGTGGTAGTCACTGTTAATTGCATTTATTCTCCAGTATGGTTAAAGAGGGCTGGGGATGTGGCTCAGTAGTAGAGTGCTTGCCTAGCATATATGAGGCCTTTGGTTCCATCCACAGTATCACAAAAAAAGAAAAAAGAAAAACTGTAGCCCAATGGCCAAATCCAATCAGTATGGTTAAAGAAGTCTGGACAATTGTCTGAACGAATGGAAGGTGTAAATTTAGATCCCCAAGGTAAGCACACCTCTGGCTAGTTCCCTTGCAAATTGAACCCTGGCTCACTCCTATCAGAATCTAATGCTGACCAGGGCAACTGAAAGTTCAAACTTGTAAATTCTGTCTTCCTGGGTCTGTGGTATTGTCATCCCTAAGGCACATGTCCCAATACTTAGGACATTTCGGGAATCCCAGGATTATTACAGGTGTGTGGATCTGGATTAGATGGGGCTCAGAGTAGTGATTTCCATACAAAACTCAATTGTCTCAAAAAGGTGAATTGCAGCCGGGTGCACACCTATAATCCCAGCAGCTGGGGAGGCTGAGACAGGAGAAGTGTGAGTATAAAGCCAGCATCAGCAACAGCAAGGTGCTAAGCAACTCTGTAAGACCCTGTCTCTAAATAAAATACAAAATAGGGCTGGGGATGTGGCTCAGTGGTCGAGCGTCCCTGAGTTTAATCCCTGGTACCAAAAAAAAAAGATGAATTGCAAAGTATCTGGATTTCCAACCTCCCTAGTCTTTACATTTAAGAATCTTGATTCACTTAGAATATCCTCATACTGAATCAGGGCTTTCCTATAACACTTGTTCTGATGAATTCGAATCCCTGAGATTTGGCTTGACTCTTTGAATCATATAAAAACAGCCAGGGTTCTTACCCTAGACACGAATTCCTGCTCAGCCTGGTTGCTCAGTGCTCTCGGGATATCACAGAGATGTTTGATGCTAAAAGAACCCAAGGTCAATGTAGACTGGAGAAAATATCCTTATTGGACACTGGAGGCACTAACTCCTTATTCTCCAATTTGTTTTACAAATCTTCTCTTCAGGAATGTACTAGGCCAGAGACCAGCATTAACTTTGTGAGGTCTCACACATTGGTTCATTGCCCATATGCTTCACCCTTTCCTAGGTGGTCAGAGGGTTGGGTCTGGAATGGCCTGGAGTAGACATCAGTCCAAGGAAGTGCAGTACCTCAAGGCTGTAGGTCAGTGTCTTCCATTCAAATAACAATTATTTGTAGTGGTTTGTCTTTGCTGCCTGTCAGAAATGTTTGTATTGTTTAAAGGAAATCTTATCTATTTTCATCTTTTGCAGTATTATCCTTTTGGTTAGTGACTAGAAGTTCAACTTGGTCAACAGCAGACCTGGGTGCATAATATAGCCTGTATCAGGGGCCTAGTACCCAGCCTGTGTTTACTCTCAGGATATGGCTCAAGCCTCTAAATTAAACACAAAGAGCTTAGTATTTAAGAATAGTCATATGGACCTGGAATCAAATCCCTGCTCCCTCTATTTACTATTTGGGGACTTTGAACATATTCCTTATTCTCTCTTAACTTGAGCTTCCTTGTGTGAAATGGAAACAGTAGCATCTTAGAGAGCTGCTGTGAAGAGTTTGAAGTGTCACTGTAGGACCCAGCTTTCAGCAAGTGTGCAGTCGGTGTTAGTGTGTTAGCTGGTTGTTGTGCTATGTGGGCTTGTGGGGCCCAGGGGGTGCACTCAAGATTCTGTGTGTTCTTTCAGACCAGGAGGAAGATGAGGAGGAGGAAGGCGGAGATGTGGACATCACTGCAGGACGCTTTGTGCGATATCAGTTCACGCCAGCATTTCTCCGCCTCCGGACAGTCGGCGCCACGTGAGTACCGTTGTTTCCTGAAGGAAGAACATTCTGCTAATCCCAGGGAAAATGTTCTTGGCTCCCTTCTTTAGAGGAGGGAGGAGGCAAAGTGGGACTCACAGAGATTTATTTTGCAGGGTGGAGTTCACAGTGGGAGACAAACCTGTGTCAAACTTCCGTATGATAGAACGGCATTATTTCCGGGAACGCTTACTGAAGAACTTTGACTTTGATTTTGGCTTCTGCATTCCCAGCAGTAGGAACACTTGTGAACATATCTATGAATTTCCCCAGCTTTCAGAGGACGTCAGTAAGTATTCTCTGACTCTTAAAGCATTTGGATTCTAAGGGCTGCAAAAAATGAACCTTGAACCCCATCTGGTCCTGTAGACTTGTTTTGTAGCGAAGGGCAGTGGTGACATGATGTGTATACCAGTCACCTGATCTCAGGTTTCTAATTTCCTACTGCTCCTGTCTTTTGTGTCAAATTCTGACTCTGCTTATGGAGCAACAAAGGTTGTAATACTATAGGCCATCCTTTTTAGGCCTGTGTGGGAAAGAGAGTGACTAAGGGTCACTAAGGTGACCGTCACTGGGACTCCAATTAGATACAACAACTTTCCTCTTCACTGTTGGTTATGGCTTCCATGGTGTCCTAGTCATTGATCCTTTACTTTTTCTGTAATCGGAGCCAGATGTGAAACTGCAGGCTAAATAGAATCAAAGGCTTGAGGACACTTCTTTCTTATTCTCCAAAATTCAAGGGTTTGATAAAGAAACTGTTAGAAAAGACCCAGTGGGAGCCAGGGAGGTTTTTGAGCAAAAGAAAGGAGATGATAAAAGCATGTTTTAGGAAAAAGAGTCCTGCAGTTACATGAAGGAGGAACTGGGAAGGTACCAGAGGGAGCTGCTTATATATCCCAGGCAAGGGAAGATACGAACTGAACTAGAGGTAAAGAATTGGCTCTGTCAGCATCTAACACTTAGGTTTAGCTATCTCTGGTTAGCATCCTTGGCTAGTCATTCAGAGAAATAGCTTTAGAACATATAAGTGGGCTGGGCATGGTGGCACACCTCTGTAATCCCAGTTACTGGGGAGACTAAGGCAGGAGGATCACAAGTTCAAGGCCCACTTAGGAAACTTAGTGAGACTTGTCTCAAGATAAAAAATTAAAAAGGAGGGTTGGGGATGTGGCTCAAGCGGTAGCACGCTCGCCTCGCATGCGTGCGGCCCGGGTTCGATCCTCAGCACCACATACAAACAAAGATGTTGTGTCTGCCACAAACTAAAAATAAATATTAAAAATTCTTTCTCTTTCTCTCTCTCTCTTTAAAAAGAAAAAGAAAAAGGAATGACGATGTAGCACAGTAGTAGAGCACCTCTGGGTTAAGTCCCCAGTACTAGACAGACAGACACACAAAATTATGTGGATGTAAGTGGAATCCTGTGAATAGTGATGGCCTTTGACCTTTAGTTACATTGTGGGGAAGGATCCACATACACTGACTAGTTTTCTCAGAACCACAAGTCTTTAAAGATTTCATATTCTGAAAACCAGGTACTTTTACTCGTGTGATGATATTGTTCCCAGGTAAAATAAGGATTGCTGAGATGTGGGAAGGGTATTTATAATAGCATCTAGTTCTTCCTGAGTCTCTTTCCCCAAGCTGGGCTGGAGGATGTCCATACTAGGAAGAAGAGAGTATAGATAGAATTAAAAGTTTTATCTGTGAAGCCAAATAAGCCACAAGAGTTTAGAAGTCAGTAATATGAGTGTAGCTAGGTGTGGTTGTGCATGCCTATAATCCCAGTGACTCAGGAGTCTCAGACAGGAGGATCACAAGTTCAAGGCCAGCCTCAGCAAATTAGCAAGGCCCTAAGCAACTTAGTGAGACCCTGTCTTCAAAATAAAAAAAGGACTGGGGGTATAGCTTAGTGGTAAAGCACCCCTGTGTTAAATCCCTAGAATAATAATAGTAAGTATGTAAACCAGATACCTTTGGCCTAGATAAGTTCAAAGAACTTTAAAGAATCAGTGTCACACACACAAAAAAAATTAGTATCACCTTTTGAAAATTGTGGTGAGCAATAATATTTCTTCCAGAAGACTCAAGGTGGCATGTAATCTCTAATTCAAAACCGATCAGCCTTGTGCCGGGGTTGTGATTCAGTGGTAGAGCATTTGCTAGCATGAATGACGCACTAGGTTTGATTCTGCACTGCATATAAATAAATAAAATAAAGGTCCATTGACAACTTAAAAAAAATAAAATAAAACTGATCAGCCTTGGTGTGCACAGTGGTGCAATGCCTATGATCCCAGCAACTCAGGAGAGTGAGGCATGAGGATCACAAGTTCAAGATTGGCCTCAGCAATTTAGCAAGGCCCTAAGCAACTCAACGAGACCCTGTCTCTAAATAAATACAAAAGAGGGCTGGAGAAGTGGCTCAATGGTCAAGTGCTCCTGAGTTCAATCCCCAATCCCTACCCCACCCCGCAAAAAAGAGAAAAGGGCTTGGGATACAGCTCAGTGGCAAAGTGCTTCTGGGTTCAGTTCACTAAAACAAACAAAAAATGGATCAGCCTTGCATGGTGGCACATACTTGTAATCCCATGTACTTGGGAAGCTGAGAGAGGAGGATCATAAGTTTGAGGCCAGCCTGGGAAATTTAAAGAGACCTTGTTTCAAAATAAAAAAGACTGGGAATTTAAATCAGTGGTAGAACATTTCTGGTTCAATCCCCAGTAACAAAACCCTCCCCCACAAACCATAAAACTGATCAGTGATAGTCATTGTTAATTGCATTTATTCTCCAGTATGGTTAAAAAGGGCTAGGGATGTGGCTCGTGGTAGAGTGCTTGCCTAGCCTGCGTGTGGCCCTCAGTTCGATCCCCAGTACCACACAAACAAAACAAAGTAGCCCAATGGTCAAATCCAATCAGTATGGTTGAAGAGGTCTGGACAATTGTCTGAACAAGTGGAAGGTGTAAATTTAGATCCCAAGGCAGGCACACCTCTGGCTAGTTCACTTGCAAGTTGATTCCTTCGCCGTCTCTGAGGAAGGCTGACACTCATTCACATACAGGCTTCCTTTAGTTGTCAGGAGTACCCACAGGAAGTGAGTGCAGTGAGGCATGGCTTTCTGGATTTGCCCCATAATGTCTAGAGGTGGGCAGCAGACCAGAAGCCAGGGCTTGCTTGGGTCAGCAGAAAGCACTGGATAAATAAGTAGCTGTGGTCTTTTGGCAAGAGGGTAAGTACGTTTCCCAGGGCACTAACTGGAAGAATCCAGGCTGGGGATAACTGAGGAGTTGACTGCTTCTTTATGTTAAAGTAGAAATTACATTCAGTTTGGGGACTCTCTGGTCTCCCCAGCTCCAAGAACTGGCTCCCTCTGTTCTGACCATATTATTCTCAAAGTATACTCACATTTTCTAGAAGTGTTGGCTTGTGGATTTGGGGGGGATACTGAGTTTTGCTGCTTAACTGTGGGGCAAGCTCACATCTGCTTTTTTCCTTTTCCCCTGACTTGCAGTTCGTCTGATGATTGAAAACCCGTATGAGACCCGCTCCGACAGCTTCTACTTTGTGGACAACAAGCTGATAATGCACAACAAAGCTGATTATGCCTATAATGGAGGCCAGTAATTGCTAAGGAGTGGACAAGGGAGGTGCTTTGCTGCAGCCATGTAGTCCTGGCACACAAAGGGGATTGAGGCTGCTCTTTGTCAACACAGCTGGAACCTGGCCCAGGAAGCCAAGGTTGGGGTAGCAGTTTCCTGTGCTCCAGGGAAGTGCCAAACAGTGCTGTGTTTTCTTCCCTAATATTTTTTTTTCCCTTCCCCTCTTCCCTCTAGGTCACAGAGGTATTATAGTAAAGTAAGATTAGAATAGGGCTCTTGGAATCCAGATAAAAAAGAAGTTTATTTTCATGTAATTCTAGCTGTCTGCTGCTTGTCCTGACAACCTCAGTCTCTCCAGGCACATGTGCTTGGGTGAGAAGGCTCTGGCTGGGCCGGCCTGTGGGTTAGCAGTCCATCTTGAGGTCCCTGGGTGCTGGGGGTAGCTGAAAGGTAGGCTTCTTCTGTTCACTTCAGGCCATCAACATAGCCTGCCCTCACCCATCGTCTTAAATCAGCTGGAAGAAACCTGAAAGGCAATAGAGGGGAGAGGTGGGGTGCTGAGCACTGAGGCACTGGGGACAGGAGATGCTGCCAAACTGAAGGATCCATTTTTTGGAGAGGCCTGCTTGTCTGTCCGACTACAGGATTTTCAGCCAGTCCTCCTGGAGATGGACCAAGGTTTTGGCCCGGCAGTGCCTTCTCCTTCTGGGATAGATGAGCTTGCTCTGCCTCTCCTGGCTCCTCACTCTGAATATCTCCTGGAGTAAAATGTGTCAGTTTTGCTCCTGGAGCATAGTATCTCGAGGCCAGAGCAGGCCTCCTTTTATTTTGATTTTTTATTTTTACACTTTGGGGAAGTTTTTACAAAATGTCGGTGGTATTCCCAGCACATGTGATGTGTGGTTAGACTTCTGATAATATTGATCAGCCTCCCGGGGCTAATCTGGCTCATGTAGCAGGAGGTAATTACAAACCAGCAGCTACTTTAAAGAGAGAGTTGGTTTTCTCAACACAGTGTAGCCGGGAAGGTTTGCTTTGGGTGGGGATTTGCCTCCAAAACTCATTGTGGATTTCTTATTTAGGGTTTTCCCAGCTGCCTTTCTAATGAAGTAGTTTCTGGGACCATCTGGCAAGTCAGACTTAAGTAATGAGTATTCTGATCCTTCAAGCTGCTAGTTGGAATTGTTTGGGGTATTTGGAAAGGGTGAGAATAGGCCAAGGTAGCCTGTCAAAGTTTATCTTCTCAAAATAGCTTCCTTGCACTTCCTGTGGGCTGCTTGTGTCCTCAGACCCTCATTGGACAGACCCCCCACTTCCTTAGCTCCTTATGGTTGTCTCTGTGGGTGACTTTAGGTGCTCAATTCAGACTCCATGACCCTCTGCTGTGGGTAGGGTCCATTTAGTATTGATAGAAGGTATCAATAGCAAGGGACCAGGTGGGGTGAGTCACTGTGAGACATCGAAGTGATTACCTGTGATAGGAACTGCGTCCCACAGTGATTAGGAAAAAACCACATGGGGCCAGGAAAAGAAAGGCCAGCACTTTGCCCCAGAAGGCCCTGTGGCCAGTGTTGCTCCCTGTTGGGTTTCTAGAGCCATGAGAGGCCTTAAACCCTGGCCCAGTGCTTAGTACCTGGCTGAAGAATCAGCGATACCCCATGCTGGCAGCTTTCTCACTGAGGAAGCCCTTGAGTACCCTGTGTGCTGGCACTGGATTCACCCACTGAGGGAGGGAAGAGATCTTGCGCCCTGCAGCATGGGTGCCTCTTCACCAGATTGGTGAAACTCAGAACTGGAGTCACTTCCAAATCCAGGTGCCTTAAGTGTGGCTGTGTCCCATATGCTGCTGGGGAAAGCTGCATCACCACCATTCCCTCCTCCTCACCTGCAGACAGACATCAGCACTGTCTTAACCTTCTCTATTTGTGGTTCCTCTAATGGGATTTGTGTGTTCCTGGCAATCTTCCGAACACTCCCTTCTCTCTGTAATAAAAGCCCAATTGGGAGAGTTTCTGCCACCTGAAATTTAAATATTGACCAGGATATGCTTTCTGGAGCTGCCCAGAGCTCTGCTGAACAGAGTGTGTCTTAAAGGTGTGTCCCAGGGCAGACTCTCTCCTGTGCGCTAAGGGGCTGTCTCTTTCCCGCCCTGTTAGCTTTTGCTAGGAAGATACCTGGAGGATGGAGAAGATGGGCACCCTGGCTTGAGTAGTGCTGTATCCCCTTCCCTTTTAGCTTGCCTTAGTCTCACTGGAGACCATTTTGAGACCAAGTGCTCACCTGTGCCCAGCAGGACAGGAATTTGCCATCTTCTCCTGAAAGCCCAGAGTTCTGTCTGGGGCTCTCAGGGGTCCTGTGTCTAGCTGTTCAGGAAATCTCAAGAAGCATTACCACTCTAGGTGTTAACTGAAATGAATTAAAAATTTAAACATTTACACCTGAATCCAGGAGGGTATTGGAAGTCATGCTTTCTCTGAGAGTAGATGAACCAGTCCGAAGTAGAGCCAGGAGGCTGTGCTAAGTAATCTGGACTGTTGATAGCGGTTTTCTGGTACGTGACATAATATGAGGGAACAAAACAAGCTCCATGCAGGGGAGCCCGTGCCCTCTGTGAAGAGCTGGCATCAGAGGCAGCTCCTGGAGAGAGCTCACTCCAGCAGCCCACTTGGGGCAGGTCCTCTGCCTCGTCCCTCTGTCCCCTGTCCCTCTGTCTTGGAATCCCTAGAGAGGGCCTCTCCTTTCCTGTACAGACTTCAGGCTAAGTTGCCCTCCTGGGAAGATCCTATGGAAGATTCTGGTTTCCTTCCATGTTCTAAAGTGTACAACTAGAAGTAATTTGGGGCTTAAGGCTGTCATCTCTTTTGTTAGCTCAAAGTTGTCTTGTGGAGAAAAGATTCTCCAGGGGCATGGACTTCCTGAAGAGACCTGAGGCTTTGACACCTGATTTCTGAAACCTAGGGACAGTGGCTTCAGATGTCTGGTAATGACCATAGAAATGTCAGTGATTGGTAATCTTCAACTTAATTTTTCAGTGGAAGTAGAGCCCATTTCTGGACTGGATTAATAGATTGTGTCTAAGGTGCAGACTCAGTGAGTTTGCATTTAGTGTGTTCTGCCAACATGGTGAACTCCCAGGGTATTTTTTTTTTTTCCTTTGTAAAGTCACTTTCTTCTGGTGACCAATGTCACCATGATATCAGTAGTTGTTTGGGAATGGGAACAGTGTGTCTTAAGAATGACTGCATAGATCCTTGTCAGTGCACAGGATTCCTGTTGAAGAGGTGCTGCCATACCTAGTGTAGAAGCCTAGTTGTTGAACCATCTTATTACATTCCGTGTCACAGAACCTCCTAGCCACAATAAGGATCTGATGGAGATGGATTTACCCTTTGATTTACAAAATATCATGTAAAGTCATTAAAATTGTGAAAGTCTATTTTTTCCCTGTAATTCTATTTTTCACAGAATATAAAAAACGTCAATGACCTGATCTGTCCTTCCTCCTCTTCCTCACTTCACCCGAGATCCTCATTCCTGTTTGTATTGTTTTTGTGTCCAAAGTAAACTAGGTGACTTATTTGTATAAAATGTTATTTTGCCACAGAGACAGTAATTAAAGAAAGATTTTCACAGTACCTCCACCCTGTCTTATCTCCTGACTGGGCCCTGGGCATTGCTGGGGTTCTGGGGTGGGGCAGGGGCGGTTTCCAGATTTCTCTTCTCTTGGTTATTACATGGGCTTTCTTTGAGTGAGCATAGCTGATTTCTAGGATGATGGGGGACAGTATGTGCTTTAGGTTGAATGATTTTGCTTTGTTTTCCAGGGTGCTTTGAGAATTGAAAATTTGCATACATGTTTTAAAGACAGGCTTTTTCAGGTATATTCAACAGTAAAATTCACCTCAAGAACACAGTCTGGGGGCTGGGGTTGTGGCTCAGCAGTAGAGCCCTAGCCTAGCACGTGTGAAGCCCTGGCTTCAATCCTCAGCACCACATAAAAATAAATAAAAATAAAGATGTTGTGTCCAATTACAACTAAAAAAAATATATTTTTTAAAAAGAATATAGTATGATGCATTTTGACAAAGGCAGTCTTACTGTCCCCACCAGTTTTGACAGAGGATACTTTCATCACACCCACTCCAGAGCTTAACCTTGAGTTCTGCATGCTTGAAGGCAGTTCTTTCCCCCTGCCTCAACCTCTTATAATCAGTCTGATTCTGTCTCTATTAGAAAACGCGTGTGTGTCGGGGGGGGGGTATTTTTGCTACTAGGAGTTTAAAGATGGGAACTATACCACTGAACTACAGTCCTAGTCTTTTTAAATTTTGAGACAGGTCTTGCTAAGTTGTGTAGGCTGGTGTCAAGCTTGCAGTCCTCCTGACTCAGCTTCCCAAGTCATTGGGATTACAGATTTGTGCCACCACTCCCAGCAGAAAACTTGTGTACTCTTAAAATTTCTTTTCTTTTTTTTTGTAGATGGACATAATGCCTTTTATTTTATTTATTTATTTTTATGTGGTGCTGAGGCTCGAACCCAGTGCCTCAGATGTGCTAGGCAAGTGTTCTACCACTGAGCTACAACCCCAGCCCTCGTATATTATAATATAAAGCTCACCTATATTTATTGTCATAGCCAATATAATTTTAAAATAAGAGGCTGGGGGCATAGCTCAGGGGTAGAATGTGCAGCACAAGACCCTGGGTTCAGTTCCCATCAACAATAAATAATTAAGGGTTTGGTTTAGATGGTCAGGGACACCTGAAGCAATTGTTGCCCTCTGCTCACAAACATAATTCTTCTTTTTTCCTTTTTCTCCTGCTTGTTTTCTTTTTTTTTTGTCTTCTACCCTGAGGCTTGTGCCTAGGTGGGTAGGATGACTGGAAGATAAAGAAAACCTCAATGTTTGTCAATGACAGTCATTTGATTTTAAAGCACCGTGGATTGAGAGACTTTTTTTGTTTTGTTTTGTTTGCACTGGGGACTGAACCCAGAGGCTCTCAACCACTGAGCCATATCCCCAGCACTTTGTATTAAAAAAAAAATTAGGGGGCTGGGGTTGTGGCTCAGCAGTGGAGCACTTGTCTGGCACATGCAGGGCCCTGGGTTCAATACAAATCAATAAAATTAAAGGTATTGTATCCAATTACAACTAAAAAATAAATATTTAAAAAAATTTAGGTGCACACAATATCTTTATTTCATTTTTATGTGGTGTTGAGGTTTGAACCCAGTGCCTCATGAGTGCTAGTCAAGGGCTCTACTACTGAGCCACAACCCCAGTCCCACACTTTTTATTTTGAGACAGGCCCTAACACTCCCTAAGTGTGTTAGGGCCTCACTAAGTTGCTGAAGCTGGCTTTGAATTTGTGATCTTCCTTCTGCTTCAGCCTCCAGAGTCACTGGGATTACAGGTGTGTGCCACAGTGCCCAGTGGGAGACTTGCATTTTTTAAATTCATTTTTTAAAACAAAATGTTAAATACTAAGGCCTTTGCTTGATTATTCTCTAGGAAGTGGAGCACAGGGTTTTTGGCATGTTGGGTCAGTACAGGGGTCAGATGCCTGGCTGAGTTATGGGAAGAAAGGCAGCTGGGGGGGATGTGTGGTTTCCTCCAGGGAGGCTGTGAAAGTCAGGTTGACTGTGCCAAGGGCAGTCGGTCTTGGACAGGTGACACCTTTATTGTTTCTGGAGCAGAGTGTAGGTGTCCTGATAAGGATCCTAGGGATCAGATTCATACCTCTGCCCCCCAGGTGGGACATTGGACAGTGGAACAGAGAAGTTACACCCCACCTTCACCACCTCTGGGGGAAAGAACTCTCCCTGCGTATCCACTACGTTTCATGGGCCTAAATACTAACCACCAGAGAAAGACAAACCTTTGCTCCTCTTGAGGCCCAAGGAACTAGTGGAGGAGATGAAAAGATAATTTCAGATGTAAAGCATCAAGAATAAACGGATAGATGGAGAATATGCTCGGGAGAAAATCTGGCCTGCTGTGGACAGGGCAGCTTGGGTGAAAGGCAGGGGGACAGTGATTGCAAAAGCCCAAAGAAAGAACAAACTGGAGTCTTAAGAGAAAAGCTGCCTACCTGCCTTCTGTGGCTGAAGGGAACTGTGGGGCTGCGCCTCAGAGGTGAGTGGGTAGGGTTAGGGCTTAGCGCGTAAGGTCATGGGACTGGATTTTAGGAGAGATGGGTCCTTTGAAAGGGGTTTTCAGGGGCTGGGGCTGGAGCTCAGCGGTAGAGCGCTCGCCTAGCACGTTTGAGGCCCTGGGTTGGATCCTCAGCACCACGTAAAAATAAATAAAATAAAGGTATTATATATATGGGGTTTTCAGCCGATGGCTGCTCTCATTTTGGCTGTTTGGAGGTGGGATCTCCGACGTTGCCTAGGGTGGCCCCTAACTCCTGGGCTTAAGCAATCCCCCTCCACCCCACTAGCTGAAACTACCCGGGCCGCCTCTGCACCCCGCTTTTGAGGGTTGCTTTCCTAGTATGCTTAAAAGACTACTGCGGCCTTTTTGAGAGATGCATCCTTGGTTCTGCCCTGTTATCAACGGCCAAAGGGACAGCAAGCTGACAGACTCGAGAACACTTAGCCTGCGCAGGAAATGATCATCCAATCTCCGGGCGCCTAGGCCCCTCCCCTGCCATCCGAGGGGCGTGGCCTCGGCGGTGGCGGCCCCGCCCCCCGCAGTCCGGAACCCGCGCGCTCACTGCCGGAGGTGGCGGAGATTCGCCCGCTTCTGTGCGCGTCCATGGCCGCCGCGCTGCTCGCCCGGGCCTGCGGCCCCGTCCGCGGAGGTGAGTGTGCCTGGGCTGCGCACGCCAGGCCGTGGCCCCGGCCCGCCGAGCCGGCGTAGGTTCAGTCAGCGTGTCCTGCCCAGCACGGGTGGACGGGCTGGCCACACCCGCTCAAGAAGGCCCGCGACCTTTGCCCCAGTTCAGCTGACCCTGGCGCCCGCCTGGCCTGACCCTTCCCCTGCTGCTGTCCAACCCCCAACCCCTGGAAGCCCCTACTTTCAACCCATTTCGCACAGCTTGCGCCTACACTCCTGCAGAGTCCCAGGTCCACCCTTCCTCTAGTGCCAGGCCTGAGAACTACTTCATCAGTGACCTTGGACAAAACACTTAGTTCCTTGCAGCCTCAGTTGGCCTAAGTATGAAATGGCCACAGTGTATTACTACTATTCTCAGAATTGTTGGAAGGATTAAGTCACAGGGTTTATAAATTACTTAGTACATGTCTGGCACATAGCCGGTGTTCCTATGTAATGTTAATTGTTGACTATTTAATATAGTACCTTTCCCATCATATCATTTGTCTCCAGGTGTAGCAGCAGTGACACACATTTGGCTGAATCAGATTTGAACTGATCCACAGATCTAATAGATCTCTCCCTAATAACAATAAGGAGACCCCTTGATGGAGAACTATGCAAAGTGCAACTGTTAGTATTTCTTTAATCCTCCCTCTTGCAGGAGCTGAGGGTTATTGTTGCCCACATTTTATAGAAACTGAGGCTCAGGCTTAGTATGGTGGCTCATGTCTGTAATCCTAGCAACTCTGGAGGCTGAAGCAGGAAGGATCACTACTTCAAGGCTAGAGCCTCAGCTACTTAGCTAGACCCCATCTCAAAAAGTGTGGGCGATATACTCAGTGGTAGAATGCTCCTGGGTTCAATCCCCAGTTCCAGGAAAAAAAAAAAAACAAAGAAAGAAAGAAACTGAGTGTTTAAACCTTCTTCTAAAGTCATGGAGTTGTAGTCTTATTATATTTGGTGTCATATTGAGCATTGAATAAAATGGAAGTGTCTGGAAAGTGTTTAGTTAGCTTGGGGTTTTTCCGCAGTAGCACTATTGCATTTGGGCTGACATTTTTATTTATGTATTTCTTTCTTTTTTTTTTTAAAGAGAGAGAGAATTTTAATATTCATTTTTTAGTTTTCGGCGGACACAACATCTTTGTATGTGGTGCTGAGGATCGAACCCGGGCCGCACGCATGCCAGGCAAGCGTGCTACCGCTTGAGCCACATCCCCAGCCCTTTATGTATTTCTTTAGAGAGGATTCTTGCTATGTTGTCCAGGCTGGCCTCAAGTTCTTGGGCCCCAGTGATCCTCCTGCCTCAGCCTCCTGAGTAACCGGGACTATAAGAGCTCTGTCACCACACAAGCATGTTTGTTTCTTTCTTTCTTTCTTTTCTTCTTCTTTTTTTCTGTACTGGGATTGAACTTGAGGCTGGCACATACTAGGCAAGTGTTCTAAACAGAGGTACATCTCTAGCCTTTTTATTTTTTTGTCTTGAGACAGAGTCTTGCTAAGTTGCCTAGACTGGTCTTGAGCTTGTGATCCTCCTGCCTCAGCCTCCTAATTAGCTGGAATTACAGGCATGTGTCCCCCTCCCTAGCTCCATAATTCTTTCTTGTGGGGGTTGTCATGTGCATGGGTAGGAACTCTGGCCTCTGCCCACTGGATACCAATAGCATTTCTCCTTTAGTTGTAACAACCCAAAATATATCCAGACGTTGCCAGATGTCCCTTAGGGATCAAAATTTTCCCTGATGGAGAAGCTCTTAGTGAGTGGATCATGATTATTGTTATTAACAATTATTGTTGCTATTATTATTATTCAAGATCTCTTTCATTCTCTTTCTACTGACTCCTGCTATGTCTGCTGGCAGCTCTCCATACTCGGGTCTGGCGGAGGTTGCACACTATCTACCAGTCTGTGGAACTGCCTGAGACACACCAGATGTTGCGGCAGACGTGCCGGGACTTTGCTGAGAAGGAGCTGTTTCCCATTGCAGCCCAGGTGGACAAGGAACACCTTTTTCCGGCTGCTCAGGTGAGCGCACCAACCATAGCAGCCCATTTTGGCCATCTGCCCTCAGATGACTGGTTACAGTGGGGGAGAGGTGACAGTGACAGCCAGAGTCTCTAAGAGTCAGGGAACCTCAAAGGAAGGCATGGGACCCCAGAAATGCTCTGAGTTCACCATGAGGCCTTTAACCAGGATTCTACTTCTAGAACAATACTAATCGATAACAGGTGGTCAGTATGCTTTAATGCTCACAGGATGGTGGCCATGTGCCTTCCTCACAAGGGTCCTTTGGGGCAAAGGTGTTATTATTATATCCCCATCGTAGCGCTGAATGAGGCTCAAGTTTATGAGCAGGTTAGATAATGTACCCAAGGTCATGAAACTAATCAGCTGCAGAGTTAGATCTTTGTCCCAGGTCTCACTTCTCTCAAGCCTTGAGAACCCCACCAATAAGTGCCTTCCCATGTTCTATTTATGCTCAGTCCATATGCAATGAAATGTTTAAGCTGTTACCAGTGCATCCCTTGACCTAGCAAGATGGCAGGAAAATGGTATAAACACTTAATAGGTACTTGTTGAATCAGTGGTTTGTGAAAGTACAAGTGTTGGGCGCTAATCACATGCCTGTAATCCCAGCAACCTGTGGAGGCTGAGATAGTGGGATCACAAATTTAAGGCCAGCCTCAGCCATTTAGTGAGACCCTAAGCAACTTAGTGAGACCTTGTCTCAACATAGAAATATAAAGGGCTGGGAATGTGGCTCAGTGGTAAAGCACCCCTGGGTTCAATCCCTAGGACCACCCCCCCCCAAAAAAAAAAAACCCCAAACAAATGTTTCTTGCCTGTTTTTCAGTCAGAGTAATTTCAGAGTTGTGGTCCCCATGTACATGTCCTGCAGGTGCTGGAGCTGCTCTTCCAGCTTAATGAATGTGGTCATTATACTGGGCACTGTGCCCGGACGGTGGGAAGACCCAAGGAGCTCCAAGCTCCTTGTGAATACACAAGTGGCATTCTGGGTACCAAAATCAGCTCGGCATTTTGTAGGTATTAGACATGTCAACTCCTTTAATCCTGAGGAAATCCCTACTTAATCTAGTCTCCATGTTGCTTTCTGGAATGATTGCCATGATGAAGTGAGATCACGTTTCACGGATGCCTGGTACCTGGTACTTGAACAATGGTAGTTATTAATATGATAGTTGTTATTTTCATTACTCTGCCACGCAACCAGCGCTGGCTTCATGAAAGAAGGTTCAGTTCATAAGTAATTGCTACGGAGTTTTAAATTAAAGAGACAAGACTCTCATTACCTTTAATACCAGCTCCAGGATGGCTTCTCCTAGCTCCCATCTCCAGCCACCTAATGCGGTGGCAAGGTTTACAGAAGAGACTAGTGAGAGAGAGAGAGAGAACACGCCAGGGAGTGGGCTTTTATTGGGGAACAAAAAATTCCAGGGAAAATCCCATCCAATGAAGGTTAAGGGGGGCAGCATCCCAAGGTCAGGGGCGACGATTGGGTCTTCAGGGCAGTGGCCAGGCACGCCTCTGCACAAGCCCTTGGACCTGGGAAAGGGTGGGGAATAGCTCTGACAAAGCTAAGTGCCTCTCACTCAGCCAGGGAGGTAACTCAGTTCACATGCGAGGATGACCTCCTACACATTACCGTTGAGAAAACTGAAGCCTAGAGAAGGGAAGTGACTTTCCTTCCAAGGTTTGCTCGTGTTGCTAGGCTTCACAACCCAAGTCTGGCTGGCTCCAAAATCCTTCCTTCACCATCCGTGTGGTTGTCCCAGAGGCCCAGCTGGCAGGCAGGGAAGCCCCATGCTAGTTGGGAATAGTGCCATCTAGACTGCCTGGTCCCTGCCCTGCCATACTCACCACACACATACTCTCAGTGACCTCGACTTTTAGTGCCTTTGTGGAGATGTGCAAAAAGGCAGATTCTTGGTGAGGAGAGAAAGGGGAGATACAGACGGGCCTGGTGCAACAGCAGCAATTTAGGCCTTCAAGTCCTAGCTGTGTGTTGGAATCTTCCTGCCAAGTGACAGATGGCCTGGTTTATTTTTCCTATATTGTGCTCTCTCAAATTATTACCAGTATCACAAATGTAGATATTTGCTCTGTGCAAAACAACTGATGAGAGAAGCAAAACCTTTTACGAGCCTATTCTTAACTAGTTCTCTGGCTTTGTGCTCTCATGCTTGCTCTGTGGGGATGGGGACATTGCAAATTCATCCTTCCAAATTGTGGCAGTAATGGGGCTTGGAGGAGATAAGGGACCACAGCCTCTCTTCCTTCTGGCATGTGGGAGGGGACTCGTGAAAGATTTCCTCAGGGCATGAGGGTAGCTGAGTGGGTGATAGCATCCCTGTTTGGTTTTATTATGTACAAGGTGTTTGCATATCTGTGACCTCTTTGCTCTCCTTTGCCTCTGTTTGCAGGTGATATGTGTATTCTCTCTGGTTGTAGAGCTAGGGAGGAGGAGTGCCAGGCCTTCTGATCTGGCCAGTGTACCACATGAGCTAGGCACTTGTTTGGTGGCTGATGGATGCATGGGTTATTCCTCAATGTTTGCTTCTCTCATCTATGGCCTAACACTTTTTGCTTTTATCCCTGTTACTGTGTATGGTGCCAAGCGCCCAGTAATAGAAGGTAATTTAGGATAAGGCAGGCAGAAGACTCAAACAACTAGACACACAAAAATCATATGGCATATCTGCAGAATTCTATATTACACATGAATGTTTCAAAATCATAATAGAAGCAGCTGGTAGTGTGGCTCAGTGGTAGAGCACTTGCCTAGCTTATGCAAGGCTCTGGGTTCCATCCCCAGCATCACAGACACATAAAAACCAAAAAAATCATACAAAAACCCAAAATCATAATAGTAATAACATCGGTAGCCAACATTTGGAGGCTTGTATATTCCAGGTGTATATCCATATATTAACTTATTTAATCTTTAAGACTACAGGATAAGTAAGCACTTAATTATCTCCAGTTTTCAGATGAGGAAACTGGAGCCAGTGGGTAAGTTTCTTACTCAATAGTGGCACCGTTGGTCGGTGAGAAGCCAGCGACTGGCTTCGGAACCACCCCCTGCCTACAATTTCCTTAGTGATTTCTGGTATTTTTTCCTAAAGAATTTTTGTTCCGGGTTGGGGATGTGGCTCAAGCGGTAGCGCGCTCGCCTGGCATGCGTGCGGCCCGGGTTCGATCCTCAGCACCACATACAAAGATGTTGTGTCCGCTGAAAAAAACTAAAAAATAAATATTAAAAAAAAAAAATTCTCTCTCTCTCTCTGTCTGTCTCTCACTCTCTCTTAAAAAAAAAAAAAAAAAAAAAAAAAGAATTTTTGTTCCCCCAGAAAAGGAGACTTATGAGGGAAGGGTCAAGGGGAAAGGAATTGCGAGGAGGTTAGTCCAAGAATTAGGAGAAAGGCTAGGGCCAATTGGTGATCAGTGTGGCTAGTTTTGTAACCTTAATTGATCTTTAGTCTTTTTATGTGCAAACCAACAAGTGAAAGAAACAATTATGAATTCATAATGCAATTTTGCTATAAAGGGGATTAGGAAACAGAATGGTATCCCCAACAAATTTTTGACTTCTTAACCTTGAATATGTATTTATGTGTATAAAACTGAAGCCACTTTCGTCTCATTCACTTGGTGAATTATGATTGAATAAAGCAAAACCTGCTTTTCCTCCTCTTGCTTTGTCTCATATAATGGTAAAGCCACATAGAAACTTCTAGATCACACTCCATTTTTCTTCTCCCTCCTGCCCACTGACTCTTATTAATTCCACCTGGAAATGTTGTCCTGCCACCTTCTCTCATTTCTTCCAACCAGAACTTATTTCTCTGTCCCAAGGGCATTTCATTTGTAATTCATAATCCTCTGTGTTCATCACATTACATGTATTTTTTTTGTTTTTTAAGTCCCAAGGATCAATCAAATGCATCAGTCTCTATCATTGAGGCAAATCGCTAGCCATTTTTATTTTGTATTTTGAGACAGAGTCTCACTAAGTTGCTGAGGCTGGCCTTAGTCGTCATCCTCCTGCCTCAGCCTCCCAATTTGCTGGATTACAGGCATGTGTCACCATGCCCAGCTTGCATATGTCTTTTTTTTTTTTTTTTTGTAGATAGACTCAATATCTTTATTTATTTATTTTTATGTGGTGCTGAGAATCGAACCCAGGGCCTCATGCATGTGAGGCAAGCGCTGTACTACTGAGCTACAACCCCAGCCCTGCATAGGTCTTTTAAAGAATATATTCTTATTTTTAATTGACACATAGTAATTGTACATAGTTGTGGGACACAATGTAACATTTCTATGCATGTATGCAATGTACCATGATCACATCAGGATAATTGCCCCATCTGTCCCCTCAGGCATTTGTTATTTCTTTGTGTTGGGAACACTCAAGGTCCACTCTGGTGGCTGTTTTGAGATATTTAATTATTGTTGTCGTCAACCATAGTTACCTGATCCTTCTGTGCTGTGTGTCCCACATCAGTTATTTCAGACAGCTTCCCGAGGGCAGAGTCCGGCACTTGTTCTTACTCTTGTCCTCTGTCACTGTGACACCTTGTCGGTAGTAAGTGCTCAGCGGTCAACAGATGCCTATAGGGTTTTGTTGAATTAAGCCAAATTGGGCACCTGTTGGATAAGCGCCAGCTCCTGGCCTCCTCATCATCCCGGCCTGTAATCCACACACAGAGCAGCATCTGGAGGAGGGGCTGGGGGTGGAACCCGGGCCTCTGAACTGCTAGGCAAGAGTTCCACCAACAAGCTGCATCCCAGCCCCTGGGTTTTATCTTGAATTAGTGGCAACTCTTCAGCAAGGTAGGATATGTTATTTTTTAAAGGAAATTAGTTTTTGCCAGGCACGGTCGCACATCCTGTCATCCCAGCAGCTCTCGAGGCTGACACAGGAGATTGCTAGTCCAAAGCCAGCCTCAGCAACAGTGAGGCCCTAAGCAACTCAGTGAGGCCCTGTCTCTAAATAAAGTACAAAATAGGGCTGGGGATGGGGCTCAGGGGTCAAGTGCCCCTGAGTTCAATCCTTGGTAACCCCCATCCAAAAAAAAAAAAAAAGATAATTAGTTTAGTGAATAAGGTGTGCCTAGAATTAATTCAGTATTTTTAAAATGCCAGTTTAGATGAGAAGTGCCTTGAAGCATTGTTTTGATAGAAGTCCGTCCTTCCTTCCTTCCTTCCTTCCTTTCTTTTTTTTTTTCTTTCTTCTTCTTCTTTTCACTTTATAAAGAAAAGAGGTTTGTTTAGCTCACAGTCCTGGAGATTCAAAGTCCAAGATCGGGTAGTGTTGTTTGGCTTCTGGCAAAGATGTGCCCAAACAGGAAGGTCGAGGGTGAAGTGCCCTTTAAACACTCCCAAACTCGCGGCAGCAGGTGCTGGAGGCTGAGTGGTATGTGGGCTGCTGGAGGAGGGCCTCCCCTGGTTTCTTTGGGGAGTGTGGAATCCGCCACACTGGGCACCCTCGGGGGCAATAGCCTCTCTCTAAGGTGCAGGTCCAGTTGCTGGTTCTCTGACACAAGGGACCAAGAGCCACACTGTGGCCGCTCTGGGAGGTTGTCCTTGAGAGGGCCCTGAGGGTCAGGCCTCTCTGTGAGAAATGCTGAAACCAGGGCTGCCTGGCCCGCCAGCAGTCACCCCACTCACCCGCTGACCCCGCGTCCCCCCACCGCACTCTTTTGTTTTGGTTTCTTCTTTTCGTTCATGTTGTCTCCTCTCTGTCACCCTCTCTTTCCCTCACTGCTGGTCTCCTGTCCCTTTTTCAGGATGCCCTTTAATGAGAGCATATTGTCAGCTGTATGGTTTCCATCCCCAGCTTTTTTTCTAGAATGTTCCTGGGGCTGGCCGCAGCACGCTGCCTGAGATGTAGAGATCCATGTCAGACGGCGAGAGGCCAGGCAACCCGCGCTCCCTGATGAAGTGGGGTGGCTGGGTGGACACAGGCTCGGGGGTGGAGCGTTCTCCCTTTGGCCAAGGGAGTCGATGTTTGTTTGTTCTAGGGCAGTCTCTCTCTCTCTCTCTCTCTCTCTTTTTTCTGGTGCAGGGGATGAAACCCAGGGCCTTGTGCATGCAAGGCAAGCACTCTACCAACTGAGCTATGTCCCCAGCCCTTCTAAACAGCATGAGCTATTTTAGCCTCAGTCTCTTGCTGGGAGGCAGGAGAGAGAGCCTTTCAACAAGGTTCCTGTGAGGGTTGGACGGGAGTCTTAAGAGCCTTGCACATTCTAGAACCTAGAATGCAGGGTCCAGCAGCAGAGGCATTCCATAACAAACCTCTTTTGTCACCTGAAAAGAGGTTTGCTGGGTGCCTCGAGTGTGGGCTAGAGAGGTGCTGTGTCCCGAGCCACATTTGTGTCAGCACTGTGCCGTCTCCACATTCTCTGCACAGTAAAAAAAAAACTGCAGAAACCATCCTTGACTTTGAACTTGCCTGCTCCCCAGTTGATTCCTGCCTGTTGAAATGATGTTCATTTCTGGCCAGGCACAGTAGTGTGCTTTTGTCATCCCAGTGACTCAGGAGGCTGAGGCAGGAGGATTGCAAGTTTGAGGCCAGCCTCAGCAACTTAGACAGTGTCTCAAAATTTTAAAAAAGGCTGGGGATATAGTTTAGTGGCAAAGGACTCTGGGTTAACTCTTCAGGCTCTCCTCAAATAAATATTTCTGAGTAGGATCATACCCCCTCCCCCAAGTGTTTGGTGGTCACAGAATGACCAGGGATTAGGATGTGGATATCTGTGGAGGCTGCCCTTGTGCCACCTGCACCCTGGCCATCTTCTTCCTTGCATGTGTCCACTTTGGGGACTGCAGAGCTTGATCAGCACCTGGGGTCAGCACAGTGCAGACAAGTTTATGCCCCACTCATATTATGCAGGGTAGACCTGAGGTGTGGAAGCCTCACCCCACCCCAAGTTTTGAGTCTTGCAAGAGAGTTTCCCAGGGAACAGTCCAAGGAAGAATCAAGCAGGCAGTTTCATAGAGGACAAAGATTGTCACAGAAGTCAATCCCAGCAGGTTGAGAGGTACCCCTTCTCCTTGTGTCATGGTAAATAAGAACTCTCAGCCCCCTGGTGACACTAAATGCTCATCAATCTCAGAACAAACCTGTGCAGTAAGTACTGTTTTTTTGGGGGAAGAGGAATGAAAACTTTCAGAATCCAGAACTAAGATTAATTATAGAAAAAGAAGAAAAGACCCACAGGCCTTGTTCTTAGTTTATTCCTTTAAGTGAAATGGTAAGAAAATGGTTATAAGAATGCGTCAGTATCCCTGGAGTCTGCACCCGTGGATTCAGCCAACCTAGGATCAAAAATATTCCAAAAAAGAACTCTGCCTCTTTCTGAACATGTCCACCTGTTTTCTTGTCATTATTCCCTAAATGATACAATATAACAACTGGGTACAGAGCATTTACATTATAGTAGGGGTTCAGAGTCATCTAGACATGGTTGAAAGTTTCTGGGAGAGAGCTGGGGATGTGGCTCAGGGTGGTGTGTGACCTGGCCTACACAAGGCCTAGCATCTGTTAGTCAACCCGTCAGTTTATCAATCAACCCATTTCCTCCATGCTGTAGAGATAAGACACCATTTTATACGAGAGACTTGTGCTTCTGCGGGTTTGATATCTGCAGGGCGTCCTGGAACCAGTCCCCTTTGGATGCCAGAGGGTGACCATAGGAGAGGGTTCATCAAAGCACTTCCCCTTCCTCCCGCTCCCTGCGTCTCAGAGGCACCTGGTTTTGGTTGTTTCTCCCTGAAGTTAGGTAGGTTTGTTTGTGGTCCGCATCTCAGGTGCACAGCAGCCTTTGGAAAGGTTAAGGGATTTGTCATAGGTTAGCAGGGGCAGAGCTGGGCAGTATGATAAGCTAGTTAAGATTCTGTGCCTTGCCCAGGTTTCAGTCCCAACCATAACTTACATACTCTGTGGCCTGGAGCAGATTCCTTAACCTCTCTGAACCCAGTTTTTTCAGTTGTACTAAAAGGCTAACATGAGCATTGTTTCACATAACTTCTGAGAGACTCAAATGAAGCAGTACACATAAATCACTTAGGTACAGAATTTGGCATACAATAGGCACTTGATATTAATAATTACTATTATTATTATTGTGATTATTCCAAATAAAAAAATCCTAAACTCTTATCATCCCTTCTTTCCTTTTACTGGCATTGGGTATGTAGCAGTGAGGAAAAACAAAGTCCCTGCCCCTCATGATCAAAGAGAGAGGCCTTAGTCAGAACGAGCACATTGATAGACCTGAAATTCTGGCTGCAGAGCTATTGTGAGGGTGTTGCAAGAGCGTGATTTCACTCAGTGCAACAGAGTGGTGGCCCAGAGGGGTGGGGCTTGAGCTGAGATCAGGAGAGGAGAAGTCTGACACGGTGGCACACGCCTGTCATACCAGCGGTTTGGGAGGCTGAGACAGGAGGATCACAAGTTCAAGGCCAGCCTCAGCAACTTAGCGAAGTGCAAAGCAACTCAACGAGACCCTGTCTCTGAATAAAATATATTAAAAAAAAAAAAAAAAGGCTGGGAATGTGGCTCAGTGGTTAGGTGCCGCTGGGTTCAACCCCTGGTACCAAAAAAAAAAAAAAAAAAAGGAAGAAAAGAACAGAAGGCGAGGAGGAGAAAAGAACTAGTCTGTCGAGGGCGTTGCTGACGTGTGACTTGGGAAACAGCACATGCCAAGGCAGATGGCGGGGAGAGGAGCACAGGTGTGCGCTGTGCACCTCCGGGAGTGAGGGAAGGTTGGGTGGGCACAGTGCTGCCCTGCTCCTCACCTTGGAGTCCCCTGAAAGCTTTCTGTGCCTGGCGGGGGAGGCCCCTCCCTGGACTCAGGGACCTGGCCAAGTGTTTGCCCCGGGGCAGGTGGAGTGGGGGCTGGGGGCTGGCCTCACTCTCTCCTCCTTGCCCTGGGCCAGGTGAAGAAGATGGGTGAGCTGGGACTTCTGGCCATGGACGTGCCCGAGGAGCTGGGTGGTGCCGGCCTCGACTACCTGGCCTATTCCATCGCCATGGAGGAGATCAGCCGCGGCTGTGCCTCCACCGGAGTCATCATGAGCGTCAACAATGTGAGGCCCTCCTGGGCTCCCGGGACCTGCAGGTTGCGGGAGGCTCCCGTGGGTGGGCAGGACCCTGCCAGGGAGCAGCGGCCAGCGGCCAGCCTAGGCTCCCAACCCTCGCCTCCCTGGAGTAGCCTCTGGACTTTGTCCTGTGGAGTGGACCTCTGGAGACCGCAGGCCACTGGGAGGCCTCTGACCGCTGCCTGCTGTCCTCCCAGTCTCTCTACTTGGGGCCCATCATGAAGTTTGGCTCTGCGGAGCAGAAGTGGCAGTGGGTCACACCTTTCACCAGTGGTGACAAAGTTGGCTGCTTTGCCCTCAGCGAACCAGGTACTGTGGGCTCACTTCAGAATCAGGTGACACCTGGATGGGAGCTGGGGGCCCCTGGGAGAGGCAGGGACAGAGCCTGTGCTGCTGGACCAGGTGCAGCTCCCTGTCCCACGGCCAGAGGGAAGGCCCTGTGGGCAGCGGAGGCCATTTGCCGGGGAAGGGAATGCTGCTGCCCCTGGTGTGCAGGGAGGACTTGGCTTGGGGTCCTTCCGGCTTGGAGGCTGGGCCTGAGTCTGTGTGTGGTGCAGGGAACGGCAGCGATGCCGGAGCCGCCTCCACCACAGCCCGGGCCGAGGGCGACTCGTGGGTCCTGAATGGCACCAAAGCCTGGATCACCAATTCCTGGGAGGCCGCAGCCACCGTGGTCTTTGCCAGCACAGACAGATCACTGAAGAACAAGGTGGGCCAGGCTTGCAGGGCCCTGGGCTATTGTCCTTTCGTTTGAGACCCTCCTGGCCTGTGCCTGCTCTGGTGGGGCCTTCCCTCCCCCTGGAATCCGCACCTCCTCCCACCAGGCCAGCAGAGGGGGTGGGAGCCCCAGGCTGCGTTGGCTGTCTTGGTGCATCCAGCCTGGCAGCCTCACGAAGCCTCTTGGGGCCTTCCAGGGCATCAGTGCCTTCCTGGTTCCCATGCCAACTCCTGGACTCACGTTGGGGAAGAAGGAGGACAAGCTGGGCATCCGGGCCTCATCCACGGCCAACCTCATCTTTGAGGACTGTCGCATCCCCAAAGAGAATCTATTGGGGGAGCCAGGGATGGGCTTCAAGATAGCCATGGTGAGCCTGGCAGTGGGCAGTGCCCTGGGGCCAGGCCCTGGGCCCCGCTGCACAGCCACTGACAGGCAGGCGGTCCCCACAGCAAACCCTGGACATGGGCCGCATCGGAATTGCCTCCCAGGCCCTGGGCATTGCCCAGGCCGCCCTCGACTGTGCTGTGAACTATGCTGAGAACCGCCAGGCCTTCGGGGCGCCCCTCACCAAGCTCCAGGGCATCCAGGTATAGGTATGGGGCCAGGGCGGTGTCTTTCGCAGCTGGGTCTGGAGCCAGGGGCCTCTTTCTGGTCCTGCGTCTTCCTCCCCCTTGTCCCTGTCCTTGGAGGGAGGAGATGTACTTGCTGATGGAGGGGGCTGGGTTGTTGCAGTTCAAGCTGGCAGACATGGCCATGGCCCTGGAGAGTGCCCGGCTGCTGACCTGGCGCGCTGCCATGTTGAAAGATAATAAGAAGCCCTTCACCAAGGTGCGTGTGGGGTGGGGACACAGGGTACCCTCTGAGGGAGGTGTCGGGTGGGTCTCTGTTCCTTGGCCCCCTGTGGTCAGAGGGGTGGGCCTGTGGGGTATTGTGCAAAGGGTCTCCCACAGGTTCACCCCTGCTGCAGGGCTGTGGAGTGGGGGGCTCCCCTTCAGGGGAGGTTGCTGACTGACATCCCGCTGGTTAGGAGGCGGCCATGGCCAAGCTGGCTGCATCGGAGGCCGCTACAGCCATCAGCCACCAGGTGAGCGTCCAGGTGCTCCCCTCCTCCTGGGTGCAGGGCCCTCCCCATCTTCACCTCCTGAGCCCCTGCTTTCTGTCTTAGGCCATCCAGATCTTGGGCGGCATGGGGTACGTGACAGAGATGCCCGCTGAGCGCCACTACCGTGACGCCCGCATCACTGAGATCTATGAAGGCACCAGTGAGATCCAGAGGCTGGTGATTGCTGGGCACCTGCTCCGCAGCTACCGGAGTTGAGCCTCTGAGGGACCAGTGCCCAGCTGGCAGCGCCACGTGCCTCACCTTGACTCCAGGCAGACCGTGGGCGGGCACCTGCCTCTGCAGGCTCCCCGGCTCCCTGCTCCACAGATCAAAGTAAATCTCAGGGAGAGGACAGGCCAGCTGCCGTGGCCTGTGTCTGAGGACACGTCCATCATCAGCATGGATCCTGGGTCCTGATGCCCCTTCTGACCGACTGTGCCTCATTTTATAACCCTGAGTGGCCATGGCCTCCTGCAGGCAGGACCTTGGGGAGGGCTAAATGACACAGTGGCACCCCAGTGCCGTCCTGTGGACCCTGTACCTGGGCATGGAGACTCAGGAGGGACAGGCTCTCCCCAGGGTCAGGGCCCAGGAGGAGCAGGTGGGTGCCTTAGCAGCTGTGGTCAGGCCCTGGGGTCCCTGGCTGGGAAGGACTGCAGGGCTGGGTTATGGAGCCGCCTCAGGTCCGGGTGGGTACAGTGTGTAGCCTTCTGGTCGTGTGGGGACTGACTGCTAATAAAGCCTACCTGTGCCTTCCCCGCCTGTGTCCTTGTCCTCCCCGGTGAGTCTTTTGTCCGTGTGGTCCCTGCTGTCGTCAGCAGACCCCACCCTGCATGGGGTAGGCCACTGGTCTTGGAAAGCCCCAGGCTTGGGGGGTCGGGCTGCTCAAGAAGGCTCAGGAGAACCAGGAGCCTCTCTGACGTCACATCCAGTGCCAGCAGGGAGGCCTCCCAGGGATTGTTGGGGGGGGTCCCTAGGCAACCCCTGTCCACAACCACAGATGAGGGAGGAGCAAGACTCTTGAGGGTGGGGGACCCAGGTGGGTGGAATCAGACTGGAAAGGCAACTTTTGGGGACTGGGGTGGTGGCTCAGTGGCAGAGCACTTGCCTAGCACATGTGAGACATTGGGTTTGATCCTCAGCACCACAGTAAAGGTCATCGACAACTAAAAATATCTTTTTTTTTTTTTTTTTTAAAAGGCAACTCTTTTTGCTTAGTGTTTGAATGCTCCAGGCACTGCCCCCACTGAGCCAGCCTAGAAGAGGGACTTGCCAGGGTCCCAGTGCCCTGCTGGGCAGGATCTGGGCATGGGTGCCTGATTTAGCTGCTTGGGACAATGTTGTATGTGACTGAGAATCTGGAGAGAGAAACGCAACAAAGCTCTCAAAGGAGGTGGGCCAGCTCTGCCGTGGGAAGGGCAGGGAGGCCAGCTGTCACTGCAGGGGGTTCTCTGGAGGGCACACAGAGGGAGAACGATGACCCTTTTGAAGCCTTTGTCCACGGGCTGCTGAGCACTCCAAAGCCCTCACTGCTTATGGACGGCAAGGGGCCTGCCTACAGTTCCTGACCTTGGCCACCTGGGCCCGTGGCTCCCACGTGCAAGGCCTGCGCTGCACACCTGCAGCCCAGCATCGGGCAGGAGAAGGCCTGTGGGCCAGGCCCGGGGAGGAGGAGCTTCTTGTGCAGATTTAGGTCCTGATTTCCCGCACTGCTCAGGTGGGCTCTGTGGGCAGGGCGTGCACCTTGGCTCCTGCGAGGTGCTTCCTCTCATGCGTTGAGGGCAGGCAGCCTCCTGGGGGCTTGCAGAAGTTTGGGGATCTGTCCTCCTCCTGGTTCCAGGTGAGTGCCCACATGGGTCTCCTGTGCTTTTTTCCACTGGGCTCTACAGGTGTGGAGCAGAGGGGGCTTCAGGGTGTCTCCCAGAAGCCGCATTTGACTCTCCCGCCCTAGGGGCAGATGACAATCTGTCACTCCCTGGGTGGGGGCCCTGTGACCTGGGAACGGTGGAGATAGGGTGGTCAGAGAAGGCTCCTTGGTCTCTAGCGGGTGGTGCTGGTTCTTGGCCCAGGAGTGGTAGAGGACACGGCCTTGAGGGAAGCAGTTTGGGGGATGGTCCTCTAGGTGGCAGGGGAGGGGGAGGTGTGAGGCTCAGAGAGGAGCAGGGGGTGCCCAGACTGAACCTGGGCCCTAGGCAGAGGCAGCTGGTCTGGAGGCCCAGCTGACCTCTCTCAGGACTCTGGCCATACCTGATTGGTGCTCAGGCCCTGAGGGTCCTCAGGGTCACCAGCTCTACCCTCTGAAAAGTATCTTGAGTGTTGAAGGTGGTGACAGCCAGCCTGAACCAGGCTGTGCCCAGCAGGGAGAGGGCATTGTCCAAGAGGTGGTCGCAGGTTCCTACTTCCAGGCCTGTGTGGACCTCAGAGCAAAGGGCTGGCTTTGGAAGTCAAGTGTTGTCCATTTGTGGATGAAGGAATTGAAGCTCCAAAGCCAAGATCCAGTTGTGTGCCCCAAGGAGCCGTCCTGAGTCCCCGGTCTGTCCCCTCTCTTCTGGGAAAGAATCAACACACGAACCTGTGACTTCCGCCAGGTACTGGCCTGTTTGCTGAAGCTCCCGCTTAATTAAAACTAAGTTCTAGACTGCACCCCTGAGCCTGTCTGAACCTAACTATTGGAGAGTCAGTTGAGACATGGGCCTTGGCATGTGTTTCCAAGAGCAAGGACGCTCACCTGTGTAGCAACAGGACAATCACCCAAGCTGTCCAAGCTGCAGACATACGATCAGATTTTACCAATTGTCTCAATGTCTTCCAGGTGATGTTTTTCAAGGTCAGGCCCAGGCATTGCCTGAAGTTGAGAGGTCACCTGTCTCCTTCGCTCTAGGGCAGCTCCCCAGACTGCGACCCGTGTTCACGACTTTGGCATTTTAGAAATGGCCAGGCTGGTGGTTTGTAGACTGTCAATCTAGATTAGGCCGATGATGTCCTCACGATTAGCTGCACGGTGTGTATCACTGGCAAAAATCCTATAGCTGTGACTCTTTGACGCCTGACAGAGCATTTGGATTTTATCCTTAATCTCCTGAGAGCTGACAGTTTTATTAGTCTTATAAATTATATTCATCTTTGTAAAGGCAGTCTAATTGTTGGCTTTATTAACACTTAATATTTGGTTTTGGGGCTGGGGCTCAGAGGTAGAGCACTTGCCTAGCACGTGTGAGGCACTGGGTTCGATCCTCAGCACCACATGTAAATAAATAAATAAAGGTCCATCAACAACTAATAAAATCTTTTTTAAAAATTCAATATTTGTTTTTTAAATTGTATTCAATAGTTCTAATGCTTCCTTCTATGTTTTGTTTTTGTGGATTTTTTAAAAATTTTTTTGTGGTTGTAGATGGGTTGCATGCCTTTATTTTTTTATTTTATATATATATATATATATATATATATATATATATATATATATTTACCTTTATTTGTTTATTTTTATGTGGTGCCTGGAATTGAGCCCAGTGCCTTGCACATGCTAGGCAAGCACTCTACCACTGAGCCACAGCCACAGCCCTTTTTGTAATTCGATTTTTTTTTTTTTTCATGATTTTTGTTTTGGTTTTTGGTGGTGCCCGGGTTAAAACCAGGGCCTTGGATACGCTAGGCAAGTGCTGGCTCTGCCACTAAGCTGTCGCCAGCCCTGATTTGCTTTTCCTTTCCACCTTCCTAGGCTGGCTGCTGTTGATTGCTTTTGTTCTCTTTTCTAATAAATGAGTTAAAAGTTCCACATTTCTTTCTAAGTGTGACTTTCCCTTCATCTCACAAATTTCGAATGTCATATATTCTTTATGACTTGGTTTTCTAGGTTCCATATACTTTCTCCTGTATTAGTTATTTAGAGGACTTGAGGTATTTTTTGTTACTGATTTTTTAAAAAATTATGATGAAATTGATCACACACACCTGTCATCCCAGCAGCTCAGGTGGCTGAAGCAGGAGGATCAAGTTCAAAGTCAGCCTCAGCAATGGCGAGGCCCTAAGCAATATAGGCACTAAGCAGTTTAGAGGCCCTGTCTCTAAATAAAATACACAATAGGGCTGGGGATGTGGCCCAGTGGTCAAGTGCCCCTGAGTTCAATCCCTGGTAACCGTCCCCCCAAAAAATATTTATTTATTTTTTTTTAAATATATATATTTTTAGTTGTAGTTGGACACAACACCTTTATTTTTATTTATTTATATATATGTGGTGCTGAAGATGGAAATCAGTGCCCTGCACGTACCACAACCCCAGCCCTCAAGTTTAACTATTTCAAAGTGCAATTTAGTGGAATTTAGGACATTTACAATGTCTAATTTGTCAAAAGGAAATTCTATACCCATGGTTACTGATGTCTACCTCGATTGTATTATGGACTCAAAACATTTTCTGCAGTATCTAAATTCTTCAAAATTCATTGAAATTTGCTTCAGGAGCCCAAGTTACTTTTCTATGAAAAGTGAACATGTTTCAAAGATTTTTTTTTCCCATGTTGGTACATGTAGCTTAGTTCATTTGCTTTGATTGCTGCATGAAGTCCCCTCGTGTAAACATACCATATTGAGGTTATTCCCAGTTTTTCACTGTTCTAAACCATGAATATTCTGGAATGTGTCTCCTTGCTCATGAACTTCTCAGCATTTAAGTAGAAGTGAGCTCACTGTGCCATAGGCATCTGGCTTCTTTACCAGATATCACTGAAGTGCCCTCCGGGCTGATTAGACCAGGAGGGGTCCCTCTGACAGTGTTCAAGACTGTCCCTTACAGGTTTTCTGCAGTCTGGTATGACTGCACATCGTCTCAGTGTTGATTGACCATTCTGCGGGAATTGCCATCCGTGTCTCGTGTTTCTTCCTTACTGATTGGCAAATGTCCATGGGTAGACCTGAACTCATTTATCAGCTGTAGAGTTGCAAAAAGACCTAGAGTGTGGCTTTCCCTTTTTAAAATGTCTTTTTATATGTGAATGTTAACTTTTTAAAAAATTGTTTCACAAGTTTTTCTGTGCACTGCAAATGTTTCAAATACACGTTTCATGGTTAAAAAGGTCAGTCACCTTATTGGGGGTGGTCTGGGGGCATCCTTCCAGACCTTTCCTGTGGATCTACGAGCATCTCATTTATGAGCCCCCTGCAACAGGACCAGTACGATATTACTCGGCTTCTTTTTTTCTACTTTACATTTTTCTGCATCAGTATGTTCTAATAACAGGTTCTTTTTAACTGTCTCGAAACCCTCAGTGGTATGGCTGCGCCTTCAGTTCTGCCAACTTGCTCTCCAGTGTCCACTCCCACCAGCTGCAGGGACACCCCAGTCCCACATCTTCTCCAACACCAGACGTTATCAGGTGCTGTGGTTTGGCTCTTGAGTGTCCCCCAAGGGCCCACATGTTAAAGGCTTGGTCCCCAGGTTGGTGCTCTTGGGAGGTGAGGGGGCCCAGTGAGAGGTCTGGGGTCACTGGAGGTGTGCCTCACGGGGGACTGGGCCCCACCCCTCTCTTTTCTGCTCTCTGGCACAAGGTGACCAGAGGCCCCTGCCTCGCCACAGGCCCAGAAGCAATGGCATCTATAAAGCCAGGAACCGAAATCTCTGAAATTCTGTGAGCCAAAATAAGCCTTTTTTGTTTTGTTTTTTGTTTTGGTACCAGGGACTGAACCCCAGGGCACTTTAGCACTGAGCCCCATCCGTGGCCCTTTTAATTTGACAGAGGGTCTCCCCATGCTGCTGGCCCGCCTTGGCCCCTCGAGTTGCCAGGATCACAGACACGGGCCAGCGCCCAGCTATTATATTTGGGCTTCTTTTGTCATATGATCTTCTCTTCTCCACTCCCCATTTTCCTTTGTTTTGCTTTTTCTTCCTTTGGGCCATTGGTTAGAGACGTTGGATTTTCTTATTTTTTAAAGGTATGCACTCTAATTGTATTCTTCTGGTGATTGTGTCTTAAACCAGTACTTGTGTTTGTTTTTTCCTATCAGTTTATTTGAATTATGTCTGTGTCTTAAAGGCAGAAAAGAAACCCACCATGCCCTCATCTTCTGTTGGTCTCCCCGTCTCCAGCCACGTTCAGAGCCAGGGTCTGGTTCAGGGTGGGTGGGTGTTTCTTCTCCCTCTCAATCACAATAAACTACTAAGATACCTTCTTATCTTTATTTCTCACATATCTCTATATTTCCTGAACTTATTTACATTCTTACTCAAGTACTTTATTCATGATTGTTTCATGGAGGTCTTTTGTACAGTAATATTCTAAAGGCTCAGAATCTTTTTTTAAAAGTCCATACTTATTGATGCATTCACATTTTTTGGATATTTATGAACATCAGTAAATCAATAGATTTTCCTGAGGTAGCTGTATGGATTTATTAAAATACATAATTGTATTTGTGTATATACTCAATTATATAAAAATTATATTGGGCTGGGTGGTGGCTCAGTAATAGAGCCCTTGCCTGGCACCAGTGAGACACTAGGTTCGATCCTCAGCACCACAAAAAAATAAAGGTATTGTGTCCATTTACAATGAAAAAAAAATTTTTTTTTTAATTATATTAATGGTTTTCCTTAATGTGGTGAAACCCCCCAGACTCCCAGAGATATCCTTGTAGGCCAGGCACAGTGGTGCTTGCCTATAATCTCCACCACTTGGGAGGCTGGGGCAGGAAGATTGTAAATTCAAGGCCAGCCTGGGCAACTGAATGAGACTACGTCAAAATAAAATAGAAAAAGACTGAAGAGGTAGCTCCATGGTGAGCACCTGTGGGTTTAATCCCTAGTACTATTTAAAAAAAAAAAAAAAAGACATGTATGTGACCAGGTTTCTATATGCATATAGAAATTATTTTATATTTTATATATAATCATATATATATTATTTTAAATTTATGTTCCATCAACAGATATATTTGTATATGGTGTATATGCAAATATTTATCAAACAGGGCTACTTTTACTCAGGAGGCCACAGGGACTCAGCCTAGCATTGATTGCCTTGGAGACGCTGATTCAGAATATCTGATTGTCTTCTGGTTTCATTATTGGGAAGGCTGATATCATCCTAGTTTTTTTCAGCCCGAGTTTTATCTTTGATGGTTTTGGTGCCTGGAGTTGGAGTTTTCATTGTTTGGTCTTTTTTTTTTCTTTTGAGGGAGGCACAGTGGATTGAACCCTGGGTGCTTAACCACTGAGCCACATCCCCAGCTGCTCCTTTATATTATTTACTTATTTATATACATTTTATTAGTTGTTGTTGGACCTTTATTTATTTTTATGTGGTGCTGAGGATGGAACCCTGCGCCTCACACGTGCTAGGCGAGTACTCTACTGCTGAGCCCCAACCCAGCCCCCCAGGCCTTATTTTTCATTTTGAGGTAGGGTCTCACTAAGCTGCTGAGGCTGCCCTTGAACTTGTGATCCTCCTGCCTCAACCTCCCAAGTTGCTGGGGTGATAGACATGCACCTTTGTCTTTATCTGTCTTTAGTTTTGTTATATTCTTGGGTTTCGCTTCTTTCAATATTTTCTCTTTTTTCCATTTCCCTTTGTAGACACTATTGTATGGATGTTGACATTCAAATTCTGGCTTCTGTAGATTTGAATTTTTTTCTGCTCCATTTCTAGCTCTTTGGTTTACGGTGCCTCCGGGGAGACTGGTTCTACCCGGGCCTCCTAGGTCACTAGTTTGGGTCACTGGTTTTCCTCTGGCTGTCCTGTGACACTGTTGAGCCCGTCTGGTGTGCTCTTTATTTTCAACTCTTCTATTCCCAGTTGAGTGTTTTCACTCAGTTCTTCCCTGTAACAGTGGGTACGGCGAGCCCTTGATCTGTCCCTGTCACCCTGGTTCACTTCAGGGGGTCGTCTCTGCTCCTGCTCAAGTCAATCACCTTTCCTGGTGGTGTCCTCGATGGTGCAGTGCACGTTGTCTCTGCCAGGCTTAAAGGGGGGAGGTTCGCCCCCAGGGTGGGGGGTGGGCTCAGGAGCAGTGTAGCGAGCCTTGAGGAGCCCCAGCCACAGGGGGAGGCGTGTCTCAGGCTGGAGGCCCCCCGCATCTGCCCCTCACTGAGCGCCCTCTGCGCACCCCTTTCAGATGAACGACCCCCCCTACAGGCAACCCCAGGAGTTGGCCAGTGCAGAAGGGGGAGTGTGGGCCCACAGTCTGCACCTGTTCTTTTTAAATTGTGGTAAAATTTATATAACTTAAAATGTCCTGTTTCGGCCATTTTTTAAGTGTGACTTTCCGTGGTATGAAGTACACACTGTGGCGCTGCTGCCTTCTCCCTCCAGAACGTTCTCATTTCCCCAGACAGAAACTCTGTGTCCATAAACTAACTCCCCATCCTCCTCCTCCTCCTTCCTGGCCTCCACCATTCTGCTTTCAGTCTCTGTGGATTCAGTGACTCTAGGTACCGCAATAATGATCATGTTGTGTGTGTGTGTGTGTGTGTGTGTGTGACTGTGTGTGTGTGACCGGCTTATTTCACTTAACACTCTTTGGAGGGGAGGGGAGGGCAGTCTGGGAATCAAACCCAGAGCCTCACCCATGCTAGGCAAGTGCTCTACCATCAGCTACTTAATGTTATAACATTTCATCTATGTTGTAGCAGGTCAGAAGTTCCTTCCTTTTTAGGGCTGAGTAATATTCTATTGTATAGACACACCACATTTTGTTTATCTAGTTGCCACTGGCAGCACACAAATGTTCCAAATGTCTCCACATCCTTGCTAATGCTTGCTATTTTCTTTCTTTTAATATTTATTTTTTAGCTGGACACAATACCTTTATTTATTTTTATGTGGTGCTGAGGATCAAACCCAGAGCCTCTCACGTGCCAGGCAGGTGCTTTACCGCTGAGCCCCAGCCTCGGCCCCGCTATTTTCTTTCTTTAAAAACAATTTTTTTAAAAAATTTGGGCTGGGGTTGTGGCTCAGTGGTAGAGTGCTTGTCTAGAATGCATGGGGCACTGTGTTCTGATCCTCAGCGCCATATAAAAATAAGATACAGTATCCACCTAAAACTAAAAATAAATATTAAAAAAACATTTTTTGAGGGCTGGGGCTATGGCTCAGCGGCTCAGTGGTAGCGCACTTGCCTGACGTGTGAGGCACTGGGTTCGATTCTCAGCATCACATATAAATAAATAAAATAAATGTCTGTCAACAACTAAAAAAATAAAATAAATTTTTGAGACAGGGTCTTAATAGTTGTCCAGGCTGGCCTTGAACTTGGGACCTTCCTGAGTTGCTGAGATTATAGGTGTGCACCACTGTGTCTGGCTAAGACTTGTTATTTTCTTTGTTGTCTTTGTTTTAAGAATAGCCATCCTAATGGATGTCAAGTGATATTTCATGATTTTTTTTTAACTGGGGATTGAACCCAGGGGTGCTCTACCACTGACCTACATCCTAGCTCTTTTTGTTTTTATTTTTAAAATTTTTTTATTTTTATTTTTTTAATACCTTTATTTCACTTGTTTATTATTATTTATTTTTATGTGGTGCTGAGGATCGAACCCAGGGTCTCGCATGTGTGAGGCAAGCTCTCTACTGCTGAGCCCCAGCCCCAGCCCCTGTTTTTATTTTAATAGAGTCTTGCTGAGTTGTCCAGGCTGACCTTGAACTCTCAATATTTCTGCTTCAGCTCCTGTATTACAGGTGTGTGCCACAAAGTTCAGCATTTTTTTTTTTTATTACTATATAGTTGGTTTTTTTTTTTTCCTGATGGTGCGAGGGGGGAGCCCAGGGCCTCACATGCCACTCTTATCTACTGGTCACCTGGGCGTTTCCTGGCAACACCCTGCGGTTTGGCTTGGCTTGCTGTTTCCTGGTGCTCTGGTGGTGAAGGGGCAGCTCATCAGCCACCTACAGCAGTGTGACCAGGAGATAAGAAAATTACTTGCCTCAAGTGTCGTAGCTTTTCCAAGTGGACAACCTATTGAAAAACCAGAAAGCTCTTCACCACAGGAATAAGGTGCGCACACAGGAATAAAAACACAAACACACAATGTTATCAACAAGAGGCAATTTTTATCAAATGGGTGATCTCGGATTCCCCCCAAGATGCCAGCAAATAGTACGGGCGATGCCCTCTCTCAGCCAAGCCTCAAATGCAGCAGAAATTACAGGAGACTATATGGATTTAAAGGGAGGCGAGGCTGGGCCTGTGGAGCCATCCTGTAACCCCAGCTGCTTGGGAGGGCGAGGCAGGATGGCAAGTCCAGGCAGCCTGGCAGCTTGGCCTGTGCCAAAAAAGGTGGGGGGATGGGACAGGGTGTGGTTCAGTGGTCAAGCACTCCCGGGTTCAAGCCCCAGTATCAGAAAACAAAACAAAACAAAAAATCTCTCAGGTGAAGATTGTTAAGAAAAATTCTAGAGGAGAAGGCGATGGTGACCAAACGTGGAGGATCAAGCACGGCAGCCAGTAGGTGCCCCAGGGTCCTGTGCTCATCCTCTTCAGCAACCCACTAGGAGACGGTTGTCGCCTGCTTGCAGGACATGTCGGAACCCAGGACCAGCTGGGAAGGATGTGCAAAGGCAGAATCCAGGGGGTCAAGGGCAGGACCTCTTCAAGGGTTCCACAAAAATGTGTTTTCTTTCCAACTGTGACCCACAGAGTTGTGAGACGTCTCTGGCCAGAGGAACCCACTCAGGTTTGGAAACCAGTTTAAGAAGATGTTTCAGTAGGCGTGTTCCTTCTGTGTGACCAGCCCTGATAAATTAACTATAGGACTTTATTTATTTATTGTCAATGGATCTTTATTTTTATTATTTGTATGTGGTGCTGAGAATTGAACACAGTGCCTCACACATGCCAGGCAAGCACTCTACTGCTCAGCCCCATCCCCGGCCCTGGCCCCGGCCCCGGCCCACTGTAGGACCTTGGAACAGCAGATGCACGTGATTCCTAATCTTTACATTAAGCCTCTGATACCCGACACCCTGTGGCATGTCCTGATGTCCAAGGCCCACAGCCTAATATCGTCTGAGCAGTAACTGTGAGTATTCCGGGGGTTGGGTTCTTAATGCTTGTTATGGTCAGAACCCTGGCTTCAGGACCCCTGGACATCAGCTGAGAGGGAGTAACCAGGTTGCTTGCAACAGAAACCCCGAGGAAGAACTTTGGGCTTTGCTTTTATTTCTCTCTTAAAACTGTTTATAAAACCATCTGTGCCAGAAGCCTTTTTTTAATTTAAAAAGAAATTGAGCTATCACCAGCAAGATACACACATTTTAAGTGTGCTGCTTTAGTGATTTCCCCCACACGACTGTGCTTGAATAAGAATCATCCAGATCAGAATATAAAATCCCTGGTGCCTCCTGTCGGCCAGTAGCCCCCAAAGTAACCACTAATTTTTTTTTTCTGATGCTAGGATTGAACCCAAGCCCTTGCACGTGCTAAGCAAGTGCAGTCCCCTGGAGCCGCACCTCTATTCTGATTTCTATGGCCATAGACATGTTTTGTCTGCGTTTGAACCTCACGTAATACAAGGATATGAACTTGTGTGAGACTTTTGTGAGTCTCAAATTTTTTGCTTGATATTGTTTGTGAGATTTATTCACGTATCAAAATATGGTCACTAGTTCATTTTTTCTTTTTTTTTAAAGACAGTGTGTGTGAGAGAGAGAGAATTTTAATATTTATTTTTTAGTTTTTGGCGGACACAACATCTTTGTTTGTATGTGGTGCTGAGGATTGAACCTGGGCTGCACGCATGCCAGGCGAGCGCACTACCGCTTGAGCTACATCCCCAGCCCACTAGTTCATTTTTTCATAGCTGTATATTCATTGTACAAATGTACTATTTTTTAAAATTTCATGTTTTTTATTTGTTGATGGATACAATACCATTATTTTATTTATTCATGTTTATGCGGTGCTGAGAATCGAACCCAGTGCCTCACACGTGCTAGGCAAGCTCTCTACTGCTGAGCCCCAGCCCCAGCCCTGAATGTACTGTTTTACTTGTTCTTTTGAGGGATCCAGGATTCTTTCCAGCTTCTCTCAATACAGGTGAAGCTACACTCTTGTTCTTGTCTTCTGGTGGACACAAGACTCTCCATTTTGATGAACATATTTCTAGGGATGGACTTGCTGCTGTTCATAGGGTATACAGCACCCAAGATTTCCATAGTGGTCGTACCCACTTATCCTATGAGAGAGAATTACACTTGCCCCACTTCTGACACTTTTTTTGAGGTTCCTTTTTTTTTTTTTTAAACCCAGGGTGCTTAACTTCTGAGCCACATCCCAGACCTTTTAATTTTTCATTTTGAGACACAGCCTCACTAAATTGCTTAGGGCTTCGCTAAGTTGCTGAAGCTGGCCTTGAACTTGTGATCCTCCTGTCTCAGCCTCCCGAGATACTGGGATTGAAGGTGAGTGCCACCACACCTGGCTGAGTTTCCTTTTATGGAGGGCAGATTTTTTAGCTGTTTTCTCAATCTGTTCTAGACTGGTTTTTAAAAATACCTTCTGTCGGATCAATTTTTCTAATTTATTTTTCTAAAGAAGAGGCCACTTACGTAGCTATTATACTTCACTAGCACAAGCATTGTATAAATTTTATGCTGTAGCATTTAATTTTATATTTTTTCTTCAAACGTACAAAGATTAAATAGAACTGGGAGGTAGTTCAGTGGTAGAGTACTTGTCTAGCATGTATGAGGCCCTGGGTTCAATCCTCACTACTGCCAAAAAAAATTATATACACACACACATACACACACATACACATATACACACACATATGTGTGTGTTCAGTGTTGACTTTACTATGACCATGTCGATGACATCATAGCTGAGCCATGTAGTAGATATTTTTTTTCTTTCTTTTTTAACAATGTTGTTTTTTCCTGGAGTTAATTTGTTTGCCGAGTTCTATGTACTTGTCATGGATTTTTCTAATTTCCTCCGAGTGGATAAAACCCTTTTGCTCATCTCTCTATCTTTGGTACTGAGGATGGACCCCAGAGGTGCTTTGCCATTGAGCCACATCCCTAGCTCTTTTAGACAGGGCCTTCCTAAATTGTTGAGGCTGGTCTTGGACTTGGGATCCTCCTGCCCCAGCCTCCCGAGTGAACGGGGTTGCAGGTGTGTGCGCCGTGCCCTGCTCTGATTGTTTTCTCCATGTGCACAGACGTCCCACGTCCCATGAGCTCCATGTTTTTCTTGGTGCTATCCCACAGGAGGCCTCCTAGGCCTTTCAGAAATGATTCCAGGATTCAGTGAATGGGGAGCCGTTAGGGAAATCTCTGTGTGAGGGGAAACTAGGGGAGAGCTGGGCCGGCAGGGGAGAGCCATCAGACTGGGATGCGAGGACACCAAATGGGAGAGCATGAGGAGGGGAGGGTGGAGGGACAGTCCTGACTGCTGCACTGTAGGGAGTCCCCGGAGCAGGCTGGACCCTGGGTTTCTCAGGAGGTGACTTGTGGTGGGGCACCTTGGCTAGGATAGACTGCTGCGGGGACTCCTGCCGGTCCTGCTCCCTGCAGGGCGTCTGAGAGTCACGTTTTCAGATGTTCTCTCCACAGTTTGGGGCCAGCCCTTCTTCCCTGGGAAGCTGGGAGGCGGCTAGAGGGTGGACTCCAGCTTATTTCTCCGCCCTTGACCTTGGGATTGCCGGCTATCGTCAGGCATTTTTCTTCTCTGTTCTAAATTCCTCTTGTGCCCAGCACCTCACTTGGTGGAGTGACCCAAACTCTCGTTTTGGAAGGGTCTGAACGCTACTGATCGACACCCCCTGTCTGTGGTTGCTGCACATGTCCACCCTCGGTCACAAAGGAGGTATCCAGGCAGATGACCTGGGATCCTACCTGTAGGAACGGTCCTGTCTCCTCCTGATCAATTGCTTCCACCAACTGCGATTCCTCCTTTCCTCTGGCTGGTCCTTGGGCCGCTGGCACTCGAGCTTCCGAGGATTCTTGCTGGTCCCTTTGCTGATCAGGATGTCCAACCCCTGGCGCTCAGACTTGTGGCATAAGAAACGCAAGCTGGGGGCAGGTTCGTGGCCCAGTGGTGGAGCGCTTGTCTAGCACCGTGAGGCCCTGGGTTGGGCCCTCCGCACCACGTAAAAATAAATACATAAAGTAAAGGAATTGTGTCCATCTATAGCTAGAAATATTTTTTTTAAAAAACCTCACCCATGACTAGCACCAAATAAAAATTTGTGTCCATATGTACATATGAATACATATATGTGAATACCTGTGTATTCATATAACACATGCTTCGTGATTTGTGTTCACTCTGGGCAGAGACCCTGGTGATCACTCTGGGTTTGTTCCAATTTTAGTAAATGTACTGCCCCAGAGAGCACTCGGTTCCTTTTCTGCTTTTTTTTTTTTCTTTTTTTTTAATTAACACATATTTTACACATTAGTGGGGTTCAGGGCCATGATGGCCATGCTGTTCACGGAGGCCTTTTGCCAGGGCAGGGTGGCACCTGTGGGGACTTCCTGCCACCTGGTGCTGAGGCCCATCCCGTGGTAGACGTCTCTCCCTGCGCCCTGCTCGGCAGTGGTGGTTAGGGTCCTTGCGCTCACCTGTTGCTCTACAATGTGAATTTTCTGCTCAGTGATGTTAAGGAAGTTGAGTGAAAGGTCTTTTACATTTAATCCACATGTTCCCGATTGCAGGTGCACTGGTTATCTGTTGTTGTAAAACACATTACTCTGTAATTTAGTGACTTAAATCAACAAACCACATGTATTGTCTTGCACAGTTTCTTTGGGCCAGGAATTCAGAATTGACCTTGCCAGGTGACCCTGGCTCATGGTTTTTGTGAAATTGGAGTCACTGATGGCTGGGGCGGTGGTCACTTGAAGGCTTGACTCTGGCTTGAGGGCCTGTCTTGCTGGCTCCAGTGTCTACATGTGGACCCCCAGACAGCTGCTGAGTGTCCTCATGACCTGGCATCTGACCTCCCACCATCATCTAAGACAGGAAGACGTGTCATTCTTTTTTCTTGGTAAATCAAGACGTAATTCACATATCACAAAATTCACCCTATTAAAGTGTACAATTCAGTGGATTTTTTTTTTAGTATGTTCACAAGTTATAATCACTATTGACTAAATTGATTTTTTTTTTTGAGGTGCAAGGGGTCAAACCAAGGGCTTTGCACATGCTAGGTAAGCCCCCTACCACTGAAGGGCATCCCCAGCCCAGCTAATTCTGGAATATTTTAGTTACCCCGGAGAGAGAACCTGTGAGCAGCTACTCCCCTCCCCTCCCCTCCCCTCCCCCACCTTGCAGCACTGTTTCTTTTCTGTCTCTAGGGGATTTGTGTTTCCTGGACATTTCATGTAATTGACTTAGGGGCTCCTTTTACTCATATTGTCTCTTGGACACATAAGTAACTATGAGTGGACTTGCTGGCTTTGGAAGTAACCATGTTACTTTTTGTGCAATTGCCAACTTGTTTTCTAAAATAACTGCACCATTTTATAATCCCACAGGCAATGCCACGAGGTTCTAATCTCTCCACATCCTTCTGACTCCTTATTGTCTTTTTGAAAAAAATTAATGTCATGCAAGTGGGTGTGACGTGGTACCTCATTGTGGTTTTGATTTGCATCTCCCTGGAGAGTGATGGTATTGAGCCATCTTTTCTGTTTCCTGCTTGGATATTTGTATGTTATCTTTGGAGAAATTTCCATTCAGATCTTTTGCCTACTTTACTAATTGGATTTTTTAAAAAATAATTTTTAGTTGCTGATAGATCTTTATTTTTTTAATATGTGGTGCTGAGAATCGAACCCAGTGCCTCACAAATACCAGGCATGTGTACTACCACTGAGCCCCAGCCCCCTAATTGGATTTTTAAACGATTTAAAAAAAATATTTTTTAGTTATTGATGGACCTTTATTTTATTTGTTTGTGGTGCTGAGAATCCCACCCAGGGCCTCACGCATGCTAGGAAAGTGTTCTGCCACTGAGCCACAACCCAGCCCTAACTGGATTTTTAAATTGTTTTAAGAGTTCTTCATTCTGGATACTAAATCCTTATCAATATAGTTTACAAATGTTTTCTCCCATTTTTTGGTCTACTTGCGGCAGTTTCTTTTATGACCTGGTCCTGGAAATCATCCCACATTGCTGCTGCTGCTGTTATTACTCCTCCTCTCCAACCAAGGACCTTACAAATGCTAGGCAAGCGCTCTACCACTGAGCTATGTCCCCAGCCCTTTTATTCTTTTAAATTTTATTTTGAGGAAGGGTCTGATAAGTTTTCCAGACTGGCCTTGAGCTTACAATCCTCCTGCCTTAGCCTCTTGAGTACCATATTGTTTTGTCACATGCTAGTGGTCACACAGGCCAGCCTGATAATGAAATGGGAAGCAACTGTGTCTTGTACTGCCTTCCCCTGGAAGATGATCACCAGGGAGTGTTTTGATATTACTAGACTGATGGTCTCCCAGACTTTTTTATTTTTTTAATTTTTAATTTTGAGACAGGAGCTCACTAAGATGGCCTTGCACTTTCGATCTTCCTGCCTCAGCCTCCCGGGTGGTTGGGAAATAAGCCCAAATAAGCCTGGCTGTTTTATTTCTTTTTGTGACTCTGAATTCTTATTTGGGGTCATTTTCCTTGAGTCTAAAGAACTTATCTCCAGTGGTTCTTGTCATGCAGATCTGCTTCCAGTAAGTCCTCTTAGTTTTAGTTTTTCTGAAAATGGTAATATTTCGCTTTCATTTTTGAAGGATATTTTTGCTCCATATCCAGATGTGGGACGATGTTTATTTCTCGTAGTTTTAAAGGTACCATCCCATTGTCTTCTGCTCTGAGATTTGAATGTGTAGAGAGTCGTATAACTGCATCGTGTTCCCCTGTGCAATGTGACCTTTTTTTCTTGTTCTTTTTGAAATTTTCTGTTTTTAGTTTGGAGACTAAGAATTTCCCAAGTGGTGTTTTCTTCTCTTGATTCTGCTTGGGGCTTGCTGTGCTTTAAAACTCTTTCTCCAGATTGTCCTCCCTCCTCCTTCTCCTCCTCCTCCTCATCATCATATTTAAAATTAGTCCCTGTTGAGAGCCGTCATGGTCCATGGTGGACTGTGTTGTGCTTTGCAGTCTAATGAGGGGCTAGGTCTGGCACTGGGACCCTCCGGTGACCCTCACCCCAGGGATGCAGGTGAACTTGCCCCTCAGGCTCTGCCAAAGATCCCACACAGTACCTGAGATGGGCGTGTCCTGCCAAGATGTCACTCGACCTTCTGACTGCAGGACATCACAGGCAGGACTCTGCCCTGGAAACCTTATCCCCGCCTTCCATGTAGCCCTTAAATAAGCCACTGGAGCCATCTTTCCTTTGTCTAGTCCAGCCCCCAGGCAGACTAGATCTGTCACGGGCTTTGCTTTTGTAAATATATTTCTAACTATTTGTGTTTGGTTCTTCACTAATTATTTGAGATTTTAAGTTTTCTGGTGGCTTACACCCTCCTCGGCAGGAAGAAGAACCCCCAGTTAAGAACCCCCTGTTAAGTACCTCTTCCTGGACTGGCCTCTTCCCATCATTTTGGTTATGAAATCAATGGTTTCCAGTTCTGTCTCAAATTCCCTTCTTCCCAACCATTTGTTGTTATCACCTGTGGACGTGTGTATTTGCCTTTATACTTTTATTGGTGCATCATAGTTATACATAATAGTTGGGTCCATATTTTTTCTTTTTCTTTGGTACCAGGGATTGAACTTGGGGCACTCGACCCCTGAGCCACACCCCCAGCCCTGTTTTGTATTTTATTTAGACAGGGTCTCACTGAGTTGCTTAGTGCCTCATTTTTGCTGAGGCTGGCTTTGAACTTGAGATCCTCCTGCCTCAGCCTCCCAAGTTGCTGGGATGACAGGTGTGCACCACTGCACCCAGTTAGTTGGCTTCATTTCGATAAAATCCTATCTGCATGGAATTAGATTTACTCCACTTCAGTCCAGGTGCCCTCCCTGCCCTTCCCCCCCTTCCCTCCCCACCTCCCTCGTCCTATTCCCCTTTCTCTATTCTACTGTTTAGAACTTCTCAGTTCTAGAGTAAATTCTATATTTGGTTCTCTTTGTAATATTTCTGCTAGCAATTTCTACTGGTCATTATTATTATTTTTAAAAAATATTTCTAGTTGTAGATGGACACAGTGCCTTTATGTATTTATTTATTTATGTGGTGATACGTTTCGAACCCAGGGCCTCCCATGTGCTGGGCAAGTACTCCTCCACTGAGCTCCAGCCCAGCCCTCGTTTATTTCAAGACATTTTCTGCCCCATTCTTTCTTCATTTTGCATCTCCAGCCGTTCCTGGGTTATACTGCTTAACACCGTCCCACAGGTAACTGAGGCTCTGGTCATTGGCCCCATCTCTGTCATCTCAGTTCTGCAGCTTTGACAATGTCTGTGGGTGTATTTCAGGGCTTGGGAAACGGCCCTCCCCAGGCCGGCTCTTTGTATCCCTCTCTGTCGGTTTGAAGTGGCAGAAAGGAGTAGCTGGAGAAAATTTTGACCCACGAAACTGAAACTATTTACTCTCTGATCCTTTAGAGAAGAGGTTGCTGATTTTAAAGTCTGTGATCTTCAATGTGCTGTTAACCTCATCCAGTGAATTTGTTTAGAATTGACATGTGATAATTGTAATTTTGCGGGGTATGGAGTGGTGATTTAATAAGTGTATTCAATGTGTGACGATCAAATCAGGGTGCCTGGCTTTAGCATCTCTTTAAACATCTATCATTTCTTTGTACTGGGAATCTTTGAGCTTCTCTCTTCTAGATTTTTATATACCCATCTGAATTTACTTCAAATATGGTACTTTTCAGTTCTAGAATAAATTCTACATTTGATTCTCTGTAAAATTTCTGCTAGCAATTCCTACTTGTTCATTCACTATGTTCATTCATATATTCCTTTATATCTTTGGGTGTAGTTATAATAGTTACTTTAAAAGTCTTGAATGCTACTACACAGTGGTGTATGCCTGTGGTCATAGCTACTCAGGAGGCTGAGGCAGGAGAATCACTTGAGCACAGGAGTTTGAAACCACCTGGGCACCACAGTGAGATTAACTCATGTAAAAAATCTTGAATGTCAGTTCTAACATTTCAAAGTCGGTTTCCATTAATTGCCTTTTCTCTTGAGCACAGATTTCATGTCTTCCTCTTGGTACAGTGGATTGAATCCAGGGGTCCTCTAGTTCTAACACCAAGCTACATCCCAGGACTTTTAATTTTGAGAAAGGATCTTGCTAAATTGTCCTGGCTGGCGTTCACTCTTTTTAAAAAACAACAACAACAAAAAACAAACGAGGGATTCAATCCAGGGGTGCCTAACCACTGAGCAATGTATCCAAACCTTTTTTATTTTTTAGAGACAGGTTCTCACTAAGTTGCTGAGGCTGGCTTTGAACTTGTGGTCCTCCTGCCTCAGCCTCCTGAGCTGCTGGGATTACAGGTGTGCCCCACTGTGCCTGGCTGGGATTTTGTTTTTTTGCTCACATATATGTATAATTATGAATTGAATTTTAGGTCTCATGAATAATACTGTGTAGAAATTATGGAGAAGTGTGTGGTGTTTTTTTTTGTTGTTGTTGTTTGTTTGTTTTGTGCTGAGGATTGAACCCAGGGCCTTGTGCATGCGAGACAAGCACTCTACCAAGTGAGCTATGTCCCCAGCCCAGGAAAGTGTTTTTTGTTTTTTAAGTATGCATGTAACTTGCCTGAAAACTGATTCCTCTGTTATGGGCAGCAGCTGAAATTTCTCTCATTCTTTCATTCTTTTCTGGGCTGCTTGGAGTCTGGGCATTCTGGGTATCGGGGATTTGGGCCCAGCTTACACAGAATGTGAGGCTTCTTTCCTTTCTGGGATTTATCCCCTTACATTTTAGGTGCTTTCTTTTGGTACTTGAAGCCAGTGATACTGTGTGTTTTTTCTTTTCTTTCTTTTTTGTTGTTTTTTAGATTTTTTTCTTTTGGTAGTTGTAGATAGACAGCACGCCTTTATTTTATTTGCTTGTTTTTGTATGTGGTGCTGAGGATGGAACCCAAGGCCTCACCTATGCTAGGCAAGCGCTCTGCCACTGAGCCCGAGCCCCAGCCGGATACTATGGTTTTGTATGCAAGTTTTAATCACACCACCAGGTGCCACCAGGGCCTGTCCTCAGGCAAAAAGCCACACAAATGGGAAACTCTGCCAGAGCCATTCCCTCCAACTGCAGCTTCCTCCCCCAGTGCCTCCTGTCTGGTCATTCTTCACCACCTCAGGTAGTGGTCTGTTTATTTTGTTGAGAATTTATAGTTGTCATATGCAGAAGGTTTGGACGGACAGGAGCTCCTCCGTTATCACCAGAGGCAGATCCCTCTTTGCTGCCATTCAGAATATGTGCTCTGCATTTCACCCATATTCTGCCAAGGTTAGCAGGAGGATTGGAGATAGAACCGCTATTGACAGTGGCTTTCACGTCTGCAATTCGGACACTGAAATTTGCTTTGAAAACCTCACAGATTCTGCTTGTCTGGTCCTGGCTTGGCAGGAGGCATGTATCCAGGTCCCTCCCCCTTGGGGCTCCCATTAGTAGGTAGTGGTCAACTGTGTTGCAGAAATCCTGGGGAGGAAGGTCTCGGCATGGCCTCTCTGGACAACAGCTTAGTTGGCACAGGGTTCGGGTGGCCCAAACCCCAGCTCTTCTCTGCCCCTTCTAACAGGGTGGGTGGTGTCCCACCTCAGCAAGGCGCTGCTTGCACAGACCTTCCCTGTCGACAGAGACCCCCACGGCCACCTGGGGATGCTGATCAAGGCATGTGACCACCTTCTCCTAGTGTGGCCAGGAGGCTCACTGGAGGCAGGAAGAACAGGGACAAAGGAGCTGATGTTGAAACCCAGTTTTTTTGGTCGATGCCTCCATTTACTGTAGGCTGTGGATGGATTTAAAGTTTTTGAAGCCGACGGCCTTACCCTGTAGCTTGTAAGAACTCTGTATGTTTCCAGGTAGTTCTGATGAGTGGTTAGTACATATTGTGGATGATTAAAATTGACATATTTTGGTTTCAAAAAAAAAAAAAATGAAAAATTTGGAGCTGGGTGTAGGCCACAGAGCCATTACAGTGTTTAGTGACTAACCTGTGCTTTGGGGGGTGGAGGTCATTTGTAATTCTGTGATGAAGTAATACAGTGGTTAAGGACACAGGCTGGTGATCAGAGTTTATTCTGCCACTTTCCACTGGTGACCTGGAAGGTTGGTGAGTCCTCTGTATATTGGTGACAGAAATAGCACCTACCTCAAAGGACTCTTAGAGGTGTTACTAGTATCTGGTCGGTGGCTACCATTTGCCCAGGCTCTCCGCCAAATTTCTCCAGGTGTAATTCTGTCCTAGCTCCTAGGCTGCCGGCTTCTCTTTAAAAATATCTTTGGTGCTGGGGACAGAACCACTGAGCCATGCGCCCAGCCCCAAAGCTTTCTCTGGATCATGGCTGTGTCCTCCCTCCTTTCTTCAGATCTTCTTCTTGTGTGCTCACAGTTGTTTTCAGCTAAATTATTGAGTGTTGGACGGGCCAGGCTGAGGACAAAGCCCAGGGACATCTGTCCAGGTTAACATCAGGTTTTGGAGAGGTTCATTCAGCCAGTTTTTCTTTTTAACTTTATTTCATTATTTTTATTTTTTAGTTGTTGATAGAACTTTATTTATTGATATGTGGTGCTGAGAACCGAACCCAGTGCCTCACACATGCCAGGTGAGCCACTGAGCCACCACCCCAGCCCCCTCTTTCAGCCGGTTTTTAATCTACTTCATTGAAGGATCCCTTGGCCCGACGTCTTCCCTTTGTCCCAGAGGTGGAGGGCCCTCCAGGAGCTCTGTTGACTTACCCTTGCCTTCCACGAAGTCTGCTCCTTTCCTCTTCTGTGGCTGGACCAGCTTGAGCCAAGTGGCTGGGATGGCACAGCTTTTATCTTAACACAGGCCTGGAGTGCGGCTCATTGAGTCTTCTCTTCCAAGGTGTTAACCAAACAACAGAACAGAACAGAACAAACCTCTTGGAAGTTCTGAATTCTAACACAAATGACTGGCAGGGAGGTAGCTCCACAGTCCGGCGGCTCTTTCTCTTCCTCAGAAACAACATCAGGGTTTTAAGATCCGCTGAAGCAGATGAAGCCCTAAAGAGCGTTTACTGTGAAAGAAAAATTTTAAAAGTATGGAAAACTAAAAGCATTAGTTTGTTTGCCACTCTGATTCCAGGATGATACCTGGGTGTCTGCAGCCAAAATGCGAAGGGTCCATGAGGCAGGTCCCATCCCATTTGAGTCACTTCGGGAGTCAGCTGGAGGCCTTTTGCAGCCCCAGCTCTGTACCAGGCAGGTTAGGCCTCTGCTGTGAGCATTCTTCTCTGTGCTAGTTGCAAAACACACACAGCCTCATCTAGCCTGTTCCTTAAGCATGACAGGGTGAAGGCCACCAGCTAATGTTCCCCGAGGGACTGTGGCAGAGGAGGGCTGCTTGGACATCCAGGACATGGTTCCATGACAGGCTCACCCGTTACCTCTCCCGTCAGGTCCTGTGGCGGCAGGAAGCCTTGACCCTCCACCAGCCCAGGCTCGGGTCCAGGCATATGATCTGTTCAGGATTCACGATTGGAAACCTGGATTAGGACTCGAGCCAGCTCTGCCCTCAGCCCTCAGCCACGGAGAGGAACCAGCTTTCATGAATGGAAACGTTACAGGGAGCCATGGCACTTGAAGAATCAGCGTATCGATCTGCTTGAATGTGGTCACTTTAATTGTCTCTGACTCTCCGAGGACTGCGAACTGTGTGTGGAGGGCGTGAGACCCGGGACCAGAGCAGGGGCTGAGGAATGCTTCAATTAAGGCACCGTCATCCCTCTTCAGATTACGGAACGACCACACAGGGGGCTCTGTCACTAACCCAGGGCCTCAGGGGGCTGGACGACGGGCGAGTGCTGATGGGCACCTCCATCATGTGGTCCCTCCTGCCTGTCACTGGAGGTACCCTGCAGGTTCCCTAGGGCTCCGGATGCCGTTTCCATGCCTGCAACTCGCAGTTCTTAAGTTTCATCTGTTCTACTGGCTAAAACAGAATGCTTCTAGCCCCACTTTTTTCTTAATCTCAGTTTTGACAACTAATTGTTCAAGTAAAAAACCAAACCAAAACAAACAAACAAACAAAAACAGTGGAGCCACCTGAATTCCCACCTTCTGCCTCCAACTTAGCAGCAAGTCCTGTTGGTGTTTCCAGTCGCCCCAGTCCACCGCCATCTCTCCAGGACCACCCGGGTCGCGTGTCTGGGCTGCCAAGGGAGGGCCTGTTGGCAACAGAGCCCTGGGAGGGCGGCATGGGGACCACAGGGTGTCCGGGACAGACTCTGAGAAGCTGGCAGCAGGGTGCAGGGGCTGTGGAGAGGCCAGGGCCAAGGCATGTGGGTCTGGGACTCCAGGCAGGCGTGGCACAGCCACCTCAGTCCTGGTTCAGCCTGCTGACCATGAGGCCACCTGCCAGGGACACCCACAGAAGGCTCTATCACTAGCACCTTGCCAGGGCTGCTCCCCAGGTTCTGGCCAATCTTCAACCTCCTTTTCTGAAACTGGGTTCCTGTCCTCTCCCTGCCGTGGGATGGCTACCCAGGAGGGAAATCAAGGTGCATCGAGGCACCAGTGGGGGGTGAGGACTCGCTGCCTCCAATGGCAGAGGTTCATTTACTAAAGCTGGAAGGTGAGGCTCGTGCCAGCCCCAAGACTCAGGTGGGCAGAGCAAATCTCTCATTTGGAAGCTGATGGTTGTTTACTGGCGAGGCAGAGAACTGGCAGAGTCCCTAGCAGTTCCCGTCACCTTCTCCTGAGTCTCAGCGTGGGCTGCACAAACCCTTGGGCTGATCTATTTCAGGCCCCTTGGCGACGCTCTTGCCTGCAAACCAATGGCAGATTGTACAAGTTCCACTCGACAGGGAGGAAACTCACAGCCAGAACACAAACGAAAGGAACCACAGATGAGGCCTGAGTGGCACCTGAGTTCGCAATCACCCAAACATCAGAGACCCCACGGCGCATCCATGTGACCCTTAGTAAGCACTGCATGGTCACAATGGCCACGAGCTCCTTGCAGGTGGTTAGATGGAGCTGTTGCTAAGTGGTGACCTCCAAACCCTGTTATGACTCAAGACCAGCACACCGGGTGCTACACAGGGCTTGGCTCTTCCTGTGGCCATTTATACACTGGGCACTAGCTGGTCTGTGCCATCAGGAGCCCCGGGCTCCCACACTCACCTGTTTTCAGCCTTCTCTTGGCCAGTCCTGCAGTGAGGGAGTCCCGCCCAGGCTTCACTGTTACACAAGGCCCAGGTCACAGCAGAGAACTGTGGCACCCACTCCTGAGCTCAATGTGGTACCAATGTGTGATCTCGTGCATGGGGACAGCTGCCCACAGATCATTCTGCCCACAGATCAATCAAAGTGAGCCACAGCAGCCCCTGCATAACCTACGAAAGCAGGGGGACCAGGGTGTGGAGCTTGGTTCACTCAAGCATCCAGGGCCTGTCATGGCCCTGGCACTGCACGTGACCGAACGTCCTCTAATGACAGGAAAGGGCTTTGGGCTTCCAAGAGAAGATGAGGAAGAAACAAAGTGTGGCTGAAATGAGTCGAGGAGAGTGCGCAGCTCCCCTCGGGAGGTGGGGTGGGAACTGTGGAGAGCTGCAAGTAGAGGAGGCTCTGGACATTGCCAGGTGTGGAAGTGACCCCCGATCAGTCTTACCTGGCGCATCCCGTCCAGCAGACGGCGGAGGACTGAGCGCTCTCACAGGGATTTGCTGCAATGAGGCCAACTCCTGGGAGAAGCCACTGTTCCTGAAGTGCTGTCCATGCTGGGAAAGTGCCAGAATGGGCTCAGTGATGAGGCTGTCCCAACCACCAGTAGGAGCTTCTGTGGGAAGGAGGACTGCTGCCAGGGCGTCCTGAGGAGCAAACGCATGCGCACACGGAACTGCTCCCCAGGCTGCGGGGAGGGCGGGGCGGGGAGGGGGCGCTTATAAGATGGCAGTGTCCCTGCACAGCGCTGTAGGACGTGGTCGGAGGCGAGAGCTGCTGTGGAGGAGTGCCTCAGCGCCAAGACAGGACTTTCTCCCCCGCCGCCTTACAGAGGGCCAGTCCTTCACCTCTTCCTGGTAGCGCCCCCACCCCTGTCCCCCGACCGGGGGCCCCACTTCCCGTGTTCCCACAGGGGCGCTCAGCAAAGGCACGTGCTGTGACAACAGGAATGTGGGCAAACCGTGTCGCGTCTTCACCAGCTCAAATGGGAAAACCGTCATCACTGTGAGTTCGTTCCCATGTGGCCCTTTCCTTGGGGCCAGGGGAACCTCGGGACTCTTGTGGAAGGAAGGGGACGGGGTCTGTGCGGGAACCGCAGACATGCCGTGAGGACTTCTCGGACCCCCCTCACTCCCACAGCATTTCAGAAACCACCAAGAACAGAACAAGGACAGATCAGGAGAGGGAGGACGGCAGACCAGCAGAGAATGCTAAGGGACCAGCTTCGCGTACAGCCCACAGCCATCTCCATCAAAAGGCAAGACTGAGAACTAGAGGAAACTATCGTCTACCATGATTATTTAGAACAAGTATTTGCAGTTTCTCTGAATTCTTTTTTGAGGGTGCTGGGGATTGAACTTGGGGGGCACTTGACCGCGGAGCCACATCCCCATCCCTATTCTGTATTTAGAGACAGGGTCTCACTGAGCTGCTCAGGGCCTCACTGTTGCTGAGTCTGGCTTTGAACTCGGGATCCTCCTGCCTCAGCCTCTGGAGCTAGGCATGTGCCACTGCGCCTGGCCTCTGCCACAGTCTTAAGGACTTTGAAGACTAGCAAGTGGAATCCAAGTGCCAGTCCTGAGTGCCATGCAGGTATCCCTTACCCCAAACCCGCAGAGAAGCGAGGATGGCCAAAAAGTTACATTCCTTCTGTCTAGAATTTGATTTTTTTAATGACAACAAAGTTTGAAAAGTCAAAGTGACGGCCAGGATATTTCTACCCCTTATAGGCTGGTGCCTCTGAATCCTTAGAGGGCTGCCCGCCCTGTGGAGCCACATGGATCCTCGAGGGCCCAGGACGCCGCAGCTGATGAACACACAGCACGTCTATTCTTCATGTCCACGAGTGACTTGAGTGCTGTGGACAATCCCTATGACCGAACCGGAGCCCCAGGTGAGCAATTCTGGAGAAAGACAGGGTCTTCCCACTGGCGTTTTGGAAGAGGCGGAGCAGTAGGAGGTGATGGGACGCATCTGCTTGGTACCAGCCACCAAAAGTGAAGATGATGTGACAAAGGCTAGAAAGGAGTTGTTTATTAAAAACAAAACAAAACAAAACACCCCAAACCCCTCAGCAGGATTTGAAGGCAACAGAAGAACCCAGCGCCCTGACTACGGGAGTCCCACCCAGTAACTGCATGCCACGGAGACGACCGCACGCCAGTTCAGTGCACAGGGAGGACAGGCAGGCCACGGGGGGGACACTCTACGGAAGGAACTGGGGCATGTGGGCCCTTCTCCAGCCTCTGTCGTCGGGTCTTTTCAGGACAATGCCAGGCCGAGGGCCACCGAGGTAAAGGTAAGCACATGTCGCACCAGGTACCACCAGAGCGAAGACCCCGCGCAGGGCTGGCTCCTGGAGGCAAGGACGTCCTGTTCTTTCTCTGGTTCCTGGAATTTTGGGTCCGTCTCAGACGGCATTTGACATTTGTTCCCAGCACCCAGTTGTCACCACAGGTAAGTCAAGACTATAATCACAACAGCAAGGACAGGATTATGTTGCTTTTTTCCTTTTTTTTTTTTTTCTTAAGGGAGTGAGGGCATGGAAAATACAGCACACCAATGAAACAAAATGCCAAAAAAAGAAAAAAATACAAAAAAATACAAAATAGAAAAATGTATTTACAGGTAGTACATTACTATGATCAGAAAGCACAAAGACACCTGCTGCTATATTACATGCACTGGTTCAGGAAGAAACTACTAAAAACCCTGCAGGGAGAAGCCTGTAAAAAGAAAAGGACTTTGTTTTAACTTTTCATCCCTAATTTGCTACACTGATCAAACCAAGTTAAGAGTCCCCCAAAGCCCACAGTCTGTCAGTCCGAATGCTATCCTGGTTGGTAACTGCAGGGTCAGTTGTGACGGGGAGACGGCAGCTTATACAAGGAAGCCACAGTAAACTGCTCTACATGCTCAAAATCACAGCAAGCCCCTGTCTGCTACACAGCATGATCTTAGCAGGTTTTAATTTTGTTTATTTGTATATATCTATGTGCGCATGTGTATATATATATATATATATATGTACGTATGTATAAAAACCGTGCCCTTGTTCACCGCCAACACGACATCTGGGTGGACATGAACTCATTACAACAAATCCTTATGTGTATGTTGTAAGAAGTCACTCAATGTCTGTGGATTTAATAAGTCACTTCACACCACAGAAAATATTTAATAAATCCAAAAAAAGGAAAGAAGAAAATAATGACAGAAGAGCTTCTGTCTCAGTTCTCTGAAACTGAGTCCCCCATAGGAAACTGGTCCCAAAGTTCTGGAGGGTTCACTGAAGAAACTTCGGTTTGCTAAATTTTTTTAATCCTTTTAGTGTTCAAAAAGTTCTAAAACGACTCCTTGCCGTTTGCAGTTTTTAAATAGTCAAATCTCCATCTCCCCGCACGTAACAGTCCGGTGCAGATCCCCAAAAATGGGAGGGAGGGCCTATCACTCTGAAAGGCTCCACCCTACCACTGCAGGAGGACCAGCAGGGCCAGCACCCTTCCCTGCCAACCGGCTTCCTCAGGTGCAGATTCCAGTCACATGCCTGTTCCTTAAACAGGTGACTTCTGAGTACCAGGCCAGCTCTAAGAAGAGGAAACAAAACCACGCGGTGAGAGAAAAGGACGACACCGGACATCCTGGTCACTTCCCGTGGGATCCATCATACTTCCAGGAACCGGGAGCTGCTGGACTTGGAGTGGAACGGCTCAGACCACATCCGCCGTAGGTCACCCTGGGAACGAAGGGACAAATTCAATCTGAGTTGGATTTAGGACTTGTGGCTTTGTGAGCCTCTGTCTTTCTGATTCTCAATCTCAGGTTAAACTGCTTCTGTGGGGGCCAAAGAGCAGTCAATAGCTGTGAGGGCAATCTGGCTATGACATCTGTCACCTTACTGATTGCCAGGGTTGATTTGGCTGATCTGTATGGCTAGGCGGGTGTCCCCTTCCTTCCTCACTGCTCCATGTGTGTCCCTCCTGAAGCTGCACATTCAGTCCTAGAGGACGACCCTCCTTGATAAAGGAGGACCGTTCTTCCATCAAGGGCATCCAAGTAGCTGCATTCCCCCCCCCCCCCGAACCTCCAAACAGGCTCTCAAAGAGCATTAAACCAAACATAACTTGATTTCAAGGAGAACCTGCTAGAAGAGATGATCTCAGGCTCCTTGAGCAAGAAAGATTTTTAAGAACTCTAGACTGATACAGGTTCTAGCCCTGATAGTAACAGCCTTAGGCAGGTTAAGGAACCTTGGCCTGTTTCCTAGCTATAAAAATGAGATGGTGATTCAAATTTGGAAAATGAGGTAATGTGCTCTCTGAATTTAGTTTTTACCATATACTGCTTCAATTCTATTAAATCCTTTTTAATTCTTCCCAAGCCTTGATGCAAGATGATTTTAAAAAGATGTTAGAGTACTAGGGGACTGTTCTTCTTTTCCTTCTGGTTCTGGGGATCAAACCCAGAGCCTCACTGGGCTACACTCCCAGCCCTAGGTACTGCTTTAAGAAGTAGGAAGTCCCTCTAGTTGGGCTCTTGGAATTTCAGTCAATTAATCCATGACCAGCTGGTATAATGGTCTAATTAATCCCATTTTCTACTAGTGGCTCTAAGAATCCAGAGAAGTTCACCAATGCCAGGCCAGCGCACATGACAGTCGAGATCAGGGGCTCAAGCAGAGCCGCCTCCAGTGAGGAGAGTATGTGCACAAACCCAAGGTCAGTGCCAAGTTACTGCTTTTGCAGGTTTACACCCACTTCTCTCACCTCATGCCCTGTCCCGGGGATCAAAACCCAGGCACGTGCTGGGCAGACCCTCTACACTGAGCTACAGTCTCAGCCCTCCTCTCACCTTTAAATAGGCCATGGTGAGGAGTGGCAATAAGGTAAATGGCACCAGGTAAAGGAGGGCGGGCTGGGCAGCTCGGTGGATGCGAGACGCCACAGTAGCAGTGAGCAGACCTGGAAGGAAAGACATTGGTGAGTGATCCTGAAAGAAGGGAGGCCCTGTCACCTGGGAAACAGGATGTGACATAGTCCAGTCCACAGAGAGGGTATGAAATGCCCAGCTCCAGCAGTTAAATGTGGAGCAACTCCAAGGACATGTGACTGGCCCAAGTCCCACTCCTCGCTCGGTGCCTGGTTCAACCCTCTCTTCCACCCTGACTGGGGCAGCTCTCCCTCTGCCTCCTGTGGTGTGTGACGCTGGACTTAAAGGCAGAGCCCTGGGTTCAGGTTCCAACTTTGCTATACTTACACGAGCCGTGTAACCCTGGGGGAGGAATTCCCCCTCTCTGAGCCTCCTATACTGCCTCACGGGGGTAATGCCACTTGCCTTGTCCCTGTCAGGGTTTCTGCCTGGAAGTGAACCCATGTGCACGCAGTGCTGCAGGTGAGCACAGTGCTGATGGGAGGCTTGGGAGAGGTGCTCTTCCCTATCCACTCTACTGTAACGGTCATGGGCATGGAACAGCCCAGTCAGTCGGTCTGTCTGTCTGTAGGGGAGCTGGCTGGAGAAACACTGAGCCTGGGGAGAGTCTGAGGTCACAGAAATATTGACCAAATCAAGGTAAATCTCTGCCATTCACTAACTTCTGTGGAAGATTTATGTTGAGCCCAGGGTGTGATCTTGTGTGCTGTGTCTGTGGCTCTCAGCTGTGCTGTTCAGTGGGGAGCTGGTCCCACAGCAGAGATGGTGTGCATCATCTCACAGGCTGGGCGGGTCCTTTTTAGTTATCTGAACAGATAACAGAGTTCCTGCTCTCTAGGTCAGCACTTGGAAGACCTGACGTGATCCCTAAGATTGGAGGCCAGCCAGCGAGAGGAGCAGCAGCTCCCAGCACTCTTACCTACAAAGTATCCAATGAGGGTGCAGTGGAAGTAGGAGACCTTCTGCATGCGCCCAGAGATGTTGGCGGGTCCAGAGGCACCACAGGAGTCACCGCTGGCTTGTTTTTTATAGTTGTCATAGCGAAGGACAAAGCACAACAGCAGACCGGGCATCACAATGTCTCCAATGCCCAACATAGAGAAGTGACTGCCCGTGGAGCTGAAATGTGGAGTCACATGTTAGGAATGCCACTCTCAATCCAATTTCTACTACTGTATAAAGTCTTTTTTTTTGTGGTTGTAGGTGGACAGAATGCCTTTATTTTGTTTATTTCTATGCAGTGCTGAGGATTGAACCCAGTGCCTCACGCATGCTTGACAAGTGCTCTGCCACTGAGCTCCAGCCCCAGTCTGTCAGCTTTTAAGTAGTCAAAGAACTCATCCAGAGGGCAGAGAGCAATCTCTACTGGTGGACACTAGTTTTACGGTTTAGAGATTAAAAGCCCCTTAGGAACTGGCAGCAGAGGTCTCCAATCCAGGCCCTCAGTGTTTCAGGACAGCAGCTTGTCAGTGACTGCTGAAGTGATGTGCCCAAGCACTACCTCCTCTGGAATGTCGGGCAAAGCATGATTTGAGATAGATGCTTATTTGCAGTGTCAATAGTGACTGACTACTCCCAGACACAGGAGATAAAAGCAGCACATTAATTTTGTCATGATTATATTTCCAGGAAATGTTCAATTTTACTATTGGAACATTTATATGAGTGTCTTAAAAGTAAAAATGATCCTGATTCTATTAATTTTAGCCAACTTTAGAAAATGGGAACAAGCTGGGCACAGTGGCACATGCCTGTAATTGCAGTGACTTGGGAGGCTGAGGCAGGAGGATCGCCAAGTTCAAAGCTAGCTTCAGAAACTGTCTCAAAAAGGACTGGGGATGTGGCTCAGTTGTTAAGGGTCCCTGGGTTCAATTCCCAGGACTAAAAAATAAATAAAACACAACACCCATATCACTCGGTGATGCATCTTGGAAAGTCAAGTCGGTATTCTCAACCTCACTTTTTCACTTAGAGACGATAGCCTCCTAGCCCTTTCCAGTTTAGGGTCAGAATGCTGAAGACAAGACATACAACCGAGGCAGGAAACGGGATGAGGCCCAACAGGCCAGTCCTACCTTGGGAAGACCAATTTTCCAGGCAGAGACAGGCGAGGAACATCACGCCCAACATTTGGCCCCAGGTGGAGCTTCCGGGATAGAACGTCAAGGGGGTTGTCGGCCGGCTGTGTGGCCACCTTCACCATGACGTTGCTATTGAAGATGTAGGCTGAGAAAAATACCTGCCAGGGTGGAGAGGTGCCTTTAGTGAAGGGGGCTGCAAGCAACTCGCTTTCAGCATCATCCTTTCTGTTCTTAGAGCAGAGCTCATCAATGCTTTCTTTGACTGCATGCTTTGAAGAAAATCTTTGCTCTTCAAGAGTGCCTCCAGGTTTCCCAATGTGTCTCGTGCCTGGAGACTCCCCAACAGTGGAACTGGGTGCTCCCACACAGGGAAGCTCATTTGCTGGCTGCCTCCTCCACCCTGAGCTACTGCACCACAGCTCTACAGGGAGAAGGCTCAACCAGCTGTCAGCACACTGTGACCTGCGCAGTGCAGGACTGCAGGGAATGGCCCGGGAGCAGGCTCTGGGTACTTGGAGTGGACGGCTTTCAGCAGTGAATGCTTCAACTGCACATGAAGAGAGCAGGGGCTTTCAGGAAACAGATGCTTACCCAAAAGACATCGTAGATGAGAAGCCCTGAGAGGAGCAGGCAGGAAACCTTGAGGCTAGGCAGCCGAACAAAGGCGATCATGGCGACACAGAGACCCATGGCCAGAGCTGGGGAGAAGAGAGAGCAGTCAGGTTTGTGACTTTTCCCACAAGCTCTTCGGCTTATCCACCCAACAGTCTGTGGTTCCTTCTGAAGTCTGGGGGCTCTGAACTATAATTTTAGGCACTTATACCCACACTGTTGTGAAGTGTCCACTTCTGCTGGGCCCCGAGAAGCATCCTGTCTCCCGCTAGACATGGTGCTGGACCATACAGCAGCAGGTCAGGCTCAGTTGCTTTCATTCCTGGCCATCCCCTGTTGCTGTGGCTGCACTGTCCTTGCTCTAGAGTCAACTGTGCCCTAGACCACATCCCCTTTCCTCCACTCAGGATGTCCTTCCAGCCAGTCACTCCTCTCTCTTTACAGGATTTTCTTTTATTAGAAATATTACACATTTGCATTGTATTTTAACACTCACATAAAGATCCCTCCTCAACAAAAAGGTCCTCTGAAGAGCTGTGGGTGTGAGCTGTCTCCAATTCCTTCTATTTTCCTTAATACTTACTACAAAAGCAGTAACTACATTATAGAAATATAGAAAACTAGAGAACACCGTTAAGGTTTCAAAACCTACATTGCCACTCTCCAGAGATAAACGGTGTAAAACATCTTCCCAGATTTTTTTTACACATGTATTTTTATACAGAAAATAAATTTTATTTCTCTGTAGGGAGACTGAAAAGTACAATGTGCTGTCATCTGTCAAGGACTATCTTGCTGTGTTGTAACATGGAGGGCATTAAACGGTGAGCAAGCCATGTGTATTTTTAAAATACAAGATCACAAAATCTTTTTTTTTTTTTGGTACTGTGGATTAAACCCAGGGTGCCCTGCCTATCACATAGCTACACCCCCAGACCTTTTTATTTTGAGAGAAGATGTAGTGGCCAAGGCCAGCTTCAAACTTTCGATCCTCCTGCTTCAGTCTCCTGAGTAGCTGGGACTACAGAGGTGCATCACTGCTCCTGGCTAAATTTTTTTTTTTTTTTTTATACTGGGGATTAGTCCAGGGGTGTTATATTCTCTAGCCTTCTATATATTTTTAGGGTCTTGCTAAGTTGCTGAGGCTGCCTTAAAACTTGCAATCCTCCTGTCTCAGCCTATCAAGTTACTGGAATTTCGAGCACCTGCCACCAAATCCAGCTAAAATCTGCTTTAAAGCCAACAATTGTGAGTTTCCATTTCAATGAATTTTCATCTCAATCAAATGTCTCTAATAGACTCCAGAGTGTCTCTCATATACAGTTTATCAAAGCCAGTATCCAGTCCAGGATTGTTTTGTCTTTTAAATCTTTTTCAATCAGCAGGGTTTTTTAAAAAATATTTTTTTAGTTGTAGTTGAACATGATGCCTTTATTATTTTTATGTGGTGCTGAGGATTGAACCCAGGGCCTTCCATGTGCTAGGCGAGTGCTCTACCGCTGAGCCACAACCACAACCCCTTTGTCCTACAGAATGTCTTACTTTTCTGGTTTTTCCCTTATTGTGGTGGTTGGTTTTTTTCCTCTCTTCCACTCGCTTTCTGAAAGTCAGACATTATTACCTGAAGACTGACTAGATCACATTCACGTCTTTCACCCGTTCCTCAAAGGCTTCATCTCTGCTACTTCAGAGTTTCTTGGGGCTGCCAAGGACCCTCCTGTTGTTAAGTGCAGCAAGGAACCCTTGTGCTCATCTCAGCTGATCTGTACACACCATCGATGGCTTCCAGCTCCCTTCTCACGTGGCTTTCAGGAAAGTGCACACTCCTGGTTCCTCTCCTGTATCTGCTGCTCCTTTTTAGGTTTTGCCGTAGCTCTTCCTCAGTTCCCTAGACCCTGAACCTGCCCTCTCAATTTTGCTCTTATCTCTGCTTCACTTCCTTGATGATCTCCTCCAATCTCAGTCTATCACACATTTTTATATCCAGTCTGTATCTCAACGTTCAACTTCTGATTCATACAGACTAGGGCTAAGTGAAATATTTCCTTGAATGTCCAACAGGCCTCTCACATTTAATCGATCGCAAGTTCTTCTCTAAATTGGTTCCCACCAGAGTAGAGTGTCTATATTTATTCTCTTAGTTGTGCAGACCAAAATCTGTGGCTCATTTTTGGAATACTCTCTTATAACACTTGGTACAAGCTACACTGTCTCTAGTCTGGACTGCTACAGTAACCACCTGGTCTCTCTGCCTCTACCTGGCCCTATATAGTCTCTTCACACAGCAGAGGTTCTTAAACTTGAGCATCAAGAGAAGCTCCTAGGGGACAAGGTTCACTGCACACATATATCTATAGTTTTTCAACAACCGCAGCACTGGCTTTTCCAGATATAATAAAGAAGCTCCATATTGTTTGAAAACTTCCCAAGACTCCCTGATAGCTGAAAGTTAAGTTTATTTGTAAAGCTAAGTGTAAATTAACCAAAAGTGTTAGGGAAGTAAATTATAAATCGTAGTTATTTAGGTAGTCATTTTAAATTAATTATTGACATCTCTGTATCACCTTGTCTTCCACAACGAGGAAGGTCAGGGGTAAAGACAATAATATGTTAAACTGAGCTACAAGTGTTCTCAACAAGGAATATACAACCTGTAGGGTCTTAAGCAGTGCCCCTGTTCTTAGAGGACCTTGAGATATCCATACCTATGCAGACTAAGCACCAGAGTCTAGCATTTTAAAATAAAATAAATAAAAATATCAACTTTTTGATTCCTAGCACTAAACATTTCTTGGTGATAGGGTAGTAGCAACTGCTTTAAAATGAGGGGCTGGATTAGATATGTATTAAGACTCTGTTAGTCCCTAAACTGATCAGGGATGCACACAGTGAACCTGGTTCAACGATCCTTGAAACACTAAGTTGTGTGTACTCGAGATTCATCAGCTACACGTCTGTAATCCCAGTAGCTCAAGAGGCTGAGGCAGGAGGATTTTGAGTTCAAAGCCAGTCTATGCAACTTAGTGAGGACCTAAGCAACTCAATGAGACCCTGTCTCTAAATAAAATATACAAAAAAGGTTGGGGACGTGGCTCAGTGGTTAAGTGCCCCTGGTTTCAAACCCCAGTACCAAAACAAACAAACAAAACATCAGCTTGGGCTGGGGGTGTAGTTCAGTGGTACAGCGCTTGCCTGGTGCATTCCAGGCCCTGGGTTTGATTCCTAGCACCTCAACAGACAACCTATCAGCTTTTAGCCAACAGACCACCATGGACTGGTCAAATAATTCCAAGCTTTCCCAAATTTAAAAGGTTAATTTGCCACATGAAACTAAGAGTAGATGAAACAGCTCTAGGTTTCAGTTTCAGAAAATACTCAAGTCCACTTTTAGTATGAAAACTTCCTATAGCACTGCAAAACATCTATCAGCCTGTTTCCACCACACATTAACTTCAAAGGATAGCTGTTAACTAAAAATGCTCATTTAAAAAAACCTCACTCCCAAATCTCACTTGTCCACAAGATGAACTGATTCTGCAGAGGAGCCTTGGAAATTTAATTTCCATGCTGAGAGCAACCTATTTCAGGATGTTACAGATCAGGGCAAGAAAGCTACACTCTTATAGTAGCAGAAAACAAGACAAACACGTATCAAATACTAATCTGAGAAAGAAAAACCTCAAAGGCTTTCTTAAAAATTCTATTCACAAAAGCAGCTTAGTGTAAACTGGTTAAAAAAAAAAGGTTCTTGTACAAATAGAGGGAAATTACAGCAACAATTGAAAATGCAGTGAAAAATCTACTGCGTAGGCCAATTAGGGCCTAAAAAATAAATTTATAATCCCTTTTATCAGGTTCTGTCCAAATTTGATCATGAACAGAACATCCTTGGTTTTGAATAAATTCTGATAGTTGATGCAAGTGTTTTAAACAAATCATAAATATAAAAACAAACACCTAACCCCCAATATTCTACTCAGCACACGTAAGGTCCGTCATGGAAAGCAGACAGATCCTATCAGCTTAACTTAGTCACTCCTGAACTTGAGGCCTGGACAGCAGGTATCACTTTGGGTGGTTCTGTGCTTAGAGACCCTGAATGACAACTCATGGTAACTGGCAGAGTACAGGCTTGGCAGCTGGATTAACCTCGCAATTGCTTGGAATGGTAACAGGAGTAGATGCCATCCATACCTGTAGTTTTCTGATTTTCAAATTCCTTCATTAAAAATTCTTTAAATAGTAAGTATAAAACTGATTATATTTAACCTGCTTCCCTTCTCAACCACCAAAGGAAAGGAAAAGGTGAGCAGATTTTATGAGACAGACAAGAGTCATTAGAAGTTTCTTGAGATTAGGAAAGTAAACTGAGAAAAATGACAGCAGGGTCTTAAAGTTTTCTAATGTTTCCAGATTGACTTGAAGAAGGATAAGAGATTTTTGGAAAGGTATTTTCAAGGTGGTTTGGTAGTTAAGTAAGAAATATACACAGAAGCTCTGTAACTTAGAGTCTAAGTCACTTGTCTGAACACAGTTACTTCATTTGCAAACTGGGAACCATAACAGTTCCAACTTCCAAGAGTTATATTAAGGATTACATGAGGTAATTCAGTGGAGCACCCAGTGCATAAAAAGCACTCGATGAATTTTAGTTGTTATTGTCATTATTTCATCATCATCATCATCAATGAAGGGGAATTCTCATATGCTGTGCACAGGAGCATAAACTGCTATGGCTTTTCAAAACCCATATGTTATAGGAACTCCACATCTAGGAATTCATCTTTAAAAAATTAGCTAGGTTGGGGGTGGGGATATAGTTCAGTGGCAGATCATGTATGAGGTCCTCAGTTTAATACCCAGTAGAGCAGGGGAAGCGGGGGAGAATCTAAGTGATCTGAAATATACCAAGAGGTAGAACAAGTATTTTTACCTCAGGATTATTTATAACAGAAAAAGATTAAAAAACAATCTAAAGATACAGCAATAATAAAATAATTCACACATTATTCATTAATAGCACAAAACAGGGGAAATAACTGATGAATGAATTAAAAAACTTTGGTAATGGAATAGTATTCAGTCATAAAAAAAGAGCACCCATACAGGTTATGACATGTTTACAACTTAGAAAACATACTGCTAAGTGGAAGAAGTCAGACAAAAAAGGCCATGTAAGTGTCCAAAATAGAGAAATCCAGATAGAACATAAGATGCCTGGGGCTACAGTGGGGTGGAGTCTGACAGCTCAGTACAGGTTTTAGGGTGTGAGGAATAAAAATGCTCCACAACTGACTGCAATGATGGTTCTGCAACTGCACAAACTTAAGTTATCCACAAAATCATGTTAAGTAAAATCAGTCTGTTTACATTTCGTTACTTACCATCCATGAGAAGCCAGTGGCCAGTGAGAACCCAGATGAGGACAAGCATGACAGACAAAGAGAAGGACAGTAACTCAGCAGCAGTGAAACGCCCGCAGCAACCAAAGGAAATCCTGGAAAACACACAGCATTTTACTAGAGGGGGCAGGCGCACTGCATTCAGCACCCTGGCGCTTCATGATCAGAAGTCGGGATGGCTGGATGAGAATAGTAGGCAACACCTCGATACCTGGAAATCTAAAAGACCCAAGGGTGAACTATGAAAACTCCAGAGGAACTGTACTTTTCCAATTTGATAATATTATTATTATTTGGTACTGGGATTGACTGAACTCAATCACTGAGCCACATCCCCAGTCCTATTTTGTATTTAGAGGCAGGGTCTCACTGACTTGCTTAGTGCCTCGCCACTGCTGAGGCTGGTTTTGAACCTGTGATCCTCCTGACTCAGCCTCCTGAGCTGCTGGGATGACAGGCGTGTGCACCACTGTGCCCGGCAATAATGTACTTTTGAGACCAAATTATCAACATGGGAGTTTAAGAGTTGTGACAAGCTAGGCATAGTGGCACATGCCTGTAATTTCAATGACTCAATGACTTGAGAGGCTGAGGCAGAAAGATCTTGAGTTCAAGGCCAACCTCAGCAACTCAAAATATAAATGAATACTGACTGGGGATGGAGTCAGTGGTAGAGCACATCTGGGTTTAATCTTCAGTACTATAATAAACAAGAACTCTGGAGAAGCTAAGAGGGAAAATTCTGTTCTTAAGTGGAAAACAAACTGAAGAATGCCAACAGTTCAATTCATTTAATAAAGGCAAATAAATATCTGTATGATGATACATATATTTGGTTATCACTAAAAATAAATAGATCACTAAAATAAATATATTTCGTTATCATCTGGTTATCCTGGGAAAATCAGCTGCTCCCAGTGAACATTTCCACATGCATACATAATACACCACATCCCCATTAGCATAAACTTAGTTCCCACAAGCAATGATTTTAGGAGCTGAGGTGTGAATGCTATCATTATGCCAAAGGGCACCCCAAAAGAAAGGCAAAGAATATCTGAATTGAACCACTATGCTCACACCCGTTAGGTCACCAGTAAAGGAATGGAAATGTTCACCAAAAGAAAACTGCTCCTCTTTCAAAATCTAAGCAGGGGCATAATTGCAAGGATTCCTAATTTCTAAGATTTGTTTTTATTTTCTCTGCCATGAAAAGGTACAAAAGGAAGTACTATATTCTAGTTTTAAAAGATCAAACATCTGGCTTCTCAATCTCTTGGTATTATTGTGCTTTGGTCAACACTAGAAATTTAAAACTCTTAATAGTGCTACCAAGCATGAAAGAAAAACACAAATTTATAACTAAGAGCAAAGTTCCAAATCCTTACTTGTTTTGAGGTGAACAGGGTCTTGTTAAATACTGGCACATCGGGAGAAGAAGAAAAGCAAAAGCTATCGTTGCAAGAACTAGAGAAAGAAAGGGTATGGTTAATTTTTTTTTTAAAGAAATCTATTATTTAAAAAATGGCATTTTTAGAAACAGTCATTTTCCAAAACAAGTGGAAATGATTTAATTGACCAGAGAATAATCTTTCTTTACTATTGAACAAATAACTTCCTTAAAACAAAAATACCTGGTTTGAATTAGGGATAATATGACAAGATTTTCTCATTCTCTCCTAACTCAGTAAGAAAAGATAAATAATGGTTTGGGGGATGACCTCCTAATAATTTTGGTTTTTTAAATTTTTTTAATTTTGGGTTTTTTTTTTTTTTTTTTGGTATTTCCATTATCTCTTAGCTTGAAAACAGATCAGAGAGTTGACCCTTTAATTACTTTAATTAGCTAGCAATGTTTTTATCTACAGAAGCATTTGTAGAGGCTGCCAATGACCGCTACACCAAACGGGACCTTCTGGTAACCAAACCAATACTGTTCTGGTGTCATAAAGCTCATGAATATTCAAATCCCTAGCATTTTTTTCAGACTGTGTTGACAGGTCTGAGTATCAGGTGGTTCATGAAGGAGGTCTAAAGGGTGTAAAAAACTGAAATATAATGAAGAAAAACTTGCATAATTTTTGAACAATTATCTTAAAAAAGGTGAATTTTTTTTTCCTTTCAGTGTGCTAAGAACAGAGAAACTCATTTACCTGCTGTACATATTGTAAAAACTACTTGAACTGAGTCAAAGAAGAAGAACATTACTAGGAGAGAGACGGATGCTCCAATTGGAAGAAACAGAGCCTGGGTAGAGTCAATTGTTTGGATACCTGAAAGACAGAAAAGAGGACACGTTAACCACTTACTATACTAGGCTCTTGCATTTTATGTGTAACACGCACTATGCCCTTGCATTATATACATTAACTCATTAAAGTATGGTTCTTGGGATAACTACCTCATTATGGACTACCGAGGCCCCAGTGAGATTAGGAGCTCTCTGCTCTCCTCGGCACCTTCCCTGTACGGATGCCCAGGAAACACTTGTTGAATTACACAGCATTACCTTCTGGTGCCGACCATGTGAATAACAGGATGCAAAAACAAAACCAAACAAAAATCCCAGAATCAAGAACATTAACAGGCAGTGCTGGGAACAGTGGTATATATGTGTGATCCCTGTTACTGAGACTGAGGTAGGTGGATTACAAATAAGAAAAGACTCTGTCTCAAAATGAAAATACATGGGGATAGAGCTCAGGTGAAGTTCCTGGTTCAATCCCCAAGGGGAGAAGGAGGTACCATTAAGAGGTAGTAAAAATCCAGTTTAGTCCATTTGAGTGTATTTGTGGTCCTGCATACAGGTTTGGTTAAAAGAGGTGATTTTAACCCAGTGACTAAAGTAATCTGTGGATTTAATATACTTATATTTACTCTGGTGGGGAGGATGATGAACAAGACTTAGCTGTAAACAGTGAATCAGAAAAATTATTTTCTGAGAACACTTTAAGGTACTAGAATGGGGATTAATGGGGGACAATGTCTTGGGATAGAACAGGATTTAGCACAGTGGTTCTCAAATTTTGGCTGTCCCTGAAATAACTTGGAGAGGTGTTTTTTTTTATTTAAATCAAAATGCCCAGGTTCAACCTCAGACCAATTAAACTGAAACCTCTGGGGATTACACCCAGCTGAAAACACTCCCCAGAAAACTTTAATTTTATCCAGGCTTAAGAACCACTAATAAAGTACTTGGTAGAGAAGGAAAACATGGGAAAATATGATAATCACTGAACGAAGAGGAAAAACTATGGGTTTTGTCTTATATGCTGCCTACTTCCAAATGAACTGTCCTGAGATGTCATCAAGAAAAGTGTATGATAGGGACCTAAGAAATAGTCATATGACTATTACAATAGAAATATTAGAAATAGCAGTTTCTCTTCAATAAATTAAGGCTACAAATAAAATATGCAACAGGGATGAACATAACTAGGTATGAAAGGTTGCAATGATGAACCGTTTAAAAACTATTCTGGGACTGGGGTTATGGCTCAGCAGTAAACTTGCCTAGCAAGTGAGGCCCTAGGTTCAATCCTCAGCACCACATAAAAATATATTAATTAAAGATATTGTATCCAACTACAACTAAAAATAAATATTAAAAACAAACAAACAAACTATTCTGAAGCATTTAAACTTGTCTGTTCCCCAAAAGCTATCTAGGGATTTTTGTGAAATAAAATATTAAATATTTCTTCAAAACAAAATTGCTTCTTGGCAGTTAGGTAAATGAGTCAAACAATTCATTTAGGGATGAGGCAGTTCAATTTAGGAAAAGTGATCTAGGTGTCATGACAAACAGAACTGATCTGGGAAATGGTTTGTCCTGAGCACAAGTTTGACTTGTGTGCCACACTTGGGCTGGGATGGGGGTGCTCTTAATAGTAGTTCAAAGAGGAACTAGAGAAAACTACAGATTTTCAGATGCCTTTCACAACAGAAAATAATGTTCCACAAAAGATCATTTACTACAAGAAACAAACTGTTTTATAAGAATCCATACATTTTAAAACACATACCCATATCTGCCTCTCTTTTGTAAAACAAAGCATCTTATAATCTACAGATAAACTATATTAGTTCAAAATATGAACAGAAAAATTAATTTCCTGGTAGAATATAAAGATTATAGTGACTAGGGTATATAAGGTATGCTTAAATCTAAATTTTAGTCTATAATCAATATGTAAAACTAAATACAAAGATCCTTTCTAGAATGTTAAAAAAATGCAGATTTTCATTTCTGAAAACAGATTTAAACCAGGAGGCAATGTTACAAAGCAAATAAAGCTCCTTTAATTGCTGACAATATGCCACTTAAAATAATATACATGACTTCAATACTGAACTTCATAAAGGACAGGAGACAATGGTACCGAAAGGGAAGGAGTGAATTAATCAAAAATTCTAGCCACACTCCATTGACTTAAAAACAAACAAAACTGAGCAAAGTTAAACAGAGCAGCCATCACTGGGAAGACTTCCAAAGTCCAACTATGTTATTTTTAAAGTCCAAAATCAACTTAAGTGGGTGTGGTGATGGAATTAAAAATTATATATGGCGGGCTGGGGTTGTGGCTCAGTGGTAGAGCACTTGCCTAGCATGTGTGAGGCTCTGGGTTTGATTCTCAGCACCACATATAAATAAATAAAATAAAAGTCCACTGACAACTAAAAAAGTATTTTAAAAAAATTATATGTGGCAACATTATTTTTAGTATCCAATGGACTAAATTACTAATTTTATACCTTTTACCAAACACTTCTTATACATTAAGCAACAGGAGGGATAAAAAAAAAAACTTTCTAGATCTTATGGAATTTACAGTCTAAGTGGAAAAATTAAATAGATGTATGCCTACTCATGAAGAGAATTTCAATTGTACATTTCCATCAATCTTCATAGTTCAAATGTAAGTGAAGTAAAGGACTTTAAGATGTCACATAAATGTGGGGTACGTGGCCTTTTCTTAAATGAAGGAATGACATGCCGGGGGAAAACTATACAGGCCTCTTGGGGCAGATGCAGGAGTTAGAACAAGTCAGTGGAAATCAGGAAGGACCTGGAGGGAAGTCCCTCCCTGCTGCAACTTTCTTTTTTTATTTTAACACTCACAGATAAGTAAAAAAAAAAAACCAGGGACCTGAATGGATCATCACATACCTAATACCAACCCTGGGCGCCTTGTTGTATCCCTCCTGTCACCACCCTCTCTCTTTCCCCCAAAGGGAACTGCTGTACTGACTTTTGATAATCTCTTCTTGCTTTGTTTTCCACCCAAGCAGGAACACTTAAATATACTCATGTTTATTTTGCCTGTTTTTTAAGCTTCATATATACTAGATTTGTAGTATGTATTTTTGTGTCTGGCTTATTTCATGCAACATTATTTCTGACAATCATCCATGCTGTTGTATCAGCTCAATTTCATTGTATGAATGTTAAAATTTATCCATAAATGTTTAACATTTGAGTTGTTTCTAATTTTTTGGCCTACTATAAACTATGCTGCTTTTGAGTGTTCTGGTTATGGTTTTGGTGCACATGTGCTTATATTTGCAGGTATATAATTAAAAATGGGGCTGGGGCTGTAGCTCAGTGGTAGAGTGCTTGCCTAGCAGCATGTGTGAGGCACTGGGTTTGATCCTTAGCACCACATAAAAATAAACAAATAAAATCAAGGAATTCTGTCCATCTGTAACTACAAAAACAAACAAACAAAAAATTTAGGAGCAACACTGCTATGTCCAAGTGTATTTATTTATTTTTTAATTTTTAAAGGGAGGACAAAGGGCTTTTGGTGCTAGGGATTGAATCCAGGGCCTCATGCATGCTAGACAAGTGCTCTTCCATTGAGCTAAATCCCCAAGCACCCCTGGATGCTTATATTTTTTCCTTTAGTAGATAATGCCAAAATGTTTTTTCAAAGAGATTGAGCCAATGTATATTCTCATTAGTAGTTCAAGAGGGTTCTCATTCTATATCCTAACATTTGGTGAGATCAGGGTTTAATTTTAGATATTCTGGTTTGTGTGTAGCACTATTTCATTATGGGTGTAATTTCGGGTTTTTTAAGGAGCTGAGTGGTGCCTTGTTCTCCTCTCTCCCTGACTTCCCTGTTGAGCTGCCTAGACAGGTGGCGTATTACTATAACATGAAGTAGTAATTCCCCAGTCTGGTCCTGCACTCTAGGGAACTCTGCAGGGATCAATATGAAGTAATATGACCTCCATTTTGTTAGTTCTGATATGAATCACAAGGTCCATCTAATCCATCAAGTCATCATTAACACTTCTTCTTCTAGCTTGTTTTATAATCAAGGCCAATTGAATCATTTCTGATATAACCATAGCATGTGACCTACACATAAACCTTCAACCTCGACTCTCCACCAATGATGCCGTCCTACACTTCTACTTTTCCCTACTCTCAAGCTTTTTTCACTCTTGAGTGGGCAACTGCAATGTTTTAAAGAAAACTCTCTATGTGGTCATTTTGTCCTCCAACAAGTCTGAAATACTCTCAGGAAAAAAAAAAATTGCTGAGGCTGGCCTTGAACTTGCAATCACTGCTGCCTCAGCCTCTGGAGTTGCTGAGATTACAGGCATGTGCCACCATGCTCAACTCTTAGAAAAATCTTAACACTAACACACTTTCCTTTTTTTAGAAACTTCCCACCAATTCTTCTGTGTGGTCAATCATTTTGGATTCCAATTTCCTTAGCAATCTCTTGTGTTTCTCTATTCATTTTCTGGTTGATATCTTATTTCTTTGATTCTTGATAAATATGACCAGTTTTCCATGCTATCCCTTCAATCTGGAATGTTATATTCCATAATCAAGTATTGACATTCTTTGCAAGGGCTAATTCTTTCATAATGTTACTGATTATGCGGAAGTAGATGGCATTTTTATCCTAATCTGTCCTTATCCCTTATGAAGGTATAAGTGGCTTGGAGTAGGTACTGAGGAAATCTGTGTCATCAGGGATAATTTAGTATAATACAGAAGGAAGATCTAAGAAAATGACTATTTAAGAAAGAAGTGTCCTATTCTATTTAGACTCTGATTAATAAAGAAAAAGAAAAAAAAGCAAAAAAAAAAAAAAAAAAAAAAAGGCAATGATACCCAGGTAACTTCTTTCCAATGCACGCTGAAAATAAAATTGTACTTAGATATATACCACTTATCTCTCAGGTTTCTATGATGCAATGTACAACAGATCTATACTCTGGCTTAACTACATATCTGCATATACGCTATATAACATAGGTCTTTTAAGAATAGTTTCATGAGCATAAAGTGATTTGGCCTGAAATGTTGACAGAAGATATGCTACTAGGTAGTAATTTAATTAGATTCCACAATGGGTTTAACCTTGTTCCAAGTTAAGTTATTGTTATATAATGATTTGGGTCAAAAGAAAAGACTCGCTATATTTAAATAATTCTACTGACTGTCTTTATCACACCCACTCTATACTGCTTGGGACAATGAAACACGTTCAACCGAGTTAAAACTAAACAAGTATAATTTGTTGACAGGGTAATACAGTAACTAAAGAAACTCGTGGATATTAAGTGATCTTTTTCAACTTAACATCCATGGTCTTCCATTTATATTCTATCTGAATTTTAGTAGACTTACAGTGTTTCTTCCCCATTAGGTGGTGACTTTAACCTGTCATGCTCACTTTCTTCTCTGTGCCTGTAATTATATGCTCCTGTCTCCAGCAAGCCAAGTTCATTGTTTCAAATCAAGCTCATCCTTCTCCTGGAAAGAGACCTCACCTGAGCCAGTGTTGCTCTCCTGACTTGGCCCTTTACTCTTCGTACATGGATGTTGAAATGATTTCACCTCTAGAGCTTACTCTGACCCAGTAAGTGGCTTGTTCAGAAGAATTCTGAGGATCAATGAAAAAGAAAACCACAAAACACCTGTCCCGGGTATGGAAGGTGAAGTGGTATTTGCCCTCTTAGCACTTTAAAAAACATTTTGAAAAGAGCTGCTCTTATACTTTTGCATCTTTCAAAATATTTAATAGAATATTGAGTACTCAATACAAACCTGTCATTATCAAATCAGGTGCTCTCCCTGTTTCCTTCCCTTGGGATCAAACCCAGGACCTCACACATGGTGGGCAAGTCGTCTATCCAAGGAGCTCCACCCCCAACCCCAAGTCTCCTTATTTCTAATTTAATTCTTTCCATAATAAACATCATACCTTTCTATATCTATTGAGGTATAATTCATTTTATTTATTGAAAAAATTTTTTTTAGTTGTTGATAGACCTTTATTTATTTATACATGGTGCTGAGAACTGAACCCAGTGCCTCATCCATGTAAGGCAAGTGCACTCTGAACCATAGCCTTAGCTCAAGGTATAATTTATATACCATAAAATTCACCCGATTTAAGTGTATAATTTGATTTTTGAGGGGTGGGGTAAACTTTTCAACAGCGAACCCATCACCACAATCTAGTTTTTGAATATTTTCATCACCCCAATAAGACCCCTCAGTTTACAGTTACTTCTCCTTCCTATCTCTAGTCCCAGGCAAATCACTGGGACTAGAGATTTTGAAGTTCATCTCCACTGTAGCAAGTATTAGCACCTCACTCTTTTCTAAAAAAAAATGCTACATAACATTACACTGTATGGATAGATCATATTTTGTTCATAAATTCATTGGTTTATGGACCTTTGGGTTGTTGTATTTTGGGGTTACTAATAACACTAATTGGGCTGGAGTAGTGGCTCAGTGGTAAAGAGCTTGCCTGGCATGTGTGAGGCACTGGGTTCAATTCTCAGCACCACATATTAATAAATAAAATAAAGATCCATTGAGAGACAGACAAACACACAAATAAATAAATAAATAAATAAATAAATAAATATATGCTGCTTATCATTTGTCATACAGCCCACTTTTTTTTAAATGCAAATATTCTCTTAAGATCTTAAATATCAGGAGAGATACACAAAATCATACTTATTTTCTTTTTGTAACTTTGTAAGTTACAAAAGAGTTAAATGATAAAGCCTTCAAAAATAACATACTTATTGTCTTATTTATCTTAATCATTGTGTATTTGTTTGCCTTAAACTGTGGATATTATAAAATATCGATTAATTTGTAAAATAAGCATTTGGTGACTTTTTTCAGCTCATTACGTACTTCAAGCAAACATCTTTGTTTTTTTTTTTAGGTATACATGACAGTGCAATGTATTTTAAAGGCAGACATGTTTTAAGAGTAACTGAATGAACTTATGATTAACACAAAATTGTCAATCTCATCAAAGGATCTAAATGTAGTCATATGCTGCGTGTAGTGGTGCATCCTTGTAATCCCACTGACTGGAGAGGCTGAGGCAGGAGGCCAGCCTGGGCAACTTAGTGAGACCCTCAGCAATTTAGCAACACCATTTCTCAAAATAAAAATGGGATGTAGTTCAGTGGTAAAGCGGTCCTGGATCTATCCCTAGTACCCCCCACCCATGCCTGGCCAAAAAAATCTACCCTGCACTAATCTCTCCTGCTTATTTTTAACAAAGACTCTCAGCAACAAGCTTTAAGGAAGGAGTTTCTTGTATGCAAGAAATCAGTAGTTCAGACTGAGAACATAAAAATTTAACAGATTATAGCACAGAGTTTAGATTTTATTATAGTACCAAATCCTGACCAGTGAATGATTAACTGAGGGTTTAGAAAGAATCAAGGTAATTACATGGATGAAAATTAACTGATATAAAATGTCTTACTATTATTGGTGCTGTTGCCATTGAAAGACCCAGAAGAACTGTTATTGTCTTTCTCCTTATCTTGATTTTCAAAGTCCATATTAAGGGACCTGTGGAAAAAATTTTTATAGGTAAGTTTTAGTTTTGATTTACAAAGTAGCAGGTCAGAAAATCAGCAGAGACAATATTTTAAAATGCTTAGGCATCAGAAAAGAAAAGAAAGATCTCTTCTTTTAAATGTGGCAACTAGTTCTTGTTGCCACACTTAAAAAAATAACCTTCATTCCTTCCAATGTCAGCTCAAGAGTTTTCCTGACTGCACACAAAAGCATTCCCAAGTGGGTGAATCTCCTAGCAATGTTTTTGTTCACATCCTTAATTATTTCCTTATGATAAAAACCTGGAAAGAGAATGTTAGGTCAAAGGGCAAGCACATTTTGAGACTTTTAACATATCACACAAATGCTTCCAGAAAGGGTGCACCCAACGGACACTCCACAGCAGCATATGAGAACACTTCTTTTTCTGTCTCTACCTTGTCAGTGTGGATTCAACAACAAAGACTGAATTTCTTCTATTATCTGAAACTGTTCTAGTACTTATACATAGGATAGCACTATTAAATTTTTAACAAAACAATTTGTACATTCAAAGGAGGAAAAAGATGACATGTAAGAAAAATAAATTACATCTATGAGAAATTAATAGCATGTGTTAAGGAGAAAAAAGGAAACAAAGAATTTGAAATAAAGTCAGATAATAACCCGGTATGGCCAAGGATATACAACTGGGACCTTCATACACTGCTTGTGGTAACATAAATTAATGTAGTCACTTTGGAAGACAGATCTGATTTCTAGCCACCAAAACTCTGAGAAAGTAAATTTCTGCTGTTTAAGCTATCCGTTCTATGGTATTTTGTTATGGCAGCCTAAGCTAATAGAGATTAGAGATCATACTTCATATATGGAGACTTGTTTTATGCTCCCAAATGTGTTCTATATTAGTAAATATTCCATGAACACTTAAGAATAATGAGTTCTGTTGGAGTGTTTTATAAATGTCATTTAGGTCACACTGATTAAGAATATTGTTGGAGAAGCTGGGGTTGTGGCTCAGTGGTAGAGTGCTCACTTAGCATGCACGAGGCACTGGGTTCGATCCTCAGCACCACATAAATGTAAAATAAAGATATACTGTGTCCACCTAAAACTTAAAAAAAGCTTTGTCTGATATTAATATAACCACTCCAGCTTTCTATTGATAAGTACAAGCAATATATTTTCTCCTAACCTTTTGTTTCGGCTTTATATTTGTAGTATGCTTCTTATAAGCAGCATGTAATTGGGTTTTTTGTTTTTATTCAATCTCAACAACTGCTGTCTTTTCATTTGGTTGTTTAAACCAATTTCATTTAATGTGATTACTGATATGATTAGGTTTTAAGACTATGATCTATTATTTGTTTTCTACCTGTCCTTTTTTTTTTGTTTCCCTTTACCAGTTTTTAGGATTAATACAATATTTTTAAAATTTCATTTGACTTTCCTTGTTATTATATTAGTTCTGTGTCTCTGCTTCTTATTTTAGGGGCTAATGAGAAGTTTATGGCATCCACCTTTAACATGGTCTTTGAGTTATACGACTTCATGTATAACAAACCTTACAATAGTTCACATTTTCCCCATGCAAACTTTCTACAATTTTGCAAAGCATTTTTTATTACTTTTACATATTATGAACCTTAAATTGTTTTTGTTTATATAATCAATTTTCGTTTAAATAAGAAAAAGTCATATTTATTAATGTGCTTGTTTCTAGTGATCTATGTTCCTTTGTGTAGATAACTGATTTCCAACCAACACCACTTTAATTTTGCTGGAAGGACTTCCGTTAATATTTCTTATAGTGCAAACTCTGGCTGGTGATGAATTCATCCAGATTGTGTATGTCTGCAAACATCTTTATTTTATCTTTCATCTTCTGAAAGACATTTTTGCCACAGAATCCTATAGTAATATACATTTTGAAGCTGTTGTTCCACTGTCTTTTCACTTATTTACCTATTTTTGGTGGGGGGAAGTGTAGGGAAGACAGGGGATTGAACCCAGAGGCGCTGAACCACTGAGCCACATATTCAGTCAGCCCTTCTTATGTAAATTAGAATTTAATTTTTTAAAAAATTCAAGACATGGTCTCACTAAGTTGCTTAGGACCTTGCTAAGGCTGGCCTCAAACACGTGATCTTCCTGGCCCAGTCTCCTGAGGCACTGGGATTTGTGAACCACCATGCCTGGCTCACTTGTATTGTTTGTTTTTAATGATAGATCTGATGTCATCCTTATCTATTTACCCTCCAGTCACCGCTGCTTTCAGATTTTTCTCTTTTTTCAAATATTTTTTAGTTGTAGATGAACACAGTACCTTTATTTTATTTATTTTTATATAGTGCCATGCCAGTTAAGCGCTCTATCACTGAGCCACAACTCCAGCCCCAGGATTTTTCTTTTATCACTGGTTTTGAGCTACTGATAATCATATACCTTGGTGTAATTTTCTTCAGGTTTCTTGTGCCTGGGGTTTATTGAGTTTTTTGGATATGTGGGTTAGTTTTCAATAAATTTAGAAAAAGTTGGCCATTATTTCTTTGAATATTTTCCTGTCTCTCCCTTTTCTCTCCACTTTCAGGAATTATAATAACCCATGTATTAGGCCACTGATAATTTCTCTTTTCTGTTTCATTCTCTTTATTTCTTTTTGGATAGTTTCTATTGCTAGGTTTTCAAATTCACCAATCTTTTTTCTGTAATGTCTAATTGCAAAAAAAATTTTTAAATTAGTTATTAATTATTAATTCCATCCAGTGTATTTAAAAAAACTCAGATATTTTCATCTTCATTTCTATATATTTCATTTAGATCTTTTAAACTATCATCCATATAACTAACTTCTACTGTACATGTGGAATATAGTTATATGATTTTAAAAAATATTTATTTTTTAGTTGTAGTTGGATACAACACCATTTATCTATCTATCTATCTATCTATCTATCTGTCTATTCTCATTATGGATCACATCTTCCTTCCTCTTTGCTTGTCTGACAATGTCTGGTTATACACCAGACATTGTGCATTTTACCTTGCCTCAATATTTTTATGTTTATATTGGCTGCTTAATATTTTAATACTCCTGTAAATTCTGAGCTATAATCTGGGATGCTGTTGTTAGGAAATAGCTTTATTTGTTCAGGTTTCGCTTTTATGATTTAAGTGATTCCAAAGAAGTGCTTAGTAAAGGGTAATTAATCTCTATCAATGAGGCAAGGTCTGAATCAAATCAATGCCATGTAAATCATAAGTTTTTCGAATGTAGCTAATGGGAATAGGCATTCTTCCCTCTCATCTTCTCAAATTATTTTTCTTTCACTATAGGTAATCTGCTCACATGCACACACTGATCAATACTATAAGTGCTCAAAGGATATGTCGGCAGACCTCTGGGATTTTCTTTCTTTCTTTTGTACTCTGCACTTTTATTAGCTCTAGTTGCTTTGGTCATTCTCGACTCTCAACTCCTTGACTTACAGAATCTGCCTGCCTCCATGATCTAGAAACTGTCTTGAGATAGCAAACCGGGAAATTATTGTTTCAAGTATTATATATGGTAATTTTTTGTGAGGGGAGGTTGTTGCAGGTGGCATGATAATCCAGTTCCTGATACTACATCTTGGCTGGAAGCAGACGTGCCATTAGGTAGTTAATCTTTTAAACATGATACAAATTGAGCTGACTTTGAGTGAAGGAGAGGCCTCTTTTCACTTCTTGTTCATGCCTTTAACAGTCTCCGGGGTACTGGAACACTGATGAGTTGTATCCTTCTCTTCAGAAAAGTAAAGAATGTTATCCTGAAGAGGTCACAGTCTGTCCTGGGACTTTTAGCCAAACTACTGGGCTAAGGCTACACTGATAATGTGCTCGACTCTACAGTGTGCCACCCCTCTCACCCCAAATCTTTTGATGAATTCAAGAGATCTGTCCCATTACTCTCATAGCCTGACTTCACCTGCCACTTGGTTTCATGTACACGGTAAAACTCTTTTATTTGTTATAGGTATTGAAGAAGCCCCCGTTGACATGCCTGTAATTAGAGGGTAACCTGAGCCAGGCATGGTGGTACCCCCAGGTACTTGGGAGGCCGAGACAGGAGAATCATGAGTTTCAGCTTGAGGTCAGCCTGGGCAACTTGGGAAGAACTTGTCTCAAAAAGTGTATAGAATACAGATTGGTTAGGTATGCTTCACACTGATCCCTCAATAAATCTGACTAATCAGTTATTTGGCCAATTGACCCACTAGAGGGCAGTCCCCATGGATGACAATTCCTCAAAAGGACTGAAGGAGAAATTTTGGTAGATGTGGTCAACTTCCTAAACCATGGCAGAAATATGGGTAAGACAACTCTACTAGAATATGGTCCGGACTCTGGTGTGTTAGCTTCCCTGGGGTTTTAAAACGACGAGGATAAAAAACAGTTTTGGATTATTTCTCTACCCATCAGAGGAAGACACTTTGGCAGGGAATAAAAACATACTAATTGCTTCTACCTCATTCAGTCCTAGAGCAATTGTTATAGTGACTGGCAATGGAGAAAAAAAATTTTCTCTTGTCAATTTTGATTAGTTCCAGATACAGATTTTGTATATATTTCCCCTGCCAAGACACCTGTGGGGTTTCAGTGCGTGTTTTCATTTCTATGGCCTTTTAAACTTTACTTCATGTGTTCTCATGGCAGAGCTCAACATCTGTGGAAACTAAAGGCTAGGACTGGTGATTCATTTAATTAGAACACGTCTGAAGTCAATGGACATGAAGATTGCTTCTTCCCTTTGGAAAGATAAGTATTAATTTATATTGAGTTTTCCAAATTCACTTATGAATGGAAATAATAACAACAACAACAATAACAACTATACTTGTTATGCCTACTTTGCTTCTCAGAATCTGGTGACAGCTTGGTAAATTTAAAAGATTCTTTATGCACAGCTCTACTCTGGGGGCGACCTACTACAGATCATTAACTTCCCCTATTCTAGAATTTTTTTTTTAATATTTATTTTTTAGTTATCGGCAGACACAACATCTTTGTTTGTATGTGGTGCTGAGGATCGAACCCAGGCCGCACGCATGCCAGGCGAGCGCGCTATTGCTTGAGCCACATCCCTAGCCCAACTTCCCCTATTCCTCTTGTTGGCATTATGTTGATATTCTGGACTAGAAAGTTGTCAGTCCTCTCTGCTTTTACCCAAGGCACAGCTTTTATACACTCTCCTTCATAAGACTGGCTGAGTGAGGCTGAGTGGAAATGGCAAGGCAGCCTAGGCTGAAGGGTCATACAACTCCAATTCAATTTATTACCTGACGACTACTAAAAACTCTACCTTGGTTATTTTGAGGCAAGGGTTTCCCCCTTTTCAAATACTAGGTAGTTGTGCTTAACCTAAAACCTGTTTTAGCTGGTCCACTTTCTTAAAACCTAGTTGGTAAGAACTGCTACAGAGACAGGAAAGCCTTATGCAGGACAATGAGGTTCTACGGGGCAAGAGAGCATTCTTTTTATTACTGGTCTTTCAGTAACTAAAAGCTGATTCTGAATTTCTCATCACTTGAACAAGCTTAAACTAAGCTTCGTCTGATCATGAGAAGTAAACATGGGTCACCATTACCAAAAACTAACATCTGGCTAAATGATAAAGTGGGGTTCCACATATTAGTTGAAGCTGGGAAGAGTCAAATCTCCCAGCTCTACAAAATAATATCAGTGGGAGTAGGTTTAGTAGATCCCTGGCTACTGTTACCTACACTGACAGCTAATAGCCAACTGAAGTTGTTTAAGTATCTTTGCAGAAGATTCTGTCTTCAGGACCAATTTTATTACAGGTCTTTATCCCAACTTACTTGGTAATTTATTAACTCTACAAACATCAAACTGCTTGGCTGGACCTGGAACAATCTGTTCTATCGTCATAGATGATTACCCATCATCCTCCCTGCCAACCTCACCATCATAGTTTTTTTATTACTGCTATACAATGACATATAATATGACGATACATCACAATGTTATTACTACACATTCTACCCAAATTACACCCTGGTATCTGCTTAGTAAACAAGTCTGGGTTACTAACATGAATGATTAAATGACAAAAAAAAAAAAGTAGGACTTGAGCTATGGCTGTTTCATTACAGATAACCATTTAACACTGTTAAGAAAAAAAAAGATCCATCCAATTACAGCGTACTTGTTTTTCCTGTCATTTACTATGACTGAATGGAAGTAGTTGTGGGTCAAGTTACAGAACATAAACAAATTTCCAATTATTGACACATGTATATAAAACCTCCAATGAGAATTAGCTACTGGTCAAAAAATGGTGAGTAGGCTTCCTGTTGTAGCATTAGGCCAGTGGCTGCATACTATTCAAAAATAGTATTTTAATGTTGCAGGATTCAACTGGGGTTCATGCAAGATAATACAAAAAATATATAAGAATGAAGATGTAAAATAAGGCATTAAGAAGACTTCTTGAGAACCTTCATAATGACAGGGTGTTTCACATTTGAGAGAGTACTGGGCCTGACCATGAGGTCTGAAGACCAGTGGACAAAACAAAAACAGAAGGATCAATTCTGCCTTGAATCACAACTGAAAAAGATTATTCAGAAAAGAAAATAAAGGAGAATGGGTAAAAAGTAATCAAGTAGTTGAAATCTGTGGATGTAGCTGTCCTTTTATGAAGCTGGTTAACCCTGAAACATACGCTTTAAATATTGTGCTATGAGCACAGAGTCCATGTCCAGAGTGCTTGCCATTCATATTTATCAAGAGGTCAACATTCAGGAATAGCCAGTTGAAGAATTAACAACTCATTCACTTCTCCAGATATTGTAAAATATAACCTCAGGACATACTTAGCAGTGAGCTGACCATCTGGACTACAACTTCCCGCTACCTGCTGTACACCTCCAATTTTGGTGAAACTGATTTTGCTGAGATACATTTTTGTTCAATACTACCAGCTTATATTAAAGGATATTACAATTCATTCAACAGACATTTACTTGAATGCCTACTATATGTGGCCTCTTCATGTGGGTGTTTGAGATAAATGTTTATCTAATCTTAAAACTGAGTTAAGATTAGATTATTAGTTATGGTTCACCTGCACAACTGGGTTCAGGTTCTATTTACTGAAGGACACTGAAAGTTTTAAATTTCTTTCTTAAAGTTGGCTGCTGAAGTTTACCATGGTATTTGTGAAACACCAGTATTAATAGTGTGGGCATGTGATTTTAGGGTCATTTTTGGCTCTATTTTGTCTCTACCTATACTTTTCTTTAGCTCCACGTTAATTTAGCTTATCCTCTCACTTAATAAAACTTGGTAAAAGGTCTGACATGACAGATTATGAAATGACAAAGAGCAGCTCCAAAGACAGTAAACACATTGCACACCACTAGAACATCATGACATTAATGAACAACAGTGACTTCCTTTGAATAACCTAGCCTACTATGATTACATTACATGCATTTAGTATGGAGGGAAGTAAAAGCAGATAAAGTACAACTTTAATTATCTCTGAAGTCTTATTAATCTGATGACACCATATCCCACAGAGTTTTGAGTATAAGCAAATAAAATTTCCTCACCATTAAAGAATGTAAAGGTAGAAGATACTTTCCTTTAAAAAAAAGTGTATTTATACTGAAGTTATAAAAGTCTTATCATTCTGTAACACAGCAGCTTAAAAATAAAAACACAGAGGGTTTTAAGGGAGACAAGGTATGAGGGAGAGGGAAAAGAAAGGGAGGAAGCATGAAGTACACCTTTCTTTTGGATTTATTTCAAACCTGTTATTTCTTGTCAGAGACTCCTGCTGGGACAGAATATCAAGTCTTAAGTTAGTTACAAGCTAAGAAACACCAAACCACCTTCATATCTGCATGAAGTATATTTTTCTTTTAATTTTCTTTTGGATTTATTTCAAGCTTTGTCGTTTCTTTGTCTGAGACTCTAAATGGAACAGAATGTCAAGTGTCTTGGCAGTTACAAGGTAAGAAATTCCAAACCAGATTCACCTTGTAATTCTTTGGCCAACCTGATTGTAATAGTTCGTCCTATTCTATTACTTTTTTTTTGTTTTGTTTTTCTTTCTGTTAACAGTCTCCTGTAGATTTGTCATACTCTTCAAGAACATGCTGATTATGATAAATTATTCCACATATATATCCACCCCATCAACTGGAAAGATTAAGAGGCAGAAGTGAGCTTCAAGTAATACAGGAAGCCTTGCAAAGCTCAGCCAAGGGATGGCAAATGTATCAAAATCTGATACAGCTAAGTTAACAGAGGGAAATTTATACTAGTTTTAAATGCATACATAAAAAGGAAAAGGTTTCAAAATCAATAACTTGAATTTCTACCTTAAGGAATTAGAAAAACAAGTAGAAATAAAATCCAAAACAAGCAGAAGGGAATAAAAAGATTAATCAATGAAAACAAAACAGAAAAAAAAATCAGTGAAAACAAAAGCTGCTTTTTAGAAGTGATCAACAAAACTGATAAACCTTTTTACACCAAAGACATAAATGACTAAAATTAAAAAAAAATGAAAGAAGAAACATCACTACCTACATTAGAAATTAAACGAATTATAGCTGGACATGATGGTGCACACCTATTGTACTAGCTGCTTGGGAAGCTGAAACAGTAGGATCACAAGTTTGATGACAACCTGGGCCACTTAGTGAAACCCTGTATCAAGGTTTCAAAATAAGAAGGGCTGGGGATATAGCTCAGTGATAGTGCTTCTGGGTTCAAGACCCAGTATTTGAGGGGGAAATTATAAAGAACACACAATGCCAACAATTTAAGACACTTCAGGGGAATTGAACAAATTTGATAAAGACACAAATTAGCAAATTGGAAATCTAGCCTTTCAAGAAGAAACGGAATTCGTAGTTAAAAATCTTCCCATATGCAACCATAAGAGACTTGGAATGGAGGCTGGGGATATGACTCAAGCAGTAACGTGCTTGCTTGGCATGCACGGGACGCTGGGTTCGATCCTCAGCACCACATAAAATAAAATAAAGACGTTGTGTCCATGGAAAACTGAAAATATTAAAAAATTCTCTCTCTCTCAAAAAAAAAAAAAAAGACTTGGAATGATCATAGTAACATCAGATAGTAAGACAGATATTTTTACTAGAGGTAAACAGAAATATTTTTAAAGGCCAGTCCATCAGTAAACGTATAACAATTATAAATATAAAGAAAGTGAAAAAACAAACCTAAAGATTGAAAGAAATGTTTTGCAAGCATTTATCTGGTAAAGAACTTGTCTTCAAAGTATAAAGAACTCTTTAAAATTCAACAATAAAGAAGAGAACCAAATTTACAAATGGGCAAAATATCTGAATAGACACTTAACCAAACAAAGTACACAGATAGTAAATAAACACTTGTAAAGGTGCTTTGACACTGTTAGTCATTAGGGGAAATGCAAATCAAAGCCATAATGAGATACCACTTCATACCCACTATAACAGAATAGTTACAGTCAAAAAGACATAATATCAAGTGTTGGTGTAGATTTGGAGAAACTGGAATCTTCATACATCACTGCTGGGGATGTGAAATGATGTAGCTACTTTGGCAAACAGTAGAACTTCTTAAAATGTTAAACATGGGAGTTACCATATGACCTAGCAATTTTCCAAAAAGAAATGAAAAACTGTACATAAACTCACAGAATTTATGTAGATAAATTACATATAATATATGTTCATAAATTCACAGAATTATTAAAAATAGCACCAAAGTACAAATAACCCAAACAAAGAGCGTATTAATCAGCAATAAAAAGAAATGAAATAACCATAAATGACATATTCTTGACATAATGTCAAGTAAGCATTATGTCAAGTCAAAGCACCAGTCACAAAAAAGTTACAATATGTAATATTCCACTTATGAAATGTCCAAGATAGGCAAGTCTACAGAGACAAAGTAGACTAGTGGCTGCTGGGGTAAAAGGAATGAGGAATTGCGGCTAATGGGATGATGCTAATGTCTAAAATTGGATTATGCACTACGTCTGCACAACTTTGTAAATATACTAAAAACTGAACTGTATTAGTTTAAACAGGTGAACTTTATGATATGTATTGCATATCTCAATAAAATCATTAAAAAAGGAACAAAACAGTGAGCCAAGAAGGAAAATCAAGCCAAACCAAAAAATGTCCCACAAAGAAAAGGCTAGCATTACACAGTTTCACTAGTGAATTCTATCAATTAGTTAAAGAAACAAACAACAACAACAAAAAACAACAATGCAATTCTCTACAATATTTTCCAGAAAATAGATTTACTCTATTTCCTAACTTATTCCATGATACTAAAACTTTAAGACCTAACAATAAAGCTGTATATTAATATTCCTCATCACTACAGACACACAAAATCTTTAACAAAATGCCAGAAAACCAAATGCAGCACCATGTAAAAGTAAAGATTACTTACCTTGACCAAGTAGCATTTATTGCAGGAAGGCAAGGTGGACTTACCATCCAATAATCTGTTAATGTGCCATACTAATTGAGTAAGGACATAACCCATATGATCATCTCAAAAGATGAATAAAAAACATGTAACAAAATCCAACACACATTTATGACAACAATTCTCCAAAACCTAATGAGGAAACTTCCTCAACTTGGTAAAGAACATTTATGAAAAACAATCTGCTAACATCACACTTAATGATAAATGCTTTCCCCTAACATTACGAACAAGGCAAGTGACGATATGTGTTCTTGTCACTTCTAGTCAACACAACTGGAAAAGCTAGCCTGTACAATAAGGGTGTGGTGGGAAGAATTAAACGCTTTCAGATTGAAAGGAAAAAGCGGAGCTGTCTTTATTTGCAGACCACATAATCCTGCACGTAAAAACTCCTAAGGAATCCAACATACAAACAAAAAACTTACCAGCACCAATAAGTTCTTCAAAGCAACAGTATACAACATTAATATACAAAAACCAATTGCATTTCTATATTCTCAGCAATAAACAACCCAAAAATTAAATCTAGGAAAAAACTCCATCAAAAATAAGATCAAGGGGCTAGGGATGTAGCTCAGTGGCAGGATATAGCTTAATGGTAGCCTAACATTCACAAGGCCCTGGTTCTATCACCAGTACCACATAAAAACCCAAACAAAAAAGAATAAAATACTTGGGAATAAATTTAACAAAAGAGGTACAAGCCTTATACAATGAACATTACAAAACTACAAAGAGAAATTAAAGATCTTAATAAATTCAAGCCCGTGGATTCTAAAGAGTATTATTAAGAAAACAATTTTGCCCTAATTACTGGTCTACAGACCCACTGCTCCTAGTAAAATCCCAGCAGGGTTTGTTTGTTCTGGTAGAAACTGACCAGATAAACCTACAATTCGTGTTAAAAAAAAAAAAAAAAGATTCATAGTAGTCAGTCTTAAACTACTCAATTTCAACACTTACCATAAAAGCTATAGTAATCAAGACACTATGGTACTAGCATAAGAAGAGATATACAGACTAACAATAGGAATGGGAAGTCTGGTGACTAACCCTTACTTTTACAATTAATGATTTTTGACAACTGTGGCAAATCAATTCAATGGGAGCAAAGGATAGTCATTTTTAACAAATGGTGCTGCAACAACTAGATAGCTATATTCATGAAACTGAATTTAGATTTGTAGGTAACAATATACATAAATATTAATTCAAAATGAATCATAGTCTTAAATATAATAATGAGAAAAATGAGAAAATTTCTTAGTAGAAAATCTTTGTGCCTGGAGTATAGGGTATTGATTTAACATTGGAGCAGCCATCTTAAATGTTAACCACCATCTTATGAGTTAAGTTTTGCTTTCCTATACTTCCTCTTACTGGAACTCCCCCACTCCCATTAGTGACCTACCCCATGGTGTCATCAGCCAAGCCAATCCCATGCTATTCCCATCAGCCTAGCTCTGATGCAAGCACCTTGAGCCTATCCCATAGCGCTACAAGTACAACTCCAAACCCCTACCCCACAAAAGCTGAACCCCGAAACATCTCAGGGCCTCTCTCCTCTGTCTACAGAGGGATGGCCTTTATTTGTCAGCTCTCTTTTCATGGAGATTAGGCAAAGAGCTCTTTGGTACAATCAATACCAAAAGCATGATCCACAAAACAAGAAATTGGAAAAGTTGGACTTGACCAAAATTAAAAACGTTTGACCTTAAGAAACACCATTAAGAAAACGAAAAGGCAAACCAGAGAACAGGAAAATATTTGCAAATCATAGGCCTGGGAGAGTTTTTGAATGAACATTTCGCCAAAGAAGAAAACAAATGGTCAGTAAGGAAAAGATTCTCAAACTCATTTTTAACATCACTACCTCAGGGAAATGCAGTGAAAACATTATAAAAATACCACTTCACACCCTACTAGAATGGCTACAATAAAAAGATGTTCAACAGCAGGCACTAAAGAAAGTCCTCACCTGCCACTGAACTGTACATTTAAAAAGTTTAAATGGTACATTTTATGTATCACATTTTGTTTACCACAATTATAAAAGCAAAAACAAAGCTAGGGACAGTGTTACATGCCTGTAATGACAGCAACCTGGGAGGCTTAAAAAGGAGAATCGAAAAGTTTGAGTCCAATCTCAGCAACTTAGCAGGACCTTCTCTCAAAAATAAACAAACAGGGCTAGGGTGGTGACTCAGTGGTACAGTGCTCGCCTAGCATGTGTGAGGCCCTGAGTTCAATCCTCAGCACCACATAAAAATAAATAAAGGTACTGTGTCCAATTACAACTAAAAAATAAATAAATAATAAATAAATAACAAATGGCTAGGGATGTAGCTCAGTGGTAGAACATACCTAGATTCAATTTCCAACACTGAAATTTTATATATATACACACACATACTATAGACATATATACATGTATATGAAAATAAAATTTCAGTGTGTATATACATATATGTCTATATCTCACATACATATGTCTCACAAAGAAAGCCTAGCTTTATATGGCTTTGCCAGTAAATTCTATCAAAACTTTAAAGAATAACAATTTCACATAATTTGTTCTGGAAAAACAGAAGAGCAGAAAACACCAACTTATTCTATGAGTTCAATTTACATGTGCACTTAAAGGCATCATTATTTTCAGAAAATGCATTATATTTAAGTATAGAAGACATAAGGTACTAGGACCTTGAGAACTGTTCCAATTCAGACTTTGTTACCAACTAGTTGTGTCTTCTCTGTCAAGTTACATCATCTTCTTGGGCTTCAGTCTTCTCATTTGTAAACAGGAACGTACATCAAAAAAATCTTTTTTTTTAATCTATATGTTATACTATTACACAAAATTTTATTTGACAAATCCTAAATTGGTATAATCATCTGGCAAACAATACAGCAATATATACTAAGAGTCCATCCATACGCTGGTGAATCATGTCCACTTTTGGCTATTTATCTCAAGCATATCATCCAATCAAAGTGAAAAAAAACAGGTATGAAGATGGTCACTTTAACAACCCATATGTCCAGCAAGAACGAAATATCATACACATCTTTTCTATTTATATTTTCAAACTTTCATAAAGTATATCAGGAATTTCATAAAAAATTGTTTTCAGTGAATTATTCTTTTTTGCTATGGTAAGTCATTAAATATAGCATTTACTCTTACAAATGGAAATGTCTGAACATTTAGAATATTGACATATTTCAACTTGCAGTCCTCTTTATGTTTTTTTGGACTGGGTATGTCAACCCACATTATTCTGAATGGTATTAAGTAATGGCTCAGAAGAGAAATTCTTTGAAATTATTGGTAATATTTATTCATAATGATCAATTAAATTATTTGCTTAAGAAAACTGACTACTGTGCATAACTCTTTCTCAATTTGTATTGTGACTTTGAATTTGACATGAGTTGACAGAAGAGAGTCTTAGTCTACCTGTGGAATATGTTGGTTTATTTTCAGTACTTGAAAAACATGCAAAGATACTGGTTTGGGAAGTTACCATAAAATTTTTAAGTAAATAGGCATGCTGTAAATGTGTTTTTATGTTTCAATAAAGAGGAAATTTTTTTTTTTTGTGGGAGGGGAGATACTAATACAAAGAAACCTCAAAATTAACAAAAGCTAGTATGAAAATACAGAAAATATTTCTTAGGTGAAAGAACCAGAATATAATTAATTTACACATTATATCAGTATATGTACATATTATATCAGTATATGTCAAACAGGCAATTTGCATGAATGAAAGTCCTATTAGGGTTGTGAATCTAAACTGTATTATTCTGAAATGTTGATACATATTATTATACATATGTATTCCCACCTACCCAGTGTGGAAAATAATATACAAAATATCAAGGGTAGATATTCCAGATATAATATTAGAGAGGTCAAAATCCTTAAGCCTATTTAATTGATCATCCTCATTCCCCTTGAGGTTCTCAATATTTCTCAACCTTTATTTTTAAGTGTGTCAATCACAAAACTACTATTTGAATTGTACAACCACTAAAGCTTCTCTCAATTAAGAATAGTGGTGTGAAGAGTGTGTCTAGTTTCTTGGTTTTTCTTCTTATTCCTATGGCCGCCTGATAAATGAGAATTTCACCAGGATCCAGTCTTAGTATTTACGAAGTGAGCACAACTCTAATAAAAGTAGGTTGGACCCTATGAAATTGTTTGCAGGTCAAAAAAGTTCATCAGCAATTTCACAGGGTTCAACCTATGTCAATATCTTTGTATTAAAAAAAAAATAAGGAAAATTTCCTAAGGATATAATTTACTTGCTTAAAGGCATTTCATGGTGAAATAAAAAATTTCATGAGCTTCTTAGATACGGTTTTATTTTGGTTTCCCTGGCCCTTCTAAGTCTTCTAAAGCTTTGTGGCTATGCTTTTTAGGTTAGGGGGGAAAAACATGAAATTTTCTTTATCATATATTTTATTACAGGAATATCTAGTAATTTTTTTTGTACGCTGGAGTGTCTTTCTATGTATTTTTTTCCCCTTCGAGACTCTAGAACTCAAGAACTCTTTTCATAACTTTCCCAACAGTGAGTACTCTTAAGTCAGTTGTTTTCGTAATTTTAAGCAACTAGTTTTTGCCTGTTTGCATTAGCAAGCTAAAGTCATAAGCAAAACCAAGTATTTAAAATCGGCCAACTAAAGAATATTAACATCACCCTGTTCTAACTCGAATTCTGCTGAAGTCTTGTTTCTCTTCATAAAACAATTAAGTTTTGGTGTCAACACTTCTAGAACAATGCTCCTTCCACATCCAATTGAAATCAGCCCCATTTTGAGAACATCTTACCTGAAACTACCATAGACTATAAGAAGAATGGATATCAGAAACGTAGACACTTGACTGGAATCCACCAGGGAATAGGCCCTAGAGAAATAAAGAGGGAAAAAATTAAGTTATATGCAGCAAATCCTCATGGAGCTTACAATCTGTGGTCTTTAAGATGACAAATATATGAAAATTAAAACTAGCAAAATAACATTAAAATTAAAGTGTGATTTGCTAGTTCCACATGAGGAATAAATAGTAAGTTCATAGTTATTATAGTTAATATTCACAGGATATTAAGTGATAGACATCTAAGTAAAAATTCCACCTCTTTATGATATATAATGTATTTGTAACATCCATTCTCAATTTTAAAGGTATCCAAATATCTACCAAATATATGCCGTCAGAAAACTCCATTTACACTGGAATCACTAGTAGCTAAAACCATAGCCTTTTTTTCTTTCTTTCTTTTAAATTGCTGATAGACTTTTATTTATTTATACGAAGTGCTGAGAATCAGACCCAGTGCCTCACATGTGCCAGGCAAGAGTGCTCTGCCGAACCCTAGCCCTAGCCCTAGCCCCAGCCCCCTAGGCCCACTTTTTAAATTTTGTGCCAGGGTCTCAGTAAGTTGGCCTCCTGAGTCACTTACAGGCGTGCATTTTTCCTGCTGCCTTGTGCTTTGCCTTACTGCCCCTTTGCTGCAAAATTCAGACCCAGAAAACTTCATGATACAGAGAGTACTCCTTTCTTTGTTTTAATTAAAACTTCCAATTTTAATGAACACAACTTTCAACCTCATTCTTGATATTCTCATTTTCTGAGTTACTAACTACAGCAGTATTTCCCAATGATTCATACTTGTTCATCTTATTTGACTTGAACTTTTTGAATTTGGAGTGAAATAGAAATAAATGGATGCCTTTACTCTTGCTTCTCTTTTTGGTTGATTAAAGATTTAATGAAAAAAGGAACATTTGAAACAATCTTTTATCACAGGTAAACCATGGGATCTCACAGGTAAATATCACACATGCCATGCCATTGAATGTTCAAGTCTTCTCTGAAAACAGCATTAGGAAGAAATGCATTTTGCAATTTTGGGAGATACACTTTATCTAGCCTAAAGGAATCATAAAAACATTGATATTTTACATTTTAAGTGTGCACAGAAATCATTCCTAGAAAATAACATCTTGGCAAATGTGAATACGTTAGCACAAACATTCTGCTATCCTGCAACAACTTTTTATGTTTCTTTCCCCCTATTTACCAGGGAACTGTTAAACACTTAAATTCTCTAAGTTTAGGGGCTTCTTGGCATCGATGCATTACATTTTCTGAATCACCCAAGCTGATTTCTTTAGAGGTTGCTCATAAGTTCAAGTAGAAATATATATACTTTCCTATTGGGTCTTTTAAAAGTTCTGGAGACAAAGAACCTATTAGCTGATGCTAAGCTAATAGTTAGGAGGTACTTAGAAACACAAGTTGTTCCCTTCACATTAACTTTCTTAGCTAGTAGTAATTTTTTCAGTCATTTTTATAGTAGGGGAGATAATTACAAAAATAGCAAAACTGGATTCTGAGTGGAATATGAACTCAAGTGAATTACACAGAGCTATATTGTCCAACACTGTAGTCACCAGCCTACATAGCTATTTAAATTAAATAAAATGAAAAATTCAGTCTGGCAGTTGCAATAGATAAATTTCAGCTGTTCAAAAGCTAGTGGCTACTATACTGGACAGCCAGGGAAAGAACATTTCCATCACTGCAAAAATTTCTAGTGGACAGCACTGACATACACAGGAAGACAGACATGTTATATTTCAAAACTGAGGTTCTGGAGCTTTACTGGTGGTAACACCAAAAATACTTAACATTTTTTTAAATTATTTTTCTTTTAAGGAAATCTTTTTTTTTATTTTTAGTTTTAGGTGGACACAATATCTTTATTTTATTTTTATATGGTGCTGAGAATCGAACCCAGTGCCTCACGCATGGTAGGCGAGCGCACTACCACTTGAGGCACATCCCCAGCCCCAATACTTAACATTTTACTGAGCATTTAATTCTTACACCATTCTACAAGGGAAGTACTACACTGCTACAATCCCTTACCTAAACAAAGAACCTTGAGAACTGATGTGTATAAGAACTAAAATAATAATTTTTTTGATTTTATAAAGAAAACGGGCTGAGGTTGTGGCTGGAGCAGTAATCTGTAATAACATTATTAATAAATAATAATTAATAAAGATCATAAATAGCCTTATTAATTTATGTCAGGTTTTGTTGAAAATGAATTACAAAAAAACTCTTTTTGAGTTTTCATAGTTATGGGTTTAGAGAATTACCCTTCTGTTTTCTGAAGACCTGGAGCAGGATGCAGTTCTGAATGTAGGCAGCCTAACTCCAGAGTCTCCCAAACTGACTTCCATCAAATTTGGAGTCAGAAAATGTGTGAGTTTCTATCTTTAATTATACCATAACTCGTGGTCTAAATTATCTTCTGGCCCCAATGAAATGAAGGCCCAATTAATTTTTATTTTCAAGGGTCCAAGTTTTTACATTGTGATTTTCTTCCAAAACCCAAAAATGTTACCAGGTTTACCTTCTCTTTCATTTTTCTGGTCACTCATTAAATCAGCTCCAATAAAGATGACACTGTTTCCATGCTATTAAAAATTGGCATTTTAAAAACCATCCAATATTTACAGATGTAAAACGGCTTATATAAATTCTACATTATACCAGCAGAGAGAGATGAATATGGGGGAAAAATATGAAGTATTTGGTTGGTTTAGTCAACTCATGGGAAATTCTTCTCTTTGGTCACCTTTAAAAAGAGAGTTTTTTGTTTGTTTGTTTGCCAGCTATATAGTCTAACCTACAAGCTTCTCACCCTGTACCAAATAGTTTGCTTTGATATTTGTATATAACCTTGGGTCTCCTGGAGTAGGCTTTTTTTTTTTTTTTAACTCTACAGGCTCATAAAAAGAATAGCTGTTTCAAATCTCTAAGGGTTTTCCTTTTCAATTTTTTATTTTTTAGTTGTAGTTGGATACAATATTTTTGTTTATTTATTTTTTAATGTAATGTTGGGGATCGAACCCAGGGCCTCGCCTGTGCTAGGCGAGCACTCTACTGCTGAGCCACAACTCCAGCCCCATAAGGGTTTTGTTTTTAATATTTATTTTTTAGTTGTAGTTGGACACAATGCTTTATTTTATTTCTTTATTTTTACGTGATGCTGAGGATTGAACCCAGGACCTTGCACGTGCTAGGTGCGCACTCTACGGCTGAGCCCCAGCCCCAGCCTCTGTCTGTCTAAGGGTTTTCTTGCTGGTAAGAATGGGGAGTAAAAGGACTCCTTCTGTTACCTGTCTCTATTCTTTTCATCCATACAAATAATTGAAGTAAGAGTCATCAGCACTTTAGAAGTACTCACAGGTTTTAGGACTTTTACTACAGGAATCAAAATCTGGGGTCTAGAGTCTGAGCTCTGGGGTAAGACTAAGATAGATGGGGTAGGTGGGGAGGAAAAGGAAGGTAGTCTAAGGAAAAGGATGAGCAATCTGTCCAAGTCTAGGATTCAAGAAAAGCCTAATAATTGTATTTCACACCTTCTTTATTCTACACTTTAGACTCTACCAGAGCATCAACAGAAATGTGCTATTCTTCAGATGCTCTTACTGAGGTTGTCTATTCTCAGAAACTCTGAATGCATATTAAAAACAGGAACAAATGCTATTTTCTGAAATAAAAAAAAAATCCTTACTGAAACGTAAAAAGAAACTAAATACATGCATTACAGACATACCAAAACCAGTTAGCCAAATGTACTTTAAACCGACTTGAAGACTTTGTCAAATGATGTATCGGTATAGGTTGAATGTTGAAGTGTTTTATGTGGTCATTATGAAAACCACCAATTTTTTTTACTATATTCCCCCAAGCTTTACCTTAATAGACAAATTCAAAAAGCTACCAGAAAGTCCTCTCATATCCAATACTATACTATACACCCTACGATTTTTAGAACCAGGCTGGATTTTAGTAATTCTACAGTCAAACATCTATTTCTAGCTGTTTTACTAGCAAGTGCTTATAAAACATATCCTGCTAAAAATCATGCCAAACTGAGACAAACAAAGTACTGTTTTAGAACATGTTCTATGTGTCAGTCTTCCAGCTATACAATGAAGGCATTATTGTCCACTCAACAAACCAAGCTACTACTATTCCAACCCTGCACAGATATTGCCCTTGACCAGCACTCCTCAAACTTTTTGGCTGTGGAAAAACTGAGACCCGCTAAGAGCTTTTGTTCATGTGAGTTATAGTCAGTGATATTTACCATTTAAAAAATTCAAACTAAAAAAATTTAAAGATATTTGTTGACTTATTTATTTACAATAAAACTACTGTTAACATAATACTTCTAAAGGAAAAATAATCACACTTAAAAAATTAGATAAGCATAGAATTCTTTTACAGCTCTGCAAACTTTTTAAAATTTTTAGTTGTATAGACACAATACTTTTACTATTTAAAATTTTTTTTTGTCATCCATGGACATACATTTATTTATTTATTTATTGTGCTGAGAATCAAACCTAGTGCCTCATACATGCTACACAAGTGTTCTACCACTGAGCTACACCCCCAGGTCTGCAAACTTCTTTAATGTCTGATTCTATATTCAACCTGTTGTCATATGTTGCTCAGGTGGAACTTTATGAGGTAAAATATGGCCTTACACATATGGACAGTGGAAAACAGAGTATTTTAATAACCCTTTCAACTAACTAAGGATATTCTTTGATACTACACTAAAATCCAAAAAGGGATAATTTCTTAAAGGTGGAATCTGTGGAATCTGAAACCATATCATTGGATTTTTAAAAATCATATTACATTAAAATCCACTGGACTATTCTGTACTTTAGATGATACTTTCACCCAGGAGTGATTCCATAACATTGTACATTGGTAATCTGGAAGCAAATGGTTCACTGAATCATTCAGCTCTTCTAGGTGTTGTCACTTTTCACTATACAATATCTGGAAAATCACATTTGTTAATCTCGTTCCATTGGTTCATGGGAACAGATTTAAATTTTCCAAAATTTTAATTTTCATTTGAGCTCAAATTTTACCACTGGCAAAAAATAATTTTTCCCCCTTGAAGTGATAGGCATACTTTACTCATAATACCCCAGTATGACTAACTCTAGCTTGTCCCCCGTCATTTCAGAGAAAATGGTTTCCAACCCCTGCCTCCTATATATATAGATGCAACTGTTTCTAGCTCAGTCAGCATCGAGTGACTACACAAGTATTTTTCTCAAGGTTCTCAAGGTAACCCGAAGGTACTTTGGCATACACAGAAATCTTTGTGGAAACTTTTCATTTTATCATAAAAATGTGTGCTTTAGAGTTGAGAATTTTAATAAAACAAACTTACTGCTTCATCAAGAACATTCTCAGTGAAACTGGACGGCCTATTTATTTATTTGTACTGGAGACTGAAACCAGAGGAGCTTTACCACTGAGCCACATCCCAACCCTTTTTGTTTTTTTGAGACAAGGTTTCACAAAGTTGCTTAGGGCCTTCCTAAGTTGCTAAGGCTGGCCTCAAACTCATGATCCTCCTGCCTCAGCCTCCCAGGTTGCTAGAATTACAGGTGTCATCATACCTGGCTTGAAACTGGCCTTAAAACAAACAAAAAACTGTACTTGGTGATGAATACCATGATCACTAGTACAGAGTGATACACTGCCATGACTCACTGATAACACATCAGTGTTTATACAACCAATGCCTTTTTACCATGAGCAAAAAAATGCCAAGATGAGGTGTTTGGGGATGTGGGTCAGTGGTAGGGTGCTTATTTAGCATTCACAAGGCCCAGGGTTTGGTCCCTAGCACCAAAATGGAAGTCAACATGAGAAAGACAATAACTTTATTAATATTATGAAAATAGTTTGATCTCATGTACCCACTAAAAGGATCCCAGGAATACCCAGGGATCTACAGGCCACACTTTGAGAATTGCTGCCTTACACCTTTACCTATAAACCCTGGAAAACTTCTAGCATGTTCTCCAATGTAATCTTTACACAAACACATCACAAAATACCAAAAATTATTATTAATTATTATTAATATGTAATTATTCTGCTATCCAAGATTTTTGGATTCAAATGTTAAGTGCAGAAAATAATTTGTATTTCAGGCCTAAAGAAATGCTAGTTTTCCCACTACGGGAATATGCTGAAACAGGATTCAATTTGTATTTTTAACTAAAAAAGTTTGTATAACAGAATGTGCACAATAATTCTCTTCCACATCTTTCCATATTTTAAGGAGAAAAATAAAATATGACTCATGATGTGTCACATAAAGATATTTTGGTCAACAATGATGGCCTAAATATGGGTGGTCCCATAAGATTATATAGTCTAGTGATACTGTAGTCAGTTTATGTAAGCATCTATAATGTTCACAAAATACCAAAATTACCTAACAATATATTTCTTGGAACACATCTCTTATTGTTAAGCAACCATGACTATATTCTAATCTTAATACAATAGGTACCTTATCAAATGAAAATTTAAGAAATTAAATTCAATTGTTTATGTGCAAGATACCAAAAAAAGTCACAATTCTATAAGAAGGACACAACATATAAGGTGGCAGAATAAAGTTTTTACCAGGGAAATAACGTGCTCTGGGAAATACCATGAACTGCTACAAACCAGGAACCAGCAAACAATGGCCTACTGCTATTCCAATAAACACAGCCAAACTCAGTTCTTTAGGTATTATCTATGGCTGCTCTAGAACATGAACATTTAAGTATTTGTGACAGAGAACTATGGCTCTCAAAGGCCAAAATATCTACTATCTGAACCTCTACAGGAAAAGTTTGCCAACCCTGTTATATACTATTGTTTTTTTTTTTTTTTTTGGTACTGGGGATTGAACATGGGGCATTCAATCACTGAGCCACATCCCCAGCCCTAATTTGTATTTTATTTAGAGATGGTCTCATTGAATTGCTTAGCTCCTCGCTTTTGCTGAGGTTGGCACTGAACTCACAATCCTCCTACCTCAGCCTCCTGAGCTGCTGGGATTACAGATATGCACAACTGTACCCAGCCTAAAAAATGTTTTATTAGTACATTATAGTTATACATGATAGTGGGGTTCACTTTGACATAATCATTCATGCATGGAATATAATTTGCTCCATTTTAGTCTCCCAGTACTTCCTCTTTCCTTCCCCCATCCACTATTCCCCACCCCCTTCCTGTATTCTAACTGGTCTTTTTTCTGTTTACTTATTTTTAATTGGTACTTTATAGATATAAAGGTGAAATTCACTGTGGTATATTCATATGCATAAGTAGAATATTTTTGTCTACTTCATTCCACAATTACTCCCTTTTCCAGTCCTTCCTCCTTCCACTCCATTGATCTCCCTTCTCTTTTCATGGGATTCTCCCATCTCTCCCCTCTATTTTGCTCTAGCTTTTGCATATGAGAGAAAACATTTAATCTTTGACTTTCTGGTTCTGGCTTATTTCACTTAGCACGATGGTCTCCATTTCCATATATACTATTGCTTACTGCACAACGGTACGGTACCTGGCTAAGAGGGCCAGTGAGTGTTAAAGTACAGTCCACCTCCTTCCTCCCAGAGGATGCATATTTATCAGTGTGCCTATGTTTGGTGATCAGAGTCATGTCTTAGAAGATAGGTATAGTCAACTGAAGGGAGGAGTAACTTTCCATTCATAAAGATGGCATTTATGAATTGTGAGTCCACCTGGCCAGAGGACCCCATTTCCTACTGTGCACAAAGGTGTGTGTATGTGTGTGTGTGGTGCGTTTAAGCTATCAATAGTCTTCAGCATCTTAAGAGCCACACCATAAAGATGGGTGAATTTTTCAAACATCAAAATATTAATATCCCTTCATTAGATCCAAATATTTTATTTTTCCTTCATTAGTATAATGTTTTATGAAAAGAACAAATATGAAATGCTCCACATGTTAATAGCTACATTTTACCAAGACTAGTATAGTGAAAAATGATTATTTCTATCAGTGATACTGATGACTGAGCAAATTCATATAAAAGAACAGTATTAGCCTCCAAGGCAGTAAAGATGATCTATAATTACTTTATCTTTACATATATACACATACACACATTTTTTATTGCCTATGAAAGACAGGATGAATTTAAAGGGTGGAAAAACAGAAGACCCCATATTTAAAGGTTTCCATGGCAACATGCTTTAACTCCTTCCCACGAATGACATTCACATCTCTCAAGATTTTTTCAAAAGCATGTGCATTTTATTGTGATTTGAATGTTCATCCAGCAATGTTAACTGCAATTCCTGTGTTAAAACACCAGAAGCCAGACACAGCCCTATTAAGAGACATATCTTCAAGGCACAGGGAAATATTAGTCAATTGTTTTCCTCAAAGTAGACAGATAGCTACGAGCTGGGATAAACTAGTTTATGGCCAAAGGACTATGTATGGGGATGAGGGGTATAAGTGTGTGTGATATATATAGATATGTATTTAGATATATATGTAATACAGTTTTTAAAAACATCTTAGTTATCATTATCAAAACCTGCTTTAGAACTGAAAACAATCCAAATGCCTATCAGCTAGTGAATGAATAAACAAATTGTGGTATCATTAGGAAAAAAAAAAAAAAAAACAGGTTACCAAGATACAATACAATAGCTGACTCTCAAATGCATATATCTAAGTAAAAGAAGGCAGATTCAAAAGATTACAAATATCCCATTTGTGTGACATTCTGGAAAAAGGAAGTTACAGATAGCATCAAACCCTATACAGTGTACTATGATTTTTCAATACATACATGACTATGATAAAGTTCAATTTTTAAATTAGACACAGCAGATTAACAAGTTAATAATAAAATATAACAATTACTATAATAAAAGATATACAGATGTTATCCCTTAAAATATCTTATTGTAGGTACCCATTTGACTGTGGGAAAGTAAAACTACCAAAATCAAAATCAAAAGCTCCAATAAGGAGACACTACTGTAAAATGTTTGTGAAATTGGTTATCAAAAAGGAAGGCAGAACCAAATAACATATTGTTCTAAACTCAGATGAAATTTTCATTTCTGTATATGAAACTACACTTAACACTCATCTCTTGACTTATTAAATACCCTAAGCATGTGCTCCTCACTGAACAATAACTTTTTAATTATTTCTCATTCCAGAAATCTGTACAAGCTTATTTGTTATAATGTAATAGATTATCAAGAATTCTGCCCCAAAAATCTGGGACCTAACTTTTGACTCACTCTACTGCCACTCTCACAATAAAATGAAGCTTAACATTTCATAGGCAGAAATCAATATCTCTCTCTCTCTCTCTCTCTCTCTCTCTCTCTCTCTCTCTCTCTCTCTCACACACACACACACACACACACACACACACACTTTTTGGTATTGTAGATTGAATCCAGGGGCACTTAACCACTGAGTCACATCCTAGCCACTGTTATTTATTTTTTAAACTTTTGAGACAGGGCCTTACTAAATTGCTGAGGCTGGCCTTGAATTTGCTTTTCTGCCTCAGCTTCTGGAGCCCCTGGGATTACAAGCATGTGCCATCACAATGGGCTCACAGGCAGAAAAATCGTAAGAGAAAATGCTTTCTGAGTTTCAATTCCTCAGCTGAAAAGAGTCTTTCTTTTCTTCTTTTCTCTCTTAAACAGTCTCTTCTGTGAAGTTGAAAATACCATGAAAAACAATATCCTTATGCCTTACCTAAAACACTGAATGTCAAGAGGCAAATCTGTGTGGTCACTTAAAGTTAGTATTATAGAAATCTTGAACTATGTATACAAGGCCCCTGCTCTTTTAAGAGCACAAGAAACGGCCAGTCTGGGAAAAAGAAAAGGAGGTGAACCATTCCTAACATCTTAACAGCCACTTCAAGCAACCATTTGTTCTGTAAATACCACAGGCCCCTGGGGAATCCTTAGATTTGGCTGATAACTTGAACTCTGGCAACTTGCCTTGCAGCAGAACTGCTATATTTGAAACTGGCATTAGTGAGGAAAAAGATATCACTTTATCATGTTCAACTTGGTCTCCTCTTTTTTTTTTGAAACTGGGTCTTGCTATGTTGCCCAGGTTAGTCTTGAACTCTTAGACTCAAGAAATCTTCCCCTCCTCGGCCTTCCCATGCTGGGACTACAGAAATGTGCCATACTTTGTGTTTTGTATGGAATTCAAACTACTACAGATTTAAAAACTGAAGGTAACATTTATAACAGATCCAAGCAAGACACATATGCCATCACTCACATATTCAACTATCTTGTCTGAAGTGGCAACACGAAAGAGAGAAGCCCTTTACATGAGAGGAGCCACGAGAGACATTTAAGATGCCCAAGCCAAAAGCAAGTACAAAGGCTCAGTCATGTCAACAAGACTATCTTGGATCCTCCAATCCCAGGAGAGTCCAGCAGATATCATGCAGAACAAAGATAAACCATCCCAACTGAGGCCTGCCCCAACTGCAGATCCACAAACTCATGGGGAAAAGAAAAAATAACATTGTGTGTGCATGTATATATGTTACATTTCTGAAAGAAGAAAACATTAGAAATGGCAGAAAGATTCGCATTTGCCAGGGGTTAGAGACCAGAGTGAGAATGGATGGAGGTCAGTACCAGGAGGGAGGTGGGTGGGCTTACAAAAGGGCAACTCAAAGGATACTTTCAATGCTAGTTCTGTTTATATCTCCACTGTGGTACTGGATATACACACACATAGGCAATAAAAATATATATACCTTAGCACATGTGCACACACAAGTGGCAAGTAACTGGGGAAATCTTAATAAAATCAGTAGTTTGTATCAACGCCAACATCCTGGTAGTGATAATATAGTTTTGCAAAATGTTACTCACCAGTGGGAGGAACTAAGCAAAGGGTGTGTAAACTACAATTATTTAAAAATTTAAATTAAATATAATAAATTAAAATTACTAGGTTTTGAAACAGTCTGTTATACACAATAGATAACTGATATTGATCAGTATCAATTCTCCATTTTCCAGTAGTTATTCCTTCAACTGGTTGGAGAAGCAGGAGACAAAAGCCCATCATGGAATGGGTTGGCTTTTGTCACCTACTATGAAAGACATGCCTTCCCCCACATTGTAACAACTCTGAAATTAGAATGCATTTTACAACTGGCAGCATTTTTATTTAGTGGCTCAAAACTTATTGTTCATTCAAATTGAAATCAATTAGTAGAAATACATATTAAAATCTCAGTTCTTTTTTAGTCCAAATACGTATTTAGCTGCATTTCAAGAAAGGTTTTTTGGGGCTGGGGTTGTGGCTCAGCGGTAGAGCGCTTGCCTGGTGCGTGCAAGGCCCTGGGTTCGATTCTCAGCACCACATAAAAATAAAGGCATTGTGTACAACTAAAATAAATAAACATTAAAAAAGAAAGATTTTTAATTTTGAGAGGGAATTCTTTGCTATATAACACTAAAAGTGAGAATCAGCTCATATTTGCACTCACGCTTTAATTTATACAGTAATTTTCCATTTACTGCCAAGAGGGAATGAGATTCCTACAAGTCAACAGAAAACTCAAATTATCACGATCTATTAAACAACCTGCCTATTTATCATTTGCCAAATACCTAGCACATAACGATATAATATCCTTGTTTTACAAAGGAAGAATAAAAACTATAATATGAAGGAGATTGCAAACTTCCTTCCAAAATATATTATACTTGGTAACAAACTCTTGATTTGTGAGTGTTTGTGTGCACCCATGTGCATGTTGGGTATTGATTCTAAGATCTTGTGCATGCTAGGCAAGCACTCAACCATACAGCTATATCCCAGCTCCACTGATTTTTTTTCTAATGTATCTCCCAACTTTTCTTGCAGCTATATGTCACAAGGTGACGAAGTTTTGACAATATGAAGACAGTCCAGTAGAAACTGTACTGTATGAGACTTAATAGGAAGTCTCCTCAAAAGAAAGCATGCCCTTCTTTTTCCTTTCCTTCTGCACAGAATATACAAACAATGCACTGAACTTGGCCCCTTGAGGATGAGGGAATACAGTAAGGATAGTGGATTAGCAGGATAGGATCCTGGGTCACTAATGGCATTAATGGTAATGAGGCACCATACCATGTTGCCTACTTCTAGCCACATTTTATATAAGACAAATGAACTACTTTAAGTGGCCGTTGTCCTGGATTTTCCTCATTATATAAAATTAAACCTATTCCAGGTTACTAACATATAGGGCCTACAACAGTGACTAAAATGTATACCATGGAATCTTATTTTTTCAAATGTCCCTTTTCTTGGGGAAAAGACTTCCATCATTAAATTAGTGGGAAAAAAACCACTAACACATTTAAACCTAGATTCCTTAAAGTCTACAAAATCAATATCCTACAACCTTTGGAAATGCAAGACAAAAAAAAAAAAAATCTTTCTAGCACACTGCTGAAAATATTTTTTAGGTTACCTAAATGTTTCTAAATAAAATGTTAAATGCCCAACATTTTCACTAATTCTGCTTTCTAGATATTATAAAATCCTTGTAAAAGTGGATATGTAAACTAATTAGTTTGTTAAGTTTTAGGTGATCAGAGTAAGATAACTTTACACAAAAGGCTAGTATTAAGAATTACCATGCAATTCAGCAAATGTCTTCAGATACTAAGAGGAGCTGAACACAGTATTACTCAGTGGTAGCAATAAATATCATTTATTAATTTTATCTGAACTTTATTTTTGTACTAGGAGGTGCTTAACCACTGAGCCACTGTTCGACTTGGTCCCCTCTTTTGTTTTTGAAACTGGGTCTTGAACTCCTGGACTCAAGAATCTTCCCCTCCTCAGCTTTCCCAATGCTGAGACTACAGAAATGTGCCATCCTTTGTGTTTTGTATGGAATTCAAACTACTACAGATTTAAAAACTGAAGGTAACATTTACAACTGATCCAAGCAGACACATGTGCCATCACTCATATGATTCAACTATCCCCAGCCCTTTTTCATATTTTATTTAAAGACAGGGTCTCACTGAGTCGCTTATGGCCTTGATATGTTGCTGAGGCTGGCTTTGAACTCACCATCTTCTGGCCTCATCCTCTGGAGCAGCTGGGATTACAGGCATGTGCCAACGTGCCCAGTGAACATTAATGGTTTTAATCAGGTTTTTTTTTAATATTTATTTTTTTGTTTTAGGTGGACACAATATCTTTATTTATTTTTATGTGGTGCTGAGGATTGAACCCAGTGCCTTGCACATGCTAGGCCAGCGCGCACCACTTGAGTCACATCCCCAGCCTCTTAATCAGGTTATTAAAGTGTGACCAATTATACTCTTCCATAATCTTAATTTATTCAGTCTAAGGAGAAAACTGTTTTGTCACACAGTCTTATGTACCTTTATTCTTACAACAATACACATAGCTAAGTAATATTCCTAATTCTTTACTACCTGCCTTATTAGAAATATGCACAAATGTTCACTGTTGTGTGATTTTGCAATGCCTCCCACTGTGGGAGCAATGTATTCCCTGGTTATGTGACTTGGTGATATTACTGACTTTCACTAATAAAACTGGGAGGAAATTCAGTGTGTAAGTTGCAAGCTAAAGTCATAAGAGACACTGTATGTTTCCACTCATTCTTCTTATAATCCTGTGATCCTATATGAGAAGACCATGTGTCCACATGCCCAGGTAGCCACAGCCTTTCAACCTAAGCTCCAGTAAAAAATTATGAAATAGAGTTGACCTAGTCCAAAAGTTTAAAGTCTTGCCTGGCCTAGCTCAATAGAACTGCACCAACCTGCAGGCTCATATGAAATTGTTGGCTTGTGATTCACTGAGATTTTGAGATTGTCTCTTGTGCAGCATGAAACAAAAAAAAAAAAAAAAACAAGAAATAACTTAAATTAGAATGCATTTTAGCAAACAGATATACAGAAAAAGTCACTAGAGTGGACAATTCAGACAGTGCATATGATATGTAGAAATTCACTTAATGCTTATCTACATTCTTCTTATTAATGCCCAAAGAATATTTAAACCCCCTTTTGTTTACTCCTTTGCCCTGTTACTTGTTAGAATGAATTAGAAGAGTCACATACAGATGCCGCTTCAGACAAAATCCAGGTTGTACTAAAAACCCAACCCTTTTATTCATCGAGCAAGGGACTATCACTGAGCAAAAATAAAACATTCTTAACTGTGACAGTCTTCTTTTTAGTATTAGAGATTATAAACACAGCCTATCCTTATCACTTGAAACAAAGGAAACATTTTTAACCAAGTTATAAAATACTTTGCCAAAACAAGAACTTCAGTATAAAAAGGCACAGAATAATAATATAAAGGATCCTGAGGAAAAGTTAGAAAAAGAAAGGGTTGATATCTAGAGGAAATCACTAGGTTATCAGATTCAGACTTAAGTACAGTGAGTATTATTTTCCTTTATCAGCTCTACAGAAGGAGAGGGGTGACTCTGGAGTAGACTGTTGTTGGATTTCTCTCTCCAGCATACACTTCTCCTTCTTCTGCTAGCAGTACCCTAACTTGGATTGCATCTGTTCTCAGCAGCACTAGCTTATCTCAAACCTTGACAAAGATAAGCACACATCCTATGGCAGATCAATCAGGTCCAGTAATATTTGATTTGGGGGTTTCTATTTAAGACATCAAGGAACCCTGTCCTATAAGTGAAGATCAGTCTCGCCTAACCAAGGTCAGCTTGGTCAACTTAGTGAGATTTAGTCTCAAAAAACAGAATAGAAAAGATAAAATACATAAAAAAGATAGGGCTAGGGTATGGCTCAGTGAGAAGGCATCCCCAGGTTCAATACCCAGTGCTAGGGTTGGGAACCTAGTAAGTTTTCTTAACTCATATGAAATTAAAGTTTGTTTGTTTTTGTGGTACCAGGGATTGAACACAGGGGCACTTAACCCCTGAGTCACATCCCCAGCCCTTTTTATTTTTTATTTTAAGACAGAGTCTAAGTTGCTTGGGGACTCACTCAATTGCTGAGACTGACTTTGAACTCCTGCTGGTGTGATCCTCCTGCTTTACCCTCCTGAGCTGCTGGAATTACAGGTATGTGCTACCATGCCGGGCTTAAGAGTCTCTTTAAATAACCAAAGGTGGGAAAAGAACATTAAAATCTCTAGTTATGTGGCTAAGTGATTTTTTCAGTATGTGATATGTCCTGTTCGGTGAACTAGTCAACAATTATATTACTCAAGAAACAGTAAGATGGACTGTACAATGATAGCTGTTTTGAAAAACAGTCTGGCAGTTCCTTAAAACATGAAAACACAGGACTAGGGTTGTGGCTCAGAGGAAGAGTACTTGCCTGGCACCTGTAAGGCACTGGGTTCAATTCTCAGCACCACATATAAATAAGGAAAACAATGGTATCATGTCCATCTACAACTAAAAATATTTTTAAAAAAATAAACAGAATTACATATGACCCCAGCAATTCTACTCCTATGTATAGTTAAAAAAGGAAAAGAAAAGGAAAAAAAAACCTGAAAACCTATGCTCTCACACACACACACATACACATATTTGTAAAACAGCAATATTCATAATAACCCAAAGGTGAGAACAACCCAAATGTCTACCAATGAAGAATGGATAAACACATTATGGTATATTCATTTGATAAGAATATTCTGGACCATTAAAAGGAATGAAGTACTGACGTGTAATACAACAAGAATATACTCTGAAAACATTATGCTAAGTGAAAGAAGTCAGATACAAAAGGCTGCATATTATTCATTTATATGAAATGTCCAGAATAGGCAAATGAAGAGAAAGAAAGTAGATCAGCTGTTGCTTAGGACAGGGGTGGAAGGATGGGGGAATGCAAAATGACTATTAGCATTTACAGGGATTAATCAGATAACGATGATGGTCGTACAACTAAAAGCAAAGAAATTGTATACGATAAAAGAGAATCTTAGGGCATGTGGAAAGCTGTTGTTATAAGAAGAAACAATAATCAAAGCTTTAAACTATTCAAATCTTCATTATTCACTTTTTGGGGGAGTGGGGGGTAGACTACTGGGTTTTGAACTCAGGGGTGCTTTCCCGCTAAGCTACATTCCCCAGCCCTTTTTAAATTTTGAGACAGGGCCTTGCTAAATTGCTGGGGCTAGCCTTGAATTTGTAATCTTCCTGCCTCAGCCTCCCCTAGTCCCTGGGAGCACAGACCTATCTATACCACCTGCCCCAGTTTATTCACTGGTTTTGTTAGTGTACTTTTAAGTGGAAGGAATAGTTCATATGCAAAATATTTGGGTTGTTCCCATCTCTACTCAATTTTTATTATGGATTCTTAAAACCCTTATTTTGTAGGGGGATGAGACATTCAAGGCCAAGTTACACATTTTCCCTAAAAGAGTGAAAAGAGAAACAACTCTAGTTTGTTCCTTCATGTAAACTAGGTTAAATTGCTTGACTGTGTAAGTTAGAAACTCTGGAGTATGAAACAAAATGTATTAATTGGGCAAGACCCAGTCTGTGCTTTACACAATCAGCCCAATGTTATAAAAACAAGTATCCCTTGTTATCCAAATCTATTCAGTTTCTGAGTTTGGGAAGTGAAAAGGTCAGACACAAAGTGATAACTGAATTTTCTTCTGGTTACAGAAGCTCAGTATCTGACTAGTTAGCTAATGTTCTCCTATAAAGTAAAATTAAGTATCACTATAATGTGGTTTTCTGTTTTTTCTGATCAACAGCCTGAATCACAGAATTAATGGCTCGTACACTTAAATGTGCACCATTGCATTTAGGAAAGTAGTATTGAACAACTTATGTTCAAAGCTTCTATCATACCACAGTTCATTCTTATTATCTGGAACTAGTATATCTGAGGATCAGCAGGCTGAACTAATTTTGATCACCAACATAGATGGTCTTCATACAGCAGTTCAGAGAAAATAAAGCACAGTTAAAAATCATGACGGCAAGAACAAAAAAGGGGTTTGATTTTTGCATCTATGGTCCAGAAGCATACAAGAAACTGATACTGTTAAGGTAGAGTATGAAGAGAGAAAAACAGTTATAAAAGTCCCTTGATACTCTACTTGATTAATGAAAGTACTAAGGTCAATAGGCATTATGAAGTGAAAGAAACCCACAAATGCTAGAAACTTTGATCATCAATCTAAGATAATGGTAGAATATTATACTATATACCAAGAAGCTACAGGTAAGAGGAATAAAGGTATACTGAAAGCTTAAGTTACTATAAAATAATGTTCTGAAGGAATTATTTTCAAAATAGTGAAAAGGGAAAACAGTGTCTTAGACTGTTTAGACTGAAAAAACAACTTAGAACTGGATAATTCATGAACAACAGAAATTTACTTCTTGTAGTTCTAGAGGCAGTACCTTCTTAGTCTGTCTTCCTCACCTCGTAGAAGCAGCTCACTAGCTCTTTGGGGACTCTCTCATAAAGGCACTAAACCCATTCATCAGGACTCTGCCTTCCTTATTTAATCACCTCCCCAAAGGTCCTAATTCTTTTACTTATTTATTTGCACCAGGGTTTGAATCCAGGGGCACTTAGCCACTGAACCACACCCCCCAGCCTTTTTTATATTTCATTTTGAGACAGGGTCTTGCTAAGTTGCTTAGGGCCTAAGTTGCTAAACTTGGAATCCTTCCTGCCTCAGCTTCCCAAGCCGCTGGGATTACAGTGTACCACAAATCTGAGCAAGGCCCTTCATCTTAATACCACCACACAGGGGATTAGATTCCAACATATGAATCTGGGAAGAGGAGGTAGACCACAAATATTCAGGTCATAGCACAGAGTATTAGAAAGAACCCTTAAACACTACAGCTGATAGGGAAAATACCAAGAAGACAATTTTTTAAATGCAGAAAAACCTGCTGATCTATTACTTGGAAGCTACACCATCTCCATCTCTTTCTCACAAACTTACACATTTTACATCATTTCTAGCTTGAAATAGATTAAATTATAGCCTCAAAGTAGTAGAGTGAGTCTCTTACCACACTCCCAGGAAAGCAGATACACGAAAAACACTCCCTGTCTACGTTCCATTCACCCCAGCTGCTGGAATTATAGGTGTTCAACACAGCGTCTGGCTTCTTCTTCTTCTTCTTTTAACCAGAGAAACTTGGCTTATTTATTTGCAGTGGTGGGGGTTGAACCCATAGCCTCATGCACACTAGGCAAACAATCTAGCACTGAGCCACATCCTTGGCCCCTCTGCTACTTAACCTTAAAATCTATCTATAGCCCTAACCTCTCTCTGGAACTCCAGAATTACATGTTCAATTGCTACTCTGACTTCTCTAATCAGTTTTCTAATAACGGTTATCTTAAACTTAAAATCGACAAATACAGGGCTGGGGTTGTCGCTGGGTGGGGTGGTAGAGTATTCGCTTAGCATGTGTGAGGGCACTGGGTTCAATCCTCAGCACTACATTAAAAAAAAAAAAAATCAAATAAAGGTATTGTGTCCACCTACAATTTAAAAATATATTTTAAAAATGGACAAATGCAACTCCTGATTTTCCTCTTTGTATGGATGACTCAAGATTTCTTGTTGCGCAGATATCAGCATAAATGTCACCTAAGATGTTTCCTGCCTAGCCAATCTCAGAGCCACTCCACTGTATCACCTATTTGAATTCTCTCCTTAGAATTCATTATTATTATTATTATTGTTTATTTTTTAGTTGTAGTTGGACACAATACATTTATTTTATTTGTTTATTTTTATGTGGTGCTAAGGATCTAGCCCAGGGCCTCACATGTGCTAGGCGAGCACTCTACCATTGAGCCACAACCCCAGCCCTGATTATTTTCTACTTTTTCCTACAACATCAACAGGTAAACTCCACAGGAGTAGGTGGTCTGAAGCCTTGTTCACTGCCATATCCTCAGCAGCTAGAACAGTGTCTGACACATAACAAGAGTCCAGTAAATATTTTAAATGACTGATAAAGAAATGTAGAGACACTGTAAGGAGATAAATAAATTTCTAATTTTATAAATTTATTTCAAATACATGCACAGGATGGCACATTTGTTTAGTGTATACTTAATTTTATCAAAGACATATGCTGAATCTTCAAATACATCTTTAATTATTTTAATGAATGCCTGCCAAGGAAAAAAAACAATGGAGTAATATTTGCTTACACAGCTGATAGCTATTTCAATTTAAAATAGTTGTCTTTGGATTCTAAAGCCTGAACATGTTTTGTTCCATAGTGGCTATGGAGAGTAAAATCAAGAGATAGGGATGTTGTTGTTTTTCTTTTTTTAGTGTAGGTTACTTAAAGCTGGAAAGAGAAGTCTTAAAGTTGGAGTTTTTAAAACTTACAACAAATTAGATAAAATTTCTTATATAGTAACAAAGTACTCAAGAAAACAACCAGTTTTTCTTTTTCCTTTTTTAAATAAGTAGCTTGGAGAAAGTGGCAAAATGGAATGGAAACAGTAGAGTTTGGAGCATTTTTTGTAGACATTCACAAAATTTCTAAACTAGTTTCACAGAAGCTCTTGGAACAGATTCGTGTTTCTGTTTGCCAGACAGAGGGCAGGAACAGAAAGCCCAAGGGAGTTTGTGGAGGTGGGGGTGGAGGCTTCTTTCAGGCCCTCAACTTGGGTATGATTTTGTGACAGAAACTCTGTGGTTAAGCTTGTGCTGTAATTAAATAGTGTGTTTATTATAACTTAAACCTCCACAGACTTTTAAGATTTCCTCTAAGGCTCAAGAAGAAGAAAAATAGCACTCTGACTCAATAAACACAAATAAGTGAAGTTTTATGTTACTAAATTTCTGCACTAATAGTCTCAAGCTTCATCATATACAGAACCAAACATAAGCAGATTCAAACAAAATAAACGGAAAGGAAGATGTAACATTGACTTCAACACTAACTAGAGAGGGAGGTAGGGAAAGAGGGAAAAGAATAGGTCTCTCTGGGGAGCCTGGAAATATGAATTAGGTTGGTTTTTAAGGTAATCATTGAACTGACTTTTAATTTAATAAGAAATAGTGCTGACATTCATAATTAATATTCCCCAATAGAGCACTGTCTTTCTGTTCTCTTGGACCTGGGTACCATAACTACCTTAGGGATGTCCCCTTACTTTTAAAATGCTGCAGTGAATATGAGCTGTGTTCATCTTCACTACTGAGATAAAGAGGATGATCACTGGCTTAGGTAGGAAGTGATTTTTGCAAGCAGTTAAATAGTGACAGAAAAAAAGAGAAGTATGGCATTAAGCAAAATTTAAACAACTAGTTTTGAGATGAAAAAATGGTGTACATACACAAATGAGAACAGATCCTGACCTAAACTACTACTCCTGATAAGCTAAGCAGTCAGGACCTATTACAGGAAAAGTATCAGAAGTATAAGGAAAGTATGTGAACAATAAAGAAAAATATTTTTGAAAAAATGTGTGAATAAACTATTCTTTATCACTACTATGAGTAATAACAATGATCAATGAGGGAGACAGGTGATTTGTGTGACATTCAACTGTTGTTTCTAACTACCTTTCAGGGTCTGGGACATAAAAGGAACTTGATTAATGTGTAACTGTTCTGGTAATACTAAAACTAAACACACATATAGATTCTTTCCCTCTAACAGTTACCAGAGATTGGATCATTAACTCTAAAAAACATTATTGTACATTAAAGCTTTCTAAAGGTAAAAAATAATTTAATTGGTATTGCAAACTGGTATATACAAAGTTGTAGCAAATTGGTAGGACAGTTTGCTAAACTATTAAGTAGTTATTAATGAACTAAGGAGCCCTCACAAAGGCAGGTGAAATAGAATGATCTGTCTACACTAGAAACAGATGAAAAAATCCTGGAGAGTTAGGTAACCAATAAAAGCAAAAACAGGTAAAATCATGAATTTTACTTAAAATCCAAATAGCTCAATAAAAACAACAAAACCCCAAGATCAACCTGATCTTGTGATTTTTGCATAAGGCACCGGAGAATCATATCCAAGAAAATGTCTAGCTTGCATGAGGCATACCAGTTAGCTCATACAAGCGAACTAGCTTGACTAATGAATGATACACGTCATCTCTACTTTTCGGATTAGGAAAATCCTATTTAGCTGAGATTCCAGAAAATCACTCTGGGTTATAGGTTCTTGTTCTTAATGTAACTATTCTAAAGTTTACATGACCGTACTTCTTGAGGACAGGTGCAGCTTTATAAATCTGTATTTAACTGTGAAATATTTTTAGTTGAAAATCTAGGACTGGAAGGCCCATGACAAGGATGCCTCAGAGAATACACAGATAAATACCTGTAGACGTGGGTCTGATGCTTTCCTCCACAGAATCACCAGGCCACAGAGAACCCCAAGTTTGCACCTCAGAGGGGTTTTAACTACTGCCCTCTGGTGTGAAAATATAAAGCACATTAGGCTTCAAGAAACTTTTAAAACAACTTGCCTGGCAAAGCCACATTTGGAAATATGATGGATAATCAGTGAAGGACAGCTCTACCATGGGGATTCAGTTCCAGGAACTCTTCCCAAAAATTAAGCCCCCAGACACTCATCTTAGATGTTCCAAAGGTTTATGAGTCCTTTTCAATGCCCCTTTCTAATCTAATTACTATCTCAAAGTCTCTAGAGCCATCTGAGAGTTAAAGCCAAAGGAAAGTTCAACATGTCCACACCACAGAAGTTTATGCCTCACTGCAGGGAAGTCTAAAAATCCAAATGCTGCTAACCCAGACTTCACACTACAAAAAACAATGTTGGGTCTTGACAACAGATTAATAGTTTCTCAAGGAAACTTTCCTATTTCAATTTGAAGAACACCCTATATTACTTTCTTATTGTTGCTATAAGCACACGCATGTGCACACATACACACAGAGACCTAAAACAACACCAGTTTATTCTCTTCCAGTCCTGGAGGTCATGAGTCTGTAAGAGTCTTACAGAGCTGGTTCTACCAAGAGATTCTGAAGGAAGAACCCATCTCCTTGTCTTTTTCAACTTCCAGAGGGCCATGGCTCACGTGCACATTGAAACATCACTTCAACTGCCATTGTCAAATCTACTAACTTTGATTTCCTGCCTACTTCCTCTATGGGTCTTCTGACTTTTTCTGGCCCACTTATATGATATCCCCTGTGCCCAAGTGAGTTTGCTAGTGCACCCAGCCAGTTACTTGAACCTATGGGCTTATTCTTTTCATTATGACCTATACACTCCAATTCTAATAAAAGTGTGCTCTTTGAATGCAAAGTGCATAGCTGTGCATCTAAACAAAAAGCTAAGACAAATGAATTTCATATAGAGAAATCCCAGTTTGTTACTGCCTGCCTATTTTATATTTTCTAGTGACAATATATTCTTTACCACCACTTGTTTAGTCATCCACTATTTTCTCCTGAGGAAGGCAAAGAGATGAAGGAAAATGTCTGTCCATAGTGTTTCATTTATTAAGTCTAGGACCATATTACATCTGTAAGCAGAGAATTTGTATGCTGGACAAATAAAACACATTGACATTTTTATCTGCACAAAGGGAGTGCATTTACTTTTTAAAAGTCACATTCACTGGGCTGGGGTTGTGGCTCAGGGGTCAAGTGCTTGCCTCACGTGTGAGGCACTGGGTTCAATCTTCAGCACCACATAAAAATAAACAAACAAAAATAAAAAACAAAAAATTAAAATTAAAAAACAAAATAAAGGTATCTACAACTAAAAACAAAAAGTCAAATTTATTCATTTTAATGACAAACCTCTGACACCAAATATACATATATATGTGTACATATATATATATATATATATATATATATATATATATATAAATAAATTCCACTAACTTTCAAAAGGAAGAAACTCTTCATTTTAAGGTTAAGGTTAGCAAGGAAAATATGATGCAAACCAAAGTATGTAAAAAATTTCAGAGTTTAAAATAAAAAAGTTTCAGAGTTTGTCCAAAATGATGGAAATTCATGGGTCTTCTAGATCAGTGGTTCTCAAAGCTAATGGTACATCAGAATCACCTGCAGGTTTCATTAAAACAAATTGCTGGCTCCACCCCAGAGTTTCTGGCTCAGCTATCTGGGGGCAGAGCATTTCTAAAAAGTTCCCAGGCAATGAAGATATCTCCCAGGACCATAAAATTTACATTTTCATAGCAATTCAGAAAAACTACTCAATGTATTATGAAAGCTGGTGAGAAGACCTTATACCTGAAATAGCAAAACAAAATACAAAAAGAAAAGTGAAATCAAAACAATAAACAAGGGGGAAAACCCCAAAGAAAACACAGCAAAAGTCCTTCACTCAGAATAGAAATGAACTACTCATGGTTTGTGCAACTTATCAACTTACCCCTCATTTACTGCTCTGTGAGGATTAAATGTGGTAATATGCCACTGTGAGATAGGTGGGCAGAGAAAACAAAAACTCAGAAAAGTCCAGGGTTCACCATGAAGTGCCTGAAAAATTCTAAATATTCAGTGGGAGGGTGTAAAATTTGGAAACATGCTCTGTAAAATGGTTTGTAAACTGTTTTAGGATGCTGAAGAAACTAGGAAATTTTGGTGATGTTGACAAATTGTATACTCTAACAGTTAGATGTAAGTTAATCTAGTCTTGCTGATATAAAATGGAGAAGCAAACATCACCTTTTGTTTTCTTTTTAAATCCAGAACTATGTGCTGTGGTCACTTCCCTTTTCAAAGCCAACATCTCCAGCAGTCAACCAGTAACTGGTGGACAGGAGTCTGAAGTGCTATCAAAGCTCTAACAAACAAATTTTTAATTTCATTCTGTATGTTTTATAAAGGCAAAGAAAATTCTAAATGTACTAAAAATATTTTCTGAAGGTCTCATAATAGCTGTTGAATCCATCTAAAATTTAGTCAGTCTCAATGCCACCACGTCAAGGCATCATTACATTACAGAACTTTGCAAAAAGGTTAATAATAAAGAGCTGGACTTCCTGTTATTTCTTTCAAATAATAGCCATTATCATGTGTTTGAAAAGCAGGGCATTTTGTTTTTAGTATAATCAATTGAGAGAAAAGGTTCAATAGTAAGAACATTCTTATATTTATGATATTCAGGATATTTACTAGAGCTTATGGCAAGCCAGTATTTGCAATATATGCAAGTTACTTGGTGATAACTCTGCAAGGGGATGGGAAGGGAGAGGGCAGAAAGAAGAATGCAGAACTTGCCTGAACTTACTGCTACTATAAACGAAAGATGAGAGGAAATCATTACCCTTCCAGCCACTATTACTTCTAGGTTCATAAGACCCCAGAGTGCAAGTATAACGAAAGAAATAAATAGAACTATAGATGATTATTACCCTTTTTTTCCTGCCACATGAAGAACAACAGAAAAGGAAAAAAACAATAATTAGTTCATGGAAAGCCCTAGAACAGTTCTACCCATATCCATATTCATAGCACTAATAATTTATGAAGTAGACCACCCAGTATAGGGGCTTCCAGATAGCACAACAATAAACAGAAATAACATACTTACTGACACTTTTCAACGACCCATTTAGATACTGACAAATGTATACAAAACAATTTTTGTCAAGTAAATCACAGCCCCTGTTATTTAGCATTATGACTTTAAAGTTTAATTTCTAAATGAATCTACTGGTCTTGCTTCACAAATGCTTTGCTTTAGGTATTCTTTTTGGGTAGTGAAATATGTAGCTCATGCAAAGGAATGACAGTGTGATTCAAAGCCCAAAAGCCATACAAAAGCAATCTCATTGTCAGATACTGTGCCTGTTCACCATGTGGATGTCTCGGAAACTATAAATTAACCAAAAGAATCCACTTTGGGGGTGGGGGAAATCAGGGATAACTGATAACCAGGGGCCCTTAACCACTGGGCCACATCCCCAGCCGCCCCCCTTTTTATATTCTATTTAGAGACAAGGTTTCACTGAGTTGCTAAATGCCTCACTAAGTTGCTGGGGCTGGCTCTGAACTCGTGATCCTCCTGCTTCAGCCTCCTGAGTTGCAAGGATTATAGGCATGCGCCATGGCGCCTGCAAGAATCCAGCCCTAAAGTGAGACTGTAATTCTGAGAAGGCCCAGGGATGAACCATGATTAATGTAAGCCAGCACTATCCAAGAGAACTTTCTGTGGCTATTGAGCACTTGAAATGTGGTTGAGTGTGGCTAAGGAAATGAATCTGTAGTTGTATTTAATTTTAATGAATTTAAATTTAAGTAGCCTCATGTGGCTGAGGTTACCTTACTGGACAGCACAGATCTAAACCAATCCTGGAGATTCTAGTCTGCTCGGTAGTGATTTGTACAAGCTTATGATGCAATAATTCTGGCCAATGAGATAGGAGGAAATGGTTTCCTATGATTTGAAAAAAAAGACACCAGCAAGGAAGAAAAGGTTCATTTCTCTGCTTTTGGATGTGATCTTTAGGATATGACGTCTAGGATGTGTTGCAGCCATCCTGCAAATAGCAGGACAGGGACTCTACAGATGGAGCCAGTATGCTACAGAAAGCAGAGGAGGAGAATGGAAAGAACAGGACCCGGGATGCCCTCAATGTCTTTTATTTTCATCAGATTTTTTTTTAAAGATGGGTCTTAATTGCCCAGGTTATTCTCAAACTTAAGGATCCTCCTGCCTCAGCCTCCCTTGCAGGAAGGTTGGTATTTAGATAGTTTTGATTATTCAGCCTTTTTTTTTTTTTTTAACCAGTGATGGAACACAGGGATGCTTTACCACTGAGCCACATCCCCACCCTTTTTTGGTATTTTATTTAGAGGCAGGGTCTCACTGAGATGCTAAGTGCCTCCACAATCTGCTGAGGCTGGCTTTGAAAGAGATCCTCCTGCCTCAGCCTCCCAAGTTGCTGACATTACAGGCGTGAAGCCATGCACCCAGCAGATATTTTTATTCAAATAGTTCCTAAGCACTGACTGGGAATACAACATCAAACGACAAACAAATTTCACAAATTAAACAAGTTCTTATTGTTTAAGTCAGGAGTTTTTTATTACCTGCAGCTGAAGGTGAAATAGTAAGCGAAACAGAAGTGGACGAAGTAGTAAATTTTCCTTGGAATGGAAGTGAAATAAACCTAGGCATTTACAGATCAGATATTGATGACAATCCCAAAGGAAGTACTTGTGGAACAAATATAACCTAATAAGGGGTCATAAGGACTTAGGTAAAAATCATTTATTAACACATAGTAAGCCAGACTACTAAGATAAATAAGTACGGTTTATAGTAAACTGACCATCTGTACTGTCATCCAAGAACTCATTAAAAAAAATTGTCATTAAGGTTTAGATACCCACACACACTTTCCCCCTAATTTCTTGTCTATTTACCTCCTTCACATTATGAACTTTCTTTAATTATATACAGACTAAATCATGTTACTAAAGTAAAAATAATTCAAACCTGTCTACTACTCCTAATGGACTGAAAGAGTATATTACACAAGAACTTTTCCATTATATTGTGTGCACATTTGAAATAAAATAAAAACACTATCATGCTCAATTTTTACCATGTTTCTGCCTTTTTTTTTTGGTACTGGGGAATGAACTCAGGGGCACTTAACCACGGAGCCACATCCTCGGCCCTTTAATTATTTTTTATTTTGAGTCAGAATCTCACTGAATTGTTTAGGGCCTTGCTAAATTGCTTAGGCTGGCTTTGAACTTGTAATCCTCCTGCCTCAGCCTCCCCAGCTGAGACTGAAAGAAGTTTTGCATATTCCAATTTATGGACTGTAGCTATCCAAAGGGAGGGAGTAATCTGACCCTGTACATTCAAAGCTAACCACCTGAAGCTCCTTTCCAGGACAAAGTCATACAACTGAGGAGAAACTATTGAGAATAGAATCTAAATGGAGAAGGCCCAGATCAAGGATGGAGAGAAGAAATGATCAGAAGACGTCTGAAAGTCCAAGGGTGCCCACCATTCCCACCAGAATTCAAAAGGAGCTCTAGAAACAGGAAGCTAGAAAAGCTTTTCCTGATTCACCTCACTCTTCTAATAGTTCAGGAAAATTAATTCCACTTAAAATAATTAACAGGAAAACACTGTCGTTATATCACAAAGTCACTAAAAGTTTTTAAAGAGAAAGATTAAGAGGAATACAGAATCCCTAATGAAAGTCAAACCTTAAAATTAGAAGAAAACTATAACGAAATATTATCTCAAAATTAGCTAAAAATTTTAAGAATATGACATAATATGAAGGGGCAGCATAATCAGAACATGAATTAGAAAAATTCAAAAGGGGTGACTGTTAGGGTCTGTAAACAAGTCAGGTGACAGAACTCAGGAAACAATTAGAAATAAAAACTAATTTGGAAATAAAAACTAAAAAAAAAAAAAGAATGTAACATGTAACACAATGTCTTAAGAAGACTTAAAAACTTAACATCAAAAAGAAATAAATAAAAAGATCTTTTTTAAAAAAAGGATAAAAAGCGTTGCAATCTATAAAGACAGGAAAGGAAGAGCCAACCTGTGTATAATAGGAGTCACTAAAGAAGAACATCAAGGCAATGGGACATAAATACTAAAAAGCATAATATAAACCATATTTAAAGTGAAAAAAGTAAATAAACTGAAGTTACATATTCAATCAATCTAATGATCAATTCTGAAAAATTCTAGTGAAAGTGCTAGAAGTTTTTTTTTTTTTTTAAAGGGGGTAAAGAGAAAAGCAAAAAGTTCTAGTATCTAGGCAAAACAAAACAAAAAACCCCAAATTACTTGTAATGAATGGAAAAACTCTCATTTTTTCATTTTTAGTCTTTGCCAGCACATAATGGAAGAAGGCGACACAAATGTAAACCAAGAAGTTACAGGGAACCAAATCAGGAGGGAAACTACAGGGTCAAGTGGTAATTTGCTTAACTTTTGAAGAATCTGTGTCTTTATCTAACCTGTTAGTGTTTCTTTTACTCTACTTGGGGTCTTTTTAATAAGTAGTTATGTTTTCATTTTTTATTGTCTCATCATGTTGTTGGAGGCACAGTAAAAAAGTTTTCTGTGGAGAGATTTTATATACAAAGATAATTTATAGTGTGCTGTAAGTGAAATATAGAAATAAGTGTTAAGGGGCTGGGGTTGTGGCTCAGTGTGAGGCATATGTGAGGCACTGGGTTTGATCCTTAGTACCACATAAAAATAAATAAATAAAATAAAGAAATTGTGTTCATCTACAACAACAAAAAAAAAGAAAAAGAAAAAGAAGTAAAGGTATTGTATTCATATACAACTAAAAAAATTTTTTAAAAAAGAAAGAAGTGTTAACATTCCTAAACAAGGTAAAGATTGCCAAATCCACATAAATTGTTTCTTTTCTTTCCTTCCTAGAACTGGGGATTGAACCCAGGGATACTTTATTTTTTATTTTATTTTATTTTTTTAAGAGAGGAGGGGGGAATGAATTTCAATATTTATTTTTCAGTTTTTGGCAGACACAACATCTTTCTTTGTATGTGGTGCTGAGGATCGAACCCGGGCCGCACGCATGCCAGACGAGCGCGCTACCACTTGAGCCACATCCCCAGCCCCCAGGGATACTTTATTACTAGAGCTACATCCCCAGCCCTTTTAAAATATATATATTTTTTAAATATGGTCTTGCAGTGCAGGGCTGACTTCCAATTTGTAATCTTCCTGCCTCAGCCTCCCACATACCCAAAATACAGTCATGTATCATTATGCCCAGGTAATCAGTCACTTTTCAAGTAATATATGAGATAAGAATTGAGATACTATACGAGTGTATGTACTCATTGGTTTAATGGAACAGTATTTGAAACAGAAAGCCTGCAGGAACCATTAATTTCAGAATTCTTTTTGAACACATATCTATAGCTACATTGTCCCCATCAATAGGGAAGTGATGCTAAGTCTAAATAAAAGGAAAAACACAAGAGTCAAAAAGTCTATTTAGTCACTGAAGAAGATACTTGAAGTAACAAAGAACACATTACACTATCCAGGAAGAACTTTGCTCACTGGAAGATTCACATCACTGACAAGTGTGTATCTTCAAAATATTTGGTAGACACAATAAAAAAATACACCACATCTACAAAAATACTTGCAGGAAAAAGGTGAACAAGCTCTACAAATATAAGTTTTCTAGTCATAAAATGCATACAAAAACAGAGGTATTCCAAGTGTAATTGAGTATGGTGTTGATTCATAAACAACTGACAACTGATCCTTATCAAAGTAGGTGCAAAAATTGAGAATAAATGTCAGAAATCTTAACAGCAATTCAGTAAATTTCATGTTAGCTATAAAAAAATTGAGTGCATCATTTTTATGGTAATTTATTTTATTGGCTGTATTTCATACATACACCACTCCAGCAAAATTTGTTCATGATAAATGGGGAGAATGGAGGAAGGAGGAACTGGTACTTTACCATAAATAGTATATAAAGAAGTTGGCAAACTTTTCCTGTAAAAGGGTAAACAGTAAATATTTTAGGCATTTTAAGTCATACGGTCTCTCTTGCAACTACTTATTACGGCATGAAAGCAGCCACAGATTGAATGTAAACAAATGGGCACTGGCTGTGTTATAATAAAAGTTTACTTACAAAAACAGAGTTGGCTTGCAGGCCAGTTTGCTTATTCTTACACTACAACATTCAAGAAAAACAGAAAAAGGGAACACAGAATTCTCCAAAATGATAATATCTTAAAAACGGGGCTGGTAACAGAAGACCAAAAGGGTAAGATTTTTTAGAATTCAATCCTGAAGATATTGTTACCCATGTAATCTAGATTTCATCCAATTACCCTGGCAACCACCATTCTAATCATATGGTAACCACAAGTGGTGAATCCTTGCTTAATTAATTCAACTACAGTGCCCCTTGATGACAATACACAAGATGTTTTCATTTATATACATCATAGCAAAATTTATTTAGCAGGAGAGGACACTAATACAGTCACATCTCTGGCAGGCTTATTTTTTTTTTTTTTTAAAGAGATACATTTCTTCTTCTTTTTTTCTTTTTTTAACCTTTACTTTATTTATTTTTATGTGGTGCTGAGGATCGAATCCAGGGCCTCACATGTGCTAGGCGATCACTCTACCACTGAGCCACAGCCCCAGCACCTCTGGCAGATTAAAAAAACAAAAACAAAAACAAAACACTTCCTTGAAATCTTATTATAATTAAAAGAAAATCTAATCTACTAACAGGATTAATTTCTGCTAGAACTTTGATTAAAGGTATAAATATAAAATTTTGCCTTTAAAAGTTATATCCTAATGATGAAAATATAATACATCCACAAATAATGAAAATGCAGGGCAAAAATGACATTACCTTGGGCTGGGGATATAGCTCAGTTGGTAGAGTGCTTGCCTTGCATGCACAAGACCCTGGGTTCAATCCCTGGCACCACAAAAAAATTAAAATAAAATAAAAAATATCATTTACAAATGTTTTAAAAATGATATTACCTCTCTTACTAGACCCTAAGTTACTTGAGTTTAAGATTTATGCCTGAAGGGACTTGGGGATGTGGTTCAGTGGTTGAGTGTCTCTGAGTTCAATCCCAAGTAACTACTCTCCCCCAAAAAAGATTTATACCTGATTTTCCCCTTTTCATCTTTTATATCATATATACATATTTAAACATTTTTTGCTATTTGCTGAATGAGCAAAGATATAATGGTAGGAATTACTGTCTGCTTTTCACAGATTCAGAAACAAAGGAAAATAAAAAGTTTCATAGCTGGTTAAAAGCAGATTCAAGATCACAGTTCAGATTTCCTAACCTCAATTATTCAGGATTTCCCACCAGGCTAAGACATCTCATTATATACTATACATAAAGAACAAAACACCACCAACAGTCAGACCATCTGAAACAAAACTATGTAACTTGAAAAGACACCCAAAATGGAGTGATGGTAGGGATAGATCTCAGAAGCAAAGTGTGTGCATGAGGGTGTGCATGAGGTCATGGGTTCAATGGCCAGGTGTGCAAAAATAAAGTAAAACACCCCAAATCCCTCTGAAGAACAATCTCTCAATTTTAAATTGAAGGTTGATAACCATACTACAGGAAAAAAAAGGATAACAGACTTGTGGCTGACAAGGAAGAGTAGAAATACATTCTGGATCCCTGATACTTACAGTTCTGAGATACCAGAAACAGAACATACATTGTAAAACACAAAGGAATAAGAAAGAAAACTCCAGCTGGGCTTGGTGGGACATACCTATAATTTGAACAACTCAGGAGGCTGAGGCAGGAAGATCACAAGTTCAAGATTAGCCTCACAACTGAGCAAGATCCTGTCTTAAGATAAAAAGGGGTGGGGATATAGGTGGGGATGAAGCCCCACTGGGTTTGATCCCCAGGACCTCAAAAATGGAAAAAGTAAAAGAAAACTCAAAGGATTGAGAACACTGTTTTGAACAGATACTCTCAACATCTTCATATTTACCACATGGTTTCAATTTTAGGCAATATACTTGAAGCGATTAAAACCAAAAACAACATAAATGAATTAACAGCAATTACAATACCACTTATAATACAGAGTGTCTACAGAAGAGGTTCTCAAACTTTTTGGATTATGGACTCTTACTGAGAACTCCTTTGCTTCTGTTTGTGTAGATTACATCTGTTGGCAGTTACCATATCAGAAATTAAAACAGAGGGCATTAAAATGTATTCATTTAAAAACAATAAATCCACTATTCATTAAACTATTCACACTACCATGATCTGTTTTGATTCATAACATTTCTTTTTCATTTTTTATTTCTTATTTTGAGACAGGATCTTGCTAAGTTATTTAAGGCCTCACTAAGTTGCTGGTACTAGTCTTGAATTTGTGTTCCTCCTGCCTCAGTCTCCAGAGTAACTGGGATTAGAGGCGTGCAGCACCCTGCACGGCTGATTCATAACATTTCTAACACCAAATGTGTGGAGTTTTCCAACCAACAATCAAGGATCCAACTCCCCAGACAATAAGTGGATGTTTAATGATTTAATTCAATTCTGATGCTAGCTATATCAGTTATTAGCACAGACTCCACAGATTAAGGGCTCAGTCCTACAAGACTGTCTACTTTACATCCCAGCTGTAAACTGGGTGCCCACGCTACTTACACTTCTACCAGGCTATCTACAAATTCAGGGGATCCAACAACATTCCTGCCCTCAGGTTCAATAATTTGCTAGAATAACTCAAAACCCTCAGGAACTCACTTTGTTTACATACCAGTTAATTATAAAGGGAACAACTCAGGATCAGCCAAATGGAAGAGAAGCACAGGGCAAGGCAAGGTGGATGAGGCTGGAGCTCCCAAGCCTGTGCCAAGTGGGACATCTAATAAAAATACATGATTAAATTTTGTCCTTTCTCTGAAAATATGTCTTAGTAACCTATCTTCTTGAGGACAGAAGAAAAATTTTTCTTCCCTGATATTGTCAATGAACTCATCTAAAATTTACATTGAAAAGTGAAAGTACTAGATTATCATCAAAACAATTCTGAAAAAGATAAAAATCAAGAGGACCCATATTACCCACTCTAAAGCTTTAGTATAAAGATGCAGTAATCAGGACAGGTTGGTCCTGGTAAGGGGATAAACATAGATCAGTGGAGCAGACAACACAGCAAAGACTCAAATACAGTCAACATATTTTTGACAAAGGTACAAATGCAATGGAACCAAGAAAGGACAATGTTCTAGGACTTAAACTGGGAACAACTGGTAGATTCTGAGTAGAGGAGAAGTAAAACATTATTAGGTATTTTTATTTGATTTGCTTTTTAAAAGACTCACTCTGGATCCTTGATGGAGAAGAATTGTAATACAGTAAAGGTAGGCATGAGAAAACTGCATGCTACTGTAATTATCTATAAGGAAAATGATGGTGGCTTGGACTAGAGATGTAACAGTGGCAATAGTAAGATGTGATCAGTCTAGAGATGTATTTTCAAGATAGAGCCTAAAGAAGGAATTAGAGTGTGAGGTATAAGGGACATACAGGAGTCAAGGAAAATTTCTACATTTCTTTTCTGAATACCTGGAAGAAAAGCAGCATGGTGGTTTCTTGTAACTTTGATGAGCTGTTTTGGTGCAATGGACTAAAAAGAATGGGAGGAGACTGAGTATAGACAACTCTTGGAGGAGAGTGGAGATGATGGGGTAGTAGCTAAAGAATGCATAAGTAAGGGAAGCATTTTTTTTAAGGGGGTAGTGGGGATTAAATCCAGGCAGGGATGCTTAACCTGAGCCACATCCCCAACACTCTTTTATTATTATTATTATTATTAGAGACAGGGTCTTGCTGAGTTTCTAGGTGCCTCACTAAATTGCTGAGGCTGGCTTTGAACTTGGGATCCTCCTGACTCAGCCTCCTGAGCCACTGGGATTATAGGCATGTGTCACGGTGCCTAAGGGAAGCACTTTTAAAAGAATATTCCAGTATGTTTGTATTGGAATAATCCAGTAGCTAGGGGAAATGGATGATGCAGGAGAGGAAGAAAAGTCAATCATAGGTGTGAGTAGAGATGGACTCAGAGACAGGGCAACATCCTTAGAAGCAGGAGCAGTTCACATTAGAGGTACACACACAGATGTGGGTGGGGAGATACAGGGAGTGAAAGAATAAAGTGATTTTTTTACATTGTGTCAGAGAATTATTCCAATTTTGTAAAATAATAAAAATATTATAAGCAGAAAAAATCTAATTTTAAAAGTCATCTTTGAGTTATAGATTACTAGGAACTTTCTCCTTCAGATTCTAAATTTCTGCAGTACTTGGCTTTTCTACAATGAACATCTATTACTTCTGAAAGTAAGAAGGAAAAAAAATCTTTTTATTTTTGAAAGATATGGATCAGAATTGTTATAATACTGAAAAACCGGAAGCCACCTAAGTGTTCTACAACGAAGAATTTTTTTCAAAACCTCACAAATAGGGAAAAAGTACTAAGTATGAACAATGAAGAAACTTAAATATTATGTTGTAGAAGGCTTAAGGATTCAGAAAATCAAGTAACAGAAATGATACATAGAGAACATAGTGTTATAGGTATCATGACAATGTGTGTGTGTGTGTGTATGTATGTACGTATACACATACATAATACACACTCAAACCTACACATAAAAAAGATTAAGCATATTTAGGGGCAAATGTTACCTCTGTATAGTTAATATTTGTAATTTATTCTTGTCTTTCTGTATCTTCTACTATGAGTACTTATTATTTCTTTAATTTTTAATTAAAAAATGGATGTCAGGAAAGAAAACTGGTTAAAACCCCTGTAAACATTTCACAAGTGGAATGGTTATGACATCAAGTCCGAGGATGGCCCTAGCTGCTTGCATTAATTACGTTATTTTATTTTATGGCCTGGTGGCAAAGGGCTCATAAATCCAGGAAGGCTGATTTATATAAGTGCAAGTGGAAAATGGACACAGAGGCTCTGGCCAGAACCACCTGACATCCTGCTAATGCAGTAATGAATGCTACACTCCTGGAGCTTCTGGGATGAAGCAACTCTTGGGGGAAAAACACGTTTTTATTTCAAGTGTTAAGCTCTGGCTTTGGGATCCCTAGATGACAAGTTTAGGATACCAGGACTTATGCTTTTACCGAGAACAACTTTGGGCACCTCCTCCTCACCCCAAGAAAACCAGGCCTTGCAAAGGCTGCTGACAGTGGGGGGGCTGAGACTGAAGCAAGGACCTCCTTCCTCCCTGGAGTCTCGCCAGGCCCTGCTGACCCACGCTCCCAGTGGATCACGTGGGCCCCACCTGAAACCATAGGGCCACTGGTGGCTTAGGATGAAGTCCTTGTGCCTTAACCAGGCTCACAAGCCCCAGAAGGTCTCACTGATGTCCACCCTCGGGCCTCGTCTCTCCCACACTCGCCCCACAACTTCTCTGTAGGCCAGGTGGCATTTTGGGCTGCCAACCTCCCTCCAGCTTCAGGCCCTTGAACGCACTGCTCCTCCCTGCACGTCCCCTCAGCCCAGCTCCCTGCTCTCCTGGCTCCTCCAGTGTGACTTCCTAGAAAAGCCTCCCTGGTGCCCAGGCTAGAGCAGAGCCCCCCAGCAATGGCTTCTCTCCTTTGTTGCCTCTGGCACAACTGTAATCACCTCCCGTGTGCTTCCTTGTTCAAGGGCTGCCTCCCCCTGAGGACAGGAGCATGTGTGACTAGTTCCCTTCCATGTCCCTAGTACCTACATGGGGACTTTATTATATCAAGAAGGTGCTCAATAAATGTTGGGGGGGGAAAAAGTGACTAAGAGGTGGGGCACAAACTCTGAAGCCCATCCTCTAAATGGCCCAAGCACCTCGGCAGGAAAAAGTCAGTCAGTACTGGGACTCCCCTTGGGAAGATGCCTAAGAAAGTGCATCTGAGGCAAGCACTCTACCCACTGAGCTATATCCCCAGCCCAGGGAAGTGCATCTGTACCTGGCACCTCACTCAGGGCCTGGTCCACAGCAAAAGTTCAGAGAATCCTGTGAGCTGAATAAGCATTTCCTCTTCCATCTGCATGTACTCCTCCCTCAGTGGTGATCTCATCCCGTCCCATGGTTTTAAATGTCATCTATAAACTGATGACCCCCCAAATTAGAGCTCTTGCCTGGAACTCCTTCCTAGAACTTATATATCCAACAGGGTATTTGACACTTCCACTTGGAATGTCTAAGGGACATCTCAAACTAAACATGGCCAAAACAGAAGTTTTTGTTTCTCCTGCCCCCTTCCTGTCTCAATCTCTGTGTGTGTGTGTGTGTGTGTGTGTTGCTGGGGACTAAACTCAGGGCACTGTACATGCGAGATAAGCACTCTACCAACTATATCCCCTGCCCTCAATCTACTCTTATTGTTCACACCATGCCACACCACACTGTCTAGAGCCATCCTTAATTGTTCTCATCCATTCCCATGTATTCTGCATCCAATTCATTAGCAAGCCTATCAGTTCCACCTTTAGAATACAGTCAGGTCCTGACCATCTCTGCTACTACTGTCCTGGTCCAGGCTATCATCACCTCCCTTGGATTGTTGCAATAACTTCTAACTGATCTCACTGCTCCCCAGACTGCGGCCTCTACCAATTAGCCAGGTTATCACATTTTGACTCAAATGTACCCTCTGCTTTCTGAAATTTTTATTTAAACAAGACTCCTCACCCTGTCACCTTGATTCTCTTTATTTTTATCCACTGAACTTTGTATCAGGGTCTCAATTTTTGCCTACTTGTTATCTTTACTCTCCTGCTAGAATATGAGCTCCAGGAAGAAGGGACTGGATATTTTTTCTCCTTTGTATCCCCATACCACATACAGTTCTCTCTCTCAAATCTCTCAGACATCCTGAATGAATGTCCAAAGAAACTCTTAAGTTCTGGAGAGTCAAGATTTTCTCCCAATTGTGAATCAGAATGGAGATCAGAAAGCAATGCTTACCTCAGTCCCTTTGTTTGAAGCCCTTGAGTAATTGAAAGTCAGGACCACTTCTCATACAACCAAATAGTGGACAATGAGGTCACCTTCGGAGTCATAGAAGAGTTCTTAGCTCCTAAAACACAGTTCTTGGCTTGTGGTATACACTGGAGCCAGTCTGACCTATAATTTCTAGACATTCCACCCCTTGATCTCTAAGTAGGCAAGCCTTTTGGTATCCTTTATGTGGGGCTGTGAGTGTGAAATCTGTAGGTCCAGACTGGGTGGTGGTTCTCAACTAGGGGTGAGTAATTTATTTCACTCCCCAGAGGACAATTTTCATTGTGGATACTAAGGGTGCAGCACAACTGACATCTAGTGGGGTAGAGGTCAGAGATGGTGTTAAATGTTATTAAATAAATTACAGAAGGTCATTGTTTTGAACAGTGCACCTGTACTAACAGACCAGAATCAAAATAAAAACACAATCACTCATACTAAAGTTCCACTTCACCAAATTAACTTATTCTCTGACCTTCCTAAAAGTCAGCAGATAACAACCAAATTTCCCCAAAAGTCCAGTTTCAATGGGCATGAAAATATGAAAATGAAGTTCCCTCTACTTTAATCTTTACAAAAAAGTAATCTGAAGTAACGTGAAGTTAACCAATCAGTTATTTTTCTATTGTTCTGTTTCCCTGCCCATCACCTTAAAAGAAACGTAAACTTTGAAATGACCAACCTGGTTTTTCTACTTTGTTTCTGCTTCCTTCAGTCCCTTTCTTTCTATAAAACCACCTCCTCTGTTCAGCTCATTGGAACACTCATTCTGTTTTATGTAACGAAATGCTAATCTCAGAATTGCAAAAAAAAAAAAAAAACCAATTGAGATTGTTAAATTAAATTTGTGATATTCTGTTCTTTGACAATATCCTCTAATGCACACAACAGTGCACTATAACAACAAAACATCCGGTTCCAAAGTGTTAACAGGACTAAGCCAGGCTTGGTTATTGGCCAGATGGGAAGTTCTTCCTCAGCCCGTCTGGCCTCACTCTCTGAACTGCAGCACAATCCTGGACTCCAAAGTTCAGTTTCCCTGACAGCCCCTTTTCCTGGGATCAACTCCACACATGGGAAACACTTAACCTCCAGGGAAGTTCTTAGTGGTGTCCATGACTGGATTTCAAATGTTTCACAAGTCCGCTAGAAATTTACACAAAAATGTGTGCAGTGCTCACAAACATTTTTTTCAGGGAAAGAATCCTTAGTTTCCGTCAGATTCATGAAGAGACTCCAAACCCAGAAAGGATTAAAAATCCCTCTTCTAAGAGAAATTCAGAGTCCTGGAATGCAATTTTGCTGGCTTCACCAGGTGCCACTGAATTGACCTCACGCCCCTTGGCAACTCACTTTGTTCAAATACTTTAAGGTTACCTTCCATTTAGGGCAAGTGAGACTAGTTTTCCATTTATGGTAATGAGATAATTTTGTCTTTAAAAAAATGTGCTTATTTTTAAAATAAAGGGGGTTTAAATAAAACAGTAAGCATTATATAAATACTATCAACATTTTATATTAATTTATAACATCATAAAACTATAAGTAATAATAATAATAAATTAATAATGGTAGGGGTAGTGTAAGGACTAGAAAAGTCAGGAGGTTGATTTAGGAAATCTCTCTGGTAGAATCACAGAGGCTTTATAGTACTTCCCAGAGGACCCTAGAAATGACCTATTCTTAGTTTCTCTGAATCTGATGGAATAAGTCTCATTAAACAAATATAGAAGGCTTCTGAGCCTCCACTTTCTCTTTTTTTCCCATGCAATCCCCCTGCTGCCCACAACGAATGGAACCACCCTGGTGCCAATCAACAAAGATATAGACTTCCAAGGCATTCTGATGCTGTACCTATTTGTTTTTTCAGAATTTATTAAGAAAATACCATGTGCCAACTAGTGTAGTCCACACTCCACTCACACTCAGAAGGTATTCAGTACCCAAGGCTAAGTCAAACTGTGTGATGCATAGTTTTTGCACAGATTTGGAGTCAAACTGAATTAAAAGATTGCAAACTGCAAGCCTGTTTGCCATAGACTATAAAATGATTTTTTAAAATTTCCATTTTAAAATGAGGATATTTACCATAAAACAACACAGATTTTTCACCTCTCTTTAAAATCAGAAGAAGTAATAACACTGGGCTAACATTTTTAAATGGCAACATCTGCTTGGTACCTTTAAAGGGACTTCTCCATTTGCCATACTCCCTATCCCTCCCTAGTGTGCCACCTATCTTGCTCTGCTCATTGTTACCCACTAAGTCCTTGTATTCCTAAAATCTCTTTAAGCCCTTCAACCTATGATGGTACTAGCAGGATTAGCTTACTGTGACTAGAACCTTTTTGAGGATAGGCACAAATTTCATGCATCCAAATGTTCTACAGTACTTTTCTCTGATAATCAGGGGATATTTATTTTCTGCCCCACTTGGAATAACTAGAGGCAATGAACAGATCCTGCAGAAATGAGTCACAAAGGAATGAAAAAGGCAGAAAGTTTGTTTTTAAATTCCTAAAAACAATAACCCCAAAAAGGTCTTTGAGGGATAAACATAGACCTGAAAGGCACTGGTATCTGATAGCATCTTTTTTCACATTTAAATAATTCAGATCGACAGGAATACAAAGACAGGAGATGCCAGGGAATATACGGAGGAAAACCTACTATACTCATTATTTGTTAGAAAACTTAACATCATTCCATTTCAAAATTCTGTTCTGCTGGGGCTGTGGATATGGCTCAAGTAGTAGCGCGCTAGCCTGGCATGCGTGAGGCACTGGGTTAGATCCTCAGCACCACATAAAAATAAAATAAAGATATTGTGTCCACCTAAAGCTAAAAAATAAATATTTTTTTAAAAATTCTGTTCTTCAAAGTTTCAAGAAAAAAAGCAAACTGACTACTCAGATGTATGTACAAAAGTCACACTGAGATTGAGAGAATGACAGTAGGTTCACTCAGACCTGAAATTGATTCACTTATTAATAGCATGTCCTTGGAAAAAGCAATTTTTCTAATTGGTAAAATTGGGACATAAGACCTGGTAAGTTTAACTCAATTAATACTTATTTAGTACCTATTCTGTGCCAGACACTGAATTTGATGCTGAAGATAGAGCTGTGAACAAAACAGGAAAGGGCAAAGAAATAATAACCGATCAAATCAATACATGAGATAATTCCTCTGAAGGAATAAATGAGGCAAATACAATGGAGGAAAGCAACATGTTGTAGATAGTTACTGAAGGGTGATGGTGGAGAAGTAGAGAGGGAAATTCAGGGAAGGTGACATTTGAGCTGAAGTCCACATGAGGAGACAACTTTGCCAAGAGGGAGGTAAAAGGAAAAAGGTCTCAGGCAGAGCTGCTGTGCAAGGGGCTGCACTCAGTGCTAAGCAGCTACTCAGTGAACAGCTGCGATTATTACCTCATTCATGTTAAATACGCCCACCTCCTCTACTTGAAGAAGGCAAAGTGGGTCCAGCCATAGATGAGAGGGAGATCCCCACACAAATCGCCCAAGAGAGGCCCAGGTTCTGGCATCATCAACAGATTCCATGGCTCACAGGCCCAAGCCGGGAGGGGCACTAACCCAGCCTCACTTGTCAACCCCGTTTCTTCCTCAGGACAGACACCATATCGAAATATTCTCAAATTCATAATCCCACCATTAGAAACATAAAGCTGAAAAGAAAAGGCTTTTGATTTGATTTGATTGATGCACATTTGTTGTACCTGAGGAAGGCCTCATTTTTCCTGTTTTTCCTATCATTTGTGAGAGCAGGTGGTCAAGAGAAAAAGCAAGAAATGTAAATAGGAAGCTCCCAGTTACATGATCAACCTAAGATGCATGGAGCTTCAAAAAAACACAGGGACTTAAGGATTAATTGTTCAAAACTCTGATGTGGCCTATAAGATAGTCCCATAAGTGACCATTATTGGTTGTATGATTATGTCAAAATGAAACCTACTGTGGTTATGTATAACCACAGTGCATGAATAAAAACATTTAAAAAAAAAATCCAAGGTTCAAAAAGCTAACAAGTGACTCTGCCCCTCAAGCCTCAGCACCTTCTTTGATTTAGCCACTTAGTTAGGTATCAGTTTCTCTAAGCCAGAGATATCTCTGAGGACCACTTTCTGGTTTATTAAGATAACTTTCCCCAAGAGATAAATCCCCAATCAAAAAACTCGGGGGGCCGGGGGGGCCTGGGGCTGTGGCTCAGCGGTAGAGCGCTCACCTAGCACGTCTGAGGCCCTGGGTTCAATCCTCAGCACCACATTAAATAAATAAATAAATAAATGTATTGTGTCCAACTACAACTAAAAAATAAATATTTGAAAAAAGAAACTCACACAGGAAAGACTCCCTTACCTGAGCAAGAAGCCCAACCTAGATACACCAGATGCTCAACACTCCCAAATCTACCTGGCTGTCCTGTCTGACAAAAGAGACCCCATCTTGGGAAGTGAATCCCCCTTCTTTCCTGAAACTTTTCTATCCAGAAGCTGCTGTTTCAGAGTAGGAGCAGCTACCCAGGGGATCCCGTTAACAACTAGGAATTTGGGCTGGGGATGTGGCTCAAGCGGTAGCACGCTCGCCTGGCATGCATGCGGCCCGGGTTCGATCCTCAGCACCACATACAAACAAAGATGTTGTGTCCGCCGAAAACTAAAAAAAATAAATAAATATTTAAAAAAAAAAAAAACTAGGAATTTCAGGAGTAAGGCAGCAGAGCATGAAACCCAGCTTGCATGATTTCACAGGTGGCTTGCCCAAGAAGCCAGCCCTGCTTCAGAGATGCCCTTTCAGTGAAGAAAGAGTTCACGATCAGTCAAAATCCATAAATCCTTCTAATACGGGGTGGCGGTAGTCACCTAACTTCTCAGACAGTCATTTGACAACATGCCCTGGAACAATCTTAGTGGATTGAGAATCAATTTCCAGATAGCTGGGTGGTCCTCACAACTCAACCCCAGCTCCACCTTCCAGATGCTTGGGCTTCACCATGCTGGGGGGACTGGGTCTTGCAACAAAATGCAGGAGAAAGATCCTGAGAGAACCATTGAGAGTCCACAGACAAATTGGAGAATTCTGGGGGTTGTGTTAAGCCAACAGACTTATCTGTGGGGGTGAGGCTAGCGGGGCGAGGCGAGGCTGGGGGGGGGGGACAGTCGAGGCTGGCGGGGAGCAGGGCGAGGCCAGGGTACTAGGCAGCAGGGGCTACTGGCATTTTTCACACTGAATTTAATGTAAGTGTGGCCAAGTCTGCCTAACTTTTCACCTCACATTGTCTCTTAAAAAACTACCTTGGCCCCCTCCTACAGGATAACTTAGAAAAAAAAATTAACACAGATATCATAATGCCTAATGACCTTAAGGTGAGGGAAATAGGGAAAAGTTGTTCCTAACAACTTCTAGACTTTCTAAATGGTGTAGATTAGCACCACTGAGATATGTGGAGGGCTGGGGTTTTAGCTCAGCGGTGGAGAGACTGTCTAGCATGCGTGAGGCACTGGGTTCGATTCTTAACACTGCGTACAAACAAAGGTCCATCAACAATAAAAAAATTTTTTTAAAAAAGGTATGTGGAAAGAGAGCCATTTAAATTATCATTAAGGATAACATTTGGCCAGTTAACTGTCAGATCCTGCTTCCGATATTTTTTTAAATATTTTTTTTAGTTGTAGATGGACACAACGTCTTTATTTATTTTCATATTGTGCCGAGGCTCAAACCCAGTGCTTCACACATGCTAGGCAAGCACTCTACCACTGAGCCACAACCCTAGCCCCCCAACATTCTTTTTATAGGAACAGTGAAGTATTTAAGTGTCTTGCTCCCTTAAATTTAAACTTTGATACCAAGCTGTTTAATTTAGATGCTAGCTGAACTAACTGAAAGTGTGGGGTTATTTGGTTTTTTTGTGTTTGCTTTTAGTGGCAGTGCTGGGGTTTGAACAAAGTGTTTCACTCATACTAAGCAAGTACATTTACAACTCAGCTATACTCACAGCCCAAAGTCATCTTTGCAGTATTGCAGAAGTGCAGATTAAGGTTTTTGGGATGAAAAATAGGGACAAATGAGGTATTACATCAAATTTTTACCCCCCTCTTTTTTTAATATTTGTGTTCATTACATAGTAGGATAGTTTCGTTTTGTTTACACAGAAGAACATCGTAAGGGTTGGGGTTGTGGCTCAGCAGTAGAGCGCTCGCCTAGCACATGCGAGGCCCTGGGTTCGATCCTCAGCACCATATAAAAATAAATAAAGGTATTGTGTCCAATTACAACTTAAAAAAAAAAAAGTTAAAGAAGATAAATAAATAAAGGTACTGACAACTACAACTAAAAAAATAGATATATATATAAATAAAGAATGAACCGTGACTGTTGGTGTCACCTGCTGTCAGCAAATAAGAATATCATACAAGATAGACAGATGCAATTATAAATAAGTGCCCTATCTTTGAGGCTGACTTTTCTGCCTTTGGTCACCTCTGTCCCCATTTCCATCTTAGCCCTAACTGCAAACATGTTTACATTAGTGCACTATGTGTAGGAAACTCAAAGCCAGGGAACATTATTTGATTCTAAGAATTTGCAGATACTAACCACCTTCTTTTCTGTCCTTACAGGCTAAGGCTTATCCAGGAGGCAAACGCTGACCTCTGGTTTAGTACTAAAATTCTAGTGTTTTCCTTGTATCTTGGTGTGCATATATGTGTGAGATTTCTTTCTTTCTCAGGAGTTTGGCTTTATAATCATACCTGTCCTACCTGGCACTGAAAAGAACCGCTCATGGTAGGAACATGTAACGGGCTTACTGAAGGACTAGAGGGGAGTATGTTCCTAATGGAACAAGAAATCGTGTCAGTTTATAAAACCAAAGACATATTTCTAAGCCAAAAATCACTGTCAGTGAGGCATTTAAAGCCATTTAGCAGAATGTCTCCCCATCTCTCGAGGACCCACTTCATGGTCCTCAACTGTTTGTTACTTGTCCCTAATTAAAATATATATATATATATATAGTAATCTTTTAACCAAAACACAACACTGCAGGTGGAAAATGAACCCTGTTGCTGTTGCTGAAGTTTGACAGCTGACATAGGTGTTCTCAGGATGTTACTACTTACTGTGTGGTCTTTAGTTTCCTTGAATACATCACTGGTTCACTGTAGACATGGTTATGTCCTGTTTTTCACTGTTTTTATATATGTATAAGTACAAGAAAATGACTGCTTATCAGCTGTGTATAAATTCAGAGTCAAGAATGATGGTGATGCTAAACCACAAGCTGTCATGTAGGTGGCTAAGGTAGTGATAACCTTTGCTTTCTGAGGGTTCAGTGTGAACAAACTTTGTTTTGTGCACAAATTTATTAAGAATATTTTATGAAATTGCCTTCAGGCTGCATTAGGTATATATGAAACAGAAACTAATTTCATTCTTAGACCTGGGTCCCACTTCCACAATATCATTATACACACAATTATTCCAAAATTTAAAATATCCAAAATCTCAAACACTTCTGATACCCAACATTTTGGGTAAGGGATATGATTGTGTGTCATACATGTAAGTTCCTGTAATTTTTTAAAGTCCCTTTATTATCTTGAGATCATATTCATTGATTATTTATTCACATAATTTAAAAAAATCATTACAATGCCCTACCTTTAGTTTGAAGACAGAAAATTCATAATATTAAAACACTTTTAATATGTGAAAACTTGAGCATCCATACACTAGAAAATATTATTATAGTAAGATGTTCACACTAATATGAAGAATCACCATAAATGTGAGGGTTACAAAGGCAGACTCAATCAGATGTGCTGAATAGTGACTAAAATACCAAGAGGAATACTGATGTAATAGCAAACTCTTGTGAAAGCTTAAGTGAAATGTCTTTACTAACCCCAATGTACATAGTAAATTGCATTTCCAGAAAATGTAATGCATCACACAAGAAATATTTTGTTTTTATAGAATTATTTCAGGCCAGTTGCAGTGCTGCACACCTGAAATACTTAGCTACTCAGAGGCTGCAGGAGGAACACAAGTTAGAGGGCAGGGGTAGCTCACTGGTAGTACGTCCCTGGGTTCGATCTCTAGAACTGTGATAACAACAAAAAATTTCAAACTTGGATAGTTAAAGGAGCTTCAAATGACAAAGGAGACAAATTATTTATTATACAGCACTATACTGTACACTGCAAGGCATCTAGTAAACCTAGCCCCTTCCCATTAAATGCCTGTAACAACCTCCACTATGGTGACAATCAAAAATGCCCCCTAGATAACGGTACCACTCAAGCTGAGAACCACTGAGTGAAGTGAAATGTATGTGTGTGTGTGTGTGTGTGTGTATAAAAAAAAATACAACTACACTAGAATATTTAAAATCACTGGCATGCTCCTGCACACCCAAATTACATTTTTGTATTACTTTGTAGCTGCAATTCACCATAATGGATCAACACAGAAGTAATTATGAAAATAGAAACACAACATGTAAGCATACTATAAATATATACTTAAGCATGATTCAAGTACAAAAATGGGGAAAATATATGTATTACAACAAAAGAATTTTGAATGTGATTTCAAAAAAGCAGCCAAGAAAAAAAATGGGACTACTTGAAAACTAGATTTTACTAGAATAGCAAACTGCTCACAACCATTGTCCTAAGTGAAAAATCTGTTAGTGACAAAAAGCCACTGAATCTTTTATACTGTTCTCAACAAATGTAACCCAACAATGTCAAACTAGTTTACTACAAAAATATTTAAGAATTATTTTAAAAGCAATAAAATGATAAATGATTAGAACTTCAGAGAAAACTACAAACGTCAATTTTAGGACATATAAAAGAAGCATTCTACTTTAAATTATTCCATGGGACTATTGTACAGTATGATGAGTAGAGATTAACAAACATACTTCATGTTTCAAATATCTAGGAGAAAGGATTCTGAAAGCTTCCACCATAAAGAAAAGGTAAATGCTTGAGTAGATAAACATGTCTAATCCAATTTAAACATTACAATACACTGTATGCATATATCAGATATTACACTGGTTCCCCATTAGTATGGGGACCAGTATGTACAACTTTTATGTTTTTTGTATTTCAGTCAGAATTCAAAATTAATTATTCTACTAACAAAAAAGAACACAGATTCAGAATAATAGCAAAGTAACAATCTTTTCTTTAAAAAAATCAGAAGCAGGGGCTGGGGATGTGGCTCAAGCGGTAGCGCGCTCGCCTGGCATGCGTGCGGCCCGGGTTCGATCCTCAGCACCACATACAAACAAAGATGTTGTGTCAGCCAAAAACTGAAAAAATAAATATTAAAAAAATTCTCTCTCTCTCTCTCTCTCTCTCTCTCTCTCTCTCTCTCTCTCTCTCCCCCTCTCTCTTTAAAAAAAAAAAAAAAAAAAAAAAAAAATCAGAAGCAGGGGCTGGGGATGTGGCTCAAGTGGTAGCGCGCTCGTCTGGCATGCGTGCAGCCCGGGTTTGATCCTCAGCACCACATACCAACAAAGATGTTGTATCTGCCGATAACTAAAAAAATAAATAAATATTAAAAAAAAAATCAGAAGCAAAGTTAAAGCTGGAAAGAACTGAAAGCAAGCACAGAACACAACCCAAGGGTCTCAATGAAGATATAACACAGTGAAAGCTGAGGCAGCTAGAATTTATAGGACAAGGGTACTTGGAGAGGAAGGAGCTGCATGCACAGAGAGGTCTGCAGAGGAGTGGGTTCCCTTGAGTATCCAATTTTCAAGGGTGGGAAAAGAAACCTCCAAGGTCAGAGAACAAACTGCTGAAAGCAATAGGCTCAACAATTCCCAGAGCTCATAAACGGTTGGGAATCATCTGCGATCCATTGGTCAGAAAGAAGAAATCACAGAGTCCAACCATTGTCTCTATAAGGATCATAAATTAGTAGTAGGGCGAAATCAACCCTAGGACAATGTTAACAAGGATCAAACTGATCCCAAAGTTACTTAAATGTGTAACAGAATAAAATCTGACCATCTTTAAAGGAATATGGCAAAATCTAGTGTCCAGCAATACAAAATTCACAAAGTCCAGGCATGCAAAGCAGGAAAAATGGCTCATCTATAAGAAAAATTGATAGAAACACTTACAAATGATAGAAATAATGGAATTAGAACAAAAAGATATTAAAAACAGACATTAGAAATACAGTTCATATGAATGTTACATAGAAAAGAACCCAAACAGAACTTGGAGGGGTTTAAAGAATACCTCAAATGAAAAAAATACACTGGGTAAAAATATCAGCAGATGAGATTTGAAAACATCACTGAACACAAACTATCCATGGCAAAAAAGACTGGAGTTAAACAACAACAAAAAAAAGCAGCCTCAGTAACCTACGGGAGACTATCAAGTGGTCAACAAGGTTAACTGGGCTCCGAGAAGGGCAGAAGGGAGAGAAAAAGTGTGTTATTCCAATATAGATGTGTATTTTCTTCACACAGAAAAAAAATAATGAAAAAGAAAATTTGGATCTACAAAAAGAAATGAAGAGTGAAATGTAGTAAATACATAAATATAAAAGACATTCTTAAGACAAAAATACTGTGGCATTTATAAAGATGGGTGGATATGGTCAATTTCATTTTCCAAAGACAGCCTCCTAACTGAACCCACTACTCTGTGCTTCCAATGTGACATCAATTTTTCCAACAAGATGTGTGTGGTGGGGGGAAGATTCTCTTTCCTTGAATCTGCAGGGCAGATCTTTGTAACTGCCCCATCTAAAAATATAGTGGAAGCGATGCTGGTCAAGATGAGGTCACAAATGGCAATACAACTTCTATTTAGCTCTCATCTGTGGGGACACTCAGCTTTGGAACTCAATTACCGGACTCAGAAAATGTGGGCCACGATAGGGGCTGGGTTGGGGCTCAGAATGCTCGCCTTGCATTCATGGGGCACTGGGTTTGATCCTCAGTACAACATAAATAAACAAAACAAAGGTAATGCATCCATCTACAACACCAACAAAAAAAAATTTTTTTAAAGGGTTGTAAAAAAGAAAATGTGAGCCACGATAAAGAGGCTCTGTGTATGGGTTCTGCTGACAAACTAATCTAAGATCTAAGCCAGCATCGGCTACAGAATATGTAGGTAGGCAAACCTTCAGATAATTCCAGACCCCAGCTATGAGCTACCTCAGTAGAGACCTCAGAGATCATGGAACAAAAACAGACCCTCTCTGTCTACTGTGGCCAAATCAAATGCTTTACCCACAGAATAGGATGACAATAGTGTTATTTTAAGGCACTAAATTACTGTGGTTTCTTATGCCATAAAGCAACCAGAACAAGGAAAATACAACATTTTTAAATTATAAGTACACCAATCCTTAAGTTACACTTTAAGTTATAGAGAAAGCAATATAACATTATTCCTGATGGTGATAAACTAAAGATGTATATACTGTATAACCTGTTCTCAACCACTAAAAATCTAAAACAAAGGTGTGAAGTTAGTAAACCAAGAATGAAGATAAAATGGAATTATAAAGAAATCAACCTTTTTTTAAAGCAGTAAAAAGAGGAAAAGAGGAAGAAAAATGGAATGAATACAAAAAAAATTGCAAGAAGGAACCTTTAAACATAAGCACTTATATCAAATGTAAATGGTCTCACTATTTTGCCAATTAAAAGGTAAAGACTGGCGAAGGGGGTAGCTCACTGGTAGAGCACATGCTTATTAGTATGTACACGGCCCTGGGTCCAGTCCCCAGCACCAAAAAAAGAAAAAAAGATTGTCAAATTGGACAAAAAGTAAGACTCAACACATGGTATGTACAAGAAACATTTAAAATATAAAGACACAAATACCTTAAAATTAAAGACTGAAAAAAAATATACATAATAGGCCATGCAAGCATTAAGCTGGAGTGATATAAACATCAATAAAGTAGACTTTGGAACAAGGAGTTTCAGGAGGAACACTATAAAATGGTGTGAGAAGAAAATACTCTGACCTGAATGGAAATGTAATATTAACATTTATGAGATGCCAGCCAGGTGTGGTGATTGACACATGCCTGTAATCCCAGCTACTCAGAAGGCTGAAGCAGGAGGATCACAAATGCAAGGACAGCCCTGGCAATTTAGTCAGACCCTGTCTCAAAAATAAAAAGGGCGGAGGGGTATAGTTGAGCTAGACAGATCAAGAGGGAAAATACAGGTGCTGGGGCTGTGGCTCAGTGGTAGAGCGCTTGCCCAGCATGTGTGAGACACTGGGTTCGATTCTCAGCACCACATAAAATAAAATAAAGTTAGAGGGAAAAAAAAGTCACCTTTGCCATATTTTTTTTAAAAAGAGGGAAAATACAGAGTTATCAGTATTAGAATTTAAACAAGAAACATCACATTATAGACATCAAAAATGTAGGAAAAAAACATGATAAACAATTTATGCCAAATTAAGACTAAATTTGGTTAAATTAGAAGAAATGGAAAGACACAAACTACTAATGTCAACAGTGATCAAGATGTACACTATAACCAAGTGCAGTGAGGCAAGCCTATAATTCCAGCTACTAGGGAGACTAAGGCAGGACAATCCCAAATTTGAGGCCAGCTTAGGCAACTAAGCCAGACACTGTCTCAAATCAAAGGGCTGAGGATAGAGCTCCATTGTAAAGTGCTTACCTAGCATGCACAAGGCCCTGTGTTCAATCTATAGCACTACCGAGAGACAGAGAGAGAGAGAGAGAGAGAGAGAGAGAGAGAGAGAGAGAGAGAGATATCTTGTCCACATAGCAGAAGATCAAAACTGGAAAGATGTCAATTCTCCCCTGCAGATTCACTACAATCCCCATCAGAATCCCAGCAGGTTCTACTAGAAATTGATAAGCTAACTCTAAAATGGAAAATTCAAATAATTTTAAAATAGCACAACAAAGTTGGAAGACCCACATTAGACATTTTCTGACTTCTTTTGGGATTTGATGGTATAGCTCAGCAACAAGAGTGCATAATACTTAGTATGTACAAGGTCCCGGGTTCAGTCTCATGTACCAAAAACAAAAATCAAACAGAAATACTTACTACATACCCAGTATCACGGCAATGTAATACTGATATAAATATAAAGACACAAAAATCCACAAAACAGAGACCACACATTTATAGTCAATTGATTTCTTTGATTTCTGACAAAGGTGCAGTATTTCAATGGGAAAAAGGATGTCCCCCCATAAAGGTGTAGGGAAAATTGGATATTCATATGAAAACTAAAAACAAAAACATGCTATTACCTCACAACATATGAAAAAAATAACTAAAAAATGGATGAAAGAGTGTCCTATGAATCGAAATGTACTCCTTTGTCATGTATAACAAATCAGAATAAATTAATTAATTTTTAAAAAATGGATGAAAGACCTAATTCAAGAGGTGTAAACTTTCTAGAAGAAAACATAATTATAACTTTAGTTTAGGCAAAGACTTCTCAGGACACAAAAAAGCACAAGGGGGAGGGAGGAACCCTGCTAAACTGGATCACATCATAAAGTTTAAAAACGTTCTTCACTCTTCAAAAGATGCTGTTAAGAAAACGAAAAGGCAGGTCACAGAGAAAAATCTTTGCCTAGTACACAACTGACAAAGAATATAAAAGAAACTTTTACAACACAATGACAACAACCATTGTAAAGAAATAGAATATTTCAACAGGCATTCAACAAAGATACATTAATGGTAATTAAACATGTAAAAAGATGCTCAACATTTGCCAGGCATGGTGGCACATGCGTATAATTCCTGCTACTTAGGAAACTGAGGCAGGAGGACTGCTAGTTCAAAGCCAGCCTCAGGAACTCAGTGAAGCCCTAAGGAACTTAGCAAGACCCTATCTCTAAATAAAATATAAAAAGGACTGAGGATGTAACTCAGTGGTAAAGTGCCCCTGGGATCAATCCCTGGTACCCCTTCACCCCCCAAAAAGGCTCAACATCAGTCATCATGGAAATACAAATTAAAACCCAATAGTGAGAGGTGGGGCTGTGGCTTAATAGCAGAGCACTTGCCTAGCATGTGTGAGGCACTGAGTTCGATTCTCGGCACCATATATAAATAAATGAATAAAATAAAGGTTCATCAAAATCTAAAAATTTTTTTTAAAACCCAACAGTAATCACGATCACTACATGACTAAAATTAAAAACACTGACAATATCTAACAACGAGAATAAAGCAACTGGTATGAGAACGGAGCGACTGGAACTTCACCCACTGCTGGTGAGACATACTAACTAGACATTCCCTTATCATTATGCACCCAGCAAGCCTAAGGAAAATAAGATCATGTGGCCACTAGAAGATTTATATTTGAATGTGCCTAACAGTTTTATTTATAATAGCCCAAAATGAGAAACAGTGTCCACCAACTGGTTGTGATACATCTATGCAATAAAAAGAAGACACTTCTGAGATACCCAACAACATGGATGATTTCAAAATCACCATTCTGGCTGAAAGAAGCCAGGTTCAAAAGACTACATTTAGTATGATTCAATTTATATAAAATTCTGGAAGAGCAAAATTGTAATGACAAAAAGCAAATCAGTGGTTACTATGTGCCGAGAAATGAGAAGAGAGCATTAAAGGGAATAAGGAAAATATTTGGAATGATGGGGGAAATGTTCTATATCTGGATTGGTAGTTTCACAATAACATACATTTTCAAAAAAACTCATTAAATGCAGTATGTGGGGTGATAAATACCTGTAATCCTAGCTACTGGGGAGGCTGGGACAGGAGAATTGAAAATTTGAGGTCAATCTCTGCAGCTTAGCGAGACTGTTTCAAAACGAAAAATAAAGGGTGCTGGGCTGGGGATGTGGCTCAAGCAGTAGCGTGCACGCCTGGCACCACATACAAACAAAGATGTTGTGTCCGCCAAAAAACTAAAAAATAAATATTAAAAAAATTCTCTCTCTCTCTCTCTCTTTCTCTCTCTCAAAAAGAGTGCTGGAGTTGTAGCAGTAAAAGGCCCCTGAGTTCAATCCCCAGTACTGCAATGATTCATTAAATTATACACATAAAGTGAATGGATTTGACTGTTGGTAATTATATCTCAAAAAGAAAACTACACCTTAAAATTACAATAATTTAGGTTGGGATATTGCTCAGTAATAGAGCACTTTACCTAGCGTGCACAATGTCCTGGATTCAATTCCCAGTACCCAGCTACTTGACCCCCAACAGAATGTAAAAATTAAAAAGAAAAGAAAAATCTCAAGGTTAGAAATGAGAAGGAATACAAAGGCAAAATAAGAGAGAAATATTATTAGAGAATACAAGGAACATTCATATGTAATAAATTTAAAACTGAAGTTCAATACATAATATGCTATTATAATATTAATTAAGCACCGAAACTGACACAAGAAAACATGAATCAACAAATTTATAACAGAAGACGCTACTGAAATTACAGAAACAAAGCAAACGCCAACCACTCCTTATTTACTCTCATAAGTGCACTAAAACCCAACAACTTTACATGGTAATTTAAATTCTTCTAACAAAAATACTGATCTAAGAATATTCTGGAGAAACATTTAGGTCTTAAAGTTGATTAAATTAAAAGAAAATTAATCTTAAAAAAACTGAAGCAATTAAAAGGAATACCTCAAGAGATCTATTTAAAATGACTAAATAATCTGGGCATGATAGTACATGCCTATAATCCTAATGGTTCAGGAGACTGAGGCAGAAGGATTGCCAAGTTCAAAGCCAGCCTTAGCAATTTAGCAAGGCTCTAAGTAACTTAGTGAGACCCTCTCTCCAAATAAAAACCAAAAAGGGCAAGCCCTTTTCAGGATGTGGCTCAATTGAGCACCCCTCGGTCTATCCCTGGCACTAAAATAAAATGACTAAATAGTTTTTATTCTAAGAATGCAAGTTTTTTTTTTTAATAAAACTACTGATATACAACCTGTAAAAGATACACGTAAAATAAAATGTCTTTATAGTAACAATTTCTGTGTTTTATAAAATTCAACCAATCCCATTTTTATAAAAAGAACTTTTTATTTTGGGATACTGAGGATTGAACCCAGGGGTGCACAACCACTGAGCTATCCCCAGCCCTTTTTTATATTTTACTTAGAGACAGAGTCTTGCTGAGTTGCTAAGTGCCTCGCTAAGCTGCTGAAGCTGGCTTTGAACTCACAATCCTCCTGCCTCAGCCTCCCAAGCCGCTGGGATTACAGATATGTGCCACTGCACCTGGCAAAAAAAAGACCTTTTTATTTTTTAACATATTAAAACAATCAATATCATAAATTTCAAGGTTAAACATAAGTAGTCTTCTGTTTCAAGGACAAAGGGACCCTAATTCGGGAACAAATAAGAATTACAAAAATTACTGAAAGACATAGTACTACTTAATTCTATATAATTATTAAGGAAAGACTCATTAGAATAATTAGTCTACTATAGTTGCTGAATATTTTTAAAAATCTACAAGAAAACATCAATGATGGGCTGGGGTTGTGGCTAAGTAGTAGAGCGCTCACCTCGCATGTGTGAGGCCCTGGGTTTGATCCTCAGCACCACATAAAAATAATTAAATAAAGGTATTGTGTCCAACTATAACTGAAAAAAATAAATACTTTAAAAAAAAGGAAAACATCAATGATATTTCTACACATTATTAATAATCAACTATAAAAACAATGGGAAATATCTCCGTTAAAACAGCAACAGAGGAGTTGGGGTTGTGGTAGAGCTCTCAGTGGTAGAGCGCTTGCTTTGCACATATGAGGTGCTGGGTTCGATCCTCAGCACCACATAAAAATAAAGAAATAAAAATACAGTTATCGTGTCCATCTACAATTAAAAAAATATATTAAAAAGCAGCAACAGAAAGCATAAAATACTTGGTAATTAATGTAGTAAATACATTTTAAAAACTGAACTTTAATGGGGGAAAAGCTGCTTATGTACAGAGAAGCAATATATCATGAAGAAGACAATCTTGTTCCAGTTAAATAACAGCTGTATTGTACTTTCAATTTAAACATTACCAAGACACTTTATAGAACTTGGAAATATGGGCAAAAATATCAAAGAACTTTCTAAAAAACAATGATAGGTTTAGCCCTATGAATACTAAAAGCAATGTCTAATCAAAGGACTAGGTCTCAATTCAGTTAATAACTTTCTCTTACGACATGAGTGCAAGTTGGCTGCTGAATCATTCATTTGCTGACCATCTCTGACACGTTTCTGTTCAGTATTTAAATAATACATCCATAACAGAGACAATCTTTCATTTCCTAAATCACAGTTTATATTAACTGTGGTACAGGTAAAATGAACAATTCATGACCAAGACACAACTTAAGAGCTCACATGTAAGAAGAGTTGCTTGTCAAATGTTAGTTTTTCTTAAATATCTCTAAATGAGTGTCCTATCCTCCTGTTGTACTACATGCGAAGTTGTCAGATGGAATTTACCTTTGGAAAAGCACCTTACTTTGGAATTACCTCTTTGAGGCAAAAGTTGACATCTCCCCAACAAAAAGCTACACAACTGGTCTATGTCAGTTAGTCTATGGACTGATCTCTTCCTCACCAAGTTAGGATTTAATCTTGTGTCCTTAGATCTAATATAAGAAGCAGAACACAACTATAAGAGGCTAAAGTAGAGTTGTATTGCTAAGGTGCCTAGGAAATGCATCCCTTAGGCAAGTTAGTGTCTTAACATTTAAAACAAAATTAAACAGGTTTCTTTTTTACTGTCCAACTTCTCAGACCTCATACTATGCTACTCCAAGAAAGGGATTTAATGCCTTGCCTTCCTCAAACTTACTTTGATCAAAGGTTCCCTTTACTCTCAGATAACCATTAATGGCAAAGTGCTCTAGCTTTGTAGTCAAAAATACCTGTGTTCAAATTCTAGCTCTGCCACTCATTAACTATAAAATCTTGGATGTGTAATCAATTTTTCAACTGCAGAATGTAGAAAATCACACCTATACTTCAGGGGATTGATTTAAGGATAAATTATATACACACAGTATATATACATTTTAACATTGTGCCTGATAATTTCAAGCAAAGTGCATTCTGTCCTCCTGAGATCAAAAGCTGATATTTATTTCCATACTCTCCCACTTCTTTTCTTTTTCCTTCCCTGACTTTGTCTTTTCCATTTTCATGCCTGAGTTTAACGTTTCTATTTGATTTTCTTTTAACTTTAGCAGTACATTAAGGTAGACATTTAAAAGGTCTCATACACACTGACTCACACCATTCAATGGAATATGGAAGGACAGGATCAGAAGGAAAAGGTAGGGGCTGTAGTCACACTGTTGAGTGTTTAAAAAAAAAAAAAAAGATAACAGCATCACAGTGTGTACAGCCCACTATCATCCTATTAAAAAGTGATTACATGAAAGAATGAAGCTGGAACTTAGTATATATGAGTACAAACTCAAAATGGATCACAGACCTATAAAACTTTTAAAAATTTTTAAGGAGAAAAGTATTATGATATTGAATTTCACGGAACCAGAAATACAGCAACAACAACAAAAATAGACGAATTGGACTTTGTTAAAATTATAAACTTTTGTGCATTAGAGGTTACAAAATTAGTTGGGGCTTAATATAAAAAAATACATAAAGAACTCTTACAACTAAACAACAAAAAATCAACCCAACTAAAAAATGGTCACAGAACTTGAACAGATACTCATCCAAAAATATACTAATAGTCAATAAGCATACAAAAACACTGCTCAACATTACTTATCACTACAGAAGTATAAATTAAAACCACAGAGACTTAAAATACTTCATATCCATTAGGATAGCTATTAAAAAGAGAAAATTAGTTAAAAATTATAAAAAAGAGAAAACTAGTGTTGGCAAGGATGTGGAGAAACTGAAACCCTTTATGCATACATGGTGGGAATGTAAAATATGCAACCACTATGAAAAATGGCATGGCAGTTCTTCAAAATATTAAACACAGAATTACCATATGAACCAGCAATCCCACTTGTGGGTATGCATTCAAAAGAACTGAAAGCAGAGACTTGAACAGTTATTTAAACAGTTAGGCTCATAGAAGCATTATTTACAGGAGCCAAAATGCAGAAGCAACCAGTATCCACCTATAAATAAATGGATATGCCAAATGTGGTACACATTCATACACTTGAAATCTATTCACTCTTATTAAAAAGGAAATTCTGACACAGGTTACAATGAATGAACTGTGAGTACACTATACTGGGTGAAATAAATCAACCACAAAAGGATACCTGTGATTTCATCTGTATGAAGTACCTAGAATGGTCAAATTCACACAGATGGAAAGTAGAGAGAGGATGTCAGGGCTTATGGGGACAAAGGAATGGGGAGTTCAGAATTCAATGGATACAGAGTTTCAATTTGAGAAGATAAAGTTTTGGAATCAGATAATGATGATGGCTGCACAACAGTGTGAATATACTTTATGCTACTGGACTGTATACTTTATCACAATAAAAAGAGAGATTACACAGAATTACATTATACTATATATGTGCTTTCATGCACATTTTTTTTTTTTTAAGAAACCCAGTTTTAGGCTTCCTAGAAAATCAGAAATTAACATGATAAAAATAGAGGTGCTGGGGCTTGGGTTGTGGCTCAGTGTAGAGTGCTTGCTAGCATGTGTGAGGTATTGGGTTCAATCCTCAGCACCACATACAAATAAATAAATAATAAAGGTACATCAACAACTAAAAAATATTTTTTAAAAACAGAGATACTGAATAAAAACGGAGATACAAAAACTTGACCTATAAAATATTAAATGGTTTGGAAAGATATTCAAGATATCTTAAGTATAAAAGCATATAATAAAATACTATTTACAATTCTAACATGTTAATATATACATATGCAAGAGATAGTCTCAGAGGGGACATTAGAAATTACTGAGAAGGGATTAGTTAATAAATAATTCTGGGATAACTGGATTCCTAACTCACCAATAAATATATCAAACATTCTAGATGGATTAAGAATTTTATATGAAAAGCAAAACATTAACCCTAACCTCTGTTTACTTAGAGGGTCTCAAGCTAGAAAAGAATTTCTTAGGATACAAAAATACCATAAAAGAGACTGATTGATTCCATCCTTAGGTATATATCCCACCTCCCATGAAAACCAGGAATATGTGCAAGAATGTTCACACAAGACCTCTTGCCTCAAACTATAACCCTAAATATTCATCAGCAAGAGAATAAATTATGGCATATTCATAGGATGTAGAACAATAAATAGCACTGGAAATGAGTGCAACAAGTGAGACAAATCTTGGAAACAATGCTGACTGAAAAAACAAATTATAGGACTAGGCTGTGGCTCAATGGTAGAGCACTTGCCTTGCACATGTGAGGCACTGGGTTCGATCCTGAGCACCACATAAAAATAAATAAATAGGGCTGGGGTTGTGGCTCAGTGGTAGAGCGCTACCTCTCATTCAAAAGCTAATTATAAAAGACAATACATAGTATTTTTGTAAAACCTCACCTTATTTAAAACAAACCAAAATTAAATATTATGAACAAATGCAAATGTAAAACTAGTTTTGTTTTGTGTTTTTTTTAAAGAAAGGGAATGATAAACCCAAGATTTACAACAGCAGTTACCCTAATAGGAACAGGGGGCAGAGATAGGAGGAGGGACCAAGAAGTACAAGGGAGCTTCCAGATAATCAGTTACACTATAGTTCTCAATAGATGAAGTTCATGAGTGTTCATTATGCTTCATAACTTACATACCCAGAAGATACATTCTTCCGTGGATACTAAAAATCACATAAAAATTTAAAAATAGTAAGAACCTGCTCCAATTTTTGTGTTAAAAATGATCTATAGTTCCTATATATAATTCTGAAAGGGCAATATGAAATATTTCCATTAATTTAAATTTTAGGCAATTATAATTTTTCTTTTTTACTTCTAATTGGGATCTCTGATTTTCAACAATGAAATCGTATAGTGTAATTTTCTTTAAAATAAAGTCACAACAAAATCCATTTTAAAAAAAACTTAAAGGATATACAATAAATTTAATAAAAGATTCCTTTAGGTTGATACAATTATGGGAGGTTTTTTATTTCTTATGTTTATCCACATTTTCCAAAATTTCACCAATATACATTATAGCTCCAAAATCCCTTATCTGCCATCCTTGTGACTAGAAATGTTTCAGAATCCTGATTCCTCCTCCTCCTCCTTTTTTTTTTTTTAAAGAAAGGCAACAGGTACATACATTAGTACCGCCCTAACATTCCAAGAAGGATCTCAATCAGTAGACCATAATACAAGTGACTGAAAATTGGCCCCATGTAAATACATATAATAAGTAACTTCATGTAAGTTAAGGTCTTATTTTGTTGCCAAAAAAGCCTAAATTAGGTTTTATCATCAAAGGAGTAGAATTATTTAAATAAGGCTCCCAATTCTGACCCCATGTGTCCAACTAACTTGGAGCTTAGTCACTAAAGACTAAGAAATAGGCCTTAAATTAATATTTTATAATAACAACAAACCAAAGAATCTGAAACTCAAAAAAGAATAATGAAAGACAGTTTTTCTCAGTAAAGTTAAAGCTTTCAAGCATATTTCAAAAATAAACAAGTTAGCAGGTCCCAGCAGCTCAGGAGGCTAAGGCAGGAGGATTGCAAGTTCAAAGCCAGCCTCATCAATTTAGCAAAGCCCTAAGCAACTTAGTGAGACCCTGTCTCTAAATTAAAAATTTTAATAAAGGGCTGGACATGTAGTTCAGTAGTTAAGCACCCCTGAGTTCAATTCCCAGTACAAAGAAAAAAAAAAAAAAAAAACAAGTAGTAATGAACCAATATAAAAATAAAAATATTTATAAATTATCACAATCATAATGTATACCATAAATTCAACATAACCACCAAATGAACTTAACTGAAAAGACAGTACCACTTTATGGTATTCTTCAACTCCACAACTGTGCATTGAGGACCTAAAACCCAGGATTTCATGTGGCCTTTATATTTGAATCCATGAACTCAGAAATGGGTCCTAGGTTCACAATAACACAAATGCCAAGAATTCGAAGACAAATGCAGTAGGATATATCAGGTAAATTAAGTTGTCATATATGTGACTCTTGTCACACTCATGGACCACAATCCAAAAGCTTATGATCCAAAAGCTTGGAGTAACTGTATGTCAGTGCTAAGAAAACCAGAATGATGGCTAATTGAACATTTCTTGTAACACTAAGGTATTCAACAGTCAACATTACTTAATGCAATGGTCAAATATGGTGAATGTCTTTGTATCTAAACATTCAAGTGTCCTAAGACAAGGTGTTTTGGTTTGTTTTTTTTAACCCACTATCACTGGGGTTCTGATCAGTCATCTCCTTATCCTCAACCTATCCTTGAAGTAGTGACTACAATAGACTATGGGCACCAAGGAGTGACATGTATTAAAATTCTTTTTTCTCTATGTAAGATTTTTAGGTAAATAAAATTGGGGTTCAACTTCAGTACTGTATTTTTAAGAGCAAACATCTAACTTTTAAAACCATTGCTATTTTCCTTTATAAACCCTAATTAAATAAAAGCCACAACAAGATATTACTTCATACCTACCAGGGTGGTTATAATTTTAAAAACAATGACAAGTTTTGGTGAAAATGTAGACAAATTAGAACTCAAATACATCGTTGCTAAGAATGTAAAATGGTGCTGTCCTTTTGAAAAAGCTGGGTAGTTTGTTAACATGTTAAAAACTCTATGAGCCAGCAATTTTACTCAAAGAATTCACTCAAAGTATTAACCCAGAAAAAAAAATGATATGCAAATGTTCACAGCAGTATTATTCATAACAGCACCAAAGTGGAAACAACCCAAATGTCCATCAACTGATGAATGGATACAATTTGGTATACACATACAAGGGGAAATTATTGGGAAATAAAAAGGAATTAAGCACTGATACATGCTCCAGCATGTATGAACCTTACAAGACATTGTTAAGCAAAAGAAGTAAGATGCAAAAGACCACACAGTTGTAAGATTCCATTAATTCTGAAGCAGGCAAATCCAGTAAGACCATTAAGTGGCTGCCAGTGGCTGATGAGAAGGAATGGGGAGTAATTGCTAATATGTATAGATTTTCTTTGGAGATGAAGAAGTTGTTCTAAAATTGATTGTGGAGATGTTTGGTGCAACTCTGTGAATATACCAAAACTCACTGAATTGTACACTTTAAATGTCTGAATTACATGGTATATAAATTATATCTCAAAAGAACTATTTACAAAATATAAATATCAGAATGAAAACAAAATGCTATAGAAAGGGGCCTATATGTTTTTTGCCTATATGAAATTTTTCATTTTAGAATAGAATGAAAAAAATCTACCTTGACTGTGGTAGACTGCACTAGTGGCCCTAATTCCTCACTGCTCCCAGGATCTAGTCCTTAGCAATGTGATTTTACAGTTGCTCCACTAAAGGAGTAAGATTTTTGTGGCTCCTTGTCCTTGATTTCAACCATATGACTTGTTTTTGTCAAAAGAATGAAGCAGAAATGGAAGTGTGCCAGTTCTGAGCCTGAATCATAAGAAATCCCACAGGTTTCCCTTTTCTTCTCAAGTTCCTGTCAGTATCATTAGTGCAGTTTCACCTGGGTCATTCCTTCCAATTTAGCCTGGGCTCCAAAATGAACACACATGAAGCATGAACTGTCCCAATACACAGATCTGAAGAAGCAGAGTTGCACCAGCCAACCTACAGATCCACGAGAATATCTGATTATTTCAAGTCATGAGTTTTGGGGTAATCTGCTATGCAGTGTTACTGTGGCAACAGCTAACTGACACAGTAACTAAGAGGCTACATAAATTAAATGATGATTATCAAAGTAGGTCCAGACTAATAAGTGTTACTTACTCAGCTTAAGATAGTGATCTATAATATAACACTTAGATATGTGGTATCTGTCCCTGTAAGCTCTCAAACTGAAGGCTGATAGCAACTTAAGATACCATGTACTTTTCCACCTTAACTAAATATAATTTTACTTTTAGGATTATTGTGTTTTAAAATCAAATATGAAATAACATTTGAAAAAAAAATATGCGCAGAACCATGGAGGATAAACCTATGAACAAAACATAGTCCCTGCCCTCAAAACTTTACAAGGAACAATAATTAAAAGAGGCAAGTACAGGGAACACAGAGACAGGTCATTCTGGAACAAAAATTTGGGGAAATGAAGAGGAGGCAAACTGTAAAAATAAAATTTTAAATATGGAGAGGGAGAGAGGGAGAGAGAGAAGGAGAAATAACAGAAATTTACTAACTTATTTGATGAGAATCAAGGTCTCCAACCTCTGTGAAGCCCAAACAGGGTGCACTCAACAGCTACTGGAGCAGGCTAAGACTGTCCTGTCACTAAATGTTGACTCATTATCAACTTTGTAAATCTAAACTGAGCACAAAGTTGATTTTCTAAAGATGTTTAGGGCCATTTGTCCCTTAGCTACATGACAACTCTGGTCAATTACCTATTTCCTAGTAGTGGCTGGCTCTATTTTTCATTTGCTATCCCAACCTAAAGCGTACTATGATCTTTGCGTCTCCTTCTATTGTCTAATTACACTTGCTAGTCACTGTTCTCCCCTACTTCTACTTATTCCCTTTTATCTCAAGCTGGTTAATGTTAAGTCTTGACTCTTTTTTTTTATAACCTTTGCTATCCATGAATTTCCAGACTAATAGATCATACATAGGCCTATAGGCTTTCACTACTGCAGAGAATGCAAAGGTTCAAAAACCAAAAATTAACAAACCCTCAAACTTCTGGTTTATGCCTATTCCAGATGATGTTGTTAGTTAATTCTAGCCTAAGACTGAGACACTGTTATATCTATTAAATTTAAAATATGCAAACAGCAGGCCAAGATATTTTTTTAAATTGCCCATTCCAAATAAGTTCCATTTTTTTCATTTGTATTGCTTTTTAAATAAAAAGCTTAAATACAAAAAATATGAATTACTGAAATAGTAACCAAAAAAGAGAAATGTTAAATTGTTCAGAAGCTAGTTTCCAATACAATCCAATCTCAAAGGAAGCTTTCCTGTAAAACATTTCCACTTGAGCATATTATTGAATTTTTTTCTGTAAAATTGATTTGTTAATTCGAAAAAAAAGAGACAGGGCTTCTACACTTTAGAAAAGTAATAATGTATGCCCCATATGTAATAAGTTCCTGTTGGGAGGAAAGAGTAGAAAAAAGTTGGTAACAGACTATGGTCCAGTTCAAGAAGACTGGAGATTAATGATGATGTCCATTCTAAAGAATCTGTGATCTGGGGGCTGGGGCTGGGGCTGCAGCTCAGTGGCATGCATGAGGCACTGGATTTGGTCCTCAGCACCACATAATAATAATTAAAAAAAAAAAAAAGGCACTCTGTCCATCTACAACTACAAAAAAAAAAAAAAAATCTGTGATCCTTTGTAATCGGCTCCCTCAGTGTTCAGTTCCCAGGTTAAGCCACTTTCTTTTTTAGGTGCTATCAGAATGTTAGGAAGGTAGGTAAATCTGGCTGTAACACTTGAACCAACTTGACAGTAAGAATTTTACTTTTGTATCTAATTCAAAGAGCACTGAGAATGTTAGGTTAAGTATTCATGCCTCTTTTCTATGTGTCCTGTCATTATAGTTTAAGGAAAACATTCTAAAATCTATCATCTAGCAAATTTCACCTCTAAAACACCCTTATAAAAAAAAATCAGCACAACTACTATGTGTAGGTCTTTATACCATAAAATGAATGGCTTTGATCCTATCCTTACAGAGTTCACTGTCAAGGTGGGACAGCGGCCACATTAAATACATTCAATATAGCCAGGCACAATGATGCATGTCTGTAATGCCAGCTACTCAGAAATCTGAAGCAGGAGGCTAGCAAGTTTAAGGCCATCCACATCAACTTACAGAGACCCTGTCTCAATCAAACACACACACACACACACACACACACACACACAGCTAGGGATGTGGATACAGTGCTCCTGGGTTCAATTCTCAGTACCACCAAAAAAGAAGAAGAAAAAAAAAGCCATAAGGTCAGAAAATCACAAGTGCTGTCCATATGACAGAAACAAATATAGAGCTGTAACTATAGCAGAATATTTCTCCTGGGCCAATCAGAAGGTCCTGAAACAAGAGGACAGCATTTCAGCTTGAAAGACAAGTAAGATTAACATTATTTAGAGTCTTGGAAGAAGGACGAACCATGTAGAAGAGTGACCTAAAATAAATAGGGAGACAGCAGTAATCTAGTTTGGATGAAGTAACAAGTGTTTTAAAGGAAATATGGGAAAGCCCAAACTGTTTTTAAAGTCAGGTTTTAAAAAGGGGTTGAATTTCACAATTAAAAAAAAAAAGAATATCCAAATACAATTTAATTAGACTAGTGACAATACAAATGCCAAAGGAGACAAATACTGTACATACACATTAAACATTCTCCATTAAATTCTCTTCACAATTAGCTGTAATAATAATAATAATAATAAAAAGATATCTCTAAACTTATAGTTAAAATAGCAATCTTCTCAGGGGGTCAGGGTCGAGGCACTGGGTTCAATCCCAAGCACCACATAAAAAAATAAATAAATAAAATAAACAAACAATCTTCTCTTTCCAAGATCAATTTCCTCTTTCCCCTATCTTCAAACACACATTCTTCTCCCTATTTAAAAAAAAAAAATGGCAAAGCACCCCTCGGTTGATCTCCAATACTTAAAAAACAAACAACAACAAAAAGACAAAAAATAAAAAGACCTTTATGACCCGGCAGGCAGCCTACTACAACCATTGGCCCCTCGAACTTTACTTAGGTCTTTGTTAACATTTTCTCAAACAAATCCTCAGTGCCCAAGGATGCCTTTATCTCTTCACTACTCACCCCTAATTTGGCTCTCACCTTCACTACTCTGATCTTTATTAGTGCACTTTCAACAATGACTTCCTTTACCAATTCAACAACCTGTTTTTTCTTCATTCCCTCTGAACTCTGCAGCCTTTTTACACTCAAGACCCTAAAACTTTCTGTGCCTTTCATTTTCTTGTGCCACTACACCTTCCTAATTATTCTACTTCTGTTGGGGTTTATTCTGACCCCTCTACCTCCTCCCATTTCTCAAGTGTAAGTTTCTCAGGCCTCAGTTTCTACAATTCCATTCTTTCCTTTGGTTAAGTGACCTTATCTCTAATCTTCAACTAACTCTAGCTAGCCCTGGCTTGTAGTCCCAGGTGGCATTTCTAAAAATGTTTACACTAATCTATGGTAACAATAAGAGAAATTGTTCTTTCCAACTAATTTTTATTTCTAACAGTAGTTTTTGTAAACATTTGTGAAAAATGAATTTAAATTTCTATTAAGTTTATAAAGTCAGAAATGAGCTACAGGTGTCAACACAATATTTCCTTTTAAATAAAGGTTTACGACAACACACAGTCAGGCACTATATTTAGGTCAACATATCCATATGCCCAGGCTGAAGAAACAATGAACAAAACTTTACCGGGCATGTCCTAGTTAGGTCAAGAGTGAAGCCCAGGCCTGGGGCTCTCAGATGAAGGGAAGTGGGTGTGCCCCTCAGACTTGGTATGGAGTTAAGGAAATAGATAAGAAACTGCTCAGAGTCACTCCTTAGGCATTTTAGAATGGTGGAAAACTTTTCCTATGAATTAAAAGGAAAACTAGGGAAAGATTTATCCACCTCACAGCTCTTCCTTGAGTAGATTATGAAGGAAGCTATCTTTTATTTTTTTTTTTTTGAGAGTGAGAGAATTAGAGAGAGAGAGAGAGAGAGAGAGAGAGAGAGAATTTTTTAATATTTATTTTTTAGTTTTCGGCGGACACAACATCTTTGTTTGTAGGTGGTGCTGAGGATCGAACCCGGGCCACACGCATGCCAGGCGAGCACGCTACCGCTTGAGCCACAAACCCAGCCCAGGAAGCTATCTTTTAAAAGATCAAAATAAAACTATCGAAAACAAAAGGTTAACTTTATTCAATTCATAGTTTTCCGGAATGTAGTGATGGAATATGAATCTTGATACTTTTCAAAGAAACAATAAATCAATGACAATCTGCATGACAGATACATTGGCACATGCCAAAGTACCCCTAGGTTCAATCCCCAATACCAAGAGGGGGAAAAACAATTTACAAACTATTCTATTTTTTCCCAAATGGTATTATTTGGCATTCTAAATAGAATGAAGATCTCGAATATGCTAAATAGAATGGACATCTCAAAAATGCTGATTAAACTGTGAAACAAAAAAAAAAAATCGTTTCTAGGCCAGGCGCAGTGGCACACACCTGTAATTCCAGTGGCTCAGGAGGCTGAGGCAGGAGGATCATGAGTTCAAAGCCAGCCTCAGCAAAAGTGAAGTGCTAAGCAACTCAGGGAGACCCTGTCTCTAAATAAAAAACAAAATAGGGCTGGGGATGTGGCTCAGTGGTCTAGTGCCCCTGAGTTCAATCTCTGGTATGCCCCCCCCCCCAAAAAAGAAAAAGAATTTCTATAGCAAGGATTCTGTGTCAAACCTACTGGGATCTAACAAATAACGAAGAGGACAAGTAGCATGTCTTTGTACAGCACTTAGCAATTTACACAGCATTCTACATACATCATCTCACTGAATCCTCACAACAGCCTTATAAAGGACAGGCACAGCCACTGCACAAAATGCAAGACTGGGACGAAGGCATGGCTAGCTGACAGTTAATGAGAACTCTCAAACTAGAGATTTCATGATATGAAACCAGTAAAGAATTTGGTGCTCATATATCAGAATTTCAAATGAAAATTTAATGAAAAATGAATTTTTTGAATGATTATTTACATTCAGTATAATTCAAAAACATGTAAAAATAACTACAGCATACTTCTATTTAAGAGCACTACCTTAGTGGTTCTTCACTATCAATAAAACTCCAAAAGAGACATTATCTATAATTTTCCCACCAGGTTAGGGTAAACCCTATAAGCCAAAAAATAAGATTCTTCTATAAAATCTCTATTAAGCTAATGCATAGTTACTGGTGTAATACTTTAAATATAGCTAAAACAACTTTCTGAGGGGCTGTTGAATGTTTCATTTTAAACTGTGGCCTTAGTGAGACCTATCAAAAAGCTGAGTAGTAACAATTCAATACAAGGATCATGAGGACTAACCGTAGATTTCTCCCTATAAACTGCATTTGGCTACCTAAAGCCCCCCTAAATACCTAAGTGGTTAAAATTCCAGAAGGAGAGCCCTCCACTTCTAAATCTTTAGGTGAGGATTAGAAAATATGCTACAGAAACTCCCAAATTCTAAACATTTCCTAATTTATACATGCAACACACAAAGCCAGTACTTTAATTCCTAAGAAGGAAAACTAAACTCCAGGTACATCAACAAGTAGATTATAGATCTTAAAAATCAAGGGTTGGGTGACAGAGCTCAGTGGTAGAGCACTTGCTTAGCATGTGCAAAGCCCTGGGTTTGATCCCCGGTATCACAAATAAACAAACAAAAAAAGGACAAAGATTTTAAAAATCAAAATGTATGCTCACTGGCTTTACTGCCAAGGAAAGCAATAACATTAAGTTTCAGATGCCAACAATACTCAACTAAAATAGTCCTTGGTCAGACACTATCTTTTTAGAACATTTTCTGATTTTTCATAAAATGGTTTGATAAAACAAGAAAGAATGACAAAAATTAATATTATTGATGTTAAAATAAATGTAACTATATGGAACTATGTAACATCTCACAATTCAATGGCATTGTCATCTCTAAAACAAATGAACACACAGAAATCTACTTTGAGAAACACATGAACTTTGGGCATTTAAATCTGTAGTACTACTTGATAATTACAGGCTGATATGGTTACAAACTCTTTAGCTTTTTTCTCCCCTAAAGGCTTCATAATAGACACTGAGAAAAACAATTTAAATACTGATTCATGGTGTTATAGCTTTGGCTAATTTTAGTTTAAATCATGCATCACCGAAACAATATTATCAAAGCACTTTAACTACAGGCAAAACATGTTTTTAAAATAATAAACAAATCTTCTAACATCTATAATTCTAGACATAAGTTTTCAACTAGTTTCTTTAAAAAAAAAAACTTTCAGCAGCTACAATCAGGTATGATCATATCAGATGCAATGATCATCACAACAATAATCCTCAATTAGAACTGCTTTCCATTAGTTCTGAAGATCTGCATTATTGTTCATTCTCTGAGTTAGCACTATTTTGCAAATACATGACATGATAACGAACATTATCACAATAATATACCACCTCCATACAATTAAGCCCTGAAATCAGATTTTAAAATAGATGGCACAGGCAGACGCATTCTCACGCATTAATTCAGAACAATTTTATAAACCACCTATTGAGACACTGGAGAGAGTGCCAAAACGGAAAGAGTCTCACCATCGTATAGTTTATTTTGTTTACTGTCATCTTTTTTTAATTAATGTCATCATTTTATTTTGCTTTATTTTTTTAATAAACAAAGTTATAGATGGACACAATATATTTATTTTGTTTATTTTCATGTGGTGCTGAGGATCGAACTCAGTGCCTCGCATGTATGAGGCAAGCGCTCTGCCACTGGGCCACAACCCCAGCCCACTGTCTGTCATCTTTAAGAGATTAAAAACAAGACCAAAAAAGGAAGAACTGCACTAAGGAATCAGGACTTTATTCTAACTGGGCCCAAAAGCCACTGCAGAATTTTAAGCATAGGACTGTCATGATCTGGCTTAAGTTGTTAGAAGGCCACTCAGGAGAATGGCCATTGTGTAGAGACAGAAAGAAACCCAAAGAGAAGGTTAATATAGGAACTTAAGCAAAAAATGGTTGGCTTAGAGTAATGACAGATTCAGTATCAGAATCTTAGTGTCGGGCTGGGGATGTGGCTCAAGCGGTAGCACGCCATGCCTGGCATGCATGTGGCCCAGGTTCGATTCTCAGCACCAACCACATACAAACAAAGATGTTGTGTCCGCTGAAAACTACAAAATAAATATTAAAAAATTCTCTCTCTTTTAAAAAAAAAAAAAAAAGAATCTTAGTGTCAAACAGTCTTGACTTTGGGCCCTTTTACAAACATTTGTTTCCTTAGGGAAATTATTTATACTCTTGGAGCCTTAGCTTCCTTATTTTGCAATGCTTGTGAAACCTTAGCATATACAAAACAAAGAATAAAATTATTATGATAATACTTTGCTAATGAACTCGATTGAAGGGTTTGGACAAATTGACTTCTTTCCCCCTTGCACAAACATTAACCTCAATATAAGTAATTTTTAGCAGGGTCCAAGTGCAATCATACAAGTACTGCATTGACATCCTCAAGAGACAAGCTCCTGTTTCTTCCAGAACTCACACTAAAACAAGTGCTCATAAGAGTACACCTAGAAAGGTGTTTTTCTCAAATTAATAAAATAAGTCTAGTTTGCACGTTCAGTTTGTGTTTTCACTTGCATTCTTTTACTTCCTCAGTGTATGAGCAAAAAGGATATATGCAAAATCTTGTCATTACATCATGATAAAGCTCCTGGTGTTACTACCAGTTACTTTAAGTTCTCCTTTTAATTCTCAATAGCTTTTATCTATAATATGGGATAGCATTCCTCATTCTTACAGCATTGGAACATCAGGAAATCCAATACCAAAAGTTCTTCTTTATAAGTACACGAATTATAAACTTTCATCCTTTAGTAACCTCCCTCTGTATTTAATATTCTTTCAACAAAGGATAAGCCACCTTGAAAATTTACTACCATATTCACTCAAAATTTACTTCAAATTTAAAATTTACTCAAAATTTAACAAGGGCTATGTGCAAGACAATGTGCTAGGACCATGGGAGGACAAAGGTTAGTGTTTAATGAGGAGATTCAGTATTTACACAAGAACAGAAGGGAGTCATGCAGACAGAAATACAAGTATTAAAACTATCTGAGCACAGTGGCACACGCCTGTAGTCCCAGTGACTCGGGAGGCTGAGGCAGGAAGACTGCAATTTCGAGACCAGCCTTAGCAACTTAGCAAAATCCTGTCTCAAAATAAAAAATAGGAAGGGCTAGGGATGTGGCTCAGTGGTTAAGTGCCCATATTCAAGCCCTGATAACCTCCCCCCCCCAAAAAATCAACAGAATAAAATAATGAACATCTGATGTACTCATCACTTAACTTCACTAATTACCAACTCCTGGCCAATCTTTTTTATAGCTTATATGTCCTATTATGTGAAAATCCTAAAGAAGTCTATTTTCATACATGTCTACATTCCTCACTAACTCCATTTTCAAGACAAATCTATAGTGCCACAGCAGTCTCCACAGGTTGATTTTTCCTGAAGGCCACATACAAGTAAGTAAAATGCAAGTCTTTTTTTTTTTTTTTTAATCAATTCTTGATTTTTTTGCACAAGCCAAGGGAAGAGTAACATAGATGCTACAAAACTACAGATAATCTAAAAAATGAGTTTACATATATACTTTCTGAAATACATTTCTATATTTATATTTCAATTTAAACAGGTAAAATACAGAATTCATGTTAAACAAAAGAATGAATCACAGGTGAAATGCTCTGGCCATTTCTTTGATCTTCTGAGACTGTTTTCTCTTATATAAAATAGGAAAATATGCTCTTAGGGACTTGGGAGAATTAAATTTAATTCTGAGTGCTAACTCAGAGAATGAACAATATATTGAATGCCATGTTTGTACAGCTCTTTATATTGTTGTCTGGTTAACTCAGAAAGAACTAGGAAGCTGTCCAGTTTTCCAAACCCCTCCCCTGTATATCACCTTCTCTCAATATGATGTAAAAAAAAACGTTCTCCATCTCAAAACATGCTAGATGCCAGGGGTTAGCTAAACATCCTGATTTTTGAGGCGCTCCACTGCCTGTAACCTAAATAAAGGGAATTGAGATCTGAAGAGTTTTCAAATAAAATTATCAAACTTCACAAAGTAACTCCCCTTTAACTAATAGACCCAATCCACATTACATGGAGGTGGTGTGTTGCTAATCTACAGTAAAAACACTTTCCCCATTTCTCAACCACCCATGACTTCCATACAATACAGCAAGAACAAGGCAGCCATGAGAACTCTCGCTTGGGCCAGAGTAGGAGAAGCTCTAGATGAGTTACCATGAGGCATGACAGAATCACCTCCAGCTTCAGTTCTTACTCCATCCACAAGAATGCTTGAACTGAAACCTTGCGTTTCACACCACCTGCTCCTGACATGCAGCTCAATGCTGCTCAAAACTATTAAATAAGTTTGTCTTTTTAAAATACTATACAGTCACAACTCTAAAATTTTAATTCTTGAAGAGTTCCTTCTTTTCAATCTATTATTTTCTTGAAATTGTGTATACATTTTTAAGTTCCCTTTTGAATTATTATCTTCAATCACTAATAACCCTCTTTCCCCTATGTGAGGATACAATAAGTTCTTGATTTATCATAACCCCAAACACTACAAATCATCCATTTGGTTAAAGCTTTCTACCCAAAACCATTCTTTATATTCAGACATTACCGTTTTTTTCATGTTTCCCTATGATAATTACAATTTAGTTATAATTATGGCACTTTGCAATTAAAAAGAGCACTTCATAAAGGTATTCATTTAATCCTTTTAACTTGTGAAAAAAGGCAATTCCCCTCTTTTATAGATGAGGAAAAGGGAATGAAGAACCCACTAGCTTGCCCAGTTACAAAACAAGTTAGAGGGTGAACCTGACCTCCAAATCAGGTCTTCCAACTCCAAATGTCCTACACTTCCCATTCTTCTATGCTCTTTTCTAAGAAAGGAAGTCTGCCATTCTGTCCCAAACTGCATGTGCTTCAAAGAATAAAACATCTTCGAACAGTCTCTAGACTGCAACCAGAATTCCCATCCCCACACCTCCAATCATCTATTCCTTACCTCCTCACCCTCAAGCCATTACTTCCTTCCCACCACACAATTTCCATACTTCACTCCCTTCCTTCCTTCCACTCCTTCTGCAGATTATTCCACCTTGGCACGCAAAAAGGAGGGCCTCTCTTCCCGCTTGCCCCCAACCCTGGCACTCCCTTATCAGGAAATGCATGCCCCTAAACTGCAAGGACGCATCGTAAGAGTAAGACACGAATGAGCTACTTGATAAAAGTCCCACACAAATGGGCATAACTTGCAGGTCCTCCATCTCCGTATATGGCCTGGGGCACAAGCACACCTAAAATCCCTAAGAACACAGGAGCAACCCTTACAAAGACGCTGCCCACACCCTACCGCCACCAGAAGGTGGTCATCCAAACAGGCCCCCCTTCCAACTCCTCTCTATCAGGTGCCCACTCCTGAGCCTCTGGCCACCTTACCAACTCCCCCTTAGCTCTGGATGCCAGAGCTGAACAGCAGCCCCACAGACAAGACGGCTGCTTCTCTCTCACAACTTGGAAGTTCTGCCTCTTATCACCTGTTCTCACGGAGCTCCCTCTCGGCCCGGGGCCCACCTTTGCCCCGGCCCGCCTCTCTCCGCCTCTCGATTCCCGCGGCCCAGTGGCCACCCCAGGTCAGTTCCGGGGTGCCGGACGGATTCAACTTCCTATCCGCAGAGATTCCCACTCCCGGGGTCACACTCCCCTTCTCCATCACCTGCTCCGCCCATGGCCAAATGACATCCGCCGTGGCCGCCTCCATCCCCCTCCCCGGACGCCGGGTCTCCCCGGCCGCTCGCCGCGGTCCCCGCGCGCGAGCCGCCCCTCCGCCGGGGGCCAAGGGGGCGTGCACCCCCAGCCCGCGGCCCAGCGCGCACCTGTTCCGCCTGCTCTCCCCCCCGCGCGGCGGCGCGCGACCCCCACCCACGCCGCGCCCCGGCCTCCCGGAGCCCCGCACTCACCACGAGTAGGTCTGCTCCGCCATGGCGCTGACGCTCGTGGGCTCCGCCGCAGGCAGTGGCCGAGCCCCGCGGCGGCGGGCTCGCTCGCTCGCTCGCGCAGGGAGCGGAAGGTGCAGCCGGGGCCCGGAGCTTGCTAGCTCGCTCGCGGGCGGGCTCGCACGGCGGGCCGGGAAGGCGGCTGGCGGGGAGAGGCCGGGCTCCGAGGCGGCCCCGCTCCCTGGGCCCCGGGGCGGGGCGGGCTCCGCTCTCGGCCTCCCTCACCCGCGGCGGCGGCGGCGGCTCCGCTGCGGCTCTAAACCCAACATGGCGGCGGCGGCGGCGCGGAGAACAAGGGGGCCCCGGGGCGGGCGAGCGGCAGCACGGGCCCGCGCTCAGCGAGCTGCGGGCTGCGGGAGCGCCGCGCTCGGGCGGCGGCGGCGGCGGCCGGGGGACATGGCCGGCGGGCCGAGGCGGCGGCGGCGGCGGCTGAGGGGGGCGCTAGGCGATGAGGCGAGGCCTTTCGGATCACACCCGCCGATGGGAGGAGGGAGGAGGCGGGGGCGAGCCTGGGCCCCGCGCGGGTCACGTGCCCAAAACACGCTCACGTGACGCTCGCCCCGCCCCTCGCGCCCGGCCCATGCGCGGAGACGTCGGCTGTTGGTTCCAGGCGACTAGGGCACCTACAGCCTCTGGCGGACGGACGCCTGCCGCCGCCGCGTGCGGCCGCCGCGCCCCAAGCGCAGCTGTCGCCCAGAGCCCCCCTTTTCCCGCCCCTTCCCGAGGTACTACAGCACCAGCCAATCGGGAACCGCGGTGCGCGTCCGTTGACTGCCACTCAGCTGTCAACCTTCAATCGACAGCCTGCTGCCCGCGGGTCCCCAACTGTCAGGTAGCCTGTCGGGCGCAGGCTGAGCGCTGCCTTCGCCCCTTCCTAGTTCATTGTTTCCGTCATTCATTTAGCAAATGTACATGCAGCCAAACTTTATTGCGCCCAGGCTCGGTGCCAAGTAAAATACCCTAGGCTTGTCTTCATGTACCCAGTCAACAAATATTTATTGGGTGTCAACTATGTGTCAACTCGTTCTGCTTGGTCTCACCCTCCAGGTGATTATATTTGAGAGGAAGGGACACCATCCAAGCCGATGCATAAATGAGGACAATTTCACATGAGTTTTAAGGTGATACTACATTTTAGGTAATGGGTCAAAGAGTGACTACTTAGTAGATGAGGTGGTCAAGGAGGGCCTCGCTGAGGAGGGTACATTTGAGATGACATTTGAAGGATGAGAACATCTAAAGATCCCAAGGAAGGAAGAGAGTTCTTGGCAGAAGGAATAGCAAGAGCAAAAGCTCAGGAAACTGCCCACCTGGAGGGCAGGAAGCAGGCAAAGAAGTAAACATAACAGAGCTAGACCCCAAACCAACAGTGAATCCTAGGATTAGGGGAAGAGAGAACGGAGCCATGAGTTGAGGCTCCTGCACTGGGAAAAGTTTTCTCAGAAGTGAGTGGGGCAGGCCAGCTATGATGGCACATGCCTGTAAACCCAGCAACTGGGGGAGGCTGAGGCAGGAGTATCACAAATTTGAGGCCAGCCTCAGCAACTAAATGAGGCCCTGAGCAACTTAGTGAGACCCTGTATCAAAAAAAAAAAAAAAGGATGGGTTCAATCTCTAGTCCCCTCCACTCAAAAGTGAGTGAGGCAGACTGAAATCCTGAGAAGCTTACCAAGAAGAGACAAGGGCATGAGGCAAGGCTTACAGATGTGAAGTTCGCTGTGAGCTTGGTTCCCAGGCATGGGACGGATGATTTGTGCTATGAATTACTGAGAAAAGAGACAAAGTCTGGTGCATTAAGGCCAGACTTTGAAGGGCCTAGCCAAGTCTCCCTTCTATTGTGAATGAGGGGAAAACAGACATGCTAGTCCTCTTGGACACCCCCACCCCTCCCTTAACAGAGAGCAAAGCTCACACACCTAAAACCAGCATACCCAAGTGCCTCTGCAGCTTGCCCAACTTTAGGCCAGGATCTAGCTCTGCTCCAGTTTCCCAGGGCCTGCCCAAACTTACCCGGAACACCACACCCTGACTCTATCTCCAAATGGATCAGTTGGCCATTGCCCTACAACTGCTGCTTGCCTGTCCCCGAGAGGGAGGAACCATTTAGTGACAGAGCCAAGTACACTCTTCCTTCAGTTGCAAGCTCTCTGTCTTCCTCCTTCCCCAACTGCCAGGTGCCAGGACCAGTCAGGTTCAAGGTGTTTCCTATGAAGCTCCACCAGAGAGCCCTGGGAAATGGCCGGCTGATAAGATCAAGGTTCTAGGAGAGCTTGAAGGGGGTGGGGGCAAGAAAATACTTAACCATCAGGGACCCTTCCTCTCACCGTTAACACAGAGATACCAGCCTGCAAAAACCTGCCCAGCCATAAAACTGCATGCTATGAGGAGACCAGAAGGCAAAGGACCTAAGTTCTTGACATTGATGGAGTTGGTACAATATTGCCAGGTGCATTTTCAGTCAACTGGTGCTCTTGAACATGACTTGTAGTTGTTCTAAGTCTTGAAGGGGCTTGAGTGAAGCTTTAGGTCCCATGGGAAAGACCTGCAGAAGCGCCTTCTCTGAGGAGCTAAGAACAAAACAGAGCAGACACGTCATTAATGAAACAAAAATGACACGGGGAGCCTGGGCGATTCACCTGGGCTTTGGTTCCCAGTGAGTCATAGAAAGCGAAGCCAAAGGACACGTTGGTATTGGGTGGATGCAACAGGAGAAAAAAATCTGGTGAAAGAAAGGAAGGAGAAGGTGTGGAGGAAAAGAAGGAGAAGCATTTTCTCCTCTCCATCTACACCAGAGACTCCCCAGGTGTCTCTTGGGGAAACAGAGGCTCCAGGGCCTGGTCAAGCTTTCTACAAGTTTGCAGTTCCCCGAGAAAGCCAGGCTGGAATAAGACTGACCAACAGTCCGCCGGTTGGATGGGCAGCGGGTGGCACTGGTGGGAGAAATTTAGTCCTTCTGCCAGCCCCAAGCTGGAGCAGCCCCAGGTGTATTCGTGGCACTGCTGGGCCTCAGCAGACAGCCAGTGTGCCTGGCAGGAGATGCAGGCCTGGGCGCCCCCCAGGAGGGGTGACCTGGTCTCTTCCTCCCCCACTCCCCAGGTGAGAGGGCCGCAGCTTGTGCATGTTTGTTGAAAGAGGCCCTGGAAGCGGCTCTAATTATCACGGTGGTAATTATAGGCTGGGCTCTTCTACCCAGGGTGTTCAAAAGAGACCTGGGGAGTCTCCCTGAGACGTGTCACCTGCCTGAGGCAGACTCCCAGGAGAGATGTTGCCAGTTCTGGTTGGGCTACTTCGCACTGCTTCTGAGAGAGCCAAAGACTCAGGTTTGACCTGGACACCACTTGTCCCTCCAGCCCACTCCCCTCTGTGCACCCCCCTCTCCACATGCACAGGTGGGCTGGTTTGGTATTTTTTGTTTTGGGGGGGTTTTTTGCTTCCAGATCTCTGAACACATGCAAGAGGCTTTCCTATTGTGCCCCCTCTTTGTTCTTTTTAGATGTGCCTGACAGTAGAGTTTATTTGGAGATATTAGACATACATACTTATTAGGATCCCATTCTTGTGGTTGTACATGATGTGGAGTTTCACTGGTCGTGTATTCACATATGAACATAGGAAAGTTATGTCCAATTTATTCTATGTCTTTCCTTTCCCCATCCTCCCTCCCTTCCCTTCATTCCCCTTTGTCTAATCCAATGAATTTTTATTCTTTCCTCTCCCCACCTTATTGTGTATTAGCATCCACGTATCAGAGAGATCCTATGGCCTTTGGGTTTGGGGGATCAGCATATTTCACTGAGTATGAGAGTCTCCAGTTCTATCCATTTACTGGCAAATGCCATAATTTCATTCTTCTTTATGGCTGAGTAATATTCCACTGTGTATATGTACCACAGTTTCTGTATCCATTCATCTATTTTTTAAAAGATTTTTTTAGTTGTAGATGAACACAATATCTTTATTTTATCCATTCATTTTTATGTGGTGCCGAGGATCATACCCAGTGCCTCGCACATGCTAGGCAAGCGCTCTACCACTGAGCCACAACCCCAGCCCTCCATTCATCTGTTGAAGGGCACCTAGGTTGGTTCCATAGCTTGGCTTGAGCTGCCATAAACATGGATGTGGCTGTGTCACTATAGTATGCTGATTTTCAGTTCTTCAGGTGTAAGCTGAGGGGTGGGATAACCCAAACAGTGGTTCCATTCCAAGTTTTCTGAGGATTCTCCATACTATTTTCCATAGTGGTTGCACCAATTTTCAGTCCCATCAGCATCCTATTGCCTCTAAACTGGGGCTTGCCTTCAATGTCACATCCTCCAGGAAGTCTGACTCGACTCAACCTAGGCTGGGTTAGATACTCCTCGCCTGTGCTCCTGTCCCGCCTCCTGGTAGCACTTAACACAGCGCACTATTGTTGTGTGTTTGCTTATCGTTTTCTCCCTCAGATTGTGAATGTTTGTGGGACAGGATGGTGGCTTGATGCCAGTTACCTCCCTGGTGTCCAGGATAAGACCCAGCTCAGAATAGAAACTTCAAATTTGTGGAATGAATGAGCGTGAGGGAGAAGGCAAACCAGGACGCAGAACAGCCACTTTCGCCTGAATTGTATTCAGTATCTGCTTCTGTCCCCAGCTCCCTCCCTGACTGAGAGAGAGAATCCTTTAGGACAGAGAAATCTCTCTATTAGTGACTTTATGGGAAGAGAGAAGATCAGAAGTAAGGTATGTGGTGAGCTTATTAGACATCAAGTCACTTGAATTCTTTGAACATGGCTTTTTAAAAAAATGTTTTTTGAAAGCAGTTTTAGGCTTACAGAAAAATCGATGGAAAAGTACAAAGAGTTCCTGTGGTCCCTCTCCTCCGACACACAATGTCCCCTATTATTTGCATCTAATATTAGTGTGGTACATTTGTTACAATCAATGATCCAATAATAATAGTTCACTCTTTGTGTAGCATAGCCAGTGGTTTGGACAAATGTGTAATGGTGTCATACAGATGTCATACAGATTAGTCTCATTGCCCTAAAATTCCTCTATGTAATAGAGTACTGTGGCACATGCCTGTAATCCCAGCAACTTGGGGTGCAGAAGGATCACAAGTTCAAGGCCAACCTCAGCAATTTAGCAAGGTCCTCAGCAATGTGGCAAGACCCTGTCTCAAAATCAAAAAGGGGCTGAGGATGTGGCTCAGTAATAAAGCGCTCCTGAGTTCGATCCCAGTATCAAAGGAAAGAAAACCCACTTAGATTTTGCCTATTCATCCCTTCCCCAAACCCTAGCAACCCCTGATCTTTTTATGGTCCATGTTTTGCCTTTTCCAGAATGTCATATAGTTGGAATCATATAGTATGTAGCCTTCTCAGATTGGCTTTTTTTCTCTTAGCAAAATACTTGAAAGTTTTCTCCAAGTCTATGTGTCACTTAATCAATCTTTTTAAAAAATTATTTACCTACTCTAATTTGTTATACATGACAGCAGAATGCATTTCAATTCATAGTGTACGTATAGAGCACAATTTGTTGTGTCTCTGGTTTTTCACAAAGTAGAGTCACACCATTCGCGTCTTCATACATGTTCTTAGGGTAATGATGTCCATCTCATTCCACCATATTTCCTACCCCCCAGTCCCCCCTCCCTTCCCCTCCCTCCCCTTTGCCCTATCTAAAGTTCCTCCATTCCTCCCATGCTCCCTACCCGACCCCAATCCCCATTATGGATTAGCATCCACATATCAGAGAAAACATTTGGCCTTTGGTTTTGGAGGATTGGCTTACTTCCCTTAGCATAATATTCTCCAACTCCATCCATTTACCTGCAAATGCATGATCTTATTCTCTTTTAATGCTGAGTAATATTCCATTGTGTGTGTGTGTGTGTGTGTGTGTGTGTGTGTATATATATATATATATATATATATATATATATATACCATATTTTCTTCATTCATTCATCTACTGAAGAGCATCTAGGTTGGTTCCACAGTCTAGCTATTGTGAATTAAGCTGTTAAAAATATTGATGTGGCTGTGCCCCTGTAGTATGCTGTTTTTAAGTCCTTTGGATATAAACTGAGGAATGGGATAACTAGGTCAAATGGTGGTTCCATTCCAGGTTTTCCAAGGAATCTCCAAACTGCTTTCCATATTGGCTGCACCAACTTGCAGTCCCACCAGAAATGTATGAGTGTGCCTTTTTCCCCACATCCTCGCCAACACTTATTGTAGTTTGTCTTCATAATAGCTGCCATTCTGACTGGAGTGAGATGGTATCTTAGAGTAGTTTTGATGTGCGTTTCTCTAATTGCTAGAGATATTAGATATTTTTTCATATGTTTGTTGATTGATTGATATCTTCTGAGAAGTGTCTGTTCAGTTCCTTGGCCCATTTACTGACTGGGTTGTTTGATTTTTTGGTGTTAAGTATTTTGAGTTCTTCATAGATCCTAGAGTTTAGTGCTCCATCTGATGTGCCAGTGGTAAAAATTTGTTCCCATTCTGTAGGCTCTCTATTCACCTCACTGATTGTTTCTTTTGCTGAGAAGAAGCTTTTCAGTTTGAATCCATCCCATTATTGATTCTTGATTTTATTTCTTGCACTATAGGAGTCTTATTAAGGAAGTCGGGGCCTAATCCCACGTGATGGAGATTTGGGCCTACTTTTTTCCTCTATTAGGCACAGGGTCTCTGGTCTAATTCCTAGGCCCTTGATCCACTTTGAGTTGAATTTTGTGCATGGTGAGAGATAGAGGTTTAGTTTCATTTTGATGCATATGGATTTCCATTTTCCCAGCACCATTTGTTGAAGAGGCTGTCTTTTCTCCAATGCATGTTTTTGGTGCCTTGTCTAGTATGAGATAACTTTTATGTGGGTTTGTCTCTGTGTCCTCTATTCTGTACTATTGGTCTACATGTCTATATTGGTGCCAATACCATGCTGTTTCTGTTACTATTGCTCTGTACTATAGTTTAAGGTCTGGTATAGTGATGCCACCTGTTTCACTCTTCTTGCTAAGGATTGCTTTGGTTATTCTGGGTCTCTTTTTTTCCAGATGAATTTCATGATTGCCTTTTCTATTTCTATGAGGAATTTCATTGGGATTTTGATTGGAATTGCATTAAATTTGTATAGTGCTTTTGGTAGTATGGTCATTTTGACAATATTAATTCTGCCTATCCAAGAACAAGGGAGATCTTTCTATCGTCTAAGGTCTTCTTTAGTTTCTTTCTTTAGCGTTCTGTAGTTTTCATTGTAGAGGTCTTTCACCTCTTTCATAAAGTTGATTCCCAAGTTGTTGTTTTTATTTTTATGCTATTATAAACGGATTGGTTTTCCTAGTTTCTCTTTCAGAGGATTTGTCATTGCTGTACAGAAATGTCTTTGATTTATGGGTGTTGATTTTATATCCTGCTACTTTGATGAATTCATTTATTAGTCCTAGAAGTTTTCTGGTTGATTTTTTTGGATCCTCTAGGTATAGAATCATGTCATCAGCAAATAGTGATAGTTTGAGTTCTTCTTTTCCTATCCATATCCTTTTAATTTATTTCATCTGTCTAATTGCTCTGGCTGGAGTTTCAAGAGCTGTGTTAAATAGAAGTGGTGACAGAGGGCATCCCTGTCTTGTTCCAGTTTTTAGAGGGAATGCTTTCAGTTTTTCTCCATTTAGAATGATGTTGGCCTGAGGCTTAGCATAGATAGCTTTTATAATATTGAGATATGTTCCTGTTATCCCTAGTTTTTCTAGTGTTTTGAACATAAAGGGTGCTGTATTTTGTTGAATGCTTTTTCTACATCTATTGAGATGATTATATGATTCTTATCTTTAAGTCTATTGACGTGATGAATCACATTTATTAATTTCCATATGTTGAACCAACTTTGCATTCCTGGGATGAATCCCACTTGATCATGGTGCATCAGGGAGAGGGCAAGGGGAGGTAGTGGAAAGTCAGACTGATTAAATTATCTTACATGCATGTATGAATATGCCACAGTGAAACCTGCTATTCTGTATGATAAATATGCACCAATAAAAATGTTTAAATTATATATCCTTTTTTTTTTTTTTTTTTTTTTTAAATTTTAATATTTATTTTTTAGTTATCGGTGGATACAACATCTTCGTTTTGTATGTGGTGCTGAGGATCGAACCCGGGCCGCACGCAAGCCAGGCGAGCGCGCTACCGCTTGAGCCACATCCCCAGCCCAAAATTATATATCCTTTAGACAGCATATACGTGGCTCTTCTATTCCCTGTCTGACAATTTCTGTGTTTCAATTAGGATGTTTAGTCTGTTTACATTTGGTGTAATTATTGACCTGTCTAGGCTTGTTTCTACAATTTTGTTGTTTGTTTTCTATTTGTTCCATCTTTTTTCGGGGGGTGGGTACCAGGGATTGAACTCAGGGGCACTCGCTCGGCCACTGAGCCCCAACCCCACTCCCTTTTAATATTTTATTTAGAGACAAGGTCTCACTGAGTTGCTTAGGACCTCGCCATTGCTGAGGCTGGCTTTCAGCTTGCGATCCTCTTGCCTCAGCCTCCAGAGCTACTAGGATTATAGGCGTGCAGCACTGCGCCTGGCTGTTCCATCTTTAGTTGTGTTGTTGTTCTGTTTCTCCTTTCCTAACCCTATTTTGGGCAATGACATTTTAATTCTTTGATTAGTCTTCTTTCTTTTTCTCTCTTTTTAGTTATATCCTCTTTAAACTGTTTTGTAGTTGGCTGCTGTAGTAAGAACGAATCTCATGAATCTTTAGCTCAACAAATTGATATTGGGCCATTTCATATGAAGTATAGAAACTTTGAACTGGTATAGTGCCGTCTATCTCCACTCCCACCTTTTTGGCCATTCTTATTCTATAAATCACATTGATCTTGCTATAAACTCCACAGTAGGGCTGGGGATGTGGCTCAAGCGGTAGCGCACTCGCCTGGCATGTGTGCGGCCGGGGTTCGATCTTCAGCACCACATACAAAGAAAGATGTGTGTCCGCCGAAAACTAAAAAACAAATATTAAAATTCTCTATTCTCTCTCTTTCTCTCTCTCTCTTTTAAAAAAAAAACCTACAGTACATCATGATTTTAGCCTTTCAATAGTCACATATCTCTTCCTAAAATCAAGAGAAGAAAAAAAAATGTGAAGTTTTAAAAATGTTTATTCACATATTTACCATTTCGAATGTTTTTCATTACATTTCATCAACCTGAATTTTCTTTTTTTTTTTAATTTGTTCTAACTAGTTATACAAGATAGCAGAACGCGTTTCGCCTCATTGTACACAAATGCGGCAGGACTCTTCATGTCTCTGGTTGTGGGCGGTGGACAGTCCCACCACATGTGCAGTCATGGGTATCCCTAGGGTAATGATGTCTCAACCTGAGTTGTCACCTGGTGTCATTCCCCCTCAGCCAGATGAACTTTCTTGGTGATTGTTTTATGCAGATCTTCTGGTGACAAATCAGTTTCTGCTTATCGCTAAGGTCTCTATTTTGGCTTCATTTTTGAAGGACAATTTCCCTGGATGTAGCTATGATCTCTCTTGAGAGTTGGCCTTCCCCCTCCCCCGCCTCAGTGTCAATCCAGTGGGTTCCAACCTTCATTGTTGGCAACGAGAAGCCAGCTGTCACTTGTCATTATTCTGTTTATAATGAGTCATTTTTTTTCTAGATGTTTTCAAGATCTTATTTCAGCGTCGGGAATCAAAAGCAGGATCTCATGCGAGCTAGACCAACACTCAGCCACAGAGCTACAAGCCCTTCCGTTTTCAGGATTTTTCTATCTGAGGATTTCAGCAGTTTGACTAGGGCGTGCCTAGGCAAGGTTGGCTTTGTGTTTTTATCTGCTTGGGCTTCAGTGAGCTGTGTGTGTGTGAGTGTGTGTGTGGTGCTGAGGATTGAACCCAGGGCTTCACACATGCTGGGCAAGGGCTCTACCACGGAGCCACATCCCTACCCCTTTTTACGTTTTATTTTGAGACAAGGTCTCACAGAGTTGCTTAGACTGGCCTTGAACTTGTGATCCTCCTGCCTCAGCCTCCTGAGCGGATGGGATTATCGGTGTGTGCCACTGCATCCAGCAATCACCAGGATCTCTGAGCTTACAAATTTGACTGAAGAAATTGGAGAAATCAGTCAATACTTCAAATATTTTTGTGCTCCATTCTCTTCTAAAATTCAAATTGCATGTGGCGTGCAGATCTTTTAATGCTGCCTCACAGGTTCATAAGCTTGGTTTAACTATCTATTTTTTCTCCCTTTACTCTTTAAAAATGAATCATCTCCACTGAACTGTCTTCACATTCATTCTTTGCCATCTTCATCCTACTATTTTGTGCATTTTTCATTTCAGGTTATTTTACTTTTCGGTTCTAGAATTTCCACCTTGTTTTTCATAGTTTTTGTTCTGAGGATCCACATCTGTTCTCCTTCATTTTGACTGAGTTTCCATTAAGGCCTTGAAGACGTTAAGAATTGTTTTAAAACCCTTGTTACTGATTCTGACATCTGGGAACCTCACTCTTTCTCTTCGTGGGTTGTGAGTATGATTAGTTTTCTGTTTCTCCATATGTCTGGTCTGGATTATTCTGTGCCGGTCACTGTCAAGGGTACATTGTAGAGACCCTGGATTCCGTTATATTCCTCTCAAGAGCATTCCTTTTGTTCTAGCAGGCAATTTACTTGGCTGAACTCAAACTCCAAACTATTTCCATTGGAGACAGCAGTGGCTGAATTTCCACCAGTTCTTCCAGCTTCCAAGCTACTGAGCTTACTGGAACTTCTGGAACCTCCTATGTGTGAGTAACAACCAAGAGTTTGGACAGAATTTACATAAATATTTTGTGACTCATTTGCTTTACAGTTTATTTCTTTCAGGAACCTCTCCCTTAATTTTTTAGCCATTCTTCTTGTCTAGAACTCTACTCATGACACCAGAAACCATTGTGAGTACAACTTTCAGCAGGCACAGTGGCACACACCTATATTCCTATGACTCAGGAGGCTAAGGCAGGAGGATCACAATTTGGAGGCCAGACTCAGCAACTTAGAAAGACCTGTCTCAAAATAAAAAATAAAAAGGGCTGGGGCTGGGCACAGTGGTGCAACCCTGTCATCCCAGGGGCTCGGGAGGCTGAGGCAGGAGAATCGCGAGTTCAAAGCCAGCCTCAGCAACTTAGTGAGGTGCTAAGCAACTCAGCAAAACCCTGTCTCTAAATAAAATATAAAAAAGGTCTGGGAATGTGGCTCCGTGATTAAATACTCCTGAGTTCAATCTCTGGTATGAAAAAAATAAAAGAAAAGAAAAAGACTACAACTCTCTATACATCCTCACCTGCCACACAAATTAGAGTGCCCTTGGATGAAAGGCACCCAGTGGCGTTCCTAGCTTTCAAGTGTTAACCACCCCACAGTTCTGCAGTTCATGTTCCCCAGTGCCTTCAAATCATTGGGGATCTTGTTGTGTTTTATTTTGTTCAGATTTTATAACTGTTATGGTTGTAACCATGGTTATCCAAGGCATGGTTATCCTGACTGAGTTATCCAGACACACCATACCCTTACATGAGTTAACCTTTTAAATTCCCCAGGTATAAGCTGGGGAAATTGAAGCCCTGAAAAACCAAAGCATCTGTCCAGGGTCACACAGGATTTGAAACCTGATGATACTGCCCTGTGCTTGCTCCCCTTCACCCCCCCACCCCCAAGTCTCCAAGGTGGTTCAGATTCTAGAGTCTTCTGGGAAAACACTTGGAGATGGGAGGAGGGGAGAGCCCTCAAAACCCCTGCTCGGGCCAGGGTGGTAGTTTCCAATCCACAATATCAGAATCATTTGAGAACTATGAACAATGTGGACTCGATGCCCACCTACTAGATCAATAGCTGTAACCAGAGGGACTGGAATCTATGTCTGATGCTGGGTCCCTGAAGGCTCCAATGTCCAGTCGGGATTGAAACCCCCTCTGGTAAAACAGCACTTCCTGCTGGTATCTCTGTGTTAGCACTCAGGACTCCCTTGTCCCTCCTGCTTCATCTAGTGGGTGACACCATTCCGTCACTTGCTAGCTGTGTGGTCTTGGGCAGACTGTACCCAGAATCCCCTCCCAAAAGTTAACCATCTTTGCAACGAATCTATGCCCTTGCTGAGTTCCTCTCCCCAAGAACAGAAAACATTTTAAACTTATCCCAGAGCCTGAAAGAACTTGTTAGAAATGGTTCAGATGTGGGGAGCCTGAGGTTGTACCCCTTCTTGCCTATCAAAGGGTCCATCATCCATGAACCCCCCCCCCCAATGGCAATTCTGGATATTGAAATAGGGCGTGGAAATCACAAAGTCAGGCTTAAAGGGTGCCCTCAGGGGCCCAGGCTTGACCCAGGACAACCGGGAGGCAACTCTGTTTCTGTTCTTCCTTTTTGGTACTGGGGATTGAACTCAGGGGCACTCAGCCACTGAGCCCCATCCCCAGCCCAATTTTGTATTTTATTTAGAGACAGGGTCTCCCTCAATGGCTTAGGGCCTCGCTGTTGCTGAGGCTGGCTTTGAACTTGCAAAATCCTGTCTCTGGAGCCCCTGGGATGACAGGCGTGGGCCACCACACCCAGCTGGGAGGCAAGCGCTTAATGCCCTGGTTTTTAGATGCCCGCTGAGCAGGTTGGTGGAGGGAAGGAGCTTACCCCTTCTGATAAATTTCTCTTTGGGACCCCTCCCCAGAGAAGCCTTTCCGGGGGGTGTACTCCAAGATGGCCGGTACCTGGCAGGCAGCTTGCTGCTCTTCGGCCACCCGCATCACATCAGGGCAGTAGTGTCAGTGAGCACTGAGGATCTGCAGAGCTCAGACAGCTCCAGGGAGGGAGGGAGGAGGACCTACTGTTTCCTGAGAACCTTCAAGGTGCCCAGTGCTGAATGTCCCTTATCTTACATCATCTGCTACCCTGCTGGGGTGACAGCTTTCTTTTCTTTTTATTTTTTCCAGTGCTGGGGATGGGACCCAGGACCTTTGGCCGTCCTAGGCAAGCACCCAGCCCCAGCCCTGTTTTCACTTAGGGAGCTGAATCCCTAGCACCCTAGCACCTAGCACCCTAGCACCTAGCAGGACAGACACTGGATCTTGAATCATGGAAGTGGTAAACAGCGACTGCTGTCTGGGTGCTCAGGAGGCCCCAGGCAGGCCTCAAGTGCGACATCCCTCTTAATCATATGTGCTGGATGAGAATTTTGCCAAAACCCCATGGTGTTGGAGTCTTTCTTCCCATTTTCCATAAGAGGAAATTGAAACCCAGAGCAGGTAAAGAGGTGATCCCAGGACAGAAGGCCTCAGATCCAAGGAAATGGGGCAGCCCCAGAACAGAAGGGCCTGGGTGGGAGGGAGGGAGGTGGGGGAGGGGAGATAGAGCAGAGGGGGGTGGGGGGCAGGGTGCTGGGGCCAGGAAGCTGCCTCTTTGAGCAAGTGTCTCTGAGCTGCCACCCGGCCACTCCCCCAAGAAATGCTGACTCTTCAAGGACCACACCCTTTCCCCACAGGAAAAGGCAGAAAGGAACCTGGGGGTTCACCCTGGCCACCTGGGGGAGGGGGAAAGGAACCAGAGGCTGCCCTGTGGTCACAAGCCCCTACTTCCATGAATGTCTCTGGTCAGATCCTGTCCCTGGGCCTTGGGCTGGGGAACAGTCTGGGTGGCAGGTGGCTCTCCACAGTGCCTGTGACACCCCTGCCCTGGAGCCTGGGCCTCCCTGGGCAGGTAAGGGCATATCCCAATGTGGCTGGCCGCCACCGCAGTTCAGAGGACACCCACTCGCTCTGCCTCATTGCTAGGTGAGCCCCCCCCCTCCGTTTCCTTCCTGAGGGACCACAGGTGGCCCTGCCCACCTGGATAAGCCTCAGGTGACAGAGGGACCCCAACGAGGCAGATCCTGGGGGTGGGGCCCAAATGCAGCCCCTGTGCCTGGGCTCTTCTCAGGGTGACACAAATGACCAAGGTGCCCTGGCCACTCAGCCCCACCCTCCCAGCCACTGTCATCATCTCCCCTGCTGTCCCAGAAGCTCTTGAGCAGAGCTCCTCACTGTCCACCTGGATCCACTGTCCACCTGGATCCGAGTGAGCTCAGCACAGAGGAGGTGCCCCACAGGGACGGAGGAGCAGTGGGAAGTGGCCCTGTTGGCAGCCCATCCGCCTGCAGTCCTGAGGCCACAGGGCCCCACCCCCATCAGGCCAGCCGGAAGTCGTTTTCTCCAAGGGTCCCCTTTACCAAGTTCCCCAAAGAGGCCCTGCCATCTGACCGGGGCCGTGGACTCTAGGCAGGGGCTCGCTCTCCAGGTCCAGAAGCAGGACTGCTCTTTGCAGGGAAGGGCCCTGGACACCATCTGCAGGCCTTCCACACTGGGCCACCAGCTCCCTGGGAGGCTTTTTGCTGTCCTGGGCACTCTCTGGCCAGAGCCTGCAGGACCTCCTGTTGAGCTGCCAGGGGAGGATCCCTTGGCAGAGCTGTTTGGACCTCCCTTCCTGTCTTCACCCCACAGCCCTCTGTACCCAGGGCAATGAGGACCCGGACTCCAAGCCCAGCTCAGTTTGTTCCTGGCCCCAGTCCCTGTTCTCTCCAGCCAGCCGTCAGGGAGACCCTCTCTGCCAGGGGGCTTCCTCCTGGGACTCCCTCTCAGACACCCCTTTCCTTCCTCCATCAGCCTCTGTCCGCTCCTTCAAGCCCGTGGGGCTGGTGGGGACCTGTCTGAATCCCGGGTTCTGGTGCCTGCAGAAGGTGTCTTTCCTCCCCCAGAAAGCCCCAGGGGTCCCCTGCCAATCAGGGGTGTGGCTGGGCATGTCCCCTAGGGGATCCCACCTTCTTAACTACTGGGGGACTAGCCCTTCCTACTCCAGGGGTGCAGATGCAGAACCTCAGACCCATCTCGGAATCCAACACTGAAGTGAAACCTGGGTTTTGGCAATACCCCTCCCCCCCCCCCCAGAGTCAGAGCACATCCAAGTTTGAGGAGCCTGGTCTCATCATGGGGCAGAAGCAGTCTAAAAACGAAAAAAAACCCACAACTTCAGGAGCGATCATGCTTCAGTTCGTAAAACAGGAGGGAGGTTCACTGATGTTTATTTTGTAATTAAGCCTTATACCATCTACAGGCTTTCATCCAAGTTCACACTGTCAATGAAGCTTTTTATGGTCATCTTTACGGTCACACTATTTAAAATCGCACCTCCTGCCACGCACTCTGTGTTCCTTGACCCCCTTTCCAGTGTTAGTTCTTGCTAGAATGTTTGTAGCCATCTGACAGATGAAAAATATCATTTTAAAAATGTGTACATTGTTTCTCTCTCCCCTTCCTAGGTGAGCTCTATGAAGGCAGACACAGATCTATCTTAGATGCTGCTATATCCCCAGGATCTACAACAGAGCCCGGTACTCCACAAGCCCTCAAAAATGTCTTTGAAATTAATGTTAGATGATATATATACACATACACACAATCATTACGTGATAAAATGATGAATTTATCTAACAAAAAATTAATTTCCAAAATACATAAGAAACTCAAACAAGCTGGGCATAGTGCATATGCCTGTAACCCCAGCAATTTGGGACACTGAGGCAGGAGGATCACAAGTTAGGGCAGCCTCAACAACTTGGGAGACCCTGTCTCAAAAAAAGGGGCTGAGGATGTCGCTCAGTGTAAAATACCCTTGGGTTCAATTCCTAGAACCAAAAACAAAAGCAAAAGCAAAATCCCTCAGATAACTCAAGAACACCAGGAACAAACAACATAATCCAATTAAAAATTAACAGACCTTTCTCAAATGAAGATACACAAATGGCCAAGGAGCACATGAAAATTTGTTCAATGTCATTAAAATTGTTATGGTTTAGATATGAAGTATTTCCCCCAAAGCTCAGGTGTTAAGCAGTACAAAACTGCTCAGAGGAGCCCGACACGGTGCCGCACACCTGTCATCCCAGCAGTTTGGGAGGCTGAGGCAGGAGGATTGCGAGTTCAAAGCCAGCCTCAGCAAAAGCGAGGCACTGTCTCTCAATAAAATACAAAATAGGGGGGCTGGGGATGTGGCTCAAGCGGTAGCGTGCTTGCCTGGCATGCGTGCGGCCCGGGTTCGATCCTCAGCACCACATACAAACAAAGATGTTGTATCCGCCGATAACTAAAAAATAAATATTAAAATTCTCTCTCTCTCCTCTCTCTCTCTTTAAAAAAATAAAATAAATAAAATAAAATAAAATACAAAATAGGGCTGGGATGTGGCTCTGAGTGAGTGCTCCTGAGTTCAATCCCTGGTCCCCCTCCCCACCAAAAAAGGCTGTTCAGGGGCTGGGGGTGTGGCTCAAGCAGTAACGCGCTTGCCTGGCATGCGCAGGGCGCTGGGTTCGATCCTCAGCACCACATAAAAATAAAGATATTGTGTCCACCGAAAACTGAAAAATAAATATTAAAAAAAAAGGCTGTTCAGAGGTGAAATGATTGGATTGTGAGAGCTGTGACCTCATCAGTGGATTATTCCATTTGACAGGTTAATAATTTGAGCCCACTGCTGTGTGATAACTGGCAGGCAGGGTGTGGCTGGAGAAGTAGGTCAGGCGGGGGTGCCCTTGGGGAATAGGCCTTGTTCCTGGCTCCTCCATGTCTGTCTTTCTGCTTCCTGGCTGCCAGGAGCCAACAGCCTTCCTCGGCCACACCTTCCACCATGATGTCCTGCCTCCCCTCAAGTCTCCAGAGCAATGGAGTTGGTTGGCCAAGGTCTCAGGCTCTGAAACCAGGAGCCCCAAGAAAACTTTTCTTCTTCCAAGTCATTCTTGTCTGGTATTTTGGTCACAGTGACAGAAAACTAAGACACTAATCATCAGGGGAAATGTAAAGCAAAAGGAGATATCACTTCACCCCAGTTAGAGTGGCTATTATCAAAAAGACAAAAAACCAAACAAAAAACAAAACCCAAACAAACAAACCCCGCCCCCAAAACCAAATGTCAGCCACAATGTGGAAAAAGAGGAACTTGCATTCATTGTTGGTTAAATATAAATTAGTACAGTCTTTATGGAAAACAGTGGGGAGTTTCCTCAAATAGTTCTACAAATAGAACTATCATATGACTGAGCCATGCCTTCTACTGAGGATATATTCAAAAGAATTAAAATCAGTATATCAAAGAAGCGCCTGCACTCACATGTTTATTGAAGTATTCAATAAATAAGATATGGAATTCAAAATAGACAAGATATGGAGTTCAAAATAGACAAGATATGGAGTCAGCCTCGGGGTCCATTGTTGGATGAACAGAAAAAGAAAATGTGGTTTATATTCAAAACGAAATATTATTCAGCCATGAAAAAGAATGGCCATTTTTGTCCTTCATAGCCACGTGATGGAACTGGAGGACATTCTGTTAAGCTGATAGGAGGAAAACTTCCAAACGTTCTGTAGCACAGCAGCCTGACTGTGGTTGACAACAATTAATGGAATATTTCAAAATTGCTAATAGAGAAGATTTGAATATTTCCAACACAAATATTTCCAAAACATGGAGATCACAGAGAGCTGGAGTGCACCATGACCTTGATCTGATCCTTGCTCATCGGATACACGTATTGAAATGTCACCCCATACTTCATGAGTAGGGACATTACTGTGTATCAATTTTAAAACACCTATGTATCAACCGGGAGTTGCGAGCCCTCAGCTTACACCTCACACCTCACTGGATCCGCACCAACACAGGCTGGGGAACTGAGGCTTCCAGAGCAGGTCACCTGTAGGACCTGAAGCCACAGGACTTGCATTAAGCAAAGACAAGCGGCTGGAGGGACCCTGGAGGTGAACCAGGGACAAGATTAGGTGCCAGGAGCAGAGGATTGAGGTGAGGTCACAGAGGAGGAAACACCCCTCCTAACGCAGGGCTGTGTTCTTTTAAGAGCTGGGGTTGGCTGGGCGAGGTGTTTTATATGGGAACTGTGGAGCCAAGGGGCGAAGGAGACGTGTGGGTTCCAGCAGTTGGCAGCACCCGGGAACTGTCACTCCGGTTACAACATGTGCTCAGGGCCTTACAGACCTGCCACGCCCAAGACCATCCAGAGGCACAGAGAGGGCAAGTTACCACCCAAGGACAAAAACAGCCAAAAAGCAGATGGGCAGAAGCCTTGGAAAACCGAGACTTTGAGTTTCAGGCTGCATGGCTTCCATATTTGTGACTGGCTCAACCTGCGGAGCCTGACCTGCCCCACACGGTTGCTTTTCTGCCAGTGACACTTTTTTTTTTGTGTGTGTGTGTGGGTGGGTGGATATTGGGGATTAAACTCAGGGGCACTGGACCCCTGAGCCCCATCCCCAGCCTATTTTGTATTTTATTTAGAGACAGGGTCTCACTGAGCTGCTTAGCACATCGCTCTTGCTGAGGCTGGCTTTGAACTTGCGATCCTCCTGCCTCAGCCTCTGGAGTAGTGGGGAGGCCAGGCGAGCCCACGGCGCGGGCCGCCTTCCTCTTCAGGGCGGAGCATTCTCTGGTGTGGATGCAGCACGTGGCGCTCCTGCGTTCATTGGCGGAGGAACATTTGGGTCATGTCCGCTTTTTGCCTGTTGCGAGTAAGGCTTGCGTGGTCAGCACAGCCGCCTGCTGGGGGCCACCACCTCCGGCCTCTGGACTCCCGGCCTCAGTCCTCGCCCCGTGTCGGTTCAGCTCTGAGCAGCCTGAGGAGTCCTTTGCAGATGGAAGCCAGGTTGTGCCATTCCTCTGTCTTGGACTCTGGTGGCTCCCCAGTGCCTGATGTCCCAGCACCGTGCCCACCTCAGCGCCGGCCACCCCTCCCTCGCCACCTGAGTCACACCCCTTCCGGCCTCCCCGCCGGCGCTGGCCTCTGCCTAAGCCTCTCTTCCCTTTCGCCTGCTCCTCCTTCAGCTCTTGAGGCAGATGGCATTGGAGGCCAGCCTTCTCCCATCTGTCCACTTGGAGGTCGGGGCAGGCGCTTGGGTTGAGGCCCCGGGCCTCACACAGCGAGGCAAGCTGCTGAGCCCGGCCCTCGGCCTGGGGCTGGTCCTGATGCCGCATTCTGAGGCCTGCCTGTCCCTTTCCAGCCCTGGATGCACCGAGTGGGCACTCCCCCTTCTGCAGACTCTGGCCCTCATCCCAGGGGCCCGCCTCACCTGGAGGGGGTGACCCTGCCTTCCACTCCCCACGCAGCAGTGGTGGTCAATGGCTGACTAATGGGGAAGGGGCACTTTCTTGGCTTCCTTTCGTGGACAATTCTGTGTGGTGCAATTTGGATTCCAGGGCAAGCCTCCTTCCCCTCCTCTGTAGAGGCTGGGTCAGGCCCAGGCGAGACTTTGCCTGAGGCAGAATCCTTCTTGGCCCCGCCCGCTTGCTCTGTCTTGCTGTCCTCTCAAACCCCAGAGAATCACGGTACCTGGTTCAGCCTCTGCTCCCAAGGGACTCAGCCTCAGATAGTAACATTGTGCATGAGATTGGAAAACTATCCATGCTGATATCCAGCACTTCTGCTTCCTGTTCCTGATGGAAGTGACCGGCAGGAAGGCTAAACCCTCCATCAATGACGTTCAGCACTGTCCCTGGGCCAGGAGTGCTCGCTCTCCAGGGCTGATGCGCTTCCCTTTTTGCCCCTACATGTTTCACTTATCTGCTAGTTCATTTTCAGTTGCTATAATAAAATGCCCGAGGCTGAATACTTTATAAAGCAAAGAGGGATGCTGAACTCACAGCTCTGAAGGTCCAAGAGCATGGTACCAGCATCCACATGGGTGTGGTGAGGCCTCCTTGGCTGTGTCACAGCATGGTGCAGAAGTCATCATAGTGGAAGTGTGTGTCAGAAGGAAAGAGGCAAGAGGGGAAGCTGGAGTCTGGGGAGAGGCTAGTCTTGCTCTTTTTATAGCAACTCACTCTGGAGGGAACTAACTGGGTTTCTGGGAGAACTACATTAATTCCATCCAAGGGCAGCATCCCTGATGACCCAATTACCTTCCAAGAGGCCCCACCTCTTGAAAGTTCCATCACCTCTTGATACTGCTGCGTTAGGGACCAAGACTCCAGCGCATGAGCCCTTGGGGTATGAACCGCATCCAAACCATAGCAACTTGCTGTGTCTCTCTCATTGTCTCATTTTCTACCTTATCCTCATTACCTGGCACCTTGGGGGAGCCCAATACATGTTTGGTAAAGAATGTTCCTCCAGCTGGGGATGTGGCTCAAGCGGTAGCGCGCTCGCCTGACATGCGTGCGGCCCAGGTTCGATCCTCAGCACCACATACAATAACAAAGATGTTGTGTCCGCCAAAAACTAAAAAATAAATATTAAAATTCTCTCTCTCTCTCTCTCTCTAAAAAAAAAATTTAAAAAAAGATGTTGTGTCCGCTGAAAACTAAAAAATAAATATTAAAAAAAATTCTCTCTCTCTCTCTCTAAAAAAAAACCAAAAAACAAAAAAAGAATGTTCCTAGCTGAGCTATTTATAACACCGAGAGATTACAAACAACCTAGATGCCCTTCAAAAGGAAACAAATAAATAAATCAGGGCTTTCCTCTGTGATAGAATACTACACATCCATTAAAACTGAACAGAGTAGATTTATGTGTATTGATATAAAACAAACTTATGTATGGGTAGGTGAGAAAAAGCTATGTGCTCAACAGTATATGTAGAATACTATCTTTTGTGTTAAAATATGCACTTTAAAAGAACAATCTAAGGATATTTGTAGAAAAACAAAAGGATCAGCACCCAACACATTTACCTAACAAAGTGAAACTCACAATTCCAACATTCAATTAAAAAAAAAAATTGTAGCCAGGCGCTGTGGCATGTGCCTGTCATCTCAGATGCTCAGGAGGCTGAGGCAGGAGGATGGCGAGTTCAAAGCCAGCCTCAGCAACAGCGAGGCCCTAAGCAACTCAGGGAGACCCTGTCTCTAAATATTAAAGTACAAAATAGGGCTGGGGATGGGGCTCAGTGGCTGAGTTCAAGCCCTTGTAACCCCCGCCCCAGAAATTATCTACATCCATGTGACTTGTTTAAATGTAGAAGAGTGACTATCTTCACAGTAGGGGACTGGGTGCCTGCAAGGTAGGAGGGAAGAGAATCATTTTACTGTACACTCTTTCCTCTTGAATTTTGTACTCTGTTGACTCTTTATCTAGTCAAAGATACATAATCTTTTACAAAATTTTTATGGTGCTGGGGAATAAATATTTGAGTGAGTGAATAAGCTGTCAGAAGAAAAATTTCTTAGACCAATTAAATTTAGAGGAGTTTAAGCAAGGCAGGAAAAAACAAAAATGATTAGAGACTCAGAAGCTCTCAAAACCTAAACAAGTTCTGAGAACTCCAACCAACAACGTGATCCGTCAACACTTACAGAAAAGGTGAGTCGGATGCCAGCCTATAATCCCTGTGACTTGGGAGGCCAAGGCAGGAGGATCACAAGTTCGAGGACAGCCTTAGTGAGTCCATAAACAACTGAGTGAGACCCTGTCTCAAAATATAAATAAGAAGGGCTGGGGATATGGCTGAGTGGTAAAGTGCCTTGGTCTAGTCCCCAGTGCCACAGAGCAAATAAACAAACAAGCAACAATAAAAACCCAGAAGGGAGGTGTAGAAAACAACTTGATTAGCAGGGATGCCTGTCATCCCAGTGACTTGGGAGGCTGAGGCAGGAGGATCTCCAGTTCAAAGCCAGCCTCAGCAAAAGTGAGGCCCTAAGCAACTCAGTGAGACCCTGTCTCTAAATAAAATGCAAAATAGGGCTGGGGGTGTGGCTCAGTGGTGAGTGCCCCTGGGTTCAAGCCTTGGTCCCGCCCCCCACCAAAAAAGACTTGATTGGCTCCCCCCTCAAGCAATCAGGTAATTGGTCCCAGCCGACTTAATTGGTCACCGTGCTTCCTGCAGCAAACCAGAGCTCGGTTATTATAATGAAACTCTGTTCTGGTTTTGTCTGTGGGGCCTAGTGCTGGTGCCCAGTCCAAATCTGCGACCTTCCAAAATGTATTAGAATGAATGGGGCATAGCTAGCGGCCTCTTTCCTGTTTTCACTGACTCACAGGCCGCCGGCCGCTCTGGGACCTGCTTCCTGAGGTCCTGCACTTAGGACCAGAGGAATCAGAGGATCCGAGAAGCCCCAAGACACCTCCCGGTCATCAGCCAACCACTTGGGAACCAGAACGGGGCAGTAGAAGGAGCGTGGGATTTTCTTGGCTATATGTATCCCCAGAGCCAAAAAAAAAAAAAAAAAAAAAGCATGCAAACAGTTTGACCCAGAAATTCCCAAACCAGGAATTTATCCTAAAGGAACAAAGGGCAATAATAAAATAGATATTGAAAAAAGCATCCTGGTTCTGTTGCAGATGTAAGAATAGCCAAACTGGAGTTTTGGATATCAGTTGTTATGGATTTGAGCCAAATCATCTTCTTTTTGGTCTGTAGAAATCGCTTTAGTTAATCTTTCTGGAATCCAAATCGGCTGCTGTTCTCCCTGTGGAAACACATAAACAGACCCCCGACTCCAGACAATCACTGGGTCAGGACCTTGGTTAATCTCTCTGGAATCCAAATCGGCTGCTGTTCTCCCTGTGGAAACACACAAACAGACCCCCGACTCCAGACAATTACTGGGTCAGGACCTTTCCATTGTCCTGTTAGAATATCCTTCCAAAGTACCTTGGGCTTATGTACATTTTTTGGACACATATGCCTTTCCGCAGCACTAAGTCCTGATGAATCCAAATTTTAAAAGTTTAGAGTAAAAAGGGTTATTTTAAGTTTATCTTTGGGGAATATATACCCCTTCCCAATTCCTTCTTTTTGCTTTAATAAGTACATTTTAATAGTTTGATGAGCTCTTTCAACTATGCCTTGTCCCTGTGGATTGTATGGGATTCCTGTTATATGAGTAATGCCAAATGTTGAGCAAAATTGTTTAAAAGAGGTAGAAGTATAACCAGGGGCATTATCTGTTTTTAACTGTTTTGGAACACCCACAGTGGCAAAATTTTGTAAGCAATGAGCTATAACATCTTTAGTTTTTTCTCCGGCATGAAGGGAGCCCATCAAAAATCCAGAAGAAGTATCAACTGTAACATGCAAATATTTTAATTTTCCAAATTCTGGCAAGTGTGTGACGTCCATCTGCCAAATATGGTTAGGTATCAATCCTCTAGGATTGACTCCAAGATTAACTTGTGGTAAAAAGGTCACACAATTTTGACATTGTTTTATTATTTGTCTAGCTTGTTCCTTAGTTATTTTAAAACGCTTTTGTAAAGTATTAGCATTGACATGGAACTTTTTATGAAAATTTATAGCTTCTTCTAGTGTAGAGAAAATATGTATGTCATGTGTAGTTTTATCTGCTAAATCATTGCCCAAACTAAGGGCTCCAGGCAATCCTGTATGTGCCCTGATATGTCCTATAAAGAATGGATCTTTTCTGTCCCAGATTAGACTTTGTATAGTGGAAAGCAAAGAGAAAACAGTAGAAGAAGGGGAAATCCTACCAGCATCTTCAAGAGATACTATAGCATTAACTACATACTGACTATCAGAAAATAAATTAAATACAGAATCTTTAAACATCACAAAAGCTTGTAAAACTGCATTAAGCTCTACCTTTTGAGCTGATTGTTTGGGTACTAAAAATGTAAAAGTTTGATCAGGGGTAACTACTGCTGCTGTACCATTATTTGACCCATCAGTGAATATATTTGGAGCATTCATGATAGGTGTTTTTCTTGTCATTTTTGGAAAAATTACAGGATGCAATGACCAAAAAGACAATAAAGGATTAGATGGTAAGTGGTTATCAAATGAAACATTAGATTTGCACATGATTATTGCCCAAGTATTTAACTCATTAGCTAACTCATCAATTTGATTCATAGTATATGGAGTAATAATTTTATTGGGAGAAATTCCAAACACTCCCTTTGCTGCTTTTATTCCTTTGAGTATTAATTGTCCTACAGCCTCAGGATACCTAGTAAGAATAGTGTTAGGAGAATAAGATAAATGTATCCATAATAATGGACCTTCTTGCCAAAATACTCCTGTAGGAATATTTTTTGTTGGTAGTACAATAAATAATAAAGGCAAACTTATATCAATTCTATCCAAATGCATATTTTCCATATATGTTTCAATGATTTTTAATGCCTTTCTTGCTTCAGGCGTTAACATTCGGGGTGAATTTGGATCTGATGGACCTTTTAGGCTATCAAATAAAGGTCCCAACTCTCCTGTTGGTATACCTAAATAAGGCCTTATCCAATTTATGTCTCCTAATAACTTTTGAAAGTCATTAAGTGATTTGAGTTGATCTACTCGTATTTGAATTTTTGGTGGATGGACCATGGTTGAGGATAATAGAACTCCTAAATAATTAATTGGAAAATTTAATTGTACTTTATCTATTGCTATCTCTAGATAATAATTTTTTAATAAGTTTGTAAGTGTGGCATAACATTCTAGCAATGTGTTTTTATCTTTGTGTGCTAATAATACATCATCCATATAGTGAAATATTTGTAGTTCAGGATTTTGATTTCTAAGTGGCTGGATTACTTTGTTAACATAAATTTGACACATAGTTGGGCTGTTAGCCATCCCTTGAGGGAGTACTTTCCATTCATATCTCTGATCAGGACCTTCATGATTCAGTGCAGGGATAGTAAATGCAAAACGTGGACTATCCTCAGGATGAATTGGAATTGAAAAAAAACAATCTTTAATATCTATAACTAAAACATACCAGGTTTTTGGCAAAGCAGACAACTGAGGAATCCCTGATTGAGCAGGTCCCATAATAACCATCTCATTATTAATGGCTCTTAAATCTTGCAATAATCTCCATTTACCAGATTTCTTTTTGATGACAAAAATGGGAGTATTATGGGGAGATACAGAAGGTTGTATATGTCCTTCTGCTAATTGTTGTTTGACCAGGTCATGGGCTGCTTGTATCTTTTCTTTAGTCAGGGGCCACTGAGGAACCCATACTGGTTTTTCTGATTTCCAAGTAATTTTTATTGTCTCAGTGGCCCTTTCTGAAAATCCAACCCATGTCTGTCTGTTCCTTGATCTATTTGTATTGGTGCTGCTATACCTTGTTCTTGTTTTTCTAATCTTTTTCCTTTCCTAAAACCTTGTCTAGTCATAATAGTGGGTGCATTTTGGTTGATGTTATTTGTTAATGTCAAACCTAATTGATCTAGGACATCTCGTCCCCATAAATTTATAGGAAGATGATCCAATACATATGGATGTATAGTTCCTTCACATCCTTCAGGATCCTTCCAATCTAATACCATTGCACTTCTATGGGGATTAGTTGCCACTCCTAGGCCTCGAAGCGTTTGAGTGGCTTGTTGTAATGGCCAATGTTTTGGCCATTCTTGACGAGATATGATGCTAAGGTCAGCTCCTGTGTCCAGTAGTCCATTAAACTCATGACCTTGAATATTTAGTTTTAGCATTGGGCGAGAATCTAAATTTAAAGACAACATAGCCCAATCTACACCTGTGGAGCCTAATCCCCTGGAACCTCTTTCTACACTATGACTAGGAAATTTATTATGTAGGCTGGGTATTATTAACAACTGTGCTATTCTATCTCCAGGTGAAATTACTGATATACCTCTTGGAGAACTAGCTATAATTTTTATTTCACCTACATAATCGGGATCAATTACCCCAGGACTTATCATAAGTCCTTTTAATGTAGATGAACTACGTCCCAGTAATAAGCCTACTGTTCCTTGGGGAAGAGGTCCTTTTACTCCTGTGGGAATGATTTGAACTCCCATCTCTGGAGTTAATACTGCTCTGGCAGAGGCACAGATGTCCAACCCTGCGCTCCCTTGGGTTTGTCTGATGAGGGATTTAATGGACAATGTGTCCTGGGCACTACCCTGATGGTGTTGCTGGGATCCTCCACTGCCCCGTATATTTGTGGTTGTGGGCCCCGGAGCATTGGGCCCCCCTGTCCGTTTTTTGGCAATGGAGCCTGATGCCTTTCTCCACGATATCGTGGATAAATACCTGGTCTTTGTCCGTTTTTTGATAAGGGAGTACCTTCTATGGTGGTTTGAGAACAGCATTCATTAGCCCAATGTCTCCCTCTATGGCATCGTGGGCAAATACCCGGTATTCTATTCCTTTGATACCTACTTTTTTTTTTTTTAAATATTTATTTATTTAATTTTTTTTTAGTTTTCGGCAGACACAACATCCTTGTTTGTATGTGGTGCTGAGGATCGAACCCGGGCCGCACGCATGCCAGTCGAGCGCGCTACCGCTTGAGCCACATCCCAGCCCCTTGATACCTACTTTTGTTAAACCCTCCTCCTATGGGGCAATTCCTTTTAAAATGTCCTGTTTGTTCACAATCATAGCATGTTTTTGGCCTGGCATCTAAAGCCTGTTGTACTGCAGCTGCCAAGACTTGCCCTTGTTCATTAATATCTCTACATAATTTAATATATGTGTTTAAATCTTCATGTCTCCATGGTCTAATAACCTCTCTGCAGCAACGATTTGCTTGGTCATAAGCCAGTTGTTTTATTAATGGCATTGCTTGTTCTGTATCCCCAAAAATTTTGGCAGCCGTTTGAATTAGCCTATCTACAAAGTCAGCCTAAGGTTCATTAGCTCTCTGTATTACCTTAGATAGCTGACCTTGTAAATCTCCATGTCCTTGTAAAGTCTTCCATGCCCTAACTGCGTCTGCAGCAATTTGTGCATATATAGCAGGATCATATTCAATTTGTTGCCGTTGACCCTCATAAGGTCCTTTTCCTAACAACATATCTAGATTTCTTTGAGGATAACCGGCTGCTGCATTTCGCCTAGCTGTCTCCATGCAAAATTCCTCATTGGCAACCTTCCATAACAAATATTGTCCTCCATTTAGTACAGATTTACACATGCTAGCCCAATCTGCTGGCATCATGTCCAAGTTAGTAATGGACTCAACCATGCTTACCGTGAAGGGAGCTTGGGGACCATAGGTTGTTACAGCCTCCTTTAACTGCTTCACTGTTTTAAAATCTAAAGCACGGTGAATTCGCTGCCCTCCTGCCTGTTCAAGTACAGGGCATGCTAATCTTTGAGGTCCTGTCTCAGGATCCCATTTATCAACTACGGGGTTTGAGGGCCACTCAGCTGTCTCCATCGGTGGGGCTGTTGGTTGAATTACGCCCTCTTGTGATAAAACAGAGTTAGTAACAGCCTCCTGTTGTGGCCTTTTTCCTAACAACCCCTTTTCCTTTAAATTTTCTTCCTCTGTCTGACTAGCTCGAGAGACCTTCTCTTTTGTTTGATCTAAAATGTCTTTCTCCATGGTCTGAACCTCTAACAATTTACTTAACATCTTTTCGGTTTGTTTTTTACTAATTTCTAATCTACTATAAAGATAACGCAACCCAATAAGATAGCACAAAACAAAGCCGAAACTGAATGAAACAAAAACGGAATAAAAAATCGTTGTATCAATTTTCTCTTCCTCAGGGCCGACAAACTTCAAACCTTTAGTCAACCATTTTTTCCAGTTTGCCTGAGAAATTTCTAGGGATAGGCAGCTTGAAACAAAAACAAGATAAATCAAAACAATAACACATTGTTTTTTGAATTGGTCACCCATTCTTTCGCTCTTCCTCAGGGGCGAGCAATTTCACTTACCTCCAAGCTTTAGACGAGCCGCCAAATGCCGCAGTCTGGCTGGGCACACAATCACGAGCCACCACACAGCTTGTAGATTCAAACAGCAACTCTTTATTCCCGAACTCACACCAGCCGTCTACAATCACGTTCTGGGGAAATCCACGTTCTCTGCCCAAATCCCCTCCACTGGGCTTCTATCTCCAAAATATATTGTCTGAATCCGTGAGAACTCAAGGGGAACTCAGGCAGCAGGATACGCCCTATTCCCAGCAGGAATAATCTTAAACCTTAAACCTGGAACCTAAACTGGGAACGCCCTAAACACGATTATCTTAAAACCGGGAACACCCTAATCTGCCTTGGTCCTTGAGCAAGGTCACGTACATTCAATGTCACTGCAACATGGGGTACTCTGGCAAGGAAATTGTCATACCTACTTACTTGGCTAATGGCTCCCAGCAGTCTCTAAATCACTGAGGCTGCCCTCAACCTAGCCATCCCCCTCCGCAGCCTCCTGAGTCACCTGGGATTACAGGTGTGCAACAGTGCATCTGGTTTGGGATTCTCCTAACAAGCTTTCCAGCCTCAAGGGAGAGGGATTGGAGGTGGCCAAGACCTCCCAGGGTGGGATTAGTGACATGATGGGACAGATAACCCAGTGCGTCACTCCGTCACTGAAGCTGACTCTGCACCAACCAGGGCTGGTCCCTGGAGCCAAGCTGACCGTGGTGAGGAGCTTCTTCCCCTCCCCCTCCTGCACTCTGATAGAGAAGACACAAAGGACAGGGAGGGCACACGAAGCATTGACGACCTGCATTTCCCCCCAGTACTGGGCCCCGGGGTGCTGTGCCACCGGGCCACATCCCCAGGCCTTTTGATTTACCTTCTATTTTGAGACACGGAGCGACCCGCATATTTCCATCATCTGCATAACCCTAATGGGTGGAAGTGGAGGCGCACAGCTGTAATCCCAGCCATTCGGGAGGCTGAGGCAGGAGGATCACCCGTTGGAGACCAGCCTCATCAACCCTGAGCAACTTGGCGAGACCCTGCCTCAAAATAAAAAATAAAAAGGGCTGAGGAGGTGGCTCAGTGGTTAAGCAGCTGTGGGTTCAATTCCTGGTTTAAAAAAAAAAAGTCTCATGATCGGTTTGGGGACTGCCAGGGAGGGACAATCAAGAGCTGGGGTATCCATCCATTGCCATGTCCCCTAGGTGACTAATTCAGCTGCAGCACATACATCTTTTTTTTTGGAGGCTAGATACCTGGGGTCAGCAGGACTTTGCTCTCTTTGAAAGCTGTAGGGCAGAATCCCTGCTGACCTCATTCATCTTTTTGTCTCTGGTGACCTTTGGTGGCAATGGCAGGACACCCCTCTCTGCCTCCATCACTGTGTGACCTTCTCTCTTTTTCCCTAACGACCTTCAATGGTGAACATCTAACCAACCCCCAATCAGAGTTTGGGGACAGTGGAGGGGAGAACCACAGGACCCAACGAGAGATCCGGCTCCTGCGCTCAGCCACCTGGAGGTGTCTCTGCGATGTCCTTCCTGATGGCAGGTTTGGGTCTTTGCTTGCCTGGGGGCTTTGGCCGCCCAGCTAACCCCATGACTTGTGTTGGGCTTGGGACAGGCTGTGACAGGTCAACCCTCCAGGTGAGCCCTATCTGTGGGAGTCATTCAGGAGGGGCCGGCCAGCCATCGGGCCGTGGGTGGCAGAGCCCCAGCAAGCTCTCTGGACCCCGAAGCCTCAGGGGAGCTTCTCGGGTTGACAGTCACCTACAAAGTTTGTCACATGTGACAACCAGGAGGAGGGAACAGCCCGGGACAACTGGAAAGTTTGCATTTGAGTCCCTTTCCGACTTGCGCCTATGGGTCCCTCCTTTGGACTGGCATGGCAGTCCGTGGAAGACTGTGCCCTTAACTTTTGAGTTTAGCAGATTTGTTGCAGAAGGATCAACAAAGAATACCCTCATCTTCTTTTTTCTTTTTTAAGGGGTAGTGGTAGGTCTATTGGGGTTGAACCCAGAGATGCTCTACCACTGAGCTACATTCCCAGCCCTTTTTATTTTGAGACAGGTTCTCGATAAGTTGCTGAGGCTGACCTCCAGCAACTTCTGATCCTCCTGACTCGGCCTCCCAAGTCGCTGGGATCACAGGTACACACCACTGGACCCGGCCACCCTCATTTTCTTGCAATTTGGGACAGGACTGAATTTCTCCCTCGGGTGCTAAGAATATGATTTTGCTTGGAAATCACACCTAAGACTTCCACGTGTTTGGGTGGGGAGACATTAAAGCTCAGGACTTACTATTTCTAACCTTGTACAGAGGTTGTGAGATTCCTATGCAGGCAAAAATGTTTGAGGAGAGCCCTCTGGCCTCTGGTCTATGCAGATTCCTCTGATATACCTTTCGTTCAAGCCTATGGGGCCCCTGAAGTCCAGCAAGACCAGTATCTCTGTGCCACACTTTGGCGCACGGGTCTCCATCTAGACTGGCCATTCTGTATCAGGATCAGGCCTCCAAGGGTTTCACTTAGGATGTGTTAGGAGTCGTCCATGAGTTAGTTGCATGTAGGTCATGGCGCATGGAAGCCTTGTGGACAGAGACATCTGGTGTCTGACCAGTGGACATTTTCTCCGGTCCATTTCCCAGGGACAATGTGAATTTCCATCCTGCTCTGCCGTGGCCCACACAGCACCTGAGATGGGTGTGACCTGCCAAGATGTCACTCAACCTGCTGACTTCAAGACATCTCGAAGCAAGACTCCCCTCTGGAAACCTTATCCCTGCCTTTGACGTACCCCTTAAATAAGCCACCAGAACCTGTGTGGACCAGATCTATCAGAGGCTTCGGCTTTTGTAAATGTATTTCTGAATATTTGTGTTCTGTTATTCACTAATCACTTGAGATTTTAAGTTTGAGGGTGGCTTAGATTCTCCTGGGCAGGAAGAAGAGACCCCCCGATAGATGCTGATCCTCAGAACCTCCACAGCTCTTCTCCTAGCTTGGGGGCATGGCCTGCTTCTCGTGAAACACCAGCCATTTCTCCAAGAATGACTCAGTCCCAGGCCTCCTTTCTGTAAATTGCAAAGTACATCTGTTCCCAGAGTCTGCTGCCCCACAGAGAGGGACAGGGGACTTTGGCCTCATGGTTTGTTCATTCCTCTGGGGGACAGGGTGTGGGGGGGTCTCTCGGGCTCTCCAGGGTTGGCGGTGTGCACGCCAGACTGTGGCTGGTTTTCTCTCAATAGATTTGAAATCAAACGTGTCTCAAACCACCAGGATTAATTTCCTTCTGAACACATTCCCCTCTCTCTTCTGCATTAGGAATTCATATTCCTCCCAGGTACAGGGCCGGGACTTAATTTCATGAATCCTGACCTTATCATGCTAAGACAACATCACACCCTCCCTGCTCAGGGTCACAAAGGCTTCTCATATGAGTGGCTCCCAGCAGGGTGTGTGTGTGTGTGTGTGTGTGTGTGTGTCCCTGGCTACAGAAGCGACAGAGGGCAATCTTGTTCGAGCAGGCTGCATTTTTTAAGTGTTGGGCATATTAAGTTCTCAATACATGCAGATGCTGGGGTCATTTGTAGCCAATTACACATCTAGTATACATTTCTCACTTTTCCTTAGTAACACAATCCTGATCTTGTTGCCTGGAATAAAGACATTTCCCAGTCTCTCTTGCCCCTCTTCGTGAGGTCATGGGATGACATTTTATTCCATGTTGTATGAGACTCCTCAAAATCTCAGCTTTGATCACTGCTTTTGCTTTTCTACCTGTTTCTGCTGCTTGGAATTTGGATATCATGGCTGGTGCTTCAGCAGCCACAATGGACTAGGAGGTAAACCTGAGTACAGATGCTACCTACTGAAGATGGTACAGCAGAAAGGTAAAAGCATTGGTGACATTATGGAGGCCTCAGTCTTAGACTGTCTACTTCTGGAAGGAACAAACTCTTATGTGTTTATGCCACTGTCACTTTGAGTTTTCTGTTATATATAGCTAAACCTGATACCTAATTGGTACCTTTTTAGAACTGAACTGAATGAAAGCTTTGATGAAATCAGGAGTGTCCTGCTCCTGTAAGTGATCAAACAGAGATGTCGGATTCACTGATTCATTCTTCACATGTTTAACGAACACCACTGTGTGCCAGGACTTATTTGGTCATGAACAGAACAGAGACGTCACGGAGTTGTAGTTGACAGGGGAGAAACACGTGTAATTACACATGTTAACAAGCACCACAAAGGAGCCACACAATGCAGAGATGGGGAGTAACAGAGGGGACGGTGTTTCGATGTGTCAGGCAGTGTGATGGTGACATTTCAGCTGAGGAGTGGGATGTGCATTCGTCAGCTTTCTGCCACTATGACAAATACCTGAGACAATCAACTTGTCAAGAGAAAAGGTTGACCATGGCTCCCAGTGTGGGAGGTCTCAGTCTGCCGTTGGCTGGCCCCATTGCCTGGGATCTAAAGACCTCCCACTAAACCCCGCCCCTTAAAGGGCCCACCACCTTCCAATAGCACCCTGCTGGAGGCTGAGCCTCTAATGCATGGACATTCAGGACCCAAACCGTAGCAGGGATCTTAGTCTCTTCTGGCTGCCGTAACAAAACCCCATAGGCTGATTCCCACGGTTCTGCAGTCTGGAGGTCGGGGAGGACCTTTTGCCAGGTTGGCATCTTCTGGAGACACCCTCCATGGCAGAAGGACCAAACAAGCTCCCACGAGCCTCCCAAAGAACCTCTTCATGTCATCACTGTGGGAAATAAGTTTCAATATGTGAATTTGGTGGAGGGGGACACAGACCTCCTGAGGACAGAGGGAGGGATGCAAAGGAGCTGCTGGGGGGAAGAGCTGGCGGGGGGGGGGGGGGGGGTTTCAGCCAGAGGGGACAAGATGGGCAAAGGCCCTGGGGCAAGCAGCTTTGCCGGTCTGAGAACGGAAGGAGGGGGCCATGATGGGCGGGGTCCTCTCTCCCAGTCCCGGTGGCCAAAGTAGGGTGGGTTTCCCAAGTGCTGGGCAGTCCTAATGCCAGGTTTTCCTACTTCATTATGGTCCTGGCCATTTCCATCTACATCCGGGTAAGACTCTTGGCCCACATTATCCCTACTTTTAGATGAGGACACTGAGGTTCAGAGTGGCCCTGGGGCTCTCTCAAGGTCACACCACTAAGGCAGAACTTGCTTAACCTGTGCCCTCAACTAACCCTGGGAGTCCCGGGTAATTTATTTATTTGTGCTTTGTGCTTCTGTATCACAGCTCTCTCTGGGCTTTTCTTGTTGGAAGCAGATTTTTATCTTCCCTCCTGCAAACCCGGAGGACAGGAGCCAATCTGAGACACCCTGGGGCTGTGAGCTGGACTTCCACAACTTGCTTGATCCTGAGAAGCTTTCATGAGTTGTTTATGCAAACAAGAGACTCTCTGGCATTTTGACTGGAGAGTCTGATTGAGGAATAATGAGACTGGGCCTGGGACTGTGAATTCTAAACCCACCCCACTGGGCTCTCTTAGGCTCAGGCAGGGCTGGAGGGTTTTGCAGCGTGGAAGTAGAGCGCCCTCTGCTGTCCAGGAGGAGGATGGCACCGACCCCCAGGCATTCCCAGGCAGGGCCCTTCTCTGCCTTGCGCCGGTGTTTTTCCTCTGTTTTCCCCTGGAGGGTAATTATGCGTCCAGATCAGAGTTGGGCAGGGGCCAGAAGAGTAAAAGGAAGGTCAAGGTTGTCCCCACCTTCCCAGAACTCACGATCTAATTCTATTGACAGTTATGAGAAAGGCATCCAGAAACCGTCCAATTTACACTTGGCAACTATTTCTTGGGCACCTGCCGTGTTTGGAGTTCTAGGTGTGTAGGTGTCAGTGTCTACGAAGCCCTGCACATCCAGGGACCGCTGGAACGTTGTTCTTGTCAACTACGGCCAGGTGACAAGCACCTGAAGATCCAGAGACAGACAAACACCTCTCACAGGGAGCAGAACTGTGGACTCTTTTTTGAGGGGAAGGAAAGTGGAGGTAACACCCAAATAAAAATAGTACTTTTTTTCTGACAAATAATAAATGTTCATATCAAATGATTCAAATAGTTCAGAAAAGAATAAGCATGAAAGTAAAAATGACCTGGAATTCCACCACCTAGAGATAACTACAGATGCAACTTTAGGAGACCATCCATACGGCTTGCTCTGGTTCATACCCAGACCTGAACCAAATCACTTCATTATACAGGAGGTGTTTTACTGGGGGCCCATTTTCTTTAGTTCTTTTCCCCTACGCTGCTAGTGTTTTGTTTATGTGTTTGTGCAGACCTCCCCGCCAAAGGTAACTGATGTGGAGAGTTTGGAGTACATCCTTTCACACCTTTCTCAAATACTTCACTACAAACATAGCTACAGAACAACATTCAGTTCTCTGCTCTTTGATGCAAGGAGCTGGCATATTAAAGAGATCCATCCCAAACCTACTAAATTAATACCTTGAAATGTGGGCCCCTGAATCTGTATTCCTAAGACTCAGAACATGGAATTCAGGGTATTCTGGTGCTACCGGCTGTATTCTAGTGAGCAGGGAAGACCATCTAGTGAAGGCTCTTGTTGCTTTAAGTAGAAGGGATTAGTTGGAGATTCTGACCAGGAGGATCTTGAACATGGTAACAGGCCAACAGACGGAGGTTTCAGGTAAAGAAACAGTTTGTACAAAGGCACAGATATAATAAAGTTCAGGGTGTGAAGGAGACGGCAAAGAGTGTGGATGTCCAGGTAGGGGCTGTGGAAGAATATGAGGCTGGAAAGATTCAAATTAAAGAGGGCTTTGCCCGTAATTCCAGCTATTCAGGAGGCTAAGGCAGGAGGATTGCAAGTTCAAGGCCAATTTGGGCAACTTAGACTCCACCTCAAAAAAAAAAAAAAAAAAAAATTGAGGCATGCTTTAATCCCAGGCTAAGGAACTTAAAAATAATGATTTGTGGAGATAAGGTCTTGCTGTTGTCCAGTGTGTTAGTCAGTTTTTTGTTGCTGTGACAAAATACCTGAGAAAAGCAACTTTTTAAAGGAGGAAAGGTTTATTTTGGCTCCTTTGGTCACGTGGCTCTGTTGATTCTGGGCCTGAGGTGAAGCAGACCATCATGGCAGCAAGGGCCTGAGGAAGTGAGTTGCTCCCCTCATGGCAGCCAGAAAGGAGACAGAGGGGAGAGGACAGGAGAAGGAGAAAGAGAGGGCTCCAGAGGTTGGGGACAAGATATACTTTTGCAGGGCCTGTCCCCAGTGACCTACTTCCTGCAACTAGGCCCCACCTCCTAAAGGCTCCCAATAATGCATCAACCCATTAGTGGATTAAGCCATTGATGAGCTTAGAGCCCTCATGAGCCAATAACCCCCCCACCCCGCCTTCCCCTCTTCTGAGCCTTGCTGTGCTAGAGATCAAGGGAGTCTTCCAGATGCAACCCATAACACCCAAGTTGGCCTTCAACTCCTGGGCTCAAGCCAGCCTCCTTCCTCAGCCTCCAAGTAGCTGGAACTACAGGCACACACCACCATGCCTGGCAAACAAAATCTTGTAATCTTGTACGGGTCTTTTTTTTTTTTTTTTTAATCTTTTTTTCCAGTGCTAGGGATGGAATCCAGGGTCTTGCACATGCTAGGCCAGCACTCTGCCACTGCCCTCACCCCCAGCTTGGGAGTCAAAGCTAAATATTGTCCTGCTGCATTCTCTAAATGATGGAACACAGGACGGTTTTAGGTGATATGGACCCCTTTGGTCATGTACGGAGAACACTGTCTTTATAGTTCCTTTGAAAATGATCACATCAAAGAGGAAGCCTCAGTCAGGAGCTAGTCTATCTATAACATTCTTCTGACAGTGGCTAATTTCCTTTTAATACAAAGGGGACAGGCCTCCGGCTTAGAGGCCTGGCATGAAACCAGACCAAGGGAGAAGACGTCACTCATTTATTCTCTATTTATGGTAAGGAATCCTTTTGTTGTTGTTGTTTATAACTTTTTTTCTTTTAAAACACATTTGTTTGATTTTTTTGAAAAGCGAGTTGATAGGACCCCAAACTTCTAACTAAATAGTGGTATAGGTGGCACTCAAATGTGGCAAAAAAAAAAAATGCAGGTGGTCCTGGGTTCCTGCATTGGAGAAATAATGTTATAGGAAATGGGGAGCTATTGAAGGTTGTTGAGCAGGAGAGTGACCTTGAGTTTTAAGGAGATGATTCTGACAGCAGGATGCACCCATCTATTCCACGGGTATTTATTGAACAAACAACTGATGGGTGCCAGACAGTGTGCAGGTGTCTGGACATAGAGTGTGAGTCCAGTGTGGTCTCTGCCCCCCAGGAGCTCATCGTCTGATGGACCAAACTGATGTTTAAATAGGAGATGAGGCAGCAGTAGGTGGGTGGTGGAGGGCCGACTGCAGATCAGGGGCGCCCTCTGATGGGTTTGCAGGTGGTATGATTCAGCTGATGGTGTAATTCAAGGCCAAAATATTTGTGACACAGTGAGGACTCAGGAATTCTGAGATTGGCTAGAGTGGTCCCCATCAGTGGGATACTCAGGGCAGGCTTCCTGGAGAAAGGGCCCAAACAGGGACTTGGACATCATCATCATCATGGTCAACATTGCCCGGGAGGCCAACTCTTCAGGAACAGAAAGGCCAGTGCCAAGTGTTTACACCATATTTAACCCTCATAAAACTCTATGAGGAAGTATCGTTACCACTCCTTCCTTGCAATAAAAAGCAGGTGCATAGCTGGGTGTGGTAGTTCACACCTGTAATCCCAACCCTTATGGAGGCTGAGGCAGGAGGACCGAGAGTTCTAAGCCAGCCTCAGCAATTTAGGGAGGCCCTAAGCAATTTAGCAAGACAGTGTCTCCAAAAGAAAAGAAAGAAAAAGGGCTGGGGATGTGGCTCAGTGGTTAAGTGCCCCTGGGTTCAATCCCTGGCAAACAACAACAACTAAAAACAAACAAAACAAAAACAAACTAAAAAACCAAACAGGTGCAAAGAGATTCAGGCCACCGCCTCCTGTCCCAGAGCTCCTAAGTAATGGAGCTGAGATGGAAACCCAGTTTTTTTGGTCTCTGGAGCTCATCAGGAATGGGAGGAATATCAGGTTGGCCTTCTGAACACCAAAGAAACGACCCCAAACCTCCCACCCGACCAGATCTGCAGCACTTGCCTATTTCCACGAAAAAGCTTCAACGTGGCCAATCTGGCTTCCCAGGGTTTGGGGCAGGAGGCGAGGAGAGAAATTTTGGAGGAAACACAGCGCCATCTGTCGGCCACCCTGTGAACTACCAGCTCGAGGTTTTCCTGCGAAGGTTGAAGGAGGCAACGTTCCACGATGTCATCACGACTTCCTGAGGCTGAGTTTATGGCCGCTCTTGAGATAAAGAGCAAAGTGCCTTGAAAAAAATTACTGCGGAGCAGGAAATGAAGGTGGTAGAATCCAATATAATGCCAAAGTTCGAGCAGTGGTGCAAAGCCTGCCACATGAATTCCATGAATCCTACTGCAGGTGTATAAGTGAACCAAAAGATGATTTTTCAAGTTATGCACATTATTTTTTTCAAGCAGATGCTCAATTGTTAGGTCATAAATATAAGTCGTTTTTATCTGCCTACTTACTAAACGTGACTGCTATTTTGGTGGGAAGAGGTGGTTATGAGTGTCCTCAGATGCGGAGCCTGCTTTGAACCACAGAAGGTCAGGGCATCATGCCCTTTATGCAAAGTTGTCTCAAAAACCCTATCAGAGCCATACTTCTGTTTTAAAGATGGTCAAGAAAAACTAACTCAGCCAGGCACGGTGGCGCAGGCCTGTAATCCCAGCAGCTCAGGAGGCTGAGGCAGGAGGATCACAATTTCAAAGCCAGCCACAGCAAAAGCGAGGTGCTAAGCAACCCAATGAGACCCTGTCTCTAAATAAAACACAAACTAGGGCTGGGGATGGGGCTCAGGAGGCAAGTTCCCTTAGGTTCAATCCTTAGTACCAAAAAATATAAAATAAAGAAGAAGATTAACTAACTCACTTGCCCAAGGCCACCCCGTTGCAGGTGGACACAGTGAAATTCAAAGACAATCCTGGGTGCTTCTCAAGAATACAAGCTGCCCGACTGGAGGATGTTATGTTGAATGAAATAAGCCAGGTACATGTTCTCACTTATACATGGCCGTCAGCATGTCCTGTGCAGCCAGACCACCTGGCTCAGGGGGACTGAGACCTCAGCTCTGAAGGACTCTGAGTTGACAGTTATTTAATCCTCAGAGCTTCCCTTTCTCCTCCTGCAGGATGGGAATAATAATGGTCCCAAGTCATAGTTTTTCTGAGAATTTGCTACATGACTAAAGCACAGTGCATGACTCAGTGTACACAGTCAGAATATCAGCATCTGAGGAAGGCGGCCTCCCTCTGTGTAATCCCATGGCAGAAGGCAGAAGGGCAAGGGAGGGGGGCGGTGCCAGGCAAGAGAAGTCAAATTCACTTTTGTGCCAGATCCACTTTTTTAACTGCTAACCCACTCCTGCCCTCAGGATCTACCTGCTTATTATGAGGCCTCACCACTCAACACTGTCACACTGGAGATTAAGTAGCATGTGAACTTTGAGGGAAATATTCAAACCATAGCAGACTGGATTCAAGCCCCAGGGCATGCCCACACCTGCACGGACAGACACACACACACACACACACACCCCACATACACAAACAAAAAACTACAGGACATAGTTGCACTGAAATTTAGCCATTCATTTATTTAACCAGTATTTATTGAGCACCTACTATGTATGGATAAGGCAATATACTAGGCCTTGGGAATACAGCATGAACAAGACAGACCAAAAAGCCCTGCCCTCATGGGACTTACATTCTAGCAGAGGACTATTTATGAGACAAAATCAACATAATACATAAGTAAATTATAGAGCAGCACCAGTGGAAATATAATGTGAGCTACATATGTAAGTTATTTATTTATTTGTTTGGCAGTGCTGAGAACGGAACCAGGTCCTTGCACATAATAGGCAAGTACTCCACCACTGAGCTATACCCCCAGACCTATATATATTCAATTTAAAAGTTTCCAGTAGTACCATTAAAAAAGTAAAAGAAACAGGTGAAGTAACTTTTTTAATTTTAAAAATTAGAAAGTATAATTTTCATTAATCAAAATTATATTCAATTCAAACTATTTAAAATTCAAGTTAATTTAAGTGAATTTAAATGACCTATAAATATTAAGATTAATATATTAGAATATTAGAATCTATCCGAATATTAGAATTAATGTATTTAAAATTAACTTTTTAGTCTAATTTTTTTGGATGTGGCATTGAGGATTGAACCCAGGGGCCCTCCACCATGGAGCTACATCTCTGACCCTTTTTATTTTAAATTTTGAGACAGGATCTGCTAAGTTCCCCTGGTTGGCCTTGAACTTGTCATCCTCCTACCTCTGCCTCCCGAGATTACAGGCGTACGCCACTGGGCCTGGCAATTTTTTTAAATTTAAAATTTCAGCCTGGTATGTCCAACATATTATTAGCAGTTCAACAAGAGGCTCAGCCGCGGTTCAGATTGTTAGTAATGGCTTGGGGCTGTGCCACTTGCTGTGTTGGAGGAGGTTGGAGGTTGGGCAAAAGGAAGAGATTCAGGGAAAGGGACCAGGAACACCAGGTGGGGAGGGAAGGGCATCGAGCTGACGCAGGGCAGGAGACAGGGAGACACACAGACTGTCTCTTGTAACCAGCCCTCGGGCTCTCCTGCCCCACAGGCAGGGCTTCTGGGCCATGGCTCCTTTTCCTTCCTTCCATGGCCAAGCACGCCCCTGGCTCCCCAGAACCCTGAAAGGTACCTCTGGACACCACCCAGCTTGGCAGGAAGCCCCTCAGCACCACCCCAGTGAAACTCCGGAGTTTCCAGGGGCTCAGGGAGGTTCCCGCGGTCAAAGCAGGTTCTGGTGACCCCAGCCCCAGCCGCGGGAACCACACGGGTCTACCTTCTCTCTCCGTGGGTTTGCCTGTTCTGCAAATCTCGTGGAAATGGAACGAGGCCTGCTGTGACCAGCTTCTTCACTTAGCATGTCTGCAAGGTCCATACAGGCAGTGTCATGGGTCAAAACGTCATTCCTTATCATGAGAGAATGATATACTATTGTATGTTGTACATCTTGCACTTTGTTAATTCATATGTTGATGGTAGTTATGTTGTTTTTTTTTTGGGGGGGGTCCTGGGGATTGAACTCAGGGGCACTAGACACTGAGCCCCACCCCCAGCCCTGTTTTGCATTTTATTTAGAGACAGGGTCTCCCTGAGTTGCTTGGTGCCTCTCAGTTGCTGAGGCTGGCTTTGAACTCGCGATCCTCCTGCCTCAGCCTCCTGAGCTGCTGGGATTGCAAGCGTGCGCCACTGCACCCGGCTGGATATTTATGTTTTCTCCCCACTTTTTGGCTACTATGAATAATGGTGCTGGGAATATCCGTGACGTTTTTTGGGTTGTTTTGGTTTTGGTTTTGGTGGTGCTGGGGATCTGAGCCAGGGCCTCATGCATGTCAGACAGACACTCTCCACTGAGCTCCAGCCCCAGGACTCGAACGTGAGAATTTTTGTATGGACACGTGCTTTTAGGGGTTTGCCTTGATTTTAATTTTTAAAATCCATTGCATAAAATCTTGATTACTAAGGTTGTGGGTGCCCCCTGAAAATTTGTACTGAGGCAAGTGCCCGGCTCCTGTCCACCTAGTCCCATCCCACAGGTCTAATCCCTTCCTGTGTGACTTTGGCCACGTTGCTTCACCTCTCAGAGCCTAGATTTCCTCCTCTATAAAATGGAGACAATCCCTGCACCCACTCACAGTGAAGTAAAGGCACACATTACAGACCCAGCGCCATCCCTGAGCACAGGCCTGGTGTAGTGTGAGAGGGTCCCCAAATGAACAGGACCTAGCTCTGTCCTTGACAGCTGGCCCAGTGGCGTAAAACTTCCTGTGGCTTCTATTCCCCTAAAGAAATGGGCTTTCTGCGTCCTTCTGCCTTAGCCTGACTTCCTGCAAGGCCCTGGGGGTGGGCCCCAATGCTGCCCCCTGGCTCCTAGCACCTTCTGTCCAGCTGCCATGGTCCCCCCTCCGCCTCCCCACCCTCCCCTGCCCACTCCCACCGAAGGCCACGCTCGGGCCCTCTGCGGCCATGAGGCCTGCACTCTGCAGGGCTGAAGTCCAAAGTTCAGTCCCCGCGCTAAGCACACGGATAAATATGAACCTTGGAGAATTTCCCCAGCTCCAATGTAAACAGCAGGCAGGGGCCTGATTCACCGGCCGCTGGGGCCAGGGTTGGGGGCTGGGGGTGCCCACTGGGCTTGGCTCGTGGGTTTGGGGGGGCAGCGGTGCAGGAGCCTGGCTCGTGGCTGCCGGCAGGCCAGTGGAGGCCCTCGGGCGGGGGAGGTGGCAGCTGGTGGCCCGGCCGCGTGGCCCTCGGCGGAGCCATGGTGGCCAAGCTGAGCCAGCTGCAGACCGAGCTCCTGGCCGCGCTGCTCGAGTCGGGCCTGAGCAAGGAGGCGCTGATCCAGGCCCTGGGGGAGCCGGGGCCCTACCTGCTGCCCGGAGAGGGTCCCCTGGACAAGGGGGAGGCCTGCGGCGCCGGTCGAGGGGAGCTGGCTGAGCTGCCCAACGGGCTGGGGGAGACGCGGGGCTCCGAGGACGACACGGACGACGACGGGGACGACTTCACGCCGCCCATCCTCAAAGAGCTGGAGAACCTCAGCCCCGAGGAGGCGGCCCACCAGAAGGCCGTGGTGGAGACCCTTCTGCAGTAAGGACCCCTCCCCGTCCCCAGCTGCCAGGAAGGAGCCCCCAGGGCCACCCTCCGCTCTGACCAGCCCCTCTGCCAAGTCCAGAGTCCTCCTGAGCCGTGGCCTTCAGCTTAGCTGTCGGGGAAGGGGACAGGGCCCAGGCCAGCGCTCGGGGGTCCCTGTTCAGAGGTTGGAGCCTCCAGACACCAAGAGCCACGGTCTTTGGCCGTGTCCTCGGGAAGTGGGGACAAGCCCTGGGGAAGCTCTGGGACAGGGACCCCAGACACCTGGAGAACAGAGGGGGTGGGAAATCCTTAGCCATGTGGCCCTTCGTACCCCTAGTCCCTGGCTCCCCACGAAGTGCTCAGATGGTCGGCCCCGGGGGCAGAAAGCACCTCTGGGAGGCAGAGCTGAGACTGGGGTTTTGGGGGGCTTCCCTGGCCCCCCCCACGGGGAAAGTCCAGGTCTTTCTTAGCTGAGGCAGAGGGGACTTCGGGGTGGGAACTCTTACCTCTCCTGCACCGCCACGGGTCCCCAGCAGGCTGCATGTCGAAGCCCCCCAGTACTGTCCTGTACCCCCATCCGCTGGCCTTCTCCCCACTCCTGGAGAACTGGGTGGGTCCCTGGCGATGCCTCCCCTCTCCCCAGCCGAGCTGCCCTGGTTACTAATTACCCACGCGCTTTATTATTTCTCTTTTGTTTTATAAATTTATAAACAGCAAAAGGCTCTGATAAAAGCTGTGATCATTAACTTGTAGGATCGTGGCCCGCAGAGGCAGGAGCCACCCCCCAACCCCGCCGTGGGGGTGGAGAATGGGAGAATGGGGGGCACCGGGTTGGGGGAGAGCAACCTGGGGGCTACGGGACCACCAGTCCCCCAAGCTCCCTAGGCTCCCCGCTGACGGCCACTGTTCCTGCAGCCCGTCTGCCTGCCGAGGGGCCCTGTGTGTGATGTGGAGCTGAGCCCGGGGAGGAAGCTGTTGACCACTCTGCTTCACAGATGAGGAAACTGAGGCACGGAGCCGGAAGGCACTCTGGCCAGGAGCCAGGGCCCAGCTGGGGGAGGCTGAGGATTTGAGGGAGTGCTCCAAAGTGCTCTGTGGGGGACCGTCTTTTCTGTCCAAGTGCTGATCCCTGCTTGGGGTGGGGGAGGCTGGTGGAGGGACCTTCTCAGAGGCTCAGGGAGCCTCGTGGGGCCCTCGGCAGGGGGCAGGGGAGCAGCCAGGCCCCCGACTTGGCAGGAAGAGGAGGGCAAAGGCTGCGGCTCTGCAGGGGAGGGGCAAAGAGCCAGGCAAGGCCAGACCCAGGGCGAGGGCCACCTGGACAGGGTGGGGCTGGGCCTGACCTGCTCAGGGTCCCAGGTGGAACTGGGGGGCTTTGGGGAGAGGGCTGGGGTAAGGGGCACCAAGGGTCTTTCTTACCTGGCTCTGGGGGGCCTCTGGATCAGCAGCCCCTGTGGTGGGATGGTGGGGCGAGGGAGGCTTGTTCCACAGCATTTGGGGGGGAGCAGAGGTCAAAGTGTCCTTGGGGACCAGCAGAGATCTGGAAGCTGGGGGGAAGAGGGACAGCAGGGAGGAAAGGAGAGGCTGTCGGGGAGGCCGAGAGAGAGGGCAGAGGAGCCAGGAGGGGAGAGGGGTTCAGGGCCAGCTGGGAGAAGGGGCAGGGGAGAGAGTGAGGCACCCCAAACTGGGAGGAGGCCGGAGTGCCTCCCTCCTGCCCCGATTGGGTTTTCTTTAATGCTAACAGCATGCTATTTACTTTCCATTTAAATTTGAGATGTTGCTATAAATTATCAACCAGCTCCTCATTCCTGCAGAGTTTATAACTAACTACCTGGGTTACTTATTGTTCAGGTAACAAAAGGGATCTGAAACGCCCCAGGGATAAAAGGGGGGCCTTCAGCCTCAGGGCAGGGGAGAGGACCCCGGGGAGAGGGCTGGGGGACCCCTGATGGAGGCCTGGGCAGTGGAGAGGCTGAGGCTGGGGAGACCACAGAGGCAGGACCTGCAGCTGGAGATCTTTGTGTGGAGCAGGGGGTATCTGGGAAGAGGCAGGGAGGGTCCCATGTTTGAGGCCACAGCAGGAACCTAAGTTCTTCCCTCAGGTCTCCACCCTCAGTCCACTGTGTGACCTTTGGGAAGTCCCTCCCCTTCTTCTACCTCAGTTTCCTTATGTACAAAATAAAAGTAACCTGAATTCCCTGGTTCCACCCCGCTGCCAGCTGACCACCTTCCCTGGCCTCTTCTCTGGCCTCTTCCCTGGCCTCCACGCTTTCTCATTTTGCTCCCTTATGCTGACTTTGCTGCCCCTCAACACACAAGTTGATTCAACCTCTGGGCCTTTGCACATGCTGTCCCTATTGCTCAGAACCTCTTTTCCTGATCTTCCCGGCTTTTAGCTCCCTGGTTGCCCCATTCATAGGTGGGCCTCACCCCCATCTCTCTCCTTCACCACTTTCACCTTCCCTTTCACCTTCATTTAGTTATTATGATCATATTTGTTTTCTGTCACCTGCCATGAAAATAGGTCTCCTTCACCACTCACACCTCCCAGCAGCAGCCCTGGGGCTGACCTGAGACATGTGGGAATGATGGACCAGTCTCCGAGGCCCTGAGAGCACCTAGCTAAAGGAGGTCCAGGGTTCCATCCTGAGCATCCTGCAGGCCCCCCCCCCAGTCCTGAACAGCTCAAACCCCAAAGCTGGAGCTCTGTGCTCCTCCTCGTCAAGCAGCGCCCAGGCACTGAGAGCTAGGAAGACAGTGGCTGAGGTGGGACAAAGGACCTGACTGGGGCCAGCCTGCCTGGCCCTCATCCCAGTTCTGTTCCAGCTCAGGCAGCTGGTTTCAGTTTTCTAAGCCTCAGTTTCCTCTGCAAAGTGGAGATGAAAATCACATTCCCACCCAGGATTGAATGGCATGGTGCCCGCAGAACTGTGCATGGAGGACTCGCAGTGACGGGTAGCTGACCCTACTGTTTCAGGTGACCCCATTTTACAGACGATTCAATTAAGGTTCAGAGAGGCAAAGGACTCACCCAAGGTGACACTTCCAAGTACTGAGGCCAGGACTGGGCCTGCGGCATCCTATGCCCACTAGTGCGGAGCCCTGTGCCCATTAAACTCTGAGGCCCCCCAGGCTTCCAAATGCATGGGACTCGTTTCTCCCTCCTGAGGATCTCTGAGAGATGAGACATTTCTAGCCAGAGTTCACAGACAGGAAAACTGAGGCCAGGCTCCTTCCCAGGGCATTCCGATCCTGGGCAGCAGAGTTGAGATTCGGACTCAGATCTCAGGCCGGAGATGGGGGAATTCAGCTCCTCTTCTAGGGGAGCAGCCCTTCAGGCCAGTATCCCCCATTCCATGACCTTGGGGACCAGAGGACAAAAGGCCCAAAGTCTTGGCTGTCCGGTTGACCCCAGGGTGGGCAGAAGGCGAGAGCAGGAGGAGGTGGGCAGATCCTTGGGCTTCCTGGGCTCTGCGGGAGGCCGGGTCTGAAGGACCACATGGTGGATGGGGATGTGAGGGTGAGGACCAGCATCACAGTATCCTACCCTTACTGAGCCCCTCCTGAGGGCCAGGCCTTGCTCCAAACCCTCCCTGAACGCTCCTGACAGGTGTGAGGGGGCATGGATCACCCGTGTTTCCGAGCAGTGAGGGCAGGTGAGCTTACACAGCTGCGGGATCTGAACCCAGCTTGGTGCGACTCTCAAACCCACTGGGGTCAAAGCAGGATGCACCTGGGGCCTCGGTCTCTTAGTTCTGAGCTGGGGAAGCTGTCCCGGGAAGGGTCAGGTCCTTGGAGACCAAGGGGGTGCATGAGTGTAAGAGAGGGAGTGACCGAGAGACAGAGACCAACTCAGTAGGTTCTAGAAAAAAGGAGCACTGGCTACTTTCCCCAGAAAAGGGAAAGGGAGGCCCTCTTAGCTTTTGTTTGCAGACTGACTGTTTTATTTTTATCCTTTGGTACTGAGGTGTGAACCCAGGGCTTTATCTATGAGTAGTTACATTCACAGCCTTTTAAATTCTTTTCTTTTAATTTTGAGACATCATTTTGCTAGATTGCTGAGACTGGCCTCAAACTTGCAGATCCCCCTGCCTCAGCCGATCGAGTTGCTGGGATCTTAGTTACGCATCACGATGCCTGGCCTGATTGGCATTTTAAATTCATTTTTTTGTGCATCTGTTGTCTAACTTTACTAGGTGTTGTTCTTTATTATTATACCTCTGTTTTATTTATTTTTTTAATGTAGTACTGAGGTTTGAACCCAGTGCCTCACATGTGCTAGGCAAGTGCTCCACTGCTGAGCCACAACCCCAGTCCCAGGAATTGTTTAAAAATGGAAAGTTCTGCCAGGTGTGGTGGCACATACCTGTAATCCCAGTGTCTTGGGAGACTGAGGCAGGAGGATCTCAAATTCTGAGAGCCTCAGCAATTTAGTGAGGCCCTAAGCAACTCAGTGGGACTCTGTCTCTAAATAAAATATAAAAAGGGCTGGGGATGAGGCTCAGTGGTAAAGTGACCCTGGGTTCAATCCCTGGTACAAAGAAAGAAAGAAAGAAAGATCCTATTAACTGAGTTTAATGCTTCTGCTTGTCATTTTCCCCATCCAGGTAACTGTCCTATGTTTGTGGAAAGTGGCTGGACTTTATTTTATTTGACCTGGTGTGCAGGAGAGAGAGAGAAAGAGAGAGAGAGAGAGAGAGAGAGAGAGAGAGAGAGAGAGAGAGAGAGGCAGAGAGAGACATGGGTCAGAGGGACAGCTACATAGATTTTCAATCTGAGCCCAAGAGAGGCCCTGGGGAGAGGACTGACCCCATTCTCCAGGGAGGAGAGAAAGGGGAGGGAGGAGCAGGGAGCAGGAGGGGGCAGCTGCCACCAGGGGCAGGGGCGGGGAGGCCATCAGATAAACATGTTTGCCCGCTGCACAAGGCTGGACTTTGTACTGCCCTTCCCTCCTAGCTCTGAGTGGCACCCAGGGAAGGGGGAGGTGGCAGAGGCTCCCAGGAGCCCCTGATCACAGAGCGAGAAGCCAGGGAGGGGCGGGCAGGCCCCAACAACACAAAATATTCTTGCACCCCAGTTAGGTCACCTTGACAACAGCCTCACCTTCCTGAGCCTCGGTTCCTCACCAGGGGAGTGGGCATCCCAGTCGAGCCTGCTTCCTGGGTTATTATGAGATTAAATGGTCACCCACAGGACAGTGCTGGGCTCATGGCAAATAATCAAGGGTCATTAATTCTCATCATTGTCATTTTTCACACAAGTGGGACTTTGCAGTACTACGCTGACCAATTTTGACTTACCTGTCCCCACCTTCCTTTCCTCCCTGCTCTGCCGTCAGAGAACTGCTGATAAGGAGGAGGAAGTCAGAGGGTCCAAGTGACAAAGGCTGGGGTCCCTGATCCCTGTGGAGGGCACTGCCTCCTGAGGGAGCCAGGCAATCGCTGCTTCTTGGAGGGAGAGAAGGCTGTGGGGTGGCTTCTGAATCTAGGGGGTTGCAGTTTCATTTAAAATCGTCTATACAGTGGAGCCCTGTATCTGCAGGTTCTGAATCCTTGGCTGCTAAGTCTGCAGATTCAACCAACAGTGGATTGAAAATACTCAGAAAAAAATGTGTCCATTTGGAACACAGAGAATTTTCTTGTCTGGATTCCCTAAAGAACACAGTGAAATAATTAGCTCTACAGCACTGACGTTGTATTAGGTATTATAAGGAAGCTGGAGATGGCTCAGAGTATGCAGGTGAGTGTGGCAGGTTCTCTGCGAATACCATGGCATTTTATACAAGGGACTTGAGCATGTCCAAGTCCATGGATTTTGATGTCCAAGGGGGACCTGGCAGCGGGATCCCCCTTACTGAGGGACTGTATGAATTATAGTATATGATACAAAATTGCAATGTATCAAGTGATTTTAAAAGTACAGAAGAGCTACAGAGAAAACCGTCCCTCTCATCCTGTCCCCAGCCCCGCCCCCTGAGGGTCACCTGCATCTCCGGGTCCTGGCACGCCTTTCTGGTATTTCACATGTGCACAGTCAAACATGGAGAAAGCCTGTTTCACCGCCCTTTACATTTTACTCAAATGGGAAAAAACAAATTTTACACAAATAAAGCAGAGTGGACGTCCCTAACTGCTCCGGGCGGCTGCGCACAGGGCTTCTGCAGGAGCTCCCAGGGCGCAGTCAGGACGCAGCCTCTTTTTGCTGGACTGGTTGCTTGCTTGGGGTCTTCTGCCCGGGCAAGCAATGCAGCAAGAGTTGCCTTCTATGAGCGCCATGTGTCATGTGTGCAAACAGTGGAAGCCTCAGATTCTAGAAGCAGATCGCTGAGTCAAGCCCGGAGGGGAGAACGGGGGCTTTGGAATCACGCAGATGTGGGTTCGAATCTCGGTTCCGCCAGTTCCAGCGCCGACGTCCTGATCTGCATTTCCGTTTGTACTGTAAGCGAGGGGTGGGGGCTTGGGGCAGAGCAAGAGAAGAGAGAATTGATACGGTATGGGCAGTCTGATCCCTTCTTTCCTCACAGGGAGACTCACAGTGAGCAGAGGATAGAGACATGGATCACAGGTGACCTCAGGCCCCTTGAGTCACTCTCCTGGAGAGCTTCAGTCCTCAGAGTGGGATTCCAGAACTCAGTTTTATTTTGGTTTTGGTGCTGGGAATCCAACCTGGAGCCTTGCACATGCTAGGCAAGCAATCTACTCCTGAGCTACATCCCAAGCCCTTTTTATTTTTTGTTTTGAGATAGGGTCTTGTGATGTTGCTCAGGCTGGACTCGAACTTGTGATCCTCCTGCTAGAATGACAGGCTGCTTTACTGTGCCCAGAAAAACACAGTTGTTGTTGTTATTGGTGGTACTGGGGATTGAATGCAGGAGTGCTCTACCACTGAGTGACATCTCCAGCCCCCTCCCCTCCTTTTTGAGAAAGGGTCTTGCTAAGTTTCCGAGGCTGGCCTCAAACTTGTGATCCTCCTGCCTCAGCCTCCTGAGTCACTGGGATTCAGTGTGCACTACTGAGTCTGGATGAAAAAAACAATTTTGTTGTAATGAGGGTTCTGAATGCAGCCTGCAGCCTGGGTTCACCTGGGCCTCTGCTGGTGCCGTGGAGAGACTGCTAGGCTGCTGCCAAGGGCTGAGGGCAGATTTCAGGCATTTTGACCCTATGATTTTGCCTGATGGGCTGACTTAGAACTGAATCCCTTTAGTTAGGGTGGGACCCTCTAGGCCAGCCTTGTGACCTTGGGCAAGAGACAAGAGTAATTCCGGCTCTCTGAATCTCAGTGATGCTGGCTGTAAGCCAGAAGGATCCACATTTCTGCTTTTTGTCCCCAGTGGGTATCCTCCATACCCATCCATCCTCTGTCCATCTGCCCACACATCATTTCATCAGCCCTTCCATCTGCCCTTAGTTCCCCCTGTCTGTGCATCCATCTACTTACCCACGCACCCTTCCATCCGTCCTTCCAACCACTTATTCCCATGTTCCCCTATCAATGGCATATTCTAAGTCAGGCCCATTTTGGTGCTGAGAGGACAGTTCTTGCCCTCGAGGTGCTTACCGTTTCTCCAGGTGGGTAACACACATTTAACATTCCCAGGGCCAGGCCAGGTGCACACCTGCCATCCCAGCAGCTTGGGAGGCTGAGGCAGGAGGATCGCAAGTTCAAAGCCAGCCTCAGTGACTTAGCAAGGCCCTAAGCAACTCAGTGACACTCTGTCTCTAAATAAAATATAAAAAAGGGCTGGGGGTGTGGTTCAGGGGTTAAGCACCCCTGGGTTCAATCCTGAGCACCAAAAAAAAAAAAAAAAAAATCTCAGAGAGGATGAGGATGAGGGGAGGAATCCGTGGGAGTCTGTTCATGCCTATATCTGTGTCCATCTGTCTGTGTGTCCTCAGGCCTGTGTCCTAGGGTGACCGTACCTCCCTGTTCCTGCCTGGTGCAGCTCCTGGGCTCTGTATCCACCTTCCTCCACAATCCCCACCCAGGTGCAGAGGAGGTCTCAGGTCCCCAGGCCCCAGCCTCACCTGCTGGTTGGCAGGGGTCACCCGGCAGCCCACAGAGCTGACCCCGTCCTCGCTCTCTCGCAGAGAGGACCCATGGCGCGTGGCGAAGATGGTCAAGTCCTACCTGCAGCAGCACAATATCCCGCAGCGGGAGGTGGTGGACACCACGGGCCTCAACCAGTCCCACCTGTCCCAGCACCTCAACAAGGGCACCCCCATGAAGACGCAGAAGCGCGCGGCCCTGTACACCTGGTACGTCCGCAAGCAGCGAGAGGTGGCGCAGCGTAAGTAACCACCCCAGCAGGTCCCCGGGCTCGTCCCGGCCTCGACCCCACCTCGGGTGGGGCTGGAAGCTTCCCTGCCCCATTACACAGACAGGGAGACAGGAGCCAGCGGGACTCAATCCACATTTATTAAGGCACTCTGGGGGAGGGTGCAGGGTTGGTCCAGGGCGTCCAAAGATGGATGGACTGGACCCCTCCTGCCTTCCACGAACTCACTGTTTAGTGGGAAGGGGATGGAGACTGTTAGGTTACAGCGAGACATTATAACGTGGCAACAAAAACAACCATGAGATCTAGTATTTATTGAGCACTTACTTTGTGCCAGGCCCAGGGTAGAGTAGTCAGTATTTCAGAGTAGTGAGTTGACTGTGGAGGGGGGAGATTAATCTATTCTACCTCAGGGTGGCAGAGGTATCAGGAAGGTTCACACTGAAAGCATGACCTTTAGATAAGGTCTTCAGTGTGAGTCGAATTTTAACCTTTGGAGATGCAGGGAAGGGTGTTTCAAGCAGAGGAATGGCACCAGCAAAGACTCAGAGGCAAGGGGGTACACTCCACTGATAAACTGGGAAGACCCGGGTACACAGTTACTCTGGGAATGGTGAGTCTCCTTATTAAGGCTTCCCTCCCCCCAAGTTCCCAGTGCACTTGCACGCTCATTTATATGTAAAATTTTGACCTTTCTTTTATTCATTTTCCAGGTCTTAAAAAAGGCAATATGTATTTGGTTTTAAAACATGATAAAAATTAGGTGTCCTTCCCCTCAAGCAGCCACTGGCATTCCCAGGGTCCTGTGTATCCTTTCAGAGATATTGTATGCATATACTAGCTTTAGGTGTTTCTTTCCAGTCAATGGGAACATACTACACACAGTTTTGGCACCTTGCTTTTTTCTCTCAGCAATAAAATTAAGCCTGTACATCTTCTTTTTTAAAAATATTTTTATAGTTGTAGATGGACACAATATCTTTACTTATGAGCTGAGGATCAAACCCAGGGCTTCATGCATTCGAGGCAAGCGCTCTACCACTGAGCTATAACCCAGGCCAATAAAATCAATCCTATATATCTTCTTATATCAGCATTGAGAGATTGATTGCACGCACGCACTCTCACTCGCTCTCTCTCTTTCTCTCTCTCTCTCTCTTTTTTTTTTTTTTTGGTACCAGGGATTGAACCCCAGGGTGCTTAACTACTGAGCCACATCCCAGCCTTTCTATATTTTTTATTTAGAGACAAGGTCTTGCTAAGTTGCTGAGGCTGGCTTTGAACTGGAAGCCCTCCTGCCTTGCCTCAGTCCCCTAAACCTCTGGGATTACAGGTGTGTGCCACTGTGCCCCGCCTGACCTCATTCTTTTTAAGGGCTACTGGCTATTATTTGAAGGTACCTATAAGGGCTTATAGGGTTTTTCCAATCTGCTATTGCAATCACCTGCTGCAAAGAACATCCTATTTATACACGTTCATGCTCACGTGCGAGTCTGTCTGTAGGAAGAATTCCTAGAGTGGAATGCTGGGTCAGAGTAGGTACTTTGGAATCTTTGATAGATCCTAATGTAGCCAGCTGTCATCCCAGCAACTCAGGAGGCTGAGGCCAGAGGATCCCAAGTTCAAGACCAGATTCAGCAACTTAGTGAGGCACTAAGCAACTCAGTGAGACCTTGTCTCTAAATAAAAAGTAAAAAGGGCTGGGGTTGTGGCTCAGTGGTAGAGCACTTGTCTAGCACATGTGAGGCACTGGGTTCGATTATCAGCACCACATAAAGATAAATAAAGGTATTGTGTCTATTTACAACTAAAAAATATTTTTTAAGAGAGAGAGAGAATTTTTTAATATTTATTTTTCAGTTTTTGGTGGACACAACATCTTTATTTTATTTTATTTTTTATGTGGAGCTGAGGATCGAACCCAGTGCCCCGTGCATGCCAGGCGAGCACGTTACTGCCACATCCCCAGCCCTAAAAAAATATTTTTAAAAAAGGGCTGGGATGTGGCTCACTGGTTAAGCACCTCTGAGTTCAATCTCTGGTACAAACAAAACAAAACAAAACACCTGCTCAGGAGGTTCCTTTTTTTTTTTTTTTCTCTTGGATTATCTGTTTTTTCTACTGATGGTTTTATAAGAGTTTCTTAAAATACACTCTGATTATAAGGCCTTTAAAAAAATTAAGTACTGTAAATATAATCTCCTGCTCTGTGGTTTGCCTTATACTCTAAATTGGATGTCATTTGATCAGCAAAAGTTCTTAGTTTTTAAGCTTATAGTTAGTTTTTGTGTCCTGTTTATGAAGTCTTTGTTTAACTCAAGGTCATAGAGAGATTCTCCTATATTTATCCTGATCATTTAATTTTTCCTGGCCAACATTTGCATTGTAAGCTTAATTTCCAGGTCTGGAGAGGTGACATGAGCTCTGAATCTGCTCAGGGGACAAGGTGCAAGTTTCTGCTTTCTTGTGTGGCCTTGGAAAATTAGATAACTTCCCTAAACCTCACTTCCCTCACCTATAAAATGGGGATAGTAAATGTGCCAAATCTGAACAATGCTAACGCTTACCCAGAGCCTTGTACTGAGGATTGGGAGATGACATCTTGGCTCAGTTGAAAAGTGTGCAGGGGTTGATTAGTGATGTCTGCCTGGGACACGGGTTAAGAAAGGGGCTGTGTGCTATGCTTGTTATTAATGGATTAGCTGATTAGATGGGACGAGCTGAGTTCTGGATATAAACTCCTCTGGTTCAGCCCCCTGACAATGAGAGAATCGGGGGGATGGTCAGGTGAACTGATGCCCTGCTCATGTCTTTCTGGGCCTGCAGAGTTCACCCATGCAGGGCAGGGTGGGCTGATTGAGGAGCCCACAGGTGACGAGCTGCCAACCAAGAAGGGGCGGAGGAACCGTTTCAAGTGGGGCCCAGCATCCCAGCAGATCCTGTTCCAGGCCTATGAGAGGCAGAAGAACCCCAGCAAGGAGGAGCGAGAGACCTTGGTGGAGGAGTGCAACAGGTGGAGTGGTGGTGGGGGTGGGGCTGCCTGGGGTGGGGCTGGGGCAAGGCCAGGAAGGTAACTCTGGATCTGAGGAGGGCTCCCCAGTTCTTGAGAGCTCCTGCTGTCAATGAATGTGGCTTGGCCCAAAGAGTTGTGAGGACTCAACAGCTGCTCAGTGTCTTGAACCTCATTCTATTCCTAGTGTCTCCCACCCACCAAGGTGAATATTCACCTCATTCCAACCTCTCCACAACCCCATGGCTGTTTTGCTCATATGATAACTGAGGTCAGAGAGGCTAAGTCACTTGCCCAAAGTCACACAGCAGAACTGGTATTAGAATCCAGATCTGCCAGCCCCCAACACTCAGGTAGAGCTCAACTTCTCAGGACCTTCCCCAGGAGAGGGCTTCTCTGCGCCCAGCCTGGAGGCTCATGGGTGGCCATTTCTGCAGGGCGGAGTGCATCCAGAGGGGAGTGTCACCGTCGCAGGCACAGGGGCTGGGTTCCAACCTTGTCACGGAGGTGCGTGTGTACAATTGGTTTGCCAATCGGCGCAAAGAAGAAGCCTTTCGGCACAAGCTGGCCATGGACACGTACAGCGGGCCCCCATCGGGGCCAGGCCCAGGACCCGCGCTGCCTGCCCATAGCTCCCCTGGCCTGCCCCCACCCGCCCTCTCCCCCAGTAAGGTCCACGGTGAGTGCTATCTGGGGGGTAGATTGGGACAGCGGGTAAAGGGGCAAGCGGGTGGGCTGCCCCAGTGGCAGTAGACACCCAAACCTCTGAGCACTTGTTGGTTCCACTTTATAAGCCCAACACGCTCCCCCACACGTACTCCATGGACTCGTCCAGCCCATCCCACCCACCTGTCCTCCACCCGCGTCCAGTCATTGCCCCGCTCCATCAGAGCTGACCACTTCACCTCACTCCACTCGCCCTCTTCAATTCCACTGAATCTGACTGGGGTCACTGACCTCAGTGGACCACGGTCACCTCAGATCCACTGACTCAAACCCTGTTAGTTCCACTGAATCCAATTCGGTTCCCTTCAATTGTGTTCAACTCATTATAGGACAGTTTAGCTCACTTAAGGTTGGCCTCACTCAACCATTTCCCATTCAATCCCCTCAGTTTAACTAAGTGAAGTTCAAGGCAATTCGCTTTAACTTTAAATTTGTTTAATTCAACTTGATCCTATTCAATTTGGGCTTCATTCAGCTCAACTTGATCAAGCTCAGCTCATTTTCGTTCAATTCAACTAGATATAAGTTTAATACAGTCAGTTCTAGTTCATTCCATTGAGTCAAGTTCCCTCCAGTTTCCGTCCACTAGCTCCAGTGTAGCTCAGTTCCATAGTCATTCCTTGGGGTCTGCCAGAGGTGGGTTCCAGGACCCCCTGGAGATAGCAAAATCCAAAGATGTTCAAATTCCTTATATAAAACGGGGTAGTATTTGCATTTGAGCAGTTGGATCCTCTGTATTCTTTAAACCATCTCTAGATCATTTACAATATCTCAGACAAGGTAAATGCTGTGTAAATAGCTGTTACACTGTATCGTTTAGAGAAAAATGACAAGAAAAAAGTCCATTTGTGTCCACTACAGAGAAAAAAAAATGTTTTTCAAATATTTCAGTTGGCAGTTGGTTGAATTCAAGAATGTAGAGCCCACGGACATGCAGGGCTGACTGTAAAGCTTAATTCAACTTAATCCAATTCAGTTGGGCTTCATTCAGCTCAACTTAATCAAGCTCAGCTCATTTTCGTTCAATTCAACTAGATACAATTTAATTCAACTAGTTCCAGTTCATTCCATTCAGTTCCCTTCAGTTTACCTCCACTAGCTCCAATTCAGCTCAGTTCCATTCTCTTTTATTGAGCACCTACTGTATGCCAGGGATAGAACTAGGCAGCGGGCGACATGAAGCTGCAAGCACAGGCCAGGGCCTGGCCCAAGGTGATGCTCAGCAGTTTGCAGCTGCGGGAGGAAAGATGGGTCAGCTGACCTGAGCCAAGCCATGGAGTGACAAGGTCTGTGAGGCAGGAGGGGACAGGGAGGGTGCTGAGGCTGGACACTGTCCCCACTCCAGGCGTGCGCTATGGACAGCCTGCAACCAGTGAGGCAGCAGAGGTGCCCTCGAGCAGCGGTGGTTCCCTAGTGACAGTGTCCACCCCTTTGCACCAAGTGTCCCCCACAGGCCTGGAGCCCAGCCACAGCCTGCTGAGCACTGAAGCCAAGCTGGTGAGTGTCCCTGACCTGTGGCAAAAACCTTTCCAACCCCACTTTCCTTTGGCTAGGAGACCCCGGGGTGGTCCTCTGGGAGGCTGTTTGGGCCGCACCCTGACTCAGCTTGACTCCCCTTGGCAGGTCTCAGCCACTGGGGGCCCCCTGCCCCCTGTCAGCACGCTGACAGCACTGCACAGCTTGGAGCAGACGTCGCCGGGCCTCAACCAGCAGCCCCAGAACCTCATCATGGCCTCGCTCCCTGGGGTCATGACCATCGGGCCCGGTGAGCCTGCCTCCCTGGGCTCCACGTTCACCAACACAGGCGCCTCCACCCTGGTCATTGGTAAGCTGGTGGGAAGCCGGGCACCTGGGCGGGCACCTGGGCGGCTGCTGCAAGTCCCCTGCAGAATCTAAGGGGTCATTCATTCATTTGTTCCTACCTACAACACGCACTGTCTTTTCTTGTCTTTCTGTTTTTGGGGATTGAACCCAGGGCCGCTGAACCACGGAGCCACATCCCCAGCCCTTTTTATATTTTATTTAGAGACAGGGTCTTGCTGAGGTGCTTAGGGCTGTGCTAAGTTGCTGAGGCTGGCCTTGAACTCACGATCCTCCTGCCTCAGCCTCCCAAGCTACTGGGATGACAGGTGTGTGCCACAGCGCCCAGTGCAACATGCATTTTCTGAGTGCACAAAGGAACCAAATCAACCCAAATCTCAGAGAGCCCAGTGTGGAAGGCAATGAGCACAACACAAAATCATATAGTACCTCAGATTAAAAGGTGGGGAAATAGCACAGGGTGAGGGGGGCATGGATACTTCCTATTTTTTTTTAAAGCCCAGAAAGCCTTCTTTTGCAGAAATTAGTATGCAAATACACAACAAGACAGAGAGGGGCTGCTGGGAGGGGGCAGCAGGAGCTGAGCCCAGGAGCGCTGCTCTGCTGGGGAATACCGGGGTTCCAGGGCACCCAGTCTGACAACCTGGGCAGGGGTCGTTGCCCTCCTCTCCATCAGCTAACGGGAGCTAAAGGCTCAGAGAGGGGGACTCGCCAGGGTCATGTAAGTTCCTGGTGGTTCAGTGCAGGCTGCTTCCTGACTGCCCCACCCTCCCCTCTTTTCATCCGGGGCTTTGGGAAGGGGGTTGGTGCCTCCGGGGGTCTGGGCTGAGTCAAGGGGACTTCGGGGTGGTGGCTCAGCCGACTCCACCCTCTTGCCCCAGGCCTGGCCTCCACTCAGGCACAGAGCGTGCCGGTCATCAACAGCATGGGCAGCAGCCTGACCACCCTGCAGCCGGTCCAGTTCTCGCAGCCGCTGCACCCTTCCTACCAGCAGCCTCTCATGTCACCCGTGCAGAGCCACGTGGCCCAGAGTCCCTTCATGGCCACCATGGCCCAACTGCAGGGTCCTCACGGTGAGAGCCCTTGCCCTGGGCTGGGGCAGGTTGGCCGTGCTGGGGGCAAGGGAAGCAGCAGCGTGGCAGGTGCCTTGTCTGGTGTGGGCACGAGCGCTTCTGGGACAGGGTAGCTGCGGGTCACCTTATGTCCCCACGCGTGAACACACACGGGCGTGTGCACATGTGCGGCTGGAGGCTGCATTTCAGTGTGCTCTGCGTGTTCAGAGGCTGTGCGTCCCTCGGGGTGGGGGGGGGGGGGCAGGCCACAGCCCTTTCTCTGGAAGCCTGGAGTTTGCTGGTTGTGACTTTAGAAGGGTAGCTAGGTGGAAATGCCACGTGTCACACACTGTTCCCATCCCGTCATCAAGGGGGTCTCTGCAGCAGTTCCATGAAGCAGGTTGGAGATTCAGTAACTTGTAGCCGGGTTTTGTGTTGGGGGGTAGCTGCCAAATGAGCCCTGGGGCCACACCATGGGAACCTCTGGGCTTCAGACCTCTTTGGAATGAGGAATTGTGATAAGGGCCGTAGACCCCTGTGTGTGTGCGCATGCATGAGTGTGTGTGCATGTGCGTGCACAGAGTTCAAAGTGTACATCTTTGTGTGCCTGTGATGTCAGGCTTCATCTGAGTCCCTGAGAAGTGTCTGTGTGCCTCTTGGGGGTGCTGAGGGGACACACTGACTTATGTGTTGGAGAGCTGTCCTGCAGATGGAGGCATTACTGTCCTCTGCCCTGCTCACCTGGATGGGGCCACCTGCCTTCTCTTCTGAGGCCTGCACTTATGCAACAGCACCTGTGCTTAGTACCGTGGTGCTTGTGCTTAGTACAACTGCACCTGCACCGTCCCTTCCTTTTCATGCCTGTGGGCTCTAGGTGGTATGAGGAACTGGAATTGGTCGCTGGCCTTCCCCAGGTTCCTCCCCATCAATTCCAGCTGAGCAGGTCTGGGTAAAGAAGAGGGCCCCCCCTCCTGCTGGGGGCTGGGCATTCAGAAGGCCTCATGACCCCTTCCCCCACAGCCTGTTTTGAGGCCTCCCAGGGGAGTCCGGGGTGCCATGTCTGTATCCTCTTTCACTCCCTCTGTCCCCACCAGCTCTCTACAGCCACAAGCCTGAGGTGGCCCAGTACACCCACACAGGCCTGCTTCCGCAGACCATGCTCATCACCGACACCACCAACCTGAGTGCCCTCGCCAGCCTCACGCCCACCAAGCAGGTAAGGCACTGGCCTGTCTGGCCGTCCCGTGGCCTGTCCCAGAGCCTCTTGCTCCATGCACCAGGGCTCAGGGGACTGCTCTGGGCCCCCAGGTCTTCGCCTCGGACACTGATGCCTCCAGTGAGTCTGGGCTTCACGCGCCAGCCTCTCCAGCCACCACCATCCACATCCCCAATCAGGACCCTGCCAGCATCCAGCACCTGCAGCCTGCCCACAGGCTCAGTGCCAGCCCCACAGGTGAGTGGCGCTTGTCCCGTCCCTGCCCTGCTGTCCCTGAGTCGGGGCGTGGGGTGGGGTGTGCACAGAGGCAGGTGGGGGGCTAGTGTCCCAAACACGGCCTGGGTATCCAGAGTGCACCAGGTGTGTGCCCGGCCACAGGGAAACGGGGCCGAACTTATAGGACTAGGGATTGACTCAGTTAAGGACAAGACATGGCTCTGGAGAGGACGAGGAGCGAACTGGGCTGTGGACCAGAAGGGACCGGGATGTGTTTAGCTTGGCTCAGCTTTTGATATTCTTCAAATTAATGGGCAACATTTAAAAATCTGGAGTTTTCACAGAGGAATCTGGCATTCTGGTTTCTCCTGGGGAACTGGGAGTCCATGTTCCCTCTCCTCAGTACAGGGTATGCCTTCCGGCCACTCTGACCCCACCCTCTCCTGGCCACATGCTGGTGACCCTGGAGGCCCCTGCCTGTGACCTATGGGTTTAGGAGCAGGCGCCTGGGAGTCGGGCTGCTGGGCACTGGGGCCTGCGTGGCCATCAGGACCCCTGAGTTTAGGCAGCTGCCCTCCCCGGAGGCCCTAGGTCCCCCGGCCCCGAGGGCTAGGCATTCCCAAGGGCACTCCATGCTTCAGCTCCTGCTCTACCCCATGGGGCATGCGCCTTATCCTCATTTTACAGAGGAGGAAGTGGACACTCGAGGTGACGGACCTGTCTCATCTACTGGGTGGCAGAGCCAGGACATGAACCCAGGTCCATCCCCAAAGCCCGTTCTCTCACCCCCATCCACCCGTCAGGGTTCCCCCAAGGCACAGGCCCAACAGGAAGCGCACTACACACAGGGAGAGTTACTTTAGGGAACTGGTTTGTGGAACTGTGGGGCTGGCAAGTGTCCTCTGTGGCTGGTCACTCAGGAGTTAATGCTGCGGTCTTGAGGCAGAATAACCTCTTCTTTGGTAAACTTCAGCTTTTGCTCTTCAGGCCTGAGGCTGACAAGCTGAGGCCCAACCACACGATCAGGGCAACCCCCTTCACTTAGCAGCCAGCTGACCCTAGACCTTAACCACATCCGCGAAAGGCCTTCCTAGAAACAAAATCAGCCTGGTTCAGCTGGCTGAGCTGACTGCAGCTCCCATGCCATCTCGCCTGACCTCTGTAGTGTTCCCACTAACATATCGTGAGGAGGCTGCATTCTGGGTGGCCCCAGGTAGAGGCCTGGCACTGGGTTTCTGGAACCTCGGAGGCCCTGCCTCTCCTGCCTTGGGGGAGGTGTGTGGGGTGGGCCCAGGGTGTGGCCGGCAGCCAGCAGCCTCCCTTGCCCCCCGCAGTGTCCGCCAGCAGCCTGGTGCTGTATCAGAGCTCCGACTCCACCAACGGCCACGGCCACCTGCTGCCATCCAACCACGGTGTCATTGAGACCTTCATCTCCACACAGATGGCCTCCTCCTCCCAGTGACCTCGGCAACTTCCTACCAGGGGCTGGGCCCTGGAACCTGCACTGCCTGCCTGGGGGGTGACAGGCAGCAGTCACCACCACCAGGAGCACTTCTGAGCCTGCCACAGGGCTGCTGTCTCCCCTCAGTCCCCACCTCTCCCTCTGCCAGCATTGGAAAGGTACGGTTCTGAGGAGCCTCAACCCGAGGAGATTGTCACTTGCCTAAGAGGGGACTGTGGAGAGTGGGAAGCAGAGCTTGTTCCTGGCGGGACCCTCTGTCTGCTGAAGTCGAAACTTGTTACTTGGAAGAGAAAAGGGCAGCCTTGGGCTCCTGTGCCCCCAACGCGGGCCTGTGGACAGCCCTGGGACTCACGGGGCTCTGGCAGCCACCTTCTCAAGGCACAAGCCTGGGAGCTGTGACTCACTGAGCTCTGCAAGTCCCTGAGTCAGCCCTAGGTCAACGCAGCTGCATAGTCACCTCTGCCTCCACAGGCCACTCGGCCCTGCTGCAGGTCCTCCCAGGGAGTGAGACGTGTGCCCATTTGTACCCTTGCACCAGGCATGTCGCAAGGGGTTGCTTTCTCCCAGGCCTGGGGCTCAGCGCCCAAGCCCTAGGCAGCTCAGGCGAACCGGGAGGTCACGCAGGGCTCTCCTGCCGCCCTCACCCCACCCACCTCCTCTCCACGGCCCCAGGACTTCTCATTTTCCTGGACATTTGCTCCTGATCCTCAAGCCTTCTGAAGCAGGCCTGGCATCTTGCCACTACCAGAAAGACCACTTTGGGGCTAAGGGGCCATCCTTGCTCCTGTGACCAGTTGTGTCAAGCCCAGGTCCCAGGGCAGCAGCTCCTCTGGCCTTGGGGCGCCTGCAGGCCCTTCCCTGGTTGGAGACGGGAGGTTACTGAGCTCCAAAGGCAGCAAGGCCTGAGCACCAGGCAGAGCTGGGGTGACCGAGGGAGAAGAGAGTGGCAAGATCAGCAAAGGGACCACCTGTGTGGTCGCACTGATGTTTGGAGCCCTGCTGGCTGAGGACTGGGGCCTAGGCAGTTGGCAACCACCCTGAGGAGTCTGAGGTCCTGAGTGTCATTGGGAAGGGCAAAGCAGCTGTGAGAACCTTGTCTCCTGGGCCTGCGGTGGAGAACCCAGGCCTCAGTGGGCAGCCTCTACCTGGGACTGAGCAAGGGTTCTGGGGAGACCCAGCACCTCTGTGGCTCATAGCCAGCTGGGGGGGAGGGACTGTACATTTATTTAACTTTTAGTAAAATCTCTAAGAAATGTATGGAAACTCGTTGCTTGTTAATGAGTCTCCTAGCTGGGGGCTGGTCAAAAGGAGGGAGGCTGTGGCAGGCTGGGGCCTGAGGCCGGAGACCGGCTGAGTGCGCATGCTCGCAGCTGCCTGGTGAGACTCAGGCAAGATGAGGAAGCCGGAGCGGCTACTTTGCAGGACACCCTGCTGCATGAAACCAGGTCCACAGGTGCTGGGACACTTCCTGAAGTCTCGAAGCTAGGTGAAGGGGCACTTGCAGGTAGGTGGGAGGATTCCACATGGGATGTCACTGAAAATAGTTCATGAGAATCCAGCATGATGGGGAGGACGTGCCCAACGCATTCCAAGCACTGGGTACCTCCAGTTTCCTTTTTTTCATTTTGTGCTGGGGACTGAACCCAGGGCCTTGTGCCTGCTAAACATGTGCTTTTCCACTGAGCTACATCCCCACTCTAACAATTTATTTTATTTTTTTTGGTACCAGGGATTGAACTCTGGGGCACTCAGCTATATCCCCAGCCCTATTTTGTATTCTATTTATAGACAGGGTGTCAATGAGTTGCTCGGTGTCTTACTTTTGCTGAGGCTGGCTTTGAACTCGCCAATCTTCATGCCTCAGCCTCCCAAGCTGCTGGGATTATAGGTATGGGCCACTGTGCCCGGACTGACAATTTATTTTTGATGAATTAGTTGGCTCGGAGACATCATTGTGTATGATAAATTCATAAATGTGGAGAAAGAAAATTCTGGAGAATGGCACAAGGGGGTGGAATCTTTCCTCTTTTGCAGTTCTACCAAGCTTATGTGGGCTAGAGGGAGGAGGACAGAGGTTTCCCTGGGCCTTGGCACCTTGGGGGCTCCTTCCCTCATTTTCTAAAGAAGACATTTTCTACACCAAGCTGAAGAGGTCGGGGAGGGAAAGAGAACTTGCCCATCTCAGAGGGTAAGAGGGAGATGACAACTTTTAACACTCGGCCACTAGTCTTAAAGAGCTGGAAGACTCTTTCCTGAGGCCATGGAATGTTCTGGAACCACAGGTCCACCCCGGCCCTCCGTGGAAACACGGGGATAGGCCTTGCTGAGGCTTCTCTGCCCAGACTCTGGGCCAGGCCCCAAACTGTCAGGTCTGTGGGTGGAGGCAGCTTGCCAGCCAGGTGCTCTCAGGTGGAATCGCGGTCCGCCGCCCTTGGGTGCCTTGTCCTCAAGCCGGGGACGGCGCCCACAGACTGGTCAGTGGGCAGGCGCAGCGGCTGTGCTCTTTGCTGGTGAAAATGGTGACGCCTCGCTGGCTTTCTTTGCCTTTTTCTTCCTTTTCTTCTTTTTGGTCCCCAGTGATACCGGGTCCCCATTGGCCCTCCCTGACTCCCTTTCCAGGGTCTGGACTGAGGTCCCGCGGGCGGGGCTGATGGCTGCAGCTGAGCCAGCGCCCGCCCCCTCCTGGGCTTTCCTCCTCAGCCTCCTTTTCTTCTTCTTGGCCTCCGTCTCCACCTTGACAGGAACGTGGATGGCCGACTCCTGCAGAATGTCTGAGGCTGACACAGCCGCCTCCCGGCACCGCTGCCACTCCTCATCACTGTCCTCACTGCTGCAAGGGGAGGGTAGTGTAGGTCAGCTGCGGTCAGGGCAGGTCCCAAAGTCGCCTTCCGCCGCCCCCCCTTGGTCAGAGTCTAAGATAGAGGCAGTTCGAGAGCGAGCGCAGGCTTGGGAGTGGGGCACACCTGGGCTCTAGTCTTCTCTGCCAGAAACCCTGTGACCTACACCTCATTAAGTGACTTAACCTCTCTGACCCTTAGTATCTTCATCTACAAAATGGGGATCTTAGAATCCAGACCTCACAGGGATGTCTTAGGAGGCAAATACAAGAAAATAAGGAGTCTGACCCAAAATGAGTGCTTAAAAAAAGTACAGATCTACCCCAAAGAAGCCCAAAACACCCTGCCTGCTGGGTGTGCCTCTCCAGTTACCTGACAGGCCCCTTCTGCGGCCTGTTGGTCTGGCATCTGCTTCATTACACCAGGGGGACAGCCAAGACGGGAGGAGAAGACAGGAGGGGCTGTGAGGAGAGGAGTGGACTCTCACCTGGAGGTGGAGGGCTGGCGCTTTGGGCGGGGGCAGGGAGAAGCTTCCTCTTCGGGGCCTCCAGGGATGGATGTGAAGAAAAGGCGAAAGCCTAAGATTCACAGGGGCAAAGTCAGCGCTGCTGGATGCCAACCTCTCCTCTCCCGGGTGCTGAGGCTGACGGCCTCTGCCCTCAAGGAGCCCCTGGTGCAGAGCTGAAGACCTGGGAGTCATTGTCGTGCGACTGCAAACTAAGGCCTCATCTGAGAGAGGCCTGCTCCATACCTGATGGGCCAGGACATGCAGTGTTTGCAGGGCGGCAGCTGCCAGATTGGGGCAGTGAGCCCTCAGAAGCTTCTGGAAGTCACTAGTTAAGCCTCCCAGTACCTAAGGCAGCCTCCAATGAGCTCACAGAGCTGGGCAGGGCAATGGACTCAGGGGGGAGCCTGCTCCTGCTCAGGGTCAGACAGAGGAGCTTAGTGCAGACAAGTGACTCTGTCTCAGAGCCTCAGTTCCCTGTCTGTGCCTGGGGTATCGTCACCCGCCTTAGGGCAGGGCCTGAGTGGGTGAAAGGACATAAAACACCCAACTGTCTGCCCAGCTCTAGGTCACAACAGCTGCTGTTTGCAGTGACTACTCACCGTCATCCTCCGGGGCCACCTTGTGTTTCTTAGCTGTCTTTGGCGCCTTCACTACCTCTGAGATGGTAATGGAGCTAGGGGGAGAGGAGACGGTTGATTAGGGTGTGATTTGGGGTAATGACAAAAGCAATTTTTGTTTTTAAATTTAAAATACATTTATTTTTAAGTGGAGGCGATGGGGCACATGATCCTAAATGCAAAAGTGGAGACCACACTGGCCTGGTAAGAAGGCTGAACCTTCAGCCGTGACAGCGCAACAGCAATAGCCCCTTCTGATTCTGCAAGGTTTCTTTTGTTTAAACCTTACCATAATTCCAGAAAGTACTGGAGAACTTTTAAAGATACAGTACAAAAAAAAAAAAGTAATTTCAACAGGGCAGAGAAAAAAAATGGGAGAAGGAACAGGAAGAGCCGGAAGTGTGATGAGGGAGTCTTTCCTATGTACTTTACTTACTGGAGAAAGGCCACAGATTTTGCTTTGAGCTTACTGCAGAATAGCATGAAAAGGGAAATAGGACCAGTCTAGAGAAGTGGTTCAGAAGTCAGCTTCTAGAACAGGGCAGAGCTGCTCATTTTTTTCCTTCTTTTTTTTTGGACCACTGAGCCACATCCCCAGACTCCTCACCACCTTTAAAAAATTTTTTTATTTAGAAACAGGGTCTCACTAAATTGCTTAGTGCCTCACTAAATTGCTGATGCTGACTTTGAACTTGCAATTCCGCTCCCAAGCCTCTGGGATTACAGGTATGTGCCGCCGTGCCCAGCTTTTTCTTCATTTTAAAAGAGTTTGAGATAAATATAGATTGACAGGCAGTTTCAAGAAATAATAAAGATTCCAAATACCATGCAAAACTACAGTACAACATCATAACCAGGAAACTGAAATTGATACAATTCACTGACATTAGTCAGACTCCAGAGTCCTCTGCGCTTTTGTGATACTGAGGATTGAACCCAGAGGTGGTGTACCACTCAGCTCCATCCCCAGCCCATATTACTTTGAGACAGCATCTTGCTAGATTGCCCAGGCTGGCCTTGAACTCGCCATCCTCCTGCCTTAGCCTTCTAAGTGTCTGGGATTGCAGCCATACCCACTGCGCCCAGCAGAGGCCTGGGTTTTGGATGCTGGCTTTGTTACTTACTGCTGTGACCCTCTGGCAAACGACTCCACTTGTCTGAGTCTCTGTCACATTTCTGTAACTGGGAGCAACAACGGTCCCTTCCTATTAGGGCTGTCAAAAGGATCAGATGAGAAAATGGATGTGGAGCCCTTGGCACAGAGCCGGCCACAGCAGGTTCTCAGGACACAGGAACCATGGGGGGTGGTGGTGGTGGAGATGATGATGTCATCAGCTTCCTAGAACCTCTCACAGAAACCAGCCACAGCTCTCTAGAGGCAGAGGCCAGGAGGTGGGTCCTGCTGTCTGCTGAGGTAGAGTCATGCCCTGCAGGACCGGCGCTCTCTGCCATTACAGCAGGCCTGTGGCATGCGCTCAGCGCTTTTCCTAACTTCCCTCTGCATAAGCCACAGGCATCTCCCAAAGCCCTGTGCAGGGAAAGAATTTGGGGAGAGGGAGTGGAGATAATGCTGTCCAGGCCCTAGTCTCTGACCTGACAGAGCGGCTCAGTGTAGGTCCCTGGGTGCATGTGGCAATGCCTGGAGACACAGTTGTTTGTCATGACTGGTGGGGCAGGTGCCATTAGCACCTCCTAGGTTGAGGTCAGAGAGGCTGTTGAGCATCCTGTGATGTGAAAAGCAGCCCACAACAAAGAGTTATCCGGTCAAAAATGTCCAGTGTCCAGGTTGAGATGTCCGATCTAATAGAAGGAACCAGCTAGGGTATCATTTTGGAGAGAAACATGAAGCAGTACAGGGACTATTCTGGCCATGGTGACGAACATTCTGCTGGACTGCCACCCAGGGAAGCATCTGTGCTGGTTCAATGCAAAGCCAAATGGTCATGCAGAAAAACTGCTCCCTCAGGCTGAGTTGACCTGGCCTTCCTGAAGCCCCTTCTGATCCTGGAGTTGGGGACCTGGAACCAGTGCCGTGGGGGCTCAGGCTGCTGGGCTCTGGCCCTCTGGTCAGCCTCACAAGAACAGCTGTTCCACACGTGGGAAGGCCCATCTGTCGTTTTGCATATTTACTTCAAATTGAAGGACCATGGCCCCAAGTGCTCGTCTCCTTTCAAAACCTGCCAGGACTGTCAATTAGAAATGGACGAGAAGCAGCCTGCCCTGCGATGTGTTCCACAGTACGGGTACTGATCTATGAGGCCAGGCCACATACTGTGGCTGAATGAGTTTGGAAAACACAGGGCCAAGCAAATGACACAGGTTTCCTCGCCACAGCAGCTCCCGGAGCCCTGAATCCACTGTAATGACCCTCATTCTCCAGGGGCAAGGGGATACATGTGGACTGCAGTGTTTCTCAAACTTCTTTGCTGTTGGATCCCTTCTTCTAGAGCTGCACTTTGGGCCAGGCCTACTGTCTGCATGTCTGTGCAGCCCTAAAATTTCTATGTCGAAATCCTAACCTCAAGGTGATGGTGTTAGGAGGTGAGGTCTCTAGAGGTGCTTAGGCCACGGGCCTGGGGCTCTCGTGAATGGGATTCATGCCTTTGCAAAAGAAGCTTGAGAGAGAGACCGCCTGTCCCTTTCCGCCATGTGGGAAGATGGTTAGAAGGTGCCATCTGTCAACTAAGAAGAGGGCCTCGCTAGACACTGAGTCTGCCGGTGCCTTGATCTTGGACTTCCCAGTATCCAAAATGTTTATAAGCTACGTTGTTTATGGAATTTTACTATAGTCGCCTGGATGGACTAAAATAGGTAGCATTCTTGGTACTCGCTTTGGGAATGCCAACCTGATTCTTTAAAGGCTAACCTTTCTTTTTATTTCTTTTCTATTTTTTTCTAAACAAGTATGTTCATTTGAATAAAATGAAGCGAATGGTTATTAATTTTGGGGTCAATCATTTTCTTTTCCTCAATTCCTGCTTCTCCTCAGGGTTCCTCTTATCCCATGATAGCAGGATAAGGCAGGGGTAACAAACACTTTAACCGTGAAGTCACACACAGCTGGGTGAGGCCCAACTCTGCCCCTTGCTCCCTGTTACCTCAAGAAAACACATCTCCTTGCTGACAGCCTGCTTCCTCACCGGGGGTAAGGACATCAGCATGACCTATATGACGTGTTGCTTATGAATGCACTGAGGAGACCAATGCTACACCCCGAGCTCCCAGCCAGTGTGTCCGCTGCACTGGTGTCTACGTACGCTTTGGCTCACCTGTCCAGCAGGGCTCCCAGCTTCTTGGCTACGTGGGCTCGGAACTCGGGGGTGGTCTGAAGTTCGTTGCCATCTTGTTTGTGCTCATCCACTTTATGCCTGTGACAGATACACAAGAAGCTCATTTCCTGCTGGCCCAGGAGCCGCCCCATGGGGTAGAGACTCCCTGCGTCCATCTCACTCTGACAGCCAGACTAGCATCTAACCCAGCAGAGGGCAGTATCTGCTGATGAGTCAAGGGAACTGCTCTACTGAGGGCGCAGTACCTGAGGCTCAGTCGGGGGGCTGGCAACTTGTTATTTGCAGCATCTGTGGAAAAATGAAAATTGAGGAAGTAGAGGCAACAACAATAAAAACATCTATTTGTGACAGGGACTTTTTAAAGTGATTTACATGTGTGACTAGGGAATCATCTCCAAGCTCCATTAGAAAGATTACCATTATCCCCACCTGAAGAGGGAGGGAGATTCAAGGAAAGGCAAAATCAACTTGGGCAGCATCTAACAGCCAATTTAACAGAGCTGGGAGGGGACACAGGCCACCTGGCTCCAGAGGCCCCTGTCCACCACTGTGTTGAACAGGCAAGTCTAAGTGTAATTTGTACAATTTGTTAAATGCCTACTACGTGCCTGGTTGTGTGCTAAGTGCTGCAGGAGAAGATGGAAGAAGGTGGCTCTTTGTGCTGATCGCATGTTTCAAGCCAAAACACTGGGACTGTCTGGCCTGGTGGTCATTCACTCAACCAAACACCTGCTGCCTTTTAATCACCAGGTCTCTCAGTTGCTGAACAACTGAGAGGCTATTCCTGTTTCCATGCAGCTTACATTCTAGACAGATAACAAACATGTAAAAACTCACTATAAAATTGGATAATGGCCAGTAAATTAAAAAAACAAAACAATGCAGAGGAGAGAGGTGGGCTGTGCTGGGGGGGGGGGTCACTGTATAAAGGTGGGCAGGTACAGTTTCTCTGGTATGGTAACAGTGGAACAGATATCAGAGAGGTAAGGGAGTGAACCAAGTGGATACCTGGAGAGAGCCTTCCAGGCAGAGGGAGGGGCATCTGCAAAGGCCCTGAGGCAGGAACTGTCTGGAGTATGAGAACCAGCAAGAAGGCCAGTGTGGCGGGGACCCACCCAGCCAGCAGGGGCCCAGTAGAGATGAAGAACTCCTGGGGGTCGCATCACAGAGGGCCCCCCGTGTGGGTCAATGTGAGGATCTGAGCTTTGAAGATGAGCAGCCACTGGAGGATTCTGGCCAGAAGGGGGACATAAACTGACTTAGATTTTTATATAACATCTGTGGCCACTGTGAGGAGTGAGAGCAGAGTGGGGCAAGGGCAGACGCAGGGAGTCCCCTGCAATGATTGGGAATCCTGATACACACAGTTTCAAGGTGGAGTCCACAGGATGTACTAATGGACTGGACACAGGTGTCAGAGATGAGCACAAGACAGCTCGGAGGCTTCTGGCATGGATAATGGGACAAAATGGGCTTGTGCCTTTAAGGAGCCAACTGAGCAGAATGGATGCATGGCACCAGGCTGGGTGTAGGGGCACGGTGTGTTAAACGACTCCAGTGGCCCTGCTGTGCCTACGCCATGATACAGTCACATGTGTGTGATTGCAGGCATGCTGTGATCTGTGCTGATGTGCCATGGAGCACACCAAAACTGCAAAAAGTGCCTGATGCTCCTAGAGGAGAGTGTGTGGAGCCAGCGGGATGTCTTTACAGGCACAAGGAGGAAGACCGTCTCTTGCCATGGACGAGAGAGGAACCATCACATCAGGTCCTGCTGTGGAACACAGCATTACTCACCTCCCCAGGGAGGCAGCTCGGTGGAGTCCTGGCTCTGACACTAACAAGCTGTGTGACTCTGGGCAAGACACTTTATATCCCTGAGCCTGTGTTCTCCTCATCTACTATGGGGTAAGATCACCCACCTTCTAGAGTTAGTGTTATGGACACACTGCATGTTCACCTTCTTGCATTTGAAACACAGGATTTGTTATTATTATTATTTTCTTTCTATTTCTATCTCCTAGGACTGTGCTTTGATTTGAAATAAAAGTTGTACAAATGAATCAAAGTATGTAATTGGTGCCCCCAAATTTAAGTGGTTTGAAGGTCTGGTGACCTGTTCCTCATCACTACAGTTAAAAGCTGTATCTGAAGGCTGCACTCATAAAAACAGTGACTTACATTTCCACATGGTCAGAGGCCAAAGGATGAGAGTTTAGTCCACAAAAAACACTCATCTGTGGCAGGGAGTGACATACCAGAGAAACAGAACATGGGCTTAGAGTCTGAGCGGTCTAGATTTACACCTGGGTCTGCACTTTCACAAGGCAAGTGACCTTGGCCAAGGCACTTCATCTTCAGTTTTTTCATCTATAAACTGAGGCTGATAATACCCTGTTTGTGGAATTGCTGGAAATATTGAACCAGACAACACAAAGTATGTAGAATAAGAGTACATGGGGCTGGGGTAGAGCACTTGTCTAGCACAGGTGAGGTGCTGGGTTTGATCCTTAGCACCACATAAAAAAATAAAATAAAGGTTACTGTGTCCACCTACAACTAAAAACAAACATTAAAAAAAAAAAAGCACACATTATGGTGACATTATTATTAGAATCGCCCAAGACTGTCTGAGGTCCAGCATCTTGCCTGGCACATAGTAGGTGCTCAATAAAGAAAAGTACTTATTATTAGCACCTACATGTATTTTCATAGCAGAGAATTTTTCTCCTCCTGGTACTAGATTGGAACTAGGGCCTTGGACTTACTAGTCAGGTGCTTTACTCCAGAGCCAGCTCCCCACCCCCCTTTTATCTCCTGAGCCAGGCTGTTTTCAAACTTGTGATCCTCCTGCCTTAGCCTCTAATGCAGCTGGGAACAGGTGTGCACCCTGACACCCAGCCTAGCAGGGGATTTATTGTTGAGAGCCACAGCCAAAGGGGCCCCAGCAAACTTCCAGCTGCCAGCAAACTTCCAGCTGCTGGCTGATGATTGGCTCACAGCGGCCCCAGCAACATCTAGCTGATTGGCTCCTCGGCCCCAGCAACATCTAGCTGATTGGCTCCTCTGCGGTGATGCTCATTGGGCTGTTTCCCTGCCCTTTCAGACCACGGAGCTGCTCATTGGGGGACTTTTTGGCTCCGCCCACGTGACCCAGCCAATCGGCCTCAAGAGCAGGAGGATTGTGGGAGGTGGGGAGAAGCTTGTGTGGGAGAGAGAGGCTTGTGGAAAGGCGGTGGTGGCAGTTGAGGCTCTGAGGGTTTTTCCTGAGAGGCTGTTTTGTTTGGCGTGTGTGGTTCTAAAAATAAAGTTAGTTACTTTTGACAAGTGGCTCCTGATTGTGCCCAGCCAGACTGCGGCAATTTATAATGTCACAAAAACAATGAATTGAAAAGCTGGTAGCTTGCATACCACTTCTCAGGTGTTCATCTCTTACCACTGTGTTAGAGTCTGTAAACAAGTCTGGATGGCGCCTGGCATTTTGCCAGAGGGAGTGGTTTGTGAAGTAACGCCAGTGAGTCATTAAGTGTGGAGATTCCTTATTGGTTGACTGCTGAATCTAGTTTATGTTAATTAAGATAAGCTGTGTGGAATGTATATATACGTCTCCTGTCCTACAATAAACGGCTCCCACTCCTGCTGTATGAATCTACACAAGTTGTTTGTCATCCCCCCGGTTATTTTGCTGCAGCCGGACTGCGGCACCACTGCCCACAGAAACCCTTTAGACTGGGAGTTGGCTGTAATCCCGGCCTCTCTCATCAGTGAGGTGCCCATTGTGCGAATTCATTTATTCGAGCCCTGTGCTAAGGTCCTCGGAATACCATGGTGAAAGAACAGGCCATGAAGTTCATATCACATAACCTCTCAATAAGTATTTGTGCAGCAAATATTGGCTAGGGATGCAGAATTAAAGGGGAAAAAGATAAGACAAATAAAGAGGTAAATTGCAGGAAAAGATGAAAGTACTATTTACAAAGGGAATCACACAAAGAATGATGGGGGCACACACAAGGCAGGTAACCCCAACTTGAAAGACTGAGAGAGCTTTCCCAAAGTGGTTTTGTCTCGTTACATTAAAGGATGAGCAAGAGTTAAGTCTGGGGGAGAGGCAAGCAGTCCATGTACAGAAATCAACCACACATTTGCCACCATTTACGGGGCCTTTCCTATGTGCCAAGCACTGCAGATGCATCATCTCAGTAACTTCCCAACCTTATAAGAGGAAATTCAGGTACAGCAGGATGTAAACAGTATGCTCAAGTTCTTACTGCTAGTGAGTGGAAATGGAGACAGAGAAGCAGATTTGTCCACCAAAACTGCAGGAAAAACTGCAGTTCTCCGTGTTCAGAGGTAAGTGGGTAGGGTGTAGTTTGGCCTCTACCTGTGGGAAGTGGAGAATGGCAAGAGCACTAGGGAGAAACAGGCAGGGAATGGGTGACCAAATACATGGATTTTAACCTTTCTTTGCTTTGGTTTTCTTTTTTTAATTTTATTTACTTATTTAGTTAGTTGTAGTTGGACATAATACCTTTATTTTATTTGTTTATTTTTATGTGGTGCTGAGGATCCAACCCAGAGCCTCGAACGTGCTAGGCAAACGCTCTACCACTGAGCCCCAGCCCCAGCCCTTTGCCTTAATTTTCTTTAGCAGCACCGTGAAGCCTGGATCCCTTCTCAGAATGTTTCAGGTCATAAAATGCAACATACTGACTTATGGAAAACCCCAATAACGCTGAAATTTAGCTATCTTAATAGTAAACAACCAAATTTATGATATTAGTGCATATGCTTCTTTATTAATGCAGATCTTTATTAAATAAGATCTAGTAATGGGTCTAAAATTCACTGTTTTTTAAAGCAAGGGGATGAGTATAAATGACCTCTTTCCAACATACTGTGAATAAGAAAAATATTTTTATATATGGACAAAGATTGTAATGCAATTCGAAAATCTGGTAATTCATGTTGTAACAAAGTAACAGGTATCGTCAAAGCAACTGTAACTTGTTGCTCATGCGCACGACAGAAAGAGCTGCTACATTTTAGTTAGGGGTTAATGAAAATAAAGATGCAATATTTTTTGCCACTTCAAATACAAGGACCCTAAGGATTCTAACCACGATTATGTTGAGGGATTTCAGATTTAATCCCAGGGCACTAGAGAGCCGGTCACACAAGGTCTCAGAGACGTGGACAGAGCTCGTTGGCGTCCAGAGGGTGGGGAATGCACTGCAGGCGCGGAAAGGCTGGACGCGAAAATGCAGGGAGCGGGGCTGCCAGTCCTCTCAGAGAGGAGGCTGTAAGGATGCCCTGCAGAAAATGCAGTCGAGAGACATTGAGGTGTCTCAGTTTCTCCCGCTGGGACCACGGAACGACCCTCCCTACTGCACCTTGAATGGGGACTCCCTCCTCACCACCCATGCTCTCAGGTCCTATGGGAAGAACTCACGCCCCACGGACAGCCTCCCAGAACACACCCCCTACCGGCTCGTGGTTTCTCTGCTCCCCGCGGGTGCTGCTCCAGCTCCCAGGCCGGCATCGCAGCCTCACGGCACCGCGCCAGCTCCTCCTCCTCGCTGCTGCTACTGCTCTCTGAATCGCTCACGGCGCCACCGGGAGCCGCCATCTTGGGCTACCGCAAAGGATCGCGGGAACGCCTCTATTGTGGGCCCGCCCACAGGGCCCCACGTGAGGGTGGAGAAGCGCAGGGCATTATGGGGATTGTAGTCCTCAGATTCAGGCACGCTGTGGGCCCCAAACTGTGCTAGAAGGTGGAGGCTGTCCTCCAACGTGAGCGCGTGAAGAATCCAAGAGATGAACTTCTCCAGTCTTGTCTTGATGAGAAAAATGAGACCCACAAGGCTGAAGGGAATTGCCTGAGGTCACACCACATTCCAACCACGTTCAGGTTTTGATCCCAGGTAGTTTAGACATTATTTATTTATTCCAGTAATTTTATTTTTTTTTAAAGAGAGAGTGAGAGAGGGAGAGAGAAAGAATTTTAATATTTATTTTTTAGTTATCGGCAGACACAACATCTTTGTATGTGGTGCTGAGGATCGAACCCAGGCCGCACGCATGCCAGGCAAGCGCGCTACCGCTTGAGCCACATCCCAGCCCTATTCCAGTAATTTTAAGTCCATCTGTGGGTCAGAATCATCTTAGGGAACTTGTTAAACTGGGGATTTCTAATTCTAACTGAATTAGAATCTTTTTATCAGCTTTGGGGCCCAGAAGTCTGTTATTTCTTCTAATACCTTGGGGCCTTGCTGCTGAGAGCTCAGTTCATGGCCCCGGTAGCAGCAGAATTCTTGGGAGCTTGTTAGAAATGCAGAAAAGTCGGGCTTCACCACGAACCTTCCAGATCAGAATCTGCATTCTGAGAAGCTCTTCCTGTGATTTGTGTGTAAAATGTGAGATGTATTGTCCTGGCTAATTCAGATGGGAAACTCGGCAGTTTTCCAGCCCAGGACTTTTCAAAAAATACTGATTCCCAGCACTGACCCAAGACAGACAAATAAGAATCTCTGTGTCTAAGATATTCCACGGGTGAAAGATAAATCAAAATAAGTTTTGTCTTTTTGGAATGCTTTGTTTATTTCTTAGGATGAGTGTGTCAAAACATCATTCAAACAAATTCTCTGGCCTTGGATTTTCTATCAAAAAAAGAAAGAAAGAAAGGTAACTGCTCTGATCAGAATATTTGTGTCCCCCAAATTCCTGTATTGAAATCCTGACCCCCCAAGGATTTCAGGAGGTGGGGCCTTTGGAAGGTGAGTAGGTCATGAGGGGCAGAACCCTCATGCCTGGGATTAGTGGCCCTCATGAAAGAGACCTCCTCCTCACTTCATCCACCATGTTGTTGAAATTAATTAGTTGTTTATTTTAACATCTCTTCCACCATGTGAAGACACAGTGAGAAGCTGCCATCTAAGAACCAGGAAGAGGTCTTTACCACATAGCAAATCTGTTAGCACCTTGATCTTGAATTTCCCAGCCTTCAGAACTGTGAGAAATAAGCGTTTGTTATTTATAAGCCATTGAGTTCATGGTATTTTGTTAGAGCGACGCAAATGGACTAAGACTGATTTATTCAATAATTCATTCATTCATTTATTTATTTTCGGTACTGGAGATTGAATCCCGGGGTACTTAACCACTGAGCCACATCCTCAGCCCTTTTTAAATGTTTTATTTAGAGACAGTTTCAATCCTGAGGGCTCAAATTTGAGAGGTTCAAATGATTAAATAATACCCATTAGGATAGCATCAGCACCTGTGGAAATGAACGACCACCCAAATGAGAACAGAGGTTGTTTATTCACAACTTTCAGGCACTATCCTTTGCCTTCCACAGAGACTCAGGGCAGGCAGGAGAATGGGAAAGCTTTACAGTGAACCTGACAAATGATGAAGGCTTCAGGCATAGCATGATCAAGCTGGTTATCGCTGGGAAGTTGTAGGTGCCAACTACAAGCAGACTACCTCTGTGATCGGTTTGGGGAGCTCATTTGGTTTTCTCTGGTTGGTCCTAAATGGAAAGTGAGTTCTAGGTGGTGTGGGAAATTAGATAAACGGCAGTGATTGACTTAGTCCTGGACTTGGTTCTGGGTTGGCTGCTGTGGAGAATGTGGGTCAGAGTTTTACTGTCACATAGGATCTGGCCATGGGCCATTTGTATATTTAGTCTCTAGCACCTCTTCCCCTCCCCTACTGGCAGGGCCAGTAGAGCTGTTGACAAAGTCGGTGAAGATGTGGCACCGGGGCCTGGATTAGAAGACAGAGAGGCAGACAGAGAAGCTTCCCGGAGGAAACTAGCTGGAAGGAAACCGAGCTTCTCCTGCCTTCTTCTCGGACAGAGTGAGAGTGTCGCTGTCTCCGACGCCGTAGTAGTCCAGACTGAACCAGTCCTGCAGGACGTGGCCCCGGAACTCCAGGCGCTGCAGCTCCCGGAGCAGGCCCTGCCGGTCCTCGATCTGCTCCTTCAGGCTGCGGACCAGGTGGGCGGGCTGGGCGGCGTAGGCGTGGCTCCCACCGTCCGGGCTCTTCACAAAGACCTGGATCTCGGGGGAGACGGTGTCCAGCAGGCAGACGCTGGTGTGGGAGAAGATCCCGTAATAGGCCAGGGAGCAGTGACTGCGCAGGAGCTGCCGCTCGCCGCCGGGCTCCTGGAAGGACAGGCGCTGGAGGCCCGCGCAGCCCCGGCTCTGTCGGATCTTCTCCTTCATCTTCTTTATGGGCGCGTAAGGGTTCACCCAGAGGACGAGATCGGAGAGACCCCACTGCTGCACCGTCACCTGGATGTCTCTCGCTGACTGCAGGGAGGGGAGGGGGAGGGGGAGGGGAGGGGAGGGGAGGGGAGGGGGAGAGGGAGAGGGGGAGAGGAGGGGAGGAGGAGGGGGAGAGGGAGAGGGGGAGAGGAGGGGAGGAGGAGGGGGAGAGGGAGAGGGGTTATCTTCATGCTTCCCCACGTGCAAAAATTCCCTTCACCTTTTTCTTTGCAAAAGCAACCCAACCAGCAGCAGCAGCAGCAGCAGTAGCAAGCCTTTAGGGAGTCCCGGCCCCTTCCCGGGGCTGCGCGTCCCCTGCTCTAGTCTGAATGCGGTTTTCTTCTTACTGCAACCCTAGGAGGACGGATCTCCCAGGTTTTAGGGATGAAACCATTGTGGCTAAGCAGGGCTAAGTGGTCACTGGATATTAGTTCCAGAGGGAGTAAGGGCCCCGCAGTTCTGGGCAGGAATCTAGGTGGAGCGCTGCAAAGTCTTCTCATTTTTCCAGATAAAAATGTGTGCACAATTTTTTTTTTTTAATATTTAGGAAAAACCCAGAGGCATGTCATTTTCAGCATACCTGTAGGCCTCATGTGGTTGGTGAACCCCTGATTTGCTCTCTGTGCCTTATTATAGAGTCTCTGTTTTTGCTTCTGCCTTCTGCTCTGATGGGTCAGTCTCTCGTTCCTGCACAGAACCTTGCTCATTCCCACATCCCGTCCTTTATCCTTTAGTCTCACTCCAGCCCTCAGTCTAGAGTGTCCTTTGTTCTGAGCCTCTATATCTATATCAGAGCATCCAAACACACAAGGTGAGGTCTTTTGGGTTCACCTTAAGCCCTAGTTCCTTCAAGGAATCTTCTCTGGTAACTTTAAAATCACTTATATTTCCTTTTTTTTTTTTTTGGAGATCTACAAAGTCCTGGCTGTGAATCCTGACTTTGCTGACTCTGAGCAGTGTGACCTCGATTAATTGACTTAACCTCTCTGAGCCTCAGTTTCCTCATGTGTTAAATGGCAACAATAGTGATATTATTATATTATAATGGAGATAATGATAATGTTTGAATTTCCATTTTTTTTTTTTAGAATTGCCCACGAGGATCAACTGAGACAATCCCTGGATAAGCACTCTGCAAATTGTAAAATATAATATGTGGATTAAATAGATTATGATGATCTTTGCCTGTAGGTTTGGTACTGCATAATAACTTAGTAATTTCTTTTTTTCTGAGTATCCAGTCTCCTCTGGTAATTGTTCAATCAGCTTTGTGCAGTTTGTTTAGTGGACTTGCTTCCGAACAGCATTGGGTGAGTTCTTTGAGGCTAGGGACCACGTCTTATTTTTGTATCCCTGGTGCTGCCCCTCCCCCACTCCCAGCTCCAGTTCTGGAACCTAACAGCTGATTGAGTTGACTTGGCAAGCTCAACTCCTGCAAAGAATGCTCAGGGACATGGAACTGATTTTTTCAGTAGGTTATAGGGGGAAAAGAAAAAAAAGGAGGAGAATTTAAAGATGGGAAATCTGAACCTTAGTCAAAGAATTTTTCTAGGTTTATGGAACCAGTGGGCGGTGCACCGGGCTTCCCTCTGTCTCCCTGTAAAGTGCTATTCTTCATCGGCACAAAAGCAGATAGATCAACATCCCCTTCTGGGCTTCAGGCCTGTGGTGGACTCAAGAGGAGCCATTACCTTCACAGTCCAGGTGGGGACTGGGATTTCTCTGCTGTCATAGCAACAGTCCTGTTTCAGGCACTGTCTGGCCCTCTGAGCGACTAAGTCCCATCTGTACCCTTCTGCCACATTGTGGGTGGGGTCCACCGGATCCAGGATGATGGGCCTGCAACACAGGGACGGGATACCCAGGCTCCTTCTGGCTTGGGGACTGCGAGCCAGAGTAGCCTCCCAGCCACCATCTATTCAAACCACCAAGCCTCTGTAGGTCCAGGGCCTCCGGCTCCGAGTACAGGAGGTCCAGAAAGATCAGAGCAAGAGGACAGAGACCATCAGATTTCCAAAAATTCATCTCGGGGAGAGTTCTCTAGGTCATTGCAAGAAATTTTAGGATGGAGCGAGTGAGGCCTTAAAAGTCACACTGGAGCAATAACAGAGACCCACTCAGGCAGGTGTACCATTCAGAGGCAGAGCAGATGGTGCCAGTTTGAGGCTAGCACAGCTGAGTGGCTTTGGGTAATAGTAACAGTGCCAGCACCAACAGTGGACTTTCATTGAAGCTCTAGAGACAAACCCTCTGTACATGAACCTAGTTCACTCCGTACAACAATTCTACAAAGTAGGGACCAGTATTACTCTTGTTATGCCCAAGGGCATGCGAGGGCTACAGGTGAGAAAACGGAGGCACACACATCTCCCTGTTCTCAGGACTAGCAGCTAGGGTTCTTCCTCATTCTAATCCTACCGCCTTGACCCAGAGGAGGCTGGGCTGCCGCCAGGTCTCTCCTTTATATAAATGTTGAATGAATATTTCAACTAATGTCAGCTCAGTGTAACAGCCTGAGTGGGCCATCTGGGGAGCAGGGGTGGGTAAAGCCAGGCCTCTCACTCCAGGATCTTTTGTTCTGGGAGTCCAACTGGTGTGACAGAACCTGAGAGCAGGCTGCTGGGTGGACGGTACACTCTGGGCTCCCTGCTGGCTACAACCAACACTGGCCTCTGCTGCCCTGCTCCCTGGGGTGGTCCTGTCTGAAGGCCTAGGGGAGCAGTGCAGGCCCCCCCATGGGACTTGGGACATCTGAGGCAGAGTGGCTCATCCCGTGGTGGGGCACGTGATCTGCCACACAAGGCTTGTGACCAGGGATTGGTCTGGTTTCCTCTTGGGTTTGGCCCAGGGACGAGAGGGGGGCCCCCACTAACTGGGTTGAAGAAGAGGGCAGGATAAGGAGGAGGAGCGGAGGGGACTGGAGGGGGAACCCGGTGGTAGAGCACTGAGCACTTGCCTGGCTTGCAGGAGGCCCTGGGGTGGATCTCAGCACTGCCAGGAAAAAAGAGCAGAGACAGGCAGGGGAGAAGGGCAGAGAGAGAGAGAGAAGGAGGGAGGGAGGAGGAGGGGGGAGGAACAAGGAAAGAGAATCAGTCTCTAGTCTACCTAAGATCCTGAAGTTATTTTCCACCTGCAACTTTCTAGATAATCCTCTCCCCCTAAGGAGACCCCCTATTTTCCTTTGCATGTACCCCCCAATACTCACATAATGGAATATTACAACTTCTACTCTAAAGTATTGATCTGCTTCCCCCAGAAGCAGATCTCCAAATAAGGATTTGGCTTATTTGGAAGGAGAGCCCGGGAAACACTAAGAAAGGAGTGAGAGAGTGAGACAAGAAAAGGAAGGAAACCTAAGAAGAGGGACGGTGATATCAAGGTCATTACCACGGTAGCAGCTAGAGGTTTGTCCTGCCAGGGAACCCTGGGAACCCGTGTGGAAGAGGAGACCCAGAGTTCCTTCATCTGAGGTGAGCGGGAGCTGGGGCACTCTCACAAACTCCCTCCAGTTATTAGTTGAGGGCTATTCCAGAGGGGCTCCTGCTAGGGAGGGACCCCCCCCCCTCCCCAGGCAGAGGGGTGCAGGTGCTGGCACTTGGAAGCTGAGCCAGCTCTCACCGGAGCCATAAAAGCCAAGGGCATTCGAGGTCTATAGCAGTGAGCGTTTTTGCAGCATCTACCCCACACTAGATACGGCGGATCTTTCAAGCTGATTTTTGGTGACCCTTGTGGAACTCCTGTATGGGACCTTCCCATTGCATAGCAATGAGAAAATGACACAGCTGAGACTCAAACTGGAGGCTCCAAGAATCTTTTCTAATGCATCTCTAAAAAGCACTGGAATGGTCTCCTGAGGGCCAGAGGGCTAAGGGAGGGTGGAGGGGTTGTTTTGGGGACAAGGGAAAAGTTCATAACCCCTCACGGTGATCTCGGTGATCTCGACAGTCTGCAAACGTGAGACACTAACTGGAGCCATTGAGAATCTCAGGGTCAACTACTGTGGCAGCCTCGCTGTGTACTTAAGTCAATGCAGACAATTCCATACCATATTTCCCTCGAGTCTCTTCCCTCCCTCCCTCCCTCCCTTCCTTCTTTCTTTCTTCTTCTTCTTCTTCTTTTTTTTTTTTTTTTAATGTGAGACTTAGTGGGTAAGCTGGGCCCATACCTCTCTTTTTTGAACTGTTCTCTGACAAAGTCCTGGATGGTTGGGTGCTGGAGTGTGTAGTACTTGGTCCAGTAGATACAGATGAATTCATAATCCTGGAGCAGCTCCATCACTGTGCTGAGACCCTCGTCCAGCTTGAAATTCTCATTCTCCTGAGTCCCTGTTTCCCAGGCATAGATGGTCAACAGTTCAAGGGCATAGACAGGGGGCAGGTTGGCTCTGGGGCACTTGGCTCTCACGTACTGTTTAAAGAGATGGGAAGACAGAGAGACCCCGAGTTTATATGTGATGATGGCATTGGACTAGAAGCTGGAAATCCAAATTCTGGGCCTCATTCTGCTGTTTATTGGCTGTGTGGCTGTAGCCAAGTCACCTTCCCTCCCTGGGCCTTGGTTTTCTCATATTAGAATTAGAAGTTTGGGTTAATGCAGTGTTTCAATTGTTCTTAACAAACATAACTCCTGGCATGGAGTCGTGAAGAGGTGGCCTAAGGAGTGAGCTGGCTGGGACCTGCCACCAGCATCTCAGCCTCAGAAGCACTGTTTTAATTTGTTTCTACGTGCTGAGCTTTTGGGAAGGGTTTCTTTAAACAAAGGGCTTTTCACTAACAATTGAGGGATTGAGGGAGGTAATGTTCTATAGTGAACCTTGGGATAGACTTTAGGAGACATTATTTCCTATACCATTGTATTGCAGCCATACTGTTTGGGTGGGGTTGATTCTACTCTTTTCTTTTTAGGTGGAAACAATATCTTTATTTTATTTTTATGTGGTGCTGAGGATAGAACCCAATGCCTCATGCATGCTAGGTGAGCACTCTACCACTGAGCTACAACCCCAGCCCGATTCTATTCTTAACTCCAAAGTTGGCACAAACCGAACAACATAAACTTTTACCTCTTGCCAAGTGACTGATTCAAGAGAAGAGTGTGTAATTTGAGGATGATTCAATTAGAGCATAGTTCTTTTATTAAGTGATTGAAAGAAGAGAAGTCCTTTCTTGTGTGTGGATGTGAGGGCAGGAACAACTGTGGCCATTTTGCCACTACAAGGAAGACCAAGGCCCAGGGAGGGAAGGTGACTTGATCACAGTCTCACAACCAGTAGGTGGCAGAAATTAGAATTCTTTTTTTTTTTTTTTTGTATTTTTTTCTGTAACTTGCAAAACAAAACAAAAAAACTCCAAAAACATTTTAACTGACACTGATCACTTCCTGTCTGAAAAACCTCTCTAATATTCAGCCTTGTGCTAATCTCAGTTCCTTGGAAGGCTGAAATGGGAGAAGCATGGATTTGAGGCCAACCTGGGTAATGTAGTGAGACCCCCATCTTAAAAAAAAAAAAAAAAAAGCCTTTCAAACAGTCAGTTAGAAAGTGAAAATTTTTGTCAAATATCCAGCTATTGGGCTGGGGTTGTGGCTCAGTGGTAGAGCGCTCACCTAGCACGTGCAAGGCCCTGGGTTCGATCCTCAGCACCACATAAGAAATAAAATAAAGATGTTGTGTCCATCTACAACTAAAAAAAAAATAAATATAAAAAAAAAAATATCCAGCTATTGATCTGTGAAAGCAAAATTGCTCTTTCTTGTGGCCATTATAAATGAAGAGTGTACCACATCCCATAGTTAAACAGTAGCAGCAACAACATAAACAGCAACAAAAACAGACACAAGACTTTGACCTTAAAACAAACAAACACAGGAAAGCTACAGGGTCATAGGAAAGCCTTGTTCTAGTTTTCCAAATAAGTGGAACTTGGAGCCTTCCTAGAGGTCAGTGATTCCTTACAAAAAACAACTTTATCCCTGACCTAAAATTGTTTTTAATTGAACTCAAATTTATTTATAACTTGTTGTAGCTTTTCATGAATCCACACTTAATGCTCAATGTTATAAATCCTCATTAATCAATTATAATTTTGTTGGAATTTAAACTCATGTCAATACAATTTATTTTCTCCCCAAAATGTTGTTTTCTCCAATACCAGTGAGATTTTACATTCTTAAAACTTAGATATTCCCAAAGTACAGAATGCCTGTAGTCGTTCAGATGTAAGCTTTAGGAAAAATGAACCCTATACATCAGATAGGGTGTGCGTGTCTTGTAATTACTGCTGCTGGGGAGGCTGAGTCAGGAGGATCCCTTGAACACATAGTTCAAGACCAGACTGGGCAACATGGAACACCCTATCTCAAACCAAAACAACAACAAAAACCCACAAAAAATTTCATTCCTTAAGAATTTTTGGAAGACTATTTAAAAAAGACCTATGTACTCCTCTAGGGCTGATGTTCAGGGATGCTGGGTGGGTTAATCAGTCTTCTGTCTTCATAACAACTTAATAATCAACTTGTGAAGAAATAAAGTTGAGCGAGGCATGGTGTTGCATCCCAGTGGCTTGGGAGGCTGAGGCAGGGGGATGGCGAGTTCAAAGCCAGCCTCAGCAAAAGCAAGGCCCTAAGCAACTCAGTGAGACCCTGTCTCTAAATAAAATACCAAATAGGGCTGAGGATGTGGCTCAGTGGTTGAGTGCCCCTGAATTCAATCCCCAGTACCTGCCCCCTCTCCAAAAAGAAATAAAGTTGAGATAATTAACTTATAAAGAAAAGTTCATTTTTTTTCCAGTCATTGATAAACGTGACACCTTTATTTACTTTACATGATGCTGAGGACCACACCAGTGCCAGGAGGCAAGTGCTCTACCACTGAGCCACCACCCCAGTCTAAAAATGCTCATTTTGGTTCAGAATATTGGAGGCTTCAGTCCCTGACTGATGGGCCCCATTAGCTTTGGGCCTGTGGCAAGGCCGAACATCTTGGTGGGAGCAAATCCACTCACCTCCAGAGAGGAAAAGGAAAGGGGTGGGGTCGTCCCCTTCAAGGCCACACCCCCAATGACCCGAGTGCCTCCCACCAGGCCCCGCCTCTTAAACGGTCTACCTCCGATTAGCACTAAGCTGGGGACCAAGCCTGTAATGCACCAGCCTTTGGGGGACAGGTAAGGTCCAACTGTAGCAGATGCTATGACTTCCTCATATTTTGGATCTCTAACTTTTACAACCTTTCTAGATAATGATAAACATCTGAGAAAATAGTTTTCTACTGTCAACAGAGCCTAGCTATAGACCTTGTCATCTTGGTACTGTGTCTTATATATTTTATTGGGTTAACCCTTTTCTTCTGCAACCTGATTCCCTTGCAAATTCTCTGCAAGCTTTTACTTAATAAATGAGTTTCTTTTTTTTCTTGTTTTTTGAAAATTTCTTTGGGACAGGGTCTTTCTGTGTTGCCCGGGCTGGTCTCAAATTCCTGGGCTAAGCAATCCTCCTGCCTGCGTCTCCCAAGCAGCTGGAACTGCAGGTGTACGCCACCACGTCTGGCTATGTTGTTATCTCTAATTCTGATTCTTGTTTTGATTTGGTTGGGGCCACTACACCCCTGATGATATAATCTGTGAGTCCGGTTTTAGGTTTTGACCACTTGCTGGTGTCCATTTGGAGGTAGATGGCACCCATTTATTCCCTAGGGGACAGTAGTCAGTGGGTTTTGATTGTTCTTTCTTTATCTTGAGAATTCTGATATCTCTTGGGAGCCTCACACCTATTGTCTTACATGTTATTATGAATTTAAATCAATCAGTGTGTGTGGGGGTGTGTGTGTGTGTGTGTGTGTGTGTGTTTAAATACAATTCCCGGAAAAACAGTCCTGTGAGACTATGTGCTGGCTGACTGGTGTACTTTCTGTCGTGTTTATTTTTGTCTCATAATTAAAGTTGTAAAACCAAAACTGCTGGTTCATTTTGTTTTTATAAGTGAAAAAAAACATTTATATCACTTTTTTTTAATTAGAGTGGTCTCATTTGCTGTATAATTTATCTTTGGGCAATGTCTTTCTCCCCACTCCACTCCAGCGAACTTATGGAGTATAATTGGAAATAAATTCATGGGCAAAGATGAATATTTAAGGGAGGGAAAGGCAGGGAGAAGGGGAATTGCATGGATGGTGGAAGGAGACCCTCATCATGTACAAAATACATGTAATGAAGATGTGAATTTGGTGTCAACATATCTTATCTACAGAGATATGATAAATTTGGTATAAAGGTGTATTAAGAATTTTAAGGCAAAAAATAATAAGAAAGCTCATGTAAAAATAAATAAACAGATTTAAAAATAAATAAATAAATGTAATATAAATTTTTAAAATAAATATACATATACAAGCGCGCGCACGCACACACACACACACACACACCCCACGATGAATATTGACACCTAAAGGGACTGAGTCAGAATTTTACCAGACTTATTCCAAAAGCAGGTGACTTCATAGAAACAGACTGCTTAATGAAAGACAAATAAAACGAGAATGAACTACAAGGCTAGTGTTCTACACAGCTCTACTTGTGCACCATTAGATTAAACTCAGTAATGACCATGACACTGAGGAACTGGATCGTTGAGGGGGATGGATGTGGGTAGAATTCAAGGAGTCTTTCTTTCCTCTTAGGAGTCTTAGTTTGCTGGGATGGATGTGGGAGTGAAGGGCACATGAACTTGACATTAGACAGTAACCACAGCATGTCCAGCCCTTCATTACTGAAATACTATAGGCCACCTACTTTTCTCTTTCCTTCTCTTTCTTTTCCTCCCCTTCCTCCTCCACCTCTCCCTCCTCCACGCATCCTGGCAGCCCCCTTACCTGCTGGTACCAGTGTTTGACCAGCCGCAGGAGACTCTTCACTTTCGTTGGCCGATGTTTCACGAAGCATCTCTGCAGCTCACTGAAGGAAGGGGAGAAATTTCCAGGGTATCCACAGGCCTTGATCAGATTCACGTAGACCTCAGGGGGTGGCTGAGAGTTGGGGACAGCAGGCCCTGAGGAGAGAGGAAGCAAAGTGAGGTTGACTTAAGAAGCCCCCGAGGGATAAATAGTCTCTGGAGGAGGGCCGACTCATTCATTGGGGTGACCTTTTCAGGGAGACTTGAGACTTCATGTCCCTGGATATGAACAGTTTAGGGTTTGATTATTCTTCTTGTGAGATTCCTCCTCTGGAGAGCCAATGTTGGGCTTTCTATGCCTCAGTCCACTCCAGGACTATTATTGTCCTCCTTGGATGTCCCCAACACTGTCAGTTTTCCTTAACATCTGTTTTAGACCGCTTTCTAGTGATCCATTGGAATCTCTCAATATCAGAGAGGAGAACCAGTTCCCTGGCACCATCTTTCTTGATAAGATCAGATCTGTCTCTCTGACATCTTCTTCAAAGGACGATTCCATGCAGACGCTAATAGGACAATTCATAGGAGCTGGTGCACGATATGGAACCTGCTACGGTTTGGATCTTGAGTGTCTTCCAAAGTCCCATGGGCTCAAAGGTTTGGTTGCCAGCCTGTGGTGCTATTGAGAGGTGTGAGACCTTTAAGAGGTGGGGCCTACCGGGAGGAAGTTAGGTCTTTGGGGGCATGCCCGTGAAGGGCTATAGGGATGCTGCTCTGTGTTTCCTTGCCACCATGGGCCAACAGGCCTCCTGACCCCATGCTGCCGCCCTGATGTACTGTGCCTCAAAGTCCAAAGCAACAGGGCCAGGTGACCACAGACTGGAACCTCTGAAACCATGAGCCAAAATAAAACTTTCCTCCTTTTGGTTGGCTTATCTCTGGTATTTTGTCACTGAGTGACACAGAATTTACATCAGCTGGTATATTTTATTCCAAGAATCTAGAACTCTCTGCCTGAGGATTAACCATAAACGACATCAACCTAATGCTCCAAGAAGCAACGCTTAGCAAATGCCTTCCAAGAAGTTTGCAGATCAACACTCTAGTAGCCCTTCTGGGATAATGTTGAGATGTGCTTTATATTATTAATTCGAGTCCCACAGAGGCATGAAGCCCAGTTGTTAGGAGTGATGACTTGCTCAGTAATGTACCTTGTGTTGATTTCTCCCCTCCCCTGTCTTTTTTTAAAACCAGTGTTGAACCCAGAGATGCTTAACCACTGAGCCACACCCCCAGCCCTTTTTTAAAATTTTGAGACAGGGTCTCACTAAGTTGCTTAGGGCCTTGTTAAATGACGGGGGTTGGTTTGAATTTGCGATCCTCCTGCCTCAGCCTCCGGAGCCACTGGGATTACAGGCGGGTGCCACCACGCTCAGCTCCCTTCCCTGTCTCCATGCCCTACTTCCTTCCCAGGGTTGGATCATCTTCCTCAGGCCCTTCCTGCAGGATCTGCTGCTAGGATAGTCCTAACAAATGACAGACCTCTGTGCTACTTACTAAAACTCTTGGTTATTATTTTAGATCCTTTACTTCGTTAGGTCTCTGATCTTCCAGAATATCCTTTCTACAGGAAGACCCTTCCTGAGCACCCTTTCTGTGGCTACCCAGGGCACCCCACTCTTCTCCTCTGAGCACTGACCACCATTTATCGTCTGTTTATCTGTGTGATTCTTTGTTAAGCTTCTGTTTCCCAAGTTGGGCATCTTGACAGACAGAATGTGTTATGCTGGGTTCAGGGAGAAGCTCAGGCCCCAGCACAGGGCGTGGGAGCATAAATGAAGGACTGCAGGGTCTCCAAGGGATCAGGAGTGACAGGTGAAGAAGTTGGGAGTCTCCCGGAGAGAGCCAGTGTGGAAGTCATGGGCTTCCGCTCCCCTTACCCAGAGCTCTGTAGGCAGGCACGATGGTGATATTGATGGGTTCCGCGGTCCCCCTGGTCTGGATGGTGAAGTCGAGAGCACTGGGGACTCCTTGGGTTATTCTCAGGTCACTGAGCCCAAGATCCAGCAGGTCCTGGCAACACCACAGTTTTCCCCAGATCAGTCTCAGGACAGTTTGGTGGTACTTGGCCTCCTCCTGGAAGCTGTGGAAACAGCTCAGGAACACCACCAGTTCCACGTCTGCCTCGCTCCTGAGCACTGTGCCATTCCCAAAGGAGCCCACCTGCAGGAGACAGAGGCCTGTTACCGGGAGGCCCTGTGCCCTCTGGGAAAAGCGGTGCATTTTCCCAGTTTGTGCATGACCACCCTGAGGGATGGGTGGGCAAGCTGAGATGTCCAGAGGAAGGGTCACTCACCCAGAGTCACTCAGTTTGCAGCCTGACTTCAGAGCCTAGGCTGCTTATCTATTCTGCACTGCATGGCTCCTGAGACCCAGTCTTGTCCCCCTGTGGAGGAACGCCTACTCCCAAGGAACACAGGGTGAGCATCTCAAGTCCCCAAATCAGAAATCCAAAACGCTCCAAAACCCGAGCTGTTCTGAGAGCTGACATGACATCACAAGCGGACATTCCACACCTGACTTCATGTGACAGGTCACAGTCAAAACAATTGTGCACTCAAAGTATTGTATAAAATTATGTTGGGCGTGGTGGCACAAGCCTGTCATCACAGCAGCTCAGGAAGCTGAGGCAGGAGGATCTCGAGTTCAAAGCCAGCCTCAGTAAAAGTGAGGCCCTAAGCAGCTCAGTGAGACTCTGTCTCTAAATAAAATACAAAACAGGGCTGGGAAGGTGGCTCAGTGCTTGAATGCCCCTGAGTTCAACCCCTGGTAATTCCCCTCAAAAAATGATATTCAGGCTATGTGAGTAAGGTATTTATAAAACAGAAGTGAATTTCACGTGTAGGCTTGGGTCCCACTCCCAAGAAATCTCATGATGTACACGTAAATATTCCAGAATCAGAATATTCAGGACCCTGGAACACTTCTAGTCCCAAGCATTTTCAGGAAGGGATTCTCAACCTGTAATAATGTCTATTCTGTAGCATTTGAGGACTTGAGGGTGTATATCTGAAGAAACTCAATGCATTAAAAAGCAGGGAGCAGGTTTGACTATTGAAGTAGAGCCGTGAGCTGTGGAATGGGGCAGTTTGACTTTGACTGCGACTCTTTTGCCCTGTCTCAGCTGTGTGATCCTGGGCTGCTCTGAGCAGTGAGGGAATCTGAGCCATTGGATTACTAGGAGGATTAGATAAAATACTGTATGCCAAGGGCATGGCGTGGTACAGGAAGTCAGCAATGTATTTCTCTTCCTGTTTGTGTACTTGACTTAGCTAATCCTTCTGCCCTCTGGGAATCCATTTCCCATCTGGAATGGAAGGAGACTGGATGATTTTTTTTTAATTTTTTTGACCAGGGATTGAACCCAGGAGCACTTAACCACTGAGACACATCCCCTGCCCCTCTTTTATTTTTTTACATTTTATTTAGAGACAGGGTCTCGCTGAGTTATTTAGGGCCTCACTAAGTTGCTGAGGCTGGCTTTGAATCTGCAGTCCTCCTGCCTCAGCCTCCCGATCTACTGGGGTCACAGGTGTGTGCAGCACTGCACCTGGCCTTTGCCTGGATGATTTTGAGGGGGAGCTTTTAGATATTCTGAAATTCTAAACTTGCTCTCTGAGCCCTGCTGCCTGATAGACAAAGCCCCCTCACCTCTCTGGCTCCTCTCTTTCTCATCTCTGGAGGAAGAATGGGTGGGGAAGGCCAGACCCCAGGGGGGCTACATTTCCTTGCAGATGGAGTCACTGCACATGGATTACAATTCAGCTGTGACAAGCTGAGCAGGCCTTGTGTCTGGCACCACTGGAAGCACTTTATGTATATTACCCCTTTAAATTCTCACACTCACTGATGAAGCTGGGAATTACTAAGAGAATTCCCCAATGTACAGATGAGAATACTGAGGCTGGGGGGTGTTGATCAACTCGCCATGCCTCCCCCAGTCAGCCAGGAAATCAGATGAGTTAGAACACCAGTAGCTGGCGGCTCTTCCTCCTCTTTCTCCCCACAACCTGAGTCTGTGAGTCACAACCTACTCCTAGTAGGAGGAGGAGACACCTGCCATCTTTCCCCCACTTTACTGGATTTCAGACTCAGCATTTCCACTTCATGTGAGAAGGTTGAAGTGGATACTGTGTGGGGGCGAAGGGCAATGCCCCTGGAGACCATGTCTACCCCGCCTTTTCTGCTTTTCCCAGTGGTAAGATCCAGGCCGAGAAGGAAGAACAATCTAGAGCAGGCTTCGTGACTTGCTTCCATTGGAGCCATTTAAGCCCACTTCTTTCAAAGGCAAAGCATTGGCTCATGCAGAGGGCTCAGACTGCCAGGTTTTCAGAAGGTGGGAGGAAGGGAGAGTCTAGAGTCTAAATAAAATACATTCCGTCTCACTGGTCATTATTCTTTGGGAGTCTCTACCTTTTAGGGGTTTTAGGGTAGGATCGTGGTCTGTAAGAAAAATCGGATGGTCTATAAGAAAAACTGAGGCTTGTGTAAATACCATTTCCTGCCATCAGAACTTAACCTGCTTGTAGCACTCCTCTCCCCCCCCCCCCACCTCATCCCCTCCCTTCTTTCTCAGAGTTGTCTGGAGGGGGTGGGGACTGCCCAAGTTCCCCAGGCCCAAAAAAGGCCTGGGCCAGGGTTACAAATGTCCTTCTGTTTTTCAGCAACTACCCTGCACTGATCTAGCCTGCTTTTGTCCCATTTGCTTGGTGAAAGAGAGGTGAGGAGAATCATGTGCTCCAGACAGTAGATGAGAGGAGATGGGATAGCTAAGGTCATGCAGCAGGCAGGACAAAAAGCCACAGCTCAAACCCAAGACTGTCTGATGTCAGAATTCGTGGTTTTGCACTTCTAAATCCATGTCCTCAGCCTCCTGGGCTGCCTCTAAAGGGAGAATTGGAGTTCTAGACTAGGAGTCAGTAAGCCAAATTCTAGTCTTGCTTTTGCCACCAACTTGCTGTGTGACCTTGGGATATCTTTTACCCTCTCTGTGTGTCCATAGTGTTTAATGAAGGTTTGGCTGGGACTGATTCTTCAGGGCCTTTAGAGCTCTGGCCCTTTTAAATTTTGATCCTAGCTGGTATAGGAGGTGACATGAATCACGAGAAAATGTGCTTGGGGAAAAATCCTAGTGAGGGGGCCCGATCCCTAGCTGTGGAGTCAAAATTCAAATCCCAGCTTCAATACTAGTTGTGTGTCCTTGGGAAAGCCACCTCACTTCTCTGGATCTCCATTATAAAATCTTCTTATTCTCAAAAACTAAAGCTTGTAGAAAAACAGAAAGAAAACAAAAAGATATATCCAACCTGGTCAGTTCCACACACACAAACTCCCTGCTACAGCAAGAAACTTTGTCCCTGAATATTTCAGCATTGTGTCCACAAAAAAAAAAAAAAAGAAAAGAAAAGAAAAGAAAAGAAGAGAGAGAACATTGTCCCCCATAACCCAAAACTACTATCACACCTAAGAAAATCAACACTGATTCCCTCATGTCATCTAATCTCCAGGCCATGTGAAAATTTCCCCAGTTGTCCCCAAACCATATTTTACAGATCATTCACACCAGGATCCAAAGACCTCGAATCTGGTTGTTATGCATCTTAAGACCCTGAGTCTTCATTGTGCTCATATGAAAAATGGGAAAAGAACCATCTCTACTTCATAGGATGCAAGAATCAGAGATGACATGATCTTAAGGGATCAGGCCCTCAGAACCCTAAATATCAACTATTGAATCTAACATTATTATTATTCGGTACTGGGGATTGAACCCCGGGGCTCTTAACCACTGAGTCACATCCCCAGCCCTTTTTTATATTTTTTAAATTTAGAGACAGCGTCTTGCTAACTTGCTGAGGCTGGCTTTGAACTTGCAACCCTCCTGTATTGGCTCATTCTTAAGGCAGCGGTGTAGTGGGGCTATGGGCAGCTAGCTGGGGTGTCCTGAGACGTCAGCAGTGTGGGCCAGGAATACTGAGGCCAGGGGTCCCCGGTATCCTCAGGTAAGTGGGCTCTTGTGCTGGGCGTCCCCTGCGCTGGCCAGAGGACGGAGGGGCCCAGGCTTACCTTGACCACCTTCAGCACCCGCGCCTCCGGGTCCAGGGCGCGCTCTCCCTGGAAGGCCTCCTGCCTCAGGAACTGCTCCACCGTGTGCACGGCCTCCAGCACCTCCTCTTTCCATCCCCGGCTGGGCTGCAGCCACTGAGCCACGAAGGAGTCCAGCCTGGAGGCTGGGACACCGTACAGCTCCTGGGCCAGGGCCATCTCTGCCGAGGGTGACACTGCTGGGCAAATATATAGCCACCAGCCCACCCAGCTCCCGAACACACACCCCCTTCTTAAGGGGGCTCCTCCCCCGCTGACCTCAGACCCCTGAAGGATAAAGGACGGGGACAGAGAGGAATCCAGGGGTGAATGTGCTGCTTTTCTTGGAAGACCCCCTTGCGGCAGAAGGTGCAGTGTGCTGAGGGGACACTGGGCTGGGGCCCGCAGGTCTGGGGCCACCTTAAGAGGGCTGGCGTCCTGCCAACCTTCTTGCTATTGGTTTCGATTCTCAATTTCTAGAGTTTCCTTTTTATGACGTTTAGAAACTGAAATTGGCTTGAGTTTGACCTTATAGAAGCACCTCCCTAATAGATTAGGGTTGGATGGAATCATCGGTTTAATTGTCCCAACTGGTTAAAAGGAAACAGAAACATGGAAGGAGAAGAGCCTTGCTTGTGGTTGGGTAAAGAAAGAGGCCTCAGGAATTAGTGGGGATGACTTTGAATTCCAGTGTGCCCTTCACCAGATTCGTAACCTCACTGACCCTCACTGTCTTTATTCATAAGGTAGGTTTAATGATAATACCTACCTTGCCAGGCATGGTGGCATGTGCCTATAATCCCAGTAATTTGGGAGGCTAAGGCAGGAGGATTGCAAGTTGGAGGCCCAGCCTCAGCAACTTAATGAGGCCCTGCACAACTAAATGAATCCTGGTTCAAAATAAAAGATAAAAAGGGCTGGGGATGTGGCTCAGTGGTGAAGGGCCCCTGGCTTCAATTCCTGATACCAAAACCAAACCAAACCAAACCAACAATAATACCTACTTCATAAGGTTGTGCTAATGAAGCATGAGAATACTGATCAGAGGCAACACTCAACTCTCAACGGATGCAGTAGTTTTAGTTCATTCACTGAACATTTATTGAGTGACTGCTGGATGCTAGGCATTGTGCTAAGAAATCTCTGAAGTTCCTGCCCCACAGGGCTGGCTCCCAGAGCAGTGGGGTGGATTCCTGGGGTCCAATGCCATGTGTACTCAGTCACAAAAAGGACATGACAACTTGGCAGGGAACCAGGCAGAATTTCTTTGGGGTCACAGGTGGTGTTGGCAGACACCGGTCTGACATGATTCATAAAGACTAAGAATCAGGTCCAAAGGACACAGCGGAGATAAAGGCGGAGCGGCCTGAAGAACCCGGATGTGTCAGGGACTTAGGCACTGGATGTGCCTTGACGTGGGGCTGAGGTGGGGAGAGGGGCTTGAGGGTGGAGGCCAGAAACGGTCCTGGAGTGCCACTCACTCATCTGCTCACTTAACAAGTAATTTCTGAACACCTACTATGTGCCAGGCAGGTGCTGGGGATGCAGAACAAAAAGTCCCTGTGTGCAGGGCGCCTGTGCTCTGGTGGTGGAGACAGACAACAAGCAGGACGAGTCGGTGAAACTATAGTGAATCAAAAGGGATGAAAGCCAAGCAAGAAAAGAAAGGGTTGTTTTAATCCGCTCGTTTGCTACAGTGACTAAAAGACCTGCAAGAACAATGAGAGGAGGAAAAGTTTATTTTAGGGCTCAGGATTTCAGAGGTCTCAGGCCCTAGACAGCTGGTTCCACTCCTTGGGGCTTGAGGACATCATGGTGGAAGAGTTGGTGGAGGGAAGCAGCCCATATGGTGATCAGAAAGGAGAGAGAGAGAGAGAGAGAGAGAGAGAGAGAGAGAGAGAGATCTCCACTTGCCAGATACAAACTATAGACCCCACAGGCCCCTGCCCAGTGACCGACCTCCTTCAACCACACCTACCTGCAGTTAAGGCTCTCCCAACCCAGCCATTTCTCCTCCAAGCCTCTTGCATTGAATCCCATGTGAGCTTTTGGAGGACACCCCACATCCAAACCATCACAGGTGTTCAGTCCTCTATGAAGTGGTCAGGGAAGGCTTATGGAAAGGAGCTATTTGAACAAGACAGTGAAGTGAAGAGTGAACCATATGTATATGGTTAATTCCCAGCAGAGCAAAGAGCAAGTGCAAAGACCCTGTGGTGGTAATGTGCTCGGTGGGTTTAAAGAACATCATTGTGCCTGGAATGGAGCTCAAGGGAGGAGTTGAACGAGGATTAGGGCTGAGTAGTAAAGGGCAGGGAGGCAAATGGTTTTGGATTTTTTTTTTTTTTTGGTACCAGGAATTGAACCCAAGGGTGCTTAACAACTGAGCCATGTCCCCAGCCCTTTAAGTTTTTATTTTGAGATAGGGTTTCACTAAGTCACTTAGGGCCTCTTAAATTGCCGAGGCTGGCCTCAAACTTGTGATCCTCCTGCTTCAGCCTCCCGAGTTGCTGGGATTACAGGCAGGTGCCACTGCCCCTGGCATGGTATTGGATCTTGGAGGCTACTATTAAGACTTCTTTTTTCATCTGAATGAAATGGGGAGCTATTGGAGAGTTTTGAACAGAGGGAAGGACATGATCTGATTTCCGTTTCAATGGGAGCCATCCCACTGGCTGTGAAGGGAGAATTAGATTAAAAGCAGGGGTTGAGAGGGGAGGTGAGAAGGGAATCAGAGGTGTGGTCAGAGGGTTAGTGCTACTGTACTAGTCCAGGCAGGACATATGGTGGCTTGGATCAGAGTGGTGACAGAGAAGGTAGGGAGAGTAGTGTGATTTAAACAGAGAAAAAACTGGAATATATCCATATACCATCAATTAGCTCTAACAATTATCAACCTATGGAATCTTTTGATGATACACCATCCACATCTTTCCTTCGGTATTGTTAGGAATGGAATCCCAGGTTCATCATTTTGATGGATCTATTTTGACTCTAAGGCTAGGTCTTGTGGATTGATAGAGAGTAATCAATAGTGAGGGGAAGATCAGAGTTAAGATGTGTTCTAAGTCTGTGGGCTTTAGCAATCAGAAGGATGGAATTGTTCTTTTTTTTTTTTTTGTACTGAGGAGTGAACCCAGGGGAGCTTAACCACTGAGCCCCGTCCCCAGCCCTATTTTGTATTTTACTTAGAGACAGGGTCTCACTGAGTTGCTTAGTGCCTCTCTGTGGCTGAGGCTGGCTTTGAACTTGTGATCCTCCTGCCTCAGCCTCCTGAGCCACTGGGATGACAGGAGTGTACCCCCATGTCTGGCTCTGGAATTGCTCTTAATTTAGGGGGAAATGTGGGGCAAGGGTGATGTGTGGGCGTGACGATCAAGAGCTGTTTGGAACTGATCTGAGGTGCCCACTAGAGATCCAGGTGGAGACGTGGACGAGAGTTGGATGAAGGAGTCTTGATTTCAGGTCTGGACTTGAGATACAAATTTGGGAATCACCAGCATAGAGGTATTTAAAGCCACGAGACTAGAGGAGAGAAGGAGTGTAGAGCAAGGAGGGAAAGGGATCAAGCACCAAGCCCCTAAGCCTTCAATATCATGCAGAAGTTGAGAGTTGCAGAGCTAGCAGAGAAGAACGAGAAAGAGTGGTGTGGAAGCTAAATGATGACTCTGTTTTAAAAATGAGGAAATGAACCACTGGGTCAGCCCAGGTGAACGGGCTCTGAGTCTATCCTGGGGACAGTGGTAGATGAGAAGAGTGACTCATGACAAAGTTAGAATCTGGAAAAATTGGTCTGGCTGCTTCTGTGGTGAGGATGGATTTTAGGGGGCAAGAGCAGATGCAGAAAGGTGGGTCCAGACTCTGTCCTGTGGTCCAGGCGAGAGGCACTGGTGGCCCGGATTAGGCTGGAAGCAAAGGAGCTCAAGAGAAAGGCTTGGATCCTAGCTCTCTTTTGAAGGAATGGTGGACAGGAAAGGGGTGTGTGTGTGTGTGTGTGTGTGTGTGTGTGTGTGTGTTTTGATATCAGGGATTGAACCCAGGGGTGCTTAACCACGGAGCCACATCCCCAGACCTTTTTTATATTTTAGAGACAGGATCTGGCTAAATTGCTTAGGGGTCTCACTAAATTGCTGAGGTTGGCTTTGAACTCAAGATCCTCCTGCCTCAGCCTCCTAAACCACTGGGATTACTGAGCCCGGTTAGGTGTGTGCAGTTTTATGGGAGATGTGGAAGCAGAAGCCAGGTTAGAATGAGTTTAGGAGAAGTGGGGTGAAGGGGGTGGAAACCAGAAGTGCAGATAATCCTTTCAAGAAGTTTGTCAACCATGACAGTATTGCAGTGTAAGCTTTCAAACTGGCTAACCCCAAATGGAAAGCATCATGTTTTTTAAAATATAATAAATTCCAAAAAGTCCTCATGCTTCTACTGTTTGATCATACCGTATTAAAATAATATTTTAATATGATTTGTAATAGTAAAATAATTTGATTTAAATTTAAGTAAAATTTAAATTGAATTATTTTAAAGTAACAATAAAATAATGTAAAGAGTAGTAGAAATTTCACAAACTTAAGTCAACAACAAAATAAGACTCAGTGGGATGAGGATATAGCTTAGTTGGTAGAGTGCTTGTCTCGCAAATACTAAGCCCTGGGTTCAATCCCTAGCACCCCCCCCACAAGTAAGATCCCAACATTTTCATATGTTTATGGTGACAGAAGATGAACTCTGGGCTGGGGTTGTGGCTCAGCGGTAGAGCACTCGCCTAGCACGGGCGGGACCCGGGTTCGATCCTCAGCACCACATAAAAATAAAGGCATTGTGTTGTGTCCATCTACACCTAAAAAATAAATATTAAAAAAGATGAACTTCAAGGCAATATAAAAGTCATTCACATAAGAACCATTTAGACCTTATATATTATTTTTTTGTTCACCTTCAACAAATCTCTGAGGGTTGAACAGCTGTCAATCATTTGATCATTAATGTATCAGATGCCATTTGAAAAAAATATATAATCAGGATGACCTGAGTTTATTCACATGGTCACTATTTATCCTAATTTGTTATACATGATGGCAGAATGCAAGTCATTTCATATCACACATATAGAGCACAATTTTTCAAGTCACTGATTGTACACAGAGTATTTTCACACTATTCGTGTCTTCATACATGTCCTTAGGGTAATGATGTCTGACTCATTCCACCATCATCCTACCCCCTTGCCCCTTCCTTTCCCCTCCCTCCTATTTTTTAAATAATGCTTATTTCTCATGCTAGAAGGTAGAACAAAATCCCTTCTCCCGATTCAGTATGGAAGATCAAACTTCTCATATGGCAATGACACCACAGTCTCCAGGTAGACATATAACAGCCTGAATCACAGCTCTCTCCACATAATGTTCATGTGAGCCTCTGTTTCCTATCAAACTTGAGCAGTGGTTAACATTCTAAGCTTCTTATGATCATGAACTAAATGCCAAGCGCTCTGTGCTAATAATCCCAGAAAATACTCAAGAAGTAGCAGCACCCAGGCTCCAGAACTCATATTCTGATTGGCTTAGCCCAGGTAATGGGCTGAGTCTCTCCTGGGCCAGGTGATCACCCCTAGTCCAGTCAGTTGGGCAGAGGGTGAAGCATTTGAAGTGAAAAGATGAAAGGAACCCAAGTCTGGAGCTCAGGTCAGTGTCCACTGGCGGAACCCAGAGAAGGTGGGAGAGGAAGCTCTTCCTTGAGATGGTGCACGAGAGCTCAAAAGTTCCCACTGAGGTTGTCATGGTACCCGAACTTCCCTGGAAGTTGCCCCCTGGACATCATTTCCTATCCTCTAAGCCTTGAGATCCTCATGTGTAAAATGAGGAAGCGTTTTTATTTCTACTCGTTCCTCCACTTCCAGGGCAGCTGTGAGGATAAGAATCAAATGACATTGTGCCTTCGTATTAATTTTGCTGACCTGCTGAAACAGATCTTAGTCAAAGTTATTTTTTCTCCTCTGTTCTTCCTGGGGACCGAACCTAGAGGAGCTTTGCCACTGAGCCACATCCTCAGCCGTTTTCACGTTTTTTTTTTTTTTTTCTTTGAGACAGGGTCTCACTAAGTTGCTGAGGCTGGCCTCAAACTTGTGATCCTCCTGCCTCAGCCTCCCATCTCACAAGGAACTGTGTCACCATGCCTCGCTTTAGTCAAAGGTCTTGGGACAGAAAAGATACCAATTCTGATGTATTCAATGGTGGCTGCTTACCCGACTGAGATGTTGAAGAAACATAGGAGGAACTTGATAGAAAAAAAAAAATGTCAGGATTGACATTCCCCATCTTCTCTTCCTAGGGATGGGAAAGGGCCTTTGATCCTGTCTCTGGCTGTGTGTGGTTCCATTCTCTGGGCTGTTGACTCTCTTTACTAAAATATGGGCTTGGGTGGAGTTCTGGTTTCTGCCCCGGTCCTGAATGCTCTTCTGTTTAACCACAGCAGGAGCTCACTGTACCTGGGTGCACTCTCCAGTGCTCCGAATCTGATTGGTGAAGGAGAGCAATGGATGGCTTCTATCCTGATCACCTTTGGCCCAGTTAGGGTTAGACAGAGAGGAAAGCATCATTGGCTATGAGCATGGAGACCAGATCCACCACTCTAGCATTGTTTTTTTTTTCCCCAAAAAATATAAGACATGGGCTCAGGGGTACCCCAAACAATGTGGGCTCCAAGATGGCATTGGACCAAGATCCTCATAAAGACAATAGTGAAGGATTCAAACACATACTTTGGCTCATTCCTTTATTCAGAAAGCATGTGCCAAATGTTTGCACTGGGGAGGGGCCATTCTAGACCACAGGGCACAGAATAAAGCAGTTTGTCAGGTTTCACTAGTAGAGGGTGACAGAGGAAGGAACACAGGGAGGGTCCCCAGGTACTTCCACAGAAGTCTGATCTGGGTGAAGAGGGGCAGTAAGGGCAAGAGACGCCTTGGCCAGCTGTATGGGGCAGGTGTCAGGGGTTCCCAAACTGCAACACGCATCTTGGAAGGCTTGTGAGACGCGGCCCGCTGAGTGTCACCACCTGAGAATCTGACTCAGGTGAACTTGGGAGAGTTGTTGTGAGTTTTCCTGTCTAATGAGTTCCCGAGTGCGGCTCGTTCTGCTGGTCTGAGGTCCACAGGTTGAGATTCATTCAATGACTTAGAAGTGTGAGCATAAAAAGAGGGGAGAGACCCTGGGGATGTGGCTGAAGTGGTAGCACGCTCGCCTGGCATGCACGGGGCACTGGGTTCCATCCTCAGCACCACATAAAAATAAAAGATATTGTGTCCACCAAGAATTAAAAAAAATAAACAAATAAAAGAGGGGAGTCATGGGAGAGGGGAGAGTAGACTCAAAGTGATGGAGTTATAACCTGACATTTAGTGTTCTGGAATTGCAAGTGTTTGGGAACATCTGGTTTGTTTTGAGTGGCGAAGGCAAATTGAGGGGTAAAGCAAGGGGTAAAAGTCAAGGACCCCGAATGCACAAGCAAAGGAACTTGAACTGCATTCTGTAGGTAACGGGGAGACACCGGAGGCATTTAAACAGGAGAGGGCTATGCACATATTCATATTTAGGCTTCAGAAAGAGCAGAGTGGGTAGAAAGGGCTGGGATGGGGGGAAGGGACCCCAGGAGTCTACAGGGTGAGCGGCCTAGCCTGACCATGGGCAGTCCTAGGGACCTTCAGCTTCTCTTAATGAGCGTGATGGTGTCACAGTCTTCTATGTCCAAGTCTTCAAGCCTGCGGCGGTTCCACAGGGTCCGACCCTGGGCCTTCAGTATCTGGTCCTTTACTAAGGGTCCTCCAGCGTCTTCGATTTTCTCTTTCAAGTCACGGATGGTGTCATCAGGGTAGATGGCATAGGGTATGCTCTGGCCATTAGCATCCTTCACAAAGACCTGGATCTCAGGAGGGATGGTCTCCAGCACGCGGACATTCACCTTAGAGAAGATCCCATAATCAGCCAGAGTCTGTTGGCTGCTGAGCAGTTGCCTCTCTCCCCCCGGCTCCTGGAAGGAGAGACGATACTGACTCTGGGGGCTACTTGCCCTATTTGTCCTCTTGATCTCTGCTTTCATCTTCCAGATGGGACTGTACGGGTTCACTGAGAGCGTCAAAGGCTTCTGGCCAGTCTGTTTCACAGTCACCTGGACATCTCTTGCTCTCTGAAAGAGAAGGAGCAACATATGAAAGGTCTTGGGTGGACATGGCCATCTTGGCCTCCAAAGCTTCTCCCTTCTAGCTACTGATGATGTAATTTACCAAGATACTTTCAGAAGTCCAAGAAGGTGCTATTACTAACTATGGGGGACAACAGGACTCAGACTGTTCCAAGTGAAGGAAACTATTTGGTCATTCTAGGCTAACAGATCCATTGGGACAAACTCCTGTCTTTTAACTCACCCAAACTCGAGGAACAACTGGTCTCAAAATCACACTCCTCCTACGTGGGACTATTCAAAGTCTTCACCTGTCGCATGGTGACAATGTTTAGTATCTCCATGAGCACATCTAAGTGTTGATGTGAGGTTAAGTGATTTAACGTCGAGCTCTGGGAGACATGTTCAAGGGTATTCACTGTGATGGCAAAAGTCTGAAAGCATCTTCAAAATCTGCCCCATGGTACGGGTTACACAAATTAAGACTTTTCATTCATTGAACTAGGATGTACCTGCTGAAAAAAATTCATTGGTTCTGGGCTGGTTTTATGTTCGTACTCACTTAGGACAGTCCTGGTGTAGATCACTTGACCTGGCACAATTAATCTTCCCGATTTCATGCTCAGAAGTGTCCTGATTTTTTTTTTAATATATATGGTTAGGCCTATTGGGTATATATGGGTGGATGGGGGAATGGTCTGTAAGATAATTTAATTTAGTAATGGAATAACCCATTGAATAAACAATTCAAGTAAAGTCAAAATGCATCCGGACACAGGCGTGTGCTCGGGGGTCTGTGGTATGTCCATGGCAGTGGATGAAGTGATGGAAGAGTGGGCATTGGGAGGTGGTGTTTCATGAGACAGGGTATTGAGGTGCGCAGGAAACATACTTTAATTCTATCTCCTTTCCAACAGTTTCCTTTGATTTTGTCTCTCAGGACCCGGGGTCCACTGGACATTCCCGGCCAATGGTGTATGGCTGGGTGATAGCTTCTCTGCGGTGGCTTAGTTATCTGCCTTGCTTCTGGTGCTGTGGGGTTGCTTTTGAGGCCAGACTCAGAATTTCCATGCAGGATACGAAGAGTGGGAATAGTGGCCAGATTTCTCTCCGAGTAGCCGGTTGGGAAAATTGGCCTTCTAGGGGAGCTCATCATCAGAGTCCTGGTCTCTGAACATGGATTCCTACTTAGTGTTAGACACCTGTGTGGGACCAGCTGTGACGACACAGCGGTTGTCCTCAGGGGAGTCCCTGTGATCCTTGCTTAATTTTTTGGGAATTATTAAGTCTCTTGTATTAATAGCAAGAATCCAGGCAGGGCCGATATTTTCCTGCCATTTTACAGGGGAATGAAACGAAGCCCAGACATTCACAGTACAAGAGAAGAATTCTAGAGCTGGTGGGTTGGGATGTCCACATGGGAGAGGTCGCCTGTCCCAAGAACCCGTGGGAAGAGTTGGGGAGTCTGTGTGGAGACAACCTGAGCCCTGACTTGGAATGGAAGTCCTACCTGGACATGCCAGCCGTGGCCGGGGTCTTCTGTCCTGCAGCAGGCCTGTCTCAGGCAGTAAACAGCCTCTCTGGCCATCAGGTCCCATCCTCTCCCCCTTCCCAGGTTGTTGGTGGGGTCAGCCGGGTCTAGGATAATGGGCCTGGGGGACAACAGGAAAGCAGAGCTCTGTCACACTTAGATTGCGGCCTGTGGCACTCATGTCTACGGGGTTGTGCATGCTTTGGTGTAGGAAGAACTATCTCTAAGATGAAGGTCTTGGTTTAGGATTACATTTGTAACCCAAGCTGGCCCAATCAGAGTGAATCTCTTGAGATTTTTCTTGGAAGGTTTCCTCTTGTACCAGAAGGTATATGTCCAAAGGAGAAGCCTGGAACTGATGAAACCATAAAGGAATGAACCTGATTTTAATGCCCCTGGGAGGGGCAGAGCTGAACAATTCATAGAAAGGGACTCGGATGACATAGCAAGCACCTAGATCATGCCATACCCGAAGCTTCTTTTACGTTTGGGCTTTCCAGTTGCAAAAGTCCTTTTATTTTAAGAATTGTTCCAGTTGGCTTTTCTATTCCTTGAAGCGGAAAGTCAGACAATCAACACACTCACCTGCACTCCTTCAACTTTTGTTTGATAAAGTTTCTGACAGTCTCATTTTGGAAATCATAGTACTTGGTCCAGTAAATGCAGATATCTTTGTAATCTCTGAGGAGTTTCATGACAGCCACAAGCCCTTCGTCCATGTTGAAGTTCTCACTTTCGTCTGTACCCCTTTCCCAGGCATAAATGGTCAGTAGCTCCAATGCATATTTTGAAGGCACTGCTTCTCCTCGGTATTTATCTTTCACATACTGGAGAAGGTATGGGTATATGTTGGTTGGGGTGGGGGGAGGAGAGAGGAAAGAGAGAAGGCAGGGGAGAGGGAGAGAGGGAGATTTATTATATGAGTGATGCTCTGAGAATTTTCAGGTCTGTTGCCTTATGTGGCACAAACCATTACAGGTGAACATAGATGTCCTAGGGCCATCAAGATTTCAATAAAAGAGGAAGTTAGGGTCACTTATGGACCTTCAGGGCCTCTGAAGTCCATTTTATTCATTTGGAATGGACGGAGCAATACACTATATTGAATATAGGAAATAATTGGAGAAAACTAAATCACACAGACAATAGAAAAAAAAATCAGAACAAATTGAAAGGCGAAGGGGAAAGAATAATGTGAAATGATCAATTCCTCCAAAATGAAGTTAGACATTCATTGAAAATTTCAATTAGAATCTCAGGGTTGCCTGAAGATTCATATTAGAAGCATACATGCCTGGGAAAAGCCAGTTAATTATGAAAAAAAAAGCTTGATTATTTGTCATCTTGGATATGTCACACAAAGCAGTGGTAACAAAAGCAGTATGCTTTGGGCACAGTAATGAACAAGAGTCAAGTTCAACAGAACAGATAGCCTACAATTTACAAAGAGGTCTTACAGTTGATAAGGAAACAACAACAACAAAAATCAATGGAAAAATACACTAATGACACTACTAGGTAATTCCCCCAATGTCAAGTCCAATGGCAAATGCATTTGAGGACGGACTCAAAAGAAAATGATAATATAATTCGACTCGTGATTGTTAGCACAAGTTGTAGTCAGACACTCCTACGCCCAACTCTTAACTCCATGTTAGTTTCGAGTCTGTTTTCTTATCTCCAAAAATGAGGATAATGAATAATATGTGGGAGCTGCTCTCAATGACCACACCTTCCAGTCCTGGTGCACCAGGCTCTGACCGACCCCTGCATTCCTTGTGGCTGGGGCGGTGACCCACTCAGATAGCAAGGCCAGTCTTCTGAGCAGGCAGACCCTGGAGTTGAGCTACACTTACCTGTTCCTTTGTAATCCTACCCCTTTGTCCTGTTTGGGATAGAATGTTCCATGGAAACCCCCTTTGTGTGTCCCCTTCTCTTGCTCTGCCCTTGGGTGTGGCCTTCCTAGATGTCAGTCACCTGCTGACAGCAGACATCACGAAGCTAGACCCAACCCCCTGAAACCTGAGCCCTTGCCTCATTTAAATGGCTTCTCCCCAATAAAAGGGTTCAGCATGTGCGCGCTCTCTCTCTCTCTTTCCCTGGGCCTCTAAGATCAGAGGAGCCGTCACAGGACCCAAAGAAAAAGGTATTTGTCTGTCTTTGTGTGGTCATTTCGTGCAGCCCAGTTCACCTGGAGTGACCCTGAGCGTTTAGTCATGGAATACACTTTAAATGAGAAAAATGTGCAGCACTGATAGCGTAGATCATGAAACATTACTAACGACAAATGGCATTATTATATTGTCATCGTTTTTATCATTATCTGAAGTGCCTGTAGTTGGTTCACAATCATGTTTGTACTCATCAGGAAGCACGTGATAGGTGTCATTAAAATTAGGAGGTCCTGGGATGGACACTGAGGCTTCAGAAGATAAGAGCATGGTAATGACAAACACCATCATCAACAATACGGTGACCCCTGATATCCTCCAGCAGTCCCTAGGTTACACAGGGCTTCGGTTACACTCTTTCACTTACACTCTTTAACCTGCCTCATATCCTTAGACAGGTTGTTTCTATTTTTTTTTTTTCTTCTTTAAGAAATTTTGGGCTGGGCGCAGTGGTGCACACCTGTCATCCCAGCGGCTCAGGAGGCTGAGGCAGGAGGGTCTCAAGTTCAAAGCCAGCCCTCAGCAATGGCAAGGCACTAAGCAACTCAGTGAGACCCTGTCTCTAAATAAAATACAAATAGGGCTGGGGATGGGGCTCAGTGGTCGAGTGCCCCTGAGTTTGATCTCTTATGTATCAACCTTCCTCTCCCCCTTGTCCCACCCCTCCCAGTCCAGTGCCGGCTCTTCTCACCTTCAGGTACCAGAACTTCACCAGCCTCAGGAGGTTCTTCAGTTTAAAAGGGCGGCTTTTCACGAAGTGTCTCTGCAACTGTGTGAAGCTTGGCGAGAACTCCCCAGGGTAGCCAGAGGCAGTTATTAAACTTTCATAGATTTCCGGCTCTGGTTTAGAGTCTGGGCTAAAGGATCCTGAGGAGAAAAGCACCAAGACAGGAAAACCTACCTTTAAGATAAGGAAGATGGGGAGAGGATGACCCAGCATAGCAAAGGCGTAAATTATGTCACCCAAGGCTCACCTATGGTGCTACTTCCCCCCTTTTATGCCTCAGTAAGTAGAGGCTAGATGGTGTGGTAGCTCACCCCCAAGTCACATAGATTTTAAATGTGGCCAAAGACTGACTGTGTCTCAGGCACTGGGTCAGGCTCATGGGATCCTCAGAACAGCTCACTGAAGTAGTTAATTTAGGTGGAACCATAGGAAACTGCCCCTTTTTGCAGGTCAAACATGGTCAAATAGTGTCAGTTTCCTATGGCTCCACTTAAATTTGATATCATCTCATTTAATAGGTTGGCGTGTTTAGTCTTGGAGCTTTTAAATGATTTGCCCAAGGTCACACACAAGTAATAAGTTTTGGAGTCAAAATTTTGTATCAAATGCACTGATTTAAAGATGATTCCAATTTAGTTCTGTGCAACTCGAAGTGCCTTGAATTACTCGCTTGACCTGGTGTTTCCCAGACAGTGGGAGAGGAATCTTTTTCTTGGGTTGGGTAGGAATTTTATCATTTAGGACAAATTCTCTTTCCCCAGGCAATATTGGGACAGGACAGCACATGCGTTTATAGAAGGACTGGAATCTTCAGGATACGTATAGCTCCAGTGTCCGAAAAAGAACAATTCCATTGGTTTCTACTTCCCCACACCTCTCTCAAGACCAGGGAAAGGGGCCCTGACGAGTTTCTCTGGGCCTGATCCATAGCCATCTTTACCCAGAGCATCAAAAGCTGGGAGCACGTCCATCCGAAAGACATCAGTGCTCTTCCTGCACTGGATCTGTAAGGTCAGAGAACGAGGGATCCTGTTTCCCTCCCTGTGATGGATCACCATGATGCTGTAGGCCAGGCTTCTGCTACAGCAATCCAATTTCTCCTCAATGAAGTCAATAATGTATTTTCGGACCAGTGACTGGCTTTGGAAGCTTACAAAGCAGCTCAGGAACAGAATCATATCCAGGTCAGATTTGTGGTTCAGAGTTGTTCCTTTTCCTGAGGAGCCACCCTATGGAAGACAAATGCTGAGCTTTACTTTTCTGCTGAGACTTGTTACTTTGAGGTTGAGAGTGAAGCCGGAGATACTCATGGTAGAATGTCTACAGAGACCTCCAGAGGAGCCCTTGGCCTCCTCCCCTGCTGCCCGTGTTGCAGGGTGAGCATCTCAGTCCAAAACTCAGAAATCTGAAATGCTCTAAAATCCAAAATTTTTAGTCTTGACATTGTACTACTCCCCCTCCCCAAAGTGTAAAATTACCTTTAGGCAGCACATATACTGAAGTTAGCTAGGCATGGTGGTGTATGCCTATAATTCCGGCTTCTCAGGAGGCTGAGGCAGGAGGATCTGAAATTTGAGGCCAGCCTTGTGGCAACTTAGTGAGATCTCAAAATCAAATTTAACAAAGCAGTGGGATATATTGCTCAGTGATAGAGTGCTTTCCTAGCATGTGCCAAGCCCTGGGTTCAATTCCCTGTTAAAAAAATTAATTATGGGGCTGGGGTTGTGGCTCAGCGGTAGAGCCCTCGCCCAGCACGTGCGAGGTCCTGGGTTTGATCCTCAGCACCACATAAAAATAAAAAATAAATAAATAAATAAAAATATTGTGTCCAACTACAACTAAAAAATAAATATCTAAAAAAATTAATTACTTTCAGACTAAGTGTATAAAGTATATATGAAACATATATGAATTTCATGTGTAGACTTAGGTCCCATCCCCAACATATTTCCTTATGTATATGCAAATATTCTAAAATCTGGAAAAGAAAACATAAAAAAATCCAAAATACTTCTGTTCCCAAGAATTTTCAATATTTAGAGGACATTCAACCTGTACTACATCTTTTCACTGATTTAGAAAAATTAAATACCTCATGAACATTTTAAAGATATAAATGAAATGTAAAATTCCAGCCCCCTAATGACCTTTAACTCCCTTCTCCAGAGGTAATCACAGTTACCAGTATTTTATGCGATGTTCCAAATAACTATCCAGGAGCTGGGGATGTGGCTCAGTGGTAGAGCGCTTGCCTGGCATGCACGAGGCATGAGGCACGGGGTTCTATCCCCAGCATCAGGGAGAAAAAAAAACCTGCCCTGTCTAACATGGCAGCCAAAAGCCGCGTGTGTCTTTAAATTTTAATTAATTAAAATGAAATTAAAACTCAGTTCTTCAGTTACATTAGCTTTATTTCAAGTGCTCTATAGCTGCCCAAGATAGTGGCTATTAGATTTGATAACACACATACATTGTATTCTCATTATAGAAAGTTCTACAGGACAGCTCTGGCTTGATAAACATATTTTTGTGTTTATATTTTGATTATATGCATATTTTGTATTATAGATGTATGTGTATATGTACAACACTTGGTACGCTTTATTTTGAAATAATTAGATTTATAGGGAGCCATAAAGACAGGAGAGAGGGGTTGGAGTCTTCCCAATGGTTGTGTCTTATCTAAATAGAGTAGAATAGCAAGACCAGGAAATTGATGTGGATATGACGTATTTAGTTCGGTGACATTTTGTCATGTGTGTAGATTCCTGTGACATTGCTGGATCGAGATAGAGAATTATTCCTTCAGTATAAAGATCTTCCTCATGCAGCTTCTTTATAATCAAATATGCTTCCCTCCCCTTCACCATCCCTCAACCCTATAAAACACTAATCTGTTTTCCATTTATATAATCTTGAATGTTTTATACAGTTGTGTTGGTGCAGTGGTGCACACCTGCAATCTCAGGGACGCCGGAGGCTGAGACAGGGGGATGGCAACTCCCAGGCCAGCCTCAGCAATTGAGTGAGACCCTGTCTTAAAATAAAAAAGGGCCAGGGATGTAGCTCAGTGGCAGAGTACCCCTGGGTTCAATCCCAGTATTGGGGGAAATAAAAAAAAAAAAAGAATGTTGTATACAGTTGTCCCTTAGTCTCTCGGGACTGGTTTCAGCACCCCCTCAGCAATCCAAATCTAAGGATGTTCAAGTCTCTTAATAAAATGGTGTAGTGGGGCTAGGGATGTGGCTCAAGCGGTAGCGCGCTCACCTGGTGTGCGTGCAGCCCGGGTTCGATCCTCAGCACCACATACAAACAAAGATGTTGTGTCCGCCGGAAAAAAAAAAATTAAAATTCTTTAAAAAAAAAAACAAAAAAAAAAAACGGTGTAGTATTTGCATATAGCCTATGTAATTCTCCAGTACATTTGAAATCAGCTCTAGTTTACTTATAATCCCTAATATAAGTGTTATGTAAATAGTTGTTATACTGTATCTTTTATTATTTTGTTGTTGTATTGTTTTACTGAATTATTTTTGTTATTATATTGTTATTCTTTAATCCCTCCCCCAATATATTTAGACCTTTGCATCTGAAAGTTCCACATGTGCAGATTCAACCAACCTTAAGTCAAAAACATCGGGAAAAAAAATATATATGTACTTGTAGATGGATAGAGTAGTTTATTTATTTATTTATTTATTTATTTATTTTTTGAGAGAGAGAAAATCTTTTTTGTAGATGGACACAACACAATGCCTTTATTTTTATGTGGTGCTGAGAATCGAACCCGGGTCCCGCCCGTGCTAAATGAGCACTGTACCGCTGAGCCACAATCCCAGCCCCCTTTATTTTTTATGTGGTGCTGAGGATCGACCCCAGCGCCTCCCATGTGACAGGCAAGTGCTCTACCACTAAGCTACTGTCCCAGCCCCTTTGGCCTACTTTTATAAGCCATTAGTTCACTCTTTACTGTGCAGGGCGAAGTTCTCTGCACAGTAAAGAGTGAACTAATAGCTTATAAAAGTATATGCCTGACTTCTAACTCCTTTGCACAAGTGAGTTCTGTTGAATTTAACCTAATGTTTTTCTTTCAACAATACATATGAAAGGAAACATTTTCTAGTTATTTACAAATGTTTGAAATGTGCTTATAGATGAGCATAGTGCTTGTATTTATATGACTTTTGAAGTCATTCATTTTGTAAAATAAGTTTTTGTATTTTCCTATTTTTTGTTACTGTTTTACTTGTGTAATTAAAAAATCATGGAGCAATTTTGACTTAGATACTTATGTGTCCTTGATTTATACATTTCTTTTCTTTTCTTCTTTTGGTACTGGGGATTGAACCCAGAGTGCTTGACCACTGAGCAACACCCCCAATTCCCCCTTTTCTTTTTAATATATATTTTTTAGTTGTTGATAGAACTTTATTTTTTATTTACACGTGGTGCTGAGAATTGAACCCAGTGCCAGGCAAGTGCCCTAGAGCCCCCATGCCCTTTTTTAGTATTTTATTTAGAGACAGGGTCTCACTGAGTTGCTTAGGGCCTTGCTAAACTGCTGAGGCTGGCTTTGAATTTACAAGCCTCCTGCCTCAGCCTCCTGAGCTGCTGGGATTATAGGTGTGGGCCACTGTGTCCAGCAATTTAGATATTTCTTGATCTGAGGACACAGAATAGTAAAAAAAAGAACAGAAGGATAAGACAGAGGTGGTGATTAAATACAGCAAGAGATGTCCTTGTAAAACTTACTCACGGTCCTAGAAGACTCTCCAGGCCACTAATGGCAGGAAATTAAATGGAATTAGCACATTTGACACTAGAAATATACCACTCTCACCCCAATATGAATGGATGAAACCAGGAAAAATAGATGCAACTAAGAAAATTTCCTGCTGAAAAGGTCAACGAAGGAAGAGAGAAAACAAATGTTGAATCATGTGCAAATGTCCCCTTTCCTCTTAACATAGGATAGAAATGTAATTTAAAAATATGTCCTTGTTGTCATTGCTTGTTTATCAATGTTTATTCAGATAAGATCTTCAGTTTCAGTCATATTTTATTCTAGGCATTTTCTATGCTGCTCAAATTGGTGATGCTAATTATTTTAGGGGTGTTTTGATTTTTGGAAAGATATTGTTGAGAAAGGAAGAGGAAAGATAAAATAATTTTTTTCTTATACAGAGGAATAATCTTCACTTGATGCATACACCTGTACAAGTGGGAAAAGGAACTTCAAGATATAGATATTTGGGGTAACATAATTTCCCATTGAAACAGCACATTTGAACCTGTACAAGAGCTTTATTTAGAACGTATATCAAAATCCTCGAGCACCTTAAGACCCATCCTTAAGAGACTCTTGGCATTTCATTTCTGGTGTTGGTGGGGATTTCCTTTTTTTTTTTTTTTTCAGATCCTGGAAGCAAAGATGGGCATATTCAGCTCTGGGGCTGAGGTCCCCTACAGTGAGGTCAGAGTAGGGAGTCCTCAGAGTCCACAAATGCAAAGCTGTATCTTTTAAAGCAACCCCAGGAGCTTGGATTTGTGTTTTGAAGGGCAGGTTGCTGATAACTGTCCTGAATCTTGGGTTTTAGCTCTTTTTTTAAAGATTCTTCAAAACTGCCTGTTCTCCCTCCCCAGTGCTACCCTGTCCAGTCATTCCTTTCCCAGGGAAAGCCAATTTACTTCTGTTAACGGGAGATGTCTTTCATTCTAGCAAAATGAACAAAATCTGGACTTATGGTTGAAATGTCGCGGGAAAACAGACTGGCTGAGAAGCAGCTAGCAACACTGAGAGAGGACGAGAACTCCAAACTTTATTTTACACCCACAGGCCCAGAGGAGGAAAAAAAAAAAAAAACTTTCAATGCTGAGCCCTGACCCACATTTTCTCACAATATTCAGAGGCTATTTGATATCGTCTTAGACCCAGCCTATCACTGGGGCTTTTTCTTCTTCTTTTTTAATTCCTAATCTAGGTGGCCGAAGGTCTTGTGCAGAGTCTCAGAAACCGATAAGAAGAAAGGGTCCTTCTCACAGGCGTCTGCTACATTTCAAGAGGGAGTAGGCAGACCCTTAGGACAGTTACTTACAATCCAAAAGGCAGGGACCCGTAGTTAATTAGGCTTCCTGGAAAAAGGCTGAGAGAGGGGAGCAGGACTGACCCCTTCCCCAGGCGTTGGTTTCTTACCATAAGGTTTTTGTAATTTAATTTCATTACCAGGTCTGGTTTTGCCATCACACAAACACTTTTATTTTTATTTTATTTTATTTTTTTAGTTGTAGATGGACACAATACCTTTATTTAGTTTTTTATGTGGTGCTGGGGATGGAACCCAGTGCCTCACTGTAAGGATGGCCTTAGGCCTGAGCCTAAGCAACTCCATTTTAAAACTCCAGTTTGAAACCAGTCTCACCAAGCCACCCCTACCGAACCCTCCAGTTTGGCCCTCAGGCACAAACAAGTCACTTCTTCCCACAAACTCAGAGTGAGGTCTCTGTCACACATCCTTGCCCCATAAAGGGGAAAGGCAAGAAAATCAGGGTGGGGACCCCCAGACCAGATGCTTTTTTTTTTTTTTTTTTAAAGAGAGAGTGAGAGGGAGAGAGACAGAGAATTTTTTTTTAAATTATCAGCGGACACAACATCTTTGTTTTGTGTGTGGTGCTGAGGATCGAACCCGGGCAGCACACATGCCAGGCGAGCGTGCTACCGCTTGAGCCACATCCCCAGCCCCCAGACCAGATGCTTTAACCTCAGGGTAAATGACGTCACTGAGAAACCGGTGGCAGCTGATAGGGATTTTGAAAGGGTGGTCAGAAGCCCCAGAATTTAGTATAAATGAAGGAGCAAATGACCAGACATTCAGCCAGCCCACACTGATGCCCTCAGGCTGGAGAGCCTGATGGGGACCTGGACTGACACCCCCACTCTTCTCATCTGCCTGATCCTCTGCATTGCTCTCTCTGCTCTTGAACTCTACAGCAGCCTCTGGACTCTGGGGAGAAAAGGACTTCTCCCTACAACCCTTGACCTCTCCTCAACCGGCTGTTAGCTCCACCCCAGGAGAATCCTGCCTGGGTCCCTGACCTGACCACCGGGGTCTGAGTGCGTGGGCATCTGCTGGACTCAGAGCCTAAGGCTTGAGACTTTTGATCTGACACTTGAGCTCAGCATGCAGAGGGAATGTCTGTCACGGGCCTGTCATGATTAAGTGTGTTTGCAGTGCTTAGAACTAATCTAGAAATGTTTGTTGTGGTTGGATTCTGTCTATGGCAGTGCCCAGCATTAAGGATTATCATTTTCTTGATTAAAAACCTAAGAGTGAAATTGTATTGAGCGATTTGAGTGAATAAAGCATTGAAAAGGGCAGAGAGCGTGGACATTCTTTATTTCTCCCCCTGGAGTGCATAAGGTGCACCGTTTGCCCATCGTGACACTCATGTGTGTTAGGCAAGTGCTCTACCACTGAGCCACAACCCCAGTCCACATACACTTTTAATAAGATCCCAATGTTAAAAGTTGGATTAAAATATGGTACTTTCTTAAGATAAACTAGCCTTATAAATAGATGTTGGATTGTAGGCTCAGTTCTTGAAAACCCACTGAATTTATCAAGTACCTCCCTCTGGTATTACCTGATTGGTAGGTAGTTTCTAACATGACCAATCAGTACCATTTTACAAGAAAAATATAGATTTTTTTTTGTGTGACTTTGGAAGTAAAGTGGGATTTCTTCTTTTTTAATATTTACTTTTTAGTTTTGAGGTGGACACAATACCTTTATTTTCTTTTTATGTGGTGCTGAGAATTGAACCCAGTGTCTGACGCATGCTAGGTGATCGCTCTACCACTTGAGACACATCCCCCAACCCCAGGGATTTCTTAAACAAGAAGCAAAAAGCATACATTTTATAAAGACCTGGTATCTATGTTCCATTTGACTCCTTGGCATTCAGAGACTGAAAACCAAATCATCATCATCAATCACCCTTCAGCTTTGTAGAATAATTTACTGTGTAACAGCATCTTTCCATGCTCTATTCCATTTATTGCACATAAGAAACCTAGGTTAAGAGGAGATGAAGTGGCACTGTTGCCAAAAGCTTGATCCTTGCACCCAATGCCAATAGAGGGACGCTTTTGAGAAAAAGGAAAAAGAGGGTTGATTGTTTTGCTAGAAAAGGAGAGACACAGGGGACCTCTGTCCCAAAGGCTGATTCTGCCCATTGGGGGGGGAGGGGGGAAGGGGGAGGGGGAGGGGGAGAGGGGGAGGGGGAGGGGAGGAGGAGTGGGGGAAGGGGGGAGGAGGAGTGGGGAAGGGGGGAGGTTTAAAGAGGTGATTGCAAAGATTACCTTCCTTGTGTTCTCAGTCTGAAGTTGTAATTTGCTTGTTAATTTGGGAGCTAGGCATTTCTGAGATCTTCTAGTGCCATCCCCCAGAGTCTGGATGACTTCGTTCCTATGGTGGGTGGGTGCTCAGGGGCAGATAAGTCTGCCTAACAAGGGGAAGAAAGGTAATCCTATTTCCCTTGAGATTAGGGAGGGGCATGGAGAGAGGAAGAGAAAGAAGCATGTTCTTTTAAATAAGTTGCAGTGGCCGAGCAGCAAGGGCTACATTCAAAGCAAGGAGTGGAAAGGTCTCACAGGGCAGAGCTGGGATTTGAACCCTAGGACCCCAAGTGCTCACCTTCACCACCTTCAGCACCCTGACTTCTTGTCCCAGAAACAACTTATCTTGGAAGCACTGATCCCGAAAGAACCGCTCCATTCTTTGCCAGACATCCTTGGATTCTTCCTTCCAATCCTCCTTGGGCTGTGCTTCAGTAAGGCGTCCAGCCTGTCCCCAGGGGTCTCATACAGGTCCGGGGAGGGATTCATCTCTGCAGGGCTAGGATGCACCTTGCAATATATTCTTGGTGCTCCTGCTAGCCCAAGAGGTGCACAGCGTGAGGCGGAGGGGATCTGTCCCACGTGTTTGCAGCTAGAGCTGGAAGACTTCTCCGTGCAACCCAGACTCCTCCCCAAGCGCTGCAGCCAGCCTCCCGCCACACGGGAAAACGAAACTGAGCTTTCTAAAGAAAGGAAACCGAAATTTTGCAGAGATGGAAATTTCTCTAAGGCGGTAAGGAATAATGGTTGGGATATGGGGCCAAGTGCACCACCAACCTCCCTGCAGGATCAGCCTGGGAAGTCCCCAGAGGGTCCTGCTGTGCGCGAGGAGATTCCCCCCACCCCACCACCCCACGCCTACAGGACAGAGACCCGGGTCAGGGGTGCTGCCTGCCTGGGGTGACAGTAGGGCCTGCCTGAGCCTGGGGGGTATTTTGAGCTTCTGGGATTGCCAGAGCTATTTATTTATTTATTTGAGAGAGAATTTTTTAATATTTGAGAGAGAATTTTTTAATATTATTATTATTATTATTATTATTTAGTTCTCAGCGGACACAACATCTTTGTTTGTATGTGGTGCTGAGGATGGAACCCAGTGCCCTGCGCATGCCAGGTGAGCGCGTTACTGCTTGAGCCACATCCACAGCCCCTGAACAGCCTTTTTTGGTGGGGAGGGGGACCAGGGATTGAACTCAGGAGCACTCACTCAGAGCCACATCCCAGCCCTATTTTGTATTTTATTGAGAGACAGTGCCTTGCTCTTGCTGAGGCTGGCTTTGAACTCTTAATCCTCCTGCCTCAGCCTCCCAAACTGCTGGGATGACAGGTGTGCGGCACCGTGTCGGGCTCCTCTGAGCAGTTTTGTACTGCTTAACACCTGAGCTTTGGGGGAAATACTTCATATCTAAACCATAACAATTTTAATGACATTGAACAAATTTTCATGTGCTCCTTGGCCATTTGTGTATCTTCATTTGAGAAAGGTCTGTTAATTTTTAATTGGATTATGTTGTTTGTTCCTGGTGTTCTTGAGTTATCTGAGGGATTTTGCTTTTGCTTTTGTTTTTGGTTCTAGGAATTGAACCCAAGGGTATTTTACACTGAGCGACATCCTCAGCCCCTTTTTTTGAGACAGGGTCTCCCAAGTTGCTGAGGCTGCCCTAACTTGTGATCCTCCTGCCTCAGTCTCCCAAATTGCTGGGGTTACAGGCATATGCACTATGCCCAGCTTGTTTGAGTTTCTTATGTATTTTGGAAATTAATTTTTTGTTAGATAAATTCATCATTTTATCACGTAATGATTGTGTGTATGTGTATATATATCATCTAACATTAATTTCAAAGACATTTTTGAGGGCTTGTGGAGTACCGGGCTCTGTTGTAGATCCTGGGGATATAGCAGCATCTAAGATAGATCTGTGTCTGCCTTCATAGAGTTCACCTAGGAAGGGGAGAGAGAAACAATGTACACATTTTTAAAATGATATTTTTCATCTGTCAGATGGCTACAAACATTCTAGCAAGAACTAACACTGGAAAGGGGGTCAAGGAACACAGAGTGCGTGGCAGGAGGTGAGATTTTAAATAGTGTGACCGTAAAGATGACCATAAAAAGCTTCATTGACAGTGTGAACTTGGATGAAAGCCTGTAGATGGTATAAGGCTTAATTACAAAATAAACATCAGTGAACCTCCCTCCTGTTTTACGAGCTGAAGCATGATCGCTCCTGAAGTTGTGGGGTTTCTTTCGTTTTTAGACTGCTTCTGCCCCATGATGAGACCAGGCTCCTCAAACTTGGATGTGCTCTGACTCTGGGCGGGGGGGGGGGGGGTATTGCCAAAACCCAGGTTTCACTTCAGTGTCGGATTCCGAGATGGGTCTGAGGTTCTGCATCTGCACCCCTGGAGTAGGAAGGGCTAGTCCCCCAGTAGTTAAGAAGGTGGGATCCCCTAGGGGACATGCCCAGCCACACCCCTGATTGGCAGGGGACCCCTGGGGCTTTCTGGGGGAGGAAAGACACCTTCTGCAGGCACCAGAACCCGGGATTCAGACAGGTCCCCACCAGCCCCACGGGCTTGAAGGAGCGGACAGAGGCTGATGGAGGAAGGAAAGGGGTGTCTGAGAGGGAGTCCCAGGAGGAAGCCCCCTGGCAGAGAGGGTCTCCCTGACGGCTGGCTGGAGAGAACAGGGACTGGGGCCAGGAACAAACTGAGCTGGGCTTGGAGTCCGGGTCCTCATTGCCCTGGGTACAGAGGGCTGTGGGGTGAAGACAGGAAGGGAGGCCCAAACAGCTCTGCCAAGGGATCCTCCCCTGGCAGCTCAACAGGAGGTCCTGCAGGCTCTGGCCAGAGTGCCCAGGACAGCAAAAAGCCTCCCAGGGAGCTGGTGGCCCAGTGTGGAAGGCCTGCAGATGGTGTCCAGGGCCCTTCCCTGCAAAGAGCAGTCCTGCTTCTGGACCTGGAGAGCGAGCCCCTGCCTAGAGTCCACAGCCCCTGTCAGATGGCAGGGCCTCTTTGGGGAACTTGGTAAAGGGGACCCTTGGAGAAAACGACTTCCGGCTGGCCTGATGGGGGTGGGGCCCTGTGGCCTCAGGACTGCAGGCGGATGGGCTGCCAACAGGGCCACTTCCCACTGCTCCTCCGTCCCTGTGGGGCACCTCCTCTGTGCTGAGCTCACTCGGATCCAGGTGGACAGTGGATCCAGGTGGACAGTGAGGAGCTCTGCTCAAGAGCTTCTGGGACAGCAGGGGAGATGATGACAGTGGCTGGGAGGGTGGGGCTGAGTGGCCAGGGCACCTTGGTCATTTGTGTCACCCTGAGAAGAGCCCAGGCACAGGGGCTGCATTTGGGCCCCACCCCCAGGATCTGCCTCGTTGGGGTCCCTCTGTCACCTGAGGCTTATCCAGGTGGGCAGGGCCACCTGTGGTCCCTCAGGAAGGAAACGGAGGGGGGGGGGTCACCTAGCAATGAGGCAGAGCGAGTGGGTGTCCTCTGAACTGCGGTGGCGGCCAGCCACGTTGGGATATGCCCTTACCTGCCCAGGGAGGCCCAGGCTCCAGGGCAGGGGTGTCACAGGCACTGTGGAGAGCCACCTGCCACCCAGACTGTTCCCCAGCCCAAGGCCCAGGAACAAGATCTGACCAGAGACATTCATGGAAGTAGGGGCTTGTGACCACAGGGCAGCCTCTGGTTCCTTTCCCCCTCCCCCAGGTGGCCAGGGTGAACCCCCAGGTTCCTTTCTGCCTTTTCCTGTGGGGAAAGGGTGTGGTCCTTGAAGAGTCAGCATTTCTTGGGGGAGTGGCCGGGTGGCAGCTCAGAGACACTTGCTCAAAGAGGCAGCTTCCTGGCCCCAGCACCCTGCCCCTCACCCCCCTCTGCTCTATCTCCCCTCCCCCACCTCCCTCCCTCCCACCCAGGCCCTTCTGTTCTGGGGCTGCCCCATTTCCTTGGATCTGAGGCCTTCTGTCCTGGGATCACCTCTTTACCTGCTCTGGGTTTCAATTTCCTCTTATGGAAAATGGGAAGAAAGACTCCAACACCATGGGGTTTTGGCAAAATTCTCATCCAGCACATATGATTAAGAGGGATGTCGCACTTGAGGCCTGCCTGGGGCCTCCTGAGCACCCAGACAGCAGTCGCTGTTTACCACTTCCATGATTCAAGATCCAGTGTCTGTCCTGCTAGGTGCTAGGGTGCTAGGTGCTAGGGTGCTAGGGATTCAGCTCCCTAAGTGAAAACAGGGCTGGGGCTGGGTGCTTGCCTAGGACGGCCAAAGGTCCTGGGTCCCATCCCCAGCACTGGAAAAAATAAAAAGAAAAGAAAGCTGTCACCCCAGCAGGGTAGCAGATGATGTAAGATAAGGGACATTCAGCACTGGGCACCTTGAAGGTTCTCAGGAAACAGTAGGTCCTCCTCCCTCCCTCCCTGGAGCTGTCTGAGCTCTGCAGATCCTCAGTGCTCACTGACACTACTGCCCTGATGTGATGCGGGTGGCCGAAGAGCAGCAAGCTGCCTGCCAGGTACCGGCCATCTTGGAGTACACCCCCCGGAAAGGCTTCTCTGGGGAGGGGTCCCAAAGAGAAATTTATCAGAAGGGGTAAGCTCCTTCCCTCCACCAACCTGCTCAGCGGGCATCTAAAAACCAGGGCATTAAGCCTTGCCTCCCAGCTGGGTGTGGTGGCCCACGCCTGTCATCCCAGGGGCTCCAGAGACAGGATTTTGCAAGTTCAAAGCCAGCCTCAGCAACAGCGAGGCCCTAAGCCACTGAGGGAGACCCTGTCTCTAAATAAAATACAAAATTGGGCTGGGGATGGGGCTCAGTGGCTGAGTGCCCCTGAGTTCAATCCCCAGTACCAAAAAGGAAGCCTCCCGGTTGTCCTGGGTCAAGCCTGGGCCCCTGAGGGCACCCTTTAAGCCTGACTTTGTGATTTCCACGCCCTATTTCAATATCCAGAATTGCCATTGGGGGAGGTTCATGGATGATGGACCCTTTGATAGGCAAGAAGGGGTACAACCTCAGGCTCCCCACATCTGAACCATTTCTAACAAGTTCTTTCAGGCTCTGGGATAAGTTTGAAATGTTTTCTGTTCTTGGGGAGAGGAACTCAGCAAGGGCATAGATTTGTTGCAAAGATGGTTAACTTTTGGGAGGGGATTCTGGGTACAGTCTGCCCAAGACCACACAGCTAGCAAGTGACGGAATGGTGTCACCCACTAGATGAAGCAGGAGGGACAAGGGAGTCCTGAGTGCTAACACAGAGATACCAGCAGGAAGTGCTGTTTTACCAGAGGGGGTTTCAATCCCGACTGGACATTGGAGCCTTCAGGGACCCAGCATCAGACATAGATTCCAGTCCCTCTGGTTACAGCTATTGATCTAGTAGGTGGGCATCGAGTCCACATTGTTCATAGTTCTCAAATGATTCTGATATTGTGGATTGGAAACTACCACCCTGGCCCGAGCAGGGGTTTTGAGGGCTCTCCCCTCCTCCCATCTCCAAGTGTTTTCCCAGAAGACTCTAGAATCTGAACCACCTTGGAGACTTGGGGGTGGGGGGGTGAAGGGGAGCAAGCACAGGGCAGTATCATCAGGTTTCAAATCCTGTGTGACCTTGGACAGATGCTTTGGTTTTTCAGGGCTTCAATTTCCCCAGCTTATACCTGGGGAATTTAAAAGGTTAACTCATGTAAGGGTATGGTGTGTCTGGATAACTCAGTCAGGATAACCATGCCTTGGATAACCATGGTTACAACCATAACAGTTATAAAATCTGAACAAAATAAAACACAACAAGATCCCCAATGATTTGAAGGCACTGGGGAACATGAACTGCAGAACTGTGGGGTGGTTAACACTTGAAAGCTAGGAACGCCACTGGGTGCCTTTCATCCAAGGGCACTCTAATTTGTGTGGCAGGTGAGGATGTATAGAGAGTTGTAGTCTTTTTCTTTTCTTTTATTTTTTTCATACCAGAGATTGAACTCAGGAGTATTTAATCACGGAGCCACATTCCCAGACCTTTTTTATATTTTATTTAGAGACAGGGTTTTGCTGAGTTGCTTAGCACCTCACTAAGTTGCTGAGGCTGGCTTTGAACTCGCGATTCTCCTGCCTCAGCCTCCCAAGCCCCTGGGATGACAGGGTTGCACCACTGTGCCCAGCCCCAGCCCTTTTTATTTTTTATTTTGAGACAGGTCTTTCTAAGTTGCTGAGTCTGGCCTCCAAATTGTGATCCTCCTGCCTTAGCCTCCTGAGTCATAGGAATATAGGTGTGTGCCACTGTGCCTGCTGAAAGTTGTACTCACAATGGTTTCTGGTGTCATGAGTAGAGTTCTAGACAAGAAGAATGGCTAAAAAATTAAGGGAGAGGTTCCTGAAAGAAATAAACTGTAAAGCAAATGAGTCACAAAATATTTATGTAAACTCTGTCCAAACTCTTGGTTGTTACTCACACATAGGAGGTTCCAGAAATTCCAGTAAGCTCAGTAGCTTGGAAGCTGGAAGAACTGGTGGAAATTCAGCCACTGCTGTCTCCAATGGAAATAGTTTGGAGTTTGAGTTCAGCCAAGTAAATTGCCTGCTAGAACAAAAGGAATGCTCTTGAGAGGAATATAACGGAATCCAGGGTCTCTACAATGTACCCTTGACAGTGACCGGCACAGAATAATCCAGACCAGACATACGGAGAAACAGAAAACTAATCATACTCACAACCCACGAAGAGAAAGAGTGAGGTTCCAGATGTCAGAATCAGTAACAAGGGTTTTAAAACAATTCTTAACGTCTTCAAGGCCTTAATGGAAACTCAGTCAAAATGAAGGAGAACAGATGTGGATCCTCAGAACAAAAACTATGAAAAACAAGGTGGAAATTCTAGAACCGAAAAGTAAAATAACCTGAAATGAAAAATGCACAAAATAGTAGGATGAAGATGGCAAAGAATGAATGTGAAGACAGTTCAGTGGAGATGATTCATTTTTTAAAGAGTAAAGGGAGAAAAAATAGATAGTTAAACCAAGCTTATGAACCTGTGAGGCAGCATTAAAAGATCTGCACGCCACATGCAATTTGAATTTTAGAAGAGAATGGAGCACAAAAATATTTGAAGTATTGACTGATTTCTCCAATTTCTTCAGTCAAATTTGTAAGCTCAGAGATCCTGGTGATTGCTGGATGCAGTGGCACACACCGATAATCCCATCCGCTCAGGAGGCTGAGGTAGGAGGATCACAAGTTCAAGGCCAGTCTAAGCAACTCTGTGAGACCTTGTCTCAAAATAAAACGTAAAAAGGGGTAGGGATGTGGCTCCGTGGTAGAGCCCTTGCCCAGCATGTGTGAAGCCCTGGGTTCAATCCTCAGCACCACACACACACTCACACACACACAGCTCACTGAAGCCCAAGCAGATAAAAACACAAAGCCAACCTTGCCTAGGCACGCCCTAGTCAAACTGCCGAAATCCCCAGATAGAAAAATCCTGAAAACGGAAGGGCTTGTAGCTCTGTGGCTGAGTGTTGGTCTAGCTCGCATGAGATCCTGCTTTTGATTCCTGACGCTGAAATAAGATCTTGAAAACATCTAGAAAAAAAATGACTCATTATAAACAGAATAATGACAAGTGACAGCTGGCTTCTCGTTGCCAACAATGAAGGTTGGAACCCACTGGATTGACACTGAGGCGGGGGAGGGGGAAGGCCAACTCTCAAGAGAGATCATAGCTACATCCGGGGAAACTGTCCTTCAAAAATGAAGCCAAAATAGAGACCTTAGCAATAAGCAGAAACTGATTTGTCACCAGAAGATCTGCATAAAACAAAAACCAAGAAAGTTCATCTGGCTGAGGGGGAATGACACCAGGTGACAACTCAGGTTGAGACATCATTACCCTAGGGATACCCATGACTGCACATGTGGTGGGACTGTCTACCGCCCACAACCAGAGACATGAAGAGTCCTGCCGCATTTGTGTACAATGAGGCGAAACGAGTTCTGCTATCTTGTATAACTAGTTAGAACAAATTAAAAAAAAAAAGAAAATTCAGGTTGATGAAATGTAATGAAAAACATTCGAAATGGTAAATATGTGAATAAACATTTTTAAAACTTCACATTTTTTTTTCTTCTCTTGATTTTATGAAGAGATATGTGACTATTGAAAGGCTAAAATCATGATGTACTGTAGGTTTTTTTTTTTTTTTTAAAGAGAGAGAGAGAAAGAGAGAGAATAGAGAATCTTAATATTTGTTTTTTAGTTTTCGGCGGACACACATCTTTGTTTGTATGTGGTGCTGAAGATCGAACCCCGACCGCACACATGCCAGGTGAGTGCGCTACCGCTTGAGCCACATCCCCAGCCCTACTGTGGAGTTTATAGCAAGATCAATGTGATTTATAGAATAAGAATGGCCAAAAAGGTGGGAGTGGAGATAGACGGCACTATACCAGTTCAAAGTTTCTATACTTCATATGAAATGGCCCAATATCAATTTGTTGAGCTAAAGATTCATGAGATTCGTTCTTACTACAGCAGCCAACTACAAAACGTTTAAAGAGGATATAACTAAAAAGAGAGAAAAAGAAAGAAGACTAATCAAAGAATTAAAATGTCATTGCCCAAAATAGGGTTAGGAAAGGAGAAACAGAACAACACAACTAAAGATGGAACAGCCAGGCGCAGTGCTGCACACCTATAATCCTAGTAGCTCTGGAGGCTGAGGCAAGAGGATCGCAAGCTGAAAGCCAGCCTCAGCAATGGCGAGGTCCTGAGCAACTCAGTGAGACCTTGTCTCTAAATAAAATATTAAAAGGGAGTGGGGTTGGGGCTCAGTGGCCGAGCGAGTGCCCCTGAGTTCAATCCCTGGTACCCACCCCCCGAAAAAAGATGGAACAAATAGAAAACAAACAACAAAATTGTAGAAACAAGCCTAGACAGGTCAATAATTACACCAAATGTAAACAGACTAAACATCCTAATTGAAACACAGAAATTGTCAGACAGGGAATAGAAGAGCCACGTATATGCTGTCTAAAGGATATATAATTTAAACATTTTTATTGGTGCATATTTATCATACAGAATAGCAGGTTTCACTGTGGCATATTCATACATGCATGTAAGATAATTTAATCAGTCTGACTTTCCACTACCTCCCCTTGCCCTCTCCCTGATGCACCATGATCAAGTGGGATTCATCCCAGGAATGCAAAGTTGGTTCAACATATGGAAATTAATAAATGTGATTCATCACGTCAATAGACTTAAAGATAAGAATCATATAATCATCTCAATAGATGTAGAAAAAGCATTCAACAAAATACAGCACCCTTTATGTTCAAAACACTAGAAAAACTAGGGATAACAGGAACATATCTCAATATTATAAAAGCTATCTATGGTAAGCCTCAGGCCAACATCATTCTAAATGGAGAAAAACTGAAAGCATTCCCTCTAAAAACTGGAACAAGACAGGGATGCCCTCTGTCACCACTTCTATTTAACACAGCTCTTGAAACTCCAGCCAGAGCAATTAGATGAAATAAATTAAAAAGATATGGATAGGAAAAGAAGAACTCAAACTATCACTATTTGCTGATGACATGATTCTATACCTAGAGGATCCAAAAAAATCAACCAGAAAACTTCTAGGACTAATAAATGAATTCATCAAAGTAGCAGGATATAAAATCAACACCCATAAATCAAAGACATTTCTGTACAGCAATGACAAATCCTCTGAAAGAGAAACTAGGAAAACCAATCCGTTTATAATAGCATAAAAATAAAAACAACAACTTGGGAATCAACTTTATGAAAGAGGTGAAAGACCTCTACAATGAAAACTACAGAACGCTAAAGAAAGAAACTAAAGAAGACCTTAGACGATAGAAAGATCTCCCTTGTTCTTGGATAGGCAGAATTAATATTGTCAAAATGACCATACTACCAAAAGCACTATACAAATTTAATGCAATTCCAATCAAAATCCCAATGAAATTCCTCATAGAAATAGAAAAGGCAATCATGAAATTCATCTGGAAAAAAAGAGACCCAGAATAACCAAAGCAATCCTTAGCAAGAAGAGTGAAACAGGTGGCATCACTATACCAGACCTTAAACTATACTACAGAGCAATAGTAACAGAAACAGCATGGTATTGGCACCAAAATAGACATGTAGACCAATAGTACAGAATAGAGGACACAGAGACAAACCCACATAAAAGTTATCTCATACTAGACAAGGCACCAAAAACATGCATTGGAGAAAAGACAGCCTCTTCAACAAATGGTGCTGGGAAAATGGAAATCCATATGCATCAAAATGAAACTAAACCTCTATCTCTCACCATGCACAAAATTCAACTCAAAGTGGATCAAGGGCCTAGGAATTAGACCAGAGACCCTGTGCCTAATAGAGGAAAAAAGTAGGCCCAAATCTCCATCACGTGGGATTAGGCCCCGACTTCCTTAATAAGACTCCTATAGTGCAAGAAATAAAATCAAGAATCAATAATGGGATGGATTCAAACTGAAAAGCTTCTTCTCAGCAAAAGAAACAATCAGTGAGGTGAATAGAGAGCCTACAGAATGGGAACAAATTTTTACCACTGGCACATCAGATGGAGCACTAAACTCTAGGATCTATGAAGAACTCAAAATACTTAACACCAAAAAATCAAACAACCCAGTCAGTAAATGGGCCAAGGAACTGAACAGACACTTCTCAGAAGATATCAATCAATCAACAAACATATGAAAAAATATCTAATATCTCTAGCAATTAGAGAAACGCACATCAAAACTACTCTAAGATACCATCTCACTCCAGTCAGAATGGCAGCTATTATGAAGACAAACTACAATAAGTGTTGGCGAGGATGTGGGGAAAAAGGCACACTCATACATTTCTGGTGGGACTGCAAGTTGGTGCAGCCAATATGGAAAGCAGTTTGGAGATTCCTTGGAAAACCTGGAATGGAACCACCATTTGACCTAGTTATCCCATTCCTCAGTTTATATCCAAAGGACTTAAAAACAGCATACTACAGGGGCACAGCCACATCAATGTTTTTAACAGCTTAATTCACAATAGCTAGACTGTGGAACCAACCTAGATGCTCTTCAGTAGATGAATGAATGAAGAAAATATGGTATTTATATATATATATATATATATATATATATATATATATACACACACACACACACACACACACACAATGGAATATTACTCAGCATTAAAAGAGAATAAGATCATGCATTTGCAGGTAAATGGATGGAGTTGGAGAATATTATGCTAAGGGAAGTAAGCCAATCCTCCAAAACCAAAGGCCAAATGTTTTCTCTGATATGTGGATGCTAATCCATAATGGGGATTGGGGTCGGGTAGGGAGCATGGGAGGAATGGAGGAACTTTAGATAGGGCAAAGGGGAGGGAGGGGAAGGGAGGGGGGACTGGGGGGTAGGAAATATGGTGGAATGAGATGGACATCATTACCCTAAGAACATGTATGAAGACGCGAATGGTGTGACTCTACTTTGTGAAAAACCAGAGACACAACAAATTGTGCTCTATACGTACACTATGAATTGAAATGCATTCTGCTGTCATGTATAACAAATTAGAGTAGGTAAATAATTTTTTAAAAAGATTGATTAAGTGACACATAGACTTGGAGAAAACTTTCAAGTATTTTGCTAAGAGAAAAAAAGCCAATCTGAGAAGGCTACATACTATATGATTCCAACTATATGACATTCTGGAAAAGGCAAAACATGGACCATAAAAAGATCAGGGGTTGCTAGGGTTTGGGGAAGGGATGAATAGGCAAAATCTAAGTGGGTTTTTTTTCCTTTGATACTGGGATCGAACTCAGGAGCGCTTTATTACTGAGCCACATCCTCAGCCCCTTTTTGATTTTGAGACAGGGTCTTGCCACATTGCTGAGGACCTTGCTAAATTGCTGAGGTTGGCCTTGAACTTGTGATCCTTCTGCACCCCAAGTTGCTGGGATTACAGGCATGTGCCACAGTACTCTATTACATAGAGGAATTTTAGGGCAATGAGACTAATCTGTATGACATCTGTATGACACCATTACACATTTGTCCAAACCACTGGCTATGCTACACAAAGAGTGAACTATTATTATTGGATCATTGATTGTAACAAATGTACCACACTAATATTAGATGCAAATAATAGGGGACATTGTGTGTCGGAGGAGAGGGACCACAGGAACTCTTTGTACTTTTCCATCGATTTTTCTGTAAGCCTAAAACTGCTTTCAAAAAACATTTTTTTAAAAAGCCATGTTCAAAGAATTCAAGTGACTTGATGGCTAATAAGCTCACCACATACCTTACTTCTGATCTTCTCTCTTCCCATAAAGTCACTAATAGAGAGATTTCTCTGTCCTAAAGGATTCTCTCTCTCAGTCAGGGAGGGAGCTGGGGACAGAAGCAGATACTGAATACAATTCAGGCGAAAGTGGCTGTTCTGCGTCCTGGTTTGCCTTCTCCCTCACGCTCATTCATTCCACAAATTTGAAGTTTCTATTCTGAGCTGGGTCTTATCCTGGACACCAGGGAGGTAACTGGCATCAAGCCACCATCCTGTCCCACAAACATTCACAATCTGAGGGAGAAAACGATAAGCAAACACACAACAATAGTGCGCTGTGTTAAGTGCTACCAGGAGGCGGGACAGGAGCACAGGCGAGGAGTATCTAACCCAGCCTAGGTTGAGTCGAGTCAGACTTCCTGGAGGATGTGACATTGAAGGCAAGCCCCAGTTTAGAGGCAATAGGATGCTGATGGGACTGAAAATTGGTGCAACCACTATGGAAAATAGTATGGAGAATCCTCAGAAAACTTGGAATGGAACCACTGTTTGGGTTATCCCACCCCTCAGCTTACACCTGAAGAACTGAAAATCAGCATACTACAGTGACACAGCCACATCCATGTTTATGGCAGCTCAAGCCAAGCTATGGAACCAACCTAGGTGCCCTTCAACAGATGAATGGAGGGCTGGGGTTGTGGCTCAGTGGTAGAGCGCTTGCCTAGCATGTGCGAGGCACTGGGTATGATCCTCGGCACCACATAAAAATGAATGGATAAAATAAAGATATTGTGTTCATCTACAACTAAAAAAATCTTTTAAAAAATAGATGAATGGATACAGAAACTGTGGTACATATACACAGCGGAATATTACTCAGCCATAAAGAAGAATGAAATTATGGCATTTGCCAGTAAATGGATAGAACTGGAGACTCTCATACTCAGTGAAATATGCTGATCCCCCAAACCCAAAGGCCATAGGATCTCTCTGATACGTGGATGCTAATACACAATAAGGTGGGGAGAGGAAAGAATAAAAATTCATTGGATTAGACAAAGGGGAATGAAGGGAAGGGAGGGAGGATGGGGAAAGGAAAGACATAGAATAAATTGGACATAACTTTCCTATGTTCATATGTGAATACACGACCAGTGAAACTCCACATCATGTACAACCACAAGAATGGGATCCTAATAAGTATGTATGTCTAATATCTCCAAATAAACTCTACTGTCAGGCACATCTAAAAAGAACAAAGAGGGGGCACAATAGGAAAGCCTCTTGCATGTGTTCAGAGATCTGGAAGCAAAAAACCCCCCCAAAACAAAAAATACCAAACCAGCCCACCTGTGCATGTGGAGAGGGGGGTGCACAGAGGGGAGTGGGCTGGAGGGACAAGTGGTGTCCAGGTCAAACCTGAGTCTTTGGCTCTCTCAGAAGCAGTGCGAAGTAGCCCAACCAGAACTGGCAACATCTCTCCTGGGAGTCTGCCTCAGGCAGGTGACACGTCTCAGGGAGACTCCCCAGGTCTCTTTTGAACACCCTGGGTAGAAGAGCCCAGCCTATAATTACCACCGTGATAATTAGAGCCGCTTCCAGGGCCTCTTTCAACAAACATGCACAAGCTGCGGCCCTCTCACCTGGGGAGTGGGGGAGGAAGAGACCAGGTCACCCCTCCTGGGGGGCGCCCAGGCCTGCATCTCCTGCCAGGCACACTGGCTGTCTGCTGAGGCCCAGCAGTGCCACGAATACACCTGGGGCTGCTCCAGCTTGGGGCTGGCAGAAGGACTAAATTTCTCCCACCAGTGCCACCCGCTGCCCATCCAACCGGCGGACTGTTGGTCAGTCTTATTCCAGCCTGGCTTTCTCGGGGAACTGCAAACTTGTAGAAAGCTTGACCAGGCCCTGGAGCCTCTGTTTCCCCAAGAGACACCTGGGGAGTCTCTGGTGTAGATGGAGAGGAGAAAATGCTTCTCCTTCTTTTCCTCCACACCTTCTCCTTCCTTTCTTTCACCAGATTTTTTTCTCCTGTTGCATCCACCCAATACCAACGTGTCCTTTGGCTTCGCTTTCTATGACTCACTGGGAACCAAAGCCCAGGTGAATCGCCCAGGCTCCCCGTGTCATTTTTGTTTCATTAATGACGTGTCTGCTCTGTTTTGTTCTTAGCTCCTCAGAGAAGGCGCTTCTGCAGGTCTTTCCCATGGGACCTAAAGCTTCACTCAAGCCCCTTCAAGACTTAGAACAACTACAAGTCATGTTCAAGAGCACCAGTTGACTGAAAATGCACCTGGCAATATTGTACCAGCTCCATCAATGTCAAGAACTTAGGTCCTTTGCCTTCTGGTCTCCTCATAGCATGCAGTTTTATGGCTGGGCAGGTTTTTGCAGGCTGGTATCTCTGTGTTAACGGTGAGAGGAAGGGTCCCTGATGGTTAAGTATTTTCTTGCCCCCACCCCCTTCAAGCTCTCCTAGAACCTTGATCTTATCAGCCGGCCATTTCCCAGGGCTCTCTGGTGGAGCTTCATAGGAAACACCTTGAACCTGACTGGTCCTGGCACCTGGCAGTTGGGGAAGGAGGAAGACAGAGAGCTTGCAACTGAAGGAAGAGTGTACTTGGCTCTGTCACTAAGTGGTTCCTCCCTCTCGGGGACAGGCAAGCAGCAGTTGTAGGGCAATGGCCAACTGATCCATTTGGAGATAGAGTCAGGGTGTGGTGTTCCGGGTAAGTTTGGGCAGGCCCTGGGAAACTGGAGCAGAGCTAGATCCTGGCCTAAAGTTGGGCAAGCTGCAGAGGCACTTGGGTATGCTGGTTTTAGGTGTGTGAGCTTTGCTCTCTGTTAAGGGAGGGGTGGGGGTGTCCAAGAGGACTAGCATGTCTGTTTTCCCCTCATTCACAATAGAAGGGAGACTTGGCTAGGCCCTTCAAAGTCTGGCCTTAATGCACCAGACTTTGTCTCTTTTCTCAGTAATTCATAGCACAAATCATCCGTCCCATGCCTGGGAACCAAGCTCACAGCGAACTTCACATCTGTAAGCCTTGTCTCATGCCCTTGTCTCTTTTTGGTAAGCTTCTCAGGATTTCAGTCTGCCTCACTCACTTTTGAGTGGAGGGGACTAGAGATTGAACCCATCCTTTTTTTTTTTTTTTTTTTTTTTTTTGATACAGGGTCTCACTAAGTTGCTCAGGGCCTCATTTAGTTGCTGAGGCTGGCCTCAAATTTGTGATACTCCTGCCTCAGCCTCCCCCAGTTGCTGGGTTTACAGGCATGTGCCATCATAGCTGGCCTGCCCCACTCACTTCTGAGAAAACTTTTCCCAGTGCAGGAGCCTCAACTCATGGCTCCGTTCTCTCTTCCCCTAATCCTAGGATTCACTGTTGGTTTGGGGTCTAGCTCTGTTATGTTTACTTCTTTGCCTGCTTCCTGCCCTCCAGGTGGGCAGTTTCCTGAGCTTTTGCTCTTGCTATTCCTTCTGCCAAGAACTCTCTTCCTTCCTTGGGATCTTTAGATGTTCTCATCCTTCAAATGTCATCTCAAATGTACCCTCCTCAGCGAGGCCCTCCTTGACCACCTCATCTACTAAGTAGTCACTCTTTGACCCATTACCTAAAATGTAGTATCACCTTAAAACTCATGTGAAATTGTCCTCATTTATGCATCGGCTTGGATGGTGTCCCTTCCTCTCAAATATAATCACCTGGAGGGTGAGACCAAGCAGAACGAGTTGACACATAGTTGACACCCAATAAATATTTGTTGACTGGGTACATGAAGACAAGCCTAGGGTATTTTACTTGGCACCGAGCCTGGGCGCAATAAAGTTTGGCTGCATGTACATTTGCTAAATGAATGACGGAAACAATGAACTAGGAAGGGGCGAAGGCAGCGCTCAGCCTGCGCCCGACAGGCTACCTGACAGTTGGGGACCCGCGGGCAGCAGGCTGTCGATTGAAGGTTGACAGCTGAGTGGCAGTCAACGGACGCGCACCGCGGTTCCCGATTGGCTGGTGCTGTAGTACCTCGGGAAGGGGCGGGAAAAGGGGGGCTCTGGGCGACAGCTGCGCTTGGAGGGGGCGCGGCGGCCGCACGCGGCGGCGGCAGGCGTCCGTCCGCCAGAGGCTGTAGGTGCCCTAGTCGCCTGGAACCAACAGCCGACGTCTCCGCGCATGGGCCGGGCGCGAGGGGCGGGGCGAGCGTCACGTGAGCGTGTTTTGGGCACGTGACCCGCGCGGGGCCCAGGCTCGCCCCCGCCTCCTCCCTCCTCCCATCGGCGGGTGTGATCCGAACGGCCTCGCCTCATCGCCTAGCGCCCCCCTCAGCCGCCGCCGCCGCCGCCGCCTCGGCCCGCCGGCCATGTCCCCCGGCCGCCGCCGCCGCCGCCGCCCGAGCGCGGCGCTCCCGCAGCCCGCAGCTCGCTGAGCGCGGGCCCGTGCTGCCGCTCGCCCGCCCCGGGGCCCCCTTGTTCTCCGCGCCGCCGCCGCCGCCATGTTGGGTTTAGAGCCGCAGCGGAGCCGCCGCCGCCGCCGCGGGTGAGGGAGGCCGAGAGCGGAGCCCGCCCCGCCTCGGAGCCCGGCCTCTCCCCGCCAGCCGCCTTCCCGGCCCGCCGTGCGAGCCCGCCCGCGAGCGAGCTAGCAAGCTCCGGGCCCCGGCTGCGCCTTCCGCTCCCTGCGCGAGCGAGCGAGCGAGCCCGCCGCCGCGGGGTCGGCCACTGCCTGCGGCGGAGCCCACGAGCGTCAGCGCCATGGCGGAGCAGACCTACTCGTGGTGAGTGCGGGGCTCCGGGAGGCCGGGGCGCGGCGTGGGTGGGGGTCGCGCGCCGCCGCGCGGGGGGGAGAGCAGGCGGAACAGGTGCGCGCTGGGCCGCGGGCTGGGGGTGCACGCCCCCTTGGCCCCCGGCGGAGGGGCGGCTCGCGCGCGGGGACCGCGGCGAGCGGCCGGGGAGACCCGGCGTCGGTGGAGGGGGATGGAGGCGGCCACGGCGGATGTCATTTGGCCATGGGCGGAGCAGGTGATGGAGAAGGGGAGTGTGACCCCGGGAGTGGGAATCTCTGCGGATAGGAAGTTGAATCCGTCCGGCACCCCGGAACTGACCTGGGGTGGCCACTGGGCCGCGGGAATCGAGAGGCGGAGAGAGGCGGGCCGGGGCAAAGGTGGGCCCCGGGCCGAGAGGGAGCTCCGTGAGAACAGGTGATAAGAGGCAGAACTTCCAAGTTGTGAGAGAGAAGCAGCCGTCTTGTCTGTGGGGCTGCTGTTCAGCTCTGGCATCCAGAGCTAAGGGGGAGTTGGTAAGGTGGCCAGAGGCCCAGGAGTGGGCACCTGATAGAGAGGAGTTGGAAGGGGGGCCTGTTTGGATGACCACCTTCTGGTGGCGGTAGGGTGTGGGCAGCGTCTTTGTAAGGGTTGCTCCTGTGTTCTTAGGGATTTTAGGTGTGCTTGTGCCCCAGGCCATATACCGAGATGGAGGACCTGCAAGTTATGCCCATTTGTGTGGGACTTTTATCAAGTAGCTCATTCGTGTCTTACTCTTACGATGCGTCCTTGCAGTTTAGGGGCATGCATTTCCTGATAAGGGAGTGCCAGGGTTGGGGGCAAGCGGGAAGAGAGGCCCTCCTTTTTGCGTGCCAAGGTGGAATAATCTGCAGAAGGAGTGGAAGGAAGGAAGGGAGTGAAGTATGGAAATTGTGTGGTGGGAAGGAAGTAATGGCTTGAGGGTGAGGAGGTAAGGAATAGATGATTGGAGGTGTGGGGATGGGAATTCTGGTTGCAGTCTAGAGACTGTTCGAAGATGTTTTATTCTTTGAAGCACATGCAGTTTGGGACAGAATGGCAGACTTCCTTTCTTAGAAAAGAGCATAGAAGAATGGGAAGTGTACGACATTTGGAGTTGCAAGACCTGATTTGGAGGTCAGGTTCACCCTCTAACTTGTTTTGTAACTGGGCAAGCTAGTGGGTTCTTCATTCCCTTTTCCTCATCTATAAAAGAGGGGAATTGCCTTTTTTCACAAGTTGAAAGGATTAAATGAATACCTTTATGAAGTGCTCTTTTTAATTGCAAAGTGCCATAATTATAACTAAATTGTAATTATCATAGGGAAACATGAAAAAAACGGTAATGTCTGAATATAAAGAATGGTTTTGGGTAGAAAGCTTTAACCAAATGGATGATTTGTAGTGTTTGGGGTTATGATAAATCAAGAACTTATTGTATCCTCACATAGGGGAAAGAGGGTTATTAGTGATTGAAGATAATAATTCAAAAGGGAACTTAAAAATGTATACACAATTTCAAGAAAATAATAGATTGAAAAGAAGGAACTCTTCAAGAATTAAAATTTTAGAGTTGTGACTGTATAGTATTTTAAAAAGACAAACTTATTTAATAGTTTTGAGCAGCATTGAGCTGCATGTCAGGAGCAGGTGGTGTGAAACGCAAGGTTTCAGTTCAAGCATTCTTGTGGATGGAGTAAGAACTGAAGCTGGAGGTGATTCTGTCATGCCTCATGGTAACTCATCTAGAGCTTCTCCTACTCTGGCCCAAGCCAGAGTTCTCATGGCTGCCTTGTTCTTGCTGTATTGTATGGAAGTCATGGGTGGTTGAGAAATGGGGAAAGTGTTTTTACTGTAGATTAGCAACACACCACCTCCATGTAATGTGGATTGGGTCTATTAGTTAAAGGGGAGTTACTTTGTGAAGTTTGATAATTTTATTTGAAAACTCTTCAGATCTCAATTCCCTTTATTTAGGTTACAGGCAGTGGAGCGCCTCAAAAATCAGGATGTTTAGCTAACCCCTGGCATCTAGCATGTTTTGAGATGGAGAACGTTTTTTTTTTACATCATATTGAGAGAAGGTGATATACAGGGGAGGGGTTTGGAAAACTGGACAGCTTCCTAGTTCTTTCTGAGTTAACCAGACAACAATATAAAGAGCTGTACAAACGTGGCATTCAATATATTGTTCATTCTCTGAGTTAGCACTCAGAATTAAATTTAATTCTCCCAAGTCCCTAAGAGCATATTTTCCTATTTTATATAAGAGAAAACAGTCTCAGAAGATCAAAGAAATGGCCAGAGCATTTCACCTGTGATTCATTCTTTTGTTTAACATGAATTCTGTATTTTACCTGTTTAAATTGAAATATAAATATAGAAATGTATTTCAGAAAGTATATATGTAAACTCATTTTTTAGATTATCTGTAGTTTTGTAGCATCTATGTTACTCTTCCCTTGGCTTGTGCAAAAAAATCAAGAATTGATTAAAAAAAAAAAAAAAAGACTTGCATTTTACTTACTTGTATGTGGCCTTCAGGAAAAATCAACCTGTGGAGACTGCTGTGGCACTATAGATTTGTCTTGAAAATGGAGTTAGTGAGGAATGTAGACATGTATGAAAATAGACTTCTTTAGGATTTTCACATAATAGGACATATAAGCTATAAAAAAGATTGGCCAGGAGTTGGTAATTAGTGAAGTTAAGTGATGAGTACATCAGATGTTCATTATTTTATTCTGTTGATTTTTTTTGGGGGGGGGAGGTTATCAGGGCTTGAATATGGGCACTTAACCACTGAGCCACATCCCTAGCCCTTCCTATTTTTTATTTTGAGACAGGATTTTGCTAAGTTGCTAAGGCTGGTCTCGAAATTGCAGTCTTCCTGCCTCAGCCTCCCGAGTCACTGGGACTACAGGCGTGTGCCACTGTGCTCAGATAGTTTTAATACTTGTATTTCTGTCTGCATGACTCCCTTCTGTTCTTGTGTAAATACTGAATCTCCTCATTAAACACTAACCTTTGTCCTCCCATGGTCCTAGCACATTGTCTTGCACATAGCCCTTGTTAAATTTTGAGTAAATTTTAAATTTGAAGTAAATTTTGAGTGAATATGGTAGTAAATTTTCAAGGTGGCTTATCCTTTGTTGAAAGAATATTAAATACAGAGGGAGGTTACTAAAGGATGAAAGTTTATAATTCGTGTACTTATAAAGAAGAACTTTTGGTATTGGATTTCCTGATGTTCCAATGCTGTAAGAATGAGGAATGCTATCCCATATTATAGATAAAAGCTATTGAGAATTAAAAGGAGAACTTAAAGTAACTGGTAGTAACACCAGGAGCTTTATCATGATGTAATGACAAGATTTTGCATATATCCTTTTTGCTCATACACTGAGGAAGTAAAAGAATGCAAGTGAAAACACAAACTGAACGTGCAAACTAGACTTATTTTATTAATTTGAGAAAAACACCTTTCTAGGTGTACTCTTATGAGCACTTGTTTTAGTGTGAGTTCTGGAAGAAACAGGAGCTTGTCTCTTGAGGATGTCAATGCAGTACTTGTATGATTGCACTTGGACCCTGCTAAAAATTACTTATATTGAGGTTAATGTTTGTGCAAGGGGGGAAGAAGTCAATTTGTCCAAACCCTTCAAGCGAGTTCATTAGCAAAGTATTATCATAATAATTTTATTCTTTGTTTTGTATATGCTAAGGTTTCACAAGCATTGCAAAATAAGGAAGCTAAGGCTCCAAGAGTATAAATAATTTCCCTAAGGAAACAAATGTTTGTAAAAGGGCCCAAAGTCAAGACTGTTTGACACTAAGATTCTTTTTTTTTTTTTTAAAGAGAGAGAATTTTTTAATATTTATTTTGTAGTTTTCAGCGGACACAGCATCTTTGTTTGTATGTGGTTGGTGCTGAGAATCGAACCTGGGCCACATGCATGCCAGGCATGGCGTGCTACCGCTTGAGCCACATCCCCAGCCCGACACTAAGATTCTGATACTGAATCTGTCATTACTCTAAGCCAACCATTTTTTGCTTAAGTTCCTATATTAGCTTTCTCTTTGGGTTTCTTCCCGTCTCTACACAATGGCCATTCTCCTGAGTGGCCTTCTAACAACTTAAGCCAGATCATGACAGTCCTATGCTTAAAATTCTGCAGTGGCTTTTGGGCCCAGTTAGAATAAAGTCCTGATTCCTTAGTGCAGTTCTTCCTGTTTTGGCCTTGTTTTTAATCTCTTAAAGATGACAGACAGTGGGCTGGGGTTGTGGCCCAGTGGCAGAGCGTTTGCCTCATTCATGCGAGGCACTGAGTTCGATCCTCAGCACCACATGAAAATAAACAAAATAAATATATTGTGTCCATCTATAACTTTGTTTATTAAAAAAATAAAGCAAAATAAAATGATGACATTAATTAAAAAAAGATGACAGTAAACAAAATAAACTATACGAGGGTGAGACTCTTTCCGTTTTGGCACTCTCTCCAGTGTCTCAATAGGTGGTTTATAAAATTGTTCTGAATTAATGCGTGAGAATGCGTCTGCCTGTGCCATCTATTTTAAAATCTGATTTCAGGGCTTAATTGTATGGAGGTGGTATATTATTGTGATAATGTTCGTTATCATGTCATGTATTTGCAAAATAGTGCTAACTCAGAGAATGAACAATAATGCAGATCTTCAGAACTAATGGAAAGCAGTTCTAATTGAGGATTATTGTTGTGATGATCATTGCATCTGATATGATCATACCTGATTGTAGCTGCTGAAAGTTTTTTTTTTTTAAAGAAACTAGTTGAAAACTTATGTCTAGAATTATAGATGTTAGAAGATTTGTTTATTATTTTAAAAACATGTTTTGCCTGTAGTTAAAGTGCTTTGATAATATTGTTTCGGTGATGCATGATTTAAACTAAAATTAGCCAAAGCTATAACACCATGAATCAGTATTTAAATTGTTTTTCTCAGTGTCTATTATGAAGCCTTTAGGGGAGAAAAAAGCTAAAGAGTTTGTAACCATATCAGCCTGTAATTATCAAGTAGTACTACAGATTTAAATGCCCAAAGTTCATGTGTTTCTCAAAGTAGATTTCTGTGTGTTCATTTGTTTTAGAGATGACAATGCCATTGAATTGTGAGATGTTACATAGTTCCATATAGTTACATTTATTTTAACATCAATAATATTAATTTTTGTCATTCTTTCTTGTTTTATCAAACCATTTTATGAAAAATCAGAAAATGTTCTAAAAAGATAGTGTCTGACCAAGGACTATTTTAGTTGAGTATTGTTGGCATCTGAAACTTAATGTTATTGCTTTCCCTGGCAGTAAAGCCAGTGAGCATACATTTTGATTTTTAAAATCTTTGTCCTTTTTTTGTTTGTTTATTTGTGATACCGGGGATCAAACCCAGGGCTTTGCACATGCTAAGCAAGTGCTCTACCACTGAGCTCTGTCACCCAACCCTTGATTTTTAAGATCTATAATCTACTTGTTGATGTACCTGGAGTTTAGTTTTCCTTCTTAGGAATTAAAGTACTGGCTTTGTGTGTTGCATGTATAAATTAGGAAATGTTTAGAATTTGGGAGTTTCTGTAGCATATTTTCTAATCCTCACCTAAAGATTTAGAAGTGGAGGGCTCTCCTTCTGGAATTTTAACCACTTAGGTATTTAGGGGGGCTTTAGGTAGCCAAATGCAGTTTATAGGGAGAAATCTACGGTTAGTCCTCATGATCCTTGTATTGAATTGTTACTACTCAGCTTTTTGATAGGTCTCACTAAGGCCACAGTTTAAAATGAAACATTCAACAGCCCCTCAGAAAGTTGTTTTAGCTGTATTTAAAGTATTACACCAGTAACTATGCATTAGCTTAATAGAGATTTTATAGAAGAATCTTATTTTTTGGCTTATAGGGTTTACCCTAACCTGGTGGGAAAATTATAGATAATGTCTCTTTTGGAGTTTTATTGATAGTGAAGAACCACTAAGGTAGTGCTCTTAAATAGAAGTATGCTGTAGTTATTTTTACATGTTTTTGAATTATACTGAATGTAAATAATCATTCAAAAAATTCATTTTTCATTAAATTTTCATTTGAAATTCTGATATATGAGCACCAAATTCTTTACTGGTTTCATATCATGAAATCTCTAGTTTGAGAGTTCTCATTAACTGTCAGCTAGCCATGCCTTCGTCCCAGTCTTGCATTTTGTGCAGTGGCTGTGCCTGTCCTTTATAAGGCTGTTGTGAGGATTCAGTGAGATGATGTATGTAGAATGCTGTGTAAATTGCTAAGTGCTGTACAAAGACATGCTACTTGTCCTCTTCGTTATTTGTTAGATCCCAGTAGGTTTGACACAGAATCCTTGCTATAGAAATTCTTTTTCTTTTTTGGGGGGGGGGGGCATACCAGAGATTGAACTCAGGGGCACTAGACCACTGAGCCACATTCCCAGCAGGATTTCTAGAGGGCTCATGGTGGTCTGAGCTGCTCTTTGTTATAAAGGCCAAGTTTCTCTTTCTTATAAAAGTTAGGTCTGTAATCAAGCTTGTTGATGTGCAAAAATTACTGTTTGTTTTCTTAGTAAAAGCTTGCAAAAACTCTGTGGAATCAAACAAAAAGTAACTGTTATGTTAACTATTGTGTTGTGTTACCACCACTGAGTAGAAATCTCAGAGAATTTCCAGACCTGGGGTCCAGAGATTGTTTGGCGTTAGCGCCTCTGGATCGCTGCAGCTTAAAAAACCTGATTCCTGCAAATTCCTCAGGTATTCAGCCTCATCTGTCCTTCATCAGTGCCTGCTTGAAATGCTAGAGTGTCCCCATTCTTGAAGGGCCCAGAGACAGTCTGTCTGACTCTGCCACAGTATAAATTATATGCAAAGTCATTTATCATAAAAACTAGGGAGGGACCTCCTGGAAGTAAACTCAACATTGCATGATAAGACTTATATAGTATACATATATTGATGTGCCGACATAAACCCCAGAAAGACATACTAATGATACATCTGAGTAATATTTTTTAATTTGGGGGAATATGTGTTTTGTGAGAAATCTGATTGCCATGTTTTTATTTTGTATTATTTCTAATACTATGTTATAAGAATATTTAATGATATGATTACATTTTTTTAAATCTAAAAAGAAAATCAGAATTTTGTACTGTAATATTGTTAGTAAAGGGGATATTTTAGTAATTAGAATTTATGCCTTCCTGTTTTAAAAGCTAACATGTTGAATTAAAGGTTTGCAGCAGACACCCACTCCATCAGTGCCTCAGTCTGGTGAAGCCGCAGCTTGGTGCCTGCCCAGGCAAGTGCCCACATGTGCCTGGCTCTTTGCCACTCAGTAGATAGGAGCTCTGACCCAGGTGGTGGGATCTATATTCCAGCCCCATCCTTGCATATCTTGGGGCAACCTTGACTGCTGAGCTCTGCTTTGATTTCTTATCTGTGAGGACTTGTGTCCCATCTGCCCAAGGGGCTGATGAAGGAACTTCATCAAGTTTAAGGAAGTCTGGCTGGTCTCCAGTGCGAGGAGGGGCATCCTGCCAAAGCTGGCTCTGTGGCTGACCCCCCGCCTCTACCTGCTTTCCTGTGTGGTCCCTGTGGAAGGCAGGGGGAATGCTGTTCATCTGCCATGCGGCCTGCCAACTCCAGGCAAAGGGACCCTCCTCTGGCCTGTACCTGCCAAACTGTAGAAGGTCACTGTCAGGTCTCTCAGCAGGTGGGAGATGTTAGGTAGCAGTGCCCACATGTGCCTGGCTCTTTGCCACTCAGTAGATAGGAGCTCTGACCCAGGTAGTGGGATCTGTATTGTGAGCAGTGAAATGAAAACCAATAATAGGGCAAGGTCCTGGGTTTTCTTCAAATTGCTTTTAAGTTTTTCTTTAAATTACTTTTAAGGCAAATGGGTAACCAGATTATGCAGAAAAACAATAGGTATACAAATAAACAGAAAAAGGGAGCCAAGAAGTACATTAAGGGCTAGGGTTGTGGCTCAGTGGTAGAGCGCTTGCCTAGCACGTGTGAAGCACTGGGTTCGATTCTCAATACCACATAAAAATAAAATAAAGGTACACTGACAACTAAAAAATATTTTTAAAGAATGAAATACATCAAGAAAGATTAATGGGGATATTACTAACTCTTGACACGGTCAGTTGGGGTCATTATAAAGCTAGAATTTATGGCCACAGGTGTGCCTATATATTTCAGAAGAGAAATTTTCTTAATATGGCAGGGGCACAAAGGTAAATTCTGTCTAGTCATTGACCCCAATACTCACCTAACACGGATTGACTTGTAAAGGGTTAGCTTGTAAATGAAGCACAGCCCTCCCCCCAATAGGATGGCTACCATGACAGTTCTGGAGAGGACCAAATAGGGTCAAAAACGCTACGGCCCGACATGAAGGAGTTGAACACCTGATTGGCAAAGAGTGCTGAAGGTGGCCCAGTTCTCAAGGTGACCACAAAACACCTATAGATTTGGAGACAGCAGTGTTTCCTGTTGTTCTCTCCTAGAAGATGACCCACTCTCTTGAGAGTGCTCTTTGTTTATGCCTTACTTTACTTTGACAGGAGAGATTCCTGGCTGTCTTTGGCCAGGAGAGTCCCCAGCATGAAATATGAGACTTGGGGTGATGCCAGAGACAGGTTTTCTTGCAAAGGTGGGGAGCTCTGCCCTGGGCTATCAGAAGTCTCCAAGAGTTGGATTCCACTGAGAAGCCTGGCTCCCAGCACAGCTGGGGTGTGGGCAGTGGCCAGCTGAGTAAGCCTTTTCACTGCAGGGCTCCCGCTACCTTATCTCCAAGCAGGCCAGCACCTGGATGTATGACAGTGAATCCCTGAACCTCCCAAAAGGATACCTCTTGAGATATGCCTCTTGAGATATGCCCATTCTGGGAAAGGAGACATAGTTGCTGGTCAGTTGGTGGTGTTTCCTCTGTCCCTCATGGGCAGTATTTTGCAATAAACTGTCTTGCTTGGCTCCTCTATGCACACAGAACTAGCTTATACCCCAGAAGATCAGGAAGCCCAGTCCAGAGGGTGGCAGGGTACCCATAACACCCAGACCTGCTTTGGGAGAAGTGCAACCCTCCTATCTCATATAGGAACAAACATCAAAGGAGTTCTCCAGTGCCCTTTCCTCATGATGCCTCACTTCTGTAGCCAGGCCTGTCATACCTGCTCTGTCCTCATGTCCAGAGCTGCTTCCATGTCTCCTCCCTTCCATTCCCCTCAAACTCCCCCCGACTCTGCACACCTTCTAGAAGAACAGCCTCACACTAAGACATGGAGAGTATATAAGCAAGAAACAGCACAACTGTCCATCAACAGAGCAAGGGTACGTAGCCTATGAGACTCTCATGCACAGGATTTAATGCAGCAGCAGAAAGTAAACAGGCTACACGCAACCAGATGACGACTCACAAATACTGAGTGCAAAGAATGAAATGCGAATAGGAAGATGTTCCCATCCTTGAGACCTTCAAAAACAGGAGACAGAAAACTACTCTTTGGGATGTGAGGACATGGTAATGACAAAAACCAGGGCAAAAGGCCACCTTAGGGGTGGAGCAAGTAGGTCAGGGAGAATATGTAACTCCATGGTGCTGGGGATGCTACAGGTCGTGATTGGGGAGGTGTCAGCCACACTCAGTACAATTCATCAACCTCCACAGATATTCTTCATGCACTTTATTTCACAAAGTTCACACAAAAAGAGATCTACCTCCATCCTCGGGTCTGCCTTAGTTTTCTCAGGGCACTGGCCCCTCATGTCTTGCCCAGATGGTCTTAGTGGGGAAAACTGGGTAGGGAGCTGCCAGGGCTTGAGGATAAACGACTCAGTGGCCCTGGGCCAATGAACCATCGAGTACCTCTTTCATGCCTCCCCTGGGGTGTCCTCCTGTCCTTAGCACTACCATATCTTTGCTCCATCCCTCATGTTCTGCAGGGAGTTTGGTTCTGTTGACCTGGGAACCTGCTTCCTGGCTCTGTCAGGCCTGCCTGGGGTGGCCTTATCTGACCAAGGTCTGTTTCCTATGGAAAGGACTGGCTCTGATGAAGCAAGCACCCCAGTATTTTTGGCTAATGGAATCTCTGAAGTGGTGTCTTTAGTATTCAGTTATGTATATGGTCATCTGCTCACTTACTTACAGTTTGACTATGTGTGAAGATACCAGTCATATAACATTGGGAGCTCCATCTCCATGTCAGGCACTTCATCAGGGATACAAGGCTATAATACTTGTCCTTGTGGAGAGGATGGGTGTGCGAAGACAGGTTCATGTGACGAACGCTGCCGAGCAGTCTGGGGCCTTGTGGGAGCCAGCAGTGAGCAAGGCAGGAAAGGGATCCCTAAAGAACTGATATTTAACTGGGCACGTGGTACATGCCTATAATTCCAGTGGCAAGGGAGGCCAAGACCAGAGGATCAGGAGTTCAAAGACATCCTCAGCAATGATTAGGTGCTAAGAAACTCAGTGAGACCTTGTCTCTAAATAAAATACAAAATAGAGCTGGGGATGTGGCTCTGTGGTTGAGTGCCACTGAGTTCAATCCCTGGTACAAAAAAAAAAGTGATGTTTGTATGGAAATCAATAAACCTAATTCATCATATCAACAAACTTAAAAACAAGTATCATATGGTCATCTTAATAGATGCAGAAAAAGCATTTGACAAAACACAGCACCCCTTCTTGCTCAATACACTAGAAAAACCAGGAATAGTAGGAACATACTTCAACAGTATAAAAACTATATATGCTAAACCCAAGGCCAACATCATAAATGGAGAAAATTTGAAAGCATTGCCTCTAAGAACTGGAACAAGACAGTAATGCCCTCTTCCACCACTTTTATTCAACATCATCCTTGATGAACACAGATGCAAAATCCTTAATAAAATATTAGCTATCTCCATTTGAAAACCCCGAGGAGAATAAATCATCACCAAGGTGGTTTCATCCCAGGGATGCAAGGTTGGCTTAACATATGCAAATCAATAAATGTAATTAATCATTTAAATTAAATGAAGGACAAAAATCACAAGATCATCTCAATATATGCAGAAAATGTTATGACAAAATCTAGCACCCATCCGTGCAAAAACACTAAAAAAAAAGTAGGGATAAAAGGAACATACCTAGGGCCTGGAGTTGTGGCTCAGAGGTAGAGTGCTTGCCTAGCTTGTGTGAGGCACTGGGTTTGATCCTCAGCACCACATAAAAATAAAGGTATTATGCCCACCTACAACTGAAACATAAATAAATAAAAAATAAATGTACCTCAACACCATAAAAGTTACATATGTCAAAGTCTATACTTCGAGGACCCAAAATACTCCACCAAAAAACTTCTAGAACTAAGAAGTTCAGCAATGTAGCAGGATACAAAGTCAGCATACAAAAATCAATAGCTTTCTTATATTCCAAAAAGAATCCACTGGGAAAAAAATCAGGAAAATTAGTCCATTTCCAATAACCTCAAAAAATTACTTGAGAATAAATATAATCAAGGAAGGGAAAGACCTCTACAAAGAAAACTACAAAAACACTCAATAAAGAAGTTGAAGAAGACAGAAAGACCTGCTGTGTTCTTAGATAGGCAGAATTAATCTTGTCAGAAGGGCCGTATTACCAAAAAGTAATACATAGATTCAATGCAATCCCCATCAAAATTCCAATGGCATTCTTCACAGAACTAGAGAATTGGTCCTAAAATTCATACAGAATAATAAAAGAACCAGACTACCCAAAGTAATACTGAGCAATAGAAAAACAAGCATGGCATGGGCAACTGTGAAACAGAAAGTCCAGTGGCCCATTTTCAGAATACAGTATTTAGCTTTAAATGTAAAATGATTTAGGATATAAGAAAGGCATCTGGAAAGGAGAGGAGAAATTTTTAAAGTTATAAGCAGTTAACACTGGATAGTAAAAATTCATAGCCCCTTGACAAATAAGAGGTGAGAAGGAAGAGACCGACCTCACCAATAGAGATGAACTGTGTATGTGCCTAATGGCACTGGATCCACAAGGGGACTTTCCTGCCACATGAGAACAAAGGGAGGTGGGGACAACTAAAGACATATTTCTTTTTTTAAATTTATTTTTTATTTTTTTAGGTGTAGATGGACACAGCACAATTTTTTATGTGGTGCTGAGAATCGAATCCAGGTCCCGCCCGTGCTGGGCGAGTGCTCTACCACTGAGTCACAATCCCAGCCCAATATATTTCTTTAAATAACCCAATAGAAGACAATAAACCTAGGTGACACTGGGGAAGATGATGCACCCTATAGAGCTCAGCAAACGAGGAATTGGAAGGGATCTGGCGCTTTACGGAACACTGGCTGTACCCAAACTGGGTGACAAGACGCCTGATCTTGCAAGACTGTCATTAAAGTAAAGCCTTGCTTTTTGTTATCTTTCTTGTTATCTCTTAGTCCATTCGCTGGGCCTGGACAGGTGAGCACGTCTCTCACAGTATCAAAGCAGACTTGAAGAGCAAGCACTAGGGAAAGCCCCACAGATAGTCATCTGATACTTGACAAATGTGCCAAAAGAACATGTTGAAGAAAAGGCTGCCTTTTTAACAAATGGTGCTGGGAAAAGCAGAAACTGGATATCCATATGTAGAAGAATCAAACCACATCTCGTATCTTTCACCTTGCACAAAAGTTGCCTCAATGTAGACCAAAGGCCAACAAATTAGACCAGAAACTTTGCAAATGCTAGAAGAAAACATATGGCCAACACTCCAATACACTCACGTAGGCAATGACTTTCTCAACAAGACCCCTGACTGAATAAAGCTCCAGAAACAAAACCAAGAGTCAATACATGGGACAGCACCAAGTTAAGAAGCTTCTGTATGGCAAAGAAAACGAGAGCACGAAGAGGAAGCCAACAGTGAGGAAAATATGCCGGCTACTCTGACAACAGGGGATTAATGTCCAAAATTTATAAAAACTCAAAAAACTTACCACAATAAAAGAAAGAAAAGAAAACCAAGCTTAAAAATAAAAACTAGAAAAAAATCCAATCAGTAAAAGGGCAAAAAATCTAAATAGATGTTTCTCAAAAGAAGAAACCAAATGGCCAACAAATATGTAGAAAAAATGTTCAACATCCTTCACAATCAGAAAAATGCAAATCAAAACTACACTGAGAACTCATTTTATTCCAGTTAGAATGGCAATCATCGGGAATACAAATAATTGCTGGCAAGGATTCAGAGGAAATGTACAATTATACATTGTTGGTAGAGCGGCAAATTAGTACAATCACTTTGGAAAGCTGTATGAAGATTCCTCAAGAGTACAGGAATGGAACCACCATGTGACAGCTATCCCACTTCTTGGTACTTATCACAAAGAACAAAAGTCAACTAACTACAGTGATACACACATATAAGTATTTATAGCAACAGATTTCACAGTAGCCAGGTTACAGAACCAGCCTAGTTACTTCTCAATAGATGAATGAACAAATAAAACGTGGTGTATATATATACACAATGGAGTTTTACTCAGTCATAAAGAAGAACGGAATGATGTCATTTGTTGGTAAATGAATGAGACTGCTAAGGAAATGCTAGGTGAAATAAGCCAATCTCAGAAAGTCAAAGGTCAACTATTAGAACATGTCGAAGTGAGAGCAAGAGAGGGAGGGAGGGAGGGAAGGAGAAGGGGCGGGGAGACAGAATGTGCATGAATGATTGTACCATAATGGAACACATTTTTATATATGATTATAATGTTCCTTTAAAATACTAACAATAACAACAGAGGGAAGATGATTAGAGCAGAGCAATCAGATCATGAGGAAGACAGGCAGGAGGGAAGGGAATGTACTGGGGAACATGACTGATCAATGTACATGTACAAATATAGCATAATGAATTCCACTAGTATGCATAATCATAAGATATCAGCTTAAAAAGCATGACACATGTAAGTATGGAAATGACAAACTGAAACTCTTTAATTTGGACAATTATGTGTTAATAATTATAATAATAATTTAAAATTTAAAATATTCTTTCATATATCTTTTCCAGAGCATCAAAACAACCTTGAATGCTGTGAAGAAATAAATGTTTGATTTCAATTTGGACCACATGCAAAAAATTTCCAAATACAGATATAGTTTATAATTTTTTTGCTTTGAAATATGTTAAATTAATTGCCACTTTACATTTATCATTTAATCACCTTTTAAAACTTTCAACATTTTATGTTTATACAACTTTTCAAATAGGTAAGCATTTCTTTTCTTTTTTTTTTTTTTAAAGAGAGAGAATTTTTAATGTTTATTTTTTAGTTATCGGTAGACAACATCTTTGTATGTGGTGCTGAGGATCGAACCCGGGCCGCACGCATGCCAGGCGAGTGCGCTACCGCTTGAGCCACATCCCCAGCCCAAGTAAGCAATTCTTAGACATGGAAATACATCTTCTTTTTCTCTTCTATAATGTTTAATATACTGACATGTATTTGGTGAATAATCAAGATTTTAAATCTTGATTTTTTTTTCTTTACACAAGTCCATTTTTTCTAAAAACAAAATTAAATTATTGTCTTAAAATAATTACTACAAGTTTCTAGGAAATTGTTATTTAAAAGAGAAAAAATGCTTTTAAGGAAATAATCCTGCCAAATCAAATCTTATGGATATTTCAACCATTATGAAAAATGTTGCTTTCATTTTATGAAATTTTAATTACTGACCATTTTATAATGAGCAGTGACCCAGGACATTTTTGTCTTCTCAAAATAGAAATACAGCCTATTTTCATCTAAGTGACTGCAGTACTAAAACTGCCATGCTAAACAAGGTATTTCTTTGACTATTTTGTTTACATAATTTAGTTTATGGCTTTTAACAACATTTGGCTCACTAAATATCTACTTTAAAAATAAATTCTGCACAATATGTTGGAGTGTTGAAACTTTTTTGTAGTACTTGCAAAGTTTCTGGTCTAATTTCTATGTTTTTTTTTTTTTTTAAAATCATCTTTGAGTTGTTTTTTGGGCAAAGCAAAAGATAAAGGAACTGAGAAATGAAATTGACCAAATTATGCTGTGTCCATATACCACAGTGAGTTTTACCTTTATGTATGTCTATCAAGTACCAATTAAAAAAATAAATGAATAAGTAAAAGGAATACTGGAAGAGTAGGAAAAGGGGAAAGGGGGAGGGGAGGGGGGAGAAGGAGGGGAGGTAAAGAGGAAGTACTAGGGACTGAAGAGGAGCAAATCATATTTCATTCATGTGTGTCAAAATGTGTAACAATAATGCACTAACAAAAACATTTTGTAAAGTGTGAAAACATATATATGATTTATAAAATAGAAATACAATGTAAGATGAACTAAAGAAAACATTTGTTCTCTTTACTGAGCTTTATTTCATGGTATTAAAATATTCAAAATACAGTGGAAATGAAGTAATACTCTTAAACAACCAATATGTCAAAAGGAGAACCAAGAAAACAAAAAATTTGAGAATAACAAAAGGGGAAACACAAAGAAACTAAAACTAAAAGAATACAGTGGAAACAAGCTCAGAGGGGAATTTATAGCTGTGGCTGCCCACAGTGAAAAAGAACCATTATCTAAAGTCAGCTGTCTTACTTTATACCTTCTCTACTAGGAAAAAAAATGGAATAAACTAACCCCAACCCTAGCAGAAGTCAGGAAATTAATGAATATCAGAGTGAAGACAAATCAAATTTAGTAATCAAAAAAATAGAAAAACAAAACCAAAAGCTGATCCTTTGAATAAAAAAAGTGGAAAATCTTTATAAGCAGAGTATATATGAAACGTAAAAAAAAAGTCAACAAAACTTTGAAAACAAGAAGCTTTGAGTAACTTCACAAAAAGTAATTTGAGGAAAAAAAATACAAGAGTCCCAAGAACCAATAGATGAAGCAGATAATTTATGCTGTGTTTTCCCATACTTATAATATATCAAAGAAATATATCATTTCTAATATTTTATTGAAGATTCTGATAGATCATATTTTTTAATTCCAAAATGTCAAAAGACAGATAAAGAAAGGGAGGAAAATGGAGAATGCTAAGCTATTTAAATGTTTCACTTGCCACAAAACAATAGAGACAAAGGTTTATTTTAAGTTTTTACTCACTACAAGTACTTTCCTGTGTGGCTTGGTGAAAAAAGAAAAATTGTTAGTATGTATTTACATCCATTCTTATTTTGCTTTGGTTTTTGTTTTTGTTTGGCTATTTTTGTTTGTTTGTTTTCTGTTTTTGTTTTTGTTTTGATACTAGGTATTGAACCCAGGGGTTTTTGGCCACTGAGCCATGTCTGAAGCCCATTTTTTATTTTTTGTTTTGAGACAGAGTCCCAAGTTGTTTAGGGCCTGAGTTGCTGGGGCTGACTTTGAATTTGTGATCCTTCCTGCCTCAGCCTCCTGAGCTACTGGAATTACAGGCATGTGTCCCTGTACCCAGCTATCATTGTTAATTTTAACTGGGGCTAATCAAAATATTATCTCAGAGAGGTTACAAAGATTTGGGTAGAAAAATGTATTATTCAGATTTCAGAAATAGGAATATTAATTATTCATTCATTCATTCAAGTAGTACCTACAACATACACTGGAGTCTACTGGGGATAGGGGAGGTGAGAAGAAAAAGAAGAAAACTTATCCCTACTCTCAGGAAGTTATATTCAAGTCTGGAGGCAAAAAGATATACAAAGGAATTCGTTATTGCTAAAAAATTGAATATACAAAAGTATCTCTATGGAAACTAGCCTACTAAAGTAAAAATCTAAAAATCTGATGTCTGTAAAACCCTTGCCTCTGTACATATATACAACTTTAAAGTGATCCTTCATGATTTAATACATAGACATGGAAAATCACTAAATCTATGATTTAAAAAAAAATCTAGAATTCAAATCAGAAAATTTTAGAATTAATTTTATTGTAAAGGACTAAGACTTTATTGCCACCTTGTGGCTATGTTGATTATTGCATAAAATTGATTTTTACAGTCATACAGTGAAAACTCTAAAAACTCTTTGTGTTATTTTTATACTTCGTTTAATTTATATATGAAAAAATACACATGAACCCTGGTCTCAAAAACATGCAGACTTGCAGGGTAAACCAACATTAAACTAAAAATAGCACAGATAGCTACATCATTACAATTTTGCTTAGGACTGCGAAGAAGCGTGGTGTGCCTTAAGAACTGAACAGAGGGACAATCTAGGCTGGGGAAGCGGGAGAGTCAGGGGAGCCTTCTGGAGAAGTAAATACTGAAGCAGAGATGTGTAGGGTAAACTGGAGTTAGCTAAGCAAAGTGTATGGGTCGGGGAGAGAATTTTCCAGGCAAAAGAAAAAACATGTACAAAGATGAAACAGCACGTTCTAGAATCTTCATGTTGCTTGAACATGGGAATGAGAGTCTCGCTTTGTGGGGAAGGCAGATAATGATCATACCTTTATTTTAAAAGCCCTGAAAGTATTTAAGCAAAAGAATGACATGATCAGACTCAGTTTCTGAAAGCATGGAGTGGGGAAAAGGAATTGGAATGGTAGAAGATTCAGAATGGGAGTGAGGAGCTAGCTTAGGTAGCTCTACATAAGATAGTCTCTCTTAGATAATAATCCAAAAGTACATATACACGCTTATTTTCAAGAACTAAAGCATAACATAAAGTACAAAGAAAGCAATGTGAACATCATCCCAAATTTCATAACTGGAAATAGTCATCTTCAATAAGATAACATAAGATCTCTAAATACTCTAACTTGACTTTACTTAAATTACTTTTAAAATTTTATTTTCTACTAGGGAAAAAAATCACCTGAGAAAAATTATATCAACCACTGAAAAACAATGTAAATATTATTTATTTAAGAATCTAAGCCGTACTCGCCTGTAATCCTAGCAGCTCAGGAGGCTGAGGCAGGAGGATCTTGAATTCAAAGCCAGCCTCAGCAAAAGATAGGCACTAAGAAACTCGAGAGATCCTGTCTAAATAGAATACAAAAAAGGGCTGGGAATGTGGCTCAGTGGTTAAGTGCCCCTGATTAAAAAAAAAAAAGTCTTAAGTCATCTAAGGTTTTAGCATTTGATCTTCCTAAAATAGTCAATTTGACTCTGTCAGGTAGTAAAATAAATTCATCAAGCTAGTTAAGATACTCTTTGTATATTACACTTTTTTAATATTTATTTTTTGAAGTTGTAGTTGGACACAAAAACTTTATTTTATTTATTTATTTTTATGTGGTGCTGAGGATCGAACCCAGGGCCTTGCACATGCGAGGCAAGCTCTCTACTGCTGAGCCATAACCTCGACCCCTATTATACTTTTTTAGGACATGGAATACTGTTACATGTTTTCTTTTAAGGAGGAACTCTTTCTAGTAGACTGTGATCTTTCTCTTGAGGAGGAATACAAGTTTATGCTCATTTTTATCTCACCCAGTGACCAGGCAGTGTCTGTTACAGATTAAATAACCAACTGATAAAGAATGAAGGTGTGGTCAACATTTACAGTGAGTATATTATGTGCCAGGAATTGTTCTAAGTATTTCACATCAGTGTTTCTTGAAGCCTGGTCCTAGACCAGCAGTCAGAGCATCATCTGAAATTTGTCTTAAGTATAAATTTCCAATCAGAAATCCTCTTGCTCTCATCTGTTCCCTCATTCTTCCAGGTCAGTGTTGAAAAATGTTAATAATAACTGTTGAGTGAAAAGAGGAAATATATGAATGCACTATAAAATCCAATGAAGGGTTTATTGCCTTAAGATTTTCTTTCTGTGGTGTATAAGAGGCCAAGGCAGGTTTGAATAAACAAATTATGGTGCATTTTCTAGAAGGGATTCCACACACCGTAAATCATGATGAACAAGAATAGTTTCTGATGTGCAAATGTTTAAAATACAGTGACAAAAGAAGAAACTGCAGCAATAAACCCGGTATATTAGGACCCAGCCCAGCCCACACACTCCAGAGATCTGGGGCAAGGTCTGAGCCCTGCACACTGCTCTGTGACCTCCCAACTCAGCCAAGTGTGGTTGTAGAGATACAGGGGTGTGGTACTGTGTGCCCACCCTGCTGGCTGGGCTTCCAGTGGTGGCTCTCTGACTGCCTGTCCTTTAAAGCACTTAACCCTAGGTGAGGATCACTTTCCTTCATTTGTCTGGTTCAGAGTAGGGTCTGCAGGCCAGGAATGAATGGACAAATGAGTAGATGGTGGTGAGCAAATGAAATATCTAGAATTTGGTCACAAGGAGGATGCTAGTGACGTTGATCAGGCTGTGGGTGCAGCTAGCTATAGGGCAAGGACACTGAGAAGTTCAGAGACTGGCCCCTGAGAGAGTACTCATGGGGCTGGAGAGGACGTAGGATACACAGTTCTTAGGGCTTATACAATGTGTGGTGCAGAAGATTCGGCAGTCCTGCCTGAAGGTCAGAGGTCAGGGCTCACCAGGCTGGGTACCTAGAAGCATGAACTTCACTGACCTGCAGTGTTAGCTTTCTATAATTCTAACAAACACCAGAAATGATCAAATTATATGGATTAAAGATCTCTTCTACCTGTCAGGTGTGGATATTTTGGTCCATGATCAGTTGACTCCATCACTTTGGCCCTGAAGTATGGAAGTCGATCATGGTAGGCAGCACATGGTAGAGAGGATCTGCCCACCTCATGGCAGGTACAGGAAAGAGGTAAAGAGAGAGAAATGGGGACTCCATAATCCCCTTGAAGAGCACACCATCTATGACTGGAGACCTTCCACAAGCCCCAGATCTTAAAGGTTTCACCATCTCAACACTGCCATAAGATCAGACTGCAAATCAGTGACCCTTCTGCCTGCACTCCCTGCTCAACTTCCAGCTAAAGAACTTGAGATGGCTTTTAAAAAACTTGTAAAAAAAAGACAAAAGTTAGAAACTGTGCAATGTGAACAAAACAGAAGGTTACAGTGTGCTGCAGTCCGGCTGCAGCAAAATAACCGGGGGGTGGGGGGTGAGGAACAACTTGTGTAGATTGATACAGCAGGAGTAGGAGCCATTTATTGCAGGACAGGAGCAGTATTGATACATTCCACACAGCGTATCTAATTAGCATAAACTAGATACATCAGTCAATCAATAAGGAATCTCCACACTTAATGGCTCACTTTTGTTACTTCTCAAACCACTCCCTCTGGCATTTTGCCAGGCACCATCCAGACTTGTTTACGAACTCTAACATTCCCCTGGCAAAAAGCCAGGTGTTATTTTGACTTGTTTACAGACTCTAACATTTTTTGTTTCTTTTTGTTACAATAATACTTCAGGAGAATGTGCCCTTTTTATGTTTTTTTTTTTTTTTTTTTTGGCCATAGAACTGTAGAGAAGGGGCATGGAAGGAAATTAAAAAAAAAAAAAAAATTATCCAAGACATTTCAAATCAGAATTAAGGTGGTCTGCTACATCATGTTCAAAGGAAGATGTGTTCAAAGGCAAACACTAACCACAATTTTGTTCACAAAGCTCAATATTAAACGAGTCCTATGTAAGAAACTCCTTTAGAAAATATATCCCTGCATGGACTTTAAAAGCTGGTCTTACAGTTTTTTTTGAAAAATAGATAACTAAAAATGTTTTGTCCAGCAGAGCTAGACAATAGGCTGGCTTTTTCATCATACTAACAATTTTCATCTTTTCTCCAGTCACATTTCTGCTAACTACTACATGGGGCCATGTGATGATTCTTTGGACCCCATGCACAGTTTGTATTGTTGGGGATCCAGATTGGGGTCATGGAACACAGGGTGTTGGACATGCACTATGCCAACTTTCTTGCTTCTGTACATCTTCAAACATGTTTGAAGAACATTGTCGAAGATGTCCACATCCTTCAGCCCCAGCCATGAATGGAAATTTCCACCCACTTGGACAAGATGTACTGTTAGAGTCGGGCAAACGTCGGAGGAAAGTACCACCAAGAGACTGTCTCATGCAAAAGCAAAGGGGTTTATTGGACCAGCATGCTGGGGCTCAGAGCTCTCCTGAGAGAAGCTGGAGCCCTGAGCACAGCTTAAGCAGAGTTTTTATGCAGTGTTTAAACAGGGAAGTTCATATGGCAGTTAGGGTGCGAGGGTGGGATTGTTACAAAATAACCATTACAGAATAATCATGCGTTTTGTCAGGGGGTGTTGGGTCAGGGTACATTTTGACATAAGTAACTGTTTTTAACATAAGTTTCGGGTTCCAGGAAAACAGCTTAATCTTACAGAAAAGCAAAACTTAACAGGAGAGCAAAACTTAAATTTAACCTTTACAGTACAAGAAATGCCAAATATATAGTTTCTCCAAAAGCCAATTTTTTCAGTAAAAGGAAAAATTGTTGTCCCTGGTAACGTTCCCACCATAAATAATCTTTCAATCACACTATCTAAAGATGACTAGGGAATGTTTCTTGGCCCCAAACTCTATTTGCTCAACACTGTTGCAGGAGTTCCATGGTAATCACCAGGTCAACTTCACAAAAGGAATACAAAGATTTGTTATGAAATGGGAGGATCCCACTTTGAGGGCCAGAATAATTGAAAATTCTAAAGATACAGGCAAAAACTTCATTTCACCTTTAGGGTACTTACTGCTGTAATCTCTCATCAGTTCCACTAGTTTGTTCTTATCAGGGTTGGTGTCAGAATTAAAAAGTAGTACCACCACTTTGGAGCGTTGACTTGGGGTGGGACAAGTGTTCCCAAAATTTCACAGAAACCTCACAAACATGTTGAAACATCCAGATGATGGCATCAGTATATGACATTTTCATCTTTGGGCTCTTTGTGTTTGTTCTTGGATCCAGGTAATGGAAAGTAAAAAGCTGCTTCAGGGAACTGGAAAGGAAATATATCGATCTAGACTTCTAGCAGCACAATTTATAATAGCTAAATTGTGGAACCAAACCAGATGCCCTTCAGTAGATGAATACACAGAGAAACTTTTATATATATACACAATGGAATATTACTCAGAACTAAAAGAGAATAAAATAATAGCATTTACAAATAAATGGTTGGAGTAGGAGAATATAATTCTAAGTGAAGTAAGCCAATCCAAAAATATCAAAGGCCAAATGCTTTCTTTGATATGAGGATGCTGATTCATAATGATGATAGCAGGGCATGGGAGGAATGGAAGAACTTTAGATAGGGCAAAGGGAAAGGAGGGGAATGGAGAGGGCATGGGGGTACAAATGATGGTGGAATGAGTTAGACATCATTACCCTAAGTACATATATGAAGACATGAATGGTGTGAAAATACTTTTTGTACAACCAGAGACTTGAAAAATGGTGCTCTCTACGTCTAATATGAAATGAATTGCATTCTGCCATCACATATAACAAATTAAAATAAATAAATATTTTAATAGAAAAGTGAATAAATAAACAAGGGGAGGACATCCACCTTGTTTTCATGAAATTAAGAAATAAAGCCCACAGCAGCCATGGCATTGGAATTTGGCGAGCATGCCAGTGGCTTTCTCCACAAGGAGGTGGTCCGATTCATTAATAATGAAGCTCTCCTGAACAGTGGTGGCCCAGAGTTCTACATGGCCTTTCGCTCTTGTCCTGGAACAAGGTAGAGGAGCGGCTTTGCACTGTGGTGGTGGACTCTCAGGTGCCTCGAGACCTCAAGAGGGAATGCACCTGAAGTGCCCTTGCCCTGGGCGTGCGAGCGGTGGCCAGGCAGTGGGAGCAGCAGGGGCGTCGTGCCTGTCTGCTGCAGGACCAACTGGAGGAGGGTGAGGCGGCTTGCTGGGCTTTGGCCTCTGAGCTGCAGTGGCTGTATGAGGACCGTGATGATGCTACTACTCAGCTGCACTTCACTCAGGTTGTCTTGCAACAGGCAATGGGTGAGCGTGAAGTGCTACGTGAGAGACTACCTCAGGCTGAGAGGTCAGCCTTCACAGATCCATTGCCCCCAAAGGTTGTACCTGTTATGGGAGCCCAACAGCATGGTGCTGTGGCATGGTCCCTGGAAGGAGAGGAACAGGCAGAGGTGGTAGCGCCTGGAACACAGGGCATACCACATTTGGAGGCCCAGATGCCAGCCCCAGCACCTTTGCTTTATGTGCCAGGACACCCAAGTCCTTGGCTCCAGGCAATGCAACCCCATGTGAAAATGTCTGTGCCCCATTCAGTGCCAATCCCAGTGGGATTCCCATACTCAACATCTCTACAAGCCCCTGTAGTAATGGAATCAGAATCAGCAGGAACAACAGCCACAGCAGTGGCAGCAGTTGCACCCCAGGTGCCTCCTCTAGTGAGCTATCCACCTGGCTTGTGGGCTCCAGTGGGGTGCCAGGAGGGAATGTGCCGCAGTCTGGCTGGGCACAGTCAGGAGCCACTTGTCAAAAGAAACTAACTTTATTTTTAGAACCACACACGCCAAACAAAACAGCCTCTCAGGAAAAACCCTCAGAGCCTCAACAGCCACCACCGGCTTTCCATAAGCCTCTCTCTCCCACACAAGCTTCTCTCCACCTCCCACAATCCTCCTGCTCTTGAGGCCGATTGGCTGGGTCACGTGGGCGGAGCCAAAAAAGTCCCCCAATGAGCACCTCCGTGGTCTGAAAGGGCAGGGAAACAGCCCAATGAGCATCACCGCAGAGGAGCCAATCAGCTAGATGTTGCTGGGGCCGAGGAGCCAATCAGCTAGATGTTGCTGGGGCCGCTGTGAGCCAATCATCAGCCGGCAGCTGGAAGTTTGCTGGCAGCTGGAAGTTTGCTGGGGCCCCTTCGGCTGTGGCTCTCAACATCTCCCCCTCTCTGTTTAAACAACAAGCATGTGGCTTAGGGACCGTGTCTGTTAGGCAGTCCAATTCAACATATGGTCCTTACCCGTCATCGGATGAACTGACCTCTAGGCGTCAGCCTCCTGTCTTAGGTTGGTACCTCTGCAATTGGATCATAGCCGTCACTGACTACCGGTCCAGCATGCAGCTATACTTGTGGATAGGCCTTTGCACCAGTGGGGGGGTGAGGTTCTTTGCCTCACCTCTGTTGGCCCCCAAATTTTAGACCATCACTAGTAGAGGAGGATGCAAAATGCCATGACATTAAGCCAATTGAGGGCTCCTTTGAAAAATTGTACCACCGGTGACATCATCAGCAAAAATACCCCAATACTACCACAAGTCGCTGCACCAACAGATAGTTCACAATGCATACAGGTGAGCTCACAATGTGTCCAGGCAAGTTCTGCAAGCAGTTCAGTGATGGCTATTGTAGAAGCTGTAGATTGGTTTTATCTTTGACTTCACCAGCACTGGGATGAAGATAGGAATTCTGGCAATAATGGCTAAAGAAAAAATTATGTAACATTCCAGAAGGCACTAAAAGAAAACAATTTTCTAAACAATTTACATTGTCTTCACCGGCACTGGGATGAAGATAGGAATTCTGGCAATAATGGCTAAAGAAAAAATTACGTAACATTACAGAAGGCACTAAAAGAAAACAATTTTCTAAACAATTTACATTGTCTTCACCGGCACTGGGATGAAGATAGGAATTCTGGCAATAATGGCTAAAGAAAAAATTATGTAACATTACAGAAGGCACTAAAAGAAAACAATTTTCTTAACAATTTACATTATCTTTAAGAGAATTATTAAATATAATGAAAAGGAAAGGTGAAAGTAAACAAACAGATCTGTTAACCTTCTTTTTTGTTTACATATTAAAACAATCCTCAACAGTTGTTTACCCAATTTAAATTAAACCATATAAATCACGTGAAAAAAAATATTTGGATCCATTTTATCATGAGCGCTCATCTTATATGATATATGGACATACATACATTCAAACATATAACACAAAACACAAGTGTGCACACATAATACATACAACACATAACATTATAGTGAAGGCCTTATAACTTTTTACAGGTGAAATCTCCATTGCAATGTTTAAAAACTCTATAGTCAAAAAATAGAACTGATCAGCAAAACATTAACCTAGGTCTGTATGAGCTCAAAAAACAAAATAGAACTTCATGATATGGCAAAGGGCAATAATAAAATAGATATTGAAAAAAGCATCCTGGTTCTGTTGCAGATGTAAGAATAGCCAAACTGGAGTTTTGGATATCAGTTGTTATGGATTTGAGCCAAATCATCTTCTTTTTGGTCTGTAGAAATCGCTTTAGTTAATCTTTCTGGAATCCAAATCGGCTGCTGTTCTCCCTGTGGAAACACATAAACAGACCCCCGACTCCAGACAATCACTGGGTCAGGACCTTGGTTAATCTTTCTGGAATCCAAATCGGCTGCTGTTCTCCCTGTGGAAACACATAAACAGACCCCCGACTCCAGACAATCACTGGGTCAGGACCTTGGTTAATCTCTCTGGAATCCAAATCGGCTGCTGTTCTCCCTGTGGAAACACACAAACAGACCCCCGACTCCAGACAATCACTGGGTCAGGACCTTGGTTAATCTCTCTGGAATCCAAATCGGCTGCTGTTCTCCCTGTGGAAACACACAAACAGACCCCCGACTCCAGACAATTACTGGGTCAGGACCTTTCCATTGTCCTGTTAGAATATCCTTCCAAAGTACCTTGGGCTTATGTACATTTTTTGGACACATATGCCTTTCCGCAGCACTAAGTCCTGATGAATCCAAATTTAAAAAGTTTAGAGTAAAAAGGGTTATTTTAAGTTTATCTTTGGGGAATATATACCCCTTCCCAATTCCTTCTTTTTGCTTTAATAAGTACATTTTAATAGTTTGATGAGCTCTTTCAACTATGCCTTGTCCCTGTGGATTGTATGGGATTCCTGTTATATGAGTAATGCCAAATGTTGAGCAAAATTGTTTAAAAGAGGTAGAAGTATAACCAGGGGCATTATCTGTTTTTAACTGTTTTGGAACACCCACAGTGGCAAAATTTTGTAAGCAATGAGCTATAACATCTTTAGTTTTTTCTCCGGCATGAAGGGAGCCCATCAAAAATCCAGAAGAAGTATCAACTGTAACATGCAAATATTTTAATTTTCCAAATTCTGGCAAGTGTGTGACGTCCATCTGCCAAATATGGTTAGGTATCAATCCTCTAGGATTGACTCCAAGATTAACTTGTGGTAAAAAGGTCACACAATTTTGACATTGTTTTATTATTTGTCTAGCTTGTTCCTTAGTTATTTTAAAACGCTTTTGTAAAGTATTAGCATTGACATGGAACTTTTAATGAAAATTTATAGCTTCTTCTAGTGTAGAGAAAATAAGTATGTCATGTGTAGTTTTATCTGCTAAATCATTGCCCAAACTAAGGGCTCCAGGCAATCCTGTATGTGCCCTGATATGTCCTATAAAGAATGGATCTTTTCTGTCCCAGATTAGACTTTGTATAGTGGAAAGCAAAGAGAAAACAGTAGAAGAAGGGGAAATCCTACCAGCATCTTCAAGAGATACTATAGCATTAACTACATACTGACTATCAGAAAATAAATTAAATACAGAATCTTTAAACATCACAAAAGCTTGTAAAACTGCATTAAGCTCTACCTTTTGAGCTGATTGTTTGGGTACTAAAAATGTAAAAGTTTGATCAGGGGTAACTACTGCTGCTGTACCATTATTTGACCCATCAGTGAATATATTTGGAGCATTCATGATAGGTGTTTTTCTTGTCATTTTTGGAAAAATTACAGGATGCAATGACCAAAAAGACAATAAAGGATTAGATGGTAAGTGGTTATCAAATGAAACATTAGATTTGCACATGATTATTGCCCAAGTATTTAACTCATTAGCTAACTCATCAATTGGATTCATAGTATATGGAGTAATAATTTTATTGGGAGAAATTCCAAACACTCCCTTTGCTGCTTTTATTCCTTTGAGTATTAATTGTCCTACAGCCTCAGGATACCTAGTAAGAATAGTGTTAGGAGAATAAGATAAATGTATCCATAATAATGGACCTTCTTGCCAAAATACTCCTGTAGGAATATTTTTTGTTGGTAGTACAATAAATAATAAAGGCAAACTTATATCAATTCTATCCAAATGCATATTTTCCATATATGTTTCAATGATTTTTAATGCCTTTCTTGCTTCAGGCGTTAACATTCGGGGTGAATTTGGATCTGATGGACCTTTTAGGCTATCAAATAAAGGTCCCAACTCTCCTGTTGGTATACCTAAATAAGGCCTTATCCAATTTATGTCTCCTAATAACTTTTGAAAGTCATTAAGTGATTTGAGTTGATCTACTCGTATTTGAATTTTTGGTGGACGGACCATGGTTGAGGATAATAGAACTCCTAAATAATTAATTGGAAAATTTAATTGTACTTTATCTATTGCTATCTCTAGATAATAATTTTTTAATGAGTTTGTAAGTGTGGCATAACATTCTAGCAATGTGTTTTTATCTTTGTGTGCTAATAATACATCATCCATATAGTGAGATATTTGTAGTTCAGGATTTTGATTTCTAAGTGGCTGGATTACTTTGTTAACATAAATTTGACACATAGTTGGGCTGTTAGCCATCCCTTGAGGGAGTACTTTCCATTCATATCTCTGATCAGGACCTTCATGATTCAGTGCAGGGATAGTAAATGCAAAACGTGGACTATCCTCAGGATGAATTGGAATTGAAAAAAAACAATCTTTAATATCTATAACTAAAACATACCAGGTTTTTGGCAAAGCAGACAACTGAGGAATCCCTGATTGAGCAGGTCCCATAATAACCATCTCATTATTAATGGCTCTTAAATCTTGCAATAATCTCCATTTACCAGATTTCTTTTTGATGACAAAAATGGGAGTATTATGGGGAGATACAGAAGGTTGTATATGTCCTTCTGCTAATTGTTGTTTGACCAGGTCATGGGCTGCTTGTATCTTTTCTTTAGTCAGGGGCCACTGAGGAACCCATACTGGTCTTTCTGATTTCCAAGTAATTTTTATTGTCTCAGTGGCCCTTTCTGAAAATCCAACCCATGTCTGTCTGTTCCTTGATCTATTTGTATTGGTGCTGCTATACCTTGTTCTTGTTTTTCTAATCTTTTTCCTTTCCTAAAACCTTGTCTAGTCATAATAGTGGGTGCATTTTGGTTGATGTTATTTGTTAATGTCAAACCTAATTGATCTAGGACATCTCGTCCCCATAAATTTATAGGAAGATGATCCAATACATATGGATGTATAGTTCCTTCACGTCCTTCAGGATCCTTCCAATCTAATACCATTGCACTTCTATGGGGATTAGTCGCCACTCCTAGGCCTCGAAGCGTTTGAGTGGCTTGTTGTAATGGCCAATGTTTTGGCCATTCTTGACGAGAGATGATGCTAAGGTCTGCACCTGTATCCAGTAGCCGATTAAATTCATGTCCTTGAATATTTAGTTTTAGCATGGGGCGAGAATCTAAATTTAAAGAAAGCATAGCCCAATCTACACCTGTGGAGCCTAATCCCTTGGAACCTCTTTTTACAGTAAGACTGGAAAATTTATCATGTAGGCTGGGTATTATTAGTAACTGTGCTATTCTATCTCCTGGTGAAATTACTGATATACCCTTTGGAGAACTGGCTATAATTTTTATTTCACCTTCATAATCGGGATCAATTACCCCAGGACTTATCATAAGTCCTTTTAGAGTAGAAGAGCTGTGTCCCAATAATAAGCCTACTGTTCCTTTGGGAAGAGGTCCTTTCACCCCTGTGGGAATGATTTGAACTCCCATCTCTGGAGTTAGTACTGCTCTGGCGGAGGCGCAGATGTCCAACCCTGCGCTCCCTCTGGTTTGTCTGATGAGGGATCTGATGGACAATGTGTCCTGGGCACTACCCTGATGGGGTTGCTGGGTTCCTCCAGTGCTCCGTATATTTGTGGTTTTGGGCCCCGGAGCATTGGGCCCCCCTGTCCATTTTTTGGCAATGGAGCCCGATGCCTTTCTCCACGATATCGTGGATAAACACCTGGTCCTTGTTCGTTTTTTGATAATGGAGTACCCTCTATGGTGGTTTGAGAACGGCATTCATTAGCCCAATGTCTCCGTCTACGGCATCGTGGGCAAATACCTGGTATTCTACTCCTTTGATACCTAGTTTTGTTAAACCCTCCTCCAATGGGGCAATTCCTTTTAAAATGTCCTGTTTGTTCACAATTGTAGCATGTTCTTGGCCTGGCATCTAAAGCCTGTTTTACTGCAGCTGCCACAATTTGCCCTTGTTCATTAATGTCTCTGGCATCTAAAGCCTGTTTTACTGCAGCTGCCACGACTTGCTCTTGTTCATTAATGTCTCTACATAATTTAATATATGTGTTTAAATCTTCATGTTTCCATGGTCTAATGATATCTCTGCACCAACGATTCGCTTGCTCATAAGCCAGGTGTTTTAGTAATGGCATTGCTTGTTCTGTATTCCCAAAAACTCTGGTAGCTGTTTGAATAAGCCTATCTACAAATTCAGCATAAGGTTCATTAGCTCCTTGTATTACCTTAGATAATTGACCTTGTAAACCTCCATGTCCTTGTAAAGTCTTCCATGCCTTAATTGCATCTGCAGCAATTTGTGCGTATACGCCAGGATCGTATGCAATTTGTTGCTGCTGATCCTCATAAGGTCCCTTTCCTAACAACATATCTAGATTTCTCTGAGGATAACCAGCTGCTGCATTTCGCCTAGCCGTCTCCTTGCAAAATTCCTCATTGGCAACCTTCCATAACAGGTATTGTCCTCCGTTTAGCACAGCTTTACACATATTAGCCCAATCTGCTGGCGTCATGTTCAAGTTGTTAATGGATTCGACCATGCTTACAGTGAAGGGTGCTTGAGGACCATAGGTTGTTACAGCCTCTTTTAGCTGCTTCACTGTTTTGAAATTTAAAACTTGGTAAAATCGCTGCCGTCCTGCCTCAAATACAGGGCATGTTAATATTTGAGATCTTGTCTCAGGATCCCAACTATCAACTGCGGGGGTTGGGGGCCTCCCAGCATATGGAGGTGGCGCTGTTGGTTGGACACTTACGCCCTCTGGTGATAGAAAGGTGTTAGTAGCAGTCTCCTGTAGAGGTGGTGCTGTTGGTTGGACACTTACGCCCTCTGGTGATAGAAAGGTGTTAGTAGCAGTCTCCTGTTGTAACTTTCCCCCGATGGCTTTTTCTGTTTTACACTTTCTTTCTCTGTCTGACTAGCTTGAGAGGCCTTCTCTTTTACTTGAATCTTTTCCTCTGTCTGACTAACTTGAGAGACCTTCTCTTTTACTTGAATCATTATGTCTTCTCCTTTCTCTACCATTGTCTGAACTGAAGGCTTTGGACTAAGCAAACAAGATATGAACGTCCACAATGGCAATGTGCCATCTGGCAGAGTCCCTGGGCTTTTCTTTTCTATTCTTTTTAAATCTTCACCATGATGGTTCCATTGTGATATATTTAACAACTCCTCCTTAAAAAGCCATGGGCTACATTTTTGTATTGTATCAACGTATGCCCTGATTGTTCTTGATTTTACTGAGATGCCTCCTTCCTCTAACAATTTACTTAACACTCTTTCAGTTTGTTTTTTACTAATTTCTGATCCCGTATTTCTACTATAATACAACCCAACAAGATGACGCCAAACAAAACCGAGACAGAATGAAATAAAAAGGGAACAACAAAAAGTCATTATAGCCTTTCTATCCTCCTGACATGGGCATCCGTCCTTTCTCCCTATCTGTTCCTCAGACGTAAATAGTTTTTCCTCAGATGTGAGCGGTTTTTCTTCCGTCTCACTCATCTCCAGGGACAGGCAACTTAAAACAAAAGTGAAGCAAAATAAAAGAGGAATCTTAAAATGGCTACCCATCCTCTCGCCATGCCCTCAGGGGCGAGCAGTTTCACTTACCCTCAGTCGCTCCCCGTGCGAGCCACCAAATGCCGCAGTCTGGCTGGGCACAATCAGGAGCCACTTGTCATAAGAAACTAACTTTATTTTTAGAACCACACACGCCAAACAAAACAGCCTCTCAGGAAAAACCCTCAGAGCCTCAACTGCACCACCGGCTTTCCACAAGCCTCTCTCTCCCACCCAAGCTTCTCTCCACCTCCCACAATCCTCCTGCTCTTGAGGCCGATTGGCTGGGTCACGTGGGCGGAGCCAAAAAAGTCCCCCAATGAGCAGCTCCGTGGTCTGAAAGGGCAGGGAAGCAGCCCAATGAGCATCACCGCAGAGGAGCCAATCAGCTAGATGTTGCTGGGGCCGAGGAGCCAATCAGCTAGATGTTGCTGGGGCCGCTGTGAGCCAATCATCAGCCGGCAGCTGGAAGTTTGCTGGCAGCTGGAAGTTTGCTGGGGCCCCTTCGGCTGTGGCTCTCAACAGGAATGGCTCTTCAATGTGTCCAGAGTTACCTGTGTGTCCAGAGTTCCCAGAGTTGCCTTGTCCTGAGTTGCCTGAGTTGCTGGGGCCAGGATGAATATCCTGAGAACCTTCCATGCAGATGCAACCTGGGAGATAGAAAAAGCCCCAAGCAAAAAGAAGGTCCTGAAGGTCCACAGGGAATGACTTCCCTGAGGGAAAGCATAAGCCAAAGCCAAAAAGAGGGTCAGGAGAGACCCCAAGGGAAAGACCCCATGTGGGAGAGCATTAGCCTTTGCCTGGTGTTTTTAATTAAAAAACAAGAATGTCCTTGGGATTTTAATAGGAATTGCATTAAATCTTTGTAAAAGTTTTGGTAGTATGGCCATTTTTGGCTATATTATTTCTGCCTATCCAAGAGCATGAGGAATCTTTCCATCTTCTAAGATCTTTTTCAATTTTTTTTCTTAGTGTTCTATAGTTTTCATTGTAGAGGTCTTGAACCTCTTTTTTTAGATTGATTCCCAAGTGTTCTATTTATTTGAGGCTAGAGTCAATGCGGAGGTTTTCCTACTTTCTCTTGCTGTGGATTCATCGCTTATATATAGAAATGCATTTGATTCATGGGTATTGATTTTATATCCTAATTTGCTGAATGTATTTATTGGTTCTAGAAGCTTTCTGGAGGAATTTTTTGGATCTTCTAAATATAGAACTATGTCCTCAGCAAAGGGTGATAATTTGAGTTCTTATTCTATGCAAATCACTTTAATTTCATTCATCTGTCTGATTACTCTGAGTAGAGTTTCAAAGAGGGCATCCCTGTCTTGTTTCTGTCCTTAGAGGGAATGCTTTCTGCTTTTCTCATTTAGTAATAATGTTGGCCTTGGGTTTAGCATAGATAGCTTTTACAATGTGAAGGCATTGCATACATTGTTTGTATAGACCTCACCATGTTCATATTCAACCATGAGTTTTTGTGGTATGAGATGACAGGATAGGATGAGAAGCAAAAGAATGGATTCCACAGCAGGAGTCATGGAAGAGGAAGATTAATTCAAATGATTGAATTAAATCCTACTAAATAGAAAATAGTTTCGTTTTCAAATTTAAAATAAGGGGGATGTGATCTTAAAATTTCTCCTTCCTGAAAATTTCCTCAACTCTTAAAAGATAATACTTTGTATACATTTTCATTCTGAATCAAAAAGACATTTTAATTTTCTCTATCTACAAATGTTTGGAGGTTCAGAAAGATTGAGACATGTGTAGGTTTACAATTACAAACCAGAAATGGAATCTTCTTTGATTCTCAAAACTATAGCTATGCATCCTTTTCATCCCATGATTTTTTGATCAATGAAATAATTTTGGGAGTAAATCCTTTTTTTCTAATTTAACTTATTTTCATAAACAAGAAATATTAATATATGGGTCTAGGTTTCAGTTTTTGAAGCAATACACAAACTATTCAACAACACACTTGGACATGAAAATACACTTACTAAGATAATAGTAGCAGCTCAGAATGTGGCATGTGCTCACAATGAAAGTTCCATGTTGACCAGTCACCATGGTAATGTGGGATGCACATCTTACCTTCCATTTCCACTCAGTTGGTGTGGTGAGTGAGTTGGTGTCAGTTAAAGTTGGAGAAGAGTAGGGAGGTTTTGAGTTCCTGGTTGGCCATGGGAAATCTAAACTGCTGTGGGGAAGATATGTTGTCAGTGATATTTTTAAGTCTGTTTCTTCAAAGGGCAGTTAATGTTTACTGAATATATTTTCCCATCTTCAACACTGAATCTTCTCTCCTGAGATTTAAGTATTTGGTGATATTGTTTTATCATTCAATTCATATATTTGCTTGTTCTATTGACCTGGTTACTGAAAATGTTTTTCTAAATTTAGAAAAATGAACCATTCCTAATGCCAATAACATGTGTGCCCTTAAAGTGAATTACAGGAGGAGGACACCCACCTTGCTTTCATGAGATGAAGAAATAAAGTGAGAGATAGTATATGGATGCTAAGTAAGGCAATATATATACCATGAAAGGGCAATTAGAAACCAAACCCATCTCAATGTATATGAACATCTAAAAATAATGTTAGAGAAGTCTAAATCAAGACTTTTGTAAAAGAAAAGAGGACTGAAATTTCAGGAAACGTTTCCAATTGGTTGATAACTACAGGATCCCAGGTGTTTGGGGGCTACTGGGAAGAAGGCAAAAAGGACAGTGCCTTGAGGTCAGTGGAGTGGATGTCTGATAATGGAGGAAATGAGGGCCTCAGTGGTTTCAGGAAGGATCCATTGGTTGAGGTTCACAGGTTATAGTTAGTGGTGGTTCCATCTAGGCAGATAAGTCTCTGGCCCCTGGCCATGCAGGGTCTAGGAAGAGGCTTGGAAAGCCAGGAGCAGGAATATGCCTGATCAGAGCTGGTGCATCTGGAGAAATGACATTTCAACCAGGCCTTGTCTGACTGCTCAGATGATGGCTCAGAATATTAGCCTGCAGACATGGGGCAGGCCAGCTTCTGACATGGAAACATCAAACCATCAGCCCAGAGTATCTGTTTCCCTGATTAATCCCCACTAACAGGCCATCCAGGAGGGAAGAGCTCAAGGAAACTTCATTCTTGGCACAGCCATCAAGTGGCAGTTGGTTTAGAATGTCCCAAGTTTTGAAACAGTTGGTGAGCCCCAGAGAACTCTGATGATTTAGATGGTCAACTGCTCATCAGGAAGGCTCACTGGGAGACAGCTGGCAGTGAGAAGACCCTGGGGGAGGATGGCTCCAAGTGTGGACTCTACCCTTTGTAAAGGTTGGGCTAGCGTCGGAGGAAGAGACCACCAAGAGACTGTCTCATGCAACAGCAAAGGGTTTATTGGGGGTCCAGCATACTGGGGCTCAGAGCTCACTTGAATAGAGCAGAGAGCTCCGGGAACAGCTTAAGCAGAGCTTATATACATTCCTTGGAGAGGGCAGGGACTTCACATACAGCATAGCCAATCATTGCATGGTTTCTGGGAGGGGTTGTTTTCCTAGAGCAACCAGATGATCAGGGGAGATTTCAACATACATTTAGTGGGCATTTCCGGGAGTTGTTTTCAACTTCTACATGAGTTTCAGGTTCCAGGAAAACAGAACTTAATTCTTACATTCTTAACCTTTTCACCTTGACCTTCAGATAGGTTTCATTTACATGAAATCATCATTTTTAAGTCAGTAATTGTAATGAAGAGACAGGAGCCCGGGGTTATAACTTGAACATTTCTCATGGTGTCTGCTACTGAAACCTCATGCCAAAGAGGCCTGAAGGAAGGAGTATTTGAAAAGAACTGAGAAGAGTTCTGGTTTCCTGGTTCTAGGATATCCACTAGAGGACTCAAGTGCTCAGGGATTTCTGGTCCCAGGTAAATAGCTACATTCCTGTCCCACATCCACCGCTCATCATTCTTGTGAATCTGAGCAAGTCACATAAAATCTCCAAATTACAAACACCTAAACTCTAAATTGTGGTGGACAGACTCTGCTCCACCCATCCCTTTAGGCTGATATGGAGTCATAGGAGGTCACAGATATTCTCCATGAGCTTTACAAATATCCATCTGTAAAGAATGAGGAATAGACTTTCTTCACCCATTGCTCTGGAGGATGACCTCTGTTTGACACCTCTCTGTTCAAACACTGTCAACGATTGAGCTTATTTTTCCACACATTTAATGAAGTGTCCTATTTAATGATATGACACATTAGCACCCTTATGAAGCACCAGTCCTCTTAAGAATGCATGGATGTGATCATTGTCAGCCTTATACCATTACATGGATCAGATGCCACACTTTTTGCAAACAATTGAGAAGGGGTTTATTTAACTGCACAGGTATTTAATTTTTGAGGTAGGATTTGAACAAAAGCCACATAACCACAGCCTCTGCTTATGGTCACTGTTTTCTCTGCCTTTCTATGATTCTGCCTCAGTAATTCTTTTTGACCACACAATATTGTGTTGGGTTGTAGACCTCACACATTGCATTGTTATCCTAAAGCTCAATCTGACTCAGGTGCCTTGCTGCCCCAATGGTGAAAAATAAACTCAGTAGTGTGAAATCTAAGAACATTCACATCCCTCCTTCAAAATTTATTAAACATAGATTTTGTTATTTTTAAAATTTTTTATTAGTTATTCATGGACCTTTATTTATTTATTTATTTAAATGTGGTGCTGGGAACCAAACCCCATGCCTCAGACTTGCAAGGCAAGCACTCTCCAAATGAGCCACATCTCGAGACCCAGATTTTATTATTTTTAACTCTGTTAACAGACTGCAAAAATACATCAGAACTTTTTTTCTAATATTCAATTGTAACATTGTCTCCCCTGCTCTGCTAACTAATACTCTAGTCTCACCTTCTATGATCAATTTTTCAGTTTCCACGAAAGAGTGATATTATGCAGCATTTATCTTTGTGTCCCAGACCTATTTCTGATAACATAATTATCACCTCTTGTTGTTGAAAATGACAGAACAAAAACATACAAGAAATATTTAAGTTTCTGGGCATGCTATTAGTGTATAAATACATACTTGAATTCAAAGCTCAAATTATACCCCCAGATATTTACAATGATCACTTATCAATTAAAACTGGTTGAAGTGTTATTTGAATTACTATTGATGACCCTATGTTTTCTTGCTAGCACATTGTCAACAGCTAACTCTGTTTTATCACATTTCGCAGGGTGTTGCCTCCCATGTTGGAAGAAACCCCCAAATGCAGAAGACTCACACAGGCCTTGGTTCAGAGGAGGCCTCTGGCCACGAAACAGTGCTGTGCCAAATGAAAATTCCAATGAAGGTACTGTGGAAATCCTGTCATTGTGTCCATTCTGCAATAATGATTCTAGTTGATTCAGAGTTCCAATTCTTCTTTTATTTAACATGTACTAATTTACGTGCTTTGAGTCATTCAGCAGTGCTATAGCTCCAGAAGTAAAGATCTAGTTACCTTTTAATTCTGTGCACTTGATTATTTCAACTGTTGGTGGACATCTGGGTTGATCATACAATGTATTTATGGTGAATGCTACAAACATTGAAGTGATTGTATCACTATAGTATGCTGACTTGTAGTTCTATAGAATAAGCAGGGAGGAATGTAATATCTGAGTCCTATGAGTTCCACTCTTGGGCTTGTCAGGAATCTGCACATTGCTTTCTAGAGTTGTCATAATAATTTACAGACTCACCAACATTGTGTCAGTGTACCTTCTTTCTCCCATCCTTCCTGGTATTTCTATGCTTATCCAGTTTCCCCAGCACCATTTGTTTAAACCATAATGTCCTCTCTAACATATATTTTGGTGCTGTTGTCCAGTATCAGGTGGATGTAAGTATCAGGTGGGTTGTCTCTGTGTGGTATATTCAATTCAAGAAACTTCATATCTATTTTCAGTTGAATAAGATACTGTTTTTGCTACTCATCTCTGTAGTAAAATATGAGATTGGTTATTGTGCTGGCTTTCACCTTACTTTTTCTTGCTCAGAATTGCATTGCCAAATAATAATAATAATAATTATTATAATTATTATTATATAATAATAAATATAATAATTGATATAATATAATATTATAATAATAATTATTATTACCATTATCATCATCATCATCATCTCAAATGAATTTCAGGGTTGGTTTTTCAATACTGTAAGGAATATCATTTGTAGTTTGAAGGGGATTGTATTGAATTCATTGAACCTGGATATTGCTGTTGATATTATGGCCACTTTGACAATATTAATTCTGCCTATCCAAGAACACAGAACTTTTTTTGCCCCTTCTGAGGTCTTCTTCCATTTCTTTTGCAGTGTTCTATAGTTTTTGTTGTAGAGACCTTACATCCTATTTGGTAGATTTATCCCCAGGGGCTTTTTTACATTATTATAAAAGAAATTATTTTCTTGAATTCTAAATCAGTGCCATCAATGTTGGAGTGTAGTGACAATATTGATTTATTTGTGTTGATCTTTTATCCTGCTACATTGCTAAATTTATTACTTCTAGAATTCTTCTGGTGAAAATTTTTGGGCCTTCTAAATATAGAATCATGCCACCAGGTAATGTGGACAATTTGAATTTTTCTTATGGTATCCTATTAATTTCCTACTTTTGCCTGATTGTTCTGACAGTAAAAATATATTGAATAAAATTGGCAAAAGTAGACATTCTTTTCTTGTTCTTGATATTTGAGGAAGACAGTTCATTTTTATCTCTGTTCAGTGTGATGTTGGCTTTGAATTTCTCATATATGGCTTTTATAATATTGAAACTAAGTTCCTTCTATTCCAGGTTTCTCCTTTATTTTTGAAATGAATTGTTTCTCCTTTTTAATCAAGAGCTTTTCTACATCTATTGAGGTGATTTTCTGAACCTTGTTCTTAATTCCAACTATGGATGTGCTAGTCAGCTTCCCCCACCCACTCTGCTGCCTGTGGAGCGACCTTTCCATGCTTCCTGGGCTTATGGTCTGGGCAGCTATTCACAGCAGCCCATTTTCACACCTGCTCCTTCAAATTCTCAATCCCCTTCAGCTGGTCCTGGGAGGCACCAGACTCAAGGAGGAAAGGACCAGAGCTTTCCTGCACATCTCTGACTTGAGTTCCCCTGGGGAGAATGCTCTCCATGCCTTTTGCTCTAGCTCAGCCAGGCAAAGCCTAGGTGCTGTGGCAGGTGCCTTTCAGGTCCATGTGTGCCTACCTGCTCAGATCTCCCAGCTCCTGGCTCCTGCAGTGGCAGCATCAGCTTGGCTTGTCAAGGTGGCTCCTGCCTTGCTCTCTGGGGACAGCAGGAATCACAGATCTCCCTTCATGTACGGTGTGCAGTGCAAAGAAGCCTCTTCTCAGCCAAGAAAACGTTGCCTCTCTGATCTCGGGATTTTCACACTGAATCTTTCTATTTTGTTTCTGTGCATTTCCCTCTTTCTGTGATCTAGCGGTGCCACTATTCCTGCTGCTGCTGCCGCTGCTTCTGCCACCATCAGCTTGGATCCAATGTACTTTCTTTTTTTGTCTTTGTTTAATGTAGCCAAGTTTCTGATTCTCTAAGACTCCCTGAGTGTCCACTATTGAGTTTTCGTGAAACCCCTCTTTTGCCCACCTGAGAGGAAGGACTATTTGCACTGTTTGCATTACAGGTTGTGGAGTGGCAAGAAATAAAGGTTCTCTCTATCTTAAATTTGCTTCTGTCTTGTATTATTTCTTTTGCTTGAGTTTTTGACTTTATATGCCTCTATGATTTTTTCCATTCACTATTAAGTTTGGGTGACTTCCTTTGGTTCCCCTCTCACTGAGAAGCAGTCTTCTTGCCTTCTAAGTCTGGCACTGAAGAACTGTCGTGGGTGCATCCTTCCTCCAATTTGCCAACTTCTCTTCTCCTGACAGCAAATTTGCACAATTTCTCAACATGCCAAGGAATGTTTTGGGCCAAAATATATTTTATCTTGATGAATACCTCATGTTAACTTGAAAACAAATTTTATTCTCTCACTGTTGTATGAAGTATTTGTACAAATGCCAAATAGATCTATGTGATTGATAATGGTTTTGGTAAATTCCTAGGGTTGCCATAACTAAGTACCAGCTTTCTTGGGTTGAAGTAATGTAAGTGTACTATCTTAGAGCTCTATTTCCTAGGAATCCCACATTGACCTGTTAGCAGAAACATGTTACTTCTGAAAACTTTAAGGAAGGATTTTTCCTGCCCATTCTTAACTGTTACTGGTTTGGTGGCCATCCTTGATCTGCTTGGTTTTCAACTGCAGCATTTTCCTCTCTGCTTGCATCATCACATGGCATTAGTCTCTCATGAATGTGCCCCATCTTCATGAGAACAGATGCCCTATTTGGAGAATGGGTCCGCCCTGTTCAAAGAGGATACTTTTAATTGCTAAGATCACAATGACTCATTTCAAACCCAGTAAAATTTGGAGGTACTGTTTAAGTTCTAACTTAACCATGTTTAGAACTTAAACATGTATTTGTTCGGAAGTAATTTGACCCATAACAGAAATGATTGATTCAAAAGTATACTTTTTCTTTACTTCCTGATGGATCTGTCAAGTGTTATAAAGGAATGCTGAAACCTTCTAGTGTAACAGTAGAATATTTAATTTCTCATTGTAGTTCCTTCCATTTTTTGTCTATTTTGAATTTTTGTTTCCTGGTATGCTCCTTCTCTTGCCATTCAGAAACAATCATGTTCCAGCAGTAATTGAGCCTGTGTGTGTTAAACAACCATCTCCATACACTCTAGACCCATGTCCACAGTTAGGAAGCCCCTGGAGTGTTTCTTCAGCAAACCAATATACTGACAGTTACTCTATATTTCCCTAGATTGCTATCGAGTCATAATGGAGGTGGTATCCATTGATGAGGGAGAAGACCCAAAAAATTACATTGTTAAGGTAATGTGACCCTTCTTTGTCTAAGATATAAGTGTTGTTTTCTTCCTTTTAATTCAAATTCCTTCATGAAAATATGACAGTGTTCATTATAGGTGACTCATAGGTGGTGGAATTACAACTGTACATCTATTCCCTGTGAGAATGATTCAAGATGACATTCACATATGAGAACAACCATTGTCAAATGATTGTAGTGAGCATTTTCTTCAGTGGCACTTTTCCTTGATAGAAAAAGAATTTTATGCATGTCATCAAATTGTACCTGAGAAATCCCTCATGCAAAGCTCATGTCTTTTCACAAGTGCCTTCTCTGCCTTACTTTGTGATCTTTGCCCCAACTGCTGTTTCCCATCTAGTTATCTAATGTCACCACAGCCAACAGCAGACTTGTGCAAATGATCTCTTGCTCACGCTGTCTTCCTTTCTGTAACTACAGGTAGCCTCTGCAGCAAATGAGAAATGTAAGTATTCTCAACCCCCTAACATGCTGAGGAAAACCTCTGTACTTAGATAGGTCACACATTCCTTCCTGTTTCTATGTAAAAAGTTATCCTAGATTTAGATTTTGTTTGGAAATGAGGATATGGATATGGTGACAAAGTGATAATCCAGTGAAGGATTGTGGCCATCTACCATGATCCTGAAACAGCTGTCTTTTGGGTGGTGTGCATTTATGTGAATGAGCATGGGGCGGTATCTCTGAGCATGTCCATGTGTAATAATTGTGTATGTGTTTGTGAGGCTATGGGAGCTTCTTCAGAAATTCTCTTCTAACATACCCAGAACAAGCATCCATTTTCTAAAAATAACAACCCACACTAATGCATGATTTGTTTGATATAATTTCTTCCCAATTCATGACACCCAAATGTAAAGTTTTGGTTACTAGGCCCTCTCTGTAGACAGAGATGTTGCTGAGCCAAAAGATCCAGGTTCTTCACTCTGTAAGTGAAAGAAGCATTAAGAATTCAGGAAATTATCCTGATGGTGATGCTTTGGGTTAGGGAACTGTATACATCACTTAGTGATATAACACACTCCAGGTTATTACAATATATTAGTAATAACTAATCTCCTACAGAGATGTGAAATATGTTGCATACTTTTAAAGTGGCCTCAGTGGTCATCTCTAGAGAAAAACATACCCCTAAAGGTACAAAATACAAAACACACATATCACACCTGGTTCCAATCTACTGGAAACCCAAAGGCTGTGCTTCTCATTCATTCTTGTTCTTCTCTTTGCTGTATGTTTTCACTGATGTCCATATCAAGAAATGCCCTGAACTATTCATAAGCCTTAAATCAGTATACTAATCATTATTCTGCATCCTCCTAGTTCCCCCAAATGACATGGTGGAGTTCATTTATGGAGAAAGCATGGGTCAGGAGGCCCCATCAAAAGCCATGGTAAGGTTGCTTATCTTCCTCTGAAATCCAAGTGTTGCTCTTTAGTTTCTCTTTCTCTTGTAATATGATATGGTTTCCTAGAGATGACATGCACAATTTCCTGAGTGTGCAGTTTCTCATCAGGGTGTCTGTTGCCAAATGAGACCTCACTGAAGGCAACATTAACAAGAAACAGTATAAACTACACAGTGTATGATAACGAGCTTTGTGCCTGGCTATGGTTTTCCCTCCTGGCCATCGAATTCCAAATCCCCTAGAAAAGCTTGTGTCATTTGGTGAGAGTACATTTGCTATCTGTTCCCTTGATTTGCCCACATTCTCATTGGATATTCTAATGTCACCAAGTAAACAAAAGACTTGTGCACACAGGACAGAGCATGGCTTGATCTTCCTAGTGACTCCTTTTCTTTATTTACAGGAGGATTCAAGAGGATCCATAATTGGTATGTATCCTGGCCTCACTCTCTCCCTGTTGCAAAATGTAGATGATGCCAAGGGTCAGAGAGTCTTCCTTCCTTTTGAGTGCAGAGTCTCAGTGATTCCACTACCTCCTTGAGAATGAGAAGTGAGGGGTTTGTGGTCTAAATTGATTAAAAAAAAATCTATGGCCATTCTGCATATTTCCTTGAAGCACCTGTGTGAGTTGAGCAAAGTGGTTAGGTCAATGAGAGTTTTATACATGTGTCTCTGTGTGCATTCATGCAACATGATTCTGAGTGTGACTTTGTGTTCGTTTTTGCACATTTGTTTGTTTCTCTAGATATATACATGCCAAGATGCCAATGTGCACATGTTGAAACAAGAAAAGCCATCTCCATTAGATCATGATTTTGTATATGTGTAAATAGATCAAACTGTAAACTTTCCATGTGTGCAGTTCATTCCACACCAATACCTCAGTTAACATGCAAAACATATCCCATCAAAACCCAGAAAATTTTCACGACACTCTATAAAGAAAAAGCTCCATTTCATTCCTGTCACTGCACCAGTAGCAACTTCATTTCATAGCAAACCTCACCTGTCAGTAGGTCCTGTATTTAATCAGTGCATGTGATTGTTCACAACACTTCACTCATGAAAAATTTTCACGTTCATATACATTTTTTTGTGAGAGGTGTCAGAATTCATCTTCCAATCCCCATTCTAGGCACAAGTTTCTGGACAGGGCCAATCCTTAACAGTGACCCTCAGGTCCACCAATGCACTATGCTCACTTATGGTGGGCATCTGAGACAGAGGAGATGCACAGGCCAGAGATTATACTGTAGCTCAGGAAGGGCTTACTTTGCATGTTCCAACTGACACTGAAAGCTAGCTTATTGGGTCTTTTTGTAGACAGTACTTTGTAGAAACATGGTTTAACTGGATGGATTTTCATGGGGCCTGATCAGCACAATTGCAGCTCATCTAGTTACAGAGCAAAAGTTGGGCTCCAGTGAAGGTCCAGCTCAGCACAGCAGTGGTGTCCGATCCCTAGTTTAGGTCTGTGCTGCCCCCTGTGTGGCCTGCAGGATATCACATTGACAGTATATATGATAGGTCTTCATACTGTCAGTCTCAAATGCTGTCTAGGTCCTTCTATTCATACATACATGGATACTGACACTGACTGGTCACTGTGAGGGTAGAACCACTGTGATCATCATTCCTTCTCATCCCTGAACTCCTCCCTGGGCAGAGTGTCTTCATCTTTGCCGCAGTCCGGCTGCAGCAAAATAACTGGGGGGGTGACGAAGAACTTGTGTACGTTGATACAGCAGGAGTAGGAGCCGTTTATTGCAGGACAGGAGCAGTATTTATACATTCCACACAGCTTATCTTATTAGCATAAACTAGATACATCAGTCAACCAATAAGGAATCTCCACACTTAATAGCTCGCTTTTGTTACTTCTCAAACCACTCCCTCTGGCATTTTGCCAGGCACCATTCAGACTTGTTTACGAACTCTAACATTCCCCTGGCAAAATGCCAGGTGTTATTTTTGACTTGTTTACAGACTCTAACATTTCCCCCTTTTGTTTAATTTAAATAACGACCATAGTGGTTTTTACAGAAACACCATAAATAACCTGCTACAAACAGAAAGGGAGGATACAAAATGCCGCAATACCAAGCCACTTGATGGCTCCATGCAAGAAGCCCTTGGAAAAATTATACCAGCAATGACACTGTTAGCAAAGATACCGAGTTACAATTTGTTATAGATTACAGTTTGTTGTCTCAGTCCAGGTAAAGTAGTGTCTCAATAGATTAACTCACAGTCCAGGTAAATCACAGTCCAGGTAAGTTCTGCAGGCAGCTAGCTTAAATCACAGTCCAGGTAAGTTCTGCAGGCAGCTAGCTTAAATCACAGTCCAGGTAAGTTCTGCAGGCAGCTAGCTTGATCCGAAGTCTCGTCCGGTTCTCAGCTGAAATCTCAGTCTGGTTCTCAGCAACACTGGGAATTCTTCCACCTTGGTCTTTACTGGCACTGGGACGAAGGCAGGAATTCCGGATGGCTAAAGAAAATCCTGTAGTATTCTACTAAGAAAACAACCTTCTGAACAATTTAGTACATTATCTCAAGGTTTTTTTGCATTTGAAATAAGCATTAATAGTGCTCATTACTCATTAGCTTCCAGGTGTGGGAGAACCATTGTAGTTTAGTTATTGGCATTGAAAATGACCAAACATCAGGGACACCAGTAGCGTCTTCTGCTGGCTGTAGTGCCTGGGCAGCCCCAGATGGCCCTGGGGAGTGTCCCGGACTCAAACTGCTACTGGGCACAGGGAGCAAGAGCCTGCGAGACTGTGCCTCCAGGTCAGGTCTAGATTTGGGCTCGGGCAGTGGAAGAGCCAGCTCCCAGGCCAGGAGGCAGGGAAGGGCCAGTTGCCGCAGCCTCTTGGAAAATCCTTGCTGCGCTGTGACCGGCTTGCACACTCGGCAGCCGCCTCTCCGCTTCACGCACCCTCTGGTAACGAAAAGTATTTAGTAATAGCCTTTTGCTGCAACTTTTTTCCTGATAATCCTTCTTCTTCTGAACTTTCTTTTTCTTTCTGACTAGAGTTCCTGGGCTTCTATCAACACATGCCCTAACTATTCTTGGTTCCACTGGGGTGCCTTCTTCCCTTAGTAATTTACTTCTCACCCCTTCCATATTTTCATCACAAAGACAATATAATTCACTGAGACAAAACAAGACACAAACATACTGTATCAATCTTCTCCATTTTCTCGAAATGGCCATTTTTCCTCTCGCCCTATCTGCCTAGGGATCGAGCAGATTTGCTCCCGTCCTATCTATGGACGGGCAGCTTTTTTTCGTCACTTACCCCCGAGTGTCCCGGGGCTCCCCGTAACGGGCCACCATCTGCCGCAGTCCGGCTGCAGCAAAATAACTGGGGGGGTGACGAAGAACTTGTGTACGTTGATACAGCAGGAGTAGGAGCCGTTTATTGCAGGACAGGAGCAGTATTTATACATTCCACACAGCTTATCTTATTAGCATAAACTAGATACATCAGTCAACCAATAAGGAATCTCCACACTTAATAGCTCGCTTTTGTTACTTCTCAAACCACTCCCTCTGGCATTTTGCCAGGCACCATTCAGACTTGTTTACAGACTCTAACAATCTTAGTCCATGACATCATTTGATAAATGCAACTGTGTGCTAAGATCTCACTTGTTCAGCATGTGGGGCTCTACAATGAACCAGGTATCCACCTGGGATCTGACCAGGACCAGCCAGAATCAGTAGGGAAGTTAAGAAGATAGCATTGTGTCCAAGCTTTTCACACACATTTCTTATGAGCTCTAGGTGGGATGTGCTTGACTTTGAGGGGAGCCATCTGGATCTTAATGTTGACTTTGTTTATGTCGATTCCTCAGGCCCTCAGAGAGTTCCTGGCACTTTTCACTTTTGCATGACACCACAGTCTACTTATAAATGAGGAGTATGAGGAGTGAGAACATGCTAACAATCTGACTCCACAGTCTACTTATAAATGAGGAGTATGAGGAGTGAAAACATGCTAGCAAACTGCTGTCCAAGGAAACCCAGGGGAAGGAAATTCTTGTCTGCTTCATCTTTGAACTCCTGGTCTTGGCCATCCAAAATAACAGTATTTTTAATTTTATTTTAATTTAATACAAAACTTTCAAAGTGGCCAGTAGACCCATGTGCATAAAGCAGAGAACATTGCCATTCTCTTCTGGGCCGCTGCTCTGATGATGGCACAGTGTATGTTCTGTGAGTTTATATTCCTGAAACTGTTGGCATCACAGTTTGCATGTCAGCTTGGTCTGTTTCAATGAGAGAGGGATAATGTTCCAATGGAAGAAAGTAGTTAAAATTTGACTCCTTACAGCTCCACTCTCTCATTAGAAGGTTTGCAATTGTTTGCAGCATCCTGTTTGAGGCCTCTGACTCCCCAGAACTCAGAGAGGGTCTGAGAACCCAGAACAGAGATGAAGATGATCCTGACTATTAATATTAGTATCACTATATTTTTCTTTCCAATAACGAAACCCAGAAATTGAATAAATTATACAGGTGGGTGTGTTTAGCTTACAGTTCTGGAGATACAAGAGCATGGCACTGGCAAACACTTGGCTTTAGTGAATACCCTCTTAGCTGCATTGCATGATTGGTGGTGTCAGCAGGGATGCAGGTGCAGGAGAGAGACATCACATGGGGAGACACGAAGCCAGCAGGGATCAGTTGATTCATTTGCTCTTCTTATATAACAGGATCTAACAAGGGTTTGAGAAATCTATATTCTTACTTCTGACTCTCATACAGTCAAATGTCCTCAACACCTCCAAGCAGACCCTTCCTCACACAGATTTCACAAATCTCATTGTGGCCATACTGAGGACCAAGCCTCAATCACACAATCCAGTGTGGGATAAAAAAACATCCAACCCTAGCAACCATCATAAGCTTAGTTGTGTAGAAGAAAGAATGAGTCAATCTTAAGTAACTCTGTTGATGGTGTCTGTGTCTCTAAAGGTTGGACATGGAGCAAAGATTATGATTCAAGCTGTGACGAGGAAGAGCCTCCAGGTAGGAACAGCCCTTGGGGTATGACAAAATGGGAAAGGTTTCATGGTAAGATTTGAGTTCACCTACTCATGTGGGAAATGAGGAATGGGAATAAAATAGAAAAAAAACAGAAATATGTATTATTTTCATAAAAGAAGAGTTAGTAGACCTTCTGACATCCTGTTCATAAGAAGACAACTTTTGCTTTGCCAGGTAAACACAATCTTCCATGTTAAGTCCCATTCTGTCCTAAATTTGCCTCTAATAAACATCAAGTAGCTTGGCTTTCATTATTGATTATTTTTTGGCATTGTGCATGAAAGAAATAAGATCTACACTTTAGGTTTGACCCACAATGGAAAGAATCTAGTGGGACATACTTTCTTAGAAGCACTTTGCAAACCTGTAATTGAAGCTCTCACTAGTGATAAGCAGTGAGTAAGAAGTCACAATTCCCCTCTGATTGTTATCCTTTTAGAGCAGCACTTTCTCTTCTGTGTTTTGTCTATTTCTGGTTGAAAATGAACTCCCAAATGTGGGCAACTTAAAGAAAATTGTTTCTGTGCTCCCTGGACAGGCCACTGTGTTCTCCTGTAAAAGAGTGGGGAGAAGTTCCTCCTTGAACATGTTTCTAACCTCCAGTCTTCGTCTAATTCCCAAGCCCTGGGACTAGGAGGAAAATCTGAATTTGCTTGTATTTAAGAGGCCTAAGTCCAGAAAATCAGGGAGACTGTGGCTTCCTCTTGGAGTAACAGGATGACACAGAATCCCTACCAAGTACAATGGCAGAATGTGAACTGGAAAAGAGCTCTTGGGATGCTAGATCTATTTCTCATTGCAGAGGTGAGGTGATGGAGGCCAGGAGACAGGAATGCAGACAAGAAAAAGAATGGAGAGCTTTGACTGTGGGTTCTAGAACACCAGGAACAGGAGCAACTTAAGTTCTCACCTTGACTTTAACTCTGCCTTTCCTTTTTCTAAGGCCACATCATCACCATCATGGCCATGGTCCACAGAGAAAACATAGAAAGTGATTCAGAGGATGAGAAGGAGGAAAAAAGGACAAGAAATCTGCAAGTAATTGATTTTCTATTGGTTTCTCTTAATTATTCTTTCTTATGTAAAGACTCTGTAGATTTTCCATGTTTCATCTTTCCCACATTTTATGACTTTTCTAAAGGTGCTTTCCTCATCCAGATCTTTGAGGTCCTTGGACCTTCAATGTCTGTTCAATCTCTCTGCACTAACATTCTTAGTCTTTCCCTACTTTTTTTTTTACCACAGGCAACACCACTGAATCATGCTGAGTAATACTGCATACCCATACACTGAGTTTGAGTTGTAGGGAGCATCAGAAATACTGAGTTGTTGCCTGATACATGAGACACAAACAATCTGGTTCTGTTTTACTGACCACTGAATAGCTGGGTTCTCCTGCCTTTGCTGGCTCTGAGCATGCATGAATGTATCCTTCCTTTCCTAGGTCAAGATTACACAATTGGAATGTAGGTCCCCTAACATGAATTGTTTCCAGGGGCCCTCTCCTGTTTTAATATGTGGGCTCAATGCAACAAAGGCGATAAAGCAGTTTAGGAAGAGGAAATGTGAGTCTGGAAAGAATGGGAAGGAGAGCAGAGGTCAAATCAGTCCACATATTCTCCTTTGCTTTCTTAAGTTTCTTTGTTGCACTTTGTTGCAATCCATAAGAATCAATTAGAGCACTGAAGGTTCCATAGTTGCATGTGACCATGGCCATGCAAGGGAAGGTACAATTTGGTTAAAATCAGTGCAGGAAGCTCTCTGAGGAATGGCACTACAGAGGGTAGGGCTGGAGGAGCCAGGGTCCTTGCTCCACCCTGTGTCATCACAGATGCTGCTCTTCAGGGTCCCAGATGTATGCTACTCAGCCTTTACACCCAAATGTCCTACAGAACTCTTCCCATTGTCTCATGTTCACTCTCTAGGGAAGCAGCCTCAGAAGGTTCTGAAGGTGAATATCCATGAGAATTTCCTCCTGAGGACATTCATAGACACTCTTCCCACAGACAACACCCTCAGCTGAGGGCAGCATACCAGCCTCAGTGCTCCCTGCCCAGACCCCAGGAGAGATCAGGGCCCAAGTTCATCTTGCATTTCCTGAGGACAATTGTGGTCCTGGCCACTCTCTGTGGCCAGCAACTCATCCCAAGTGACCTTTTTACCTTGTTCTGTTTTATAGACCACATAAGACACCTGGGAGAGCAGAGATTTTGGCCCTGAGGCACAGGAGAGATGATACCTGCAGTGCACAGCAGCTGAAATTAACCTGTAAGACTCGGAGCAGGAGCTTGTTTTTCGTTTCCAAAGACATAACTGTCTATATTGTATGGAATTTGCAGACTTATATGTTCTTTGTTTAATAATTTTAATATTAGTAATTCATGGTAAATTTTTATATTAAATTATATTTACTTGGTAACAGTTGCTTTTTAAATTCATTCTGTAAAATAAAACACACTTGGGAAGAGAGGTGGGAGGGAAAGTGAGGGAGAAGTGGAATTGCACGGAAGATGGAAGGAGACCCTCATCGTTATACAGAATACATGTATGATGATGTGAGGGAAAAAAAGAAGTGTGTCACATTAGATTGGGTAGAGAGAACTGATGGGAGGGGAGGGGAGGGGAAGGAGGGAAAGGAAGGTCAGCAGAATAAAATAGACATTAGTATTGCTGTATGTATATACATGACTGCATGACCAATGTGATTCTGCAACCTGTACACTCAGAAAAATGAGAAATTATACCCCATCTTATTAAAAAATATGATATGTCAAGATCATTGTACTGTCATGTTTAACTAATTAAAACAAATTTTAAAAACACACACACTAAAAGAGGAATATGTTCCTGAGGCAGATCTTGATGAATTACAAAGATTTTACCTGGTAACTTCCATCACCATCACTCCTCTCCTCTCATACCCCTCAGTTTGCTTTTTTGGTTGTTTTTTAGATTGGTATTATAACATTCACTAAATTATTGATGTGGGTGAATGGATGCAATAAAGAAACAAATAATTAAATTACAAGCTAAGTTAAATCCCAACTGAATTTCATAAGTGTTTAATTAATTTATCCATTCATTAGCTAACTGTATCTCAAGTCAAAACACCCAATATAAGAAAGGGCTGGGAAACAATTGGCAATATTCATTTATGAAAAATTGTGGTTTTACATTTTATATCCTTTTTTCAATTAAGAACAATATTTTTTGTAATACATCACATACATATAAAACAAGTTGGAAAACATACATTACAAACTTGTAACGATGGCTTTAAATACATTAACTGACATGTTTCTCATTGGAAATAGGTTGCTTGCTGTATATATATAGTGCATGAAAACTACTGATATAATAAAGTCTAGACAAAATATAAATGTCTGCTCTATGGTAACATATGAGCATCACTCTAATCTAACCATGCTCGAAGTTACATAATACTGTAAAAAATGTCTTAAAAACTATATACTTTAATAAGAAATAAATTCAATAAAGAATGATAATACAGGGACTGGGGTTGTGGCTAAGTAGTAGAGTACTTACCTCACACATGTGAGGCCATGGGTTTGATCCTAAGCACCACATGTAATAAACAAAATATATAAAGGCATTGAGTCCATTTACAACTAAAAATATTTTTTTTTAAAAGAATGATGGTGTTGGGTTGTAGCTCAATGGTAGAGCACTCGCCTCACATATGTGAGGCACTGGGTTTGATTCTCAGCACCTCATATAAATAAATAAAGGTCCATTGATAATTTAAAATATATATATAAGAAAAAAGAATGATAATACTGAGAACCAAGGCATTCAGATTTCAAAATTCATGCTTCTTTTCAGGTGATCCAATATTTTGTCAACTAAGTTTTCAAAGTTTGTTCAAAGCCAACATTACTCATATATGTTACACATCTATTATTTCATAAATTTACTTTCCTCATAAAAGACCTTTGATAAACATCCAAAATATTCAGGTTAATTATATTTGAAATGGGGCTGAAAGAAATACTGGTATCAAATAAATATATTTGAAATGGAGCTGAAAGAAATACTGGTATGGTTTTTCACTGTGACCTCAAGCATTTAAGTATTACAAGTTATTCAACCAACACAACAAAGTTAAAATCATAATGGCACAGCATGTATTGTAAATAAATCAAAACAACAGAATGTGTAACACAAAGACAGAGCAGTGGCACATTAAAGGAGAACTAGCTGAATACAAATAATTGACTACTGCAGAGCATAAAATTAAAACAGTTCAAGTGAGACAAGGTGATGGAGAGGTCACCATGAAGGTGCCAACTGATGATTCTGCTGACCACTGTTGTCCAGAATGGAAATTAAAAAATCATATTTGTAAAAACTTTGATAGGTATACAATTATCTCCAGTATTAAAAAAATAAAGATTTCCAATGCATCTGCCTTCTCTGAATAGAATAAAGCTCTAAGTTTGTCTGTCAACTGGTGTTTCGATCACACATAATTTTTACCTCTGAATTTTTTGGGTTGACATTGATGACTGTAACAACCAAAATGAGTCCATGATGACATGTTTTTAAAACTTTTTAAAAACTTACTACTCAGATATTAGAACAGTTATCAATTTTTTACAGTATCAAATTTGTCAAATTTGCATTAAGGTCATGTGGCACACATCATGTAATTCAAAGCCACAACTCATTTGTCCCTGTGATATCTTCTTTCACACACACACACACACACACACACAAACACATTTCTTCATCAGCAGTCTTGTATAGTAAAAGTGTCTAGTTTTTGTTCATTTTTTAATGCAATACACTTCTATCTACAATTTCATTACATGCATACAGCAAAAAGGAAATTATGGGTTTTACATCCTTCATGATAATTTTATATACAGGGAGGTTTAAAACAGTACTTCAACAGTTTGCCTAGTAATGTGACACAGAATGATTGTATCTTGTTCTCAAAATTTTAATAAGGAGGTATAAAATACAGGTTCAATAATTTTAAATCAAGTATCCATCTTTTAAAAAATAGTGTTGCAGCATTGTTCTTTGCATTACTTTTAAAACTTTTTAAGTTTTTCTCTCATGGCACAATCTTCTAATACTTCATATATGAGAGGAAATTTTTTTAAAAATTGCAACTTCTGCCCTTGGAAGGGCTCTGTAGTGACTGAATGGCATATGAATTTTTTATTGATTTTATATATTTACATATACAACAGTGGAATGTATTCCAACTCTTATTACACATATAGAGCACAATTTTTCATATCTTTGTATATTAAGTATGTTCACACTAATTCATGCCTTAACACAATTACTTTCTGGGGTTTTTTTGCATTACAATTCTTATCCCACATATATACCACAATTTTTTCATATCTCAGGTTGCATATAAAGTATGTTGACCCCCAATTCAAGTCTTCATACATGTACTTTGAATAATGATGCCCATCACATTCCACCATCCTTTCTAATCCCCTGCCCCTCCCTTTACCTCCCACTCCTCTTTCCTATCTAGAATTCATCTAATCATCCCATGCTCCCCCTCCCTACCCCACTATGAGTCAGCCTCCTTGTATCAGAGAAAACATTTGGCATTTTTTTTGTGGATTGGCTAATTTCACTTAGCATTATCTTCTCCAATGCCATTCATTTACCTGCAAATGCCATGATTTTATTCTCTCTCATTGCTGAATAAAATTCTATTGTGTATATGTGCCACATTTTAAAATCCATTCATCCACTGAAGGGCATCTAGGTTGGCTCCACTGTTTAGCTATTGTGAATTGTGCTGCTATAAACATTGATGTGGCTGTGTCCCTGTTGTATGCTGTTTTTAATTCCTTTAGGTATAGTCCAAGGAGAAGGGATACCTGAGTCAAATGGTGGTTCCATTCCCAGATTTCCAAAGAATCTCCATACTGCTTTCCATATTGGCTGCACCAATTTGCAGTCCAACCAGGAATGTATGAGTGTAGATTTTTCTCCACATCCTCGCCAACATTTTTGTTGTTTGTCTTCATAATAGCTGTCATTCTGACTGGAGTGAGATAATAACTTAGAGTAGTTTTTTAGAGAGAGGGAGAGGGAGAGAGAGAGAGAGAGAGAGAGAGAGAGAGAGAATGAATTTTATTTATATATATATATATATATATATATATATATTTTTTAGTTTTCAGTGGACACAACATCTTTGTTTGTGGTGCTGAGGATCGAACCCAGGCCGCACGCATGCCAGGCGAGCGTGCTACCTCTTGAGCCACATCCCCAGCCCAAACTTAAAGTAGTTTTGATTTGCATTTCTCTAATTGCTATAGATGATGAGCATTTTTAAAATATATTTGTTGATTGATTGTATATCCTCTTCTGAGAAGTGTTTTTTCAAGTCCTTGGCCCATGTGTTGATTGGGTTATTTGAGTTTTTTTTTTGTTTTGTTTTGTTTTTTGTGCTTAGCTTTTTGAGTTCTTTATATATCCTAGGGATTAGTGCTCCATGTGATGTGTGAGGGGTAAAAATTTGCTCCCAGGATGTAAGCTCTCTGTTCACCTCACAGATTGTTTCTTTTGCTTCAAGAAACTTTTTGGTTTGATTCTATCCTATATATTGATTCTTGCTTTTAATTTTTGTGCTATAGGAGTCTTATTAAGGAAGTTGGGCCTAATCCCACATGATGAAGATTAGGGCCTACTTTTTTATTCTGTTAGGCACAGAGTTTTTCAGGTTTCATTCCTAGGTTCTTGAACCATTTTGAGTTTAGTCTTGTGCAGGTAAAAGATAAGGGTTTAATTTCATATTGTTGCATATGGGTTTCCAGTTTTCCTAGTACCATTTTTTGAAGATGCTCTCTTTTCTCCAGTGCATGTTTTTAGGACCTTTTTTAAATATAAGATAATTGTAATTTGGGGGGTTACTCTCTGTGTCCTCTATTCTCTATCATTGGTCTACAAGACTGATTTGGTGTGAATAGCATGCTGTTTTTGATACTATTGCTCTGTAGTATAGTTTAAGGTCTGGTATAGTGATGCCACCTGCTTCACTTATCCTGCTAAGGATTGCTTTAGCTATTCTGAGTCTCTTATTTTTCCATATGAATTTCATGATTGCTTTTTCTATTTCTATGAGGAATGCCATTGGAATTTTGATGAGAAATGCATTAAACATGTATAGTGCTTTTGGTAGTATAGTCATTTTGATAATATTAATTCTGCCTAACCAAGAACAAGGTAGATCTTTCCATCTTCTAAGGTCTTCTTTGATTTCTCTCTTTAGGCTTCTGTAGTTTTTATTATACAGATCTTTCACCTCTTTTGTTAAGTTGATTCCCAATTATCTTATTTTTTAGGTTATTATGAATGGGGTAGTTTTCCTCATTTCCTTCTCAGAGGATTTGTCACTGATATATAGAAATGCCTTTGATTTATGGGTTTTGATTTTATATACTGCTACTTTGATGAATTCAATTACTAGTTCTAGAAATTTTCTGGTGGAGTTTTGGGGGTCTTCTAGGTATAGAATCATATTGTCAGCAAATAGTGCTAATTTAAGTTCTTCTTTTCCTATGTGTATTCCTTTAATTTCTTTCATCTGTCTAATTGCTCTGGCCAATGTTTCAAGAACTATGTTGAATAGAAGTGGTGAGAGAGGGCATTCCTGTCTTGTTCCAGATTTTAGAGGGAATGCGTTCAATTTTTGTCTGTTTAGAATGATGTTGGCCTGAGGATTAGCATAGATAGCCTTTAAAACATTGAGATATGCTCCTGTTATCCCTAGTTTTTCTAGTGTTTTGAACTTAACTGGATGTTGTATTTTGTCAAATGCTTTTTCTGTGTCTATTGTGGTGACCATATGATTTTTACCTTTAAGTCTATTGATGTGGTGAGTTATATTTTTTGATTTCTGTATGTTGAACCAAACTTGCATCCCTGGGATGAATCCCACTTGATCATGGTGCACAAATTTTTTGATATGTTTTTGTAGTAGATTTGACAGAATTTTATTGAGAAATTTGCATCTATGTTCATTAGACATATTGGTCTAAAGTTTTCTTTTTTGATGTGTCTTTGCCTGGTTTGGAGATCAGGGTGATATTGGCGTCATAAAATGAGTTTGGAATGACTGCCTATTTTACTATATCCTGAAATAAATTGAAGAGTGTTGGTATTAGTTCTTCTTTAAAGGACTTGTAGAACTCACTTGTGTAAACATCCGGTCCTGGGCTTTTCGTGGTTGGTAAGCCTCTGATGGCATCTTTTATTTTCTCACTTGATATTGGTCTGTTTAAATTGTTTATATCTTCCTGACTCAATCTGGGCAGATCATATGACTTAAGAAATCTGTCAATGCCTTCAATGCCTTCGATTTTATTGGAGTTTTAAGATTTCAAAATAATTTCTAATGATCCTCTGTATTTCTGTAGTGTCAGTTGTGATATTACCTTTTTCATCACGTATGCTGGTAATTTGAGCTCTCTCTTCTCTTCATTAGCGTGGCTAAGGGTCTATCAATTTTATTTATTTTTTCAAAGAACCAACTGTTTGTTTTGTCAATTTTTTAATTGTTCCTTTTATTTTGATTTCATTGATTCCAGCTCTAATTTTAATTATTTCTTGTCTTCTGCTTTTGCTACTGATTTGTTCTTCTTTTCCTAGGGCTTTGAGATGTAGGGTGAGGTCATATATTTTTTTACTTTTTTTAAAGAAATAAAGTCCATGCAATGAATTTTCCTTTTAGTATTGCTTTCATAGTGTCCCAGAGATTTTGATATGTTGTGTCTATGTTCTCATTTACTTCTAAGAATTTTTTAATCTCCTCCTTGATGTCTTCTGGAACCCATTGTTCATTAAGTAGCATATTGTTTAGCCTCCAAGTGATGGAGAAAATTTTGTTTTTTATTTTGTTGTTGATTTCCAATTTCATTCCATTATGATCCAATAAAATGCATGGTAGTATCTCTAACTTTTTGTATTTGCTAAGAGTTGCTTTGTGGCACATTATATGGTCTATTTTAGAGCAGGATCCATGTGCTGCTGAGAGGAAAGTGTATGCACTTGGTGCAGGTTGAAATATTCTATATATGTCAGATAAGTCTAAGTTATTGATTGTGTTATTGAGTTCTATAGTTTCTTTATTCAACTTATGTTTGGAAGATCTATCCAGTGATGAGAGAGGTCTGTTAAAGTCAACCAAGATTATTGTGTTGTGGTCAATTTGACTCTTGAACTTGAAAAGAGTTTGTTTGATGATCATAGCTGCACCAAGGTTTGGGGCATATATATTTATGATTGCTATGGTTTATTGGTGTAGGGTTCCTTGAGCAGTATGTAATGTCAATCTTTATCCGTTTTGATTAACTTTGACTTGAAGTCTACTTTATTTGATATGAGTATAGAAACCCCTGCTTCCTTACACAGTCCATGTGAGTGGTATGATTTTTCCAAACCTATTACTTTCAGTTTGTATATGTCTTTTCATATCAGATGAGTTACCTTCAGGCAGCATATTGTTGGGTCTTTTATTTTATCCAATCTGCAACCCATATCTTTTTGTTGTTGTTGTTGTTGTTGAGTATAAGCCATTAACATTTAGGGTTACTATTGAGACATGGTTTGTATTTCCAGCCATATTTGTTTATTTTTGTTATTTAACTTGACTTGGTTTTCCTCTTTGATTAGTTTTTTCCTTTACTGCATACCTCCCTCTGTTGATTTTCATTGCTGTTTTTCATTTCCTGTTCATGAAATATTTTGCCAAGGATGTTTTGTAGCACCAGTTGTCTAGTTATAAATACTTTTAACTTTTGTTTAGCATGGAAGGTTTCTATTTCATTTTCAAATCTAAAGCTTAATTTTGCTGGATACAAGATTCTTGATTGGCACCAATTATCTTACAGAGCTTGATATATGTTGTTCCAGGATCTTCTAGCTTTCAGGGTCTGGGTTGAAAAATCTGCCATTATCCCAATTGGTTTTCCCCTATATGTAATCTTATTCCTTTTTCTCGTGGCTTTTAAAATTCTCTCCTTATTCTGTATGCTGGGCATTTTCATTATACTGTGCCTTGATGTGGATCTGTTGTGATGTTGTACATTTGGCATCCTGTAGGTTTCTTGAATTTGGATTTCCAATTTATTCCTCATGTTTGGAAAGATTTCTGGTATTATTTCATTGAATAGATTGTATATTCCTGTGATTTGGTCCTCTATGCCTTCTTCTATCCCAATAACTCTTAAATTTTAGCTCTTAAATAACTCTGAAATTTAAAAAAATCGTTTTTTGGACTTTTGTTCTTTGCATTACTTTTAAAACATCTTCTTAAGTTTTTCTCTCATGGCATAATCTTCGTATACTTCAGATATGAGAGGAAATGTATTTTTAAAAATGCACCTTCTGCCCTTGGAGGGCACTGTAGTGACTGAACAGTACATGAAATTTGAATACTTTTCAAATCACTTCACCAATGACTTGCCTGACCAAGTTCATGAATGTTGCATCAGCACACAGTTCATTCAGAGAGAGTGTGACTTTGCTATGAGAAGAAAAGTTTCCTAGAAGTCTTTCACTGTTACTCCCTCTGTCACTGTGTAGTCAAGGGCCATATGTCTCCCATGGAAGCCTTCTTACCAGTCTCTTGGGGTAGACATTGAAAGATGATCAGTGCTTGGAATGATTTGGTCCCTAATACCTTACTATTATTCAGTACAGGTTCTAGAACCACTTTCATCCACACAGGGGTGGAGTTGGTGGACAAAAAGCTGAGCTGGAAGACAATGTTTTATTTGTATTTTGTTTGTCTAGATGGTAAGACAAATGAACAAACAAGTCCCTCATCTTGCTGCACTGAGCACAGGCAAGCAAAGGCAATGATCACTTAAGTGATCAGCAGGCAGGCTGGTCAGGTCATTATTGGGCAAAGAGTTCAGAGATAGAAGTTCATAGGTTAGTTGACAGTGTCAGCTCCACCTTCGGTCACAATCCTTTGGAAAGGATGGACACACATATTGTGCCTTCAAACTTTAGTAGACACTGCACCTCATACACCATTCAGTTCAATAGGGTACTCCAGGACTGAAGTGGCTGATGCCAATGTGTAAGGTATTTGTAGGGTGTGTAGATCAACCCAGCCTCTGGCCCTGGAGGGACAATCACAGCAGTAGTGTGAGGAATTCCTTTTGGCATGACAGAGGTCTGTATTTGTCTGATCAAAGGCATTATGGTAGGGTCAGCTAGAGAAGAGTACTCAGGGTCACTGGTATGTGCAGCCCCAGTTATGATCCTTGGAGCAGCCAGGGCTGTTGCCACAAGAGAAAAGGCAAGGGCTGGTGATTTAATGTTGGCATCTCTGCAGGTGTCATTCAGAATCAGAAGCTCATAACTGCTGTCTTTAGTTTTACTTTGCTTTATTCTGAGCATCTTCTACAGTGATTAGTACATCTGAATCTTCATGTATATGCCCCCGATTCAGATTGTTCTGTTTGCTCCTCCTTCGCTTTATCTCTTTCTGAGCCTTTGCCTCAGGCCATTGTTTTACATCCATTTTCTGTCTCAAGCTCTTTAGCTGTAAATCCTCTGGGGCCAAAGTTCCTACCAAGAAAATTAAAGTCTAGATATTTAAATTTTTTGAATTTTTTTTACACAAATAGAGCACAGCTTTTCATTTCTCTGGTTGCACATGATGCAGAGTCACTCCATTTGTTAAATCATACCATACAAAGGGTAGTAATGTCTTTCTCATTCCACCATCTCACCCCCACACACCCTCCCCTTAACCTGCTCTCCTCTGCTCAATCCAAAATTTCTCATTCTTTCCTTGACTCTCCCCCAGAATATTATGGACCTGATCCATTTATCAGAGAATATATTTGGAACTTGTTTTGTTCCATGATAGTCTCCAACTCTGTCCATTTACCTGCCAATTTTATAATTTCATTCTTCTTTAAGGCTCAGTAATATTCCACTCTGCATATGTACCAGTTTGTTTATACATTCAACTGTTGAAGGGCAACTAGGTTGTTTCCATGGATTACCTGCTGTGAATTCAGCTGCTATGATCACTGATGTCACTGCATTACTATGGTGTGCTGGTTTTAAGTCTTTTGCATATACACTTAGGAGTGGGAAAGCTGGGTCAAATGGTGGTTCCCTCAAAGTTTTCTAAGGAATCTCCAATCTGCTTTCCAAAGTGGTCACACCATTTTTTTAGTCACAAAAATTTGAATATTCTTTTACAGACACATTTAGTTTCTCTCATAACTGAATAATAGTTCCCACTTGGAGGCTTGTACATGAACTACAGTGAAAGTTGAGGAATGTGCATATAGTGCACTATAAGGAGATATAGTGACATATGCCACAGTGGTTCTGGTGGCTCAGCTGTATGGACAACCTTATCCCCTAGATGTATGCTAATAGAGGAATTGGTGATAGGTGACAAAATCTGCTGTTTAGGGCAAGCCCCACAGAAGAATCCTAATGTAGACCATGGGAGTTTGGGAACAGTCATGTCACCTTCTGTAGAGAATTACACACCTTTTGAATTACAGCTCATGCTGCAAAGCCTGTTGCTGGTAGGTACAAAACAACACCAGTCATCACTTGAACATGAGGCCATAACTGTGTGATTTGCCAGTCAGAAGGTCAAGGAGGCTCAGCATAGTGGATAATTTGCATCTGGGAAGGAGCAAGAGCAAGACTCCATCCCAATACTCTGCATGGGCACATGGTAAAGGCCCCATATCTCCAAGTTTCCAGTACCAGACACTCTCCCAGGAGTCCCATGTATGTCCCATGGGTGGCGATGAAGCTTTGGGTACAAGGTGAGTGTGACACTACTGCTACCTGAGGGCTCCAGTTCAACAATGTCTAATAATAATAGAGTGAACCCTGATTATGCAATGTCTCCTAACCACATTAAAATTAAAAAGACATGCATAATTATTTTAATAATGTTATATAACCCACTATATCAAAGAAGTATCATTTCCACAAAGATTGGATGAACAATATTTGTGATATAATTTACATTCTTTTTCTCATGTAGTTTCTTTGAAATATGTTACATGTTAATTTGGACAGTAAAATTTCCTCAGAAACGTCTGATTTGTTTTCTATTTTCTCATTTACATTTGTTAAGGTAGATTTACTTAACCAAATAACCAAAGCATGATTGGTAATTTTCTAACCACTGAGTTGTTAACAGAAATAACATTTACCCTTTGATATTTACAACCACATAATATAAATATGATTCATGATTTTTAGAATAAATTCAACTTTGAAGGAAAATGATGTTTGTTTTCAAAACTATCTTATGAAAGTCCATAATTTAAGTAATATACTAACACAACATTTCTAAATTTATGTAGTATTTCTAAATCTATATAGTATAATTGCTTAAGTTTTTATTTCTTCTTTTTAGATATACATGATAGTAGAGTGGTTTGGGATATATATATATATATATATATATATATATATACACACATACATATATGGAATATATTTTACCATTCTTATGGTTATACGTGATGCACAGTTACACTAGTTGTATATTCATATATAAAGATAGAAGTTATATAAATAATCTAATTTGGGGGTATAAAAAAGCAGTCTTTTCACTGTTCACTGTTACAAGCTCCTGCTGTGGTTATGTTTGTGTTCATAGAAATGCAATGTTGATTTTAAGTGACTTTTTTAATCATCATGCTTTTAGAGTAAAAAAAATAAATTCTGTGTTTGCAATGTCAAAAACAGCATGAAGGTATTTTGGTGCCAGGTCAAATTCAACAAAGAGTGACCTGAGAAGGAAATGATCCTGATGATGAGGTGGATCTTAATTCAATTGGTGTATCTCAGGTGGCTTCCTTCCCTAGACATACATATGTTTTCCCAAGCAGCTCATGAACAAAATGCCCATGCTTTCATGAAGAGAGATTATTCATGTGGTCATGAGAACATATTTCCACTCACAGAGGTGACCTGCCTATAGCCAGGAGGCAACAGCAGAATCCAACCCTGAGTTCTAATATGAGGTTATTTCCTATGGGAAGCAGCAGGTTCCTCAGAGCAGATTGATGACACTAGACCTTACATCATGGCAGACTGACATTAGTTCTCAGCGAAACATGCATTTGAGGGAGCTTGTTTTCCTTGCCTGCAGTGCTTCTGCCAAAACTGTTATCCATGGACTTAGTGAACACCTTAACCACCATCGTGGTATTCAACATGGGGCTTCTGAGCACAATGCTTATGTCACAGCCAATAAAGGGCAGTGATCAAGCCACATTCCTGCCATTACTACTCTTACATTTCCCCAACATCCTAAAACACCAGGTCTGACAAAAAGGTTGACTGGCTTTTGAGGAGTCAAAGATGAATTTTGGTGACTGGTTTCACCCATATCCAATACAGGATGATGTTTGTGGCATAGGCAGGATTCCTGGAGCTGGAATGAGGGCCTGGGACTTGGAGTTACTCACACACTAGTGACTCACTAGCACAATGTTTGCTTCCCATTTCAGTAATTCAACCCTATATTGGTCTAGTGCAGAGGACTTAGTTCCAAATGGAGGACACAAGAATGACTGCTGTAACCTGTGTCCAAGCCTACCTTTTTCTACTCATGACAAAGAATCACTAGACTGAGTTGGGGCTATTGGGACATGATTGGTTTGATAATCAGGGGAATTAGGTTGCTACTGCTGACTCAAAATAAGGAGGCAATGCATGGAAAGAAGCATGTCTCTATTCCTTCCTTAGACTGCAGTTAAGGACAGAAAACCAACACAATCCACTTCAGCAGGGCTATTGGTGCACCTATGTTGTCTGCAGTAATGGTTTGGGCCATTCCACCTGGCACTACTAGCTAGAGATCAACACTAGCCAAAGCACTTTTTGGTGGTCAAGGGACTTAGAAATGGGGAGTGAAGAAAGTATGAATGGTGAACACAGGAATTAGAATTCTATGGGAAAATATTTATTTTAATGTGAATGTATTTGAATATGATTTCCTTCCTCTGTCTGCTCCTAGTGTCATCTAACATAAGTGTGTTATAAATAGGTAACTTTAGCCGAGCATGGTGACACATGCCTGTAATTCCAGCTGCTCAGGAGACTGAGGCAAGAGAATCATGAGATCAAAGCCAGCATGAACAAAAGCAAGGCGCTAAGCTATTCAGTGAGACCCCATTTTTAAATAAAATACAAGATAGTGCTGGGGACGTGGCTCAGTGCTCTAGGGATCCTGAGTTCAATCCCTGGTACCAAAAAGAAAAAAAAAAGTTAACTTTATATTTCAATATTTAACTTACAGGATATCTAAATGGAGGGAAATGAACATACTTGAGGTCAAAAAGTATATTTTATTGTCTTATTGGAAAAAGATGAGCATTTTTTTGTTTTGGCGGTTTGTTGGATAATTTTATCTTAGTGGATGTGGTCTGGATATCATATGGATATAGGAATGAGTTTCTGGTTATCACAGGTGGGATATGGTGCCTTTTTGAGTTACAAATTTCAAAGCATCAGTTTATTTCTCAAAATTGATTATATGTATATTTCTGGTAGAAGGAGGAATGCTTTCTGTTATACTAGCCATGGAGGATAAAAGTGAAGCCCTGCAATCCTGTGACTTATGCCTGCATATGTGTATCTGTTGAGCCACTACATAGAGAGTAGAGCTCAGGTTGTTCATATGTCCTTGGATTCACCTCCAGCATGGTTCTTGATACTTCAATTCCTTCATAATCCACAGTAACTAGAACATTTGACTCCATGTTCATTTTACCTAATGTAAGGAATGAGTAGTACTAGATGGGGCATCTGTATATTTACCACAGAATTTAGCAGCATAGAGCAGCTTTCTGAGTATAGAATGGCCTTCCTGGTCCATGATTAGTCAGATATGTTGCTGATGTGATGAAAACCCAACAAGAACAATTTAGAGGAGGAATTTTCCCCCCTCGTGCTTTCAGAAGTGTCAGTCCATATAGGGCCATCTCCATTGCTCTGGCCCAAAGTGAGGTAGAAGATCATGGCCAGATGACATGAAAAAGAAAAGCAACTTGAGTCATGACCATCAGAAAGCAGAGAGACCTCAGCTCACCAAGAACACAATATAAACCCCAATGTCCCATCCCCAGTGACAACCTCATTCAGCCATAGGCCACCTGCATATAGTTACCACCTATATCATTGGATTAACCATGGATTAATTTACACCTCACAACCTCTTCATTTTTCCTCTCAAGATTCTTGCATTGTCTCACACAGGAGCTTTTGTGGGACATCTATATCCAAACCATAAGAGTCCCTGAATGCCCACGTGGGAGATCTCTCTTCATTGATTTCTGTCCTCAAATGCACAGCACAGCTGGGCCCTCTGAGACCTCTCTCATTCATCTATAGATTTTTGAGGTAAGTGTGTGTTTGGTCACCATGCAAATTATGAATCCTTTGGGCATAATACTAATAGGAAGACACTCGAATCAACTGTGGGGACCAAAGAAGATTCTGAGGAGTTGGAGGTTCAGCATTCAAACTTCTTCAATCTTCTTTGGGCAAAGTACCACCCTTGACTTCCCTGAACAATGGTTATAATCACTTACCAGTTGGTGACACTTTTGCCACTCTTCCAATTCTTCTGAGCTGTTTTTTTTTTTTTTAAATCTGGGTCTAGTTTAGATGGTCTGTTGCCCTTCCATGTTCCTGTCCATGGGCAGGGTAACTCCCTACTGAGAGACCACTGATGACAAGTGACTCAGCATAAGGACACCATGGACCCTCACATTCCTCATAGTTCTCTCAGTAGCTCCCAGATGGACTTTAGTTTCCTCTTTGGCATTTCATTTAATGTTCCTCTTGTTGTTGACATGCTTTTATGCATTTCACATGTTATACATTGTTTACTTATTCAACGTATTCATTACTTTTTCATTTACTTATTCATTGTTTACTTATACGTTTATGGATTTACTACCAATTTTAGCCTCAAACATTGTTTTTGACACATCTCATTCTGCAATGTACCATTAATAGCCATGTTTATTTTAATCATCCATGTTTTATGTGGCATGTCTAAAAGCACCAGAATTCAGCCCTGATGGACAAAACAACTTTAAGTCCCTTATTGTCTGTGAAATTCATCAGTGTCATAGTTTCTAGGGCTGAGATCTTAAAAATAATTTGTCAGGATTCCTCAAGCAGAGATGATCCTGCCTCTGAACCAAAGTGTATTCCAGGTTCAGGGCTATGAATTGAGGCTGGTGAGAGTCAGTGTCACTTTGAGAGTCTCCTCAAGGAGACAGTCCATACTCCATGCAGGGAGAAGTGAACAAGTGCCCCCTTTGCTCATGCAAGAACACATAGAAAATTATTCCTAAAGTAAGAATTTGGCTGGAGGTGGGAGGAAATTCCAGATAAGACTGTGCAGGCATGTTTGGAAGACCCTAGGATAGAGAAGCCTTCCCAGGGATGACTTCTGGACAGTGGTAAATAGTTCCCTGAGATTAGCAGGAGGCCCATGCAGTCATGCTGGGAGAATAAAATAGACCCTAGGAGCCCCATCTTCTCACACTGTTCTTCCATGCTTACACATACAATCAGCCTCCTTCAGTGCATTTCCCAGGTGAGGTCCTCTCTGTGCCTTGACTCTTGCCTGTGTCCTGGGGATGACCCTGTGTTAGTCTGACCCTCAGAATGTGGTCACTGCAGCCCCAGATACAGTTTATACTCTCCTGATGCCCATTCAGGGACTGAAGTTGGACTCCTCCTTTTCACGCCCAGGGCTGACCTCACTCTTGAAATCTGCCTATGCAACCGCAGCTTCTCTCTTGGCTTCCTCTGAATGCCCTTCCACTGACACTTGCTGGTTAAGGATTAACAGACTAGCAGCCCCCCTCCAGAGGACCCCAGGTCTTTTGTCACTGGAGAGCCTGTTGTCAGGATGCCCAGCCTCACTCTGTGCCAGTTGTGCCAAAACGTACCCTGTCCTATGTCTCAGATTACTGGCATTCACAATGCACGGGAAGTCATGGCAGGTCAAGTTCCTGTTACCAGGGGCTTTCTTTCTGTTAGAAGAAACTCAAGCCTATCTCCCCACATGCAAGAGTTTAGAGAAATTTTGTCAAACCTTGTGCAGATGCTGGCTTCTTAGGTACTTTGAAACCAAAACTCACGTGTTCCATCTAATGTCATCCCAGATAATGACAGACTTCTGCCAATGTGCTGATGTCTACATGTGTTTTACCTTTCCTTAAGTTCCTTACTTATTCACTACCATCTCCCATCGTGATTGGTTTATTTTTCTCCATCATACCACTTTGGTTACCTTTCATATCCTTTTATCTACATTTTACATTTATTTTCATAGTGGTTTCTACATGCTTTACACCAACTACTTTACATCAATACCAACATAGTTTGCAATGATGCTGCCTGAGTTCTACTACCATGTTCCCTCTCTTCCTACCTTCACCTATTCTTGCATATGATGCTGTTGTCACAAGTGTGATGTGCATACTGACATTCTTGTGCTCATTTCCATTCTTGATTCAAATCATGAACGTTTTTCTCCTGTCTTTTAATTCATATGGTAAAATGGTAATTATTTCAGATGTTTGTTAGAATGATGGAAAGCTAACACAACAAGAATGCAGAACCACAGTCTAATCCCTGCATGCCCCCTCCTGTAGCTGCCCCTGCAGCCTTCCACTGGATGCCAGGCCTCCTCCCTGCAGAAGAGTTTCAACTCTTTCTGGTCCTCAATTCCCGGTTGGTCTCTGCTGCCCCCTATTGAACTCTCTCTGTCAGGGAGCATTCTAAGCAGTTGGATGGAGAGTTTGAAGTTAAAGAATTGAAATTGCCCTAAACACCACCATTGGGTATCAGGCTGACTCCATGCCAAGTATAAAATGCCTGGTTCTCTTAGGTCTCTGCCTTGTACTGGTCAAGTGCCCGGACACAGACTTACACAAACATGCTCTGTGTCTTAACATGAGAAACCCTTCCTCTCTGTAACCCCACTAACTCATCAATACAAGAAACTAGAAGATCCTTGCCAGGATGGTAAGTCAGGTACCTGAGGGAGAGCTATGAAAGGGTCTACCCATATCGCCAAAGATCACCACAGGTGCCAGGGTTCTTAGGTTCTCAGAGGCTGCTCCAAGGGACTTGGATCTAGAGAGCTAGACCTGAGAATTGTGAGACTCAGAACCATTGTTATGCCCCCAGACAAATACTCAGTCATCCTCTGCCTCAGAATCCCCAATTCTCCACTCTTCAGTGGGACAATCACATGACATGAGAAGAACCATTGGGGATAAAATGGAGCAGGAAGCTGAAGACACCTGTGCCTAGGAAAGATGCATGTCCTATAGCCACAGGCAGAGTCTCTGAGGCCTGTGAGTAGAAATCAGGCAGCAGGAGGCTAGAGCAAGTCCTTGGGACAGGGGAGGAACTAGAATGGCATACCTATCCCTTTTTCCCAGGAGAGACAAGCCAGGCTTCACTGAGAAAAGGGCCAGCTAGACCAAGACTCCTCTGTCACTGCCAAAATTCAGCTCTCAGTGTATGTCAGTCTGGAGCAGGGGAAGGCATGGGCATCTAGAGATGCACCTGCAACAGCTGGGGAGATCCCCTGCCAGTCCCCTGAGAATTTCCCAGGATCAAGCCAGACCTGGATTTCTGAATTTCTCAGTGTGGCCACCATGTGAGGATGTGGTCTATGGTGAGACATTTGCTGCAGGTGCAGGAGCTAGAGGTGGGGAGGGGACTTTTGGCTGGGTGATGGTATAGCTGGGGATGCTATGTTTAGGGACAGTCCCTTTTTTTTCTCCTGCCATGTTGGATCTCTAAGCAATGACAATTTGATATTTGCAAATCAGGACTATTTTCCTCGAATAAATTACTGCCTGTGCTCAGTGTTGAAATACTGAAATTCAGCAGTGGAGGTGTTTCTTTTCATGATGGGAGTTGCTAGTTGAAGAAGGATGCTCTGTGTTCACTGCTGGGAGTTTACAGTATGTTACTGAGGAAGGATGTTCTGCCTCATTGCAGGGATTTCAGCTAGGAGCTCAGTAAGAGAGTCTAGGAAGAATGACCTCCCCTCCTGGCCCTATCATTGTATAATATGCAACTAGACCATAATAGGAAAAAAATCATGATCTTTATTGTTGAGATCTAGAAATTGGAAAACATCATGACTTGAATATCATTATCCAGCCTTCCCTCTGCAGAACACCTGCCCATCTGGAAACACCTGTGAATCACTAACATAAGCCCCCTGAGATCAGCTTCCTAAGAGGTAGGGCTTTGGATACAGAATTCCCACTTTCTTCTCACTGAGCCACTTTTTAAATAAAATCACTTTCTTTGCCTCAACTACTTAGCTGTCGACTGGACAGTTGTGGGACAAACAGCTGGATCTTAACTCTGTTAACAATATAGAACTCTGAAATAATCTTGCCCCTGAAATCACATTTGTACAGGCAACTCAGAGCATCTCTCTTTCATTATTCCTGCATCTTCTAACATTGCCAAATCAGAAAACCTGGAATTGCTCACGCCCCAAAGAAGACAACTTCAAATCTGGCATTTGTGACTATTCTTCTTAAGCTAGCCTCCTACTTTCAAAAGAATACCATTTTCTCAGCCAGGTGCAGTGGCACATGCCTGTAATCCCAGCAGTTACAGAGGCTGAGGCAGGAGGATCACAAGTTCAAAGCCAGCCTCAGCAATGGCAAAAAGCTTAGCAACTCAGTGATACCCTGTCTCTAACTGAAATACAAAGTAGAGCTGGGAATGTGGCTCACTGGTTCAATCCCTGGTACAAAAAAAAAGAATACCATTTATCATTTTCACTACATTAACCATAGCCATTGCTTAATAGAAGAATCTAAGATGCCAGGGGATATACACAGAGCTCAACCTCAGTGCACACAATATGCAGGCACAAGCACAGCCATAAAATTAGTATTTACTAGAGTCTTGACTTGACACACTCCTTCAGTACTGTCATCCTTCTCATGGGACTCAGTATCATATCTTTAGACAGGATCTCATCATTATACAGTCTTTATGCATTGCATCTATTAGACCTTTTATAGAAAGTTAAAAATACAGCTACACAAGCAAGAATAAATTTATATTAGAGAAAACGATGTTAGTGGTGGTGGGGGAGCCCCACCCAACAACCACTTAGGTGTTACAATTCTGGGTCACAGACTTCTGAAAATACACTATTTCTAAATCATAATTAAATTAGTGACTTTTTCTTTTTGATATTAAATATTCAGAGACTGAACAGGGCAAGGGCTCGACCACTGAGCTACATTCCTGCCCTTTTTATTTTTAGGCAGGCTTCACCAAGTTGCCTCAACTGCCCTCAAATTTCTTATCCTCCTGCCTTAGCCTGTGTAGCTGGGATTATAGGTGCACACCATAACAACAGCTAAATCTAACTTTTAAAGATAGGGTTGTCTTCTACAGAGACTACATCAGTCAGCATTACTTGTCAGGTAGTACAGCTCAGCAAGATGTACAGGTGAACGGGGCATAAGCCTTTGGCAATTTTTCCATCTGCTTTGGCTGACTAAAGCACTCTGAGAACTTTTAAGAACACTTGCACTAATGGGGAAGGGCAAATCCTTACCCCTTTTTTGAATTTTCAGTTACAGATCTACACCCAACATTTCTTCTCAGTCTTTACCCCTAAGCTCATACTTCCTTTTTCCAGGAAGAAAAGACATTTTTAAAACAAGTTGTCACAAACACCTTTTTACGCTTATGCTGCAATTCCCAAATGGCAAAGTGCCTTTCCTCCCAACCAAAAATAGTGATCCTGCTAGACCCTTCCACATCACTCATCAACAAGGACCTCACAAATGATAAACTGTCACAGGATTCTGGCACCAGGTGTTTCTTAAGCACCTGGAAAATTCAAGAGTTCTCACACCCCAAAGAAGACAACTTCAAATCTGACATTTGTGACTATTCTTCTTAAGCTAGCCTCCTAGTTTCAATTCTTAAGATACTGATGTAGGTATAGATGTCTTTTCCTTTAAGAGATTTGTAGTTATTTAGAAAAGCACCTGGGATTTACTTGTGTGCCTGTCCTAGAACTTTCTCATGGTATGGCAGCTCACTGATTTTGCAGTTTGCAACTCCATCAGAGCCTCTCATACCTCCAGCCCACCCAATCCAGCTTCTTCCAGGCTCCCCCATCCCAGAGGATGATGCCATCATCCACCCATTTTCTCTCCTTTTTCTGGCACCCATAAGATCCACACCATCCACAAGTCCTGCCCATTCCTATTCACCTCTTCAAGCCAGGACACCACCATTTACATGAGTCCCATTAACAACCTCCTCATTGGGTGCCTTACCTCCATTTTTATGTAGACACTGCCCACGCTTTGTACATATTGATAAAATAGTATTAAAAAACAGATCACTTGAACTGGGGATGTGGCTAGTGGTAGAGTGCTTGCTTAGCATGCTCAAGGACCCAGGTTCAATCCCAGGGCCACCACAAAATAAAACAAACCAAACAATAAAACTCCCCCCCAAAAAAGAAAAAAACAGATCACTTGATTCATCTACATAACACCACATGATCTCAGAAAAGTCCAATTTGTCCCAGGGAACAAAGTTCTATACAAGGTGTCCCCTGCCTCGCCCTCCAATAAGGGTGCAGCCCCTGCCTGCTCCTACACCTCCTGCCCTGTATTCACCTTACTTCTCTAGAGAACACACCAGCTGTTTGAGATAGGGACACACCAGGCCCATCCTGAAAAGTGTGTCTTTGTGCCTCAGTCATCCCCATCATGCTCCTCTCGCTGATCTGCACACAGCTCACTCCTGACATGTATATTTCAGCTTCTCAGAAGTTTTCCTTGACCATGCAATCTAAAGAGCCATGAGAGAGTCCCCATAACTCAGAATACTATCAGAATAGATTCATCTTGTCTGCCTGCTGTGAGAACCCAAGTTCCTCATTCAGGAGACTCACTGTCCTAGCATGCACAGCCAAGATACAACTGAGGCACTAACTGCTTTGTGGAGAAAGTACACAAGCACTGAAGGTGGCCCACATGCCAGGGTAACATTGTCACTGGGCCATTCCCTTTGTTGCCCATTAGAGTGCAGTGTATTTCCAATGGCTCCACATGGGTATATTTTGGGTTCTTATAAACAAATGAAGTTCTATTCCTTATCATCCATCTGCAACTTGTTTCTAGTTGCTCCAAGAGTCTGGCTTTCTTTAAATGATCATTTTTTCATTTGCCAAAACTAGAAAGTCAACCATGTCAACAGGCGCCCCCTGGTTTACTGAGCTAAGTTTACTTATTTCTTTGTGAACACTCAAATTTGAGATTGGGGAACCATTGAAATGTAAGCCTCAGCACATCACTGAAATCACATCAAATGTAATTCATCATTTTTACTCTTTTTGCACCAAGTTCTACAGAGCTAACAATTCTAGACAAGTACATTTTTCTTTTCTTTTTTTTAAAGAGAGAGAGAATTATTAAATATTCATTTATTTATATATTTTGTAGTTTTTGGTGGACACAACATCTTTATTTTATTTTTATGTGGTACTGAGGATCAAACCCAGTGCCCTGTGCATGCCAGGCAAGCATGCTAATGTTTGAGCCACATCCCCATCCCAAGACAAGTAACATTTTTCTATCTAAAAAGTGACCATACTTTATTTTTATCCAATAGTCCATCTACATGTTGAAAACTATTCTAGCCACTTCTAAGGCTGACAGAGCGGCCCTGCTAGAGCTGTCTAATGATGCCACTTTGTCCCCTACATAGGCACTTGAACACATGGATAATAGATGAAGCAGCCTTAGTCCCCAAAGGGGACTATGTTCATACTGTATATCTAAGGTTCCTAAATAAGACTTCAGAGAATTTGATTCTACTAAGGTTAAAAATTCTAAGGTTCAAATATATTTTATAAATAAAATTTCCTACCTGCTGGTAGAGGTCCACAATGCTGGTTTGGCTGCCATCTGTTTTTTTAAATGTATCTCTGGGAGTCAATCCCAGTTGACAGCATCCACCCTGTAGGTTCTGTTGTTGTATCTGTGGTGTAATCCCAACATAAGAGGGTATTCCTGACTTAGTCATTGCATACAAAAGTATTTTTAATCCTCCAAGTAATTGTAGGATATATCGATACTCAATTCACATACTGTACAACTCACCCATTTAAGTGGATTAGCCAATGGATTTCATTGCATCTGCAGAGGTGTACAATCAACAATCTTAGTATATTTCTACCTCCCAAGAAAGAGCATCATAACCATAAGCAAGCAGTCATTTCTACCCCAGTCTCCTAACCCTAAGTCAGCTAGACATCAACTTTCTACCTCCTAAGAGTTGCCTTCTCAAGGATCATGTGAATTGAACTATACATGTAATCTTTCCTGACTTTCACTTAGCTTTATGTTTTCAAGGTTAATTTGGGTGGTAGCAAGTGTTGGTAGCTGATTCCTTTCTATTACCAAGTAATGTCCTATTGTAACCAGAAGCAATGACCCATGTCTATAATCCCAGAGACTAGAAAGACTGAGTCAGGAGGATGGCAAGTTCCAGGCCAGCCTGAGCAACTTAGCAAGACCCTGTCACAAAAGAAAACAAAGGACTGGGACCTTAGCTCAGTGTTAGAGCACTTGCCTAGCATGGGTGAGGCCCTGCGTTTAGTCTCTAATATCAAAATCTTCTATACCTACAATGCACATATATACACACAAATACACACATATTTTATGTTGGGTGGATATATCACATTTGTTTATATACCAGTTGATGGACCTTAGGGTTATTTATACTTTTGGTTATTATGAATAATGTTATGGACCATTCAAGTACCAAATTTGGCAGACAAAAATTTCCATTACTTGGGGTGGGGCTGTGGCTCAGTGGTAGAGTACTTGCCTAGCATGTGTGAGGCAAAGGATATAAATAGATAAAATAAAGGTCTCTCAACTAATAAAAATATTTTTAAAAAAAATTTTTAGTTTTCAATTCTTTTAGGTATATAACTAAGAGTGGAATCTCTGGGTCATATGGTGTGCTAACTTTATTCTGACATTTCCTCAAATAATATTTTTCAAAAAACTATATTATTTTGTGTTTCTACTGCAATGTAGGAAGGTTGGTTCTACATTTCCCAAATTCTTACCAAGTTGTTAATATCTGGTTTTATTTTAGCTATCCTCGTGGATGTGAATAGTACCTTATTTTGAGTCTCACTGGCAGGTGATGTTGGGCATTTTTTTATGTGCTCACTGACCAGAATATCTGCTTTGGACGAAGGTCTCTAGAGAAAGGTCTACTCAGATGATGTGTCCATTTTTTGAACATTGTCTGTCTTTGTGTTGGGTTCTGTTCTTTATATATTCTGGATATATCTTCTTTTAAGACATGTTATTTGCACATATTTTGTCCTTGTCTGTCAGTTGTCTTTCCACTTTTTTGACAATATACTTTGAACAAAAGTTGTTAACTTGAAGTTCAATCTACACATATTGTTCTTTATCTCTGTGCTCTTGGTGTCCTATCCAAGAAGAGTTTGCCTAATATAGTCAAAATTTACTCCTATACCTTCAAAGAAAATTCCCCTTTTAGCTCTTACATACATATAGGTCTATTTTGAGTTAGTTCTTGATTTAAATTTGGGTAAACTTTGTGCATTGTGTGAGGGGTCAGGTGGATATCCAGTCACCCCAGCATATAACTGAGAAGACATTTCCCCCTTGTTGAATTGTCTTGACATTCCTGTCAAACTAAGTAACTGCAAAGATAAGGGCCAACTTCTGGACTCAGCTCTATTACAGTGGCCTGCAGGTCAATCTTTGTGCAGGTATTACCCTGCTCAATTATTGTCACTTTTTAATAAGGTTCACAGTTGGGAAATGTGAGTTCTCCAACTTTGTTCTTTGAAGATTGCTTTGGTAAAGTAATTGGTTGTTCAAATCCACAGTCTTATCAAGTTAATACTACTTGTGTAGAATACAAATTAAGATAAAATGTTCCAATAAAAAGTAGCCAATGCATTATACATAAGTTCTGATTTTAAAAATAACCTGTCATTCACCCAAAAAATAAAAAGAGAAAAGAAATGCAGAAAAAACGTGCTGCTCTGGGCAAGATGACCCAATGAATGGGCATCAGGGACTGAGGGAGAGTAGAGCCTAGAGCCCCTCTACCAGGCTGTTTACCAGGTGAGAAGAGCAGCAAATAGTTTTTATGATGTATAGTTCACACTATTTGTAGTCTTAAACTGCAACCTTCAGTGATTCAAGAAATACAGGAACATCTTTTCTTTGGGCAGAAGCAGTAATCAAATTGATGATTGCATAATTTTAAAAACAAAAAATTAGACTTACTTTGTAAAAAAATTTAACCCAACTAATTCTTTGTCTACTTTCTCTTTGGTATTTCTTGCATTTTTTTTCAAATATCTTCATTACAAAATCATAAGTAGTTTCCATTCAGAGTACTTCATAACTCAGGTTGGCACACAGAGTAAGGCTGTTTTCATACTGAAGACCTTCAAATAAAGATTACCTATAAGGAGCATATCACTTTGTTAACTGTCATTCCCAGACAGTCTTAATGCATCAGCCCTAATATATATACATATATGTAGATAGATAGATAGATATAGATATAGATATATGTAGATATATATACATATATACATGTATTATATATTTTATATTATACATATATACACATATATGCACATATCAACAAATAATATAGATACATAAAATAAGTATAATTACTATTAAAATGTTTTTCAGAGAGAAAATTGTTAATCAATTTTTAATTGATTTAGGCTTCCTACATTGTTTATTCAATAACTGAATACTGGGGTCCATCCCTAATATCAAAATCTTATATAAATACAATGTATATGTATACACACATATCCATACATATTTTCTTTTGGATGGACATATCCCATTTGTTTATCGGTATACCATTTGATAGACAGAAGCTTAATTGCTTTACAAGCAAAGGAAAAACCCAGGGGATTCTTGTCCCAGAGGCTGTGATTCTGCACATCAGGGGCAACAGAGGGTTTTTAAAGATGTGATTTCAGGTGTGTCCAGTCCTACTTCACTTGTTAATCTGGGATATAATCAATTTTAAATCTTCTGGTGCCATCCCCAACTCTGAATTTCTTCACTCCTGTGGTGGGTGTGTGCTCAAGGACAGATAACTGAATGGGGACAAAAAGTAATCCTGTTTCCCCCCAGGTTAGGGACAGGGAAAGGGGGATTTAAAAAAAACAAAACATCAATCTTAAAATAAGCCTCAGTGGCAGAGCATCATGCTGGGGTTTTTCAGGTTAATTTTTTCAGTTTAATTTATACTTAACTGAACATTAGTTGTTCATGGTGGGTGGGTGGTATTATTTAAAAGGGCATCGCTTTTATACCAGTTCAAATAGAACAACTTTCTAAAAATAATATATTAAATCTGTAGAACACTATATATTTTCCACTTTATATAAGTTTAAAGTTGTTGAAATCACTTTGATTCCTGTCCCTGGGACCAATTTGTTTTGAATTCATCTGCTTCAGAGTTTTAGAAATTGTGGAATCAACTGAAAGAACTATTTGTCTCAGAGTTGGGGAATTGACCACCTGGCGGGATAAGGAGGTGTTCAGTGGTGGAAATGTGTGAGAGACACTCCTGAGTGAAGGAGCAGTCTGAGCCAAAGTCCAGAGGGGAATAAGCAGGGTCTGTGGGAACTGGCATGCCCAGGGCTGAAAGGTGTGTGATGGATGGGGAGGGAGATGGAGCTGGAAAGAGAAGCAGGATCACATAGCGGGGAGCTCCCATAGGGCCTGATGATGCCCAAAAAACGTTTATTGAAGAAACAAAACAGAGATGGTAGGAGCCAAAGGAGGAGGTTTGGACCACATGGTTCTTCTGAGCCCTTTTGTTCCCTGACAACTAGGTAAGACACTTCTTAAGGGTAGGGCTATCCAATGCTCACTGTCCTCCCTGCCCCACTCCCCACTGGAAAATAGCTCCCTAACAACTGAAAACACAAGTAGAACCTCCTGAGGGTGTAAGGACCCTTTCCTGGGGGCTGTCCTGTGAGTTTACCACACAAAGTTGGGTACAGACAATTCTATGGTGGACCAGTCTTTCATGGAAGACAACATGCTCATGAGATGTCACAAGATGGAGTCCCTTATTCCATCAACTGCCAACCACTCTACCAGCACCAGCCCTACAATTCCTGATTGCTCAGAACCTGGTGACTTCATCTTTAAAGAACAATGGGTCTGGGGCATTCTGGGGACTCCCATTGGTGGGCAGAGTAGTGGTGAGTTCACTCTTTTCAGAGCCATAGGCCTGGTAACCAGAGTGAACCTTATGGATTCGCAAAAGGAGGACCTGGGCCTTCCTGGCCGTAAGTACACCTAGTCCTTTGAGTGTGGGGGGGCAAACTTTCAGGGAAGATCCTCTGCATGGATGGGGTGGTGGCTGCCTGAATGGAGTGCTATGTAGTTAAGAGACAGGCTTCTCTAGGAAACTAAGGATTCCTCGAAGGCAGAGACCATGTTCTGCCCAAGCAGAAAAGATACAATTGAGGTCCTTGCTCTTAGTGAGGCTTCTCAGTCTGAATGACTGCGTGGGCCCTGGACTAGTAGCCAGAAGGCCTGACTTGAGTCTGGGCAGGTCATGGCCCCTGTACACCTAGTGTTCCTTATCTGTAAAAGGCTAATGGGGGGGGCTGGGGATATGACTCAAGCGGTAGCGCGCTTGCCTGGCATGCATGCGGCCCGGGTTCGATCCTCAGCACCACATACAAACAAAGATGTTGTGTCAGCCAAAAACTGAAAAATAAATATTTAAAAATTCTCTCTCTCTCTCTCTCTCTCTCTCTCTCTCTCTCTCTCTCCTCTCCTCTCCCCCTCTCTTAAAAAAAAAGGCTAATGGGGACTCTTATGTGCCCTGCAAATATACCTTTGACTGAATCAGGAAATTATTAGGCATGTCTTTGATAAGGGTGGGAAAGAATGAGAGGATGAATGAGCCAAATCCAGGAGAGGAATGAGAAACAGTTCAGGCCCCAAGCTACAGCTGTCAGTCAACTTGCCTCTTTTGTTTTTTTTAACTGCCTCAGCGTGGATCCCATGGTACTTCGGATTTTGGGGGCTGTGCAGTCTGATAACTGGTGGCTGCGTCCCCTTAATACATTGGAGGAAGAACCTGAGGAGGAGGGAGCGTGCCCAGCAGTGGGTGGAGGTGATGAGAGCTGCCACATTCAGTTACAGTCCCCTGCTGTACTGGATCAACAAACGACGCAGATATGGCATGACTGCTGCGATCAGAATAGGCCCTACCAGGGCTGTTGCCAATACTGACATTCAACTCCAAATTCCGGATCTTCCATCAGAGCCGCACCCCCGCGAAGACAGGCGTCATGCCTTCAGAGGCAGCAGCCCTGAGACAGAAGCCCCTGTTTCCCTCCAACCTGCTCTGGTGGTCCCACCGCAGCCCTCACCTAATGGGATACAGAGCGCCAGACCCCATCCCCTTTCCCGATTGTCTTTCCAGAGATACCCTCTGCCCCACCCCTCCGCACCCTGAACTTTCCTCCCATGATGTCCCACTCTGCCTCCTACCCCTTTCTTGAGGGTCCTGAAAGGCAGGTCTTCTATTCCCTTCCCACACTGGCCCAAGGGGTGAACTGACCCAATGTGAATACTTTTACTTCAGGGTCATAGACTCCTCTCACTGAAAGTGAGAGATTCAGGGGCCAGGTATTAGGAGTTAACCTCAAGCATCTGATCATGACACAGAGGTCAGAGCCCATTTCGTGTTAATTAGTAAAATTTTTGAAAAGTCAGAGTCGTTTGCATCTCATTTGCCAGTAGGAAGGCAATGTCCTTCCCCGGTGTCATGGTGGCACAAGTCTCACCAATAAAATGAGAACTGGAGGCTGGCTCTGAGGAGACACATTGAGCCAATACTTGTGGATGAGCTCAATTCCCTCCATCAAGTATTCAATGTGTTCAAGACCCTGGGCTAGGTCCCCAAAGGCACTGCTCTTCTGCAGGATGGGAAGTAAAATTGCCACAAGAGTGACAGTTGCTGGGGGCACACAGCTATGCCAGTCCACAGTGACTATCCACCGGCCAAACAAGTCATCATGAGGTCAGTGAACCACACCACACTATGCGCTGACTGGGTGATACCTATGGTGTAGCCATACTTAGCTGGTTGTTTCTCTACATTATTTCTAACAGAACAACACTGCAAAATGGCTATTGTGATTTTTCTTTTACTGATGAGAAGACAGGTTCCAAGGGCTTATGCCGTTTCTTCTTTTTTTGTTGTTATTTTCGCTGAGCCTCTTCTATTTACATATGCCTGGCAATACAGTTCCTGGTCTTTCCACCCATGGTACTAATCATGTCTTCTTAAAACATCCTTGGTGAACGAATGCTTCACTGTGTGTAGAGTGTCATCAGCTTGGTCTACAGATTTGCTTACTGGAAGGGCTGGTGGCAACTACCTAATATCATATGGAGTAACATCTGCAAAGCGTGTATCTTAAGATATCCATGGCTGCACAAAAGTTGAGTCCCCTGTCCTTCCACTACATGAGAATATTAATAATTTTTATACTTTCTGGATAAGGTCCAAAAAGGAGACACAAAGATAATTATGAGATATTTGGGTCAGTTTAAAGATAAGAAAGCCTGATTCTGTCACACAAATTTTTCCCATTTACTTTGAAAATGAGCAAACCCACTTACCATATTTCATCTAAACTTTAAATGTACATGGCCCTGAGAGAAGTGCCTGTTTTTGCCTATTTTGTGGTCTGTGGTGCATGTGATTGTGATTCTCAGAAGTTAGTAAACATGTAGCTAATTTTTTATTCCTTTTTTCCCCCTGTGTTTGGGCTGAAGGGCTTAGATCCAGCAACTGCAAAGAAAGCCTGAGTCCTATCTATGTGACCTCTAGCAATATATTTTAAGCCATTTTCTTTCTTTTTTTTTTAAAGTTAAGGGGAACCATTTCTTCCTTGTGTAAACATGATCTTATATTGCATCTCAAAATACAAAACAGGACTAAGCAGATCTTCTCTAGGAGAACAGAGGCAGAGGTTCACGTCTCCCTCACCTTGGCCCCTCTTCACCTTGCTCCCTTCAACCCTGCAGAGACCTAAAGTCCATGACCAATAGTCTTCACTTCTTCACACCCAAGTCTCTGATCCTGAAGGTAGATTCTAGAACACTGATTTGTGCCAATAATTACGTAGCCCCTGCTTTCAAAGGAGGATAGAAGCCATAAACATAAATCAAAGAATATTTTCTTTCTCTTAACAACCAAGGGAGTGGGGGGAGGCTTTGTAAGACACAGTGAGAGAAAAACAAAATGTTTTATTCAGATAAGTTAAAATGGCTGTCACTGATATGAAATGAAGCTCAAACTGAGTTATAAAAACCTTGAATTCACCCCCTAAACTGAACCAAAATTGCTTATATGTTACCAAAATAGCTCCACTAGAACAAAAGTAGATTTGCATTACTTCATATGAGAATACAAGTTAGAGGTTGGGTTCGTATAACAAAAATTACATGCTCTATAAAATCTCTGGATACACAATTGTGTTCTGGTTTGGGTATGAAAGAAACCAAATCTGGTTGGTGTTGGTACGCAAGGCAATGAGATGCACAGCAGACAAAAAGCTGTCAATAAAATCTACTAGACAGGCCATTGACCCCATGGGAGTCAAAATTCTCCACTGTGACCAGCAGCGCCAGCACAGGGGGTTGGAGGGGTTATGTGCAGCAGTGCAAAGAAAGGAAACTGCAGTAGAATGCAAAACAGCTAGCAGCAGAGGAAGGGTGTCCACTCCTCAGCTTTGTTGCTGCAGACCCATTCCTGGGTGCCAGGTACGTTGCAGCATCTTGAAGCCAGGCACTCTATTCCTCTGCGAATTCTACAGGACCTGTTGCCTCTCTGAATAATGGAGAGGCCCTTTAATGGGGCCAGGCATATATATATAAAAGGGTCAGGAAGCAGTGATTTGGGAAACTAAAGAAAGAAGCAGTAGGAGCTGCCATGCAGAATAGCTAAAGGTTTGCAAATGAAAGTCAAACTCAGATCACTACCCAATCTTTCCCATATCACTATTGAACCTTTCTCAGAGAGCTGAGGATGTGGCAGGTGAGGCTAGAGTATAGCTCAACCAAGGACTAGATTGGGTGAGGAACCCATACAGATATAAATCCCACATTAACAATAAGTAATTGGTTTCAGGGGCTTGTAAGCTCATCTTCTTAACTATAACAAAGGAAGTTGAGATAATGACCGGTTTCTGTGAGACATGGTAGTTTCTCAGGCAGGATGACAGGGATCACAGGCCTGAGTGCAGAATGGGTGCATGTGGCAATGACCCAGCGATTTCATTCCTAGACATATATTGGGGGAAGAAAACATATCTACAAAACCCTGCACAATAATATTCACAGCAGTATTATTCCTAATAGTCCCAATGTGGAAACAATAACCAACATGTTAGTGGATAAATAAAATGGGCTGTGTCCATACAATGGAATATTACTCAATGAAGTACTGCTACATGCTACAACATGAGCAGACCAAGACGACATTACACTCTTGTACAAGAAGCATACACAAGGCCACATATTATGATTTTGTTCATAGGAAACATCCCAAACCCAGCATCACACCTAAAAGACACTGCAGTCCCATTAGTAATCACTCTCACTGTCTTCTACTCTCAGCCCCCAGTAACGACTAATCTACCTTTCATCTCTATGGATTTGCCTATTTTGAACAGTTCTTATAAATTATATATAAGACGTGGCACTTTTTGTCTCAGTACAGGAACAAAATAGTGGCTCCATAAATATTTGCTGAACCAGTGGAGAAGCAGTATAGAAAGAATTTATGGTCTAGGAAAAGGTCACACAATTTTAGAGGTATGAGAAACTTTAAATGTCATCTAGTCCAAATATCTAATTTTCTCGATAAGGAAATCTAGATCCCCCAAAATCTTGGACTGACCCAGGGTTAGTCAGACATAGAGTGATAGAAGTGAGAATTAAAACACAAAAGTTTTGATTTACAATGTAGGAGTTTTTTTCCCTATATTTAAAGTTTTTGTAGACTGACTCCCCATAATAAAAGTTCCCTTTTTCTTTTACTTCATCTAATATGATGCAGTGATCAGTACCTCCTTAGGTGTAGGGCTTGCTTACTTGCTTGTGTCTAAACATGGCTGGGTCTCTTTCTGGTGTTTTAGGATGAACTTGTTTCAAGAAAAAGACCCAAATCATTTCTCAATATGACCAGGCCCCTTTCAATCTCTAGTCTTCTGTTGCTACCATTGTTTCTCCCTTTGAGCAGCTGTTTTGTGGAGATCTCCTACTAAAATATAAGCCCTGCTTAATTTTTTTTTGTGTTTTTTTTTTAAACACGAAGTTAATTTTTTAATCAGAGGGAGAAAAGGCCATATTTTAATACAAAACCCGATGTGACAATGCATACCAAAGAACTATAATAGTCTTTAAGATGAAGAAAGCACAATGACAGAAATCATGATACAGTACACCTCTAAGAAGCCTACAACAGACTAAGAAATAAACACACACACCTCCCCAGTACCCCCCCACACACATGTATGTACAGGCTATATGAGCAATGATTTTTAAAACACATTGGAAGAACAGGATGAACATACCCACGTGTGCAAATGTACACGTTTTCCTTAGAAACATAGCATGGTTTTCTTTCATTTTACTAAGCTTACAGAAATTCAATCTAGAACTATTTCATGCCTAACACATGTAAAGGAAAGGGTATAAAGTAAAATTTTGCATTTTCCTGGGAGTTGTTGATTGCATTTTTTTTGGGGGGGGGTTAAAATCTACATACAAATAGAGGTTGTTATGATGCTTGCCATTTACTTTTAATAGATTACCAAAACACTTTATACAGCACTATTTACATTACAGTAAATATGTTACACCCACAATGGTGGCCAGGGGATCAGTGCTTTCAAACTTCTCCAGTACCTACATGTGGAGATCTAAAGAGGACAATATATCCAGAAGATAAGGAATGGTTTGCTCCCCACTGACAAAGTGCTCCCTGACCAAAGAAAAGTCCCTATAGGCAGTATCTTCTGGTCAGCCACAGTCATTGTCAAGGAGTCCAAACCCTCGAGGCTCTTCACTGGACCTTGCAGGTCTCACTACTCCTGGGCTCAGGTGCAGCACCTGGGCTTGGGGCAGGACGGCCTCCCATGGCTCTCAGGCCCTCTCTGGGGTTGGCAGCCAAGCTTCTCTCAGGAAGATGATTGACAGAGATTTCGTGGTGGACTCTTGGAAGGCAGAGCCTGAACCACCTTGGCTCTGTTGAGCAACCTTGACCTTTTGTGATCTGCTGCCAAGCCCTGCTTAATTTTGAAAGCTCACAAGCTGACATCCCCAGGAAGTATGACTCTAGAGTTCACTCATTCTCAGAGAATAGCTTCTGATATGTATTGTATTGCCTTGTTCTGATGCATTATCTAAAGACTAGAAAGATATTTCACGACTATGGACTTTAGGAACAGAACTCTAAAATGACTTTTGCTTATATATTTGTTTGGATATTGGATCCACAAACATGTGAAACTCCACAGCGTATCCAAATTATACACTCCTGTTTGATGTTTTCTCCTTGACGAAGATTGATGATCTTCTTGAGAATAAAGATTTCTGTGATCCTTTGAGGAAAAAAAAAATTGACTCCAGCCTTACCACTTGAACTCCACCTCAAACACTCTATTTTATAATCATGGCACAATTACTATTTTACCCCTCCAGTTTGTGAATCCAATACAAAGATTAACCAGCTGTTGCTTTTTTAATTGAGAAGTAAACCATCTTTCACCCTCCATTCCAAATGAAGCAAAACCCACAATCTATTGTTTGTCTAATGATTTCTTTTTTTTTACTACTAAGAAATTCCATACATTTTCACCAAATATCTAAAACCATAGTTTTTACAGGAAAATCTCCTATCAACTGAACAATATCCAACAGATGAATTCTGAATTTCAACTAGATGACCTTTTTTTACATATATATGATATGAAGGATAGCTTTGCTCAAAGGAAGTGCACATCAGGAAAAGTGGGTTGAAAAGATTCATAAAGCTAGAGGGGAACTGATTTCCTTTACTATAAGTTCAACCCCTTCATTTTAAAGAAGAGGAAAGTGAACTTAGCAAAGGAAGGACAGACAGTCTTCTCAAGAAATAGTTGTAGAACAAGAGGTTGTCCCAGCCACAGAGAAAGGAAGGAAAGGGGGGAAGAAAAGAACCTCACCCTAAAACTCACACCAGGTACAAATATTAATTCAAACTGATCATGGATTAAAATGTAAAACATAAAGCCATAAAGAAAAGGAAAGCAAAGCTCAGCAACGGAACTTGGTTTGCCAAAGTTCATCCAGTGACTTAGACTTGTCACAGAGCTTAGCAAATTCCATTTGGCCCTAATAATTCTCTACTCAGGCTCAATCAGAGTAAATGGTTGCCACTCTGTTGACTGGATATTTGTTCATGCTCTTTTGGTCTTGAAAAATCTGATTCATGCTTCTTCAATTACTCATCAGCCTTCACTAGCCAAGTGCCCTGTGCCAGCCATCCTGCAGGGTTAGAAGCTTGAAGTCATGTTTCCCACCTCAAGGGACTCAGAGTTCATGGGGGAGAGAGTGGAGTCTCACTCTAACGAGATTTAAACCCCTTCAGGGGCAACAACCAGCTTTTCCTTCCTTTTCACCAGGTGAGCACAGCCAGTGGAGCCCTGGGCACACCTGGCACATTTTGGTGATTGGCCAGTCTTGGGGTCCAGGACACTGGATGCCCTGGTCTGTTGGGAGGACTGAAGTCTACAGAGATTAAGGGGCAAACCCTCCATAAGGTGAGAGAGGAGCGCAGGCTGTCCCACGGGACTGGGGGGCGCCACCTGGCTCATCTCTTGGCCTGCACCAGGCAGTGGTTACAGGGGAACCCACCAATGGCAGAGAGAACCTAGCAGGCCGAGGAAGACCCCCAAAGCTCCACATGCGAGCCTCCTCCCTGGGCACAGCCCTTGGCTGCCCGGCGCCTAATGATGGCTGCTGTGGGGTCCTCACCCAGGCCTGTCCCTGCAGCGCCTCCAAACAGAACCTTAAGCTGCTAGATGGCGGGATGCAGGGGTGCCACCGCGTTTCTATTTCCTTCTGGGTCTCCTTTCTGTAGTTTGGAATTTTTCCTGGTGGAAAGTCGCGGGGTCACCCACGGCCTCTCCTCTGTCGCCCCCTCAGCCCCGTGTTTCTGCTTCTCAGAAAATTTAGTGCCCTTGGGGAAAACTTTAAAAATAAACTTCAAATTTCAGGAAGAAGAAAATTTCAACATGAAGAGCTCTGGACTAACAGGGCCCAAGCGCCCTTTCTCTGGAGACAGGGCCTAGGACAGTGCTCACCTCAGCAGTCAAAGCCCCCCTCTCACCCATTGCCCGGTTCCCGGGCCTTTTCCAAACCGACCTCTCAGCTCCTGAATAATCAGCCCCACCTTCCTGGGCGGGGCGACGCTTCCTCATGAATAATGTATTTTTGTCTCTGGGCTTTCAGGAACCAGAGGCGGAGATCAGTCTCATGAATATGCAAAGCAGAGGAGAGTGGCAGATAACGCTCTCCAGCCAGGCGGGGCCCCTCACAGCCTGCTCCAGCTCTCAGTAGAGTCCTCCAGCAGCCATTGCCCCCTCTCTCCCGTCTTTCTGAGGGCTCGCGTCGCACTCCTGGGCTGGAGGGACCCGCACCAAGCTCCTGCCGCATAGGGAAGGTGGCGTCTGGGGCTGCCTGTAGGTAACCTGTAGGGCGACAACAGAGTCCTGGGATTTCCTGAGGCGGCACTGCCCTCTGAGGTGAGGCGACAGCTGGGCAGGTGAGGTCCCCGGGGACCTTGGGTCTCCTAGGACGGGCCACTGGGCTGGGGTCCCAGAGAGACCCTAGGCCAGCGCAGTGCGGCATGGGCCAGGGCTGACTAGACTCTGAAGGGACCTGGGGTCCAAGAGAAGGATAGTTAGGGATCCAAAGGGCGAAGCTCCTCAGTCTTCCAGGGCATCTCCCACCTCTTCCCCACGAGTGGCCCTCCATGTGTAACTATGAAAATGGAACAAACTGTACATGGAGTCCCCTTACCCTGCCCCTGAGCTGAGCCCCTTCTGCAGAGGTCGCCCCTGGCTGCAGCAGGACCAGGGAAATCAAGAGGAAGGGGATTACTGTATGTTTTCTAAATTTACGTGTAAGATCACCTCTGCAATCACATGGGGCAAGATGGTATTTTTAAAAAATGGTGTCGGAATAACACAAGCATGGAGAATAATCAACTCTTATCCTTCATCCAAGCTATACACAAAAATTTGTGTATTTAGATTTATTCTACATCTATATTCAAAATTGAAAACAAATTTTTTTTTCTGATATTGGATTGTTGTAGGTAAGGATTGTTTATATTGCACTATGCGATGCATTAAACCAAAACAGAAAATTGATAAATCAGGCCTGATTAAAATCATAAACATTTCATTATCAAAAGATATCTTTAAGGCTGTAAATACATCAGCTATCAACTAATACAGAATCTGTACAGAGAATATACAAAGGAACCCTACAAATCAATAAGCAAAAGACATTTCAATGTTAAAATGAGCAAAACACTTGAGCTAGCATTTCACAAAAGACATTCTAACAATCAACATAGATCCTAAGAGGTGCTCAGAATATGACCCAAGAAATGCAGATTAAAACCACAAACAGATGCTCAGCAAAATGGTTAATCAATTTCAGTGGTCAATCAGGATTGCTGAGGATATGCAGTCACTGGAACTCTCATGCATGCAATTTATTAGTTCCTTATGAAACAAACATACACCTATTCTAGGACTCAGGACTACACCACATGCTCAAGAGAGATTAGTTCCCTGCCCATGAATGACTTCTACAAGAACATTCCTGGCAGCATTATTCCTGAGAGCCAAAAGTTGGACAAAATACAAACATCCATCAACAGAAAACAAAACATTTTTGATATAATCGTACAATGGACCATGATCAGCAATAATAAAAATATAAACTACTAGTACACAGAACACCACAGCTAAGTCTCCTAAACATTATGCTGAGAGGAAAAGCTATACATAGGGCTGGGTGTGGCTCACTATTGGAGCACATGCTTTGCATAAACAAGGCCCTGGCTCCAATCCCCGCAAAATACACACACACACACACACTCACCCACACACTCACTCACACACACACATACACAGCACACAGGAAGCAGGTGGAGCCAGTGGGGAGCCCCTATGGGCTAGGTCCTGCACCAGGACCCCACATGGCCCATCATGGTGGTAACTCCCGCTGGGACCCAGCTCCAGGAGAAGGGAAGCTAGAAGCCTGTGGCCCAAGGCCTAGGCCACAGCAGCACAGCACCCACCTGGCCTCCTGAATAGGTGTGGCCTTGAAGAATCTGCCCCATGATAGCACAAGACAACAAATGCCACTCAGAAAAGGCTCTGGGGCAAGGAAGGATGCAGAGAATGGGGCTCTGCTACTGCCACCGCAATGCCAAAGGCACAGTCAGAAGTTCCGAGGTCACTACCTGGCTGAGCACATTCATGAAACCTAGGCCTGGACCCTGCCAGGCAGCAGGGAGGGGCCTAGAGGAAGAGGTCAGCCAAGGTGGAACAGGAGGGGAAGGTAGCAAGCAAGCAGGAGGGGGACAATGACTCAGAGGAAAAGAGTGAGGCTGAGGAAGAGAGTGAGGGCAAGAACAACCAAGAGAGTGAGGAGGGCCCTGAGAAGGAAATGGAAGATGCACAAGAAAAGGAGGCAGAGGAAGACAACCAAGGAGAGTCTGAGGAGGGAGGAGATGCCACCAAGGCAGAAAGCCAATTTCACCCAGAAATAGAATAGGAAGCAGAGAGTGCCCCAGAGGAAGTGTCCAGACCAGGAGCTTGATTTGAGCCCTAATTGCTAGAAAGATAGGTAGCTCATCTGTTTCCTGTGTCCAGTCATTGAGGCTCACCAGGGCCACCAGCTCTCCACTCTAGGTGAAGCCTTCAAAGAACTAAGAGTAAGTATTAGGCATTGAGAGAACAGGCCTAGGGGTCAGAACAGCTGGGTTTCAATTCAGATTACCTAGCAGTGACTACATGACTTGTCCCTCAAAAGCTGGACTGTTCAACTGTTGGGAGCTGTTCTTATTCACAGCTTTTCTTTTTGGTTGAACAGCTTTGAGAATCCCATGAAGGTATGGACTTTAACCTGAGAAAAATTATAGTTTATCTATATAGTATATATCTAGTATATCATTTTATATATCTAGTGTATCATTTTATATATCTAGTATATAATTTCTGAAATATCAGAAGCCTCTGGTCTCTGGATCCCAGGCAAAGCAATCCTTGAAAGTTTTTAACCCCACTTTGGGCAGTGTAAAAATCATCACCATTGTTAAAACTAGTGCCTTGACTGAGAGTTCTTGATAAGGGGATCTCTGCCTACTTAAAACAGGAAACCATGATTTTATCAAGTGAATCCAAGGGGTGATTCCTCCCTAGGGTAATGGTTTTCATAATGACTTGATGTGTGCCTTGGATTGCTGCTTTTAGGTTCTAGGTGTGTGAAACTTGGTAGGAGAGTAAGAAGGCCAAGGCCAAATGGGGGTGGAAATGAAAGTTCTCAGGTTCTCTCTCTGGCCTTTTACTTATCTTGGACCTTGCTGGTACCATGAAAACAGTGTTTGGCAAGCTTTAGAATTTGGTAAACATTTGTTGAAGGAATGAATTTGCAAATGTATTTGTATTATGGATTTTTACAACAAGAGAAACTGCTGTTGTTAATCAAGTTGAGAAGTTTGTGTGATTAGCATTTAGTGATCAGCACATTAGTAAATGTCCTTTCATGATGGCTTTTGCTCCCTAAGCAACCATAGAGTTGCTGGCATTGGGATCCGAAAAATTGTTCTAGTACTGGGAATTGCACCCAGGGGAGCTTTAACACAGACACACACCCCAATTTCTTTGATTTTTTTATTTTGAGACAGAACCTTGCAAATTTGCTGAGGCAGGCCTCTAACTTGTCATCCTCCTGCCTCAGCCGAGTTTCTAGGATTGCAGTCATGTGTCATTGCACCTAGCTGGATAACAAATATTTTGATAATGAAGATCCCTTGTATTCCTATTATTATTTTAAAGTACACATTCAGAAAGTGTATAAAAACATGAACAGTAACAATTATAAAGCAAATAGTGATATAACCTCCACCCAGGGAAGAAGTAGAATACTAGCAATGTTGACACCACCCATGTCCTTTTCCAGTTACATTCATCTCATCTGAAAGGAAAGTGACCACAACACTCAGAGCAACCAAGAGATCTTCATTGCAGCAGTGCAACAGAGGAGAAAAGAGAGAAAGAGGAGAGAGAGAGAGAGAGAGAGAGAGAGAGAGAGAGAGAGAAAGCAAGAGAGATAGCAAGAGAGATAGAGAAAGCAAGAGAGATAGCAAGAGAGATAGAGAAAGCAAGAGAGAGAGGGGCCTGGCAGGAGGGAGTTTTTATAGCCCAAATCTAATGAGGTCTCTGGGTCTGCAAGCTGCCTTGTTGGCACACAAGGGGGTTACGTGTTCGGCCTTGAGCAGGGGGCTGAGTGTTCAGCCTTGAGCAGGGGCTTGGACATTTGGGCTTGAAGCAAACAGGTGATAAATAGCCAGACAGAGGGTTTGAGTGACCAGGTCACCCTGCAGCTAACTTTGTTTGGTATGCCCTGCAGACAGCTCACTCAGCCTGTCCTGCACCTAACATCATCCATTCTCCTGACTTTGGGGTAGTTTCCTTGCTGATCTTTATACTTCTACCACATATGTATGCCTTCCTAAATTTATTTTAACTTGACACTATTGGTCTTATTTTTTATTATGCATTGTTTTGAGTTTTGCTTCATTTTTTAAACGTTTGTGAGATTCCTCAAATGAGTTGTGGTTCATTTTCATTGCTGTATTGAAGTCCATTTTATGAATATTCCACAGTTACTTATTCAGTCACTGATGAAGATTTTTGGAGCTTTGAACTGTTAAAGTGTAGGTATAAACATTCTTGTTTATGAGTTCTGGTATATGGTTACTTGTATTTTTAAAATGGTTGATGAATCTAGGAGTGAAATTGCTGAGTCACAGACCATTCCTATCTTCAGTAGTATTAGATGCTACCAACTCTTTTCCAAAGTGGTTGTACCAATTTGCACCATCATGAAGAGTATGAGTTCCTGTTGCTCTATATCTTCACCACCTCTTCCTATTGTAGAGTTTTTATTTTTGTCAATCTGAAGGGTATTTATTTAATGAATGGTATCTTATTGTGGTTTTCATTTGCATTTCTCTGGTTACTATTGTTAGAGTCTATAAACAATGCTGTATCAACGTATACAAGTTGCTCGTCACCCCCCCAGCTATTTTGCCCAGCCAGCCGGGCTGCGGCATACTATGATTTTGAGAATCTTTTGTATTTCCTCTTTTTGTGAAGTACTCAGTCAGGTCTTTTGCATATTTTCAATTAGATCATATATCTTTTTTTTCTCATTACTTTACAGGTGTTTCCCATGCATTTGTTGTTTTAATTCTTTGTGTTTTATATGGGTTTCAAATATCTTCTAATTTGTGTTTTTACTTTAAAAAAAAAGATTGTTCTTTGAATGAAGATTTTAACATGCTAAAATTTATCAATACTTTTTGTTTATGGTTTATGCTTTTTTGATCTTATTCCACTTAATTTTTGTTTAATGGAAGTAGAGGTCCATTTTATGTTTTGCTTCATATGGATAACCAGTTGCTCTAGCAGCATTTAAGAACACCTTTGGCCAGGTGTGGTGGTGCAATGACTTTCAAGGCTGAGGCAGGATATTTGTAAGTTCAAGGTGAGCCATTTAATTGGATCTTGGTTCAAAAAAAAAAAAGGCCTGGGAATTTAACTCAGTGGTAGAGCGCCCAAGTATTCAGTCCCCAGTATTTCCCCCAACCTAAAAAATCGCTTTATATACTGATCTGCTGTGCCATGTGTGATATATCAAGCATTTGTGAACATGTTTCTTGGCTCTTCTTTTCTGTACTGTTGTAGTATATTTCTGTGTGAACAAGATGTTTTCCAAGCTTTTAAAATCTGGTAGAGCAGATCCTTCTACTTTGTTCTTCTACCAGAGTGTCTCAGTCAACCTTATTCTTTACATTTTGTAGAACAGAACTATAAAACATTTTTTTAGAATTGTGATTTATTTTTTAATTATTTATTTGTTTATTTATTTATTTTTGCATTACAATTCTTATAAAACTTTTTTTTCAGGACATTTTGGGCATTTTTTAGTATTGTTTTGAATTTATAAACCAAATAGGGTGAATTAATACCATCACAATAAGAAGTCTTTTGATCAATTTCTTTAGATTTCACTGCTTCACAATAATATATTTTTTCCTGAAAGATCCTTTACATTGTGAAGTTTATTTTTAGATATTTCATAATTTTATACTATTATAAAATGTTTTTAATTTTTTTCTAATTATGTATAGAAATTTGATTAAATTTTATATTGGTTTTTATATTAAACTATCTGCTAAATTCTCCTACACATTCTAATAATTGTAGAATTATTCTACACACATGATCATAGTATCTGTGGATATGGACAGTTTTTGTTTCTTTTCAATCGTAATACGTTTTATTTGCTTTTTCTTGCTTCACAGTTCTGGACAGGATCTTCAGACAATGTTGAATAGATGTGATAGTAGATATTTTGGCTTTATTTCTTATCTAGGGATAATTTAAATTTTACAAATAAGTGTGATATATTTTATAGTTTTTAATAGACATGTTTCATCAGATTAAGAAGGTTCCCTTTCAGTCCTAGTTTGCTAAGTGTTTCTTAGATATTGAATATCAAATGATTTTTCTGCATTTGTTGGGGTGATCATTGGATTTTACTCTCTTACTATGTTAATGTGATGAATTATATTAATTGACTTACTTTTTATGATTGATCTTAAAATCATAATATATTCACATATTCCTGAAGCCTCTGCCTCTTTGAAATAATGGATATTAAAGCTTCTGAAAATCTCAAAGGCTCATTCAACCCTAATATCTGGCATTTTTTTCCTAATAATTCCTGTGGGTGTTATTATGTGCCCAGAGGCAGGATAGCAGAATGTTTAAAGAGCACATTTTCTAGAACTCAGTTGTTTGAATGCTGTTCCTGGCCATGTCATTTATCAACTGAGTGACTTTGGTAAATTTCTTTTTGCACTCAGCTGTAAAATGTGAATGTTGCTATATATACACCTCCTAGAAGAATTATACCTGTAACATTCTTAGAACCATGATAGGCCTTTGTAAGTGCAATGTGCTAACTTCTAAAGTTTTTATGTTTATGTCACTCACTTGAATGAAGAATTTGAAAGCTAGAAATATAGTTCATAGCTTAACAATTGAAACCAGAAATAGAAGCCATTTAGCAGAAATAATGGTTTATCTTTAAGGCTTAATAATTTACACAGATCCAAGATGAAATGAGATAGGACTAATTAGCATTATTTTAGCAGCCATTCACTGAGCAGTTTCTGTGCCCTTAGTCTTGAGTACTTCTAAAACATCCTTGGTAACTAACTCACAACAATATGACTGTACTTAATACTATAGGACTGTAACTTTAAAATGGTTTAAATGGTAAAATTTATCTTTCGCATCATACAGTCTATTCTAATTCATCCTCTCAAAATGCCTATGAGGTAAGTATTATTTCTATTTTAAGTGAGAAAATAGACTTAGAGGAATTTAATAACTTGCCCAAATTCCCCAGTTAGTGTGCTGCAGAGATCTGAAGGCACTTCTGAACACTTCTGCAGTATGCTCCTCAGAGGGAATACCCTGACTGCTGTGAGGCACTGTTAGAATGG